>NC_090926.1:349033578-350233578 GCF_040938575.1 Ambystoma mexicanum
ACTCGTAACCGGTTTAACAGTCACTTCCTTCCTATCAGGCTCCGGTTTAGATGGTATATCCATGTCGGAGCCACACTCTGAACTAGTGCTATCAAATACATCCCTGTCCCATTGGTCTGGGTCCCAATCAGCCCCTGCAGGAGCAATTACAGTTGCCACTTTGTGGGTACTTACTCTCCCTCTCCTTTTTTCGATATTTGTATCGGGCAACTCTTACAGCCACTGCCTGATATTTGTCTGCCTTATCAGGATACAATTTTATCTGAAGTTGCTGCAGCAGCCCAATCTGTTTCTCAGCAGCCAAGTCTTTCTCCAACCTCAAGACATTTGCCTGAGATTCTGCATTCTGTTGATGCATGCAACCAAATCCAACCTCTTCTGACCACAGCTGAGCACTCCTTTCCCTTCTCTACGAGTACCTGTTGCAAGCAAGCTGCCAGCTAGGCCGGACTCGCCTCTCCTATACTTGTATCCCAGGTCTCACTCAAACCGGCATCACATGCCCAAGTCTGTGCAAGTTTGTCATATGGACTCTTTGTCCACCCTGAAATCATCACTTTAGGACAATCTCCACCTGCAGAACTCCCCTTTTTCCTAAATAAGGAACTCATGATTTTCAAGTCCCCTATCAAAACCTCAACAACAATCAAACAATATTCACAAATTCAAAAACAACCTCAAAACAAAATTGCCTTTCTGTGTCCAAGCTTCAGATTGGTTTAGTATATGGAACTAATTTCATCACAAATACCCTGCTCACAGGGCCACTATGTTTTGCTTTTCAGACATGTGTAATGACCTCAACACTTACCCTATCACACAGACTAAAAGTTCTTAGACTCAGAAGGCAATAATGCACACTTAGACCATTAGTTGAAAGATAATTGGCTCTTTACAGGACCTTTATTCACATTCTATTAGTGTACACATTACTATGAAATAAATGCAACTGATTATACATGAGTACAAGAATAAACACAAGGGGTTTACATCACTGTTAGTGCAGTTCAGTTATAGGAGAAAGCTTAATCTCTGCCACCCAGTCCCAGGGCAGGTAGGCAGAGAGATTGCACATCAACTAATGGGGTCTGGAGTGGAGCCTCCTCCCTCTCAGCGAGACTTCAACTCCTGGGGTTCTAACTCTCTGTCTCCTCTTGGGATACCTCTCTTCTGAAGAGGTACAAATCCCTGCCCCCCATAAGTTGCCGACTGTCCCCGGCCAAAGGACAGACAGCAAGCATGGGAGGCAGACATTAGTGGAAATAACCCAGCTTGTCATCCCGCTCAAAGCCAGTATCCCTTATCAATGCAACTGCACATCTCTGACTCCCCTCTCGGCTCATCCTTCAGTGAACAATGTGAAAAATGTCCTCCATAGTAAGCTCAACTGCTTCACACTAAAATATCGCAACTGTTGGAGGAATGATGTGTGCCTTCTAACTGAGCTCACAGAAACGTATACTTTCATTGCGGTTTGGCAGTGAATGTCCAAAATGGCTGCACACCAGCACCATGTTGTTTAGCTCATTTTGGCACATGCACTACATTATGTCCTTACTACTTAGAAAGACTTATCTTTAAATATGTACAACTAGGAGTGCACTGTGCCGTATTTTGGGTAAATGCTATTCCACCCAGTAACCACATCAATTTTCATCTTGGTTTCAGACAGATTATGCCTTGCTTGCATTTCCCGTAACAAGGTGGTAGATGCAGAACTATTTCTAAAACATTTGCTAATAGAGCGGCACTTATCGAAAATTCTGTCTACAGACCGTACATCTTTAATTGCTTTGGTTACAATGAGGTGGAAGCAGTGCCCCATACAACGGATATGCCTCTCTGAGAGGCCAAGAAGATGGATGGCTTTCACAATGGAGCCATGGTGGGGCCTGTGCGTCCAGGGGTACCGACCCGAAATGAGGGTTGGGCTGGAGCCCCCGATTGAGCCCAAGCAGGCCCGGGCCTCGCCAGGCTCGCCCACCTCTAGCTTCTGCACGAACACAGTTACACTTTAAAGCCGCCGGTTTTAGGAAAGGCCTCTCTCCCCTCTCTTAGTAACAAAAAGCCCCACCCCTCAGCTCAAATCACAGGAGGGGGGAGGCTGAAGCTTGGCCACCTCAATGGTGTTGCAAGCCTGCTTGTATGCACTCCTTGTGCCCTGCCCACTTCGCTACTCTTACTGCCTTTCACAGTGGGATGTGGGTGAGCAGGGTGGATCAAGGTGGTAGTGTGAGAAACCATGCTCCTGACCCAATCCCACAGAGTATAGAAGTGGGAAAGGGGAGATTGGCTAGGCCTGAGGATAGCATGTATGTTGAACACCCTCTGTAGCAGGCCTTTCTTTCACCAGCTTCTGATGTCTAGTTATGATGTGAACAGAAGAAGAACGCCCCTCCTCCATGACATGTTTCAATTAATGTGAAAATGTTAAAAATGCCTTCGAAAACAAAACCCAAAAAGCCAGAGAAGCCCTCATCCTGGCCAGAGAAACTGTTAAAGAATCCCTTTCTTCGACGGCGGCTAACTCTCAGCCCTATGAATTGGAAAATTTTAATTTCCAACCAATCTCAGAGGTCGAGATGGTGAAAGTGTTGGAGAAGATGAAACCATCTTCTTGCGCAGAAAATCTAATCCCCCCCAAAATCATCGTGGAAAACAAAGAGCTTTTTTGCTCCAGTGTTAACCAAGATAATTAACACATCTTTCCACAATGGTAAGATCCCTAGAGCTATAAAAAAGGGGACCATCACACCGTTGTTAAAAAAACCAGGTTTGGATCCTAAAGATCCTACTAACATGCGCCCTATTACTAATACCAACTTTGTATTGAAAATCATGGATAAAATTGCCACATGACAATTACAGGCACATGTGGAAGCCAACAACATTCTGCATGAGCAACAGTCGGGTTTTCGTGCAGCTCACAGCACGGAAACCGCCATGCTAGATCTCCAAACACGTATGCTTTCTATAATAGATAAGGGCAAAACAGGGATCTTAATGCTTTTAGATTTAAGTGCGGCCTTCGACCTCGTCGACCACACACTTTTTGTAACGCTCACCTGACTCCCACGGAGGCGCTGGTCTAGTCTGGGTTGCTGTGGCCTCTTCAAGCGTGATGCGCAGAACTCGGAACACCGACTGAACAGGACCCTCAAATCTTGCTTGTCTGGCCCGTAGGAATATCCTTCTGCAGATGAGAAAGGGGACTAACAGTCTGCAGAATAGTTTCCCCCTTCGTTCTTCTCTAACTTCCTCCGAAATCCCCAGTTGAAGCTCACCTTATGGTTTGAAAGGATGAACTCTCCATCCTGCTTCTGGTGCAGGGGCGCGTGTTAGTCCAGTTACTTCACTGGTTTTCAGAATGGTGCTGGCAAAATCCACTTGACTTTTCCGAGCAGAACGCCGTAAGTATGAAGATTACAAAAGTTCAAGTGTTGAGCCTCCTTTTCTGTTGCCTTCCTAACCTGTGATCTGTCCTTTATTTCAGGTGCAGAATGAAGGCGATGCGTTGAGGGATTGAATTGCCGATGGTAAACTCAGGTGAGTTAGCGATGGAGGCGATCCCTCTTAATGTCTTTATATTCCTCCAGTAATGTCTTTTGTCCTTTCCCCATAGGGGCCGGGGTGCGGTACCTGCCAACGAAGCGGCACTGACCCGAAATGAGGAATGGTCCACCAACAGAAGACCGGTAAGTGTTATGGCAGAAAATTAGGCTTTCCTCATATGTTGCTTCTGCTCACCTTTTGTCTCTTCTTCTCTCCCCTAGGCACAGAGATGTGGCGACCGGTGCAGACAGTCGCGGTGGAGCCAGAAGAACTCCCGAGGACAGGTGAGTGAAGCGCAGCGCTACAGCGAGCAACGCGGTGCTTTTAAATGAAAGTCTTTCTCAGGAACAGGAACGCTGGCGTGAAGGTTCCGGATGCAGGTAAGAAGTTTGATAAAATTCTTGGTTTTCACCTTTCTCTTCTCTTCTTTCCTTACAGGTGTTCCAGGATCGAGGCGGGCGTGGCTGGAGACCAGATGCAGGAGCAGACACGGAGAGCGTTCAGCTGCTTGGATACAGAAAAACGCTAAGCGTGAGCTACTGTCTGGGCGTGGCTTAAATAGCCCCGAAAGTAGTTCCAGGTAAGTATCCTTCCCTGGCCACACCCGAGTGGCAAAATAGTCCCAATGAAAAAATAGTCCCTTTCAGGTCTCAGGGAGGCCTGAATCTTGCAGCATGGTCTGCATCAGGTAAGTGCACAAAACACCTTCCTTTATGAGCCTGGCGCCTATGGCGCCAGGACTGATGTCCAACATGAGCCTGGCGCCAACTGCTCCAGGACAGAGTCCAAAGAGCCCCTATAAGGGGCCGCTGGGCTTTTGCCCGGGGGCATGATGCCTGCTCCCGGGGGTGCTGGGCCTGGCCTGGTGCTCCGGGGGAAGGCATCATGACACTTTTACAGCAAGTCTTGGAGAAAACAGCGGGGTGCTCTAAGGCAGCCTTGGCATGGCTAACATCTTTTCTCTCAGACCGTGTAGGCAGAATTCATTGGGAAGAGAAGTTCTCCACTTCCTCTTCTATAAGTGCAGGTGTACCACAGGGAGCCAGTATGTCTCCTCTCCTCTTCAATCTTTTCATGAAATATCTATGTGTATTGTTAGAATCCATCGGTGTTCACTTTCCCAACTACGCCGATGATACACAGCTGGTGATAGAATTGGAAGGAGACTATCAAATAGACAAGGAAAAGATTACAACCATATACAGCCTGATAGACAGATGGATGGAAGACAACTGGATGTGTTTGAATAGTTAAAAAAAACGAACTCATGATTTTCGGGTCCTGTCAAGCAAGGGGAAAACTTGGTAAAGAGTTTGAAGAATTTACTATCAAAGACTCAAGTATCAAGGTGGTCGCCCATGTGAAAACACTTGGGATGATGCTGGAGGCGTCCCTGGGATCTGAATCCCAAACCAATTATCGCCATAAAAATAACACATATTTTATCAGGCTACTGAGAGCCATACGCCCTTTACTAACAGAAGAAAACACGGCCACAATTGCCAGGGCCATTATACTGGCTCATCTTGACTACGGCAACTCATTGCTCCTGGGAGCATCCAAGAAGTGCATAAACAAATGCCAGATAATGGAGAATAACGCAGTCCGGATCATAAAAAAGCTCAATAGAAGAAGCCATGTGACAGAGGCCAGAAGATCCCTCCATTGGCTCAGAGTAGAGGATAGAATCCTTTTTAAATCTATGACCCTGGTTCACAGGTGTTTATATGGAGTGGCTCCATCCTATCTTAGAGCCAAATTTACCTGATACACCCCTAACAGGGCTCTAAGATCCCAAACACAAGGCAAGTTACAGATACCCCAGGCATTCCGAATGACTGGTGCTGGGAAATCCTTTCCGATTCGTGCTGCTCAGCAGTGGAACAACCTCCCAATCTCGCTGAGAATAGAGCCAAATTTGCTCACTTTCAGAAAAAACCTTAAGACCCATCTCTTTAAATAATGCTCCCTACTATCTTCTGTTCTGCGAATTACAGCTTAACATGACTCTGTCTCTCTGCACCCTGATGCCTGCGGGCTTTCGACGCATTACAGATAAATAAAAATAAAATAAAAATAAAATAAGTACAGAAAGACACCAACAAATAATAGTGTGCACTGACCGTTGCATGCCACATTCCAAAAATCGAATTTGATACCCTTGTCCCACTCCTGGTGTGACAAAAGTACCATCGAGGAGACAAAACTAAAAACCAGGAGTTTTGTCGTTCGTTGACAATCTGGATAACATCAGAGTTAGAAAACAATCTAAAATCAGGCATACAGACATCAGCTGTGACCTCTTATGACCAGTGACTAAGAGCAAGGAGCTTCAGTTGTAAAAGTGTGCGCCCTGAATTCTTAATTTTCTGTTGCTAAGGATCAGTGGCGTCGCTAGGATACGGCAAGGGGGGTGCCCAGGCCATCCCGCTGAAATCCTGGGCCCCCTCTTAGGTGCCCCCCCCTGCCTGGGCTACTCTCTGCACTGTCTGCAGTGCTGCCCGGCATCTGACCAAGGCACACACACACACACACACAACGTTAATGCTGCCACACAACAATGAAAACCAATTAACTTCAACCTGGAGCCCTCCCATCAGAATGTAGTGCCTGAAACCGCTAATTATGGGTCATTAGTGACTTAATGGTTTCATGCCTACATTCTGATGGGAAGGGGGGGTGCAGTGGGGTGTGGTAGTTGGTGTGCACAAAAGCTTCTCTGCAGGAGTGCTTGTGACATCACACATTCCCCTTTTATAGGCGGCCCTCTCTACTTTTGTCTGTGGCCCCCCTACTTTTGTCTTTGGCCCCCTCTTTTACCCCCTAAATCTGATTCCTGGCGATGCCACTGCTGAGGATCGCAAGCAGGTGTAGTCTAAAATGCATGTAAGTAGCGAGCGCAAATGGCAGTCTGGTGAAATATTTGATAGGAGTGCCATGTGAAAAACAAGACACAAAGCTGATGAAGTCTAGGTTGCCCTGGACGCGTGAGTAGTGAAAACGACCCTTAAAAGACAGGTCTCTTCTCGGGGTAATTGTATGCCATGGCGGGTTCCTTCAAGAGCAGAAAATGCGCTGTGATATACGCCTGGGTGTCATGATGTGGGTAAAAGCACGAAGGGGAACTCAGGGTTTAAATCTGGAGATGTGCGAAGGCCTTCCCAGGACACGACCTCAGATTGTACCAAAGTAGAGGGGCCATCACCTGGTTGATAGTAGGCTCTTCCAATAGAACATGCTTTAAAACATTTTTTTTACAAACACATTAGGAGGACGAGGCAGCTCCACATGCCGAAAACGTTGTCCCCTGAAGCAGGACACAGACCATATACAGAGGCCAAAGTGGGCCGGAACTAAAGGGTACAACGTCCCCTTACTTTTTGGGGCAACCCATCATCGTTCCCTTACTTTATGCGCCACAGAAAACCATTCCATGAAGGCAAATTTAAAAAAAAATCCTTGCTTTTTAAAAACTTCATGCCTACTGGGGACTACGACCCTGAGCCCTCCTGATATCAAGCCAGAATAGCATTGCACTGCGCTATCTCTCAAGGGCCGGAAGAGGATTGTGTATTAGAATAGACTGTGATGTACAACCAGTTCCCTGCGTATGACTGGCTGTAGGCTGAGACTTGTATGCTGGCAACGGAGGGCTGTGTCTGTGGATGGCCATGTCCTTTAAGAGCTGTGGACGGTGGGTGGTAACGGGGAGGCTGCATGAAGGTGCATGCAGAGTGGAACAATGCCACACTGATGGTGGTCATTTAAATCCATTTTCTTGCACTGTGTTTTCTTCAGTTTTACTAGAAATTTTGTAACAAACAATGTTGCAGGGGAGGAAAGGAAGGACCCAGGAATGGGGTTGGGGTTTGCATGGCGTGGAGGGGGCTGAGGGTGAGTATGTGGGGAGTGGGCAGTAAAGGGTGTGGGCGAGAGAACATAGTACCACTTTTTTTTTTTGTTTACACTTCAACCGCTGATCCATATTACAGACCCCGATCCTGCCCGGCAACATCAACTCTTGCGCTGGTTCCCCTCCACACAGCTCTGGCAGTCCGAGCGCCGCGCTCAGCTCGGCCATTGCATCGCGCTCTACGTGCAATAGAATTTCTGGTTTTAGGCACCGTGATTGCGGTCAGGCGAGACTGGTGACTGTGCATTGCCTGCACTTCCGCCTGCCCCCATTGCACCCCATTCCGACCAGTTCTGCGGGTTCCTCTGATGATGTCACCTGCTGCCAGGCCCCGGGCTGCAGCCTTGAAAGGACACCGGCCCTGCAGGGTCTGCTGGTGCCAGGGAATGCTGCAGACTGATGTCATCGGGGAACTTGCCAGGAAGCCTCAGTGCGCAGCCAGTTTTGGCACAAACACAGGTCTGTGATCAAAATGAATGTTTATATAGCGCACACCAAGGGCTAAATGGCCTGTCCTATCAACAGCCCTCGTGTGCCTAGGTATTCTGCTGCTGGCCTTCTATTCTATGCACCTATACACGATGGGTGGGAGGCACTTCATACCACCTGTGCAGCCCTCTTACACACTTCTTTAGGGCAGGGGTCTAAAACTGTAGGGATGGACCTCTTGGGGGTTGTGGGGGAGCGGGGGCAAAGGATGTCCGATGGCGAGGCGCGGCTCTTACTATGCTCGTCCTTATTGCATAGACTTGCATTAGCCTGGCACTTAAGGGGTTAAAAAAAGTGGTTACAGTGACTGCTTTTAATGGAAAACAAGCCGTTGTAGCTCGCGGGGTGGCCCGGACACAATATATTTACTCAAGGGGGTCCCAGCATTAAAATGTTTGACTATCAGTGCTTCAGGGCTTCCAAACAACATAATATTGATGTGTTGCTCTTACCCAATTCAACAGTACCCATTTGACTGTCCCCAAAAGGGTGAAAGGCTGCATAAGCACTGCCAGGTCGTAGGCATCCAGAATAATGATTTATTTTCTTCTATTAGCACTCAGACGGTGCTTGCCAGCCAATCAGGTTGCATGGAAACCAGGTATTGCTCCATGTTCAGAGCCACCAGAAAGGCTTGCATATTCCGCCCCCCCCCTCTCCGCCCGCACCCCCACTTCCATGCACGCTTAGGGTGGCAATTATTTCTTTCCTCGCCGGCCTTGCGGATGCTAGCCACCAATTCAGCCGCCATGGAAATAGCAAGGGAGGGGTGCTCCACGGCAGCCATCTTTTCTTTTTTTCCATTGCTGAAATCTTGGTAATGCTCCAAGCGTGGTGTTTTCGATGCACAAACAAAGTGCCCACTGTAACAAAATACCCTGCCTGACCTTTCTGGTGCAGGTTGGGGTTCCCAAGGGGCTGAGTTTCACCACAAGTTAGGTGATGCTAAGTTTGGTTAGGTTAACTTACCCCATTACCTTGCCACATGTGATAGCTCTTGCCCCTTTAAGTGGCTCGAACATCTGTAATCTAGCAGGACTAATGGACCATTTGGCTCCACTTGCGCCGGTAAAGAAATTGGTCCACCAGTCACCTCCCAAGGGCGCTAGACTCGGAAAACTAAGACCGGTTAAGTTAAAGGAGCGTACTCCAAGGGCAAGGCCAGGGTGCAGCAAGAATGGGGATGGGCGAGCCATCCCCCAAGTAATACATCAGGGCTGTAAGCCATCCCCAGGAGCAGGACTCATCAGCAAATTCCCATTCCAGTAGCCCACGGAAACAGACCAGAGTTCTCTTACACCAAAGAGGGGGCCAAAGACCCATAAAAAGCAGGGCCTCTGGCAAAAGGCTGTGGGAGTTTGAAGGAAAAGCGTATTCAGAGCTGACTGGAGAGTGGAACAGAAGGAGGTAGAGGGGGTGCAAGAAAAGGAGACAGGAGGTTCTTTGTGGGGAGCTGTTCTAGCTTGGAGAGAGCAAGAGACAAAAGGCTGGAGGAGATGCCCAGAAGGCTAGGATAAGGAGACATGCAACTTCTGGGGAACCTTAGGAGCTGGGGAAAGACAGACCATGAAGGTGTGGAATTAAGAGACGCTGAGAGCTGAGAAAAGAAAGACCCAGGTGCATGGGGAGACAAAGGCCATGAAAGATGAGAAGGGGTGTACCAGGAAGCTTGGAGCAAACAGATCAAGATGGCCAAGAGCAGAAAGGCCAGAGAGATGGTAGGAGAAAGCCCCATGGGGCTGACAGGAGAAACATAGAGGGCTGACGACACAACGACTCAGAGGACTGAGGTATTCGGAGAAAGACCCAGAGGGCTGGAGAGAGAATACTCTGAGGGCTTTGAGGAGAAAGACCAGAAGAACTGGGAAGAGGAGACCCAGAGGCAGGGCTCAAGTCGAGGTAACATGCGGGTGGACAGAGTCCCTCACTGTTTTCAGACGTCCTCCCACCTTTTCAGAGGTCACATTGATATGCTAATTTCTGTTGACACCACATTCAATTGCTATGTTAATGAGCCCCCCACTTTTATTTTTTAGGACTTGGCCCCTGCCCAGAAGGTTGAGATTGGGAGAACCAGGTGGCTTGGACCAGAGAGATACAGAGGGCTGGGAGCAGAAAGCTCAGAAAGATGGTAGGCGAAAGAGCCAGATGGCTAAGAGGAGAAACCTAGAGTGCTGGGACCACAAAGACTCCGGGGGTTGATGTATGGGAGAAAACCTAGAGAGTGGAGACCCCAGGAGTGTTGAGGAGAAAGACCCAGAGAGCTGGGAAGAGATAGTTATTTTTTTTAATTATTTGTTTATTTGGATTTGGATTCAGAAACAAAACATTTACAAAAACAAAAACAGATATTCCAATACAGAAGAAGAAGAACAACATACAAAGAATAAAATTCAACTTAACATACATACTACGGAAATACAATTGCTTAGTTTCAGCGAACATTACATAACATATTTCTATAGTTTATACACACCAATCTTCAAATCGATTTGCCGTGCAGCATATTCCACCAAATTACATCTGGGAAGTATCTTTCTGTTTGAGATGCAAATTTTCCAAACAACAGTAAGTGTCTTAGTGTTTCTTTTATGGTTGAGCTTTTACAAAAGCGACAGGGAACATGACCTTTCCCCAGTTTATCTCTTATTTCTTGAATTTGCCCAGTGGGCAATACATTAAAACGAAACCGCATAACATTACACCTCCAATTTCTATCTGGGAATTTATCTAAGTATGGTTCCAAGGTACCCACCAACTTCCAATCGGATACCCAATGACAGTACATAGATTAACTTTTGACTTTCACATTAGTTTCGGCCCAATCGGCCCATCTGATTTTTACTTGGATCGGATTCCTAATGAGGAGTTCTAAATCTGTACCGATTTTAGCAAGCAAATTTCGTGATGATTCATACAAAGATAGTAAAAAATTTGTTTTCGTTTTCCCCAATCTCAGCTGAAGGCCCAGAATCGAGTATAAATTATTACCTGATCCCAATAATGATTTTCTTAGTAATTCCATTTTTTTCCATTCAATTTGACTTTTCAGCGATTGAAGGCCTAATTCATACCTAATAGCTGATATAGGAATACATTTTGGAAGATAATAAAGTATAATTCTCCAATATTTAGTCTCGAACTTTGAAATAATTAGGTTTGTGCATTGCGGGAAGAATTCTAGGCCGTAGCTGAGTTTGGAGATAACTTTCGAGAAGTAAAAACGTAACAGAGGCAAAAAAGAGAATTTACAGTACATCCTGTCGATTCTTTTAGTCTGCGCAATCAAATTGAACAAGTGTTCTTCCAGCACATTAGAATATGCGCGTTTTGTTATGTTTGCAAAGACAGGATAACCCAAGTACACGAATGATCGTCTAATTTCAAGCTTGTGGTTCTTTAAGTACCAACGATGTCTTGTAGATTTATTATTTGGACACAAGATTAGAATTATAGATTTATTTTCATTTATACTTAAACCATTAACATCTATATATTCCTTAAATTTATTTATCATTCAATGTAGTCCTATTTGAGTTCGATCTATCAATAGGAAATCATCAGCATAAGAACACCAATTTAGTTTTATCCCTTCAATTTGTGGGGAGATAAATGAAGCCACATCCATTGGGGTCCCTACATCCAAAACAAAAAGATTAAACAAAATGGGACCAAAAATACAGCCTTGCCTCAGGCCATTCCACGTGTGTATAGGAATTGATAGTTTGCCTTCCTGGTTCAGTCTAGCTTTGATCATAGATCCCTCATGTAAATGAATAAGGAGACATAAAATATTCCAAGGCATTCCAAGTAATACCATTTTAGACCATAGCAGTTCACTCTATCAAATGCTTAGGTTAGATCTACACTAGCCACATAAATCGGGCAAGCAACTTTCTTGCTTTGATTATCCTGTAAAAGTGAAAATATTATGCCACCCAAATCTGTTCCCATTCGTTTTCTGAAGCCGAATTGCTGCTACTGGAATATTGACTCTGTTTCTATCCACTTTTCAATCAAACTCAGAACCAGACCAGCGAAGATCTTGGAACCGGCGTCCAGTAACGATATGGGCCTATAGTTTTGTGGGGCACGCCTATCCCCCTTTTTATATATGGGAATGACATAGGAAATTCTCCAAGAAGATGGAATAAGCTTTGAAACTGTAATATTCCCAAACAATATAAAGAAGAGATAGACCCAGAGGGCAATGAAGAGTTATCAGCCCAGGAGCAGTGGGCAAGAAAAGAGGCGAAGATGGAGGAAAGAGTGAAGCAGTTTGTGGTAGGGTTTTCTAAAGTGGTGGAACAGTGGAGAAATCTTTGGAAATAAAAGAAGGGGGCAATAAAGAAAAGTAGATGGGAAACATGGATGAACATGAAGGAGGAGGTGGGAACTTCAAGGAAGTGAAGGAGGAGGTGGGAGAAGGAAGTGAAGTCCAGGATGGTAGAACATTAACGCAATAAAGGAAGAAGTTGTAGAAGGTAGTGACGAGGTGAAACATAAAAGAGGTAAATGAAATGTGGAGGAGTTGAATATTTCTAAGGAGGAGGAAGGAGATTTTAAGTCAGCAGAGAGGTAGAAGAAAAGGACAGGTAAGGGAAAGAGCGGGTGGCAAGATACCCAGGAGGCACAGGAGATGCTCAGGACTTTGAGAGTGAAAGAGACAGAGAAAGAGTCTGATAGAGTGAGGCAGAGTATGTGTGTGTGTGTGTGTGTGTATGCGTGTGTGTGTGTGTGTGTGTGTGCGTGCATGTGTGTGTGTGTGTGTCAGAGAGCGTGAGTGTGCGAGAGTGAGAGAGAATGAGAGAGAGTGAGTAACAGTGAGAGTGAGGGACTGAGAGTGAGAGTGTGAGAGAGAATGTAAGAGTGAGAGATTGAGTGAGTGTGGGTGTGTGTGTGAGAAAGAGAGAGATAGTCTGATAGAGAGTGAGAGAGCGTGTGGGTGTGTTTGATAGGGAGTGGGAGTGAGTGTGAGAGGGCGGGAGTGAGAGAGCAAGAGAGAATGAGAGAATAAGAGAGAGAGCGAGTGAAAGAGTGAAAGTGAGAGAGTGAGAGACAGAGTCTGATCGAATGAGACAGAGTTAGTAAGTCTGAGAGAGAGTGTGAGCGTGCGTGAGAGGGAGAGAAAGTTTAAGTGTGAGTGAGGGTGTGTGTGTGAGAGAGTCTGATAGAGAGTGAGACAGAGTGTGGGTGGGTCTGATAAAGAGAACGAGAGAGTGAGTGTGTATGTCAGAGAGAGAGAGAGAATGAGTGAGAGAATGAGAGAGAGAGAGAGAGAGAGAGAGAGAGAGAGAGAGAGAGAGAGAGAGAGAGAGAGAGAGAGAGAGAGAGAGAGCGAGGGAGTTAGAGAGAGTGTGTGAGAGAGTGTGTGAGATACGTCCACAGCCAGAGGGAGCGGTAGACAGTAAGAGGCATAGTGAGTATTCTTTTAACAATGTAGGGAGGACTCCAGTCTCCATATGACTCTGGCTCTTAGTTGAAGGCCAGCTCCACCATGACACTACCTACTGATGTCACCAATGGACTAGAGAGGGGTCTACCCCTCATGGAAGCCAGAAGAAGGCCCCAAGAGGAAGAGAGAAGAAGGGTGTGCAAACCCATTAAACTAGAGCATACAAACACATATTTAGACTCAGGGAACAAGAGACAAAGAGCGTGCAATTCAATTTAACCTGAGATTATAAGGTTAAAGGCTATTATAAAGTAAAGAGATTATACTGGTTATTGTGTTAATCATCCGGGAGTAACCAGTCCCCCACTTACTGAGAGCTGGCAAACCCTTGCTTTGAACACTCTTTACTTTCCTGAGAAATGCTTTCTTTTGTTAAATTGTTCTGTATGCACCAGATCCCTAAGAAACCAATATTTGTTTATAAACCTTTTGTGTTGTCCTGTGTTGTTCCTCGTCACCCATGACATCACATTGAAAAAAAGCATTTGGGTGGTAATAGCTATAAGGTCCCTCCAAGTTGCCAATTTCATTCACTGAGGACCTCTTCACTTGGGCCTGTAACCTGGTCTCTGTGCTTTCAGCACTCTGTATAACCCATTCGAGTGGGCTTTAAGGCTACATTATTATGTTACTATGTGGTTCGAAGATATTTTCAAAGAAAGAACAGAGTAAGTCACTAAGGGCCACTCTCTATTACAGGTCAACTCTATTGTGTTTGGAGTACAATAAAGATCACTTGTTTTTATTTTTGACATTTTAGCTCTGATTACAGTTAGGTGAATTTTTGGGGACACATACTACTGATGGTAATTTCCTCCACTGCTAACAATCCAACCAATTACAAGGTAACCACTAGCCCAGCTGTAACACTAGTGGCATTTCTGGAACACTATCAGCAATATCATTTACTATAATTATTTACATTTTATATCCATATTCACCAAAGGGCCACAGTCCCCGAGGTGGTTGTTTTGTGTGTCCATTGACACAAAGGATAAACAAAATTGATCTATGCCTAAACATCCTGTGAGACAAAGGACTTTCACAAATTGTAATTCTGAGTGAATTCTGTACCTTATTCCATGTTCATGTGATCTAAGATATGTTGAATCCAAGGCCATCAAAATCAGGATCATGGAACATCGATCCTGTATTAGAAAAGGGAATCTCAATGCACTGTTTTAGAAAACTTCATGGCACATAAAGAAGTGCCCAATTGCCTCAAGTAGACAGTAATCTAACAAATGGCAATCCTTCAGAGGTGAGGTGACTATGGCGCTGCATTACACGATAACGAACAATGCTGGATATTCCAACCTATAACTGATGCAACAGACACAGGGACATATGGACTGGCATTGGCATATCAAAAAGCAAGGTAAGAATAGATTCAGTCCTATGAATATTGAGAAGTGTCTTTCAGGAATACCTCAAATTGTGGAGAGTAAAGACAAACAGATACATGTAGTGTTACAAGAGGAGTGCAACTTGGAACTGAACTTCTATGGTTATTAAAGCACATGAATGAATATAAATGCATGTGCCGTGAGGAGTCAGGAATGAAACTCGGACACAAGTTAGCCATGTTTTTGGTTACAGACTTTTATCCAAAAAAAGGGTTGAGAAAGGCCTCTCCAAACCTAAACCAAAACTGAGGATCAGACTGTATCAGGATGTCAAAATCAAAACTGTCCCTGTGTCCAAAGGTTCTACTGTGACCCTCACACTATAAACTACACAAAAAGGTTAAAAGAGAAATGTCTTTAACCTTTGATTTCTTTTGGAAAAAGTGTGAAGAAACTATAAGTAGTTCCAACTCAAATGTTTTTCAGGGATAAAGAATCCTTGTTCCAGAGAGAGACTCCCTTCACCCTGGATTTGACTTTACCATAAACAGTTCTTCATAGAACAGCCCCTTGTATCTTGTTAGGCCCACAGTGGCACTGTTACTTACACACAGTTCTATAGTTCTATTCATTTCAGAGTTCTGTGGTTTTCTGTGATATTCTTGCTTTGGACCTCTTGTCTCCACACACTTGCAAATTGCCCAGTATGTTCTCCCGCCGGGGCTTCTTGTATTTTCACCCGTGTGTTTGCCTGGTATACTATCCTGCCAGGACTTTGTATCTTCATACACCTGAAATTGCCTGGTATACTTTTCTGCCAGGACTTCTTATATGCATCAACTTCCACAATTGTGCATCCACATTGTTGAATAATATATCCTCTTGATAGACTATGTTGCTATGCTTCCATGTATTTTCATTCCATGCTGGTAAGGGCTTTTGTTTCAATTCACTTTCTTTTTTTACCAAAACTCTCTCTTTTTTCTCTTGTTCTTTAGTCTGTTTTACTATTAATTGCCTTTGGTGCACCCACGGATATGCCCCAGGGTTCCCTCTATCCTTGGGTTGAGTCACCGGCTCTTGTTGGCATTCTCAGGCTTGCTTATGGTCACTTGGTGAAGGTACTCTTCCTGCTTTCCCTTCGCGACTACTTTCTCTGCGTTTTTCTGTTTCCTGTGTTTTCCCTTCATCATGCCAGTTTCGGATTGGTCTCTCGCAATTAAGGGTCTGCATCCTGCGGTTGATGATCGCCCAGGAATTTCTTCGGCTCTCCCAGGGTCTCTGCAGCAAACTCCTTCTCGCAGCATTTCCCTTCTTCCTCTTCCCTGAGCCGCACGGCTCTGCCACACCTATTCAGGATCTCAAGCCTCGTGGAGAGGCAGAACGTTCTCTCGCCAACAGCAGCCTTTGACACTGGGCTGCCAGTCTTTACATTTCTCAGACATAGCTGTATTCAGCCAACAGCTAGAACACTCATTGGGATGGAAGCCTCTTCCGCCTCTGCGTTGCTCTTCTCCTCTTCCCCGTCCCAGCATTTGGAGGATTCTGGGACAATGAGTCCATTCTTAAGGTTTGATGAAAAGAGTTTGGATAATCACTTTTAACATGCCTCTATAGTAAAGCAGTTCTGGGTGATGGAATAGATACAACTGATAAGGGCATGCTTGTTACTTTCACATGGTAGTTCAAAGTTGGGAGCCTGGTTTGTATACTTTGGTGAAGAGTCTTTTCTATTCTTCCTCGTCCCAGTCCTTTTTAGAGGATTGGTAAGAGGAGTACAACTTATGAGACTATTAGGGGAGGGATTGTTTTTAGGATTATAAGAAGGACGTTTTGGGTCCCTTGATTGGCAGAAATACTGTGTTCCATCTGGCGAGTCCACTTTGCTCCCATTAGCATTGTCTCCCTCCACATGCTCCACCCTCGGGCAGCCACCCCCAGAGTCCGAATCCGGTAGCGGCTGCCTATCCCTTGCCACATAGGTAGAGACATTCACAGAGGCGACATTAGTGACATTGCCAGATTCATCACAGTGCATATTCTAATGAAGCCAGATGCACATTGGCTCCCTAGGTGATGGTAGATATTACAATGGAAAAGTGAAATGAGCATGAGATAGCAGCAATATTCCACCAATCCTAACCAACAGCCAAATAGAGAGTTCTAAAAACTTTAAAACATTACAATTTGAAGATGAAACATTAAGCATATTTGATAATAAAGAATTCTGGACGTAACACCTGTGACGTAGGGATGTAGTGGGCAAAATGGAGGCATGCTCAACACATGTTATTTATCACATTTCTGAAAGAAACGTATCAATAACAGAAGATACAACTGAACAAAAATGGCACTGAAAAAGAACTTTGCAATCTGGATAAACTGGGTCAGTGGATATTACCCAGGTTTGTGTATTTAGGCCCTTTGAACTCCTGATAAAAACTGAGGCCTTTAAGAGGGCTGGGGATATCACCGACAGTCTCCCAAAACTCTGGTCAAGCCACAGCACTTGTCAGGGTACTCTCCCCACCAACAAAGAAAAACACATTTTCTTTTCCTGTGTCACAGCAACTGTGCTATGTCAGAGTTGCTGGAATCTCTTTTCTTTACTTCAATAGACTGCTGGACGTCTACTGAATGAAACAAAAAGGATTCCAGCACCTACAAAATAGCACAGTGCCGTTTTGTAGGTGCTGGATATCTTTTTATTAAATTCAAGACTGCTTGACACATTGTAGAGAAACGCATTAATGCTCACACCAGAAAAAACGCAACCCACTAGGGAAAAAGGCCCCGCACACCTCTTGCAAGGAGAACATATTTTTTATCACCACAAATAAAGACGTGCCAGCAAAGGACCCAGGTGCCATGAAGCACTCTGGCAAAATCAAGACAAGCAACACGTTAGAAGGGCGCATAACGTTATCAGTGAGGTGAGTTGCATAGGTTACAAATCCGAATGGCTGGTTGGTGTGACCCCATACATAGGCTACTTGCTCCATAAGGGATGCCAGGCCATGGGTGCCAGCCTTTTCTGTCCATCTTCATCCACGTGGGCTCTTCCTGGAGCGTCATTGGACGCAAAGCTACATTTAATCACCAATTAGGAACAAAAAAAACAATACATCCTCTATCTCTAACCTAATGTGCACCTGGTTCTGCAGACATAGGCTCTGAGGATACTTTTGAGGTCACTATAACTTACAAACTCCAGCATGAGCCCAAATGCGTAGGTGGCCCTTCCAAAGCTTTCCACCCTGGTTGTTAATTTTGTTGATTTGCCCCTCCCGGCACAAATCACATGACTTAGTGGTGGGGGCAGCTGTCCCTGCTTTCTGATCTTTTCTGATTAAGTGGTGATCAAACAGTTTTATGGTTGGTGGTCTGGAACTGGCTGATAACTTGGAATGCTGAGGCCTTGGGGCAGGGGCATTTGAGCACTATAGCTTAACTCTGGGGCTAGGCAAGTTTGGAGGCTCGTGCCCTCCTTCTCTTGAGATAACTTTTTGCATGGAGCTCTCAGCACCCTCATGACCTTGCCGGGCACATTCCTCCTAAGATACGAATGCTGGCAATATGAGACAATAGAAGATTATGAATCTCTGCTGCTATGGCCTTTGTCACCGCTACCCATGTTATAACCTATTCCTGCATGCACATGCTTATTTCCACGATCGTGGCCTGGGCCTACTGTCCTGGCTGCAGTGCAGCGTTATGCCTTGATTTCAATATAGCTACTATATCTAAAATGGCGTTCACCTCCCAGTACACCCTATACCCACACATGCACTAACTTGCCCATGATGCAGCTTCTAACGACACCCCTGTCCCCCACATAGTCTCCCCAAGCGTCTGAAACACACTTCAAGGTCTCCGCCTCTCCCTGAACATCTCTTTGGCGCCTGGGACGATCGCCCCCACCTTCCAACAACATGAAGCCCGTAACAGGCTTTATATGTCAAACAGTCTACTGACTGAAACGAAAGTAACTCAGTACTTATGAAACAGCACAGTGCAATGTGATACTGGCTTGTCAGCAGGAAGGCTTGGGTTCAAATCCCCAGCAGAGAACAGCAAAATAAAGGCAAGGAAATCCTTTTTTTATTTTTATTGTCCCGTGCTGGGGATTCAAACCCAAGCCCTGCCTTATGACAAGCCAGTGTCACATCAAACTGCGCTATTTGGGAGATGATGGATTACCTTTCTATCATTCAATAGACTGCTTGACACATAAAGCCGATGAAAAGTAGACTATGGAATTGAAAACTGCTCAGGTTTGAATCCATAAAAGGAAAGGGAGGAAAGCCACTTTTTTATTGTCCTGTTTTGGGGGACACTTCAGGCCATGCTGATCATTTAGGCCACACCCCTCATGTAGGCCAAACCCTCTTGTTATGGCCACACGCTCTCGTTACAGCCCCCGCCCCATCGATTTCTCACCCCACTTAAAACACTGATAAACCCATCAGGCAGCCAGGAGCACTGTGCTGTGACCAAAGAGCCGAGCAGTGTAGCTTTTAACCATGCATTCTGAACTTATATGCAGAAGAGTGTTTTTGCACTTTTCCATTGCCGCATGTTCAGATGGGACTACGATGAGGCGAACAGAGCGCTGCTGCTCTGGTGTTTGCATTGAAAGGGATAAACATTTTTATAATTCAGCTTCTAGGAAATACTTCACTAATCCTGCACACTTTTCTAAAAAGCCACCAATATTGTGACTCCCGTGACAGCCTCCTACCGGATGCAATGCTTCTGCTGAGTGTCCTGTGGGAGGAAGACACCATACAGTGATCCCAAGTGCTGTTTTTGTATCTCCCCCCAACCTATCACTGATATACAGTTTTTCCACAAAGGGTGCAATTGAAAAACAGACCAATAATGAGAGCCTCTAATCTTGAAGAAATGAGACAGTATACTATTGGGATTCAAAACTTCCAACTAAGCCTGCCAACAGTGAATACACTTGGTTAATGAATGTTAAATGGGCTTGACATGCCTTATGTTGCTCATTCATCCATGCACTTTGGGAAAATGGCTCCTGTAGTTTCCAGGAACCTTAAGAAAGCATCAGTCATGGAGGAAGCAACAGTGTCTCCTAATCTGATGCAGTCCCAGACACATCCCAGTCTGGATTTAGGAGGATAATCACTCCTTTCTAGTCCTGAAGTTGAAAAATGCTATTGCACTCCCATTACCCCGTATGTATATATTGTTGACACCAATCCCAGTGGGCAAAAGGGGAAATTTCCATTTCTTGAATTTGTGTACTCCATCAGATAAGAATTGAAAACGTGGCACTATAATTTGTGTGGCACTACTCAAACTGAACACATTGCGCTATGTAGGACTTCTATTTATGTCCTCTGCTTTTCATGTCTAGGATTCATCATTACAGGCTCTCCGACAACCCAAATACTATAGTGTTAAGACAACCAAAAGTTGCCTGCAATATCATGGTAGGAAGAGTGTTATCCACTTTTTTTTTTATTTTTTTTTTATTGACTTAGTTTTGTAAAGAAAAACAAACTTTTTTGTCAGTTTCAAATCATTTGCGGTCCCCAACCCACGTCCTGCCATTAATGTATTTTCCTTAAAGTTAGGCAGGCGTGGGCATAATGGATCATCTGCGTTAAATTCTTTTTCTTAGAAAGCTAGTATTTTATAGGGGATTATGCCAATATCATGTCCATAAAGTTAATCACGTTGCAGGTTAACTGTGCATTTCGTCCCGTTATCAAATATGACCACCATTCATCCACTTTGCCGAAGTGAATTGTATGCTATGTTTGTTACTCTAGGTTTAAAAACGTTGTATCATGTGTCCATCATGGATCTGCGTGAATTTTCCGTCGCGGAAATGTCAGCAACGGAAAAGTTTGCATGAGAAATGTACGAACCACAAAAGGTTCATACATTTCCCATGCAAACATATATTAAAAAGCCCTAAAAATCCACACCCCACCCGCAACACACCCCCACCCACACCCCCACCCCCACCCCCACCCACACCATACTTATCTTTGAAGATGCGCTCTGTCCCTGCGGCGCCAGTTCCCTTTCACTTCCGTGATCGGAAACCAGCGATGTAGGGTCCTTTTCTTTTTCGGGCAGCTGCAGAGGTTTACCCCGCAACCCCAGCTCATTATACTGTAAAGTATAGTGAGCGGGGTGTTGCGGAGGACACCCCCGCAGCCCGTGTTATTTTTTTTCCCTTTGTTGGGTGTGCAGAGGGGGTGTCCCGCTCAGTATACTATATAGTTTTTTACTAACCTAAAATGCATGCCACCAAAGGTTCGAACGTTTGGTGTTCGAACCTTTGGTGGTATGGCATGTTTCAGACTTTTTGTAAAGTGTGACCTTTTTTTCGAACCACCATGGGGTTCTTACAGAGATGAGGCTTGTCCGATTGGTGGCGGATTGTGTCCACCACTTGGGTGAAACAGTTCATGGTCTGTGGAGGAAAGGAAATGGGGAAACGACAAGAGAAGCAGGAGTAGGATAAAAAATGAACAGACAAACCAATGGAAAAGTTACAAGGGGGTTGAACGGTAGGATGTATGCTTGTGGTAGTAACCTCTGTGTTTGTGTGTGTAATCATATATGGTTTGGCGTGGGTGTGATTTATATTATGCATATTCACTGGTTATAAGATTTTCTCTCCTTCTCTTAGATGAGCACTACACCAGCGGCAGATAGTACAGTAATGGTTCACACCACAATTCTACTTTTTTTTTTTTGTAAATGAAATTCTGACACTTTTATGCATTACATGTGAAAGGTGAACACTTTCTCACTACTGTCCACTGTCCAGATTGTGCTTCCCGTCTCCACCTACAGAGGTAATCTGGAAGTATTTCCACTGGCAGTGTTGCTTGGGAATACCATCAGAATAACATATATCTCTACAACTGTATTTTGAAATTCCACGCACTTTAGTTGTTTATGAGGGTCCCAATCCCCCCATCTGCTGGGCCTTGGCATCTCTTGGGGTCCAAAAAGAGACTCTGGAGCAAGCAGGAGACTGAGGCACGTTTCAGAAGTCATCAGTTTATTTTCTTCCAGCAGGCGATACACACATCAAACACCAGGAACATCTCAGGAACTCTGCTATAAAACGCTGTGTTTACTCACCCTTAAATACAGTCCTAAGGAGGTGAGCTAATGGTTTGGTCATAAAGACAACCCCTTCCTATCTATGATTTTTTTAACTCATATGGCATGATCAATCAGCTGTTCCTATTTCTACTTTGTGATTCGCTGACCTATTTGCCACTCGGCTGACCCATCTGCCACTCAATCCTAGTTTAAACCAGTTCTGCTCACTCCTAGCCCCCTCCTTTGTCCCTTGGATGAACTCTTATAAAAAAGATCCCCACTGGTGCCATCATGACTCACAGCAATCCACCATTTTAGGAATCGCCTTACTCTGCCTGACCTATCACAAAGTGGTGGATTACCCTATTTCTGGTCATATCTCGACACCTGGTCCGTTTCAAGTCTAATTTTTTAGTGCAATATACTTCTCATGTACTACTTAGCAAGCCTTCTATTATGTAAAACATTCTGACCTTATAAACATGAATCGGTTTTTAAAGTGCTGTGCTGCGAAGCACTATAAGTCTAGTTTTCTGCACATTTGAAGGTATAGATCACCCCACCAAGGGGGTCTATCTCCACTACATTCAGTTTGGAAGAGGGGGATAGCCATTAATTTACATAGTGTTGACTGCAACACCATAAACCCTTTAAAGTGTATCTTATTTATTTGCACTCTTGAGGTCATTGGTGTACACATGTTAATCTACATACTGAATCTGTTGGTTACCTCCATGACCATAAGTCCGGCTTCAGAGCTGCTAGAAACATGGAAACTGCTCTCCTCAACACCCGCGAAGACTTGCTCTCCAATCGTGACTCTAGTCTCCCTTCTGTCCTCATACTCCTCGATCTATCCTCTGCTTTTGACAAAGTCAACCATGCCATCCTGCTCAATCATCTCTGCGATAACCTTGGTATTACTGATCAGGCCCTGCCTGGTTGACCGCCTTTCTCACCAACCATGGCTCTCAGGTTCAACTGGGATTTTTCCTCTCTTCTATCTCTTTCTCTACTTGTGGTGTTCCCCAAAGGTCTAACCTCTCTCCCAGGCTCTTTAACCACTACCTGGAACCTCTTGCCACTGCATCGCTATTTTCTGCTCCAATGATCAATGTTATGCGGATGACACTAAGCTCTCTTTCAGGCTCCCCTCAGCCACCTTTGCTTCTTCTCTCATACCAGACTGTCAGGCTGCAATTCAGGAATGGTGTGCCGCCAATGATCTCTGCCTTAATTCCGGTAAGACTGAGATCCTCCTCATTGGGACTCCCGCACCCTCCTTTCCTCTCTATCTCTCTAGCCGCTCACACTGGACCCTCTTCTTGCTCCTTCCTGTGAGGATAAGAACCTTGGTGTCATCTTCGACTCCACCTCTCCTCTTTGATCACTGGAAAACAAGAACAGCTGATCAAACTGGTTAGAGTGCCTTTGAGTTTCACACAGAATATGGTTAAAGTGAAGTTAGTAGCCACACTGTTTGTAATGGTTCCTCCACTCCTTTCTGAAAGATTTGAAACTTCCACCTCATCCGAATGTTCAGGCCTCTCACACACTATAGTTGGAGTATCCTCAATCAGGCCCGTCAATCCAGAAAGTCTTTGCGACATTCCCAAGGAGATGGCAGCTATCTGAGTCTCATGACTCTCCACACACATAGCACTAGTCTTCTTCTCAGTGCACACTTTTGCCAGCTGTTGCACTTCCTCTTGCAAAGATTAGCACAGGTTGAGTAAGGGGTTATTACTGCCCATTTCCACAGATGAACACAGAGCCTCAACATGTGCTCCTGCAGTCAATATTAATAATCAATTTCTGGCTTCCAATGTGCGTTTCTGTCAAATATTTAGTAATCTTTGATCCCGGGCCTAATTGATCCTGAATATGCGTCCCACTTGGTACAACAGACTCCTCCGGCTGTTCACTTAAGTCCCTCCCAATGCCTTCCTCCGCTAATGGATAAGAGTATGTTTTCTTATTGGCACATAAAGTATAACTTCGTCTTGGTCCTTCATGAGGCATTTAAATACCTGTGTACCACTGGCAAGTGCCCTTGGGAATTAAACATAAAACAAAGGAACGTGCTCACCCCCTTACCCCTAAACGGCACTTAAACAAAGCAAATTCAGCAGGGCGAAATCCCCTCGTGGTCCAAAACTTCACACTCTTTTGACAGCAAGCTTCGAGTCTTCGGGCAATGTTGACCCCAAAGCTTCTATTCCACTTGCTGCAACCCCCTGCTGACCGTGTGACCATAGCAGACCACTTACTGCCGCATTCTACGCAAGAAATCATCTTTTAAAGCAGCTGCACATTTGTCGGGCTAAATTGCTCGTTTTTTGTCAATAGAAATAATGAATAGACTGGCAGCACTGTGCTCCTCCGACTCTGACCACGGCAAACCACTTACTGCCACTTATCAATACTAATGTCCATACATACAGCTACACTACTGCAAAGCACCTGGGCGCTATCAGTGCAGGCCAAAGTTCTCTAGACCATGTCCTGATGCAGTGCATGCAGCCGGTTGCCAGTCAATTCGTCGAAAAAAATTGGTCGACCAGACAAATGGTCGAATCAAATTGGTCGAAAACCATTTCGTCGAAATTTTTTTTTTTCTATTTTAACCCTTTTTTTTTTTTGGGGGGGGGTCGCCCCCCAACCCCCTTTTTTTCTCTAAAAACCCATTTTTTAACAAAACGAAAACCCAAAAAATAAATATATAAATAAAAAAAAAAATTTGACGAAATGGTTTTCGACCAAATTGCGTCGACCAAATTGCAGTCGACCAGTTTTTTTTCGACGAGTTGACTGGACACCCATGCAGCCCTGTGCTAATGACTGTGCTGTCCTTCTGGCTGCGCTATGACCATGGCAAAGGCAATCGAGGTGAGGCAGTCCCATTGCCCATTGGAAAGGAGAGGCAACTGCTGTGCCTGCTTACCAGCCCCGGTACCTGTAAAGACCTGCTGAAGACAATAATACTTGCATCTTCAGCCAGCAATGTCCCAACTCAAAGTGAAGAACTGGTCAACGTCTTTGTCAGATACCAAGTCCCATCATAAACTAAACCAACCACTGTTTATCAAGACAAAGTAGCAGTGGGTCTTGAAAGAGCTATGGTTATATACGTGTTTTTGTAATCAGGGGATGCTTCAGTAGCCCTGGTACTTCAAGTCATTGCCTGGAAAAGAGTACATTTTCATTACTGCAGGCCAAGGTTGGACCCTACTGGAATCACCCTCACCCCCCCCCCAGAACAGCTGGACAAGAAGGGGGATCTTCTTCAGTGGCCCCGTTCACCACTTTGGGCCACTTCATTCACTGCTGCACTCCGCAGGAATGCCTTTACTCTGGAGTCATCCCTGATGCCATGGGCATACTGCCTCCAGTTTCACTGCTGTGCTTTGGCTCCTCTTACGCCACAGGCCCCTGATCGTCTCATAGGGATGTGAAGATAGAGGGCCTGGAATTAGGTATATGGAGTAGGCAGAGGGGCTCTCCCAGGTAGAGGGCAGCCGATAAGCGTCATCACCAAGAGATTGCTATGGCAACAGAAAGGTGGCCGGGAAGAGACAAGAAAAGGTGCAAAATAGCAACAGGAGGCCAGGGGTGGAGGGGCCAGAGGAGGGCACGGCCTCCAGAAGCAAACCAAAGGCAAAGAGGGGGAATAAATAGGCCCCCAGGAAAGTGGCAGGCAATGCAGAAAGCATGCCCACCCCGTTATGATATGATATGATATGATATGGCATTTGTAACGCGCCTATACACAAGTGTTTCAGGTAAGCTTGCTAGAAGGAGAGGAATGGGAGCTTTTTCGTTTTGTGGGCTAGCGGCTCAACAAAAAAAAAGGTTTCCAGCGGCGAAGCATCCCAATTGCGGCAGAGAACGAGAGCCCGGCTCCAAGAGAAACCCGGAACAAGCGAACAGCAGGGAGCAGGCGAGCCCAGGCAGCAATCCGGAAGCTGGAAGAAAGCACTGAAGAGCTGCCGAAAGAAAGCAGCAAGCAAGGAGGCCCGGGAAAAGCAGCAACATTATTGCAAGGTGGGACGCAGCCTCGAAGGGCACGGCATACTGCGGGGCAGGATTCAGGAGAAGGAATCCTGAGTGGCTACAAGCGCATAACATAATCCTAAATGTGAAGTTTTAGCAAGAAGAATGTCTGCACATTATTGTCGGTACTTCCGGCCACAGCACACCGAAAAAGGAAAGAGTGGACTCAAAGGCACATCTGATGGTGCGCAGAACTGAACACTTTCACATTTTTACACGAGGGTAAGCAGGCCCACAAGCACCCGAAAATGGCAGAGGAGCAGTGTAAGAAAGCAAGAGAGCACCAGAAGTGGGCCAAAGCAGCAGAAAAGGAGTTTGGAGCACAGTGGGTGTCTGAGGCACTGCGAGGGGTGGACCAGAACAGAGAGATGTCATCCCGGCTAATTGATGAAAGCAGTGGGAGCGAGTCAGGAGGGCAGGTGAGGAAACACTTCCCAAGTGACAGAAGAGAAAAGGGGAAGCACTCAGCACAGCAGCAGCAGCAGCAAAAGCAGCAGACGAGGCCCCAAGGAAAAGGAGCAAGAAAGAAAAAACAAAGGTACTATGAAAAACAAAAACAGAAAAATGAAAAATGTTACACTCATGCATGGCTTTTCCTGGCAAATCGCCCTAGAAGGGCGGCACAAGCAGAGGGAAGTGGGGGCAGAATAAAAAAGTTAAAGTCATTAACAGGCATTTTCAGAGTCCAACACAAGCACAGACAGCAGTGGGGATGAGGAGGCAGAACACCTGCAGGCATGGCTCAAGCAGAAGAGTGTATTGAGCAAGGGGAAGAAGAAAGACAACACAGAGGGCAGCGCAGGCCTGGGTGTGAGGGGGGAAAACCCACAAAGCAAGGAGGAATTGAGGTAACAACCCAGATGCCGGTTGCGGAGGCTTCTAAAGCCTCAATTAATGGGGCATGCCAGGAAGAGGGCCCGGCCCCAGGCAGCAAAGGCGGGGAACCAGTTATGACCAAGGTTGGCAGAACATCAATAGGCAAAGACGTGCATAGGAGAACAAAGAAGACAATGGCATTGCATCTAGACGAAAAGGTGAAAACTAAAATATGGCGGATAGAATTCATAGACATTTTTTCACTGTTAGAATATAAAAAAGAGGGTATGATGCGTTCAGAGAAGAAAAAAAAGACGAAGAGACGGGGGTAAGCAGGAAAGCAGCAGTAGAACAGACATTTGAGAATTGGTTATCAGCATTTCACATCCTATCCACAATTATACTACAAAAATACCCTGAGGAAGGGACAGCTTTGGTGGCAAACGAGCAGAGAGTTTTTAAGCTGCACAAAGCATTTGGAGGAGATGCATGGCGGGAATATGACTACGAATTTTGGATGCAAATGGATTGTTACCCAGACCTAGAATGGGACGAGGAATATTACAACAGATGCATCTTTAATGTACTAAAAGAGAAGTGGGAGCAGAATTCAGGGAGCTACCATAGGAAACCCTATTGGCAGAGTAACTATATGGGGGAGTGATAATGGGTACAATCATAGGGGCTGCGATAACGGGTACCAACAAACAAGAGAACAGCATTTTTGGAAAAAGCTATTTGGGAACCAGCATAGCTGGCAAAACAGCATGCCACTAACACCACAGGGCAGTGGAGGGGGTCCAGGGGCAACCCAGGGGCCAGCCGCAATCTGCTTGAGTATGGATTTTGCAGCTGGGGGAAAGATTGTAAATCTAGGCACCAGTGCAGCAAATGCAGCGGAGACCACAGCAGCTCAAAATGTACTGAGGCAGTAACCCCCAGTGCTAGACACAGCGAGGGCAAGCGACCATAGGGGTCAGGGCACGATGGGAAGGTCACTGATAACATTGGAAAAGATGGATAAATGGCTGCCGGTCTTCCCAGACAGAGAGACAGCAGCATTAATAAGGGAAGGGTTTTCTAAGGGGTTTACCCTCCAATTTAATATCATATCATATCATAAGGGGAAGGGATCACAGCTCACAAACCCAGAGAAAGTAGAGGAAAAAATACAGAAAGAGATAAAACTGGGCAGGATGGGAAGGCCCTTTAAGAAGGTACCCTTTCAGGAATTCATCTGCTCACCCCTGGGTCTAGTGGCTAAGAAAGAAGAGGGCAAGTTTAGACATATCCATCACTTATCTTACCCTTGGGTAGTTCGGTCAATGATGGCATCTCGCTGCTGGAAGCAGCAGTGTCTTACACAGGTTTCCAGGAGGCAGTAGAACTAGTCAGGGAGGCATGGTTGGCAAAAGCAGAAATACAATCAGCATTTCAGCCCCTCCCAGTACACAGGGCATCACAACCGTGGGTATGTGTGCAATGGGGAGGTAGTTACTACTAACACAAATGCCTACCCATTGGAGGCACAATTTTGTGCTCATATTTTGAAAAATTGGGCTCTTTCATGCAATGGACACTGGATAAGGAAGGGTAGCCATTATATGGACGACTTCTTATTTGTAGGTCCACAACGGTCTGGTTTATGTAAAACATCACTGGACAGATTCACAGACTTAGCAGAGCAATGGGGCATACCCTTAGCGCAAGAGAAGACAGTGGGTTCGACACAGATAATCCAGTTCTTAGGCATAGAGATTGACACAAGGGAAGGGTGTTGCCTCGTTCCAAGGGACAAAGTGGAGGATTTAGCATCCCTCATCAAAGGATTGAAGGAAAGGGACAAGGCAACGTTAAGGGAGCTACAGTCGGTGGCAGGAAAATTAAACTTTGCAGGGAGAGTGATACCACAGGGGCCACACAGAGACACCACAGAGTCAGGCTGGGTGCAAGCATTAAGAGAGACCTGGCAGTATGGGAGTAATTTCTGAAAGATTTCAATGGCTCGGTTATCTGGCGAACGCCTATTAACCAGAACAAGAGTACTGTTTACAGACACACCAGGCGCATGCGGTTTCGTCACAATATTGGGAATTAAATGGTGCGCAGAGGAATGGCCTAAGAAATGGCAGGCCCTAGAAAGGACCAAGAACATCACACTACTAGAGCTATTCCCAATATGGGTGGCAGTATGCGCATGGTGCAGTGAGCCGAGTAACAAGGAGTTGGTGGTGGATCCGTAAATTCTGGGAACCAATGGGCTTGGTGATGCTCGGGGACATATGGCAGGAAGGAGAGGCACTAGATTTTCAAGAGATAATGAGAGACACCGGGGTACACCCAGGACAACACATACCATATACCAGAATGATTAAACGAATAGATAGGAAATGGCATGCTGCAATATTAACAGAACAACCCGACGCAGTTCTTCAAACGATGTAGGATATGTCAGAGGGTGGACATGAAATATCCCGATTATATGAATTATTGATGTCCAAAGTAGGCAAGGAGCTGCTCCAGCTCAGGCGGGAATGGGAGGAGGATGTTGGAGAACCTATGCAGGATGGGCAATGGGAGAGAGCCCAGAGGTACCACAAGAAAGTGTCCCGGAACGCACGGCTGCAGCAGATCCAGCTGTACATCACCAACAGGGCATATATGACCCCGAGTAGAATCACCAAGTTTGGAAATACAGGGACACAGAAATGCCCTAAGTGTGGGGAGGTGGATGCCGCGATGATTCACATGTTCTGGGCATGTCCAGAGGTGGGCAAGTTCTGGGAGGAGGTCAAACAGCACCTTGCCCAGAAGGGGATCAAGCTGGAGGTGGAGTCAGTATGGGCATGCATGTTGGGGGGGTTTGCTAGACCACGTAATCTAAAACACATTAGCAAACTGAAAGACCTGGCACACATACTGGCCAAACAGAGAATAGCTATGAGCTGGAAGTGGACTAGAGGTGTGGTGGCATGACCTCCTAAAATTGTCAGAAGCGGAGACGATGGCATGGTACGAAGCAGTTATCAGGGGAGGGGAGGAGGAAACAGGGCCCCTGATGGCATGGAGGCTAATGATAACATTGCTGTCGGGACGTCCCGAGGCTGAATCCAGTGAAGATGACATGCCGAACACAATAATGGAGATAAACCCTAAACAACTAACTGGAAGGCATTGAATTAGGGGCTCGAGTTAAGGGGAAGGGAGGGGGGGAGGACTGAAAAGTGTAACGTGATTGTAAGACAAGATGTGCATTATGGAATAGTCCGAAATGATTGTTATGTTTGATGTGTTGTTTAAAACAATAAAAATATTAAAAAAAAGAAAAAACAAGGAGTTGGCGGTATGGTCCGACAATATGGCAGTGGTTCAGGTGTTCAACAAAGAGAGAGCATCCTGTCCTCTGAGGCTGGAACTGTTGAGGGCAATAACATTGAAAGCATTAATAAATAACATATGTTTGAGAGCCAGGCACATTGCCGTCGGGGTAAATGATGTCGCTGATGCCCTGTCTCGTTCGCAGTGGGGCGCATTCAGGCGTCTGAGGCCCGACATAGAAGAACAAAAGATGGCCACACCTGAGGTGGCATGGGCGCCACTTCAATTTCAGCAAGAGAAGGAAAGCATAGCCCAAAGTCGGCGCTGCAGAAAACGGGTAAACAATATGAGAAGCAATTGCAGAATGTAAAGCCAGTGATCAAAAAACGCAACGAGATTGACATAACAGCGAGCAATATGTGCAGATTTATGGAATGGGCAATCACACAGGGGAAAAGGAAAAATTGGGCAGAAGCTCATCTAGCAGCAGTTGCATACGCAGTTAAGGTAGCTGGAGGGGTAGATCCAACTGACAGCCCCCTAATAAAATATGCAATGAGGGGATGTGTCAGACTCTAGGAGACCCCTGAACTTTGGGAAATGAGTTTGCCTGTTAGCTGCACTTGAAGAAACATGCTCCGACACATACGAAACAGCATTGTTCAGGGCAGCATTTACCTTAGCATACTTCGGGGGGCTCAGGATAGGGGAACTAGTGGCACAAAACACAGGAGATGGGCTGCCCCTGGAAGATATTAGCATGGGGAAGGAAGACATGACAATATACTTAAGGAAGTCCAAAACCGACCAAACGGGAAAAGGAAGGGCGATAGAGCTAAGATGCATCAAATAGATGGGCCACTGCCCCAGATGCATTACACAGTCTTTTTTAGAGAAGCATCAAGCATACACAAGGATGGGAAAGCCCTGAGCAGGTACCAATTCCAGGTGGTATTAAAGAAAGTGATCAGGAAAGTAGTGTGGGAGCCAACAGAGTTCGGCACACACTCATTCAGAAAAGGGACGGCAACATTCGCCTGGGCTAGGGCCTTGGGAGCCAGAGAGTTCAAGAGAATTGGGGGTTGGAAATCCAAGTGTTTTAAAAAAATATGTAAGAGAAGAACTCATATAATAAGCAGCACATTCCCCCCCACGGATGACGGCCCATACAGATCGGCATGGATAGTGGACCATTCGTTCATGAACCGGGCAGGGTGATGGATGGAAGACACAAAGCAAGGGTTGCACTTCCCAAAAACAAGTACCGCCTGGTGAGGAATATCAGGTATGCACTGAGAGGGCATACATGAGAGACTGTCTGATCTGATCGGGTTCAGAGCACACCCAGAATATTTGGTAATACACCTGAGGGGCAACGATGGGAAGGAGCCAATTGCAGAGGGACATTTGCAAATCATTACACAACATAGCATGCTATTGGAGGGAGACCGAAATCTTCATGTCAGAAATAGAACCCAGAATGAAATGGCATGGAGCAGTATTCAGAAAGGCAGTCGAAACCTCTAGGTGGAAGCTGAACAAACCCTGTAGAGGTTCTGCAGGAACACAGGTCTGCGCTTCATCAGGCACGTCCTGTCCCAGAAGAACCCTGACCTGTTTCACCACGATGGGGTGCACCTGTCTCAGAAACGAATGGAGGTGTTCACGGATAACATCTTCAGGGCACTATAAGATAGGGGGTACAGACAAGTGTACTTTTGGGGGAACATGAGTGGCCAAGGCTACCACTCAGGTATGACGGCATGTGTCTAAAGAGAGGATGCCAATCGGGCTGAGAAAAAGGAACCAACCAAGAATAGAGTCAAATGTCCAGCGGGCATGAATGCAAAGAACGGACCTGCCAGCAGAGCTCGAAGAACAGTGGAAAGACCACCACCGAAGAGCGTGAACAAGCTCTGAAGAACAATCGGCTGATGTAAGGCATTACTACCCTCGACACAGGGTGTCCCAAAAGCACACCTGTTTTTATTGTGTGGTTATTATTGCTGTAATTAATAATAAAAGCCTACGGCCAATTTTTATTCGACACATAATGAATGTAGTTTTTGTAACACATTAGGGGTAAGAAACAGAGCAAGGATGCCTGCACTACTTAGCCTAAGCCACCGGCCCCTGATTGTCCCATAGGGACCGGAACATAGAGGGCCAGGGGGGATTAGGGTTAGGGTGTAGCAGAGCGGCCTCCCAGGGGGAGGGCAGCCGATAGACACCATCACCAAGAGATTGCATGGCAACATGGCAACAGAAAGGTGGCCAGGAAGAGAACAAAGAAAAGGTGTGAAAATAACAACAGGGGCCCAGGGGAGGGCCCGGCCCCCAGAACCATAACAAAGGCAAGGAGGAGAAATAAATAGGGCTCCCAGGAAGGTGGTAGGCACGACAGAAGCACAGCCAGCTCGGGACAGCTTGCTAGAAGAGGAAGGAAGCTTTTTCGTTTTACCACCCAACCCACCCTGGAAAAAAGGAGGTAATAAAAGAGACACCGGGTAGCAGGTTCGGTACACAGCCGAGTCGTAGGTGGCATGTGTCTAAAGAGAGGATGCCAAATGGGCTGAGAAAAAGGGACCAGCCAAGAATAGAGGCAAAAGTTTGGCGTGCATGAACGCAAAGAAAGGCCTTGCCAGAGATCGAAGAACAGTGGAAAGACCACTACCAAAGAGCATGAACGAGCTCTGAAGAACAATCAGCTGGTGGGAGGCATCACTCACCTTGGACACTGGGTGTCCGAAAGCAGAACTGTTTTTATTTTTGGGGTTATTATTGCTGTAAATAATAATAAAAGCCTACAAACAATTCTTATTCCACAGATAATGGTATGTAACACATTAGGGGTAAGAAAGAAAGCAAGGGTGCCGGCACTACTTAGCCTAGACATGTCGGGGCCTGCCCCCTTCTTCTTGGTGCTGTGGCCGCCCACACAGGGCATGTCTCCTGGGCCCACCTTTCCTGTCCCCGAGGCAGGCCAACAGGGGTTACGGGTCCACCTTTTCATCCTGGCCACCTCGCACATGCAGCTTGGGCTGGGATGGTAGTGTTTCCCTCAGGCCACCCTGCACATATGGCTTGGGATTTTTATTTCTGGGCTCAATCTGTCTGCCTCTCAGGCAGGCTGACAACTCAACAGACCCAGTGTGTGCACACGCTGCACCTGGCATGCAGTACAGGCCTAAGGCTGATGCCGGGACGCACGCAGCCCAGCTGTTGTGGGCCATATAGACTTGGGGACCACTGGAGACCTCAGCCCCCCAGAAAGCAGATGATTGTTGCCTCCTTTGCCTTCCGCTGCCTCTTCCAGGCCGTTATTCACAATGTTTTGTTTCTGTCCTCAATGATCTCTCAGCTGTCCAGTACACTCCTGAACAGGGTTGGCTCTGTCCATTGTTCAATTTATTTATTTCTATTTTTACATTCCATCCAGCTCTCATGGTGAGGCTGGCTGGTTCAGCCCACTGGACTCAGGTAAGTGTTATAGTTAAAAAGAAATACAATCACAAACACTAAATAAAATATGCTTTACCCCACCCTGTTGTCTGTGATGTATTTATTTTCCCTCAAGGGACAAGCATGTAGCCCCACCTAGCCAGGCCAAAATTGGTCGAGGGGCTACACGTATAGGAATGTATGAAAGTTGCGTGTGCAGCAACTACTTCTATTATGCATGACCTTTCCAGAGCTATCAAATAGGGGGAGAACCCCCTGCATCTGTCTATGAGAGGGGAACTTGCACTTCAGCAGCCTATGCCGTATGCATTTGAGTGGCACTTTCACTGATGGTATATCCCTTGCTGAAACATTATCTGAGGGAACCTGGGGTGGATTGGCCATGAGACAGTGGGGGTGTGCACCCAGCTGGTCTACAGCATTAAATCCTCCATGCCTCCATTCCTGGTTAAACACTACCTCGCTGCACGTAATCTCACCCTTCTCCCGTGCCCATTAGGCCAGGGACAAAGCAATGAAGTCACGTTTTATTAACAAAACTATACTACCTGCAACTCTTCCTGCTGCACCTCCATCCCACAGTCCTCATTATGAACAGATGGCTGTTCACTAGCTCACTGAGCAGGGTGCTTGCTGCTTAGGTCTGTTTCCCAGTGAAGATCCCCTGTTCAGGCCTCTTAAGAGTTCCCTCCTTCTGCTGTTGCAAGATTGTGTACTATGGCTAATATCAACACTGGTTCTGACAAAAACATTTGACATTATCAATTACATTTATAGTTAACATGGCCCATGCACAGTGCCTTTGTGCATTGATTCAGTGCAAAATGTTTGGGAGAGAACATGGATAGTGCCATAGCCATTTAAACAATGGGTTTAGACATTTTTGTTTAATGTGGCAGTGGCCTTGAGTGCATTGGTTTTAAAGTAGTATGTATGTTAAGAGTTTCGAAAATGTGCTGCCTCCTCAAATGGCGCAGGCCGCTGCTGGCATCTCAGGTTACCCATGGATGGAACCTGACACTACCAGCTGTGCTGTACTAATTGTGTATATTTGTGGAATTGGCACTAGGGCAGCGTGAGCGTATGAGATGCCTTTCAGGGCTAGTCTTGCTGCACCTGTGTTGTGGCCTAGCTAGGCCTCGCCAGACACGCGACGCACAAATGTAGGCGGTCGCGGAGCGGTTGCATGCACGTCTTCCTTTATTCAACTCAACAGCCCTTGCCCTGCCCTCCCCAGCCCGTCACTTCCCTGTTCCACCACCCGCCGCCCCGTACTCATGGAGATGTCAACGTGACATCTCCCCCGTTTTAAACAGTCACCAGGCTTTCACAACAGGTGGGTGTCTGGTGGGGTTGCTAACCCATCTATTCAATCAAGCAGCGAGGTTTGTTCCGAGCTCGCTGAGGATGTGAGCTGATGAGCTCTGGGGAGCTTCCGCTGGCCTCGCCGTCTACGTGGCTCTCTAGATCCGAGTCCTCTGTGTCTCCGTGATCTCATTGATACAGATTATCTGACGCGTAGTCAATGGGGGCGTTCACTCAGCCACTTAGTCATTGTGACCCTAGAGATGGAATTCCCTTGAAGTGGGATGAATTACGGGTGATGGAACCTCCCATGCCTTGCGCCGTGATCATGGACCCTTTCTTGAGGGTGACTAGCAAAGGTTCTTCACAGAATATGGAGGTATGCTCGTGCGTCTGTGGTACTTTACTGCCGCCATGTCTCCCACCTCAATCTGGCGCACCCTCACCCTTCTGCGTGTGTCCGCGTAGGCTTGCATGCATTCCTTTTCAGTATCATCACGTTCCCTCATTTCTTTGTCCAGGTCAAGCGGGTTGTCTGCCTTTTTGGCTTGCGGTATTCTTGTTTGAATGTCTCTCCCAAACATCACTTCGGCCGGTGTCTTCCTTGTGGTTCTATGAGGAATGCCCCGGTAGTCTCTCATCAGTTGGTTTAGTACCTGTTCATATGGCTGCCCCGTTAGTTTGGCTATTTGGAGCGCTCGCTTTAAGTTGGCCATGAATCTCTCTATCATCCAATTGGCTTGAGGGCATAATGGAGTTACTTTCCGATGGTGGAACCCCAGGTAGTTTGCAAATTGTGTGAACTGATGTCCATTGAATGGGGGTCCATTGTCCGTTTTGAGCACCCTTGGGATTCCATAGGCGGGAAAGATGCAATCTAATGCTGGTATGACGTGATAAGCCGTTGATGATATTAGTTGGGCCTCTGGATAACGAGAGTATTCATCCATTACTGCTATCATGTACTTTCCTCCCTCAATGGGCCCGAAGAAGTTGGCCGCCATGGCTTCCATTATTCCCTGAGGGAGCTCAGACATGTTCAAGGGTTCCGGGCGTCGTTTGGGGAGGATGCGGCTGCACATGGGGCAAGTCTCCAGGGCTTCCTCCACCATGGAGTCCATATGGGGGAACCAGACTTTCTGGCAAAGCATGTGCTTGGTCGACACCATTCCCCTGTGGTTTTCATGGGCAAGCTCGATGACGTTCGCCCATAAGACTGGTGGGATCACAAGCTTGCAGTCCTTCAAGAGGAGGTGATCATCTGAGAGAGTCAATTCGTCCTTCACCTGCACTAGGCGTTCTATCTCAGTGTGCACTGGGTCTCCTGCAGCTCGCCCTCTCTCTCTGGCCCTCCTCCACATGCCTGAGTCTAGTCCTTCGCAGATGATTTTGCAAGCGGTGTAATTTTCCATTTCCCGGGCAATTAGTCAAGTGTCTATGCCTTCTGGGGTGGTTTTTATGTATGAGGTACCGAAGGTACCTGTCTGCTACTGAGGGTTCTGTTGTGCATTCATCCCGGCGTCTTCTAGAGAGGAAGTCTGCAGGGTTTTCCCCTTTACCTGGCCGATGCACAATTTTGAAAGAGCAGTCCTGTAGCCGTATTCCCCATCTGGCTATCCTGGGAGGCATCTTTGCTTGCAGTTTGCCGTATAAGAATAGAAAGGCTTGATGATCAGTAATGACCTGAAATGGTTTGCCATACAAGAAAAGGTGGAAGTGCTCACACGCCCAGGCTACGGCGAGATTCTCCTTTTCAGCCTGAGAGTAGACCTGCTCGGTGGTGGAGAGGATCCTGCTTGCGTATGCGACAATGTGTGTTTGAGTGGGATCTCCTGGGTCAACTTGAGCTAGTATAGCCCCCAGACTCAGGGGGCATGCGTCCACTGTTAGCTCGATCCTTCGGCTAGGGTCGTAATAGGACATGTTTTCTGCCTTGGCAACTCTTTCTCTGATGATTTCAAAGTCCTTCTGGCACTTGTCTGTCCAGTGAAAGGTGGCATCTTGTTTGGTCAAGAGTCACAGCGGCTCACTTATGGTGGCAAATTCCTTGATGATGCGCGTACAGTAGCTGGCTAGCCGCAGAAAGGAGCACAGCTCTGATACGTGTGCCAGGGATGAAGGTTCATTAAGCGCAGCCACCTTCTCGGGATTTGGTGTCATGCCTGTCTCCGAGAAAATATGTCTGAAGAATCTCAGTGTGCTCTTTCGGAACTCGCACTTGTCACGGTTCAGCATGAGATTTGCGACTTCTAATGATTTGCACACCTTCATTAGAGATTCATCATGTTTGTTGACGTCTGTGCTGAAGATCAGGATATCGTCACAATAGTTGAGGCAGTTCGGTATGTGTTTGATAACCTTGTGCACCTCTGCTTGAAATATTTCTCTGGCCGAAGACACCCTGAAACTTAGCCTTTTATAGCGGAAGAGGCCGAGGTGAGTGACAAATGTGGTTATGTTCCTGCTTTCGGGTCTCAGTACAAGTTGGTGGTAACCCTTTTGTAAGTCTAGTTTAGAAAACACTTTGGCGCTGTTTAATAAGTGGATCATGTCTTTTATGTGCGGGGCCAAGTGTCTCTCCTGCTATATGGCTTGATTCAGAATTTAAAGTTGTATTTTTAAGGGAAGGCACTGAGGGTTGAAGTTGCAGGCTTAGGTCTCCAGGACAGCAGGGGCCCTGGAATGCAGCTTCACATCTTATAGTCCTGATTGATGATGACACCCAGGCCTGCCTTCAGGACAGAGAAAGGGGCGGTCCTGGAGCAAATGGCTAGCAGCAAACCTAAATGCATTTAAAATGGCCTTCATGAAATACACAGTTTCAGAATATATAAGTGTCCTGCAAGGTTTTCCCTTGCATACAACTGTTCAAAGAAGAACATCATAATCACACTTTTAGTGGCTTGGGTGAACATTGTCACTTTGGAGGAAACATGGAAGAACGTTTGATTCATTTCCCATTGAAAGAAACTTAATTTTTACAGCAGCTGCTTGAAACCCAATCTTTGACATTTTCATTTAAGACTCTGGGCACTGCTGTTTCTGAGAATGTTACTTCAGCCCTCCAAGAATTTGTCAAACCTTGCCACATCTCTTTGCCTTATGCCAGGCAGTTAGCATCTTTAAGTATCTTGACATTTTGAGGCCCAATTTCACTCATTTTTGCTTTGATTTCATAGGCCTCATTTGCCACATTATTTCAGGGCAGGCCTTTTTATTTCTCGCATCCAGGGACTATTTCACCCCACAGAACATGTCTATGTTGCTGTGTGAGGTGTTAGTCCTGTTGGTCCTGTGACTGTCTTGGCCATATTGACATAGTCAGAGTAGCCCTGGCATTGATGTGGCATTTGACAGATGTTACACTATCCTGTGACATAAATTCTGATTCGGGAAGTCAGAAATGTAATGTGCATGCGTCAGTGGCACGCCTTCTATCGCTTTTCTGCTACTCCATCCCACGTGGGATGGGCATTTCTGCAGGTGTGTCTTGTGATTTGTGGGTGTGTTGGTGGGTGTGAGAATTTTTGAAGGGTGTGTCGGTCAGTGAGTCCCTCGTTTTTGGGGGATGTCCATGTGTGTGTTCCAGTTTAGGTGGGTGTGTCGGGGGTGTTGCGTGTCTCTGTGAGTGTGACTCCACTAGAGTGTACGTTTGAGGGTATTTACTAAGCAAATGTGGATCTTGGGCGATGTGCATTGAGTGTTGTAACTTAAACCATGAAGTTAATGGTGTAAGTCTTGTGATTGATGCAAGTATGTTTGTGGATTTGCGCGGTGATGGCAGGGATGTATGGCAAAAGTATGTGAGTGTATGGGAAAAATGTTCTCATGTGCAAAGTGAAATTATTTGTCTTGTTTGGCCGAATATTTGTTATTCACCAGTCAATTGTGCTGGTGTGTGTTCCAATGACAGAAGTTGCATCGGCTATATAGTGTTGTACATTTGTAGAGGAGCAGGTGGACACATTACCCCTAACTCCTGCCACCTCACCGCCGTCATATTGGAACAGCAGTAGAAGGGCCCTATATGGAACTCCATGTGTTATGCCTATACCACATCAAGTGTACAAGAGACAATATGCACTCAGACAGCCATATTGAATGTATCCTCACACTGAAGAAGTGGAAGGATGTCGTGTGGAGGGATGTCAGCAGGCACCACTGGATATTATGTAGTGCTGAGTGAAATCTGACGTAGGCAGAGTGATGTCATAAAGAAGCTATATGAGGACATACTGAAACGATATGAAAATACTGAAGAATAACAATGTAACTGAAATGATAAGAGAAACATGTATGAAACGATAAAGTAATCATATACACAAAGAAAAATGATAAGTGCATATACACAGCAACATAGACGCTTGCTATAGAGGAAAATATAACGTGGCAAAGTTGGCCATGATAGGAAAACTGATGCCAGCTCGTGCAAAAATTCAATTCAGCTACCTCAGAAACGGACCAGAGCTGCAGAGTCAGGAGACATTGGAGAATTTGCTTCTAGCTTCATGTGCAAAATTAAGAGGAGTCGATGTTGGCCTGGGATCAAGGATGCGATTTTAAGGAATAGCTACAAAGCACAAAGGGAGGTAAAGGGATAATCCACAGACGTGAGACATATTTCTCTTAAATTGAAGAAGAAGAAAACATTTGCAAAAGCCAAAGTATTGGGCAATTAACAATGAATATGGCTCCTGCAAGATGGAGTGATTATCGAGTTTGTGTGTGAGTGTGTATGCATCAGTCCGATGTCTGCCAGTTCACACTGCTTTATTAACTGTGAATAAAGTAGTACGTTGCCATATTCTTTGATTCTGTCCAGTTATTTGGTCTGAGATATTTATTGGTAATCCCGTCTAGCATAAGAGACGCTTCAGGGTGCTAGAGCACACATTCTTTTTCTAAGTGAATCAGGTGAATCAGGTGTGACTTACATCTGAATTTGTGCAAGGTCTAAGTTCCGTATTCTACCATTGTGCTAGCGCGTGGCATAGTTATCGTTAAGATGAATTACCTAAGGAGTTTCAGAAAATGGAATCCTTCCATGAAATTCTTTTCAAATATTCCACACTAAAATCTTGAGGCAGCTACCGCTGCATGAATAATTTCAGATTGTTTCACGGGCGGCTTCATATTTTAAAAATATGGTACTTTGATTGCATTTGAAAAGCTTTTAACATGAGTATTCCCATAGAGGACATGCACATAAATCTCATCTGGAATTAGTACACCGAAAAAAATTGAAAATCAAATTGGCCAAGTTTTAGATATTAACGATTTCAGATTTATCTATATAAGATGCATGCACAATGACAAACATGTTTTCCATTAAAAAAACATTACAATATTGTAGTTAAAAAAAAAAAAAGTGTATGCAGAAACAAACACTATGGGCCTCATTACGAGTTTGGAGGTAGCCATGGTGCTATTAGTGCCATGGCTGCCTCCAAAATCGTGTCTGGGTCCAGGATCCTTGAATGAGGAATTACCGGGTCATTCCAACCTTGGTAATTCCTCATTCAAAAAACCCATCCACATTCCCATTCAAGCCCCCATAGGGCTCAATCGGAATGGGGATGGAGCTAATAACGGGCCCGTTATTAGCTCCCTGGTCCCCTTGCGGGAGCTGCAAAGGACGTCTGGTCTGACCAGACGTTTTAAGCGGGTCCCGCAAGGGAACCTCTTAATAGGGTGGAATGGGTTTACCGGCACCATTACCGGTGCCGTTAAACCCATTCTACCCACCTCGTAATGAGGCCCTGTGTATTGCATGCTTGATACAAACTGTGAAATCTGACTTTGGCTCTGCCCTCTTCCGCACTGCTGGTGCTCTGACCTGCTGAGCAGCAGGAATATACGTACAGTGTCCTTGTCAAAGCACACTTGCTCTGGGAACAACTGCTTTACAAAATGTAAATGTTTGTTAGAAAACATATATTACACACGCTGAGAATCGATGTACGTATATCAGTCATTGTAACTGAGATTAGATTACAATGACACTATAGTTCAAAAACATAAAAGGTGTGCGCAGAAACATATATTGCATCTTTGAGATGAACTGCAGAATCTGACGTTGTCTCTGTCCTCTGCTGCACTACTGATGTTCTGTGCTGAGCAGCAGGAATCTCTGTGCAATGTCCATGTCCAAGCATGCTTGCTCGGGAAACAGCTTCTATACAAAGGTACATCTTTCATACAAACTGTACAAAGTGGTGTATGAGTTTCACAGTTCGTACATTAGACAATTTATAACTCCTGAAAACGAACATCAAATCAATGCTCCTGATACACTCTCTTACAACACACACTGACCAATGCTCCAATGACACACACTCTTACTACACACTGTGAGGAATCCTACGGATCCCTCACTAACACCCTGCCTAAAGTCTCTTCCAAGGTGGCAAGAGAAAGGCAGATGCTAATTGCTCCTGATCTTAGGGGTGGTGTACTGCGGGAGGATCACCTGGAAGGAGACAAAGCCCAGGTTGGTGAGGAGATTCTGTGGGATGAAACTGTATTTATCCTCTGAAAAGAAGAACCTTTCTAGGTTACCAAAAGTGGTAATGGCTTATTGTCATTACAATGTCTCTGACCCAGGTATAAGATCTAAGGTTATGAACACAAGTATTATAAAATCTGAACAAGGTTCACCAATGGAAAGACCGTTTTGGGTATTCCAAGCTAAACATCCTCCTTACTCCCAATGTTATAATGTAAATTAATCTGGAAATGGTGTCTTAACTAAATTACCTTCCTCTGTAACATCTAATTCTAAAGGATCTGTTTTAAATGACATTGAGGGAAGTAAATGAACCCTCAAAGTCAAGTAAGTACCTAAAAAAACTAACTTTGTAGTTGCGGACTACATGTCCCATAATCCCATTAGTATTGGGACGAGGAAGAGGGCTGAAGAGGCATGCAATTGCAATAGTCAGGCAATGAAGCCTAACAGCTCTCACCTGAAGGAACCTGGGAGACATAAAAGGCTCCCTCAGGTGCAGGAAAGAGAGGAAGAGAGAAAGGAGCTGGAGCTGTGACTGGAATGCGAGCCATACCAGAGAGAAGAAAACACAAGGCTATTAAACCATGCAGAAGTGGGAGAACAAGCTGGAAGCTGGAAAGAGGAGAAAGCAGATTTCACCTGGGTGTTCTGAGAGGGTCCTGTTAACCCAAACTCTGGCATGCAGAGGCTGCACAGCAGAAGGAATGCAGGAAAGAAGCCTTTCCCCATGTGAGTCTGATTGCCAAGGTTGCCATGTAGCGAAAGCGTTGGAGCTTGAGGTGTGAAGCAGTTTTCAAGGCATGGGTCTCAGGAGCGAGAGGGGCTCCATAAACGTGTGGCGGGACCGGAGACACCTTCACAGAAGAAGGGTGTGGGTGCCTAAAAAGCCAGAATCAGTAGAAGGTGCGGCAGAAGTCCTGGAAGCAGAGCGACCCACAAAGCAAGTGTTTAAGAAGCTGGTGAGTGAAGCCTGCCATTCTAACATCTTGCACGTGCATTGCAGGTAACAATATCCAGGTCCTTATTCACTTGTGATTTAAAGTGAGCTGAATGTATTCATTGAAGTCCTAATGTATGAACAATGAAAAAGTAACACTCATGCATATCAGGAAAGTGCTTTTCCTGGCGTGGAAAGCTAATGCTGCTTAAACCCATTGTTAAACCCTTAACAGGCTGCATCTACAAAAGGAGTGCTTGTGTGTCACTAATTAAGAGGAGTATATGCTGCGAAGACTATTACGAAATACCTAACCCTGATACAACAATTGTCAAAGTCTTTATTTTGGGAAAACTATATCAAAGAGTTGTTGTGTGTTCCTAATTGTGATTATCTAAGGAAGACAGAACTCTATCCTTTCCTTTACACGGGACTACAATTCAACACAAGTCTTTAACATCTGAAAAATACCTTACAAAGTGGTTGTGTGTGCCTAATTGTGATTCGTAAAGAAAGACTGAACTCTGTTCTTGACTCTAATGTGGAATACCTTTCATATTATTTTTTTTAAAGCGCTCACACAGCCCTCTGGCATCGAGGTGCTGTTACAGGAATTGTTTGTTTTTTAGTTGCATAATTGTTTTTTTGTCTTAGTTGCGTATTTATAACACGCTTAAACACCCAGAGGTTTCTAAGCCCAGACCCGGGTTCCAAGGCGCGCACGTTGCCGCTGGGCTATCCTCCATATAAGAAGTTAAAGTGTACATACTATTGAAGAGAACAAGCATTGCCCAAGCCAAGAGCCTCCTCATAATAAAAAGTGAAATCAGCCTTTCTCAGAATTAAGAAGCAATCTAACGTTTACTGTGAAGTTGATAACAGTTCAACTGACCTAAGGCACCCATGTACAAGCATAACCAGAAGCTAAGAGAGTGGCACCAAGGGTTCTGTGTAATTACTTGGACTGAGAAAGTTGGGGAAGGGAAACTAGCCTCTTGTAAAGACTATTTTGAAGTTAATACAATCTGCAGTGCCAAAGGCTGTGGAGGTCAGAGAGAGGGGAGTCTTAAAGGCAAACTCAGTTTGTTATTGTGGCAGATAGACAAGAGAGACAAAAAAGCTTGCTCTTTTGAAGCAAGATATTCAGAGGAAGAGTGCCCTGCCTACTTGAAGTTGTTGAAGTACTTTAAAGTGTATCTTGTAGAAGCCTATCTAGAAGTACAAATAACTGAAGTTGTAGTAATAGTCCAAAGTACTGAATCTGTGGTGGTATATATAGTTAAAAGTGGATGGAATGTTGTAGCAGCCTTAACCAAGTGGAGTACCAGGAGACAAAGGTGACTGCTCTCACTGTGAATCAAGTAGAAGTGAAGCTGTTGAAGTGGAAGCAGCAGCACTAAGAAGTCATCCTGACAAATATACTGTGTTATTCAAGGAATGTGTAAGTACTCCACTGATATGCCTCTTACCAAGTTACAGTCATCTACTATTCCGAAGTTTAAGAGGGGAAAGCACTGGTCTAGATATGTCACCCCTAACCCTACTTCACCAGATTTACACAACTACAAGCAAGCTCCAGGAAAATTGTGCGACATACTAAAGTTAATAGGCCTCATTACACGTTGTGCGGTAAAAACCTCCAATTACCGGCATGGCGCTCTTAACGTGTCCGCCCTCGCAAGAGGGCGCTAATAGCGTACCATTACGAGTACGCGGGCACAAGCAAAGCGCCATGCTGGTAATGACCCTACTGCCATGCCGCTAAAGACCCCAAAAATTCACTTACCGCCCTCGACGAAAGTGCAGATAGCACCTCCGCCCTCACGCTGCATGCAAATAGCGGTCACCGCTATTAGCGGTGACCGTTAAATTGCGGAACCGGAAATAGCGTCATCGCACAGGAACGGGAAAGAGAATGGCGGCCATCTTTAAAAACACAATCCAATGCCATCCTCTGCCCCCTGCACCTGTTTGGAGTAGGTTGCAGTTGCAAATCATCAGGGACACCCTCAACATGCCCAAGGCATTGAAAAAAAGCACCGACAGGCAGCGCAAAGAAAAATTTACATCAGAGGAGCTGATCATGCTGACCCAGACCCTGGCTGACAATGCCGCCGTTGTCTTTGCCAACGACATGCGGCGGAGAGACACTTATAAAAAAAAGGCCATCTGGGATGAAGTTGCGGTGAAAGTTAGTGCAGTGGGCACCACCACCCGCAATGTGCGTGAGTGCAGGAAAATGTGGGACGACCTCAGACTGCGGGTGAGGAGCATCCTTGCAGTAAACCACAGAATAGCCACAGCAGGTGGATCCGATCCACCCATCATACTAAAGGAATGGGAGGAGACCTGTGCGAACCTAATCGGAGTGGAATGCATTGAGGGAGTCGGCACTACGGAGCATGGCGTGGCAACCACTTCAGATGGAGGTGAGTGTACACATGACAGGATGCTATGTGAATGTACTGGTCCCCCCAAATGTGAGCCCCGAATCATCTCATGGATGGACAAACATCCACACATCCACCATCCCTGCCCATGTCAGTGTCAGACCCAAACACACACACACATGCACACATCACTAGAGACAAGTGCCAAACACAACCATGCATGGGTGAGGCACTGAACTGACACATCACCAGCATCCCCAACAATGAAGTCCCAATAGCCATAGCTGCATTATTGATGTATTCTGCATAAAGTACATAGAAACGTAACCAATGCCATCCCCCTTCTTGTCCCTGACAGGCTCACATAAAGACGGTGAGGATGCCGGAAATGCATCATTAAGAGACCAAGGGCACAGGACTCGGAGGACACCCCCACGACATTAAGGGGCAAGAGGGGAAGGTTCCACATGATGAGTGTCAAGCCTCGGAGGAGTGCCACTGCCAGGATAGAAATAGCCACACCACTAACTACAGCCCCACCACCGGAGGTGAACCCACAACCACCAAGCCCAGCCACGGAGGGCCCACCATCAGCTGCGCCAAGTTCCGCAGGAGAGGCAGCAGCCACTGCCCCACTATCTGATGTTGAGGACACAACAGATGTCACAATGGAGATGCACACCCCGACCCCCCGGAACCTCTGAGCCATCACCACTCCAGACACCTGGGTCTGATGCCACTGGCGAGGACAACATTCTAGGCTCGACCTGGAAACCATCAGCCAGCGTCAACAGGAACTAACTGTGCTGGTTGGCCAGCATGTGGAGGAGGCTGCCCATCTCAGGGAGGAAATTGTGGAGACGGCAAGGCACTCCACGGAGAGGATGGAGCCTGTACAGACAGGCTGTGTGAAGAGATAGGCAGACTCAGGGAGGTCCTCACTCGAATAGCAGACACAATGGACCGCCACTTCACACCACCAGGACAGTCAGCCACATCGTCATCCGCCGCTTCAACGCAGACAAGCCCCTTCCGCCGCCCCACACGCACCACCAGGCGCATGCCTAGCCAGCCTCCAAATGCTGGCGCAGACAATGGCCAATAGGGAGTTTATGGCGAAGCTTCTGCGTGCATGGCCCGACGCAAACATAGTGGCAGACACATGAGGAACTGTTGTGGGGGAAAGGGTGTTATGGGTCTGTTGTGGGGGGTGGGTGGAAGGGTGTTATGGGTCTGTTGTGGGGGGTGGGTGGAAAGGTGGTGGGATGTTTGGGGACGTGCACTTTTTCATCTTTCCGTTACTTAATACACTGGTGTCTGATTAAAACACAGGCTTGGACATCTTCATTGTGTTTGTGTACTTTATTGGCGACAGGGTCCATTGCATGCTTCCAAACATACACCAGTGCATTCATACCCATATCCAAGTGACAGTAAAAAACCACGTTACTCAGAATATTTGGTTGATCAGATGCTGTCTCACAGCACGTCCCTCTTGACCATCCCCTCTTGCATGTCCTGCATCCCCTTCACCTCCATCCTCATCACCATCCTCATCAGGTGCTTCCATTTCAACGTCAGGGGGCAGTGGCACATTCCGTCTGATACATATATTGTGCAGCATGACACATGCCATGGTGATCTTGGCCACCTTCTCATGGCCGTACAAGAGGGCGCCACCCGACCTGCTTATGCACCTAAACCGTGTCTTCAAAAGGCCAAATGTCTGCTCAATCACAACACGGGTACGGGTATGTGCATGATTGTAGTCCTCTTTGTACCTGTTCTGTGTGTTCCATACAGGGGTAAGGAGCCACCTCTTCAGGGGATAGCCAGCATCACCTGTATGGGCGGACAAATGGGGACCTGTTACTGTTCAGCACATGTGCGGCCAGTTCATTTCCGGCTTTTTTAATTTGCATTGTGACTGAAGTGCACAATTAACAGCATACATGCAGACTGTCTGTGTGACTGGAATGTGCAAAGATAAGGGCGACCCTGCAAGTACACATGCCCCGTCAATGCCTACAACAGTAATGGACATGTCCTGACTGAAGCCGTGTGTTAGGGGTTCCTTGGTTCTAGGCCGATATGGTATCACACTGCTGGTGTACTGCCATTCCAACATTGCTGTTGCCATGCTGAGAGGCATCGCTTGAGTTGTGCTATAAGTGCGTGGTGTAATGCTATGGCTAGGGGTGATCCCTTTGCATGCATTCAAGGCCACAATGCATTATTGTTGTTGTGCTGCACTCATTTTGTAGGATTATGTTGGTGGCATGTATGAGATTCGTGTATTTTGAGGTGTGGAATGTTGTGCAATGTGGATGTGGATGGATGTTTGATTTTTCGAGACCTGGATTGTCATCTATGTTATGTAGCTTACACTTGCATGTCCATTCATCTCTGGTACGTTTTGGGCCTAGCCAGATGGATGTTGGCGTACATCTGTATGTGCATTTGTCCAACGGACAACAAGCTACACCCAATCGGAGTATGTATCTCTCCCCCCCCCCCAATCACACTGCCATGTGCCTGCCCTGCTACTCACCAAGTAGCCACGAACGTTGTCCGGCTTGTCGCTCTATGTGGCGTGGGATAGTTGAGTTCCGCAGGACCATAGAATCATGGGTTGATCCGGGAAATCGGGCAGAGAAATGAGTGATTATCTTTTTGGCGTCACATACCATTTGGACATTGATGGAGTGGAATTGCTTCCTGTTTCGGTACACTACTTCATTGTGATGTGGGACCACCAATTCCACATGGGTACAGTCGATTGCCCCGATGCAACTTGGGATGCCTACCAGTGCATAGAAGCCAACTTTGGTGTTTGCAAGCTCCTGGGCAGTCCGTGGCATGAATATGTGTTCAGGTGCATGCTTCAGGAGGGCATCGAGTACCTGGGTCAGCGTGCGTGAGAATACTGGTTGTGAGATGCCATGCATCTGCCCCACCATATGCTGGTAAGTGCCTGTGGCCAGGAAGTGGAGCACAGTCACCACCTTGAGTAGAGGGGGGCTGGCAGTTCGGATGTCTATGAGGCTACAATGTCGTTGTGTATCATGTCTACAATGCTGGTTATGGTATCCCGGTCCAGACGGTACAGGGTGTGTATCTGCTCCAGGGTTAGGTTAAATGTATTGGCTCTGATCCTGGGGATTGGTGGGTGCCTCTGTGGTATGATTAGGTGCTGTGGTGGTGTTTGCTGTGCCTGTCTTGCCCTCCTCCTCCTCCTGCATCTCCTCTGTGCTGCCTGCTGCTGCTGCGCTGCGATCATGTCCTCCAGCCCATGTAATGCTGCTGGTATTGGAACCATCTTGGTGTGGGAAGGGGTGTGGTGTGCTCCTTCTGTGCTGCCTGAGTCTCCATTGCCTCCACCTATGCTGATTGTGTCCACCTGTGGCAGGTGGGAACACTGCTCAGTTCTCTTAACGGCTGGTTCGCGATGGCGGTATTAGCGCCATGGCGGTAAGGGGTTTTGGGTGCTTTTCCATGCCGCTATTGGCACGTCCGCCTGGCTTGTGATGATGTGCTAATAGCAGCATGGCGTAAATTACGGACTCAAGGGTTGTGCGCCCGCGGACTGGCCGCTATTAGTGGCACCGTACTTAGCGGTGCCGCAAATAGCGATGAGCCAGGTCATAATTCGGATGGGGATTTAACGTTAACGGTATTCCATTACCGGTAACGTTAAGTCCCTACCGCCTACTGTGTAATGAGGCCCAATATCTTTGTTCCATGTAAGTTGCAGTCAATTCTGGCAAGTTCCAGTTTTCGCATATATTCTTTACTGGTTTGTTACCAACACGTGTTTCGACCTCACACCGAAGTCCTCCTAAGGGCGTTTTCTATAGCACTGTCAAATCCAATTCCTTGCTCGATTCTAATGGTGACTCTTCACCATACTTGTCATAATTCTGTGACAGTTTCCAACCTTTCTATTCACTCCTGATAAGCTGTAGTACCTTGATTTAGCAACACACTGTCAATCTCAGGGTTTGGTTCCCGCATCCCACTGTTTTAGTAATGTAGGGTTTCCCAACACGTCAAACTTCAGATTTGCAATTCTTTGTGTTTATAATTCTAGATTTCTGGTCCACAATAGTCCTTTAAATTCCTATGTTTCTATTTCCATTGTCAAGATCTTAATAGATCTTTCCGATGCTCAAAGGAATGCCATGGAAAGATCTAGAATTATAAACACAAAGGATTGCAAATTTGAAGTTTGCAAGAGCACCTGGCTACCCAAGGGCAACTTTGGGATTTTGTGTTGTGTACTTTTCAAGCCATCTTTTTCATAAAGCACAGCATTATTGAAAGCCATGCAGAGGGTTGAGGAGGGGAGATGAGTCCAATGAGTCATGAATATTTTCCCAGGATGTCATGAGGCAAGAATTCTTGCAATCATAGAGACTGGATCGGTTAATATTCACTGATTGTGGGAATGTGCTAGTTTTCAAGGCACAAGGGAAGGGTGCATGTGGGTGGACAGTGTCTGGTGATGTGTGTGTTTATTTTGTTTTTTAGAATGGCCAATGCTATTTTGTCTTGTGCACTTTCTTGTTAGGGGAACGGTCAATTGAAGGAAATTAAGCGTGTTATAAAAGAACAAGTATGGGTCTTTAAGATATGTTCACTTACTGTGTGTATTCATGGGTGCCATATTATGATTTTCGCTATGGGGGGGCAAGTTCCCACACCAGGTGAAGTGAGCGATACATACTCATCCTCAAAACATATTTTAAAGCACATGTTGCTGCAGGAATTGGAAAAAAGCTGTACAATTTACTTGAAAGTATACACGTATAACATCTCAGCAACAGTCTCCTAGCTTGCTGAACTGCCTTTGAAACATTCTATCGGATACCCTGCTATTCCCACGCCCACCAATCAAAGCTCAAGGAGTACATTAAGGAGGCTCCCATCTCTTTTGGTGGTGAGCAGCACTTGCCTAGAGGTAATTTCTTCGGACGGTCAAAATAATCCTCATCTGTGCCTTCCATTCCTCTCTGTGGCATTCAGCAGTGGTGTAACACCATTGAGCTTATCAGGCTCTAACCCTCCCTGCTCCCCAACCCGGCTCCTGAATCTTTGACTATATTGATTCGCCTGGCTGACCCGCAGACGCACGGCAGGACAGACATTAAACAGCGCCTGGGCTTCGCCGTTAAGAATGCATTTCACCGTTAGCACATGCATATGCAGACTTTTTTTTGGCAATTGCAATCATGATGTGGGCTTTGTACTTGCATGCCCTCTCCTGTCCCCCTAATCTTCTAATGACTCCCCTGGCATGGAGTGATTGGAAGGGTAAGGGGGGACAGGAGACAGCTCATTCTCACATCAGTCCTTAAGTGTCTGGATTCAGATGTGAAGGAGAGAGTTAACTGTTTGTAACATTGAAGCTGAAATAAACATAAACAAGTCTCATTGGAATGTGTAACGAAGTTAGATGGCCCCACTCAAGTTCTGTTAAGCAGAGACGTGATGGAAGCATTGTTGCATGTTAGGTCATTTATGTATGTGTGCAAGGAGTGTGTATATGTATTATGTACTGTGTTTGTGTGTATAGGAGTGCGTGTGTGTATAGGAGTGCATGATAAAGGGGGGATGCATACCAAATAGTGACAATGGGCCTCATTAGGAGTGTGTCGGTCTCAGTAACAATGCTACCAGCACCGTTGTTAGCGGACCGGCACACTCCAAGTTCTGCAGGTGGGTGCCGTCACACCCGTCAGGTCTGACTTGGCGGGCAGAACGGCACCTGCCCGCAGACATTGACGGATGCACCAGCACTGTTGCGTACAGTGCCGGTTCATCCGTCCTGGTCATTCCCATTGAGTCCTATTGGACTCAATGGGAATGGGGAGTCACTTTTTCCGGCACCTGGCTTCAGGGACCGCCGGGCTGTAATGCCCCGGTGATTCCCCATTGCCAGGTGACGGAAAAAACAACTCCGGAGGCAGCCGTGCTATTTTGTACCAGCATGGCTACTGCCGGGGTCGTAATGACCCCCATTGTATCAAGAAATAGTCCTTATTCCTATCCAAATGCTATTTTAACTGTACTCTGACTTGCTGAAGCAAGTACAAGAAAGGTCTGAGGAAGTGGAAGTGAGTGCTTTCGTAGTACTCAAGTCCTAAATAATTGGGGGCTCTTAAGTGCTGATGCTGGGGTTTTATGTTCTCCCCCAGTACTCCCCAAGTGAAATATGCAGTACTGTAGTAACAGATTTGAATACGTTGCCCTGTTCATCAGGTCCAACAGTTCTGTAACGTATAGATAGTGCAGTCAGGTGTCCTGAACCGTACAGTTGGCTGGATCAGCCTTACAGCCTGGAAAGCTGCACTACACACCCCGCAGGGATGCAAAAGCAACCATCTCTCTTTGCATGTTTCCATAAACAGAAACACAAAAAGTTGTGCGTCAGAAAATGCAGCTTCAGAATCAGTGTTCAACAAGAAATGTCTTGGACTAGCTGCTGACCGTCAAGCTCCTTTGACGGATAGAAAGGTATTTGCAGACAGTGAAGAAGACACTGTCACTGTCCTCACATAGAGTGAGGATGATGAAGATGATTCCTCCAGTGATGCCACCATTTACACCTGTAACGTTGTGCTCAAATCTGAGATACCAATGGGCTGGACAGAAGAGCAAGCTGCATATTTTAAGGCACAACATCAGTGGCTTGTAATTAAGGGGAAGTTGGGATGCCGTGTGTGTGCTAACCATATCACACACTGGAGGAGTAAGAGCATCCAACAAATGGATTCAGTCCCTTGAATGCATGGCTTCAACAGCAAAAAAAGGCCAACAAACTGCCCTTTGAAAGACGATATATGAGCATAGATAGCCATAGCCACCAGGAAGCAGAAAAGATTATTCTGCAAGCAAAGGAAGGAGAGATCGAAAAAACATAGAAAAACAAAAGGCATGCCAAGAGGAAGTAACCAATCACATTTTCCAGGCTGCATGTATGGTAAGCAAACAAGACCGGCCTTTCATGGGCATGCCCGCTCATGTGGATTTGCAGATTTCAAATGGGTTATCAATGAGTAGGTTTTTCCAGACCAGGAAACGTTGTGCAGATATATGTGACTTAATTGGCAATTAAGTAAAAATGAAACTTAACAAGTACATTGGTGAGAATGACTGGAAATGTGCCATTTTGATTGATGAATGCACAACAGTGAGTCACCTCTCAGTGCTATCAGTTTGTATCAGAACAGCATTTGAAGGGGGAGCCCATATTCATTTTTTGGGAGCTATTCTTGCCTCCTGAAGTATTTCCCATAAGAGTTCATTAAAAAGAAACTAGTCTCATTCACCGCAGATGCAATGATGGGACGGGTGTCTGGGATTGCAGCACAACTGAGGAAAGCAGATAACTATCCAGATCTAGTTGTCTGGCATTGCTGCAACCATCGACTAGAGCTGGCAGTGGGGGGTGCCTTAAAAGAAGTATGTGGCGCAAACAGTTACGTCTTTTATAGATGCTCTTTTTGCCCTTTACCACTGTTCACCCAAAAATCAAAAGAAACTGCACATGTGAGCAGATCAATTAGCACGGATTTTCCAAGCAATAGGTAGGGTTCTTGATACCAGATTCGTGGCATATAGTTGCCGAACTGTCAAAGTTGCTTGGGACCTCTATCCAGCGCTGGCAGCTCACTTTCAGTCAGCAGCTGCAGACCCAAACCGAGGAGGTCCTGAAAAGGCAAAATATAGAGGCCTTTTGGAAAGGCCGACTACTGTAGAGTTTGTGAACAACGTGTGCCTGATGAGAGATACGCTATGTGAACTGGCTGAGCTGTCTGTTAAATTGCAAGTGAAATCCATCACCCTCCCAGAAGCCCATATTTTAATTTGCCGCCAAATTAACGTTTTTGAGGTGCTGGCAGAAGGCAGGAAAGCAGAGTTCAGCAAACGTGCCACTGAATCTGCCAATACTCGAAAAGGTCGAGGGGTTACTTTTCATGGGGGGGAGTAAGGTTGATGCAGAAATCAATAGACAGTAAAGTCTAGGCAATTGCCATGCAAAATAGATTCCTTACCACGGCCTCCTCGCATGTTCCAGGCACTTCAGGGGAAGCAATGTCTTCAGAGTTTCAAAATTGATATCGGCGTGCCAAGTTGTACATACTGGCCAAAGGATTACGATATATCGTATGGGGAAGCTGAAGTGCAGGCACTTTGCAAAATATTTAAGAGCTACCAGCTAGAGAAATGGAAAGTGCTGTTAGAGAACATAAGGACACTGGTGGGAAGCGTGTGCCAGAAGAAATTCTTCTACTTATCAAAACACTGGAAATCAGAATGTGAAGTGTGTTCAGTCACCGGAACAATGTGCAGTTTGGACACTGGGTATTTAAAATGAAGTCTATTTTGAGCAATAAAGTACATCCAAGCAACACCATCTGCCAAGTTTTGGGGTTTGAAGTAGGAAGTAGACTCTGTAAAGGATGCAAATGAAAGAACACTTTAGTTCTGTACAAACACTAAAAAACATACATTCAGTGTGGGTCTGCCCTTAATCCCGACTGCAAGCCCTGCCCCCGCGCTCGCCTCCACACCTCATCAGATGATGGGACCCCAACGCAATTTCAAGTGGCAATGATAACATTTTGGGTTCACCTCTGCCGTGGAAGTGGTATAAAGTGGTATGGAGGCTTAGGGCCTGATTCACAGAACGTTTTCCTATGGAATTGCCCCGTTATAAAACTCTCCTGTGAACCAGGCCCTAGTGTGGAGTTTGGAAAAGAAGCAGCATGAAAGAAACTCTGCTAACTATTACTTTCAACATTTCCTTTGGTCAGAGTTCAACTGGCAGCTCTGGCGCTCTGAACTCCACCTCGTCTGCACTCCGCCCACTCCTCCAAAATCTGGCCCTACCCTGGCCCTTGTAGGACCCCCCCTTCAATGTTTTCCATTTCCACCACTGTCTGCGAGAGCCACTTTACCTATCCAAATCTGACTTCATAGCAAACGGGGTCGGAAAGAGCACTTCGGGGGCTAAAACGCCTTAAAGGGCGAGTCCCTTATTGTGAATATGAATACTGTAAATTGGATGTTACACAATTAGGTAAAACATGCCAAACTGCAAGTGCAACAGTGCTTGCCAGCGGTACACCCCGTTTCGGCGCCGCCGGTTCGGCGCGGGCCAGTTCGGCGACGGGATGTTTTGGCACGCCAGTACTGGTGGCTGAGTCGGGGGAAGCTAGCATACAGAAGCCTGATCTCAGGGCTGAAAGTGCTTTGGCCAGGCCAGGGCGAGCTGCAGATAGTGCACAGAAGCCTGATCTCAGGAGGGAAAGGGCTGTGGTCAGGCCATGTGAAGCACATGCGTGGCTTTGGCATCCGCAGGGGGTGTCTGCAGAACGTGGGGCAAAGCCCATGCATACTGGGCGGCTACCCCTTCCCCCATGTGGAAAGTGATGTGTGACTGACCGTTTCCGTTACATTGCTGCAAACAAAATATTGGCATTATACTTGCGTAAATTATGGTATTTTTTTCCAACATATCCGCTACCATGACATAGGTTAACCCGTTTGCTAAAGTTTACATATCTTACTGCCCTCTCTGTGTTTGTTTTGCTCTACCCCTTTCCCTGCACTTTAAGCCTTCATTCCCCCGTTTTACTTTCCCGGATCTTTGGTCCAATATTGCATTTGGCCGCGAATTCAGTTCGACGTTTCTGTGCAGCCAGTGACATTTCTGTGCGGCCAGTTCGGCGCGGGGAAATGTCCTGCTCCGCTTGCCAGCTCACATAAATGAAAACCAAGGCTGTGCTGCCGTCTTGTGGCAAAGTTCTGAATGGCAGACAATGCCAAATAATACTGACAGTATAAAATGTGTGCTACTTATAAACAGCCGACCGTTGTTATTTGTATCGGCCTATGATGGACGGAAGAGAGAGACGCTTATATGGGAGCTGAGCTGTTACATGGCGATTACGTACAGATCTCACTGTGCCCATTGTGGACTATTCGCCCTTTACATCTACTCACCACTTTTTTTTATTTATTTATTTTACATTTTTAAAGCACTCACACAGCCCACAGGCATCGAGGCGCTGTTACAGGAAGTGTTTGTTTTTTGGATGCGTAATTGTTGGGTTTTTTTTGTAAACTTTGTAAACATGCTGGGCGTTCAGTGGTAATTGGAAGCGCTTTCATTTGTCAGTTATTTCCCTTGCATTGGTGGGTTCGAGAATCGTTTGGAGAGTCTGCAGTGTGCACGTGTAGCGCCATGGGCAGAATGGACAATTACCCGATGACTCCATGCCACCAGGTACACCCTCTTCCAGGTCTGGGCTTTGCTTCTATTTCAGTTTTATTGATATGATATGATATGATATGATATGATATGGCATTTATAACGCGCCTATACACAAGTGTTTATTTGCACTGCAGTGACAACACGACAACACGCAGAATGTAATATGTGGCGTACTGTAAGTCTGGAACAGGGGCATGGTGTCCCTGATGACACGGACTTCTCTGATAACTTTAAGGAGGCAGGTCGTCCATCCCGGCTTGGCCACAATGAACGCATTCTTCGAGCAGTCATTCCAACTGAGTTTGCGAGCCCTGAGCCCTTGCCCACAGAAAGGATAGATGCAAAGGCTGTGACGCTTAGAACGGCGAGATGGTAATAGGCGCGGGAATTGTGGTGAAGATTTCCGCTGCATGGAACAGATTTCTTCACTGACTACTCAAGGACCAAAGTGCACCTGAGACAGGGCTGTCTGGAAATCTGGGAAATGTCAAACACCACAAATGAAAGGTTTTTGCACCTGTTAAGCATGCACATGTTAATTCGCAGTTATTTGTCTTGTTCAGGAGGTTGACAAAGTAAGTGCTGGTTTAGTGAAGAGGGTGATGTGGCTATCTTGAGATTCTGCTATTACCTTCCCTGAGGACGGTGGGTTGGTAAAACGACAGGGTTAGTTGAGTATTGCGACGCTGTGTGATTGTGCTAACGGAGGGTGGCGTAGACGAATTGCTGGGCCATGTAGCTATCATGTCAATATATTGGGGAAATGTTGCATTGTGAGTGAAAGAGGGGAGTCGTGTAGTTATGAGGATCACAATTGAATTTTTGCTGAGAAAGAACTCCAATGGTTGTATATGAAGATCGTGTACAGGTTTGTCTGATGAGGTAGACATGACTGCACGCAGTGTGCATGCGGGTATATTATGATGCCGAATGTTAGCGAATTATGCACGTACCTACATATGAAGTTTTTCATGGATCTATGTGATCACTGCGCCCCGCATCCCCGTGCCCGCCTCCCCCTACCTACCTACATTTTCGGCAGCACACACAGGAGTGTGCCGCTGTCTCAACTGTACCCCTGCAGCGTCAGCTCTGTCCCACTAAAGCGACACCCCTGCTCCCGTTAGTCTGAGTAATGGGGGGGGGGTCGCGATTTTAGTACAGCACAAAGGCGCTGTTTTCGGTATAGGAAACATTTTTAAGTCGCAGTATTTGTATGTTTCCCTTTTCATTGCAACTAGACTTGCATGCTTCAGGTGGTGGGGGGGTGGAGGGTGAGTTTACGTACACAGGTTTGCCATAAACACAGGGGCACACACATACCTGGCAAGAAACATGAGTGAGGACATCGATCCCGGAACCCAACAACCTACCAACTCCAAACAGAATCTAACAAAGTCATTCTAAAACGGATCAAACCACAACCTGAGAGTTAGCCAAAACAGGAAGACATTAATGACTGAATAAATAGTTAGACCTAGTTATTTATTTATTTATTTATTTGTATTTATAAAGCGCACTAGCAGTCCACCGGCATTAAGCGCTGTTACAGGAGATTGACTTGGTTATACAAATTGTCTTAGTTATATGAGATTGACTTAGTTACTTAGATTGACTTAGTTACACATATTGTGTTAGTTACATCAAGTTACTTGGCTCATGGTTACAATGATATGAGATTGTCTTAGATACAGGAGAGTGTCTTAGTTACAAAGGGATACCTAGATGGAAGGTCAAGGACGATCCATCAATAGCACCCTGGCCCTAATCAGACCCAAGTCTATGTGAACCACCGTCAATATAGACAGCATGGAAACAATGGCGGCCAATCGACAACACCACACCAGAGGGGCGGTGGGGAGACTAGACCTAAGCGGTCCTCCGACCTAAGATCCGTACAGCACAACCAGGAATGCGCTGTGTCATCTAACCTAAAGGTTAGCTGGCCAAGAAAAGTAACCTGCTACCAAGCATACTCACAGGAATAGTACTTAATCTGAATAAGATCGGCTAGAATCAGGAGATACAACCCACTAACAGAACTTCAAATCTCTGCATACCTAATTCACTCGAAAACCCACACAACCATTTCTGGCCCAGCAAACCGCACACACTTCACCACACCGCAACAACAACAAACAACACATAAACTGCATCAACAGCACACAAGGTCTCGCTTCTTTCCGATGCTCGCATCAAAGCTCATCACACGGTGGAAACCGAACTAAAGCCGTCAACGACACACCACTTCTCTCACTCTCCTACTCCCTCTTCTCCCGACGAACCTGACCACCCCCGCCCTCTTGTTACAGGTCCGCCTGGCGCCTGGGGACCAACTCCGTTGGTGACGGTGTGCTATATAAATACCTTTAACATTAACATAATGGTTGGGCTCACAAGCTTGGAAGGCACACGTTTTAGATTACTGTATGCCAAAGAGGCATGTGGATGCTTACATGCTTTATGTTGCCTGAGAGGAAGGCATGCAAAGGTTTTGATTGCACGCTAGGTAAGCATATAGATGCGATTGATTTTGGGTGCAGGATTGATTGCTAAGGAGTCATGTGAATGGTTGCCAGATACAGATGCACGTGTGTGCCATTTCTATTCGTCCTATCGTGAATAGGAAGGATTTGTGTTTGACGGCCCCTTGTGGTTGATGTGTGCCACTGGAAGTTTAGGGGTACTTTTATCAGGCGTTTCAGTATCATGACTGGAAGGACTGTGTTTAGGAGGGTGTTGTTTACCATGGCTACCCTTATATTTGAGTAGGCTGGCCAAGAATTAATTTACCAGTGTGTCGGTTCAGTTATGGACTAAAACCTACCTGTAAATAAGACTCTGGATAAGGACATTCCATTCTCTTACCTGTCACTATAGTGGGTTACTTGGACTTCACCCATACAGGTGTATTTTAAAGAGAAGATTCATACAAAAACCCCCAAGAACCCCATTCTTTCTAGGAGGGCGCAACTACCTTCTCATGACCTCCTAGATTCCACAGGAAAGTTTCCAAAGTGTAAACAGAATACATTGGGTAAACTTTCTTCCTTCAGAGTTTCCCCAACCAGAAGTGTTTTGATCCTATTACACCACAGCATCAAAACAATTGTAATTGGTCGCCAAACTATAGTGAAGTTGAGTAACAAGTTCCATAGGAAATCCAAAAATTGAATTGCTAATGACCTTTATTTTATTTTTATTTATTTGCATTTTTAAAGCGCTCACACAGCCTGCGGGCATCGAGGCGCTGTTACAGGAATTGTTTGTTTTTTAGTTGCATAATTGTATTGTTTTTGTCTTAGTTGTGTATTTATAATGCGCTTAAATACCAAGAGGTTCCTATGCGCGGTCCCGGGGATCGAACCTGTGTTGCTTCATTTCGTCTTGCTTTCAAGGCGAACACGTTGCCACTGAGCTATCCTCCCTTTGACTCGCATGATTGATTTGGCTGATATTTTGCAAACAAAATGTTTGTGACGGGCCTCCCAGACTGGGCATTTTGAGAAAAATGTTAAAAAATGAAAGTTATTAATAAAGCAAATATACGCCGTTTATGGCCTACTGCCATTCATTTTCCCTTAGAGAAAAAGTCAAAATTTCTGCACATTGCACAGCAAAAACCGCTGGATGGAATTGGAAGCACTGACTGGATTTGCAAGAGGGGTCTGGGGTTATTATGTCCAGCAGTTGTTAAAATATTTGACGGCGAAGGGAGTTCCCCTTTCTCCCAAAATTATAGTTACATTTTTCCCATGCTGATTTGCAGCAGAGGCTTTTCAGAAATGAAAATACACTATTTCTTTTGCTCAATTCTATATATACCGTGTATTAGTGGGGTTAGCCAAAAACGTAAAGTGTAAAAATAAGTCATTTGGAGGAGGAAATGACATCAGGCTAGAGGTGGGATTAGGAAAGAAGATGCCATGTGAAATTGGGGAGAGGGGCCTGTGTACCAAATTCAGACTGCACAAATGTTTGCATAACTGCGGTTATCGTGCGGATAACCCCGGTTACAATAGAAAACTTAATCGGGAATGAAAGTGCAACACATGAAAAGACGAGTGTTGGGGGGAATGAGAGAGGGCTAGGTAGGGGGGAAAAGGACTTGTGGGGAGAGCATGGCAAGAGGAGGCGGGCACTTGGGGAGTGCCTGGGAGGGAAGGGAAGAGATGTGGATTTTGCACGCTTTTTACATATAACGTGGTTATTTGTGGCCACTTACAGATAACTGGGGTTATTGTAGTGCATTGCTATTCACGTGAGTATTCTAACTGCAGTTATGGAAAAAAGGTTTTTAAAAAAAAGTCTAAAAAATTAGATGAATACAAAAGAAAAGTAGAATTCTACAGTGTTAAGGATTTCAATCAGGCGACACACACCTTGGAGGTCCTAAGGAGATGCTTTTCTCCTTATTTGATGCAGATTCAATTTTGAGATGGTACACCACTCATCTCACACCCCCTTTTCAAATACCCTGGGTCACAATGGACCATGAACCAGGCTGGTTGGTAAAATGCTATGTTTATTTATTTATTTTAAAATTCAAAAGAAATCATACACTTTTTGATATGGGGCAGCAATAACCAATGGGGTGATAATTACAATGAGGATGTGAGCAATGTACTGGATTTAACCTTCTAGTGGAACAGATACCCAGCACAGCGGAATAGGAGCACTTTTTGATTAAGAAAGATAGCACCCAAGTTAGAATTTCCCCCTGCAATGTTACCTCAACCCACAACTAATCATTTCGGAGTGGAAAAACATAAGCAACAGGTTATCGGGAATAAGAAACAGGAGACGGAATCCTAATCTGACCTTCCCTTCCCAAATAAGAGATAAAAACAGATTTTAAACCCCTTGCAATGTTATGAAATGATACTCGGAAATGGACAAATAAATAATTAATTTGTGTTAAAAACCTTGAAGCAAATATAATTCCTCACTAAAGCAACAATGCAAAGACACTAACAATCACAAAGAATGGATTACCAAAAGCATAAAATTCGAAAATGAGTGGAAAGCTTAAAATAGATTGCAGCAAGATGACATGTGTAAAAGTTGCATTTTTCAATTCCCGCCTTAAATTACCCAAACGGTCTTTACTAAAAATGGGTGAAATACACTGATTTGGAGTGCGGTTTGGGGGATAGAGGTATATCATAGGGATAATATGGAAGTGAAAGTAAGTCTCTAGGTGGTAAATTGGTTGAGTTATGCAAGATATAAAAAGGTGTGCTTTGAGTAAAATGAAACAGTGAAATAGAAAAGGAAATTAGTTGTGACCAGAACAGTTTTACTCTACACTAGAGTATTCAGGCTAGGCCACCAAGGATGGACACAGTAAGATCCAAGGTTGATTCGCAAGTTCAACCCTATCACCCCAGCGCCCAACCTTGGCGGAAACCAGTCCGATCACTCGAAATATGACTAATGGCTTAGGATTACACAAGACAAAATTGAAAAGAAATGGTGCTAGCACTTTAGAAAGTATAATTTAACAGTTTTTAACAAGTTATCAGGATAAGGATAGGATGGCTTAGAGAGTGGAATAAGGACAAAGGCAAGGCAAGACAAAATAGGCTATGGGTTTCTATGGGGTAGGGATTATACTTACAGTCCAATTTTAGTTTGGGATTTTGGACCGTCAATGGGTCTGGTCACTACACAGCAGCGCGCCTGGCAAACAGCTTGGCAGTTCTGGTCACCAGATGGCACTTCTGGACTGGCAATTCTGGTCACTGGATACTAAAGGTCAGCTGGATAGCTGGATGGCAGGATGGCAGGATGGCAGTGGGCATGCAGTTAGTGGGCAGCAAGCCAAGCTGGTTCAGGATGAAAATGGTACCACAGCTTTCCCCTTTTTAAGTGGAAATTAGTGGGTTTTCATATTTTAGGCCTTGCTGGGAATAGGATCAGCACTGCTTGGGTTTTGCAGTGAGCCCTGGAGTAGGGTCAGCAATGCTTTGGCCTTGTAGTTGGGGTCTGGACACTGTATGATGAATGGAACAGGAACTCAGCACAGGAACTTCAGGAAGAGTGTGTGTGTAGAGTCTTGTCAGGGACTCTTATTTATAATACATAGTGATGTCATCAAAGTATATGGCTGGGCCGGCTTAACTAAGCATGCCTCTAAACAACTGGATTGGACAATCAATGTTGGCTGCCTCCCCTAAGATGTGACTCAATTTAGGAGGTTGCATTTTATGATGTAAAAGACTTCCCACAGACCTCTTTGGCAAAAATCAGTCATAACAGAATTTGTACATTTGCAGCACCTTAATAAATGACAATCAGGTTACATATTGTATGTAGAGCGTAGCAGTCCAATCCTGCAATCTGTGAGACATTGTTTTGTCCTTTTAATGATTTTTGGTCATTTTGAGTATGAAAGATTCGGCCTAAAATTATTCCATAACTTTATACACATGTGTGGATTATAATAAGGGATGTAAGTATACAAATCTGCATTGGTAACCTGGATACTTTTCTTATAATCCGCAATACTTTGCCATTTCTATTCCCAAGGTGTCATGGAATTCTACAATGTCTTAAATAAAAGGCAATAAAAGCAAATTTAAACAGTAGCATTTTTGCGTTTTTACAAAGTCTTGCTGCAGAGATAAAAGTCTTTAAAGTTCATTTATCAAACGGTCTCTGGAAGCAAATGGCAGTCCTTTGTCCTGCAGGGGACATTTTCTTTTCTTTTTCAGCTACCACCAACTGTCACTTCCCCCAAAGGGAGGATGGTTTATCCAGCTTGATTGAAGATTTATTGCCCCTTATCCACTTCACACTTTAATGTCCCAAAATCTCTATTTAAAGAGGCCCCTGCCCAGACTGAAGCCTGAGTGGTATGTGAAGTTTCTTTGTCCTGGTCAGTCACAGTTTTTCAACCTAGCAATTATCACTTTCGTGTCCTGGAAGTTTATGGTGGCTCCCTTCCTTGGGGGAAGCCTTAGCTCTGCCAACTAGAACAACTTGTTTTTGGAAGCTTGCAAATTCAGCCCAGGCGGTTTAAAACCTTTATTTTTTTATATTTGGTCCTGAATTAAAACAAGCCTGTGGAAAAAATAGCCCATGTGTGTTTCCCTGCAGCCAACCCCTTCTCATTGCTAGGCACAGGCAAGCTTTCATTCAACATATTACTTTTCCTTTCAAACAGGCATTTATTTTTCTTTGGTTTGCAATGCCCATTTTACACATGTGGTGAAACTGCTAGCTTTTCCTTTCAAATTCGATTTTGCCATCTGACTTCCCAATATTGTCTTGCAGCCATAGTTAGTTTCTTGTGCACAACAGTCTGTACAAGGCAAAGGGCTCCTGGAATGGACATGTGCGCAGAGCTATGATTTCTTTTTGCAGGGCTCATTCCTTTGACATTTTGTAGCACAAAATAAAGCGTTTCCCACGCACGGCAGAAAGTGAAGTTTCTTGGGCCTTTTCCTTTTCAGATTTGGATTAACAGAGCCTGTCATTCAGGGGTCATGTTGGTTTTGCTGAAGCACAATGGGGATATGAATGTGCATGGCAGGGCCTTATTAATCACAGTGGTTTAAGAAAGAACTGATGGAATTAGCGTCAAAGCAGCATTTTTTAAAGGTGAAAAAGTTTCCTTTTCAATGGGAATTTTGCGGTTTTTAGCAAAGCAACGCTGCGTTTTCACATCCTTCCTTTTGCATATCTCAGAACACACTGGCACGCTCGCTCAGTGTGTTCCCTGGTTCCATCCTGCCTGATGTGTGCTTGGCAGGACAGCGCAGCAATTTTTTAGTTGTTGCTGCAAAACGCAGTTTCGAGGCCATGGCGCTCACATGAGCCAGCGCAGTCTTTTTGCTGTATCTGCGCAAATGCAGCTTGGTGATGTGGAGAAATACGGTTGAGTGGGTCAATATATCCCACAACAGCTACAGTGATCTGGGTGTATTGGGTGTGGCTGAGTTACTTTGAGGAACCAAATAGTTCAATATGGAAAGTGGACATGGCTAGTGGGCCCCAATGAAACCTCTTGCGGTACCATGTCAATGGGTCACAGCGAAAGGCCATGGCCACTGGCAATGGCCAAAGGCCATGCCTAGTGTACCAAAAAGAAACCTAGTGGTGTGGTCACGCTGCCGAAGGCAGGGGCCAATGATCCTGGGTGAAGGCCCTGGGTAGTCAACAGGAAAGAAAGGTAGCTTTTTAAAAGATAGCGTGGGCACACTGACCAGGGCTGAACGACATGCATATTTGCCACAGGCAAAAGCTAATTTCTTCAAAAAGAATTACTGTGTGTAGCGGAGTTGTCAGGTTTTCCTCAATGGACATCAAGACGGAGTCTCCTGTCAGTCCCCTGCTACCCGGAAGGCTGTGGCAGCCTTACTGGACCCATAGATATGGGCCAAGATAGAATATGACAAGCCGCTTCCGGGATATTCACCACTTATAAATGGCGGCTCCAGCTACCTCCGTTCCTTTTCCAAGAAAGTAGCATTCCCAGAAATAGATGCAGACGCTATTCTTATTTAAACCTTTCATAGTGGTACGTGCGCGTCTTGCAAACAGATTATGATCTGCTGCAAACCCTATTTTGGGGTTGATCTTTTTTCACGACCATTGACATTTTCTCGCATGATCGCTCTCACAGACCGGTGTCAGCAGTTATCCGACCCAGGATCAGAGACATCAGCTGTTATCTATTTAGCATGTATTTTGTTTTCCTAGACATAGTCTACTTTTATAATGGTCCAACAGGCCCATCGGTTGAGTGCTATGAATTTCCGCACCCTTCCCTTAAACTCCGTCCGGAAGTGGCATTCCATATACTGCCTGCTTGCAGTACTGTGCAGTCTCCTACTACTGCGGATTGACAATCCATTCAGGTACCCATAAAATCCTTATCACAGTCTTAAAAGGTGTGGGGTATGTCTATTTGGCAATTACTCATTCTCTCTTCTTGTTCCCCCCACCCCCTTACTGCAGTTCTTCTGTCCAGAAGACCCGCCTCCCTCAAATCCTTTGCAGCAATCCAGATCCAAACCTTTATGCATTGGCAGGTTTGTTAATGGCAGTACTGATACTTGTCGGGACCTTCCTTTTTCTTATTCGCCTTTACATACACACTCCATGGTTCATGAAAGCCATGTCAGTACTACAGACTGCAAGAAATGTTTTACTTTCCTGAACTATGAAGGCTATGCTAAAGGATCTGCAAACTGCAAACCAAGGTTAATACATCTAGACAGGAGAACGCAGTCTTGTTCCAGACCATCACCACTTTACAAAGCAAGGTTGAGTCTATGGTCAGTAAAAGCCCTGTTGTAGGAAATCCTTGGGGTTTGGTGGATGGAACAAATACTCAAACCAGTGGCCAAAACACTGCAGGAATGTCACGTCCTTTATTGAATCCTGACACTCTGCCCGCTCTCAGCGCTGGCCCTAACATTCCTACCCCCACTATGCCCACTAAATATGGGAGGAGACCCTACAGACTTTAAGGCCTTTGTTACTCAATGCAGGATCTATTTTCTCAATTGACCACAATTGTACACCTCATACCAGGCCAAAGTCTAATTTATTCTCCGCAACTTAGACAAGACAGCACTATCATGGAACACTCCATGTATAGATGCTAATTATAATAATAATAATAATAATAATAATAGTCATCAGCTGTTATCCTATGAATTATCCTATTCTGAATCATTATGATGACTTGTATAAGGCTTTCCAGGCTATGTTTAGCAAACAGTATGCTGCTAAATCACTGAGAAACGAGTTTATGGATCTACATCAAGGAAATAAAGATCTATGTTACATTGCCCACTTCCGGAACCTAGCTTCCAAAACCACTTGGCCAGAAGACATATAGTTAACGATCTTTCAGGGGGGATTGAGAGATGGCCTCAAAGCCGCCCTCAGTCAAGTTGTGAATCCACCGGCCATGCAACAAGAATGCATAGCATTAACAGTTAGGATGGATCAACAGTGGCAGGACCGTAAAGGAGAATGAATATGTTCAGAATGGCGAAGAACGCCATGTCCACAAGATCGAGAGGTGGTGCCCCTCCTTTCAGATAATGAGCCAATGCATTATCGAAGTACTAGAGGGCCGGTCACCCCAGAAGAGAGAGAAAGATGGAGAAGGGGCAATTATGTTACAATTGTGGCAGTCAAGGTCACCCAGTATGGACATGCCCTAAAAGACCGGTTGCTAAATCAGAAAACTGAACTACTCATCCATTCGAAGGGAGAAATTGATGAGTACTCATTCTGTCTCCCCTACGTTACACCAGACAGTAAAACCTGCAGAATAACAATATTTCATCATCCTGTTACACTCAATGAAGCTTCACAGGGTTGGGTGGATGTATTAGCTATGTTTGACAGTGGCACTAGAGGCAATTGTATTAATGTCTCCTTTGCCCAGATGATGAGGACTCGCCTAGACACTAAAAAACAAAGTGAACCTATCAACTCCATGGATGGCTCAAACCTGACCTCTGGATCCATCACTCAACAGACCATTTCATTGAGGGTATGTTCTACAAGATACCAAGAGACAGTTAACTTTGATTGTATTGCAGCTCCCCATTTTCAGTTGATACTTGGTATCCCTTGGCTCACCTTCCACAATACCCTGATTAATTGGAAACAATGAAAAACGTACCTTTTAGGGGAATACACGTCCCAAGTCATGCCAGGTTCCCATAAATGAAGAGATTTATAACACAGAAGAAACACCCTCTGTTGATAAAGCCAGCAACCTAACATCCCTCATGAGTACAGGGATTACGCAGACATATCCAATCCCATTGACGCTAACAAGCTCCCCCCTTACAGACCATATGATTGTCAGATTAACTTAGTACCGGGAGCTCAAATTCCCTATGGAAGAACGTACGCCCTTAAAGAATAAGAGAATGTCAAGTTATATATATTGATGAGAACTTGGAAAAAGGTTCATATGCCATTCCAATTCCCCTGCAGGAACATCCATCTTCTTCATCCCGAAGATGGATGTGCTGAATTTACACCATGCAATGACTAGCGCCAACTCAAAGATATCACCACCAAAAACCGCTATCCATTAACATTGATACACGTCCTCTTAGACCAGGCCTGTCATAGTTCCATCTACACAAAGTTAGATTTGAAAGTTGCTTATAATCTGGTGAGAATAGCTGCAGGAGACAAATGGAAACTGCTTTTCACACTCGTTATGGCCATTATGAATATCTTGTAGGCCTTTTGGGCTGTGTAATGCTCCTGCAGCCTTTCAATACTTTCTTAATTATGTCTTTAGAGGCATATTATACATCTGTGTAATCATCTATTTGGATGATGTTTTGATCTATTCAGCTTCTTAAAAAAAAACATGTGGCCCACGTACAAGAAGTATTATATCGGTTACAGAAACATCAACTCGATGCCAAAACCTCAAAATGTCTCTCATCAATAATGACTCGCCAACTTGGGTTATATCCTCTCCCCCAATAAGACCGAAACAGACCCTAAAAATATTGATATTATATTGGACTGGCCTATTCATAGATGCGTTAAAGAGTTGCAAAGATTCCTTGGCTTCTCGAATTTCTATTGACTGTTTATTCCACAGTACTACAAAATTCTGTTACCCTTGACCACCCTTCAAAACAAAGGACATATGTATAAGTGGGACCATCAAACCCAAGAAACATTTGCCTACTTCAAGCTGAAGTTTACCACAGTCCTGATCTTGGGAATACCAGATCCATAACTCCTCTATGTGGTAGAAGCCAATGCATCCGATTATGCAGTAGGTGCAGTGTGATCCCAATCCGACCCCCATTCTGAGCCCAAACGTCCAGTGATTTACCACTCCAAGAAACTCAATGCCGCAAAACAAAACTACAGCATTTAACAAAAAATTGCGTGCCATAAAAGAAGCCATCACAACTTGGAGACATCTGGAAGGAGTGAAAAATATCCTGTTCTTGTTACTATTGATAAACGAAATCCTGGATTTCTGCGCACTGCTCGACATATCAACCAAAGGCAATCTGAGTTCAAAGGGTATGAGGAAAACTGACATCCTACCTATACCGACACCATGAAAAGGGAAATCCTTGGTGAAAGCCCAACTCATCATGAACGCCAAGGACCTTTGTTCCATGAAACCAGGCTAGGACTGCCTACCAATGGAACCCAAACGTTCTTCCTACATTGGTGTCATGATTTAGGAGCAGGACATGTTGGTGTATTTAAAACTTGAAAAAAAGATAGAGATGCATGTCTGGTGGAAGGATTGTGCCAGTGATGTGAGAGATTATATTCAAGGGTGTGGTGTGTGCTACAGATTTAAAGTCAATAGTCAGAAAACCATGGGTTTACTACAGCCCCCGCCCCTACATTGAGGTCTTTGGAAACATTGTTCAGTGGACTTCATCAAAGACTTTCCTCCAGTTCAAGGTCAAACTCCAATCTTAACCATTGTGGATTAATTCACAAAAATGGCACACTTCATTTTTCTACCCAAGGTACAGACTGCATCCTCATTAGCCCGGCTTTTTGTTCAACACGTTTTCTGGTTACATGGCCTTCCGGATTCCATCATTACAGACAGAGGTTCTCAATTCGTTTCATGTTTCTGGAGAGAGGGCAGCAGACTCCTGGGAATTGAACTATGCTTTTCCTCAGCATATCATCCCCAGAGTGATGGACAAACAGAGAGGGTGTACCAGGTGATAGGGCAATATCTACAGTGCTATGCTACTACACGTAGCAAGGATTGGGTGACCTTACTACTAATGGCAGAATTCACCTACAATGACTCATCATTCTACCAAAATGTATGCCGACAAAAGATGGTAGGACGCTCCCCTTTATAAAGTTAATGGTAAAGTACGGTTAGCAACAGCGAACATTCACTTACCTGCATGCCATTAGAAATTTAAACCCACATAAATAGGTTCCTTCAAAATAGAGAAGATAATCAATCCCGTCGCAATGAAATTGACACTTCTTCAAAGCTATCAAATCCATCCTGCATTCCTTGTGTCACTCCTCACACCAGTCACTCTATCCCTTTGTTATGGAGACCAACATCTGCAACAGCCCCCCGCAGTGGGTCCACAAAATTGATATGAAGTCAAGAAGATCATAGATTCATGTCTATGGAAAAATAATGTACAGTATCTGACTGACTGGGTAGGGTATGGGCTCGAAGACCGAACTTAGGTCTCGGCCAAAAACGTTTTTTCTCCCACCTTGGTTAAATGTTCTCACATACTGAACCCAGGAAAGCCTTGAGAAAGAACCACAGGCCTCCTTTTTCAAGGAAGGAGAATTAGAAGGGGACATACTGTCAGGTTTTCGGCACCTGGCATCAAGAAGTCTCCTGTCAGACGCCTGCACTCGGAAGGCTGTGGCAGCCTAACTGGACCCATAAATATGGGCCAAGATAGAATCTGCAAAGCTGCTCCCGGGGTAGTCACCACTTAGAAATGGTGGCTCCAGCTACCTCAGATCCTTATACAAGATGGTAGCATTCCCTGAAATAGCTGCAGAAGCTATTCCTATTTAAACCTCGCACACTGGTATGCACGTGTCTTGCAAACAGATTATTCTTGCCCATATTGCAACGGAGGACCGCTGCAAACCCTATAGATATTTTTTCACTACCACTGACCTTTTCTCACATGATCACTCTCACAGACCTGTGTCAGCAGTTATCTGACCCAGGATCAGAGACATCAGCTGTATTTAGCATTTATTTTGTTTTCCAAGCCTTGTTCTACTTTTGTAACGGTCCTACAGGACCATCTCTTGAGTGCTACGCATAATGACGCCCTTCCCATCCCTTAAACGTCATCCAGAAGTGGGTTTACGTATACTGCCCACTTGCAGTATTGTGGAGTCACCTAGTATCGCAGATTGATAATTCATTCAGGTACCCATAGAATCCTTATCACCGTCTTAAACGATGTGGGGTATCTCTATTTGGAAATGTTTCATTCTCTGCAGTTCTTTCATCCAAAAGACCTGCCTGCCTGAAAGCCTCCCCGGCACTCCAGATCCAAACCTCTATGCATTTGCAACTGACAATACTTTAAGAACTCCAACAAGGGGCTCGGTACCAAGATCAAACATTTTTTCAAAAACTTAAAATGAGAATCCATACAAATTCATTTAATCAGAAGGACCTCAAGTGAAAACACCCGAGAACCCAAACAAGAGTATCGGCATTAAGATTACGAATTTAAAATGAGAATTCATCCGAACTAATTTAACAATAAGGACTTTAAGTGACAATTCTCTGAGAATCCTATCTGAGAATTCAAACAAATAAGGGTTTGGCAATAACACCTCTAATCTATCAGGAGATTTGGAACCTACCAAAATCTATCCTATCATAAAGACTTAAAGTGACATCATTTGAAAACTTGAACAAATACCTATCAGACAGATAGTGACTTTGAACTATACTGTCTGACACTGTTTTCTTGCTTATATTGTAACAATCTTTTTATGTTTTGAACATTAAAACCATTTCCTTTTTGAAACCATATATTTTGATTTCTTTACTTTTGAGAAAGAGCACAACTCTGGGAGCATTATAACTTGATTTCACATTTACATAGCCCAGGTGAGCCTCTGAGGTAACCCCAGGTTGCAGCACTTTCTATCATAATTAACTAAGCTTTCTGCATTACGAAACTAAGGTGGGCGCCGTCGCTGTTAATTAGGCTGAATTTATCTATACATTTGTCCAAAAGATACATAATGAGGAAAGATGTACTGTGGACACGGCCGTAAAAAAAAACTGGCATAGCAAGTCCCTTGAAATTCACTGAAAAAAAACCTTAGTTAAGGAGCAGTTAAGTTGTGCAGAATTAACGCAAAAAAAACTTGACCGACAAGTCTAATAGTATTAGGACACCTGATTGACTTATCCGTTTTATCTCTTAACTGGTCGAGAATGGAGTTTTAATGTATTCTATGCTTCATAAAGGTCTGAAGCCAAATTCATTTTAATCTAAGATTCCTGCACTCTCTCTGTATGATTGTACTTGTGCCACAGACACTGACTCCAGTTATTTTGCCAGAAAGGATATTTGTGCGATAGGGCTGTGGTTACTCAGCTCGTAAGGGTTGATTATGGCTTTCATGCCCTGCCAGGAGGGTGGATATGGCCTTTAATGGCCCACCAGCCCAAGCTAAGGCAGGTCCAAGTGAAGCGAGGGCCTCAGTCAGGAATATGGGCCGTTAAAGGCCATGCCTGCCCTCCTGGCATGGCATGAAAGCCATTCACAACGGGGTTCGCCAGGGTGCGAATGGCTTTTAAAAATGTTCGTCGGGAGATCCACTCTGCTAGCACTGCAGATCTCCTGATGAAAAATCTAAAATAAAGGATGCCTGCTGCCATATGTAAAAGGGAATAAATCCCTCTTCCATGTCTATGGTGGCAGCCAGACGGGAGAAGCTCTGGCACAGGGTTGTGAAGCAACAGGGAGAGACCCCTGTTGCCTCCACTCAAAGAAAAAAAGCCCCTTTTTTGGCAGAAGAGGTGTGTTTTAACTGCTTTCATAAAGCTGGCCAAGGAATTGGTGGTTCTTATTGCGATTGGTATAGCATTCCACTCTCTGGTTGGCCAGACAGGAAAACTGCATCCACCAAATTTGGACAGCTTAAAACGAGATTGCTTGAATTTGGAATGATCACCAAAACGGAGAGAGCGGGCGGGGTGTTCGGGTACCAACTGTTGCATCAGGTAGGCTGGGGGCAGTGGAGGACAAGCATTTATTGGCCAAGGAGAGGATTTTATGTGACACCCTATGCTTCACAGGGAACCAGTGTTGCTTTTTCCTGGCCTCGGATTCGTTTTTATAGGTCAAAGATGGTGCAAACGGTGCTGTTCTGAGCAAGCTGTAGGGACTGTAGGTTGGATTAAGTAGTCCCAGACAGGAGACTTACAATAATTGAGCCTCAAGTTCACAAGAGCTGAGGCGAGTGTAGGTCTATTTCCAATGGAAATGTAAGGCCTGATTTAGTTAAGTGGTTTAACCACGTACAAACATGAAGCCCTAGTGTGGAACACATAGGTTTTCATGTTTAACTCTGCATTCACATAAACACCTATTCTTTTGACACTGGTAGACACAGGGATCTGACGGTCAGCAATAGTAAAGTTCTTGTAGGAAACACCAAGTTTGTTTAGCCAGTAGCACGATGGGAAGCTCAGTCTTATTGTCATTAAGAGCGAGTGAGTTGCAGATAATGAACTGCTGAGTAGACTACATTGAGTGCCTCTGAATCTTGTGTGTAGTTCCCTGAGACTTTGAAGACCACCTGGGTATCGTCGTCCGCGTAGTCCGTATAACAGACACCCACCCAGGTGGTCAAGCAAATCTAGCAGTGCTCTAATATAGATGTTAAACAGTGACAGGGAGATGCAGGAACCCTGTGGAACTCCGGCATTGAGGATGTCTGGCCAAGATTGAGCATTGTCCACTGCCACTCTTCATACCCACGGACCGAGGAATGATGCCACCCAGTCCGTTGCCCCCTGGGAGTAGCCCGCCAGATTCCTCAACCTATCGACAAGGATGGAGTGGTCGACAAGGTCGAAGGCCGTCAACAGGTCCAGGAGCATCAATAAGGCTGGGTGGCCATCATCCACGGTCCCATTTTGAGCTCGAAAGCCAGACTGATACATACACAGGATGTTGTTTTTCTCCAGAAATTCTGAAGTTGGAGATCGGCACCTTGTCCAGTATCTTCAATAGAAAGGGAATGTTTGTAATAAGGTGAAGATTTTTAAGAAGGGGGTTATCCAGGCCTAGTTAAGGGAGGACACCACCACACCTTCTGCAAATGACAGATTGGCCATTCTGGTAATCCAAGGAATAAGAAGAGACATAGATTCCTTGAGAATACTATCAGGACATATGTATCCCCTGCAAGATGTTGGTTTGAGCCTGGTCACGATGCTGAAGATGCGTCTCTGAGCACTGCTTAAATTCAAACTCAAACTCCGGGACCATTGCACCAGTAGGAGGGTTGTTAAGAAAAGCACAATTTTGTGATACATAGGGTTGTTTCATCTGGATGATATTTTTATGAGCCATAATCTTATTGGCAAATTCTCTTGGATTGATTGGCACCAGGCAGTCTTGCTTGATGTTATGAATAACGCTAAATTTCCCTTCCACTTCTTTCAATATTTTAAAGAGTTCACAAGATCTTGACTTTCCATTACAGATTCTGGTGTTAAAATAAGTAGATTTTTCTTCGTTTGAATCACTTTTTTGTAATTGTTCACTGCAGTTTTGTATTTAGCAAGGGCTTGAGAGGTCTGGCATTTAAGCCTTTCTCTTTTGCAGGTTCTTTTGTATGACCTAGATTTTAACACTGTTTAATTGAACCAGGCGTTTTTTTGTGTTTCATTTTTTCAGGTGAAAGCACCTCTATGACTTCATTAATAACCATTGACAGGTGGGCTGCCAGAGTGGTAACATTTGTAAATGAATCATTGTGCAGAAGTTTTGGTTTAACAAGTTTCATAAATTTTGGATACCGAAACATTCCAGAAGTTACAGGATTTTTTTAAAGGTCCTGGTTGTCATATCCATTCATGAAGGAGCCTCAGGTAAACAGATTAAAAAACACATTAGTAGATGGGAAGATCCGGGACAGGGTGAACAGCATGGGTCAAGGACGTTTATTCCATGTATAAGAACCCAATCAATGGTGTGGCCATCCTTGTGGGTTGGTTCAGCAATCCAATGGGTGTAGTCAATGGTATTCAGGGCTGTACAGAGCTGTACAGAGCGATTTGGCGAGTTCATGTTTTTGTCCTCAGCCCAATAGTTGAAATCACCAAGGATAACAATAGTAGACATGGGTTTGGTGATGCTATTAATGAGGGCAAGAAACTGCTCCTCAAACAAAGGCATATCCATTGGGGGTCTGTAGATGATCAGAATTGCAACAGAAGTATTATGGCTTGTTTTCATTTTCACAAGCAGACTCTCGCAACCTTCAATGTCTAGGTGAGTAACTGTGTGGCAGTCCAGATGTTTCCACATGAGGAGTGCTTTGGTCAGTGCGGTCGACCTGAATGATTTTCTTAACATAAGCTTATATAAATGGAAGTGTATACACAGCTGAGAAAGTTTGCCCTGGCACCTTGAGCATCTTTTGTGCTAGATGGAATTACCAATAAAGATCTCAGATCAAATAACCGGACAGACTGAGAAAATATGGCAAAATGCTACTTTATTCTCAGTTCAATAAAGCAGAGCAAACTGGCGAACAACGCACACTTACACACAAACTTGATTATACAGAGGTTATATATCCCAATGTGCGTCACCAATGATGTCATCCTATGTGGCAAACTACAAAACCTATTGAAGGGAAGGATTGGCTAAGGGAACATATGTACATATGACATACATAGGGGTTAGTACATCATTGGCTGCCCCTTATCTGTAGGGCATGCCTCGATCTACCTGTATAGATGTATAATACTGATTATAGCAGAGAACATGGCAGCGGATTGGTCTATGCAACATTGTATAGCACATTATCCCATAAAACTTTCGATTGGTTTGCATGCTCAACCAACCTTGGACATTTGGATCACTAGCAGCATGTAAGCAAAATGAAACCCAGGTGCTCGAGTCACATCAGATTACTCCCCACTTTCCAAATTATTCCATCATTACTCATCAATCCAACCATAAGCCAAAGTTTCCCGTCAGTAGTTGACCTTGTAGTTGCTCTCTATTCCAGGAAATTCAAGAGAGTGTAAGCACATCACCATCTTCATTCTGAGCTTAGTGACTAGCCCTTGATTTTGACTTCTGAATCATGTGTGAAGAGACTGCAAATTTGTCAATTTTGACCTCTTATTTACTGCTATTTGATTTAATTATACTGGGTGTTCTTGCTCCTCTTGGCCTCTAGAGACTTGCTCGCTCAATCTTGTATTGACCTCATTCGCTGTTAATTGTCCAATACTTGGCTCTTGCAAATGTTGTCCTCTTCTTTAATCTAAGAGAAATATCTCTTACGTACATGGCTTATCCATCTGCTGCCCTTTGTGCCTTGCAATTATTCCTTAAAATAGCACCCTTGATCCCAGGCCAACATAGACTCCTCTTTATTCTGCACAGAGCACTGTTTCTCCAACATCTCCTAATTCTGCATACCTAGTCTGTTTCAGAGGCAGCTGGGTTGAGTCTTAACACAAGCCATCATCCATATTCCTATCATGGCTGTCCTAACCATGTTATATTCTCCTCTATAGCAAGCTTCTATACTTCTCATCTACCTTGTGTTAGTGCAAATTTACACATATTGGTCAGCAAGTACCTTCATCTTCTTTGTATATATGACCACTTTACATTTCATACATGTTTCTCTTGCCACTGCAGTTACAGAAACTATATGAAAATACTAAAGAGTCCTCATATATATTCATCATGACATTACTCTGCCCTCGTCAGATTTCACTCAGCATTACATGATGTTCATTGGTGCAAACTTACATCCTACCACTCTTTAAATGCAAGGGTACATTCAGTATGGTTGCCTGAGTACATATTGTCTCTCATACACTCAATGTGGTATAGGGACAACACATGGGGTCCCAAATGCAATTCTTCTCCTGCTCTTCCAGTAGGAGGGCAGAAAGGGGGTGGAAGCTAGGGAAAATACATACACCTGCTCCTCTACATTCCCCCTCTGGTCGAGTCCTCAACCATATTTTCTTCTTCAATCTCCTTCACCTTCTCGTCAAACTGTTGTTTCTTTGGATCCATATCTTTGTCACCCCCTCAGGTGACCTGCATTCCTTATATGTTCATCCACACTCCAGGTCATGCGACAGCCATCTACTGATGGTGGACAGAATATCCACAGTCCTACATATTTTTTATGATCCTTAGGGTAGTAGAACTTTGTTCCTGGAGGTGGCAAAGTAATTTTCTTTATGTTCTCATGGGCACTTTTCCTCATTTTGCATTCTCTCACCAGTTCCAGCATCTATATCAATCATTATCTTCATCCCAGTAGCGTTCTTTAGCTGTCTTCTGGCACTGTCGCACTATGATACTTATGAGACAAAATCCTAGCAATACCAACACTAGTATTGCTCCAAGTATTTCAAAAGCACTCACCAGCCAGGTTGGAATCCATGACAATAGAAGTGAAAACCACTCATCTCCTGCTGTCTCATCAGCTTCATGTTCGTATGCAGGGTCATCAGCATAGTTATGGCCTCCATCAGGTTTCAATTTTCTCCATCATGAGACGGTATGAATGTACAGCAAGAAGGCCCGACCATGAGTGCACACACCTCCTTCCATTGCCGTAATGAAGTCCAAGACATACCTGTTCTGGAGAGTCATCAGCCTGATGGCTCTCAATTCTTCTCCGATTGCATTGAATCCTTTTATTGTTGCATGGATCATCTGTAACAGCTGCTATCTGGTGATTTCAGCCACCTGGCATTCACTGCAGTCTGGAGTCCTGGCATGAATATAGATGTCATTATTATTGCTGTCTTTCTGAACAGTTCATGTTCATCTGGAATATCCTAATAGGCCCTTATTGATTTTGATGAGAAACAGTTCTCCCTCTTCAGCCGGCGAAGATTGAGCAACCTCTTCCGTCTCTGGTGCTCATTCATTTTTTAAAATTCATCAATATTGAGGTCACTTTGAGTGATCACTAATGCTGGAACATGTATTACTACAATGGAGCATATTCCCCCCCAATATTTAGGCAATGACATGTATACTCTAGATCTACAGGCCCAATATTGGTCTTTTAGTAATGCAGTTAATCCATTCAGTCCTGGGACTTCGATTATCTATCCACATCCTTTGTTTTCCCGAACCAGAACCAAGCCTCCATTCTTGGCGCATGTTGTTGCATTCTTTAGTGGTATTATAGATACTGGTCCTGCTTCATTCTCGACCCATGTTAGTAGCTTAGAATATTTGGGCCATGACTCTAGGCATCTGTCATTCACTATTTGCACTATGCTTATTGGTTTCTTCTTCAATAAGTGTGCAGGACAAGACAATAGTCCTTCTTCCCATCCAGTATTGGTGGCAACACACCCATACACCAATAGCTCAGGTCTCTCCCAACATCCTAGTTCTCCTGATCTTTCAGTCATATATGAGTAGTCCATCCTTCTCATTTCGACAATTTGCATTTGTTTTGCAATTTGAGCTGGATGCATACGTTTCCTACCTGTCCACCCCATCGCACTTGCCATTCTCCTTCTTTTCACATACATATTTTCATATGGGAATGTCCTTGATCAACATCGTAAGGTTTCCCATTTAACTTCAAATTGCCCTCTGGTTGTACACGCTGCTAGATGAGACATTTTTCATGATGTGCAGGCATTTCTTTGCCAATTAATGTCCTTGCTGCACTCATGGCATGTGGTATTAAGGAACAGACAGCGGCTTTCATCTGACATTCTCTCTCCCACCTCCTTCATGTGCTGATGCCATAAATTATTCTTTAAATGAGCCGAATTATCAAGATATATATTTATAATCTTCATGATCTTCCTCAGCATCCCTTTTAAATCGAAATAGGTGCCTAGTAAGATTATATAAAATGCTGTTTGTGCTTTCATTAGGAACAATATTAAATGTTTCATTATCACCCAACGTATCCGTATTATTTTTTATAATATGTCTAAATGGCATAATAATCAGGAGGAAAACAAATCATAATACAAATAATTATTATTACTCGAAAATGCATACATTTTCTTGATAGCAAAGAGCCTCTTATATTCTGAAACCTCATTTTATTTTGACTCTGAATGTGTAACTTGTGTAATTATTTATGAATCAAGCCTTTAGAACAAGAACTGCAAGATGATTGTTATATTATTTCTGAAATTAATATAATTGTTTTTAGGATTGCCAAGAAATGTTACAATATTCACTTGTCTTCTTACTAAAGCTGGATAAGTCTGTAATATATATGTAAAAACAGCATACAAGAATGTGTGTATTTTTATTACAATGGGTAACATAAAGAGATGAAGTGTGCTTCTTTTCTTTTCAGTTCTGGTACGTCAAAGCATTATTCCTTTGCTCTATCTAAATAAGTTCCAGGACAACTGCAGGTCTATTTATTCCTTATCAAATGTTGAAAGATATTGGTCCTCAATTTAAAGTTCTTCTGTGCTCTTCATTTTCCTTGCCTTTACTCTTAGCCATTGAACAAATCTGCATGCATGGAACTTCATATCTTGCTTCACCATCGGTAGTTGCAGGAGGGGTCTGGAGTTCTCCTTTATATGGTTTGATGTTGTGCAAAAGCAGCAAAGCTCTTGTGCCTTTTAACTTGTCAGCTGTGGGGGTAAGTTACTCCACCTCATACAGTCCTTAAACGGGGTGTACTCAAGTGTGTACAAACCTTCGTACCAGCACCTGGTCCCCTGGATATAGACTGGTTTGCTTCACAAAATCCTCTGAATCAATGGGTTGATTGTCTATCACTTTTCTTTGACCTCCTCACTTCGGTTCTTGACCTGTTGAGACATGAAATAAACACTTGCAGTCATTGCTGTTAGGTAATCATACATCTAGTATCCTAATGTCTACACTACACTATTAACCTAGTTAAAGGAGCAAGGGGGGTGTGGGTGGAGGGAGAGTTCTCATACGGTATCCAGTCACCAAAGCATGAGCAGTTAGATGGTGATCTGAGAGAGGCTTATTTCTTAGAGAGCACAAGGCAAGGGGTAGGCAATGTAGCCAGTCCTTCTTTAAAGTTTTTTTTATTTGTGCAATTCTCTCTTTTAATAGTCCATTTAATCTCTCACAGATGCAGTTAGCCTGTGGATGGTAAGCTGAGGAAAACATATGTGTAATGCCTAATGGAACAACTATTTGTTCAAACAATTCATTTACAAAATGCGGTCCATTGTCAGACAGCAAGACCTCACACACACACCTTACACACAATTAACTTGGCGGCACATGTGGTATCAGGGTATGTGCATGGACCTGCCGTGATCCATCTAGAAAAAGACATACCACGACCAGCACAGATCTGTTGCTGTTGCATGTCTGTAGCATATCCACATAATCTATAAGTAGATGCTGAAATGGGCCAATGGGTCTAGGGATTGCTCCTCTCACTGTTCGTAAAGTGTGTCCTGCAGTACATTTCTGGCACACGATGCAAGTTACAATAAACTGTGCCACATGCTCCAACATATTTGGCAAAAAAACTATCTTCTGCAATAGTAGCTGCAAGACTCTCTCAAATAGTATGTGGGGAATAGTGAAGCTGCTCCAGCGCTTCCCTCAATAATGTTAGAGGCATAACTGGCTTTCCAGTGCTATCCTGCCTCCAAATTGCCTCTGTGGGGGATAAAGAACACTCCGGTTTCATCCATCAATCCTGCTCTTCTTGTGGTGCTCATGCTTGTATCTCAATTAACTGGACAACAGACCACATGTATAAGCCCTCTTTTACCAACATGCATTGTCCTGTCATCTGTTTAACACCTTTTACTTCAAAATTAGAAATGGTTGGGAAATAGGTAGCCGTTTTGGCTTTTATATCTGCAGCTTTGTTTCCGTGGGAAATTATGTCTGCCCTTTTCGTATGCGATGCAAATTTTACAACTGCAAGTGTCAATGGGAGTCCTAATGCTTCATAAGTGTATCCAATAGGGCCGCATGTTGCACTGGAGTGCCATCTGCGCAGAGGAAGCACCTCCTTCTCCAGCATGACAAACCTGCATGTACAGTTGACGTCACATAGGCAGAGTCAATAGTACACAGTCACTTCCTCATCTTCAAATCTCTGAAGTGTGGTGATAAGTACCACTACATCTGCAGCCTGTGCTGAGCAATGCAAAGGCAATCTTGTGCTGGTCACTACCTCAAATTCACCCTCTTGGTTCAGCATCACTGCCGATGCATTATGCCTTTTGCCAGTTATTTGGTAAATTTTTGAAGAATCATCAATAAAAAAAAAACCTGCGTCCCCCCTGACAGCATTTTCTCTAGCTTGGGGAATATCATTATAGTTTTCAGTATACATTGTACAATCATGTACATAATCATCCTCCCCTACTGGTTCTGCAGTGAACATTGCTGGGTTCAGTGACATACACCTAACAATTTTGATCGCAGGAGTCAAATGAATTACCTCGTACACTGATGCTCTTTGCATTGTTAATGTACTTTTGGGTTAATCTAAAATCGCAAATAATGCATACTCTACAAACAGTGTTACTGAACACCCCATTGTTATACCTGAAGCTTTTTCAATCGCGAATGGAGACGCAGCTAAACATTGCTCACAAGGATAATGCCCTTTCATAACTGGATCAGAAATCCCACTATAGTAAGCCAATGGTTTATGTCCATGTCCTAATGTTGTTTTCTGTGTAAGGAATGTTGTCATAACTTCCCCATTTGAATGTGAAAATAAATACAATTCTTCATGATAATCTGGAATTCCTAATACAGCGGCTATACCAATGCCTTTTTTAATCCTTCAAATCATTCAGTCATCTCATCCGTCCATGTTATTTTACTCTTGTTCACCTGTGCTTCTTAAGTCCTTTTAAAAGTGGTCAAATAAATGTACTGTAATCAAAAACCCAGGCCCTCCAATAGTTTCACAGGCCTAGAAATGGTTGGATTGCTCTCGCTGTTTTAGGTTCTGAAGTCTTCATAGTTGCTTCTGCTCTCTCGGGTGTCACTTTCTTCCCTTCGTGAGAAATCAACTGTCCTACATACAAGACCCCTTTATGACGGTATTGTAACTTTTGTTTATCCACCTTACACCCTTTCTCTGAGAATATATTCATAAGTTTACCTGAATCTTCTCTGTATCTTTTTTCTGTCTCACTGCACACCAAAATGTCATCCACATACTGAATGATTGCGCTTTCGAGCTGAACATTACCCAGGTCCATCTGAAAGATTCTGTTAAAAATTGAAGGGGACTCACAGCACCCCTGCGGTAAACGAGTATGTTCCAGGTGAATATTTCCATATGAAAAGGAAGTCAAATCTTGTGAGTCTTCATGGAGTGGAATTTCAAAGAACGCATTCTTTAAATCTAGAACTGTGAAGTATCTGGCCTTAGATGGGATGTTGCACAATATTGTCGCAGGATTTGGAACTAAGTGAAACTCAGCTTTGACTATATTGTTTAGGGGGCGAAGGTCCTGTATGAATCTCCATGACCGCCCGTGGACTTTGTCACTGGGTATACAGCCGTGTTACATGGACAATCGGATGGTACCAATATTCCTTGCTTCATTAATAAAATTGTCTCAAATATACCTTCATCCACTTCTCTAGACATGGGGTATTACTTTGCGCAGCTGCTCCTACTCCTTTTAATAGACCCACATCATATGGACTTGTGGTCCATAGAATAGTTGGTACTTTCTCAAAATCTTCTTGGAAAAATGACGTTTATTCTTTTTACCAGTGCCATTCTCTGCATTATTCCTCTATGCTCTACTTCAATCCAATAAAAGAGACTTATGACGAATACTAATTCATTGTCTGAGTATGCATCCCTAAACAACTCTTCATCTGTCTATTCTGTCAACCTGTATCCTTCACTGAGGGCTATCACTGTTCTTCAACCTCTTCCCTCATCATCTGTCCCATGAAGAACCAGCATTTCCACTCTGACCACTGCAGCTTCAAACTCCAAAGGAATAGTCTGCCCTTCTTCATCATCCATGGGGATTTCTGGTCTAAACAGAAACTCATCAGGTATTCTTAATAGTTTACCTATCAAGCTGGGTAACCATGATAAAAGAACAGTCACTCCATTCAAAAATAGTTCTGAATGTAAAGGAACTCCTTGTAATGCCTTGTGGCCTGTGAAGGCTAATATAAGCTCACTCACATTCACATACTTTATCCCTGGAGTGGAACACACTATTCCTTCATTAGTAAAGATATTGTCATGTTAAGTTTCATCATCAAGTCACACCCTAATATGTTAACTGACGTCTGCCTAGAATATAATAATGGCATAGACAGGTCATGTTCTCCTATAGAGATTGGTAATACATCTGTGAAAGGAACTAAGCGCATCATCCCAGAGAATCCCTGCACATTCATGGCAATACCTGGCATTGGGTATTTTCCCTAATGGACACAGCAATGAGTTGCCCCAGTGTCTACTAGCAATGAAAATGTCTTGCTTCCTATTGTTAACGTGACCCTTGGTTCCTCATGGGGGTCCAGTGTCACAGATAGTACGGAATACATCAGGTGGCTCTGTGGCTATAAATTCATACCTGTACCTGTGAGAGGATTTCCTCCTAACACAGTTCCACACCCCAATTTGGGTGCATATGCTTGCTGGGCTCCTGTATTCATATTCCATTGCGGTATCATAGCCTGTTGTGTCTGCGCTTGCTGCATTTGTACCTGTTGTGTTTGCAGAGGCACTTGCCGAGGTTGCCCTTGTGGTGATTGCATTTGCAATGGCACTTGCTGTATCTGCTGTGATTGCCACTTAAACAGTCAGGGACTCGAGCAATTTGAGAACCCTCTCTGGGTATTCACTCCACCATTATATGTCTAACATCTTATAGCACACAAAAATGAATATGGAGCACATAAGCAATTTTTCTTGAATTCAATCTATTATATCACTATCCCTAACCAGAAGCGCACTCTGTCCCTGTCAGCAGATGCCGTCCCTACGTCATCGGTGGTGTGCCACCTACCTAACAGAAAAGAGGAGAAGACTATCCCCATCTACACATTCTAATCTGACATACATGGTCCATATATATAAAAACACTACTACAGTTGCCGACCCTAACTAGAGAGAGAGATAAATATGGTCTCATCTCATAAGACTCTGGACATTCCCAAGGGGAGTATTTGTTTCGGATAACAAAGCCTTTTCTATTCACCCACAATGAAGTATGTACAAGCAATGTGTGGTAAGGGCTAACTGTACTAAAATACTGTGCCAAATCACAGCTTCGGCATTCTTTTTTGAGGAACTAACTACTCCAGCCGTTAGGCCGGTATTGGATGCTAATTAGAACAAGTCGTATCCATATTCCTTTGTGGATATTGGCACTGGGAAAGGTCGACAGGTTTCGATGACTCAATTTATTGGGGTCATTGTCTTCAGGACCAATAGTTTGTCTAGCGCAGTCAATCACTGTCATCCATCATATAGGATCTGGCAGCCATTCAATGACCTTAAAAAAAGTTTAACATTTGTTCACCTAGGTGTCGTGGAGTGGACATTTATTATATTCAAGGCTGCAACTGCTACAAAACAGGTTTTTACAAAACCAACTGTCATCATTTCTAACATTTGCCATTTCCACATTGGGGTTCACAACCACTTCACAGGAGAGCACCTCATCATTACCTCATCATCAATTCATGTGAATAATATTTAAAAATATGTTGGAGCATGTGAGAGTTACCTTTGGGCCCAAGTATGGTCCCTAAGGACTCGAAAGGAGCGGGCTCGCCAGAAGCGCAATCGGCTTTTTCCTGTAATGCGTGTCACAGTATTGCGAGGGAAAGGTAAAAATGAGATTGACTTAAGTATATAGGTCATAAGAGTGGACCCACATCACATTTAACATTTATAGTCTGTGCTCATAATGGGAGCCCTGCCAGGGTGTCCGACATGCTCGGTACGGAGAGCACACCATTGGTTAAACTGCCTCATGTGTTATCACAGGTCGCATATATGTATTACCACGTATTGGAGATGCAGGCCTGCACGGCCAAAATGCCGTCCTGTCCCTCAACTCCATCGAGGTTCCCACAGATTGTCTCAGTGTTCCATGAGTTCTGCTTACCTTACCGGAGCAGTTCAACTTGCTCTCCATGTGTTCCTTCTGTGTTCCACTAACGCGGCTTGTGAGTGGAGTTGCTAAGGAACACTATTCTCAAGCTGGCCACATTACAACCCAACTAGGGGCGTTGCCGGGCCCAGGACCATTCGGGCATAATGTCTGGTGGCCATTTCAAAATGGTCTGTCATTACATCAAATCCTGTGCCAGATCAGCCAGGTGTTGTAAAAACAGTCTCCTGCGTAGTAGGAGCTGATGAAACTCCAATTTGTTGTGCAACACTTACGTCACATGTGATGCTGTCATGTGATTGCGGCACATGCATCTGAGTCTGTTTGAGATCTTGGACATAATACTCCTGAGGTTCTGTATTGTACTGTGGAATGTAGCCCATCCCCCCTCTTGGAGTTTGCCAATTTTACTGCATGCCTCCTCTGCTTCTACATACTCTGGCCATGTGTCCTATTCTCCCCCAATTCCAGCATTGTTGCGGATGTCTATCATTGAATCTTCCTCCTCCCTGAGGGTTTTGAAATCCACCTCATCCTCCTCCTCCTCTAAGTCCATTCCCTCTTCCTCTTCGTCAAGAATTGTAGCCACACCGATCTGTGGAATAAACTACATTGGGCCTCATTACGAGTCCGGCGGTAAAACCGCCTGGTTACCGCCGGACTCGTATTACCATTCCGCCTCCGTGATTCCCGGAATTACCGGGGCATTACAACCCTGGTTTCCCAGGAATCACGGAGGTCGGAATGGTGTTAATCCCCATTCCCATCGAGTACTATCGGACTCGATGGGAATGGGGATCATGGAAACACCGGCAGCATCTCGTAATGCTGCCGGTGTTTCCTCGTCCGCCTGCAGGCGGGCGGTGTTAAACCCGCCAGGTCAGACCTGGCGGGAACATCACCTCCCGCCTGCAGGAGTTGTGATCGCCCGGCATGGAAACAACGGTGGCAGCGGGTTTACCGCCACCGTTGTTTCCATACCGGGCGATTTGTAATGAGGCCCAATGTTTTGTTCTGCTGGTCGCATCTCCTGTAGCACCACACCCTCATTACTCATCAATACCACCCCCTCTATGGATAATTTTGATAACTTCTTTTGAACTAACTTTGCCTCCTCCTGCTTTCTGCTCTCAGCTTTCTGCTTATTCTTCTCTTGTAACAATCAGTAGTGATGCACGATCAACAATTGTATTTCTGGCCATGGTTTTTCTTCCATCCCCACTGTTTTCTTCATTCTGGCAGGGATTATTCTCGGGATGGTAAATTATGGGCAATGTGCTGGCCATGGAAGCAAGACAACTCGAAGCAATACAGGTTCGATCCCTGGGTCCGCGCTTAGAAACCTCTGGATAGTAAGTGCATACTAAATAACCAATTATAATTATAATTAGCCATTGCACTGGCTCGGGCAGTCCCCGACATCAAATGTGGTAAAAGAATGCTACCATTGTATCCCACAGTTCTGTCGTCTCAAGGTGCCATCTCTCTTGAATATCTTGAATAAATGCAACAGGGTCTTCATCCTCCACCATTTTCCTAGTCATAATAGCACCCATATTTGATGTATCAGGATACTGCACTCTGAGCGCCCGCCATACATCTGCTCACGTAAGGTGGGGGATACATCCCCTGTACTATGCGATCGCGCCCGTGGTCGCTCAGTGTATGGTGTTCATGCTGGTGTTCTTTCTTTTGGGCTCCTCTAGATGTGACCCTTACACCCCTTTCTCCATGCTCGATTCTTTTGAAAATCTGCATGCACTCTCCCTTCACACTCTCTCATTTTCTTCCCTTTCGTCTGACATCATTATACCCCAGCTTTCTTTGTCCGCATCATCAAGATCTAATTTGCTTAAAGACAGCATTCTGTGCTTGTCTGCTACAACGTCATCTGACCTACCACCTGTTTCCCTCCAAAGAGATCCTTCTATAATCTTTTGGGTTTTATACCCTTTTGTATGCCTTATTTGCCTATATAAATCCCCAATTGTTTTCCTTACGTTGTCTTGTCCTTCCACCAATGCTCGCATTCTTGGCATCCCTTGCAGCTCCCTGCAGTGCTGTATGAACCCCTCTCTTCCTCAAGTCATACTTGTGCTTCAATCAGCACTATTTCTATGACATAGATAATCTATCTCGTCATCTTTTAGTCCTCTGCTTCTGTCAATGTCTTCTTCCCTTCTCTTCATTTCCCTTAATTCATCTTCCCCTCGCCTTCTTTGCAACCTATGTAGTTTCATTTTTTAGGCTTTTATCTCCTCTCGTTTCTTATCTTCTAGTCTCTCCTTTTCTTTCCTTGACTCAGACCTTCTTCGTTCCTCTCTTTCCTTGCTTTCTCTTTCCTTCTCTCCTTTGTATGCTTTCTCTTCTTCCTTTTCCTTCCCTGCTCTTCTGTTTCTCAAACCCCATCAATGTCCTTATCGTCCAGCTTAAGTAACATTTGTCCCATCCATTAATTCTCTCCTATTGTTATTCCCTCAGCATTGTCCTTTATTTTCTTCTGTCTCTTTGCCTCTTCCTCTATCATCTGTCTATCTCATCTGTCCCTTCTCTCCTCACGCTGTTTAATTTCATCGCGTGTTGACATATTTGCAATCTCTGTTTGAGTGAGGAAGTATCTCGAGGAAGGTTGCCACCTCCAACTCCCTCAGTGTCAGTCGCTTCTCCAAGCAACAAGTTGGTAGTAGATCTCTTTCTTCGGCTGGGGCCTCCCTCCGGAACAGCCTCCCTGAAACTTGAGGAGAACCATCTCCAGTTCCGGAAGCACCTCAAGACCTTCCTCTTTGCTTCAGCCTTCTCCCTTCCTCTCCCCTGCTGATTTCCTGTCTGATACTGCACGAGTCACCTGGCTACACTCTGATTTCGGGCCAAGGTCCCTGCCAGCCCACTTGCACACCCGCACTGCCTCCCAGCAACCCTTGCACTTGGGTCTGTATCTGTAACCCTACAGTCCCCTTACCTACACTTTTGGACACCTGCTGTCTGCACTTACCCTTGCCACCTGCTGGCCGCACTGCTTGTTATTTTTTTGATCCCATGGACAGCACTGCCCTCTCACCTTTCCCGTGGCACTTTGACCCTCCCCCGTCCCCTGGACTTGCACGATCTCAAAATCACTTGGCCTAGTAAGATCGTTATCTCTGTCCTCCCTCTGTGCCGCTTCCTTGCCTCATCATGCTTTTAAACACTTGTGTATAGGCGTGTTACAAATGCCATATCATAAATACTTTGTTAAAGAGAGTATTAAACTCTGGATGGTTGTGAAGGAATTACAATTGCTAATGAAAGAATTAACAAAAGACTATAAATAAAGGTCTTACAGGATAAATATTAACAAGATAAAAAGACATTGAAACTAGGACCGTCAGAAAGACTGGCACATCAGAAACATCAAGTTAGTCTCCTAGAACTGTTTAAGTTTAGTTTCTTAGTGGTAGAGTCAGGGTAGAACTAGTTTTGGACAGAGGACTTTTCTTTCTTTGGGACTTCCTGATGACAGACAAGCACCTTGATTTCCTTTAGATAGGCAGGGAAGCCCCTTTAGAATAGATAAAGGTAGGCCGTTCTCTTATAATTTAAATAAAACCAATTTGGAAATGTCCTCCAAGAGTCCGACTCCTTCATCCGATCTACCACTGTGGTGTCAGTAGTGGGATGCCAACCAACTGATAGAAGTTTGGGGACCCATGCTGCTTACCAAGTTAAGTCCCAGAGCCAAAGGCCCCACCTGTGGCCGAAGAATCTATAGCCGAAATCATAATTCCACCAGGCGAGAGGCACTTGCTGGGCTTACCCTTGTATTCCCCCTGCCACTGGGTACTTATATTAGGCTAGCTTCCAAATCAGGATAAGCCTGGAGATTTGGGTTGGATGTTATGATGGACGTCATAGATCCTGACTTTAGGGGATAAATTGAAGTCCTCGTACACAACCACGAGAGTAAACCCTATAACATGAAAGGAGAGAAAATAGCATAGGGAATCCTGGAAAATACCTTATTACAAGCACCTCAAGAGACCAAAGTGTTAAGTGACAGAGAGAGGGGACCAAAAGGACTTGGGGAAACAGACCTCCCCATAGTAGAACCCCACCAAGAACAAGCAGAGAAGGTTCCACCTCTACCAGACCTAGCCTTTGCACAAAGAAATGACCCAGTCCTCACAGATGCTTTTGCTAGTGTAATTACGGAGGAAGTAGGACATAGCCAGCCAAGCCAATTTTTCTTCTTAAAGAAGGGGTTGTCATATCGGGGTGATATAATCAAAGATGGTTTATCTCAACCCCAGTTGGTGGTTCCCTGAAGTCAAAGAATTGTGTTGGAATCGGCACAGTCACATTTAACAGCAGCTCACCAAGACACAGGAAAAACCCAGAATCAGATAATTCCCCAGTTCTAATGGCCTGGAGTTTGATGACATGAAAAATTACATCTTGACATGCACGATATGTCAAAAGGCTGCAACAACTCCAGTCCTGGTTGCCCCTACAACCTTTACCCATTATAGAAGTCCTTTTCTCTAGGTCCGCTTGAAACATTCAATTTAGGAAATTGCTTTATTTCAGCGACTGTGCATTATGACACCCGATTTCCGGTAGCATTTCCCCATCGCAATAACACTACCAAACCGATAAGAGAACATTTGTTACCCTTTTTGTCTCAAGTAGGATTTCCAAAAGAGATTCTTACTGACCAAGGCACTACAATATATTCATGTCCCACCTCATGCAAGAAGAAAAAGAATTACTTAACATCAAGACCCTATGAAACAAACCAACGGTTTGGTAGAACAGTTCAACTAAACATTAAGAAGAATACTGCAGAGGTTGGTGGAAACCGACATAAAAAACTGAGATATCATGATACCCTGGGCTTTGTTGGCAGTCCAAAAAACTGCTCAGGCATCGGTGGGTTATTCCCCTTTTGAACTACTCTATGAGAGGGAACCTTGGGATGTTTTGTACATATTAAAAGAGACCTGGGCGGAAAGAGAGCAAGTCATCTTACCCATTTCCCAAACCGCTCAGAAATCAAAATCGCAGATGGCCCCCCGCAAGAGAACTTGTAAAAACGTCTAGGCCAAGCACAAGAATACCGAAAAGGAAATGAAAAAGGAAATATTAACTTTCTAAATTGGTTCCCTATCAGCGGAAATGGGGAAGCCACCAACGTAAGGGGAAGTGTATGTGACGTCCCTTTCCCCAGGGGAGAGCCTCCCCCTTTGAGTCTAGGGAGGTGAATCTGCTCCGTAAGTCCCTCTGTAGGGTTCTGGGCAAGTGGGACCTCACTGGGAGTGACTCCCCTTAGGGGAGAAGGACTCCAGTTCCTATGAGGAACCCCCCAAGCCACACACAGCCTAGCAGCATGCACGTGACTAATACCTACAAAGACTAAATTACCATATACCTGTTTGGCTGAAGGTAATGCTGGAACCTACAAGCGTGAAGTAATGAGAATCTCTCTTTAGGAGATCATGCATAGTTAACTGGAATGAGTGGAGGAGTTAAAGAGGCAGAAATTATCCTACACTGGGGAAGCTCCCTAACATGAGCATGTCTGGAGGCGGCAGATCAGAAAACAGTCATGGAGCCCGTGACTTTCGAAGAGAGGCAAAGGCCAAAGTGAGATGCTGGAAGTCAGGCTTGTAAGGCAGAAAAACAGAGTCCTGAGCAGGTGGTGGTGAGACCACAACCCAACCGTGGTGGACAGGGCACCCAACAGAACACTCTGAGACCTTCAAAGAAAGCAAGTGGAAGCATGAGCAGCTTCATAATGGTGAAGTCCATATACAGCGTAAGGGAAGCTAAGAACAGGAGACCAACGAACAAAGGGAAGGAGAGAGACATTGAGAATACTAGGAGCTTCCCAGCAACACGCTCCATGGATGGCAGAGAATGCTAGGAGCTTCCCAGCATCACGCTCCATGTATGGCAGCCGAAAAAGAGTGTGCGACAAAGCGAAAGAAGGAGAGACCAATGTGAGGGGTCAGACATTTGAGGCAGACAACTTTGTGATGGTTTTTCAAAGGATTACATTTTATTAACTCAGAACGTTGGATAAACGCCTCACTAGCTCTACCAGGACAAGGACTTTCCTGACTAAAATAAATTAAAGGAAACCGCTATCTGTCGCTCACACTTATACATACAATGTAACAAGGTAATATATGGCAGTTCAAAAGCAACAAATAATAAGTTCACAATAAGAGAACTGTCTCTCCCTATAATCTGGGTGAAATCCCCTTCCCCAGATTCAAGCAGGATTCTGTTTAACAGTTAAAAGAGTAAGGCAATCCTGTCTTATAACAAAGTTCCAACACAGTTCTTTGTAGGTCCAACTTGATAACAAAGGTTCTAACACTTTGAAATTGTTCAGAGGTTCCTTTTCTTCCACTTGTAATACTATTAATTCAAACAACCTTCTTTGATTAAACCAATAATGTTTCCCTAGCTCATCAGCATCAAACATAAATTGTCTTTGTTAGGATTGTTTTATAACGGCATATTTATTTAGAACCACATAAACTTCTGCAGCAGTTTATATTATAATTTCTTCAACAACTAAAGTTTGTCAGGATGAGTATTTAACACTACTTCATTAACTTTAACCTAGTTTACTTCCATGCCAGTCCTACAACTTCAATGACACCTGGTTTACTCCCATGCCAGGCCTGCTACTTTGATGTTCATTTTTCAGGGATACTCCCCTGCCCGAGCAGCATACAAATGTCAACAAAACCTCTGACCTGGTATATTCCCCTGCCAAGTGAGTGAATTACAAAAAAGTGCCTTTGTGGTTGAGAACAGCTGATAACAACTTCATAATGTATCATGCTTCACAACACCAGGTTTTAAGCAAATCTTCAGGGAAGACAAGATTCACATTGGTGTTCTTCATTTGGGACTTCGAAAGCCTCTGCAAGTTATGCTCCCCTCCTTCTGAATAACCTTTCCCAGAAGGGCAGCCTTCTTGCCACTTTGTCTTCCCCCATTTCCTCATCAACCAAACACTGACAATGATTTGGTCTTATTCTGCTTCTCCTTTGGCTTTGGTAATGTGGGTTTATACCAGCTTTTGTTATGCCCTGCTTAAAACATGGCCAATGAGCTTTACAAACTCTGTTCCCTTCTGTCTTCAGCAAATGTTTGTTGGTTTTAAATTGCCTTGCTTTAACTTTCTTTTGGCTTGGGTAATTGTAGTTTGCATTGGGATTTGAAATTATTGTCCCATTTTGTTGCTGGGTTTTAAATAAACTGGCATGCTTAAAGTTGCAGTCAATTGATGTTACAAAATAATGCTTTCTCTGCTTTCTGCCAGTTCGGTAATCAAAATTGCATCTGTTCGGGTTTCTCTCCACGCAATTGCTTTCTTACATTAAAGTACCTGCTCTGCACACGAAATGCTCCTGTGTCACAATAACCTGGTGAACTCACCGGATATGGCGTGTGTGTTCAGTTCCCTCGCTGCTCCAAGGTCTTCTGCCTCAGCTGCTCTTCCCCATCGGGCAATCTGCTACGTTCAGTCTCCTGCTGCCCGCGCCACTCACACACAGAGCTTCCAATGCTCCAAAGGATCTCCGGTGCTCACCTGCCACCAGAGACAGCCTTCTTAAAGGAGAAACTTCTTACACTTTTGCTTCCTGCTATGGCACCTCTGCAGTCCCGGTCTCCAGGGGCCAAGCTTCCTTCTCAGACGTTTCCTGCTGCACAAACTCTGCAATAATGGCTTCTGGAGGTGAAGACCCTCTCAGGACTGGCTACTGCTCGACACTCGACAGTGGTCCGGGCGTCTTGCCGCTCCTCCAGTTTCTGCATCTGCTGCAACGTGGATAGTTCACACCTCCTCCACCTACGACTACTACTGCACTCCTATCTCATGGCCTTCACCTGACGGAGTCTTTTAAGCATCCCATTCTCCCTCAGGTGTGGGTCATTCCCTTTACCAAGCTTCACTTTGTTGTTTTGTTCCTCTGCAGCCCTCTTCTTCGTCCCAGTACCTTGGGGATTATGGGACTGAGTTCATAATGCAAACACCCGTTATTCTAGGGGGGATGTCATTTTTAATGCTCATTAACATCCCTAATTAGATTCCTTAAAGGAACATCACAAGGATAATTTGACAGACCTGGCTTCACGGAGATATAGAGAGGTTTACAGTCTAAATTGGTATTGTTTTCAGACTTTCCTTTATTATTCCTTTGGGTTGTAGGGGAGCACCCAATTTTACGAGTCTCCCTGTTTTTAAAAGGGTTTTAATTTCTCCCAATGCCTAAGGATCTATGAATGTTTTCACCCACCTTAATATGTTCAACTTGGGACACAAAAAGCTCTCTCTGACAAGCCATTACAGACTTTGGTATCATTGACATTTCTTCCCTGGAGGACAATAAACAAAGTGTCTCACCCAACGGTGTGCTCTTATTCCCCTAGGCCCTTTCACCTCCCAGGCGATCCTCCTGCAGAATACCACCCCCAAGGTCAGGATCAGAAAGTGTCTGACTTTCCCTGACCACCTTCAAGGAGACTTTAGGCAGGGTCTCTGTGATGACAATGCAGGATTCAAACCACCATGTACCAAAGAAGATCACCATAGTGAACACAAGAATCCGCAATGTTCTGTAACCGGCAGAGAGGAAACGGGGAGAACGGGAGAAGCGGTAGGTTGCCAGGGCCATGGAAGACGAGATGAGGAACTCGTCCCAGTACTTACAAAGATTGTCTTAACATAAACCTATATAAGTGGAATTGTATAAAGCTTGAGGAAGAGGGGACTGAGTAACCCTGGCTTCAAAGTCTATGACGTTTCCAAATCAAAACCTAATAAAGGGAAGCTATGAGCAAAAAGCTGCAAAGACAAGTGCAGAGAGTGGAAAACAAGGGAGAATCCATAAGTGAGGAAATACAACCAACAAGTTAGGAAGTATCTCAAGGAAGGTTCCCATAAATGCTTCACTAAATAGAATATCAAAATCCAGAGTTTTGTGAAGGAAATATAATTGCTAATGAAAGAAGTAATGAGATATCCGACACTCCCATTTGGTCCAAAGAATTGCCAAGCCTAACTCCTCTAGGCCTGTGAGAAAGGTCTACACTAACATGATTGCCACTCCTAAGACAGAGAGTCCGTGCCGGTGGCACCAGCTTCCCTACTATGGCTGACTTACACCGGAATGCTCTTCCCACTCACCTTCGGATGATTAACTCTCACCTAGCCTTCTGCAAAGCTATTGAAACAAGGCTTTTTGTTTGATTGTTTACTCTGTACCGACTCCAATCTGCTCATCTCGCCGTATTCTGGGCTCATGCCAGACCCCGTGGAGAACGATCACCCACATCATTGTGATGTATGCTAACCATGAAACCTTTCTTTTTTACTTCTGTTTATTACCAATGTATCTGCAACCAAGAGACCTATTGTTGTCCTATGTAACCATTGAATCAAGCTTACATACAATTTCCTGTAACAGCGCCTCAATGCCTCTGAGCTGCTAGTGCACTGTACAAATACATACAAATAAATAAATAGACTATAAATGAAATTCCTACGGCATAAATATTAACCAGATAAAAAAAAATTGAATTGAAAGTAAGAGGCCATCAGAAAAACTGGTACATAAAGGAGAAACAAGTCAATCTCCTGGAACTGTCTAAGTTGACCTTCTTAGTAGCAGGGTTAGGGTAGAACTAGATTTGGATAGAGGACTTTTCTTTCTTTGGGATTTTCGGATGACAGAAGAGAACCTTTACTTCCTTTAAATAGGTAGGGAAACACCTGTACAATAGGGAAAGCTAGGCTGTTCTCTTATAAATAAAAAACAATTTTGGAAATGTCCTTCAAGAGTCCAAACGACTTCTGACCCACCACAGCACCTACACTCGGAACACACGAAACATAGTGATTAACTAACATGGGAAGTTCAAACTCTGACATTTAATTTTTTGTAATACCAAATATGTGATTCATGGAACAAGTTACTTACCTGTAAGGCCTGTTCTCCAGCATGGGTCTGGCATGGACTCATGACCACAGGAGGTTGCTAGGCTCAACAGAAGCAATACACTTACCCCTGGAACAGACTCCCCTCAAGCAAGGCTGCGTAACACTGTTTGGCCAACCCGGGACTAGTCCCTGGAATCTGTCGACGCAGTAGAATCTCATGAAGGCGTGCGTGGAGCTCCATTTAGCAGCCCTGCATATGTCGAGCAGGGGCACACCAGTGAGAAATGCTGTTGTTGCTACGACGGCTCTGGTATGGCACTCGCCCAGCCTGGAAGAGGTCTGTTGGTCAGACGAAGACAGTGCATGATGCAGCCGTAGAGCCACCTGGAGATGGAAGCCTTAGACAGGGCCTTCCCATGATTCTAAGGTCCAAAATTGTCAAACAATTGTGAAGTCTTCGGAAACTCCTTTGTGCGTGCCACACAAAGCATCAAGGCACAAGCAACAGCCAGTAAATGCAACGCCCTTTCAGTAGGCGTAGAAGGATACAGAAAGAACACTGTTAGAACCAAAGGTTCGTTGAGGTGAGACTCCGAGGGGACCTTTAACATAAAGATGGGGTGAGTCCATAGCACCACCTTCGTAACATGGAATGACAACTATGGTTGCTTACAGGAGAGCACCTGAATTTCCCCTACCCACCTGGCCAAGGTGATGGCTACTAGGAAAGCGGTCTTCCATGAGAGTAACTTCAGAGGGGGCTGATGCAATGGTTCGAATGGAGGTCCCACGAGTTTACTCCAAAAAAAGTTGAGCTCCCAAGATGGAGCCAGCATCTTCACTAGCAGAAAGGTCCTGAAGAGGCCCTTGAGGAACTCCTTGATGAGCCTATGTGACCACAGGGAGGGCTTGGCCAGTGTGCAGGTTGTCTTAAATACGGCTGGCAAGTGCACCTTCATAGAGGCATGAGCAAGACCAGCCTTTGCCAGCGAAAGCAGGTGCGGAAGGAGCTGTGAGCCGCAGAGGATCTCTTCGATTTGTGGCCATAGCAAGACAGCGTAGAGGAAGCTCTGGCCAGGATTTTCTTGCATTCCAGCAGCAGAGCGTAATTTCAAAACTCTAGGGATGCAGGAGCCAGGCCGTAAGGCTCAGGGACGCTGAGTCGTGATGCAGTATTGTCCCGTTTTCTCTAGAGAGAAGACCAGAAAGTGGAGGCAGCCAAAGGGACGGAGCCACTGATAGATTGAGCAGGTCTGTGTACCAGATCTGTCCTGGCCATGCCAGCATGGTGAGGATCATCCTTCAATGGCAATATTCGAGTGTGTTGACACATAGCAGGAGCGGGATCAGGCAGAAGGTGTACAGAGAGCCCTTCCCACGGGAACGAGAAAGCGTCCCCCAGACTACCTGCTGGAAAATCTCTGGATGCCGCCGTCCCGAAGAGGTGGATCTGGTGAAGACCCAACCTGCTGAAGAGCAGACACACATGCTTCTGCTTAAGTTCCAATTCATGGCAGGACCACAGCTCCCTGCGGAGAGAGTATGCAATCATGTTCTTGTTCCTGCCAGGTGAAAGGGAACTAAGAACACGTCTTGAAGAATGGCCAAGCACCACAGGGACTGGGCTTTCAGGGAGAGGGTGGGAGAGCGAGTCCCACCTTACTTTCCGGATGTAGAACATGGTGGCGGTGTTGTCCATGAAACCCTGCACCACCTTTTCCCACAGCTGTAGCAGGAAAGACCTGAGGGCCCAGATAACCGCTGTGAGTTCCAGGATGTGATTGTGCCATGTGGGTTCCCAAGCATTCTAGGGAGGCGTCTGTGGTGACCGTCGCTTGGTATGGAGGAATCCGAAAAGGAGCACCTCGAGTGAGATGCAGGCGCTCCACCCACCACTGCAAAGCTTGCCGGAATGCTTGATTGAGGGCGATCTTGTCTGTCCAATCGCCCGAGACCTGCCGCCACCCATCGTCTAGGAATTCCTGAAGAGGCTGCATCTGAAGCCTGCAAAAGGGGGCCAGATGGATGCAGGAAGACGACATACTCAGCAAAGACTAGATGGTCCTGACATTTACGATGGGCATTGCAAACAGCCACAGAACCAGCCCCCAGGACGGCCTTCACTGTCTCCTCCGAAGGGGGTGGGGGTTACCAGACATGCAACCGTGTTAAGACGGGCAAACAGAAACAGAGCTTTCTGCGATGGCTCCACGCAGGATTTCAGATAGTTGATCAAGAATCTGAGCTCCGTCAGAAGGTGTATGGTCTCTGCTGTGTGCTGGTTCGCCAGCACATGAGAGCAGGAACGGATGAGCCAGTCCAGGTACGGATAGAGGTGGATGCCCTTGCGACAGAGATGCACCGTCACCAGAGCCAAACACTTTGTGAACACCCTTGTAGCCGACTTCAGGCTGAAAGGCAGGGCCTTGAACTGATAGTGCCGCCCCTGGACTACAAAACGTAGGAACTTCCGATGTTTCTGGTGAATGGGGATGTTAAAGTATGTGTCTTGCACAACCAGTCTCGACAGAAAGTACCCTTCCCCTCCATATGGTCGAGCACGTGCTGCAACGTGACCATCCTGAATTTCTGGGACTTTAGTACTTGTTGAGGCGTTGTAAATTGAGGATTGGCTGCCACCCTGCTGACTTCTTCCGAACCAGAAAGTATCTGGCGTACACTCCAGATCCCCAGAGGCACTGAGGGACTGGCTCTATTGCCACTTTGCTTACATGGCCTGAACCTCCTGCAGCAGTTGGACCATGTGTAGTTCCCGACGTGCCACAGGAGGAATGCAAGGGGCACCTGTGTTGGAAAGTGTGCCCTTGATGAAGAACGTCCAGCACCCATTTGTCTATGGTGATGGCTTTCCGCTTGTCAACAAAGTACACTTGCCGGCTTCCTCTGGGGTGCAAAAGTGAAGTCCCGGATCCACAGCCGATGCAGGCCTGCTTGGGCATCTGCGTCCTGACCTGTGGGCAATGACAATGCTGGCCTCTGTTGCCGTAGGCCCCTAGAGGCTTCCTGGGTCGTAGAGTGGCTGGGCTGACGATAGGGGGTAGTGTACTGATTGGAGGACCTGCTGGACCTCCCTCTAGAGGATTGAAAGGATCTCCTCTGTTGCAGTGTTCCCAGAGAGCGTGCTATCTCTGTCTCTGTTTTATTTGTTTGGAGCGTCTTGTCCGCGGCCTTGCCATCAAAGAGCATATCCACCACCTTGGACTGCATGTTCACCCTGTAGTGTGTTGCCTTCAGCCAAGCCTGGCATCGGAGGAGCACCCCATTGCCCATCTGGTGGAACCCAGAGTCTGCAATGTCCAGCGTCACCATGATTGCGTGGTCCGAGGCCACCTTGCCCTCCTGGAACAGTGCCAGGGCTTCGGCTTTCTTGTCATCTGGCAGGAAGTCCAAAATTGCCCTGAGCCTGAGTTTATACCAGAGCTCCCTGTCGTAGCGGTACAGGATAGCCAGGGCATTGGCAGCCTTGACGGTGGAAGCCATGGTGTAAATGATGAACTTGCCCACTGCATCAAGCTTCTTTCCCTCTTGGTCTGGAGGTACCATGGAAGAGGACGATTGATTCAATGAGTGCTTCCTGGCGGCGGCAGACACCACAGAATCTGGAGAAGGCTGCTATCTCACACACCTGGGGGCCGAGTCAGGGATCCTGGGCTTCTTCTCCAGTCTGTCTTGAAGGGTGCAGTACTTGGCATCTTCATCAGGCCAAACCTTCCTCACAGTTATCGACCAGCAGAGGGATCGATATGCCGGTCTTCCTCAAGGACTCATGCCAATGAAAGTGAAACCCTTCCTTTCTTTTCTCCCTCCAGCACCAAACTGAACAGTGCAGATGCCCTCAAAATCATGGCATGGAAAGAGCCAACCTCATCTGGTGACGAAGCCCAGGCGGGCTCGCCGGCACCCAGTGGCTACCCATCAGCCAGGACCTAATCATCTAGATCATCCGTATGAGTATTTGTGGTATCCATGTCAGTGCCAGTGTCGGTATGCAGCAGTTCCTCCACCACAGGAGTCAAATGCCTCTGGGCTAGCATTGGTTGCAGTGGCAGCTGACACTTCAGCCTTGTCCTTGAAGGACTTCTGGCCAGTGACCTAGGTGGGCTGAGGACCGGGCCAGGCACAGGAGCAGCGGGCACTCTCGGCTGTATTTCTGACAGCAAGGAGTGGAGGGTGATAAGAATGTCCGGTGACATGTCCCTGGATCTGGGCTGAAATTCCTCAGAGGTGCAATTGGTTGAATTGGCTCCCCACGTGGAGATCCCTCCTGGGACATGGGACCAAGGCCCACTCTGTGATCCAAGTAGTAGTTCTCGGGCAAGTGCTCATCATCAGACCTAGTATAAATGTGCAGGGATTTCCTCTGTGACCCCACCAGCCCTGTTGGGGATATCTTCACAGGCATGGGAAGAAAGCCTTTTGGAGGTAGCAGCTGTCTCAACCTAACCAAATCCTTCAAGAACAAGGCAACATGACACCTTGAGAGGCATATGCGCTGCAGTCGTGGTCAGAACCGGCGCAGCAGCAGGTGGCCACAGAGGCAGAGCCATTCTTGGAATTGCAGTCACCGTGACCGTAGAAACCACGGTCGTCGCAGGGTCTCTTGAGGCGCTGATCCTCGACAAAAATGTTACTCATGACACATTTCTCGCAGGCCCTGAAAAGACTTCTCTTTCCCTCCTCGGACACCAAGGTGTAAAGTAAGCCTGCACCGGAGCCTTTCAAAAACTTCTAAAGAAGATCCAATGATGGGTGTAGATCTTTGTCGACAACAGATCTCGGCTGTTGTTAGTCAACCGATGGTCAACAATTACAAGGATCATAAAAGAAAATCAAATTTATCAAAAAACTCAAAAAATATCACAATACTTGAATTTTAATGTGAGAAGACTCCCAATACTGAAACGTGTGTCAATAATTTGAAGATGGCCACCAGGGGTGGAGCTTAGAGGGACCACCGTCATTGGATAGGGGCAGTATGACCCAAAGGAAAGTGATTGGTTATAGAGGAGATAAGCAGTTTTCAGGCTAAAGCAAAACTACTTTTCTTTTTACAGAGTATTCCCGCCTGAAATGGGGAATACTCATGAGCATGTGAATTCATGCCGGAACCCATACTAGAGAAGTTATAATCTGTGTATGCAAGCAAGTCTACATTGGAAGCACGATCCAGGATTTGTGAACATTTGAATATGATGGCGAGCCACACTGGCAGAGCAACCATCAGCTAGATGATAAAAGGAATATCAAATGTGTTGGACTTGAAGCAGTCTCGTGTGGAATGAGAGGAGGTGACAGAGCTGAAACTTCGACAACTTGAAGCAAGATATTTCTGCACATTTTGAACTGTGTTTGATGGTCTGAACTCTGATCATGAATGTAATGTTTTGTTGTGAAGCTATGTTACATGCTAAGAGTGAATGTGTTTCACAATTCCACATGCGCCATGAAAAAAATCAGATTTCTCAAATCTATTTTGGCTGTGCTCAATTTGTGTTTTAATTGAGAGGTTTAATATTAGTGATTGTTGGCCCTTTAGGATTACACGTGTTTCGGCAAACACATTGCCTTTTTCAAATCAGGGCAAATCCTGAACATAACACATAGTCACATTCCATATAATTATTCAGTAGACACAATTCAGGCTATTGCGTTACATTAAACAAAGTACATGAGTCAAATTGTGGTAGCAAACACACACCAGTAGTTAGTCCACAGAAATGCATGGCGGGGGTCAGGCTAGGAAGATTAGGGGTGTTCAGAAAAGAAAGAAAATGCGAAAGAAAATATAAAAAGAAAAGAAAACAAGAAAAAAATCTGTTAGCACATCAAGTAACGTGTCAAAAACATTGGTTTCCTTAGTTCATTATTGATGCATGTTTGAGGTTGATATGTATCAGTGGTGGGGTATCCCCTCTTACCATCAACGAAATCTAATTCTAAAGCGATTCGGGTGCGGGGAGACACTAGCTCCTACCCAACACCTGCATGTGAGGAATGCCCATGGATTGCAGTGGACATGGGTGACAAAGGCCTCTAAATCCACCTACCCAAGGTAGAAGCTGAGGACTCTGATCCCTCGCGCCGGCCCAACAGCCAATGTGCTGCAAATAAAAAGATGATTGCTCTTGGATAAATCTAGATGTGAGGAGTATCCATAGTGCCTAAACCTTGAAAAGACCACCTCCAGAGTTAACTGGGTGGTGTACTACATTTTTGGGGTACAGTAGCAGGGACTACTAAAAACAACCCTACTACCAACAATCAGTGAAAGTGTCCACAGTGTAACATGTGAGACCACCCCACCACCTGGAAGAAAATGTAACAGGAAAGGGTACCTATGTCTACAAGGGCATGTAAGGAGACTCAAATTGGAAGTCCTGTGCAGCCAGTAGAACCTGCGTCAGGCCCCAAGGTTGGCATCACCCAGGAGATGACAACCTGGTGTGGCTTGAAACTGGATTTGTGGGGGCCAAATATTCTACTAGCGACCCCCTCCCCAGGTGACCCTAAATGCTAAAAGGCAGCTATCCATAGAACTATGAGGGAGGAAATGTAAAGATCCGGTCGGTATCCACCATGCAGATAGACAAAGGAAAGGATAGCTTAGAGGCAATGCATTTGTCTTGGAAGCAAAACACGTTTCAATCCCTATCCCATGCTTAGAAACCACTCGCTGGTTTAAGCCCGTTATAAATGAGCAATAAAATAAATAAATAAAATAACAGTATAACCACTGGGGAGGGAACCTGAACCATAGACCAAGAAGAGACAATATTTCATTGATGGTGCTGATTGACCCGCAAGATTGGCAGTATCCTCGTCCCTTGGGTGGCAAAGGACACTCCCTTAGAGATGGTTCAGTGCTAAATGACAACTCTCTCACTCGCCAGGCTGTCTTGGGGCAGAAGAGAGTTGGGAGATGTAGATGCCGGAATCAAAGAGAAGAGTGCCAAGGGAGAAGAATCTAGCGCATCGCCCTGTGCTAAATGGCGCAGCAGGTGAAAGCAGGTGCGATGTAGCCACAGTGGATGCCTGCCCAAACCTCCATCATATCCCTCTTAATTTCCCCCTGGGAAAAGGGGAATGAGAGGAGCTGTGTGGAGCAGATCCTAATGCCAAGGGGAGGAGAGACTGTTCTCCCACATCGAGAGAACTGTTAATGGTCAACCACGGAAGACTCATTGATGACTTTCAAATCCATGAGTTTTCAAAAGACAAGGACAGGCTTTCTCTCAGGGTGTAATGTTACCCAACACCATGCCTAAAAGGAGACAAAAAAGTGATGGTACAAATGAGGGTTGAAGGACGTGATAAACTAAGCTTTAGGAGATTGGAATGTGCCTGCCTTGACCAATGAAGACAATTCAATCCTAAATGCCCATTGACATCACATGAGCTACCACTGCCAGAGACCTGAATCAAGTGCTCAGTTGACTGTTAATGTTAAAATAATTTGTTGAGTGCATCTAAAAACTGGGGGTATCTTGGCGCCTTGAGGATTCGAAATTGCAAATTAGTCAATCATAGTAAGAAAGAAGGCATTACAGATCCTTGGCTGCCTAGGAAAAAAGGAATGTTTTTAACATTTTCCTGAAAGCAAAGTGTTTAGAAATGACACGCAAGGAGAAAGGAGTAGTTCTTGAGACCCAAGGTACACAAAGAAGCAGTAGGTTAGCTTAACGAAGATTCCATGAGGGGACATATTTAACAAATTTCTCATGAATGTAAAGAGCTCCTGAGCCATAATAGGTCCGGTGAACCAAGCAGTGATACTTGAATTTAATTCTGGCTTTGACTGGGAGCCAGTGGAAGTTCCGGAGCACCAAATATTTGTGGGCAAATTTAGGAAGGTCTGCAGCCAGACAAGCTGCAGATTTTTTTAGTATTTGTAAACATTGGATCAAGAATTTAGGTTGAGAAAACAACGTAGCGTTGCAATAGTCTGGTGTCCTTGAAATAGCAGCAGAAATTGCCAGATTTCCCAACGTTCTAAGTTTAAGATGGCCAGAGATACATCTAGCACTGATTTGTGGAGACGAACGAGATGAGACAATCTTCACTCCAAAGTTCTTAACTAAAGAGACCGAGGTAGGTAAAGGGCCTAATGATGTGGGCCAGAATTCACTAGTTCACATAAATTGGGCAGCTGGAGATCGACAAAGGACCATCATCTCAGTTTTGTCTCCGTTTAATTTTAGCCAGTTGGCATTCAGTTAACTGTCTATGTCAGCCAAACAATTTCTAACACGAGAAGCCACCAGGTCATGTTCACAATCAATTCTAAGGATCAGCTGCATGCTGTCTGTGTAAGCATATAAATTACATCCATGAGAGTGTATGCGTTTAACATTTATATTCTTCTGCTTGCTAAAGTCTAAAGGGCGAAATAGCGGACCCTTGCGGCCCCCTACATATGAGCGAGGAGGGAGCAGAAAGAAATGGGGAAGAGGAAGCATTTGTGTCAGTTAGGCAAGAAAGACCTGAACCAGCAGAGAGCCGACCCACCAATACCACTCTTAAAAGTGATGACATTGAATAGAGTGGTTGTTCATGTCAAAAGCTGCAGAGAGACCTAACAATATAAACAGGCCTACTCCGCCCTGGTCAAGAATCAGTTGACTGGTGTATCACTTGGCTACCTGCTCATCAGTCCCAATCAAAACAGCCTAGTGTTGGAAAATTATAGATTTCCTTTTTTGTAAACATGTTGTTGGGATTCCTTCTAACAAACTGCCCAGCCAAATAAAAACGACCTCAGAACTAAAGATGCTACAGACATAGAAGAGCTACTGAAGAGGTACCATGCCAATTGCCTGCACATCCCGTAAAAGCACAGAGGATGATGGGAGGACATCAAGGAAAAAAGAACAAGGATAGATTCTCACCTTTTGTGTGTCATTGCTTTTGGTTTTGCCACATAGGATGATGATTTATCGCCATCTGGAGGTCAAAACAATGCTACAGTGAAGGCAGGGAGTATTTAGAAGCAGTGTTCTGTTGCCATGGCATTTTTTGGCGTCTTGCCAGTCACGGTGCTTTGTTCTGCAAGCACGTCTCAGCGCTAGCATTAGTAAAATGGAAGAAAACTGCAGATCCCTGTAGTTTATGGAGTCTGAGTCACAGTCCCTCAACTGAGTCCTAGTCCTTTGTCCCGGTCTCTCATCCTCGTCCGAGTCCCTCAACCATTAACATAGTTTATTGTCCTAGTCCTTGATCTTAATATCTCATCCTAGTCCTCGCTTGTGTTTTCCTCCATATAAACCAACGAGGGGTTGCTAGGGTTCAGAATCATTGCATTTGCATCAATGTAAATCCATTGGTGCTGGGGCATGGCTTTTTTAGTGCACATTCATTGAGCCAAATGGCCATTCCACCTGCCCTTACACTTCAATTTTTAAAATCTGGAATTTCCAAAACATTGCAAATGCATACCAATGTAAATGCAATGATGTAGAGAGATGGTTCAATGTGATATTTCTGAATATTGAAGGCCGCCGCCCATAAAGGATAGATTTCGTTCAGCCAATTTGCTGCAGCCACCGATATTGGGAATTACCACTATTTTCGGAGGGGATTTTCCACCTCATATCCGTGAATCCCCTAACAATCTTCCCCCCACCTGACCTCGCCCTTTGATTTAGGGGGTTTCACCACATTAACGCCCCTTTGCTCAACCATCCCTCCTGCCATAAACATTCCTACCCAACTCTGCCTCCCCTCACAGACACACCCATGCCAGCAATTCCACGCAACAAACATTCCGCCTCAACCCCCACACAAACACACTTACCATTTCCCCAGCCCCTGAGCCTCGCTTCCATGATACAAAAGATCCCCCTCAACATACAGATATACGCTTACCTCTCTAACCTGCAAGTTGAGTATACCGACCCGGCCGCGCCTGTCAGCACCTGAGCGCACTTGTGGAACAGTTCAATTTAGAATGACTGCACCTGGCGGTCTCAGAGCAGTCTTTCTACATCGAACTTTTACATTTTTGACAAAATTAAATATATATATACTTTGGGACCAAAGATCTACTACCCTTACTAAGTCTGTGCCAATCAGCAAGCATACGTTTGCGAGTATGTCTGAGAGCAGGCATGGATTAACAAAAGAAGACTTCAAAGCTCACTCCCAATAATGTCCCAGTCCTAGCCCCAGACCCAGTCCATGTCCATGTCCCTGTCCTCATCACAACCATAGTCGTACTCAATGACCTAGTTGTCAAATTCCTAGTTCTTTTCACAGTGCTAACCACATACATTGTCCCACCAAATCAAAGCCCTCCTCCCAGTCAGATTCCAAGTCCATTTACTCTTCAGAGTCCTAGTCCATCAAAATCTGTTGTCCTTGCACAGTCCTAGTCTTCATCACAGCTCTAGGCTCAGTCATAACCCATCAAAGTCAGTCTCACAAGCATAGTCAATGGCAGTCTGTCAGTCACAATCACTCTGTCGACTGTCTCTCTGCGAGAGTCACCATCAGTAGCTCTCAGACTCTCTTCCCCTCACTGTCAGCCTCAATTTCGCAACCTTAGTCTCAGTTTCTCCTCCTCCCCCCATCTGTTTCTCTTCCGCTGTCTTTTCTTATGCCCCCACGCCCCTCCCATATTACCATCTTTGTCTCTCTCGGTTTGTCTTTCCCTCTTGATTGGGCTGTGTCCCTCCCTCTCACTGGGGGTGTGGTGCCATTTGGGGCTTGAAATGGCACAAGACACAGTGCATTAACAATTGAAGGCTGCATGAAGAGTTTGTAAGGGGGCTGAATGCCAAAAGCATAAAACATGGCGTAATCTACAAGGATTTTGCTCGGTTATGTTGAAACTATCACACTCTGAGCCTGCACATGGACCTGCTTTCTGAAGGGTTTGAGGTAGGCATGGAACCTAAAGCAGCTTCAGTTCCATGCAAAAGGGCAGCTAAACTCAGAGTAAAGCAGTTGCTTCAGGTGTCCCAGAGGTGGAGCTAAAAGTAAAGTGTGCATAAGTCTTGGCCCTAGAATAGCAGGCTGTTGGGTGATGATTTTGGCTCTGGGTGAGTGGGGCTTGAATATGTGTTTTAACATTATTGATGTTACCAGGCAGAAAGGTAGAGACATCCATTGCATGTTATTGGCCCTCGTAGAATTCTGTGCAAGCTGCATGCTTCTTGCCTCAGCTGCCAATGTAAAATGTTATAAGTACCTAATCTTCTTGCAGAGCCCAACACCTCACATACAAATAATCACGTGATGACCAGTCTTACAGTTTGCATGTTATGTGACTGGGCTAGTCATTGTAAGGTCTCCCACCAATGTTTTCCTTTAAAGGTAAAATGCTTGTTAAAGATACGTGCTGCATGCATGAGAGTAGGATTTACACGTAAACCTGTCAATTTCCCCAAAAGGAAAAGAGCGCAGAATGAAACAGGAGGTGATCTTAAGGAATTGCTTCTTGGTTTCATTTCATGGTTGCATACAAACCCTGGATTGAATTCCCATCAAGTTGCTTTTCTAATCTTTAAAAACTATTCCAGATCCAACCATAGGATGGCAGGAGTTGACTCCTTGTAGATTCTTTGTAGGCGATGCATAATAGTATAAGAAGTCCACCTACTCCGAGTTTTACAGAATCGCTCAGCGGTGAGTCGGGAAGGGTTCAAAGCCGCCAGGATTAACCACAAGGTGAAGATATTAACAGGATGGTTACAACTTGATCCCTTTAGGGTTAGTGTGGATTACCCAATTTCGGTAGCCCAATCCCTGCTTTACGGTGGAATTGACTCAGGTCAGAGTGCAATCCCCAAATGTTTGACTAAATAGAGCAGCTTTCAGGCCTTTCCTGAATTCGCCTCGAGATGGTGGTGTGAAGGCCTCTTCCAGGTTATTCCAGCATTTACTGCCTTCTTACCCGAGAGTACACCTGCATGCTTCTGCCATCTACCTGGGTCATGGCAGGTCAGCACTGAATTTTCCAATCACCAATTACTGGAGTACATTTGTTAGGATATTAGGGACCCTGGTTTCAAAAGTAATTGTGCATCATACCAAAGTGCTTTGAACGTAATCCGTTTTTCCACCAGGAGCTAGTAAACGTTGTTCAGCACAACGATTGTAGCATGGTGTTTTCTTAGGTTAAGACACAAACCAATGGCTATTGCAGTAATCAAAACTTGAACGTATCAGAGATCTTTTAAGTACCATTTGAAAAATTGGCTTCTGACGAAAATACTGAACCATGTCTGCTGTCTCAGGCAAAAAATAAAGCAGCAGCCTAGATCTTAATGATTAAACTGTTATGCTTATAAGCCCAGATGCTTCTGGATATCTGAGTGATGCTGGATAACTAAGAAAGCCTGATGGTAGGGGTCCAGAAGGAGAAAGGAGCCTCAAATCGCCGACCATAGCACACTTCTAAATTAGTCCTTTTGGATGACACTGGGACCGGAAACATAGCTAGGGAGAAAACAGAGGGGCATGTTGCTCTACTGTGATTGGTGTTTGGAAAAGGTTCAAATGCCTTGCAGGTTTCTCTGCCAAAGATGAAAGCATAGGAGCCTTGAAAAGTCTTTGCATGTAGACATGCAAAGCTTTACTTGTTTTCTTTCCCGCTATTGTTATTACAAAACACTTTGTTTTATTTTCAGGTTTTTGGCAAAGCGATTTATTTCGCTTTGAGTTAGTAATTGTTAAGCCAATTGAGCCTACATGTGTTTCAAGCAACGCTCTTCTTCAAGGTTCTTCTAACAATAGACACTATTTGTAGCTTCCATTTTTTGTGTGTCTGTTTTTCTCAGCACTCCTCCCCTATATGATTTCCATTTCTCATCTTCTTTGAACTTTATTTTCGAACCCAAGCATGAAATGGATTTTATACAATTATTCCTATGCTAATACCATTTCGATGTATGATCATTTATTTTGGCATTAATCTTTTTTTGGCTCCTTCTGGTTACACTCATACACTTGAATGTACACAATACACTGATGAAAATGGTTGCCACCAACTGTTAATTGTGTCATTATATTTGGAAAGAATATACCCAGTATATAATATGAAAGATACAAATGTAGTGTACAGTGTTAGAAGAACCCAGAAGAGGAACATTTTGTTCGAAACGGGTGTATGCTCAATTGGATCAACTTGATCGACAATCGCTAAATAAAAGAGAAATAAATCATGCTACCAAAAACCTGAAAATAAAAGTGTCTTTTAATAACAATAGGGAAGGCACTTTTAGAAACCTAGCAAAACTTTGTATGTCTGCAAGTATTTGAGAGATGTAAGGGAGGTGTCTTTTCGCTTGGATTCATTGTGGCACCCTACCTAATATCACTAGCTACTAGCGCAAAGATTGTGCCACCCCCGATACCTACACTGTTTGCGAGTAGACTTTGCAGAGATTTTGGTGAGAGGTCTGAGCGCCCCAATGTTTCTGAGAAAGATGAAAATTAACGACCCTGTACACGATACCAATTATCCAAGATGACCTGTGTGGGAGAGAGAGTATCCGAGCGCCATACCACACCTTCTGGAAATGTAATTTCACGTTAGTGCATAACTGCCTGGTAGCGAGGACATTGAGCCTGATGGTATCTCAGCAGCATAGAGCAGTGCACTGCCCACCAGTCAGAATACTATCCAATGTCAGGGTTTAAATCGCACAGTGGAAGGCTTTCCCCCTGGCGGAAGCGCTACATGACACAACTCCTATAAACAAGTTGGTATATGGGGGAGGGGAGCTGTAGAGGATGGCAGTTATACAGAATGAGAGGGCTGATAGCAAAAGGTTATAGTCAGATAATTGTACAAAACAGTTCAAGATATAGTACCTGGAAGAATGAGGATAAGAGCAATGAAGAGGGCAGACAAGTCTTGATCTTGTCCAAGTAATGGACAATCCACAATGTACACAACAGGTTCTGAATTGGCAGTTTCTTTCTGTGATGTGGAAGGCTCCTTCCTGGCCTGCACTCCCTCCCCTCATTGGTTGGCTGGGGCCTGATAGCCCAATCAGCACAACCGGGAGGCAGGAGCTGGCTCTCACCAACTAAGGCCCGGTCTACCCCTGTCCGCCTCGGTACGCCACCACGCTGCCCCCTACCCTCTTGGCCCATGATGGATTGTGAGCCCCCCTCCGTACGCCCTTGCCCTTCCCCTCGATTGATTGTATACCCCCCACCCCACCTGCCCCTCGAGATGGACAGTGTCCCCCCCTCTGACCCCTCTGCCCCTGTGATGGACAGTGTGCCCCCTTCCCATTCCCCAGCCCCTCATTATAGACAGTGTGCCCCCCTCCCCCCCCTGCCCCCTGTGATGGACTCTGTGTCCCCCTCCAACCCTCCAACCCCCGGTGGTTGATTGTGTGCCTCCCTCCCATCCCCCTGCCCCGTGATTATTGTGTGCCCCCCTCCCTACGCCCTTGCCCTCCTTGATTGATTGTAAACCCCCACCCCCCTGCCCCTCTGTGTTGGATTGCGTGCTCCCTGCCCACCCCTCTGCCCCCGTGATGGATTGTGCGCCCCCCCCGCCCTACGCCCTTGACCCCCGATTGATTGTATAAACCTGCCACGCTGTGAGGGATTGTGTGCTCCCCTCCCACCCCACTGCCCCCGTGATGGATTGTGGGCCCCCCTCACATTTCCCTGCCCCTCGTTATGGACTGTGTGCCCCTCAACGACCCCCCAGTCTCCTGTTTTGGACTGTGTACCCCCCCAGCCCCATGTGATGGATTGTGTGCCCCCCCACCACTGTGCCCTCCCTTGATTGGTTGTATTTCCCCCTCCAACCCCCTGCCCCCTGTGTCAAACTGTGGCCCCCCCACCCCTTCCCCCCATGATGTATTGTGTGCCTCCCTCCCTACCTCCTTGCCCCCCTTGATTGATTGTATACCCCCTGCCCCTCTGATGGTTGTGTGCCCCCTACCCCCCGTATGGTTGTGTTGTTCCCCCATCCCTCTTGGTTCTCCCTTGATGGTTTGTTGTTACCCCCTTTGTCCCCTTGTCCGCTCTTAAGCACCTTGCTATCTATACTTGCCTCCTAATCTGTATGATAGCTGACCCCCTCCTTTCTTTCTTCTCCTTCTTCATCTTCACTCCAGCACTACCCTGAATGGTCGTCTGGCCTAGTACGCTGGTCGCCTTTTCCTTCTCCTCCTCCCTCTCCTCTTATCCCTCCTCTCCTCCCCTCCCCTCCGCTCCCCTCGTTAAATTCCGGCACTACCTCAATTGCTTCCAGGCATAGTAATTGTAACCACCTGTCTCTCATCCAGCTGCCCTCTCCTCATCTCTTCTTGTTAATTCCGGTACTACCTCTACTGCCATCAGGCATAGTAATTGTAGTCGCCTGTCTTTCTCATCCACCTGCCCTCTCCTCCTCCCCTCCCTTTTACTCTTCATTAGCACTTACTCTGTCATTTGTCTTGTGACCTTGTGATAGCAGCTTGTTTGTCCCCCCTTCCCTCTTGTCTTCTCCTCCCACTTCCCCCTCCAGCGCTATCACAAATCATCCTCAGACCTAGTATGTTAGTTGCTTGTGTTGTTCCTCTCCTTCTCCCTCACTCCATGCCCCCCAACCCCATCCTCTTGTTAATTTTCTGGCACTACACCAAGTGTCGTCAGGCATAGTAATGTAACTGCTTGTTTTGTCTCACCCCCCCCTCGCCTTTATTGTTCCTTGCACTATCTAAAATGTCATCAGGCTGATTAAGATAGTTCTTTTTCACATTCTGAATTGTTTCAAGGACTTGTAAGAATGTAACTGTATTCTCCCATGTTCCCTCCCTCCTTGAAGCGCTTTGAAACACATTGTGTATGGGCGCTATACAAATAAATAATCAATTCAATTATGGTCTTAACTAAATACCTACGTAACTAAAACAAGAAAAACAATGACACTTTAGACTCCTGGGCCCGGAATCCGTAGGCAACTGGAACCTTTGCGAGAACGCTGGTAAAGCGTCTCGCAGTGACTGAAACAGTGTTCCATGATGAGGCGGAGTTCATGTGAGTGCGATGCCTTAGAAGAAAGGACCCTGGGGTGTTATACACAATTGTGTGTCTTCCATGTAAACACGGAAGGAATGGATTCCTCCGTTATTAGGTTCACCCGGCAAGTGTCAACTTCCAGGGAAGGTTGTGCACGCCGGAGTAATAGGCCAGGAAGCGAGTGGGGTAAGTGTCCAATAGGTGAGTTCCTAACACCGCCCCAAAGAACACCAACACTGAAAACGGCTATTAGCCCCTATACAGGGGGGTCTATATTTTCTCTCTCAACAATGAAAGGTAACATGACACCACCTATACCCTAACAACATACATGAACACAATAACAACAAGGTTCAGTGCTAGCTGACACACTTTGTAGTGCAGAGTTTCTTACCCCACTGCACCTTTGTGTCTCCACCCTGGCCCCACCCAATCACCATAGAGTGTGATAACTTAGGCAGGCAGAGCATGTTTGCCGGTACAGGACTCGGTGGGGGGGGGAGGCAGGGGGCATAGGAGGGTCCTGCCGCATCCAGTTACCTGCACAGTCTGCACCCGCAGAGGGACTAACCCGAGAAACCAGTCAATTGCCCCCCCAGCCCAGGTTTAACGGCTCACTGTGGAATTGGCGAAATGTAGCCTTGCATCACAGTCCACACCTGCACGGCTAATGGACCCAAGAAGCTGAAGTGGCAGGAGGTGGGAGAAGCCAGAGCAGGCTGCACACTGAAAAAGTGTAGCGAGCCTTCCAGGACGTTGCCGAGGCAACGTGGTTACGCAAGGAGCTCCACGGAAGGCCAGGGGGAAGATAACACGTAAGCGCTAAAAGTGAGCGAGAGCTTGATCTGTTACAAAACAAACTTTAAAGAGGGTCTGTTGTTCACAAAGAGATAGCTTTGTAAGAGAGAGAGAAGGCAGCAGGCAAAGATCTCCATGGAAGGCCCACCTAAATATATATATTCGGTCAATTGTGAAAAGGTCAATTGTGACCCTTTAAATTCGGTCAATTGTTCATTCGAACAATTATAAACGAACAATTTGGGTAATACCGGCCCACCAGTTTACCAAGGGAAGAAAGCTCTGCAATGGAGAGAGCTGCAGCAGATCTTTGGCAAAGCAAACAAAGCAGAAGTTTGGTGTCAACCTTATAAAGTTGCAAAAAAGAGAAGGCAACACGTGGACAATGGCAGGCACCACCCCCCAACCCCAGGATGAGATGGCATATTGCACACAACGCGAAGCCAAGCTACTAGAATGGCGACAGCAGAGAAGGAATACGGTTTTGACTGGGTTTGAAAGCAGCTGTGCAGGGAAACAGAGGATGAAGACAACGATATTCTGGATGAGGATGTGGGGCCACCCAGCAAAAAGACACGCAAAGAGACGAGGGAGAATGCAGAGAAGGTCAGAAATACACCCAATGAAGAAGGAGAAAAGAAGCACACCGGAAAGAAGAAAAATACAGGTAAAAAGGGAAAGAAAATATGTAGAATGTTTAAAAAAGGACTTGCTGAATATGTCGCAACAGGAAATGGAGATTTTGGGGAAAATGGAAAAAATGGAAAGTATGGTGGCCGAACTAGGCAAACTTAAAAGGCTTGATAACAACAAGGAGGCATTCACAGATAACACAGACACTGAGGAAGTAGAAAGGGACCACCTCAGAGCCTGGGTAAAAAGGGGCAGCCACGGCCACAAGTGCACACATTGATTCAGCAGCCAGTGGAGCCTCGGTCAGGCGCACCAGCAATGTTAACAGCTGATGGAGCCGTTAAAACTTAACACCAACAGAGCCAGCAGCCAATGGAGCCGTTAGTTTAAGCGCACCAACAGACCCTGCAGCCAATGGAGCTTTTATTACAACATTTTGGGAGGCCCACAGTAGGCAACGAACCACAGACACAGCAGAAAGTGACATTAAAAAATATGGAGGAAGGAATTCAAAGATATTTTAACTGATAGAATTTTTTAAAAAAAGGTTACGATGTTGTGAAAGAGGATAGGAAAGACGAAGACAAGAATACAACAAATAAATCACTGGTAGAACAAAACTTAAGGAACTGGTTACAAAAATTCCCAGAAGAAGGGTTAGCACTAATGACATACCAGGATAAGATAGAGAAGGTTAATGATGCATTTGGGAGGTGAAGTATGGCTGAACTACGACAGGGAGGTTAACGGGGTTGGGATGAAGAGAAAGACAACTTATACATTTTTGAACTACTAAAAACCAAATAATTGCCAACCAGCATGCACGCGTGCCAGCAGAAACGAAAAAAACCCACACCCAAGCATAAACAATGAGAATGATCAGCACCACGACAAAGGGGGACAGGCCCTTCGTAAGAAGCAACCCTGAGTGGCTAGGCACATACCCACAGCACAAACCCAACAAAAGGGCACACCCCTACTGGGAACACAACAATTTGCTGGGAATCTGAGAAAGGTTTCTGCTCTGTTGGGGTTGGGGGGAGGGGAAGGACTGTAGATACAGACACCAGTGTAGCAGATGTGGGAGAACAGCATCACCAAATGCACAAATAAGCACAACTAAGAACATCAAGCACAAGGACCCCTAGAAGGCAAATATATATTGGCAGATCATCCATAAACGTGCGGGCAATAAAAGGGGAAAAGCTGGACTTATAACCAGACAAGCATCAGCACATTTTTTGAGAGTTTCACAGTGGGATTCACCGTCCCATTTAAAGGGCACAGCTCAGCTAACATCCCATAAAACCTGAAATCAGCCAGTGAGAACCCAGAAGCAGTAAAAGCAAAGATACAAAAGGAATGGATTTGGGAAGAATACGTGGGCCCTGGATAGTGCAACCTTTCTGGAATTTAATCGGTTCACCTTTGGGGCGGATTCCCAAAATGTAATAGGGTAAAAACAGCCTCATACACCACTTGTCATTTCCTCTAGGCACTTAAGTAAATGACGGCATATTTGAACTCCAAACAGCTGTGTCATATGCCAGCTTCCAAGAAGCAATCAGATTAATATGAAGAGCAGTCAAAAAATCACTCCTAGCCAAGGTGGACATCGAAGGGTTCCATGTGATAATGTCCCCGCAGAAATGTTGTCCGACAAAAATGTCACCAATAAATGGCTGTGGTTTGTAGGGACATTATCACATTGAACATGTGGGGGACACACTTGTAACTCCTGCTCCCCTTGACCCCATATATATGGTCTCCATATATAATTATATAAAGTCGCTGCTGCCTTTCCCCCGCGACCATATGTATGGTGACCACATATATGGGGATAATATTACTTGATAACCATCAAACCTGCCTTCAGACTACTACCAGTATATCCTAGATCACAATCTTGGTTATGCTTTCAATTTGAAAGCAAGATCTACATGGACAAATGCCTTCCCATGGGTTGCGCAATCTACTGGGCCTTCTTTAGTTTTTTGCAATGGGCTAATCAAAGATGCATGCCAGAGGCTTCCATGGCCCATTACATAGACAATTTCTTAATCGTGGGCCCTAAGGACTCGGATGCCTGCAAGCAGGCGCCAGAAAAATGTATTAAACTAACAGAAGAATAGGACATCCCCTAGCACATGAGAAGACAGCAGGCTCCGCCAATGTCATATCTTTCTTAGGAATAGAAATAGACACCAATTTAGGGGAATAAAGACAAAAAAGAAGGCCTGCTTGAGGCAATCAGGTTGTTAAAGCAGAAGGGAAAAGTGACAGTCAGAGAATTACAGTCTATGGCTGGCAGGCTCAACTTCGCAGCAAGAGAACCAATAAATAAATAAATAAGAGAGATACCTCAAGGAATGTTTTTTTTCTCCAGAAGCATAGAACTAAAGACCAGGTGTTTTAGAAAATCCCACTTACACATAGGATTAGGGGAAGAGGTCAAGAAGGATTTAACTACCGGAGAAATCTGTTTGAAGAATTTAAATGGAGCAGTCATATAGTGCACACCATTAAATATGGAAAGAAAGTTCAATTCACTGATGCTACTAGTAGCAAGGGCCTTGGGGCAATTTTGGAGAAAATGTTGGTGTGCTGGCCCTTGGCCAAAGGCACGGCACAGACCTGGGTGGACTTAAAAAATAGGGTGCCTGGCAAAACCCTGAAAAGCCCAGGTAGGTAAATTTGGATTAACAAAACACAATTTTTCAGGGTGAGAGGTCCTTCAACTCCCAAACAACACATAATGTATACATGTGACTACATATACATTATTTCACATTGATGTATTTTAATATTTTTGAGATAGAGTACCAAGGGGTATTCTGGAACAACAATACAAATGAGTATGATCCGTACCAAGAGAGGATCTTAATGTACAAACATACAACCGTAAAGAATTATTGTCAGAGTAGTTGTGCAATGGAGACAAAACAATTATTCACATAAACTGAAAAAATCACAATAATAACAGTGTTTGAACTGTCCACTGTTCATGTGAAGTATAGTCGTCGACACAACAAGTGTTTCGGCCTAAGACAGCTGTAAAGTGCAGCTAGATGAGCAGGCCTTCATCAGGACGTGTGGTAAAATGTTAGTAGTCCCGGGATATCTATCTAAGAAAAACAAATGGAGTACAGTGAGTGGGAGAGGACATCAGAATAAAATAATGATTCAAAAAGCTCCATACAGATGCTAATGGATATACAAACAAGATCTCCAAAGAAGAAACTTGTGTCTTACCAAGGGTTAAACCATTGCCAAGGTAAGATGGAACGCCCGAAACTATGTGAGATACGAAAACCTGCACACTGAGCTCGTATTCGTAGAGCATGAAACTAACAAGCATGTATACGGGAGCCAAACTGACTTGAAAAGGAGTTGCTGCTGCTCGCGTCGGCTTGTATTTCCCCAGCAACGGTGAAAGTGAAACCGTCGTCACGGTGACGGTGTGTAATCAAACACTCGGATCACACTGATAGGCTCAACGGCCCCGCGCCCCTAGTTGGGCGTCACGGCCCGAATGGCCAATCCTGTCCGGTTAGGCTCGTCCGGGGGAGGAGGGAAGAAAAAATGTACCTTCACAAGAGGTACACCTCGCTAAACTCATAGGTGGTATGAGTGCAATATTGGACACGGCGCCACATTGGGAAACATGAGGGTCGTTTGCCAAGTGGGTGCTGATTAGGGGTGTCACGGTATTAGTTTTATGACGGTATGATAACCTTCGTGCCAAATGAAGGTATATCATGGTTATCGCGGTATAGCCGGTGGAGTTAACTAATCTTAACAAATATTTTCTAAAAGGTCATAAATTGTCAGATCTATCATCCCAAACAAAACCAGGCACCCAGGGCCAGAATTGGGCTTTTCAACATACTTTCCACTGAAATGCCACCCCTTGCTTCCACCAAACACATGTTTGGAGAGGAGGGGGGGGGAGCCCTGCTGCGACTGGCAAAGCAAACTGAATAGCTTTTCTTAAGTGGTCATTTAGGCTTTTAGCTCCCCCACTGGCTACTGGTGAAGTTGAACATGTTGCCATCATGATAATCTGCATGCCACAGATCAATGGAGGCTGATGGTAGTATATGCTTGTGCGCATACACACAAACACGCACACACACTCTTTTTATGTTACAGCCTTTAGTTTACTTGCGGGCCAAAAGGTGTTCAGTAATCACAGACATGTTACCCTTTGGTATGGCAGCAGGGAATACCCACAGATATGAGTGAATTTCGCAGTGCGACTTATTATATGTAAATTCAATGATGGAACCAGGGAAATCCCCCATTGTCAAATGTTTAGCAAACATTATCCATTATAAATATATAAAACCCAAAACCGCCATCCCAAAGTAAACCCTTTTCCTTCTTGGCACTGTGTTTATTCTTCCTATTGCTAACATTGATTTTATGTCAGGCACGTGTGGTCTATGGAATGGCATTAAAAACTGCTCCAACTGAAAATACTTGGCAGACCACATCCAAAAGTGCAAGACCAAGTCTGCGCAGCACTTGCTTACTGCAGCCTTTCCAATTCAGATGAAAAGCACACTTAACGGTATAAACGGTATACCGGCATAAACAATGTGACTGTTATTATTGTTCAATTAAGTGGTTCACGGTATCTTAACGGTATACCGTTATACCGTTACATCCCTAGTGCCGATATGCACAGATAGGCACTTGGAAAACGCCTGGATAAAGGACTCCATATATCAAAGAATGTGTCCAATGTCCCTGCGGGACTCGTAATTGAACTGCTAGTAATAGGTGAAGAGAAAACCCAAAATGGTGCCTAATAATGGGCGCACACGTACTGATGAAGGTACCCCCCAAAGAGGGAAAAACCTGCTCACATACAGGCTAATGAAGTAATGACAGGTTACAATGACCACTCTGTGTCGTGTAATTATGCGTAGATACAGTACCGCAAATGGAGATCATAATTCGCTGACAAGATGTGAAAGTGCGTTCTAGATGCATTACAATTTTCCTAGGCTAGTGCTATCAACCTAGGGGTGCACAACAACAGGACGTGCAGTCAAAACATCTCAAATACTGAGCCAGCTGTTAAAAAATAGAACATGTTCACATACATTGGTCTCATTAGTCCATTTTGAATGTAACCTGTCACAAATACAGATTATATTGTTGAGAGCATTCCAAAGCAACAATAAGTAAACATCCCACAAATGGACCAATGTTACTAAGCAAGTGTTGTTCAAGGGTCAAATTAGTGGGAAAGGGAAAGTACTCCCAAAACACCTACGACAAGAAACTCAATTAGCATAAAAATGTTTCCATTCAACAGATATATTCAAACCTGTTTTTACAGTGTCCAGTTTGTGCACTAGCTGTTGTTCAAGTCTGGTCAGTGCTTTGTCCCTATCTCCACCTCTTTTCTATGGGGACAATTGTTGTTCCACGATATGTCTTCATTGGTGTGTCTCATACGGTTGAAATGTTCAACGAGGGGCTTGTCCGGTACTTTGTTTTTAATGCAGGATCGATGCTCAGAAATCTGTTGTTTTATAGGCCTGGAGGTCTTGCCAATGTATAGTAGCAGACAGGGACAGCGTATTCCATAGATAACACACTTGCTGTTGCAGTTTGTGTGAGTATTGAGGGTACGATGAAAGCCCTTGTGATCAAAGATCTTCGTGGGGGTGGTGTAGCGACATGCCACACAATTCCCACAGGGGTAATGTCCCACAACACTGGGTAAATTCCACAGTGTATTCGGAGTCTTGCATTCTTCAATATACGTATGTACCAGAGTGTCCCTGAGGCTCATGTTCTTTTTGAACGCAAACATAGGTTTCTTGTCCAGGGTGCGCTTGTTTTTTATCATATGCCAATGCTTGTTGATCGTTTGTTTGGTGAGATTGCTCAACGGGCTAAAGGTAGTCACACATACCAGTCTGTTCATCTCATTTTTGCTCTTTTGGTGTCAGGCAAACTGTTGTGTCCATATTCAGTGCCCTTTTATTTGCTTGTTTAATTGATTTATTCGGGTACCCCCTCTCTTTCAAAAGATTTTGTAGGTCGTTGGCGTGTAGTTCGTATTTCTCTTTGTCAGAGCAATTGCGTCTGATCCTCAGGAACTGGCCGTAAGGTAAATTGTATCTTAGGCCCCGAGGATGATAGCTGGTAAAGTGCAACAGGCTATTCCGGTCGGTGGGTTTTCTGTATAGTTCTGTGTGGAGGATGTTTCCTGACCTACAGATGTGTAAGTCCAGAAAATCAACCGCCTGAAAGCTCCAATCAATGGTAAAAACGAATATGCTCATTGCATTGGTTGATCCATTGGTGAAAAAGGAGTAAGCTGGCTGCTGTGCCTGTCCAGATGAGTAGTACATCGTCAATGTACCGTCTCCATACCAGAATTTGTGATCTGTATGGGTTCGAATCATGGTGTATATGATCTAATTCGTACTGTGCCATATACAAATTGGCTACATCGGGGGCAAAAGTGGCCCCCACCTTCACACCCTTTATCTGTTGATACAGTTGGTCCTTGAAAAGAAAAAGGTTTTCAGACATTGCAAGTCTTACACACTCCAAAATGAAGTCTGTTGGCGTAGTCGTGACATCATTCCTTCGATTGAGGCAGGTCTTCAAAGCTTCAAGTCCTTCACGTTGTGGAATTGACGTATATAAAGCTTCAACGTCCATTGTAGCCAAAATACAGTGTTGTGGTAAAACAAGGTCTTGTAGGAGCAGAATAACAGCAGTGGAATCCTTGATGTACGAGGGCATCTTATTTATGAAGGGTTTTAAAACAGTCTGTGTAGAGAGAAAGTGGTTCCAAAAGGGAGTCACACGCTGACACAATTGGTCTACCTGGTGGTTGTGTGGAATTTTTGAGGGATCTTAGGTAGAATATAAAAGGCCGGTATCCTTGGGTGTGACTTGTTCAGGAAATGCCGTTCTCCCTCGCAGATCCATCCTTCTTGTTCCGCATGTCTAGTGAGGCTGATGATTTCTTCCTGTAGCCTCATGGTCGGGTCACTTCTTAGCATCTTATAAGATGTGTCATCGGCCAAAAGGCGGCGGCATTCTTTGTCGTAATCAACTGTAGACATAATAACAATGCCACCACCTTTGTCTGCCGGTTTCAGAGTTATTGTGAGGTCTTGTCTGAGGTCAGCTAGAGATTTCCTTTCTTGTCGACTGAGATTATCTTGATAGTAGTTCCTCTTCTTTAAACCTTCGTCCAATGTTTTCGTGACCAATTTCTCGAAAGTTTCAAATTCTGTTGGTATGGTATGTGGCGGTGGCATAAACACCAATTTAGGCTTGAAGCCAGTGATGTTGTCAGATATATCTGGGTTGTCATTCGCCGTTTCTTGGTGGTCCGGTAGATATACCTCAAAAAAATACTTGAGCCTGATGTTGCAGAAAAAACGTTTCAACTCCATCTCGGTTTGGAAAGGGTTCGCTCGAGTCGATGGAACGAAAGACAAACCTTTACCGAGTAAGGTTTCTTCTGAAGACGTCAATATTCTGGCTGATAGATTGAAAATGGGTATTGCCTGCATTACGGTTGGTTCTGGTACCATTGTCGGGTTCTCATATATTGCCCTTGTTGTTGTAGACGTTTTCGTGGTCGTCCTCGTTGACCCCCCGTGGAAAAAAAGGATGCGACGGTTGTGGTCCTGAAGCGCTTCCTCCCGTGATACTGGGGTCGCTTCCACTCGAGGATGCCGAACTGCCGGAGAATCTCACCACTTTGTTGCGTCTATAGAAATTGCTCTATTGTTGCTGTTGTAGAGCGGTATAGTATGTTTCCCGAAGGTAGGGATAGGTCTTCTCCTCCCCGTAACTACTCAAATCCTTCCGGAACTTCTGGATTTTCTTGTCTATGGTGAACTGTTTAAATTTGGCGATTTCTTCTTCCAATTTTTCCAATTTCTGTTTGGCGTCTTGTATCGTGGTGTTTTCAACGAATTTCTTCTCTAATTCGAGTAGCTCTTCTCCCTGTTTCTTACACTCCTCCTGGGCAGTATCTATGATCAAAATGATACAGTCCCTACTGCATTTGTTCCCTACGCCACTAAAATTCTTCTTGAACTTGGGATTGTCAATGAACACTCGGGGAATGTTTTTAACCTGTAGGCCTTCTGCGATGATTCCAGCTCTCAAGTATTCTAACATAAAAGTGCCATGCATCTCTGTGCGTATTAGCTTTTTCTTGCGTCGGTTGATGCCCTCATATTCATCTTTGTTGGAACCTTGGGCTAGCACGCCTTCCTGAGTTCCTAGAGTGACAGGAGGTCCCAATAGTTTCTGAAAATATTCGTCGGTGTATGAAACAACGTTAACTTTTTCCATTGTTTATTAACTTCCTGGATGTCGTAGGTGTTTTGGGAGTACTCTCCCTTTCCCACTAATTTGACCCTTGAACAACACTTGCTTAGTAACATTGGTCCATTTGTGGGATGTTTACTTATTGTTGCTTTGGAATGCTCTCAACAATATAATCTGTATTTGTGACAGGTTACATTCAAAATAGACTAATGAGACCAATGTATGTGAACATGTTCTATTTTTTAACAGCTGGCTCAGTATTTGAGATGTTTTGACTGTCACGTCCTGTTGTTGTGCACCCCTAGGTTGATAGCACTAGCCTAGGAAAATTGTAATGCATCTAGAATGCACTTTCACATCTTGTCAGCGAATTATGATCTCCATTTGCGGTACTGTATCTACGCATAATTACATGACACAGAGTGGTCATTGTAACCTGTCAATACTTCATTAGCCTGTATGTGAGCAGGTTTTTCCCTCTTTGGTTGGTACCTTCATCAGTATGTGTGCGCCCATTATGAGGCACCATTTTGGGTTTTCTCTTCACCTATTACTAGCAGTTCAATTACGAGTCGCGCAGGGACATTGGACACATTCTTTGATATATGGAGTCCTTTTTCTAGGCGTTTTCCAAGTGCCTATCTGTGCATATCGGCACCCACTTGGCAAACGGCCCTCACGTTTCCCAATGTGGCGCCGTGTCCAATATTGCACTCATACCACCTATGAGTTTAGCGAGGTGTACCTCTTGTGAAGGTACATTTTTTCTTCCCCCCCCCCCCCGGACGAGCCTAACCGGACAGGATTGGCCATTCGGGCCGTGACGCCCAACTAGGGGCGCGGGACCGTTGAGCCTATATCAGTGTGATCCGAGTGTTTGATCACACGCCGTCACCGTGATGACGGTTTCACTTTCACCGTTGCTAGGGAAATACAAGCCGACGCGAGCAGCAGCAACTCCTTTTCAAGTCAGTTCGGCTCCCGTATACATGCTTGTTAGTTTCATGCTCTACGAATACGAGCTCAGTGTGCAGGTTTTCGTATCTCACATAGTTTCAGGCGTTCCACACGCTTATTGATAATGCCGTCTCGCGGCCCTTAGTCACCTCCCACGGCATTAATCTGCACTGTGCACGCGCATCGCTCAAGCTGCGGTGCTGCATCGAGCTTCCAGCTTACCATTCACTAGCGTGGTCAGTAGGTGTTTGTAAGGGGTGTGGACCTCACGTTGCACCACTTGGTATCCTGCACGCGTCAGGACAGAGCCGCATCACTGCTTTCTGTCATTGATCTCGCGGGCGTTTTCCAGTGCTTTTGATACTTTAAAGCACACGCCAGGTTTATAGGGTGCTTACTCCTGGGGCAGCTTCCCAGTTTTTGCACTAACACCGCTAATGGTCGGCAAGGCCCTTTTGTATATGCATGAATAAAGTATATAATTGGGGTTTTGACTGTGCATCACATGTCTTGCACACAGGTCGTGTTCATACACATCGGGAGACGACCCACGCTGACTGATTCCATTCCGCCAGTGGTATACTAAAGACACGTGCTACCACTTGAGGTAAGCATTTACCGTATGCAATTAGACATTATGTAAGGCTCAACTATTGGGATGGCGCTTTTACAGTGTCCTGTGATGTCTTTTCAGGCACCACTGACAGTCATCGGTGTTTTTTTTTACGGCGCAACAAAATGGCCGTTTGGTTCCTGTACCCAGCTTGGACCCATCTTACCATGGCAATGGTTTAACCCTTGGTAAAACACAAGTTTCTTCTTTGGAGATCTTGTTTGTATATCCGTTAGCATCTGTATGGAGTTTTTTGAATCATTATTTTATTCTGAGGTCCTCTCCCACTCACTGTACTCCATTTGTTTTTCTTAGATAGATATCCCGGGACTACTAACATTTTACCACACGTCCTGATGAAGGCCTGCTCATCTAGCTGCACTTTACAGCTGTCTGAGGCCGAAACACTGTTGTGTCGACGACTATACTTCACATGAACAGTGGACAGTTCAAACACTGTTGTTATTGTGATTTTTTCAGTTTATGTGAATAATTGTTGATTTTTGTCTTCATTGCACAACTGCTCTGACAATAATTCTTTACGGTTGTATGTTTGTACATTAAGATCCTCTCTTGGTACGGATCATACTCATTTGTATTGTTATTCCAGAATACCCCTTGGTACTCTATCTCAAAAATATTAAAATACATCAATGTGAAATAATGTATATGTAGTCACATGTATACATTGTGTGTTTTTTGGGAGTTGAAGGACCTCTCACCCTGAAAGATTGTGTTTTGTTAATCCACACAGACCTGGGTGGACCAGAAACATTATGCTTCTGGAAATCTTCCAAATATGTATTGCCTTAAGGATACGGGCCACAGAATTGAACAACAAAGAGCTAGTAGTCTGGTCAGACAATATGGCAGTGGTTAGCATCAATAGAAGAACATCATCATGCTAATGGTACTGAAAGTACTAAGGGCAATGACCAAAATCAAATTGGAGAACAAGATAGGCCAACTGCAAAGCTATGTGGACGCGAGTCCCTTCGGCTCCCATGGCCGCTGCATACATCCGGCTGAAATAGCCTGATACCCGCTCAGTTTTCGCACCAAAACAACGCAGCTCTGAACCAGACACCTGAGGCACAAACGAGTGAAGTTTGGTCACCGAGGTCGCCTTCGGAGCAGACCTCTGGATGCCTGAAAACTGGGGGCGCGACGGGACCGAAAACAAAGACGGCCGCGAGGAAGGATTTGTGCCTGAGGCCCTGTGGGTAAATATATGAGAGAGCAACAACAAGGGAGCGGCTACTGTCGAGCTGAGGTGTACAGAGGGGCCGTAGAGGAGCTAGACGCCCTCGTTGTGTTGTATGCAATACTGGGATGGAGCCGCCTGCACACACCTCCGGATAACCTGGGGCGCTCCGACGAGGTGGTGAGGGGCTGCGACATAAGCTGCGGGGGGTGAGTGGCGGTGTGTCATCCGTTAACTTTGCCACACTGTTGGCAGGGCCGTGCACGATACCGCCAGTGAGCTCTGGAAGAGACTATGCATCCAGCAACCACCGCCTCGCGGGGCCCGTCGAGGTAGAGACCCGGCGTCGAGGCAACCATGCGGGGCACGCCCAGAGTGCCACAGACCAATCTGTTTTCCCAAGAGGGAGGAGTGACCTGCGCTACATTCCAGAGCGTGGGCTTATAACTGAAGCATACGCATCGTGGTGCTTGGGATTGCTTCCCCCGAAATCTTCCGGCTCCTGGTGGGGCCCACTCGCACGAGCGCCAGACAGCAAATCAGAGTGGGGACACCTGCAGATGAATGCAAGACGCGGTGTGCACGCAGCAGGTCTTGCGTGGTAAAGCAGAACCACGCACATATGAGCCACAACTGAGCACCCCCGTGGGAGTTGGCATGGAGTCGTGCTGAATCAAGCGCTGCTCCCCGAGGTGAAAGAGGGCACACCAGCCTGACCGTCGATGCAGACAGGCAGTCTGCTATGAGGTACGAAGCAACTTCTCCTTGATCCCAGTGGTTACAGGTGGGGAGAGGGACCACAGGCCTGCGCGTGTTGAGCAAACTACTGCTTTTTCAGTGGCGAATAGGAGTGGGTGCCGCGCTGACCTGGGGCTACCCAGTGAGGGGGGAAAAAAGGTGACTCAGTTATATAGTGGACACATTTAGCAGGGACTGGAGAAAGCACATCAAATTTGGCAAAGGTGGGAAGACGTGCAATAATCTGTCTAGGCCATGCAAAGTAAGATGTTATGTGATGTTGCTGGGTGTGTGTTTTGTACTGTATTGTGATAACGGTGATTGACCTCACAGGACCCAATGTTTCTGTTCCTTTGTTAGTAGTCATGGAAAGGCCAATGGAAAGGCCAATAGTGGCCACTCTTGGATGATGTAATGTTTGATTTGTTTCTCAAAAACCAATAAAATGCGATATAAAAAAATTGGAGAACAAGATAGAAATAAAGGCAAAAAACATTGCAGGGAGAGAGAATGATGTTGCAGATGCTTTATCGCGCCTACAGTGGAACGCATTCCAGCCCCTCAGACGAGTATATGACAAAGGTGCCAAAAGAGGATTGGGAAATTCTCACAGGAAGCTAACCTCAGCAGATTGGTCAACACCGAACAGCCGGGGCCAATACAAAGAACTCAACAAGAAAACACACTCCAGCCACGGGTCCCAGCAAAGTCTACCTCGCTGTCAGTCAGGCATAGGGCCCCTCAAAGGTCTTGATAGAGTTAGCCAGCAAGACTATAGCAACGAAAACATCAAAACGATAAAGTAAGTGCCTAGCTACAGTAAAACAAGTAACAAATGTTGTACACACAAGAGATATAAATGAGAATGAAGTTTATAGATTTATAGAATGGGCTTATGGCGAGAAAAGAGGAAAGCATGGGCAAGGATGCACCTGTCAGCTGTTGAATACTTTGTAAAATTGGCTGGTGAGAAAGATCCAACCCACAGCACGCTGGTAGACTATGCGTTCAAAGGTTTAGGGGAAGCTCAAAAGGCCATCAAAAGACAAAAGATGCCCCCTGAATTTTGAACAATTTAAAGTATTAATGACAAGACTGGGGTAAATATATTCACACAAATATGAAACCAATTCATTCAGATCAGCGTTTGCTCTGGCCTACTTTGGTGCCCTCAGGGTCAGGGAATTAATGGCCTCAAACACAAGGGCTAATGATGGTCTAGCCATGATAGTTCGCATGGTGCTGGATAGCATGACAATAGGGATAAACAAATCAAAAACTGGGAAAGGTAGGCTTATGAACCTTTATCGTATTGAGGCAAGGGATAATTGTCCGATATGTATCAAAACAAATTTCCTAGCCACGCCAATGGGGGCCAGTTCCTAATACACAGGGATGGAAAGGCCCTCAGCCGCTTTCATTTCCAGGCAGTCCTCAAGAAATCAATCACCAAGGCGAGTTGGGACAACATAGAATAGGGAGCCCATTCCTTTAGAATAGGGGAACCAACATCTGCATGGAAAGGAAGCATGGGACCTCGGGGAGTTAAAAAAAACTAGGGGGTTGGGCATTGGGTTGGTACAAAAGATGGTTAAAGTGACTTGCCTGTAACTCCTGTTCTCCAGCATGGGTCTGGCATGGATTCACATGCTCATGAATATTCCCCATCAGGATGGGAACCCTCGGTAAAAAGAAACCAGTTTCACTTTAGCTTGAAAACTGCATTTCTGCTCTAAACAAATCACTGTACTCTGGGTCATACTGCCCCCATCCAATGACAGTCCTCGCCCTAAGCTCCACACCTGGTGGCCATCTTCAGATTAAGTAAGCATGTAAAGAGGCAGTATGAACCGAGAAGAGCCACAGAGGGGAAGGAAGGAGAGTTTGCAGGTGAATCCATGCCAGATCCATGCTGGAGAACAGGAGTTACAGGTAAGTAGCTGCAGCATGGGGTCTGGTATGGATTCACATGCTCATAAATAAACATTACACAGCAGTACATATACACAACCACGGGAGGTGGCACGGCTCAACAGAAGTATTAAAAACACTCACCCCTGGAACACACTCATCTCAAGTGAACAGGTTGCATAGCACTGCTTGTCCGACCAAGGACTCTTTCCTGGAATCCCTCTTGATGCAGTAGAGCCTCGCGAAGGTGTGCATGGACGTAGCAACCCTGCAGATCTCGAGCAGGGGCACACCCAAGAGAAATGCCGTTGTTCCTGCAATGGCTCTCATGGAATGGCCTCTCAGCCAGCCTGGAAAAAGTATGTAAGCCAGCCCATGGCAGTGCACGATGCAGCCAGAAAGCCACCTGGAGATGGAAGCCTTCGGCAAGGCCTTTCCATGATTCACAGGTCCAAAATTGACTAACAACTGAGAAGTCTACCAAAAACTCTGAGCATGCCACGTAGAACTTCAAGGCACGAGAAATGTCCAGCAAATGCAAAGCCCTCTCCACTGGAGACAACGGAGTCAGGAAGAAGATGGGCAACATCAAAGGCTTTTTGGCAGATTTGGCATAAAGGTGGATTGTGCATGCACCACCCTTGTAGTGTGGAAGGACAAGTATGGCTGTTTGCAAGACAGGGCCTAGATCACCACGAGCCGCCTGGCCGATGTGATCACCACGAGGAAAGTCATCTTCCACCAGAAGAACTTTAGTGGGGCCTGATGCATCGATTCAAATGGGGGCCCCCATGAGCTTAGTGAAGACCACATTGAGTTCACAAGCTGGGGCCAGAGCCTTCACTAGTGGTAAAGTCCTGAAGAATTCCTTGATGAGTCTTTGGGAAGTAGAGACGGCCTGATGGATGCGGCCGCCGACAGACATAGCAGGTCCAGATACCAGATCTGAAGTTGGGCACACCGGAGCGATGTGCATCATCCTGCAGTGACACTGTCTGAGTGTGTTGATCACTCGTAGCAGGAGTGGAAAAGGAGAAAAGGCGTAGAGGAAGAGTCCCTCTGACGGGATTCAGAAAGCATCCCCCATACTCCTCGGCTGGGGGATGCTGCTGGCAAATCTCTGACACTTGGTGTTAGTCCCCGTCATGAAGAGGTCGATCCGGGGCTGACCCCATTTGCGGAACAGAAGATCCACTTGATCCTGGCGGAGCTCCCACTTGTGGCAGGAACATAGCTCCCTGTTGAGCAATGGTCTTCTTGGTGCCCGCCGGGTGAAAAGGGTGAAAAGGGACGAGGAACATGTCCTGAAGAATGGCCCAGTGCCACAGGGCCTGGGACTCCCAGGAGAGAGCCGGCGAATGCAACCAGCCCTGCGTCCGCATGGTGGTGTTGTCTGAAGATCCTCACCACCTTCCCCTTCAGTGATGGCCCAGAATACTGCCCGAAGTTCCAGTTGATGTGAAGGGCCTTTTCTTTCGGCAGCCAGAGGCCTCTGGCGTGCAACTGTCCGTTATGGGCCCCCCAAGCTTCTAGGGAGGCATCTGTGGTGACCATTTCCTGGTATGGCTGGACTTGGAACGGAGCCCCTTGCATGAGGTGAGGGCATGCGCCCCACCACTGGATCACCTGCCAGAACTCCTCGCTGAGGATATTCTTGTCCATCCAAAAGCCTGAGACCTGAATCCACCTCGCATCCAGAAATTCCATTTTCATCTGTATTCTGCAAAGAGGGACCAGATTGATGCAGGAGGACATTAAGCCTAACAGCGACTTGACAGCTCGCACTAAAGCTGCCTGTGCCAATGACAGGTGCTGTACCTTCCCCAGGATGGCCATCACCCTCTCTTCTGAGGGAGATGCCAGACAAGCGGCCATGTTGAATCAGACACACAGAAACAGAGCGTTCTGCGAGGGTTCCAAGTAGAACTTGAGATAATTTATGGAAAATCCCAGATCCGTCAGCAGACACACAGTGCGCGTCATGTGTAGGCTTGCCAGCGTGTGGGAGCGGGATCTGATGAGCCGCTCGTGCAGGTAAGGGTAGACACGGATGCCCTCAAGATGAAGATGCGCCACCACCAGAGCCAAGCACTTCGCAAATACTCTTGGGGACAATTTCAGAAAGAAGGGGAGTGCCTTGAACCAGTAGTGTCGTCCCTGAACCACGAACCACAGGAACTTGCAGTGGGGACGTGAAAGTAGGCGTCTTCCAGATCCAGTGATGCCAGGAAGTCGCCTTCCTCCAGTTGGCCAAGCACGTGTGGCAACATGACCATCCAGGACTTCAAGTACTTGTTGAGTCGCATTAAGTCCAGGATTGGCCGCCACGCTCCTGACTTCTTTAGGACCAGAAAGTATCTGGAGTAAACTCCAGAGCCCAGAGATGCTGGGTGACAGGCTCCATCGCCCCCTTCTTTAACTTGGCATGGACCTCATGTAGCAGCTGCGCCACGCGCTGTTCTTGTCCAGCCACCGGAAGAATATGAGGACTCCTGTGTTGAAACTCCAAGGTGTGACCTTGCTTGAGAATGTCCAGCACCCATCTGTCTGTGGTGATAGTCTTCCACACGCTGACAAACCTCACCAGCCGGCTTCCCACTGGGGTGCACAAGTGGGGGCCCAAGTGCACTGCCGGTGCAGGCTTGCTTTGGAGGCGGCACTCTGGCCTGAGTGCGGTGTTGACGCTGTCCTCTGCTGCCGCATGCCTGGGAGCAGCCTCTGTACGCCTCTTGAGTTGTGGAGCGGGAAGGTTCTCGAGGAACGAAAGGATGATGACCGGTGCTGTTGTAGGGTCCCTAGCAAACATGACGTCTGCATGTAAATTTTGATAGTTTGTAGAGACTCGTCGGCAGTCTTCCTAAAAAGGTGTTCTCTGTCAAAAACGGCATGTCTACCATTTTGGACAATGTCCGGTCAGAAGTTGGTGGCCTCCAGCCATCCTTGCTGATGAAGAGACACTCGGTTTCCCATTTGGCGGAACCCTGTGTCTTTGATGTCCACTGCCACTGTAATGGTGTGGTACGAGACCACCCCTGTCCGGAGAAGGGCAGCAACTTTCTTGTGTTCAGGCAGGAAGTCCAAAATAGGGCCCATTTTATACCAGTTCCCGTTCATATCGGGACAGAATGAGCAGGGCGTTAGCGGCCTTAATGGTGGAAACTGCAGTATAAATTATCCTCTTGCCCATCGGGTCCAGCTTTATCCCCCCTCCTGGTCCGGGGCAGCATGGACAAAGACGACTGATTCGCCAAGCGCTTCCGGGCTGGAGCAGAGACCACAGAGTTGGGAGAAGGCTGGGACCTCAAGCACTTGGGGGCCGATTCCGGGATGCTATACTTCTTCTCAAGTCAATCCTGCTTGGGCGGCGCAGTGTTCGGAGTCTTCATCAGAGCCAATTCCTCTTCCCAGATATCATCTAGCAAGGGAATGGACATGATGGTCTTCTGTCTGGACTTGCATTGTTGGTAGAGAAATCCCTCCTGCTTAGTCTCCTCAAGCACCAGAAGAAAGAGGCCCGAGGCCCTGGGCATCATGGCATGAAAGGAGCCAACCTCATCTGGTGGAGGCCCTGTGGGGCTCGTCTACGTCCAGTGTTTCCCAGTCAGCCGGTACAAAGTAATCAGCCTCATCGGTGTCCGTCGCCGTATCTGTGTCGGCGTGCAGTGCCGGCTCACCAGTTGGAATTAAAATCGCAATGCAGAGGTGGTCTCTGATGATGCTTCGGGCCCACTGGGTCCTTTGAGTTACATAGGCGCCGAGATGGGCTCCCGGCTGGGACTCAAAGATGGGACAGGTCCCAGTGTGAGGAGCAGGCTCTGCTGGATTTCCAACACTAGTGTTTTCAGCGTCGTCAGAATGTCTTATGGCATGTCCTTTGGCTTAGGAGGGAAAGGAGCAAGCAGTGTAGGGTCTGCCCTTTTCTTTCTCTGGAGACTTCTGGAGCGAAGTGCCGAGGGGAAGTGTTGCCTGTTGCCTTAAATGGCGCTGCCACAGCTGCTTCATGACGGGGCAGTTTGAACACACAAGGAGTGGCCGCCACCATGACAGTGGACACCACCTTTGTGGCCAGGTCCCCCCTCTACAAAGATGTGATGGACGTCGATGAGATTATCAACGGGGTGATAGCAGGAGCCTTCGTCGACTGGGTCGTTGTCATCAATGAAGTTGTTCTGGGAGGGTGACCAGTCAATGGAGTCGTAGACTTGGACGATGGCGTCGCCTAAGGGGGCAGCAAAGGGCCACCTTTAGATCTCTCCTTCGTCAGCCTGTCTGCTGATGGTAAGAAAAGCTTTGAAGGGGTCAGGGCTTTCTCTTAGCGGGAGCACCCCTCACAGTAGTTGGTGATGGCGTCCTCCCCAAGATGGGACCTGCAGCCGTGGCAAACCCAGTGGGACGAGAGTCATGGAGCCTGGCCTTCTTTTGGCCCTCACTGAGGGCAGGGCATCCTCAAAGGACCTAAACCTCTTTTCTGAGGGAGTTTGTTTGTGGGACCCAACAGTCCTGGGTGAGGCCTGACCGTGCCTGGAAGCAGCGTCAGAGGCCTTGCCCGACTTGAGCCACGCAGCCAGCCTGCTGTAGTGAACCTTAATTTTCTTCAAAGACCCATCGCAGACCTTGCATCCCTCCTCATCATGGTCAGGATGCAGGCAATACAAACATTTATGGTGTCAATCCTAGACATACGCATTCCACAAACCGCACTTCGCGCAGAGTTTGAAGAGCCACCTCGTCTCCTCGGACATGGTGGAAAGGCACGAAGTAGGCTCAAGTCCAGTCCTTCTTGAAACTTTGATGGAAGATCCGCGATGCAGGATGATATTCGCCGACAGCGGTTCCCGAGGTACAAGAGAAAAACTACCATTTAGAAACACCATCACCGCCTGGTGGGGCACCCGTGGTATGAGATGGAATTAGATGAGATGCATGAAAAATTAGAAGCCCTGATAGGTTTCAGATACCCCCACTGAGAACCTAGTAATACACCTGGGGGAGCATAGACAGGGATATCAAAATGCTGCAGGTAAACAGATTTTAATGTCAGACATGTTTCCAACAAAACACTGCAGAGGTGTCTCCTCAAACAAAGCTATTGACATAGCAAGGAAGAAGCTTAACAAAGGAATAGAAAAATGTTGCACAAGCAGGGGCCTGAATTTCATTAGGCACTGGAGCATAACCTAAGGTGACTCGGACTTGTTTCACAAAAATGGAACCTACTCATCAGTAAAAAGGGGTGGAGCTATTTCATACAAGGATCCTCAATGCCTTAGCAGAGAAAGGGTGTAAATAAAACAGGAGGGCTTTTGTGGGAACCCGAGTGGCCATAGACCCACTGGGGTGTGGTGGCATGGGCCAGCAAGGAAACTGCCATCAGTTACAGGAGAGCAGCACCAGCCAATGTACAGGTCCAAATGACACAGTGCTTGGAGGTCACGGTGGTGGCACCCTGTGGGCAAGGAAGGGCAAACTCTGTTTCCTGGCCCAAGTGTCCAAAAGTACAGAACAAATAAGACATTGCACACCCGTGGTTTGGGAATGTTCATAATACTCTGTATGATTATTAGTATTAGGTCTAATAAAACCCACAGCCTTTTTATTGCCATCACAAATATCCCTCTGAGTGATGATTATGCTTATTGCTGTTCTGGATAAGTACATACATAAGTTTGTGCCTTAAGGGTCAGGTCTCCTGAGTGTATGAAATAAAGTGTCTGCACTCAGCATGTGGGCCTTCCATTTTCTCCTGAATGGAAGGTCACGATTCCCTAACTAGGCATTGCCGTCCTCCTAGCCACCCAGCCACTGACTGCGGAGATGTTCAGTGCAATCCCTGCATCATCGGAGGGATTCTTGGCCTCCCCATGGCCTCCCCAGGCCCTGTGTCTCCAGGCTCCCCTCTTGCAGATCCCGCCCCTGCAATCCACATAAGTGTGTCTCTCCCTTCAGCAGTGTTCCGGGCCTTTTCTGCAGGCCTCTTGCCCATCCATCCCCCCATTCACTATCAATGGAAGTTCGCACCTGTGGCCATGCGCTCCCAAAGGGGGCTGGCAGGGGGGGGAACGGCCAAGGTGCCAAACGCCATGTACACTTCAAAGGTATCTTCTACACATGGGCCATTGTGCACATGGCCTCCCCAGGCCCTGTGTCTCCAGGCTCCTCTCTTGCAGACCCCGCCCCTGCAATACACATAAGTATGTCTCTCCCTTCAGCAGTGTTTCGGGCCTTGTCTGCACACCTCTTGCCCATCCATCCCCCCTCCACTATCAATGGCAGTGTGCACCTTTGACCGTGCCATGCCAAGTGGGCTGGCAGGGTGGTAAAAGCCAAGGTGTTAATCAACATGTAACTTCAAAGAACAAGTTACTTTCTTACCTGGTAACGTTCTTTCGATGGGATGGTCCGACGACGTATTCCATATCTATGACATGTAATCACCACAGCTGTGCTGCTTCGGAAACTTTTTTCGCCGTCTGCGTCCTGCGTCGATGACGTCGATGCGCCGTCGTCGGGGGCCTCCTCCGACGTCATCCGATGTGATAAGTAGGACGCACGACGCCCATAGCCTCAGTTGTAGTTTTTTCCCCCAGAACGTGTGACACTAGTCAACTGCCAGTCAGACACAAAGCCTTGCGGAACGTAAGCTGCAATCGCAAAAGAAATTCTGCAGCGGGGAAGGCAGGGCGGGAGCGATATGGAATACGTCGTCGGACAATCCCATCGAAAGAACGTTACCAGGTAAGAAAGTAACTTGTTCTTCGAGGGGATTGGGTCCTCCGACGTATTCCATATCTATGACAGACTCCCAAAGCAGTACCAGAGCAAGGAGGGGGGAAAGAATTTAGAATCAAAATTTAGAATAGCCAATCAAATAGCAGAGCAAAGGACCGCCTTGCCAAAGGCCAGATCCTGTGCTCGGACGGAATCGAGGGAATAGTGACGTACAAATGTATGTACTGAAGCCCAGGTGGCTGCATCACAGATGTTGCGAATAGGAACACCCCTCTGCAGGGCAGTAGACGCAGCCATACCCCTGGTAGAATGGGCCCGCAAGCCAGCCGGTGGGTCCTTACCCGCCAAGCGGTAGCACTCCGAGATGGCCAAAATAATCCAGCGAGACAAAGTCTGTTTCGTCACAGCTTGCCCCAAACGCTTTCCAGCGTAACCAATAAAGAGTTGATCGTCCACTCTGACCCGGGACATGCGTGAAACATAAAAGCTTAAAGCTCTCCTAGGATCAAGCCTATGGAGCCTCTCCTCTTCCTTACCAGGATGCGGAGGAGGATAGAATGCCGGAAGAACAACCTTCTGGGCCAAATGAAATTCCGTCACTACCTCCGGAAGAAAAGAAGGACGAACTCTAAGGACAACCCTGTCCTTGTGAAATACAGTGAAGGGTGGCTTAACTGAAAGTGCCTGTAACTCACTCACTCTGCGAGCGGAAGTAACCGCAACTAAAAGTTTTCAGAGTTAACAGTCTCAAAGGGCAAGAATGTAAAGGCTCAAACGGAGCACCCATAAGAAACTTAAGAACAAGGTTTAAATCCCAACCGGGCACCAGGAAAGGTGACAGAGGGAACACATTAGTGAGCCCTTTCAGAAACTGTGAAATTAAAGGGATTTTAAAGTAAGAACACTCTTCAGACGAGCGCTTAAAGACGGACAGCACCGCCAGGTAACCTTTAATGGTACCCACTTGCAAGCCCCTGCGGGCCAAAGAAAGTAAAAAGGACAGAACCATGGGGATGTCACATGCAAAAGGATCCACATTCTGAACTCTGCACCAGTCGCAGAACTTACGCCAACGGCAACGGTACAGAGACTTTGTTGCTGGCCTTCGGGCCGAAAGCAACACCTCCATCACGTCTTCAGGGAGGTCCCAATCCCTATACCTCAACCTTTCAGAAGCCAAGCGTGAAGGTTGAGGGATCTGACCTCTGGATGGAGAACCTGACCCCCCTCCCGTGAGAGCAGATCGTCTCGGTAGGGAAGACGACGCGGAGGGCAGATGGACAAGTCGAGAAGGTCCGGGTACCACGTCCTCCGAGCCCACGCCGGAGCAATGAGGATCATCCGGGAACCGAACTTCCGTAACCTCCGCAGCACTTGCGGGATGACGGGGACTGGAGGAAACGCGTACAGCAGCGGGAATGACCACTCCACCACGAACGCGTCTCCTAAGGCTCCTTTTGGAGGAAATTCCCGCGAGCAAAACCTTTCGCACTTCCGGTTGACACTGGAGGCGAAGAGATCCACTTGAGGGGTCCCCCAAAGGGCGAAGATCTCCAGGAGAATCTCCTGAGCCAACTCCCACTCGTGAGAGATCGTGCTCTGCCTGCTCAGAGCGTCCGCCGTCACGTTTTCGTCTCCGGCCAGATGAACTGCCGAGATCGAAACTTCCTGCTGGATGGCCCAGAACTCGAGCTGCATCGCCTCCCTGCACAGAGGAAGTGACCCTGCCCCCCCTTTTTGTTGAGGTAGTGCATGGCCACTGTGTTGTCCGTCAGGATCAGGACACTCTTTCCTCGCACAGTCGGCAGAAAAGCCTTCAGGGCAAGCCTGACGGCCCTCAGCTCCAACAGATTGATATGGAGTCTGGACTCCGACGGAGACCAACGACCGCTGACTGTCAGCCCGTTGGCATGAGCTCCCCAACCCGTGAGGGATGCATCCTTCACGATCGTCACCTCCGGCCAGGGAAGCCAAAATGGAGCCCCCTTCATCAAGTTGCCTTCGACGGCCCACCACAGAAGGTCCCGGGCGACCGAGGGCGGCACCTGAACCGGGTCCGACATCCTGCCGGAGGACTGCGACCATTGCGTCTTGAGCGCCCACTGCAAAGATCTCATCCGCAGGCGAGCCTCTGGCACCAGAAGAATGCAGGATGCCATGAGGCCAAGCAACCTCAAGAACTCGAACGCTGGGAGCGTCTGGGCATGCTGAAACTTGTGCACCATCTGCTGAATGTGAAGAGCCCTCACCTGGGGAGGAAAACACTGCCCCAGGGAAGTGTCGAGCACTGCTCCGATGTACTGGAGCCGCTGTGTTGGCGTCAAATGGGACTTCTTTAAATTGAGGGAGAAGCCCAGCCTGTGAAGGGAGTGGCAGGTGACGGACAGATGATCCAGGACTTGCTCGGGAGAGCTCCCCCTGATCAACCAATCGTCCAGGTAAGGGTAGACGTGAATCCCCCCTTGCCTGAGATGCGCTGCCACCACCACCATGAGCTTGGTGAAAACCCTCGGGGCGGAGGTCAATCCGAACGGCAGGACCCGAAACTGAAAGTGCGAGTCGCCAACCGCGAACCTCAGGTACTTCTTGTGCTTGGTATGGATCGGCACATGGAAGTAAGCATCCTTGAGGTCGAGTGACACCAACCAGTCCTGAAGCTGAAGGGCCTGGAGGACTTGAGGGAGAGTAACCATCTTGAACTTGTCCTTCCTGAGGAGTTTGTTCAAACCGCGCAAGTCCATGATGGGTCTCAATCCCCCGTCTTTCTTCGAAATCAAAAAATAAGGGGAATACCATCCCTTGTTCCTCTCCGCTACAGGCACCAGTTCTATGGCGCCTTTCTCCAGCAGGGCTTGAATTTCCTGCGCAAGGAGCGGATCCGGACTCTGCAAAGAGAGGTTCCCCGGTGGATTGTCGCGAGGCCTGTGCCGAAAGGGAAGACAGTAGCCGTGGGTTATGATCTCCAGAACCCACACATCTGAAGTAATGGCTTGCCACTCTACAAGATGCTGCGCCAGCCTTCCCCCAACCGGCGAACCATGGGACATGGCCTCATGACTGAATGGGAGCGGCTGCAGCGTTACCTGAGGGCAAAGAGGCAACTGCCCGAGCGGCCTTGGCACCACGGGTACCCTGTCGTCCACCTCTGGTACCCCTACGTTGGCCTCTTTGACTGCCAGCTCCTCTCGCTTTACTGAAGGAGTAATAGCGAAAGGAACCACCCCTCCACTGCTGTCCCCTAGGACAAAAAGGTGGAGGTTGGCGAACTGCAGCGCCCAACGACTTCGCTGCAGCTTTTGAGGTCTGCAACCTCTCAAGGCTCTCGTCAGCCTTGCTGCCAAAAAGGTGTTCACCGTCAAAGGGCATGTTGAGGAGCCGGGACTGCACATCAGGAGCAAACCCCGACTTCCGCAACCAGGCAAACCTGCGTATTACGGTGCTCGCCGCCATGTACCTACTGACGCATTCAGCTAAGTCCAAACCCGACTGAACGGACTCACACATGGCATCCTTACCATCCTGGACCATAGCAAGGAAACCATCCCGTTCGTCCCCTTCGGGAATATGTTCAGCCGCTAATGCAACACAGTGCCACAGAGTGTGTGTGAAACGAGACAAGGCACAAATGGAGTTGGCCGCCTGAAGCGCCATACCACCAGAAGAAAACACTTTCTTCGCCCAGCCATCAAAACGTTTGTCGTCCCTATCAGGAGGGATGGTAGGGTACGACGCCTGCTTTGCCGGGGCCGTGGCCGCCTGAACCACCAAACTCTCCGGAGTGGGGTGTCTGGTCAAGTAGCAGGGGTCGCTACTGGCTGGACGGTATTTTCGCGACAAGGATCTGCCCACCGCCGGGAGACTCTCCGAGGCAGTCCAAGCCGCCGCCGCCACCCTTCTCTGTAAAGCCATATGGAACGGCAGTACCGGATCAGTTGGGGGACCAACATCAAGGATGTCCGTCAGATCATCCTGCACAAACTCCCCCTGGGGGAGCAGACCATCCCAAGTACTCAGAAACCCTAGCCATAAGGCGCCGGTACGAGGAATCGGCATGAGAGCCAGGCACAGGCCTACAAAACTCCACCTCCGGAGAGGTGTCCAGTCCACTGGCATCATTCAGTGACTGTCTCAAATCGTCAAACTGACTATGGCCCGAGACAATTTCATCTGGAACCTGACGAGGAACCAGGCCATCAGAATCCTCATCCGCCTCTGAAATATAGTCCAGGTGGCGAAAAGAAGGCACCCGAGAGTGCTTGCTCTTAACCAGAGCCTTCCTAGGGGGTTCTCCCGTGCCACGGGGTACCTCCGACACGAAAGGCGTCGAGAGAACCAGCGCCGGCGTCGAGAGAACCGGCATCGGCGCCGAGAGGATCAGCGTTGAGGAAATCGGCGTCAACGTCAGATGCAGCGCCTCCAGCATCGGTGGCGTCGACACAGCCCTCGAGGCCGGAGCCCCGAGCGTGTCCCTCAACGACTTGAGCGTCGACGGCTTCGACGACTTCCTCGGAGCCGGAGCCTCGAGAAAGCCTGTCGACGCCCTCGACGCCTCAGACGTCGATGTCTTCCTCAAAGACCTCAAAGGTGCACACGGTCTCGAACGCGTCAAGGACCGGGACCTGGAACGGGTACGTCGAGAACGAGTCTCCTTGTCCGAACGGGACCTCTCCCGTGACTCGTGCCCACCACTCTTGCGAGCGGTGTCTCTCGACCTCTCACGACCGACCCCACTCGGGGGCGCGGACGGCTTAGTACCCTGCGACTCAAGAATCGCCAGCATTTTCTTCTCGAAGGAAGCCCATTCCTCCGGCGTCGCACGGCTGGTGGGGTAAGCGACGTGCCGGGCAGAGTCCTCCGAAGAGGACCTGGAAGACGACCGGTGTCGGCGCTTCCGAGAATGCCTCGAAGAGGCTGAGGAGTGGCGAGACCGACTCCTAGAAGGAGACCCACGAGACTTCCGACGATGACGCGGAGAGTCACCCCTCGAATCATCCGTCGAAAGCCCCGCAGACTTCGACTTCCTGGGCTTGGACACCCGACCTACCGACAACTTCTTCTTACGTTCGCGTAAGGCTTTGGACGTGAGCGACTGGCAGTCGATACAGTCATCCGTGTCGTGGGCCTCCCCGAGGCACCAGAGGCAGGCGCCGTGCGAGTCCGTCACCGACATCTTGGACCCACACTCCCCGCACTTCTTGAAACCCGGACGCGGGGTCGAAGACCAAGTAGAAGACATCTTCACAAGAAGGATTTTCACAAAACAAACAGGTTCGAAGAACCGAGAAGAACAGAACTCCAAAGAGTCAAGGCGTTAACCGAGATTCACGAAGCAACACGTTCGCGGAAAAAACGGAACTGAGGCTACGGGCGTCGTGCGTCCTACTTATCACATCGGATGATGTCGGACTTCGGAGGAGGCCCTCGACGACGGCGCATCGATGTCATCGACGCAGGACGCAGAAAAAAGTTTCCGAAGCAGCACAGCTGTGGTGATTACATGTCATAGATATGGAATACGTCGGAGGACCCAATCCCCTCGAAAGTTATCTTCTGAACTGGGGCCATTGTACAAACGGCCTCCCCAAACCCAGTGTCTCCAGACTCCCCTGAAGCAGACCTGAAGCAGACCACGCCCCTGCAATCCACATGAGTGTGTCTCCCTTCAGCAGTGTTCCGACCCTTTTCTGCACGCCTCTTTCCCATTCATCCCCCCTCCACTATCAATGGCAGTTTGCACCTTTGGCCGTGCCCTGCCAAGTGGACTGGCAGGGTGGGAACAGCCACGGTGCTAAACACCATGTACACTTCAAGAGGTATCTTCCGCTCTGGGGTCATTGCACAAACGGCCTCCCCAGACCCAGAGTCTCTAGACTCCCCTGAAGCAGACCGCGCCAGAAACATGTCACACATTCACATACACACCCACTTTTCTAATCCTTTGTAAACCTCTTGATATTTATCCGGAGAACATCTCTGAGCACAGGAAGTCAACTCTTTTTTTTTTCATGTTTTTTTTTTTATAAACTTTATTTATTCAGCTTGACAACACACAGAGAAACACAGGTTAGCAAAAGCACACCGTGACATCAGTTTGCGAACACAAATACAGAGGCATCACTGTATAATGCAGCATTACCAAACAGAACGCAAGCAACATATAATAAGGGAAGAGTTGCAACCAGAGTGAGGAGGATATACACCCCATAGAGGTCACTGAGGGGAGTGGGACGGAGAAGAGGCCTCCGAGTCTGAGGCCAGGGCAGACATGTAGTCACAAAATCTGCGCCATATGTCCCTTGGTCTTGAATGTGGGTGTTGGTGTTGCCCCCCAGGCCTCCTCAGTGTCATGTGCCCAGGTGACTGCCAGGAGCCACTGCGCACATGTGGGCGCACTGGGGCAAAGCCAGCACAGTACTATACAGCGGACTGCCAGCATCATACAGAGACCTGCCAATTTCCTAGAATCACGTTTCAAACCGGGAAGGTTGTGAAAAAGGCAGCGCATCGGAGAAGGGTCTATGGTGCAGTCTGATATAGTGGAGCATATGTCCTGCCAGTATTGTGTTAGGTGCGGACAGTGCCATATCATATGTATGTAATTAGCTTGGTCAGCGCCGCATCTGGGACAGTTAGGAGAGGTCTCATGAAACATACGATGGAGTCTAGTCGGTGTGTGGTGATACCTGTGCAGCATCTTAAATTGCAGTAGTTTGAACCTGGAGTTGTACGATACTTCTTGGGTTCGAGCACACATACGGGTCCAGCGCTCGTCATCAATCTCAACTCCAAGATCTTCCTCCCATTTCACTCTAAGTTTAACAAATGAGGGGGCGGCCCTGATCTGTAGTAGATTATAGAGTCTAGATACTTTCCCTCTGAAGGAATCGGAAGTACAGAGTTCAGCTATTATAGGGTCATCTGGTGGAACTGTAGGGAATTCGGGGAATTTAGCTTTTAGGATCTTCCGAAGTGAGGAGTACTGTAGCCATGCTGATGGTTTATGCCTAAGGACAGGGGGAGGTCCGACCACTCCAGGAAATTGCCCCGCACAAAGACATCCCGAAGAGTCAATAAACCTGCCACCATCCAACGGGCAACAATGGATTGAGGAATGTAAGGGACATCAGGGAGAAAATTCCAAAGTGGGAGGTCACCATGAAACGGATTAGGGGTTGCAACCACTGCCCACATTTTGGTGAGAGCAAGTGACATACTTATCACAGGGTCTGAGGAATCGGGGTCTGGCGGGCTGGCTTGAGAATGAGGGAACCAATTGTACGCTCGCTGACCTTCAGTTTTTCAAGACAGACATGAGGCGGGGGATTCGTTGTGCTAAACCATTAAGAAGCAAATTGGGATTGAGCAACTACCCAGTATCTGAAAAAGTCAGGGACACCGAACCCGCCCAGTTCCTTGGGAGCGGTGAGCATATTCAGTTTGAGTCAGACCGCCCCTGAGTGCCAAAGAAAGGTGTTAGTAATGCTGCGCAGCGTCTTAAAGAATCCATCGCCCGGCCATAGTGGAATGTTTGTGAAGCGGTATAGGAGTTGGGGCAGCACGACCATTTTAAGTATTCCTATTCTACCAGCTAGGGAGATGGGGAGTCGGGCCCAACTTGCGGTTTTGGTGGTCAAAACAGCTAGGTAATTCTGATAGTTATCAACGCGCAGTTTCTCAGCATGACGGGAGACCAATACTCCCAGGTAGGTGAAGGTGGATTGGGACCAAGTAAAGCCCAACAGGTCAGAGGGTGGTTGTGTGTTGTCTGTGAGTGGGAATATGGTCGATTTAGAGCAGTTAACTTTAAGACCACATATATGCCCAAAACGGGTAACGTCATTAAGAATTGGAGCGAGGTTTGTTTCTGGAGAGCGGATGTAGAGCAAGGCATCGTCCGTGTACAGGGAGACAATATCTGCCTGTCCCGCTGAACGTAGGCCTCTGTGAGAGTTTGATTGGCGCATCAAGTCTGCGAAGGGTTCAATTGCTATTGCGAAGATCAACGGGGAGAAGGGACACCCCTGTCGCGTCCCTCTGGCTATCTGAAAGAGGGTGGAGCACCTACCTACGATACGGACTCTTGCCACTGGGTTGGTGTACAGTAGTCTGACCCAGGACCGAAAATTGGGGCCAAACTTACATTTTTCCATGACTCGCCACAGATACTCCCAAGATACTGAGTCAAATGCCTTCTGCATGTCCAGCGTGACTGCTACCGCCTGTGTTTTGGGGTTAATTCTACTGATCACGTTGAAAAGTCGTCTAAGGTTTAGGGACGTGGACCTACCCGGCACAAATCCTGCCTGATCAGGGTGTATGATATCAGGTATGAATGCAGCCAGGCGGTTAGCCAATAGTTTAGCAAATATTTTTACATCACAATTTATTAACGAGAGGGGACGGTATGAACCACACTGGGTAGGAGGTGTACCAGGTTTAAGAAGGACTGTTATCATGGCTTCGCGGAGTGAAGGGGGAAGTGTGCCTGTTTCGCATGCCTCTTCCCATAGAGCTAGCAGTTGCGGGACCAGGACAGATTTATAACGCTTATAGAAGTCCATAGGAAGACCATCCGGTCCGGGGGCCTTCCCTACAGCGAGTGATTCAATGGCCACAGTCAGTTCCTCCGCAGTGAAGGGTCTGTCTAGGGAAGCAGTGGCGTCAATGGACAGGGCCGTGAGAGGTAGTTCCTCCAGGTAGCAGTCAATTTCTGAAACATGGGGCCCATCAACCCTCGAATATAGGGAAGTATAGAATGTGAGGAACTCTGTGTTGATGTCTTGGGGCGAAGTGGCTAGTGTACCGTCAGATCTCTCTATCGCCGGGATGTTGGGCGCTCCAAACTCGTGGCAAATTAACCTGGCTAGCACACGGCCTGGCCGCTCTCCCTTCCCGTAGCGCCTAACTGCCTGAGGGTTATCAAGGAATTTAACTTCGCGCTCAGCAAGATTACGGAATCTATCCAGTTCACGACCCAGTGATGCCAGTGCGTCGGGGGAGTGATCGCGCGCGTATTGGGACTCCAAGCTAGCAAGGGTCGACTCGCTGTCAGCGATATCCTCCCGGATGCTTTTTAGGATGCCACTCCCCTTGGAGAAGGCGATACCCCTGATATAGGCTTTGAATGATTCCCAGAGGGTGGCTCGAAGGGGTACTGAATCTGTGTTGACTTCGAAAAACTCCTCAATGGATGACTCAAGCTCGGAGGCAAAGGTATGGTCTAGGAGGGCATGGGGTCTCATTCTCCATTGCCTTGATCTTTCAAGGTCATGTCCCCAGTTCAGGGAGATGACCACCGGGGAGTGATCAGACAAAGTTCTGGGAAGGATTGCCAGATGGGTCAGGCACCTAATTAGTATATCAGACAACAGCCATCTATCTATCCTACAATGAGAGTCATGGACCGAGAAATAGTAGGTATACGTGCGGGAGTCAGGATACATTAATCGCCAGGCGTCAACCACTGCCAGCCGGGGGAGGGTTGTGAGGATTGTGTAGGCTGCCCTTGAAAGCTGGCGAGGTCTGGAGCCCGATCTATCTAAGGTGACATCCAGAATCCTGTTGAAGTCACCGCCCCATATAATCGGGATCTGAGGGTAACTCTCAAGGATCGAGGCTAGGTGAAGGTAGAATTCAGGGTCGTCAATATTAGGGCCGTATATATTCAGGATGGCTACCTCTTGATTCTGCAATGTACCAACAATAAGTATATATCTTCCAAGGGGGTCAACATGTGATTGGGAGCAGCTAAACTTCAGGTTTCTGTGAATTAAAATGAGGGTACCTCTGCTCTCGGTAGAATAAGTAGTGTAATACCTCTGGGATCCCCACTGTTTGGCAAACCTCTCGCACTGTTTAGCACAGGCGTGCGTTTCTTGTAGACATAGGATTTGTGTACCGTGGCGCTCAGCGTAAAGTTGTATTTGCTGCATCTTTTTGTAGTTGCCTAGGCCCCTAATATTCCAGCTCATAAAGGTTACGCTACTATCCGACATTAATATGGAAGGGACGTTTGGGTTTTGTTCTACGTATTAGAGTTGGTCCAATCCGATGCGGCCTAGACCAACGTTCTACTCCATCTATACCTCTGTGTTGCAGTAGTGTGCCATGTGTGATTTCTCTGGTGGCCGTCAAGACTTTTTTAACATAACCTCCCCCCGGTTCCCACCCACATCCCTCCCCTAACTTGAGGAATGAATCCCAGACCCCCCCACAACAATAACAAACTTCTCGGCATCAGCGCCTGGGGGGCTGTTAGCTGACCGAGCAGTGGCGCAACGGACTGAGGAGAGTGTAAATACAGCTGGAGTCTCTAGTGCATTCAGTTTAGAGTCCATATGTGAAGCGTTCACGGCATTACCAAAAAAAAGGGGGGCTACCATAACATGTTAATGCATTACCGTAAGCGCTAGACATGACACTTTATAATCATGAGCCTTCCCGGCCTTAGTATACCAGCAGGAAGCCCGCGTGCATTTAGAATCTAAAGCACCCATAGGGCATCAATAACTGACAAACATAGTGAGGTGATACCGCCCCAAGGGGCCATAGTGGATCAATACAACAATAAAAACAGATGAACATTCAATGCCTTTATGCATAGCATCGAGCCATCATGAATAAGACTAAATACGGTCTATTGCCGACCCAGCCCAACTTAACAGGCAACATTCTAGACTGGACTGGTGGTGACAAGGGATCAGCCAGGGAAGTGCTCATCAAGGAATTTAGAGGCTTCCTCTGGGATCGTGAAAAAAAAGGTTTTGTTGGAATGTTCGATACGCAATTTTGCAGGGAACAGCATGGAGTACTTGACTCCTAGATCTCGGAGTCTTCTCTTCACAGCTACAAATGTTTGACATTCCCGTTGCACCGCCACCGAGTAATCTGGGTAGAGGTGGATTTTGGCCGCTCCAAGTGTAAGTTCACCCTTGATCCTGGCTGCTCGTAGGAGGGCATCACGGTCTCGGAAGTTTAAGATCCTGGCTATAATGGGTCGAGGGCGGGGGGGCGCCTGGTCTAGGTTTCGCGGTTAAGGCTCGGTGTGCTCTCTCGATAGCGAACTGTAGGGAAAGTTTAGGGGAATCCAGAAGTGTCATGAGAATCCGTTCCACGTAATCTTCCATTGGTTCTGTAATATTGTCCCCCTGTATTCCAACAATACGCAGATTATTTCGTCTCGAACGGGATTCGAGGTCATCATTCTTCTTCTCAACTACCGACACCCGGTCGGTGAGTGTGGAGACCTCAGCACGTAGAGAGCCAAGTTCATCTTCAGCAACCCCCAGTCGAGTTTCGACTTCCGCCACTCGCCCATCTGTCTTTTCGATATGGGCTTTTATGGACGAGATGGACCCATTCAGATCATGCTACTTGTGAACATCTCTGAGCACTGGAAGTCAACTCTTGATCGTGCTACCTATTTTCCTGCTACTAACTCCCCTGCTCACTGAATCTAATTGTTTGTTGGTCAAGGTAAGGGCAGGTCACCTTTTAACTTCACTATATTCATCTGTTTCTGATCTCAAAATTTCGATCTATTTCGACCGAATGTACCCAGTAGTGTAATGTTCATTCATCGCAATACCTTTACTATTGTCTAATGTTTCAAGTGTTCTGATCTCGATATATAGTACATTTTATCATTATGAATTGTGATAGAATGTTATCTTTCTCAGACCATGTCTATAAGAATGTTTCCTTTTGATGCATGAAAGTATATTCAACGGATGAATAACACGTTACGATTAGCATCATATGAATCAATTCTGTATGTATGTCAATTCTGTATGTATGTAGTATTCGACTATGCTACACAGGTTTTGCTTCTTTGAACAAAACAAACATGGAATAGAAAAAACTGTGATATAATTCCATCAATATCATGCATTCAGTACAATTTCTTTGTAAACTGGGTTGCAGTTTGTTTGTTTATTTTATTTATATAGCGCTCCAGACCCAGGAGTAAACGGGCACTTAAGGAACGGTTACACATATACAATACATATAGAGTTTGCAGTTATACATTTTAGAGTAATATACAATATATACAGTCAGAGGTAGTTAGCGCGTACAATTAAGCATTAGAATGGTATGTACAGTATATACAGTAGTCAGGGTCTTAGACCCGCTTGGGATTGGTTTTATCCAATAGCCAGCCAATGGCTAGTTTCCTGAACTGTTGGAAGGAATTAGTAGATCTGATATTCAATGGTAAGGTATTCCAGAGTTGAGGGGCGAGGACCATGAAACTTGAGCCGCCGGCTCTTTTAAAGGAGAATCTGGGCATCATGAGGCAGAGAGTGTTGGAGGATCTAGTGATTCTAGTATTTGGCTTCAAAGTGAGTTTTTTCGTGAGATAGGGGGGGCTAGGTGGTTTAGGGCTTTGAAAATGAGACAAAGAATTTTTAAGTCAATTTTTTGTTGAATGGAGAGCCATTTGCAAGAGATTCTGATGGGGGAGGTGTGCTCTCTCCTAGGAATGTTTAGTGCTGGTCACAGCATGTTATTTTGGAGAACCTGAAGTTTATTGATTATACCTTGGTTGGCGCCTAGGTAAAGGCTATTACAATAGTCAAGCTTGGATTGTATAAGAGCCCTAGCCAGTGTGAGGCAGCTGTTGGTGGATAAAAATAGTCTGCAGGCTCTAATTAGTTTCCCAGTGTAGGCGGTTGTTGAGGCGGTCATGTTGACTTGTTTAGCAAGGTTAGTGTTGGCATCAAGGTAGAATCCTAGGGTTTTCACATGTTTGACGATGGGGATGGTGTTACCATCGATGATGATGTTGGTGTAGTCAGGGCTGAGTTTCGGTAGGTTGTTGGGTGATCCGACTAGGAGGAGCTTGGTCATCTCATCATTCAGGCAGAGGCCGTGTGTGGCAATCCATGCCTGAATGATGGAGAAGATTTCGTGAACCCCGGTGACGTTGACATTGTAGTTGCCAGAGATGGTGTTCTAGGAGCCATGTCAAAAGTCAGGGCACAATCCGGCATACATTCCCGAAGGATATTAATTTAATAAGAAGATGGGTTCGACATTGTGGTTGACGAGTTTGAAAGTAGGGCGCAGGCTGTCTTTTGAGACTTGAGGGACAATCTATTCCGCATCTGCAGCCTGCACTTTAGCCAGGATATGTACGACCAATCAAACACAAAAAAGGGTCGACCCAGAATGTTTCTTAAATTGCTTCCAAATGCGATTCCAACTCTATTGATGAACACGCTGCCTCTGGTGAGTCCCGGATGATGAATTAGCGGTAGGCAGTGGGGTACTGAACAGGTAGCTCCATGAATGGATTGGTGATTTTGATGTAAATGCGTCTTACTAAAGTCTGCATATTTACCAGATCGTATTACATTTAAACTAAACCACATTTTACTACACATCAGTCCCTGGTTTATGGAGCCTCAAATGAAATAATTATGACCATGGAAAACAATGCCATAGTGCCATTCACAAGAAGCATAATGTTTTCATAATCGGTTGCTTGACATGTCCATTTTTTAATGAAAGCATATTAAAGGAAGCACAGACCCTCGAAAGTGACGAAAATACCGACATGTCCAGTATACCAATAGTGAGCCCTACAGACAGTTGCATTTTACCTACATATCTAATGCAAATATAATTTTCCCTTTTACCACATGACAATGCACTGAAAATGAAGGAGCAAGATTCGGCATCCATTTATTTTCACACGTCAACTACAACTTCAAGCACTTATCAGGTCATTTTAGTTCACTTTTTGTTTACGAGAATGTATTATGCTAGGAATTTCCAATAATATGAAAATGTTTATGTATCCTGTTGGTTCTTTACACTATTTATGGGTTTCTCTTTATATGCACCATTGTCTGCATCCCATTGTCTCTGTTCCATTTCACTGTTTTCATCCGTACTAAAACAAGTACTGTGTTACAGGGGGATGCTGGTACTTCAACTACAATTACATCATCCTTTGAAGCTGCTACAGAGTATGAAGTATGCATACTAACAGTTACATTGAATGAAAGAAATTAAATCCTACATAGGGTACTTTTAGACAGTGACATGCATATAAACGTGCAGTGTTTCAAACTTTTCTCATTTCAGTTCTAACATTGCACTTCCTCCCTAATGCAGAATACATCTCAAAATGTTTGAGGGCAACATTACAATCAGTATGTTTTGCACAGTGATCTCTGATCAAGTACACTTGCCATCAATCAGGTGAAATTCGAAATGTATATTTTACTAAATGACGTGCACTGTTTGCAAGGTTATGTGTGCAGGTGATGTGTGCAATGAAAGACTAATTTCCAATACGATTGACACTTGTTTTTTTAATGAATATTCTATTCAAGGAATGTACACAGGGTGTGGAATTAGAAGAGGAGACACATGGATCAGAGGTGGTGGATCAGCTTGCTGGTGCGGTCGTTACAGAGAAGACCACGGTTTCACAGAAAATCAAGAAAACAAGGGTAACTAGCTAACAATTTTGTTTTAAAGAAGTGTTTTGGAGTGGTGTTTTATTCATACCATGTTTTTGCATTTAAAGTGCTATCAATTGTATGTGTGCTATACTTTGAACATGTTTTTACAACCCATCTACTAGAGGCCCAGAAGGAAAAGAAGTATAAAAGACACCAGGACTAATGTCTGGCAGAGAGACTCCCAGGACCCCCCTTGTTAATTTGCATATTCAAGTAACTTTGGGTCTCACCCTAAGTTACTAGGGGAATCCAGACGTGGACCCCTTGCTCACTATTCTTAGAGAGGCACAGATCCACCCTACTGATGAGGTCCAACCAGACCGAAACACGTGTCTGGGGTTTCTGTTGGTACTCTTGTTCAGAGGAGAATTGCCTAGCATTTCGGTGCTGGACTGCCCCAGGGCAGGACAAAGACTGATATGTTTGGGATATTTCTTCTCTGTGAAAGATAGTGAGCTAAAGACTCTGGGTAAGTCTCTCGTAACCAGGACTAATGTCTGGCAGAGAGACTCCCAGGACCCCCCTTGTTAATTTGTATAAAAGACACAGACAACAAATGAAACCAGAGATGTCGCTTGCCAAACAGATTTCCCCATAGAGCAATTATTATTTGAGGCGCAGCGTGGTCCATTCAATAAACAGACACGTGATGCTTATGCCCAATGGCCTGAAACTAAATGCAGTGTGACCGGCGAGGCCAGCAAAGTGTTCTTGGACCATTGCAACAATGTGAGAACTCTACAAGATGAAACTGAATATAAACCTACTTGACTCATTGGGTATAGAATATACGAATTATGCTGACGATACCCAAGTACTCTTACCACTATCTGGTTCCTACAACCAAAACGCCATGTCCTTACACAAAATGTACACCACAATCCAAGCTTGGATGGCTGCTAATGGCTTATGCCTCTACAGGGATAAGACTGGAATTCTTATCCTTGGACAAAAAGCCACCTTAGCCAAACTTGACGTCCAATATTCCAACTTTAACATTGACAACTCCATTATCCCAGTCTCATCTTCTGTTAAGACACTAGGCGTCTAAATTGATGCTACTCTATCAATGAACAAACAAGTTAGTGCCATCGCCTCCGCCTCTGCATACAGCACCAAACTCAAATGCCATAAAACCTTACCTTTCCAAACCCAACTGTCTCGCAATAGCCATAGTAACTATAGCCTCTAAACTAGACTATTGAAAATGCACTCCTAGCAGGCACATCCACTAAAAATTTAAAGAGACTTCAAACTACTCCAAACAATGCCCTTAGAGCAGCACTGAGCATCCCTAGAAGGGACCATATCTCCCAAACCAGACAGGCAGCACAGTGTCTCCCGGTCAAAGACTTCATCACACTCAAAATCCTTACCATCACACGCAAATGCCTGAACCACACAGCATCCACATACCTATCAGAAACTATATCTAGATCCTCCTCCACACTTCCCACAAGAACAAGTACGCTAACCAACTCCACATCCCTCACATCCGCAGAGCTAAAGGAGGGATTTGTTTCTCCTACATAGCCCCTAAACTATGGAACTCGCTACCCACCACCCTCAGAGCTGAAACGGCCCTCCCTGCTTTCCGTAAGAACCTCAAAACCTCCTTCTCCAACTAACCGTCCTTCACTCCTCACCCCTCTCAGCCAACTGTAATTGTATATTGTATGTAAATAGGACACACATTGTAAAGTACAAATGTTTAACTCTGTAACCAAGATTATCACCCTCTGTAACAAGCGCCACAATGCCTCAGGGCTGCTGTGCGCTATACAAATTGAATAAAATAAATACAAATAAATAAATCAATGAAGATGCTTTGGAATTCCTCGCAGACCACTTGACACAATTTACACCTTCAAAAAAAGGGCCACCCAATAAACAATCGACGTTGATGGTATCTCCAATTCGTGTGCAAATAACCCAAGCTGAACTAAAAGATTGAAGCTTCAAAGCAATTGACTGAGGAACTTGCCAAAGTCCTAGACTACAGTTTGTCTAGTTTGGCCAATTTGTCCACCACAGTTGAGTCACAAACCACAATCATGCAGGACGATTGTCTAATAAAGGAGCAGAAATACATTGCATTCAACAGCTGCCTGGTAGAGATTATAGTGATGCTGAAATGTGTCCATACTTTGAGGGGGAAAATATGCGGGCAGCCATTGGTGAATGTGACTCGTGTATTACAAGGCACTAACCTGAAAATCCAAGCCACCTGTGTCCACCTCCATGATTCCTTTTCATGGTCCGCTCAACCGATGCTGGGCAAAGTGCCAGCTGGAAATCTACTGTGTTCACCAGCTTTACTTTTTAGTGGCTCGACTTTTAGTTAGTTGTCCAGTTTGTGGGAGTTCAGTTCCTTGCTAAAATGCAGTACAACAAATATCAAAGAGAATTCTTATTCCCTGCTATTAGTCAAGCCAGGAAAATTGAACAAATGTCAATTGAAAGCACGTTCTCAGGCAAACGGTTCAGGCTAGCTGGCGATGGACAGTGCGACAGCCCCGAATTTTCAGCAAAGTACTGGACATACCACTTTCAATACATGGAAACAAAAACATTGTGAGTTCGCTGATCGTGTAGGTGTCCCAATGCAAATCCCGTGGCCATGGAGAAACATGGTTTCATAAAATCCCTGGAACATCTTCAATCGAGCGGAATGAAAATAGACCACATAGCCACTGACAGACATGTTTCAATAGCCAAGGCCATGCGAGAGCAGTTTCCAAACATTCATCATCAATTTGATGTATGGAATGTTGCTAAATCAGTGAATAAAAAAAGTACAGCTGCTGGTAAAAAAAGAAGGATTCGGAAAATATTTTACAGTGGTCTCGGTCTTTCAGCAACCATCTTTGGTGGAGCTCCAAAACTTGTGATGGGTCTGTGGAAATTCTACTTGAAAAATGGCACTCATTAATGCACCACTGTTCCAACGTTCACTCATGGACAGAAAACTAACATTTTCACCAATATGCACATGGACCTTTATCAGAGGAGCAGCAATGCAAGAAGTGGTTGGTTCCATCTTCACCTCCACACAAAGCTCTTGAGAAGATTGTGTTTGATAAAACTCTTTCAAGAGACCTAATGGGACTCACAGAATTCTGTCACACTGCAGATTTGGAGATGTTCCACAATATGTGCCTAATGTTGCAGGTTGCATTTCGGCATAGACGGGATGCAAGCTCAAACATTACTAGCCTTATTAGCACATAAGGAGAACCTTCATAGAGAACAATCGAGAACTGCAAGAAACTTTGGGATGTGCCTTTGTAAAACTAAGCAAAAAATGGGTGGCCAAGCCAATATACCAGGAAACGGAATTTGATTTTGTGAAAGATCTCACTTTGACTGTGTTGGACATGCATACTCATGGAATCGATCCTGATTTTGTTCCTAGGACACATACATTGCCACAAAACATTGCAAACGTGCCCTGTCCACCTAAAGCGGATCTCGTTGAACAGTTGACTTCCCGGTATAAATGATTTGAAGCAGTGTTCGTACATGAGCAATGGAATACTATTAAACTCCAATTTCAAAGCTATTAAAAGTATTAATAAGTATTTAACTATGCACATTTAATCTGGTTTGTGATTCATTAATTTATATCTTGAATGATAACCTGCATGTCTGTGGTTGCTTGGCGTCCGTTAAGCTCGACATAGGTGGCCAAAGCATCCAAATTGTCTTTTCAAATGTATCCTGACCTGCTCTCCAACACCCCCTGTGTCCTCATCTTACTTCATCTCTCTTCTGCCTTTGATACGGTCAACCATGCCATCCTGCTCAATCGTGTCCGCGATAACCTGGGTATCACTGGTCAGGCCCTGGCGTGGCTGACTTCTTGTCTCTCTGATCGACCCTCTCAGGTTCAACTTGGGTCCTTACTCTTCTCTATCTCTACCTGTGGTGTTCCCCAGGGGTCTAGCCTCTCTCCCTGGCTGTTTAACCAATACATGGCACTTTTGCCCACCACATTGCCGCGCTCTGCCCCAACTTCAAGTGCTATGCGGATGACACTCTGCTCATTTTCAGGCTACCCTCTGCCACCTCTTCTCCCTCTCTCATCAGCGACTGTCTGTCCGCCATCTAGGAGTGGTGTGCTGCCAATGATCTCTGCCTGAATTCCAGTAAGACAGATTCTCCTGATCCGCACACCTGCTTCCTCCTTTCCCGTCACTCTCTGGCCGGCCTCTCTTGGCCCTCTTCCTGCACCCACCTGTGAGGCTAAAAACCTCGGGGTCATCTTCGACTCCACACTCTCCTTCTCTCCTCACATCTCTGATGTCTCTAAGAATTCACACTACCAGCTGCACCTCCTCAGAGGTATTCTTCTTTTCCTCTCCTTCCACCAGAAGCTCACTGTCTCCAGAGCTCTGGTACTAATCTGCCTGCCTCTACTCTCCACCTTCTGCAACTTATCCAGAACAGGACTGTGTGACTTGCCCTTGGCCTCAAGCCCAGGGATCGTATCTCTCCAGGACTGAAATATCTGCACTGGCTCCCAGTGGCTGAGAGGATTAAGTTCAAAACCCTCTGCATTGTTTACAAGGCCTTCTGGGGCTTGGAGTCTCAATACCTTCAACTCTCTCTTCCTAAATATCTTCCTTCTTGAGCTCTTCGCTCATCCACCTCCAACTCCCTCAGGGTCAGTCTCTTCTCCAAGCAACGAGTTGGTGGTAGATCTCTCGCTTCGGCTGGGGCCTCCCTCTGGAACAGCCTCCCTGCGTCACTGAAACCTGAGGAGATCCATCTCTGGATTCAGAAGCATCTCAAAACCTCTTTGCTTCTGCTTTTTGTCCTCCTCTCCCATTTTGAGCCCTGTGGCTGAAACTGCACTGGTTACCTGGCCACCCTCTGATCTCAGGCCCAGGTGCCCTCCACCGCCAGTCACACACTTGCACTGCCTTCCAGGCAACCCCCGCACTCAACACTGTCTCTGTATCCCTACAGTCTGACTACCAGCACTTGACACTGGATGTCTTCACTTACCCTTGCACTTGCCGCCAGCTGGCCGTACTTTACTTATTGTTATTATTCTATTATCCCAAGTACTGTACTTTCCCCTTCTTTGTACTTTCCCATTCCCCCTTCCCATGCACGTGCGCGATCTGAATGACAACTGGCCTAGTAGGATCACTGTCTGTCTTTCCTCTGTTCCCCCTCCTTACCTCGTCACGCCTTGAAACACTTGTGTATAAGCGCGTTATAAATGCCAGATCATATCCTCTTTGTCAACTTTTTTTGCAAGAAGTGCCTGTTGTAGAATGCCATACAGTAACTCTGTGTTTTGCCCCCTCACTCTTTCACCACGCTGTTGTGGGTCCTTGGCTGATCAGGGCACAGGAGGGTCAGATGGATATCAGCAAGAAAGGAACAGCAGGGTCTGAGCTGGTGGGCTCAGGCGTGGCGGGGTGTAGGTTGTTAGTGTACGGGAAGTTCAGTGGAGATGAATGGGCACTTGGATTTATGACTCGTCAGTGTCTCATGTTATCCGCAGAGCATATTCCTCCGTGAGAACAGGGCGCGCGCAAACGTGGCAATGAGATGGGGTGGGCTGGCAGAGCTGCGGATGGGATAGTTACATTTGTACAAAGAGAAATGGATTTGTGGGCATAGTAGAAAGATATCATTGGGCCCATTTGAAAATGGTTTCCACATTATCTGTTTTACTTACCCTAACTGTGACTGTTTTCCAAAAAAATGAAATCACTAGCACTATTTATGGTAACAAAAATATTCACGATAGTGCGGCATTGGTGGATGCCCGCAAACAATTAGTTTCTTTTTCGAACATATTTCAAATGCCACGTTGGGTCTGCCGGCGGGCTAATCTCTCCCATGGAGTGAAGGTCACTTAGTTTGATGTAGCTTGTGGGGAGTTCACACCGACGCGTCTTGTTCACTATGTTTTTGATTTGTGGTTTTTGTTCACAAAACCGAAAGTTACCAGGTATGAACGCTCAAAAATATGGTTAAATAGTTTTTCGGCCTTGGAAGAAAGGGAGGATTCGCTATGGATTGAAGGACGGAAGTTGTGGAACACCCGAAAAAATGATAAGGTTCACTATTTTCAAACTTGACATTGGAACATTTATTTTTATTCTATGAAAACCGTTGTTCTGAGCGGACACTCTGTGTTACGCGGAGATAATGGAAATACCAAATATCATGCAAGTTTGACTGAAGACGAATTTATATATAGGCAAACGATTAAAAGTTTCATTTTCTGACCAGTATTGCTTGCTTACATTGTTATGGGTTGTTGGTTGGGGCATATTGTGATGACACGCAAACACAACCTCTATGCAGGCTAGTGATATCTAAACCACTTGTCGCATGGAATATCAGTGTGTGCTATCAACGTATTATTGGGTAGCAGGCGCCCCTCTCTAGAAAGAACATGGCATGGTAGCCTGTTATGTGTTTTTTTGACACTTTGACTGTCCGCAGCCATCACCTTTTGCTCAATGTACCTTTAACAGATGGTAAGAATCAATTTCCATATTTGTCTGTATCCCGGGCACACGGGCAATACAGCACCAAAATGCTATGGCAATTCCCTTCTCAACTAGAGTACCTACAGGAACCCATAGACGTGTTTCAGCCTTGTTTTGCCTCATCAGTGAGGTGGAGCTGTGCCTCTCTGAGCACAGTGAGCATGGGGTCCACGTCTGGGTTCTTCCAGGTCCCACCAACCACAAGTTTGTTGCTAATAATACGTTATAATGCCGTCTATGTGTTCAAATATTTCCGTCAGCTTCCGCATCCCATTGGGAGCTAAACATACTCCACAGCGCTAACCTCTCAAGCACATAGTAGACTCCAACTTTTCCCTGATGTTTTCTGTGTGTTTCCATTGTTTGTGGTTTGTGTTGGTTATTAGGTTTCACCCGGTGCAGAATCAAAGGGTAAATGAATAAATATGAATAAAGAACGGCTACTGAAATATATTTTTATTGTGTTTTCTACACAGCTACATTCTTGCTTGCAGTGAATGTCATCGTTTCCAGGTGCCGAGTGACTGTTTCTTCAACCAGCAAAGGCAGATACCTATATGGATGGATGTGAATTACGCTGATGTGGGACGATCGGCCGGAACCGATTTGCCCTTTGGTGGTACCAGCTACAAGTAGCAACCGATCATCGTTTGCGGTGGTCTAGCAAGAAGCTGATTCCGAAACCTTGCGAATCAAGGTGCATCAAATGCGCATATTCTCCCGAAAGGAACACTGTGTGCCTCATGATAAAGTTTTGATGCTGTAACCAAAGGGTATTCAAAAATTGGTGTTAAATGGAAATTTGCAGATGTTCTCAGAGCGTTTTTTTGTGAAATAAAAGAACATTATAAATTGCAGAGGATTAATTTTTCTTTTGAAAAGTCTTTATTTCGATTTGGGCTGGGCTGTGCTGTGAAAGGATGCGATTGTTGAATTTCCGGGTTCTGCGTCAACTGACGTTAAAGACGTAGGTGATGTCTGGGCACGTTTGGCTACGCTGCCCATTAACGTCATGAAAGTAGATGGAGAATATCACTACGAACCGTGATGTCAGTTTCAGGGGCAGGTGATATGATTTAGTGCCGCAGGGGCACCTGAGCTTCGGGCTATCGATCCACAGATAAGATTAGCACAAAATGGCCACGCCCTGCTCGTTGATTTTGCATGTGTAAAAAGTGCAGAAAACCAAGGTAAGGTTCATAGGAATTCTATGACAAGACTGGAGGCAAGCATTAGGTTTCAACTTCTTTTATTACTACTCCTCAGCAGTTCAACAAACTTATATGTAACAACTCTGAAAAGTGCTCCACAGTAACTTTTCCAACTTAAAACTACAATCCCCATAGTCTCTGTAGTCCATCGCCTTCCAGCCCAGCTATGACCAACTTCCTGTCACTGGGCTCCTCCTCTTCTTTTGCTGCTCTTCAAGCAGATGAGTACCTTTTCTATTCCTCTCTTTGTGTCAGAGGTTCGAGTGAAATATAAAGCTGACCGTGGAGAGAGCGTGTTTGCGAATGAAGTGTGCAAAATATAGGAAGGAAATAGGCAGCTTTTTCGAAGCACAAATGCATATATCTTAGCGCAGTGATATAATACGCAGGTATGCTACAGACAGCATTTATAGATAAGGATACAGCAGCACCAGAGGATGCGTGTAACAGGTTAGCAACGCTATATCCTCCGCGAGGCGAGCGGCCCTGTGCCGTAATCTCGGCATACCAGGGGTTTAGCTCGGCCTCGCGTATCGTAAGGTAAGCGCTACCGGGCCCCTCAGGGGAGCCAGAGTGAGCGTTCGCAGCGCTCCGGCCCCCACCCTCACAGAGGCGGAGCCAAAGTGCTCGCGTATCAATGCAAAGACGCATGCGCCACCATACAGGGCGAAGAGAGAGTGAAGTGAACACCGGGCCCGGCGGTGATTTAGCGCTTCATAATCATAATTATAAAGTAAAATAAGCAGTATCATGGAAGCAGCGGAGGCCACGCAAATAGCGAGAAGCCTCAGGAGCGTCAGCTGAGCCACAAGCCAGCTAGCAACATAGGGATTTCCCCCTCACAACAATAGAGCTCCACGTGCTGCAGACAGCGGCGAATGCAAGAGAAGACAAGTTTTCTCACAAATGGTCTTATTGAAGAGAGGAAGACCTGATTGTGGCTGCACCAGGCTGTTAATAAAAAAAATATATTTTTTTAAAAAAAGGTACTAAGGCACACAGCACTATTTACAAAATGTCTGAATTTGAGTGGAGCGAGTAGGAACAGCCTATGGACCTCGTGGCCAGCTTCAAAGAAGTGCTGGGGAGCTCCCTAGTTGATGCTGTGGCTCAAGGCATGAGACCCCTACAAGAAAGACTAGAGACACCGGAAGCTTTGCTCACGCAGCCCGATGAAGGCACCAGAGAGAAGGATCACACGCCCACAAGAACAGGGTCAAAGGGGAGTATTCAGGTCCACAAGAGGAAATCCTCTGATGATCCCCAGGGCCCCTCGGATGGGGCGGAAGAGAAGGCCCAAGAGGTTGCCGACGCCTTCGCTAAGCTTAAAGAGGCTTACCGTCAGCAAGTGCCAGACCATGCGACCCCCCACTCCTGGGGAAGAGAATACAGGAGATGACCTAGGCTCGGAGGAAGAGCCAGCAGGAGGCCTGTCCTCGCAAGAGTGAGAGAAGATTACAGAGGAGGATTGGGCAAGGCCCAGCGGAGGTAAAAGAGCCCATAAGGAGAAGCACCTCCAGGACGACATGTTTGATCCAGATAGTATCCGGAACCCAAGGTCCATGGAATGGCAGCCATCCTCCCCAGAGTAGCCCAATACATGACGGTGAGGCTACGCAAGGCCCTCGATAAAGAGGTGAGGCAATGCCTGTGAGTGGAATGCCCTCGCCCAGACCTCCCATGAAAGGTAGCCGAGACCCCCGAACTGGACCCCAAGATGCTGACATTCGTGTCAAAAACCAGCAAGGATCCCCGCAAGGGTATCGACAGGTCATGGAGGAGCTGCCAGGAGAAAGTACTGGACTTGGCAGGGCCACTCACGAAGATCATGGATCTAGCGGAGAGAGCGAAGGACACACGGGAGGAAGTAGACCCCGTCACTCTGGCAGGCTGGGCACAAAGAGCAGTGTGCCTTTTAGGAAACGCAAATTGCGCTATTGCATCGGAGAGAAGGAGAGGGCTGCTTTTGAAAATCGACCTGAAACTGAGCGACCTGGCATCCTATGAGGCCAGAGAAGCAGCTCAAGAGCTCCTTTTCGCAGAAACATTTGGGAAGGAAATGGGCCGATTCGTCAGTACCTATACCTCACTAGAAAAGGCTCAAGCATCTATTTGTAAAATTTTCCCAAGTAGAGTTTTTCCCAGGACCGGCCGCTTCAGGGGTCGTGCGGCCGGTTGAGGACTGGGAGGAAGAAGACCCTCTAACCCCAAAGCACAATACTGGGAAAATAAGCAGCAGGACACCACCTTCCCATCCAGAGGGCGATTCCCCAGAGGTCGCAGTTCCAGAGGATCAGGACGAGGTCAAGGATTCACCCCAGGTGAGAGCAATAGTATATCCTCCAGTAGGAGGCAGGACGTGCACATTTTGGGAGAATGGGCGTGCGCTTTCCAACGACGCTTGGATATTGCAAACCGTCAGAGGTTTACACCAGTCCAGCCATACTGGCCAGACCAACATAGCTTAGCGAAAGCAGAGCACAAGTGCTTAGACAGCGAACTAGCGCAGTTAGAACAAAAAGGCGCGATAGAGAGATGTGCAACAACCCTCAAATTTGTGAGCAATATGTTTATAGTATACAGGAAAGAGAAAGTCTGCCCCGTTATAAACCTCAAAGAACTGAACGGGTGGATTGTGTACAGACTCTTCAAGGTGGAGGGCATCCATCAGCTCAGAGACTCCCTGAGAGAGGGAGATTGGCTGACGTGGCTAGACCTAAAGGATGCGTACCTAACTGTTCCCATACAAGAGGAATACAAGACATTCCTAGCTTTTCGCTGGAAGGGAAAACTTTGGCAATTCAAGACAAAACCTTCGGTCTCGCATCCGCGCCCTGGGCATTCACGAAAGTGAGGAAACCAGTAGCAGCAGCGATTCGAGAGAAGGGTATCCGGCTGATTATTAACCTAGATGACCTACTGCTTCTGGCAAAGGATCGAGAAGCACTAGCCTACCAGACAAAACAGGTACAGAGCCTACTAGAGTCACTAGGATTTCTAGTGAATCTAGAGAAGTCCAGATACCACGCCAGCTCAAAGACTAGATTTCCTGGGATTTGGGTTAGACACCAAGAAAGCTACACTACAACTTCCTGCTTGGAATATAAAAGGATATCAAAAGAGAGATCAGAGCGTGCTTAAGCAACAGCGGGTTTTGCTCAGGGTACTGGCGAGAATAGTGGGACTGTTGGTGGCATCCATCCAAGCCATATTCCCAGGCCCCTTGCATTATCATGCACTGCAGAGGCTGAAGATAAGGCACCTGCAACAAGGCTTGAAATATCATCAGCAAGTACCACTGGATCAAGAATCCATTACAGAGCTGGAATGGTGATTGAAGAACAAGGCGCCTGGAATGGGTGCGCCATCTTTGGAGACCGACCAGATCTGATAACAGAATCAGACGCCAGCCGGAGAGGCTGGTGATCCAGATGTGGGAATCTGGAGACTGCGGGGTGGGGAGGAGAGTGGAATCTACATATAAATTGTCTGGAACTCCTAGCAGGCTCTTTTGCTAAAAAGGCATTCACATAAGGAAGGGTGAAGTCATGCGTACTGCTGAAGATGGACAAAATATCGGCAGTCCGATACATAAATCATCTAGGAAGGACAAAGTCCAAGTTGACAGCAGAACTAGCGAAGCACCTATGGCACTTCCGCCTAATCAGAAACATCGGTGAAGGCGGAATACCTGGCCAGAAACTTGAACGCAGTGGCAGGCTGGAACTCACGGAACCTGACAGACTCCAGCGACTGGAGACTAGAGCCGGCAGTGTTTCAGACGCTGAACACGAGATGGGGCCCAGTACACACAGAGCTCTTTGCATCCCGGCTCAATGCGCAGACAAGAGAATATTTCAGTTGGAGGATAGACCTGGGTGCACAGGGGACCAATGCTTTCCTACAGGATTGGACAGGCGGTCCGCACAATGCATTCCCCCGCTTCGTGATGTTGAGCAGAGTTCTAGCGAAATGTCGGAGGGAGAGAGCAGAATTAATTTTAGTAGCACCACTGTGGAAATCACACGTGTGGTTCCCGACATTGATGGAGCGGACAATAGACTTCCCGAAAGTCCTCCCAGAAGGAGACCAACTGCTCATGGACCCAGCTGGATTGTGTCATCCTCTGAGAGTGAGAGGGACACTCCCGTTCGTCGTGTGCAGGATATCAGGAGACACTGGGCGCTACCGGGAATTTCGGTGCAAGCTGCAGAGCTTTATCGCTGAATCCTGGGCTCCATCTAATAGGAGGGGCTATGACACGGCCGGGCCAAGTGGACAAGCTGGTGCAAAGGGAGAGGTTTTTATCCCGTTTCAGCTCCTGTAGTAGCAATATTAAACGTTCAAGCACAATTATTGCAGAACGGGAAAGCGTTTCGTACAATATGAGTATACAGGTCAGCAATTTCAGCTGGACACCTACCATTTGAAGGAGTACAAGCGGGAGAAAATCCGGCAGTAGTCAGACTCATCAAAGGAGCAAAGTACAAAGTGCCCCCAGAACCTAAGTATAATGCAGTGTGGGATGTGACAGCGGTGCTCCGTTTATTAGGAGATTGGCCAACAGATAGATATCTGTCTCTGAAACAGTTATCAGGCAAACAACCAATGCTTTTATGCCTGATATCTTGTAAGAGAGTGTCTGATGTGAGAGCATTAGAGATTAACCGGTGGTCTTTTGGACCAGAGGGGTTACCTTCTCAATTGCAAAGATAACTTAGACAGGGAGGACGACGGTCCATTACCCCTATTTCCCGAGCAAAGCTAAATGGTGCGTAGCAGAATATAGTAAGGAGTATGAAGCGAGAACAGTAGAGAGCAGGCCAGCGGGTATGACACAGTTGTTAATAGCGCGTAGAAGGCCTTTTCACGCAGTTACGACAGTCACCATTGCAAGATAGGTCAAAGAAGTAATGCTAGCAGCAGGTGTGAATGTAGGAATGTATGGAGAGCATTCAGTGAGAGGAGCGATGGTCTCCAGGGCCTTTATGGCAGGAGTATCGCTAAGGGAGATCATGCTAGCAGCAGATTGGTCGACTGATCGTACATTTAAAGAGTTTTATTTTAAACCAACTGAAAGCCTAGCAGTAATGTTATTGGGGAAGATTTGAACAAGCATAATGCTTGCCTCCAGTCTTGTCATAGAATAGAGATTAGCCCTGCTAACTGAAGAGGGAGTATTCATTCTATTAAAGACTAGGAGGCGATCATTAAATTCCCACCCAATTATGTATTGTCTAATAAATTATATTAAAGTATGGATTATGACACTACATGGGCACCACCCTGACATTTCTTTATTTGTATATTCCATAGGGGAAGAGCAGAAGAATAGCTGAGATCAGAGGCGAGGAGCACGTTAGCTCAAGGATCCGAGAGGGCATCGGCCGTTAAGTTGACAACTTCAGAGTCTTTGCACAGTTGGCAGGACAAGGTTGCGGATGTAAAGGGCAGTTCAGAGCACGCAAAAGAAGAGGAGGGGCCCAGTGACAGGAAGTGGGCATAGCTGGGCTGGAAGGAGATGGACTACAGAGACTATGGGGATTGTAGTTTTAAATTGGAAAAGTTACTGTGGAGCACTTTTCAGAGTTGTTACATATAAGTTTGTTGAACTGCTGAGGAGTAGAAATAAAAGAAGTTGAAGCATAATGCTCGCATCCTAGTCTTTAATAGAATACTCTCTGCGCAGTTAGCAGGGGTAATCTCTAATGTTTTTACGATTGATCACAGTTTGCTTAACACCACATGCCCAAACGCTCAGGACAATAACATTTTTGAGGGCACTATTCCTTTAAATTGCAGCTTTGTCTGAAAGGCTTGGCCTAAAAGGAGATGTACTAGAAACCATTTTACATTGTGGGGCACACTTTCTGTTCATTATACCCAGGGGTCAAGTCTTAAAAAATGTGGGGACTCATATACCAACTGAATGTGGCGTCACAGAATTTAGCATATCAAGGTGCCCTCTGAAAAAAGTAGGGGGGGTGAGGACCCCATCTACCCACATGTACCCTCAACTTGAGCCCTGTTTCTATCTGTGTTTCAATAAACTCGGGTGTGGACTGCCCTGCTACATAAAGGTGGGGTTCAGCTAAGCCCATTCCACTGGACAAACTCAGCGTCACTTACCCAACAGAGGTGGGTGCAGAATAATACAGGCCCGAGATTTGTGGCTCTTCTGACCTGCAATTAAATGTTGTTTTACGGGAGGGCCATTTGCCACGCTGGATCTGTTCTTAATTGATGGCAATCCCGGTTTGGTAAAGTTTCACTTTTTATCGTCCTGTGTGAAGAACTCTTGTAGCTGCATTACAAACGCTCCCAGCAGCCAAAGGTCTGCAGAGCCCTCAGAGCAGAGGGTAAGAAACAAAAATAGTGCAGATGAACCTGTTTGAGCGACCAATGGCGCCTGCGCTTCGCTGTTATTAAAGGCCCTGCAATTAATAACAAATAATTTCACTGTTAGCACCTGCATTCATATGCATACATTTTTAGGCAATTGAAATTGTGATGCGGGGTTAGCACTTGCATACCAAGGGAGTGATTGGAAGGGTAGAGAGGGACAGAAAGATGGCTCATTCCCACAGCAGTCCTTAAGTGTGATATTTCAGAAAGAAAGGAGTTAACTGCTTGTAACCTTGAAGCTTCACCAGAAAAGTCTGATTAGAATGTGTAAAATTACATATCCCTCCCCCGCAGTCTCTGAAGTTAACACCTCTCAACATTTGAAGGGTATCGCCCCCGGGCCCCCTGAAATGTTAGCATAGGTGGTTGTTCAGCAAGGGCTGCGGACAGGGGTGCATGTGAGCTTAGAGCCCTTTGGATAGGGTGCATGCAATGGGTGGGGATGCAGAATAACTGACACCAAATAATCAAACCAACACAGGAAGATGGCAAAGTTACAGGGAGTTACAACGGACGTCCGCTCGAGCACTGAATACATTTGACATAAAAACACCTGTATATACAAAAAATCTTAAGTGACATCATACTACGTGCCAAATGAGAAAAACCTACGAGGGGTTGCGATAGGCTCAAGGGGAACATCAAAGTATACTTTGTATAAATCGTGGGATTGTGATTGGATATCTACTGTCAGGTGGACAAAAGATGCCTACCTCTAAAACATGTCATCTTCAACAATGTTAAGTACACGGTGGATCATTGGCTCTCAACTTATAAGGCCCTTTGTTATACTGCCCCTACAATTGGTTGGCACGCTCATGCCATGTCTGGACCATTCGGTTCACTTAGCAGCACGTAAGCTCAAACCCAGGTACCAGGAGGTTGACTTGACTTTTCTTACCCACCCAATTAGCCCAACGTCTCTCATCACCCATGCCTTCTGCCATGAAGATTGTCTTTGAACTTGGCCTTCAGAGTATTCTTTTCTCTGGGAATATAAGGGAGTGTGAGCACGCACTATCATAGCCCTGAAGCTACATATTGAACTCTGTTTCCATCCTTGGCACACTTGACAAGAGACCACAATTTGGACCATTCTTCAGCATTCAAATGTATTAAATGAATAAAACTTGGCAAGCATGGTGTTGTTTCTTTGCACCTTAACAAGGGAGGATTCAGCATCTCACGTTCACTGCCCTGAGAATAGATAACCGGCCTTATATGCCTCCGTTTTGACACCAAGCCAGACAGCCTCGCCATTTGTGTCCTCGATCTCAGCCAATTCTTGCTGAAACACCCTTGTCTGCCTTTCCTCTCCATGGGTCTGGGCTTACTAAATTCATGACACTGATGTCCAGCTTCTATACAATGGCAGCTCCATCTGCAGTCTATTCAGTACATTTAGCCAGCTTCTAAGATTAAATCGACTTGCGTTGCTGCATCTGTACAGTTATTGAACAGCTTACATTTTGTGCAGTGCGTCACACACGTGCAATCTTCTTGTCGCATATGAAAATGTACTAGATTCTTAAATTCGTCATTCGTTTCTATAGGGTCCATGCATTCTCTTCATCCAGTATTCTTAGTGCGTCACGCTCGTCTCTTGTGATGTCACCAAATCCGCTTTTACTCGTTTTCATATTTCTTTGGGTAGTTCCTCCCTCAGATTATCATCTCTTCGGGAATACATCTGATAGGGCTTTCTCAGTGGGTATCTGCTTTCGAATATTCGCTGTGATATGGTCACAACTGCTGGTGTCAAGCATGGCACAATCTCAGGCTTCCAACATACAGGAGGTGGGGGGGTGGGACTTCCTGCAGAGGCCTGCAGCTGTTCCTCTACACACCTATTAGGTGCACTCCTTTTCGCAGCCCTTGCTGAACAGAAAAGGAAAAATAAAAACCTTCGGCAACCCTACCACCTCTAGGATGACCCCCCCACCCCCTTTCACTCTTATGTGGAGAATTTCATCATTCTGATTCAAAACATCCTTTTCCTTTGATACTATATATTTTCAGTTGTGTTCACTGCTCTCCGTCTCCCCCTCCATCTTGTGACTAGATGGAGAGCAGCAAACTGAAGTAAAGTCCGTCTTGTACCCCAGCCGGGCGCATCTGGAGAAGAAGGGGCCACAATGCCATGTTGGACTAGAAATATGGAAGCGATACCACACATTCCAAACATTGTTCACGTGAAACCTGTATAATCATTGTCTTTATGCATACAACATAGTACCAGCTATTCTCAATACAAGCTTCTGTAAAAATAATACACCATCATGCTTGCAGACATAAGAATAATGTACCATGATTAGTATCTAAAAACCTAATGCTTTTTAGGTCATGTTTGGGAAGTAAATTGCACATTTTAAAAGCCATTTTTCCAAACTTTTCTTGTGGGGAAAGCCCCCTTGCCCCGTCCACCAAATCCCCCCAACCCTCTTGATGTGGGCCGTCTCGCTTGATGCGCTCACTTGCAAATTCTTTCAAAGTCACCAGCTGAAACTGCAGCTAGGCCAAAGAAGAGAACACGACCTGGTTCAGAACTCCGCATTTAGGATGTGAATGCGGTGCTGTGTCGCTCAGGCTCTCAAGGCCAACCCCACCCACACTCACTTATAAAATATTTAATTGGCTGACAAACAGACAATTAAATAAATGTTAAGCACCTGATCTGTCCGGTACTATGCAGATGTCTCCTTGTGGACACTGCTTGTGCATAAATGAATACTGGCAGGGCCAAACTTGTAGCACTCCATCAACCTCTTAATGTTAATAGAGTACGCTAACTGCACGGAGCCTATGAACTCCGTTTAGTACGCTACAGAAAACGGCATGACGTGGGACTCGCCCCTCTCTGCCTGCTGTGTGTCAAAAACAAACGCATGCCAGTCTCAGCCGCAGGCCCGGCCAGGCCCGCCACGCTGCCACTGTACAGGATTTAATTACAGCAACGGCGCCGCGTGTAATGTGTGCACACGGACTGACTGAGACTTTAATACATGTATTCTGACACTGTTTCTCTGCACTCTGCGGGGCGCCCTAAATAAGCAGCCACCACTGCATACGTCTCAGATGCCTTGTTCCGATGCAATACATAGAGAGATGTTTCATTTTTCAAGCTCGTCTGAAGCAGCACAAACTCTATAGGATCTTTCATGTTTTAGGAGGCTCCATCTAGAACCAAGGCACTCCATATTAGGAACCGGACCCGAATCTAAAAATAGACGTAGCGATGAGTGGGATAATTAAGTGACATTTAAAAAAACAAAACAAAGAAAACTTACAGGAACTGTGAAGACTGATGTCAGAGCGCCCTCTGCTGGCCGCACACAATATCTACAAAGCAGTACTGCCGACTTAAAGGGAGTTCCGATTTAAAGGTGGAGCTGTTACCAACTGGATTCTCTGGATTGTGAACAAATTGTGCTGCCAACCAAAAAGTAAGGAGTAATTATTTTAATTTATTAGCTTGTTACTTTGACTTTTTACTTTAGTTTATTGTATTAGCTTGTTGTGTTACTCAATATGGCAGCAACTATTCAACCCACCTGTGTCTTCCAAGCCAAAAGGGATCCAGGGATTGCTTAAAAATACACTAAAAGAAAATGTTTGACACTACCTGATAGCGATTGGAGGGAAGAATTTTGAACCAGAGAGCAAACAAGCAATCTTGTTGAACTGTCTAACAGTTGAAGGGTGGAGAATTTTTGAAATGTTCTCAATGGTCCCATGTGGGGACGAAACAGGAGGTGCACATGATACGTATCAAGCGACAGAGCAAATTTAAAAGAGCAATTTGGTCCCAGTGTAAATGTAGTAGTGGAACGCCACTTGTTCTTCTCCCATACCAAGGAATTCAATGAGCAAGTCAGTGTGTATGTCCTTCCCTACGTGAATTAGCTAAGAAATGCAAGTTTGGACCCCTCGCTGACACTCTCATCTGATCAAATGTGAGGTGCACATCAGATAAGAAGCTACAGGAGAGGCTGTTATTGACCAAAGAACTCTCCCTGGAACAAACTATAACCAGGGCAAAGATTTCAGAGCAATCCACAGCCTATTCTCGGACCCTGACGAATGATTCTAAGGGAGAAGTCAGCTATGTGAGCAACAGAAATGCTAAATTTTAGAAGCAACCAAGTAGAATGGACAGTCTGCAGAATACAAGCAAGAAAGGACAATGGAGCAAAGCAGAAGGGTTGCCTGTCAATGCAAATAAGTTCAAAAGGAGAGTTATATTCCAGCGTACAGTTGATCCCTTTTGGAAATCGTAGAAAATACTAAAAGGGGATCAAATTCCAGACCCGGATGAGTAGTTCCCATGTTGAATAAGATCATGGCATGATCGCCATAACCGTTACATTTAGTGTCTAACAAAGAACATTTCAACAGCAATGTTTCAGAAATAAAGACGTTATGTATCCAGGATGAGCGAGCCCCTCTCTTCCATTTTATGGTTTGGAAGGGAAAGGATTGGGGCATGGAGATAGCACATCGTGTCATACATCATATCACATGTAGGACCCAGGAGTTCATAAATTCAAACCATCTGTGGTCGCATTAACTCCTAGACGGGCCAAAGCAGCGGGTCACCTCTAATTTTCGAGGTTGAATAACTATAGTGTACAAAAGGTCGACAGCACAATTGTAGATATATTTGTATGTGCAAAAAGAATTTAAATCCCCAGAGACAAGTATATTATTTTGGTGGGTGTTTCTGAGCCATTCTTCAATTAGGTCATTGAGATAGTTTGGGGCTTTGTCTATGGTTACGGCAGAGGGTTTCCAAAAAGTATGTATTACAGCCCCAACCCACAATAAGGGTAGAACCTTGGACTGGGTAGCAGATATGAATAACCAGATCTCTATAACTTCCATATTACCCTGCCTTTGGTCAGATCACCACATTGTGACCTTCACCTTTCAACCACAAACAGCAGCAGCCTCCTGCCCCCGCCCCCACCATTGTCTCCCACCCTATCACGTAGCATCCACTAAATAACCAAAGCTTCCATCTCACCTTTCCGCACAGCACTTTCACCTGAGAACCTCTACTCCACAGAACCAAAGACCTTAGCAGACATATACTCAAACACCCTAACCAAGGCTATAAACCTGTGGCCGCATTAATGCCTAGAAGAGCCAAAGCAGCGGGTCACCTCAACTCAGTGGTATGCACTAGACTGCTGTTTTGCACATTGGGCTCTCCTAGAGGCAGGGGAACTCTGAGTGCGCAATGTCCTTGATGACCTGCATTGGGGTGCTCGCTGTACCAGACTATCAGAGATCCTTCACGGTGCATCAGAACTGCAGAGGTCCTACAATTCACAGGCACCTCCCATTACTTATGATGACTAGGAATATATCTCTGGATCTGCCATCACATATAAAGCATTGACTATGAATCGCAAATCTGTAGCTGGGTGTGATAGAGTCTGGGGCCTAGCAATACATAATTGGGAGAATCCCCTAGCCATTGGCAGCCAACTTGGCCCCTTTGGTGGGAGGGTGTGAGTTGGGAGGGATCAGATTAGTCTCCACAGTGCCAGCTGTGAGAATGCCCAGTAACTCCTTTCACAGCCTAGGAGATGGGAGCCTTGTAGGAATAGGAGGGATAAGAGGAGGCTCTTCCCTCCCTTCTGCGCCTTGCTGGTTCTTTTCTGCTCACCAACATGAACTCGTGGGAGAGCAGTGGCCCAGTAGTTTGTCAGGTTGAGCATTAACACATCAAGCTTAATTTGTAAAATAACACTGACAGTTGAACCCCTGGTGCACCACGCCACCCCCCCCCCCCCTTCGTTCCCCACAAACACACAAACTGTGACCATGAGCAATAAGAAAAACGCAGGCAAATGATGGCTTCACACAACAATCATCAGCCAGAAAATCGTAACGTATCAACACTACTGAGTGGATTGTGGAACGAAGGGGACATAGTGGTTGCCTACACTGGAGGGCATAGTGTAAAAGGCACATAAAAATAAAATGGAAACTTTCAAATATGGAGGAGTATACGAACCAATCAGGATACAATTGCCAAGTCAAAACAATTCTGCCAAGATGAACAATGATGAACAATGAACGCTAAGCAATAGCAGTTGTGAATGAAGACCTGGGAGTCACTCACAAAGTAACAATATTGGTTGGCATGGACAGCCTACAAAAGTCAACACAGAGACCAGATGAAACTCCTTGCACCTTTCCTCCTCGAGCTACTGAAGAAGAGTTCAGTGTTGCCACAGTTCATTGTTGAAAGGATGCAGTGAGCACTCTGTCACTGTCCAGCGCCAGACACGCCAGCCATAATTGCATGGCTCCTGAACTATTCTGACAGTCGTCCTACTTCAAGTTTCCTCCTGGAAAGAGGACACTCGGATACTCAAGCTTCCCATTCCAATTTATCCAGCATTTAGCTCAGCAGTCCAGGGTGCCACGTGCCGATTTGTGGAAAGGCTAAGCTCAGCAACCAGCAACCTACAATCTAAAATACTTCCAACGAAATGTAAAAGAAATTGGTAGGGTGACGCATTTCTTGCCAAATCACAAACTAAAAAAGACTCAGATAAAAAAACATCGACCCGCAGACAGAGGCCTGCCAAATGCACACCAGCATTCTATTCATTTACCCCATCAACCACTGATGTTTTAGAAGTCTGGAAATGTGGACTTTTTGGGCGTGTGGCAAACCCAGGTTTAAGAATTCAGTCCTTTATAAAGATCAACCCAAAGGGGCATTAGACTACTGCATCTCAAAACATATGTGGGTCACGCGGCGAGACTAGTAGCCAGAGGACAAGAAACACCCATGTGGGTGGAAATATGGAAAGGGGGGGTGTTAAACTGTTTCTCAATGCTTTAATTAAATCCACCAACCGGACGAAGAATTAGGTTTTAACCAATACGAAGACAGAGGCACTCCTAGAAGATTGGACCTGGGCCCTAATCCTTCACATAACTCAACTCTATGGTATAAACACATTTTCAGACGGATAATACACTTATAGGAATTCATGAGCAGTAGGGGTTTCTGTCTGGTAGCCAATTGCTTTCAGGAGGGATAATTCATATTCTTTAAAAAATCTTAGATCTTAAGCATGGAATAGAAATGTTTGCTGGATGTACCTGAAGCTTGGGCACTCTGTGGTTAAGTGCACTGAATTGGGCAACTCCGATCTAGTGGATTACTATTTCAGGACTTTGGGCCTAATTAGACATAGACATAGCAACTCGTGGGCGTATACCTACATCAAGCAAGTGAAGGAAGTGCCAGTGGAGGAGCAAGTGAAGTGGTCAAAGGGAATTTCGTAAAGATCTTGGTCAGCGGGAATGTCAAGATTGCTTTGAACCATGGCATAAGAGCACAAGAGATGCCAACAAGAATCTAAGGTCTTGTATGTTACGTCGAGCATTTTGGTACCCCAACAAGTTTCTTCATTCCAATGTTTCCTCATCAGGACTATGTTGGGAGACAATGAGAGTGAAAAGGATGCTTTTATGCAAATAATATATGGGGTTTACAAATTAACCTTTTGGGTCGGGGGTTTCCAAGACTAATTTCACAAATAACAGGAATGAGGTTTCCAGTCTTCGGAACAGGCAATACTGAAAAAGGGCTGTTCAGAGGCTCGATTAGAACAGTGGGAGGTTAAATGTGGGCAGTTGTTCTCGCAACAAACAGGAGGATAGTACTTCGACACTGGAAGCAAATAAGTAGGGCCATGTCTAAAGAATGGAATGATCAGGTCTTATATAGCAGCATATGAATAACTGATTATTAAAGGCACTGGTAGACCAGACAAAGTGTTGGAATCCTTGGTCAGGTTTTTCAAAGTGAAGTTTTCGTACGTACACAGACTGATAGGAACCGGGATGACTATCATAAGGGAGATGTTTTGTTAGTTATGTGAATGTTTGCATATGCCATTCTCTTTAAAAATGAAAAATAAAGATTCCTAAACACCTAAACAAAAAAAGGGGGAAGGGTGAGGGACCGTATGTTTCCCCCCCGATCTGATCTCAGTAAATGCAACCAAAGGGAGAGCGGTACAGAAGAATACCACAAGCGTGTGCGATTAATGATCCCTTTATCATTTGCAGTTCACTTGATTTTTTTACTCTGGGAATTGATAGGAAAATGTTGCAGTTTGGGGAATTGTCCTAGGTAAGCGTTACAACAAGAGAAATATGAAAAATTGCTGTTGGGTGATGAGCTGCGAGTTAGTACAATCGAATGTAGGTTTGGTCCTAGGGATTATGCAACAATACGTATTTGCCACAAAATCTACACCATACAACATTCAATATACAATGAAGACACAGGGAAGATCCGCTCATGACCTGAAACAATGGGCATGAAAGATCAGAAGAAAACTAGGGGAATAGTAACTCATGCTACTACTGCAGGAGGCCCCTTCAGAAGAATGCTATGATATTGTTTGCCCAAGATGGGTTCTACAAAGCATTATGCCTGGCACCTCTTATTCTTTAGGTGTTGCCAGTATAGTCCAAAGTATTTAGGTCTCAGACTCCACACTCGCTAGCATGCAGAGAAGGGCAGATTCACATCGATTGCCAAGAAAATATAGGGACACAAGCTGGCAATCTTAATATACCTCTTTTTTTTTCTTTTTTCTTGACATTAGTTTTGTAAAAAAAAACTCATTAACTCATTCCCCAGGGCATTTACCCGTCCTCCAAGAGACAGGAAAAGAAAAAAAGAAAGGGAAAGGAGGGAAAGGAGAAGCAACAGAAAGAACAAAGAGAAACGTTCAAGACAAAAGGATAGGAATAGGCTAGACAAAGGACCAAATTCCAGGATCCAGTTCTCATGAATTAAACTTAATATGCGCCTGTCGCTCCACGTCCTCATGCTCAACACACGGTTTCTTTGGTAAAATCATGTCCATGAAATTAATGACAGCACAAGTCAATTGGATATTTGTCCCTGAAATTAAATAGCTCAACCACTCGGACATATTTCCATTTTGTGGGGCGAAACGAGCCAGGTGTAGTGAACGTTGGTTGACGATTTTAGGGCACTCAGTTATTAGATGTTTGATCGATTCTACTTCAGTCAAACAAAAGCGACAGATGTTATTCATGGTTTCCTGATCTTTTCGTTTCATCAGAACCTCCTGTGTGGGATACAGGTTTAGCCATAGTCTTAAGAACTGATTCCGATGATAAGATGACAGGAATTTGGACAGGTATTTTGGCAATTCACCCACTCTTTGTGTTGAGGTACCTAGATCGACTGCAGCTATCAATTTCCTACGTTTCTCCATGTTAACTATCCAGTTCCATTGCCGGAACTTTTTTTTGCCACTTGCGGAATTTGGAGAACGAGAGATATGCTTAAGTCTGCTGCATTTAGTATAGACATCACATTCTCCGCCCAGTTGTTTAATAGGTTTGCTGATGGATCTTGACTTCTTTCATTCAGAATCATGTAGGGTTTCACAGCTGTTATACGTATTTTTCGAAGAGCTGATATTGATTTCCACAGTACAAGTGAATATAGTGAGTCCAGCCCTAATTTGTGTCGGATGGCCACCATTGAGACACTCTGCGGCAAATTAAGAACTTTCTGCCAAAAAAGCCCCTCCAGTTGTTGCCAAAAACCAGCATCAATTTTCCACCCAGCCTCGCTCCCAAAACAAACTGCTGGGGACACTTTATACAGGTAAAAAGTTAGTACTGGCTGAAGGATGAATTTGCCGTATTTTGCATGTAATTTTGCGCCTTGCTGTGCGAAGATCCTCATTCGGGACAAAACTTCATTAGTTCAACTCCACTCTTATTGAGATGTTAAATGAGATTCCCAATCATCAGCTTTAGTCAGGGAAACGTCATACACTTTCCACGTAAAGACATCTTTTTTTTGCTTTTGTTTGTGGGCCCAAAGCGATGACTTGCGACTTTCTCACATTTATTTCTAAATGATTTGAGGTCAGATAATCTTGTAGTGCAGACAACAATCGTTGGAGCCCAATTTCGGTTGGCTCTAATAAGACCACGTCATCAGCATAAATTACATGGCTTAAGTGCTTCCCATTTACTTTTGGCGGAAATTACCTTACTTTAGAGAGAGCAACAGGTAAGTCAGCAATGAAGAGTTTGAACATCAGGGCTGCTAGAGGGCAGCCCTGTTTGACTCCTTTAGTAGTTTTTATGTTTTCAGATAGCGCTCTTTCGGCATTTAAACACACTCGAATGCTGGTATTTGCATGTAGTGCAATTAACGGGGACAATAGCTGATGTGGACAGCCCCAGTTCATACGTTTTTTCCACAGGAGCTTGTGGTTGATGCTGTCGAGCGCCTGTTTTAAATCGACAAAGGCAAGAAACAATCTTTTCTTACGTTTTAGGCCGTCAAGTTTTTCCAGATTTAGAAGCAGCAGATTTAATTCGACGCCTATGCCTTTTATAAACCCAGTTTGCCTTTCGTCGAGTAAATTGACGCCTTCTGCCCACTTGGAGATTTTTTGCTGGAGGAAGGTGGCAAATATCTTTCCCATTGTGTCCAACAGCGCTATAGGGCGGTCATTTACCGGGTCTTCACGATTTCCTTTTTTAAACACTGGAATTACCACAGCGCATGTCCACGACTCAGGGATTGCCAGCAAAGTAGCAATTTGCTCAAATAGTACTTTGAGAAATTGCGCCCAATTTTCTTTGTTTGCTTTTATCATCAAGTTGGAAATGCCGTCAGGACCAGTGGCCCGTGAGGTCTTTAGCTTTTGAATGGCACTTTCGATGTCTTCCACTGATTCAACTACATTCCATTCACTGGACTCTATCGTGAGATTTGGCACCTCATTGGCTTCTTGATTGTTAAAGACTTCCGTGTAGTGTTTCACCCAGCTTGCAGCGTTCACTCCATTTGATAGAGCGAATGACTGTCTGCTTTAAATGCCCATTATTAATGATTTGCCAGATGTTTCGGCTATCTTTTTGGGTTATTAGGGGTAGCATTAACTCTGCTTGTTCTTGGTTCCGAATGGAATTAAATGATTTTAACCAGTTTCGGTAACGTTGTCGTCTCTTCGCAGTCAAGTGTCTTTGATTTTTCCGACCAGCTTTCTTTATCAAATTCAGATCTTTATTTAGCAGTTTTTTGCTTCATTTAATACGGGGCTGAATAGGTGCTTGTTTCTTATTGTCTTCAGATTATACCTGTGAGCACATGTAGTGAATTTTGTCAACAGGGGTAAGTAGTTTACCTGAGCTCCACCCATGATTGTCCGAGCAAAGTCAGCTGTCAAGTTGCCAATCTGTTTGCTGTTTATCCGCAAACGATTTTGTGCACTATTTATACTAAGTTCTGGTTTATAACTAAACTGGCTCGTTTTGTGGTGCCTATCCCAGAATAACACTAGGGCATCATGATCGCTTTTTGTTGATTTCTTTGTTGTTAACTTTTCAATGTAAGGATGCACGTTTTCTGAAACCCAAATGTAAACTAGGGTTTTTTGCGAGTCGCCTCTGTGCCAGGTGTTAGCAACTGGGATAGCTCCCTTTGTACAGCCATTTAGTATTACACAATGGCGTAGAGTTAATTCGTATTCCCACTTTGTGCCTCGATCTGCTGTTTCTGTTTGAACTTTAAGCATGTTGCAAGAGCTTCGCACTTTTGCTTTGTCAAAGCAAGTATAATTCAGGTCACCACAAACCAGAATAAAGGGATTATCGAAAGAAGCAAGACAAGCATCTATTTCAGATGTAATTGATGTTAGATATTCAGCCTCTTTGATCATTGCCGGATTCCAATAGGTATTTATTATCAGAAATTGTTTGTACAAGCACTAATTCTAGAATCAAGTCTGGAAGGCTCCTCGGACAAAAACAAACAAGTTGGGGTTCGAGTTGTTTATCACTTCCCATCCTGATGAGTTATTTATCATCGTTAAAAGTCCAGAGAATGGGCGGCCAAATATGTTTTTCCCAGCCGCATTTAAGAATACTAAATAGCCATCACTTATAGGCGTTTCACGAGCCACGTTTCTTGTAAACAAATTATTGGGCTCCTCATCGTCTGTGAACATCCTTCTTGAAACAGATGGGCAAAACCACGCGTATTCCACGAGGTTAGCAGTTGGGTCAAGCTACTTGACCCTTCGTGTTCCTAGACATCTTTGTATGGATTGTTTCTACGGCTTCGTGGGTTGGCCTGGTGTTTGAGTTGTTTACACAGCTCATCACTTTTTTTTTTTTTTTGTTCGATGAGGAGTTCTGATTATTGGCGCACAGAGAAGATTTTAGCGGCGGCTGATCTTCGCATTCTGTAAGATCAAATCCGAAGAACAATAGATCTTCTATGGCATCAAGCAACAGTCTCGCTAGGTTTTTTGACTTCATATGAAGAATTACCCAGTCAGATCTTGCTTCGGATTTGTATTCCACAATAGCAATATCATCAGATCTTATATTTTCGTAGCGCCGGAATGTAATGTAATAACCTCATTACGTTCGCTCTGTTTAAATTTACCTCATTTGTTTCTTCTAAGAGGTTTTCCAGTTCTAGTTTCAGCCAGCCTGATTTGGCAGGCTCAGTCGACACGTTTCTCTCATTCAACCTCTGCTGTTTTATTTTTTGCGATTGCGCTGCAGTTTGTTTCGGGTTGAGCCTCGATAAGCTGGACACATCCAGACCAGTCGACTTCTTTCCTGAACGTTGTTGCGCTTCTGAAGAGGCCAAATGCTAATTTGGACTCTGTGTTGGCCAATTCCTAGTCTGTCTCCGTTCGATAGTTCGCCGTTGCGCTTTCTTACTGGCGTCGACTATTGCAGGAGAGACTGGGCTATTCAAGGTGTAGCCTTCCGCCGCGCTCTCTCCGATTGTCACTATATCCTCGTTGTCGATTGACTATGTTGACAGATCACATAAGTCTGTTGAGATATTAGAGGCGGTGTCTTCGGACAAGGAAGACACTGCACGCCCTCACTTTGATGCAATTACTGATGTTTTCACTATTTCTTTAGCAATGTTATTGTTATCGTTCTGCTTTCCAGCGGTGGCAGCCGTCACTCTTTCTCGGGTGACTTCTATACGCGACGGTGTACTCAGGTTTCTAATAAACTTCTTTGCATCATTTGAGCGAAAACGTTTTTGTGAAGGTCCTTTAGAAGTATCTTGGGCTGCCTTTGTTTGTTTTTTCTTCAGAAGCGCAGGTTTGGCACCTGCCGATTTGATCGATTCTGCAGGGCCGGTGAAGATCCCAAATGAGACTTTTTGTTCGACTAAAGCCTCCTGGCCATTGTGAGAACTCTAAGGTATAGGCACAGGCTCTTTGGTTGTGCTTCCACTTTGTGAGGTTGGTCCTTCTGCCATTACTATTCTCGTTGGCTGAGCATCAGATGGCGAGTTTAGAGTTGCCACAGCTTCTTCCAGTGCTCGAGACAGGGCTTTTTCTATCACGGTGCTCGTTTTCTTTTTGTGTTCCAATTCGATGTTGTTGATGAGTTTCTTACCATCAGTCTGAGGAACTTCTTTAGGTGGTAAATCAGGGATCTGTGGTTGGGTCACTAGGACACCACGTGGAAAGGCACATTGGACATCATTATTGTGGTTATTGCAACCGCAGGTATTGCTCCTCTCAACGCCAACTGGTTGCGCCGCAACATTGTGTCTGATCCACTTTGTGCATTCAACGATAGCCTCACCAAGGTCCGCTTTTTCGAATGCATCGCGTTTTGTTATTTTGTTGAGGCGAGACTGCCATTGACATGAGGTTGCGGCTTCCAAATTGAGTCGTTGGACCAGATGTTCGATTAATTTTTCTAGTGCGATCAGTTTGCTATTTGCTGTAATCAGTAGAGAATTTTGGTCGCGCACAGCGTCATTCAAGGCCTCATAACTTCATGAAAGGCATCAGGGCAGTGGAAGTAGCCGCAAGGACATTGTTATGGATCTGAAGGCCGGCAGCAATGGAAATATTTCCTTTTGTGTTGGTAAAATCGTCCGCTTGACTGCTTACAGCTGGTTGAGATGCACGAGCACTTGCTGGCTCTCCTTCTGCAGTCATGTTCGCTGCCTCGTCAGGACGCGAGCTGTCCATAGTAATGCCGTCATGACCATTGGCTTGACAGCCATCAGATTGATCAGGATTGATGGACAGCACCACAGCCGCTGAATCATTCAGTGTAGAGGACTTTTTTGATGGATCAAGTGTCTTTCATTTGGGTACTTACTTGTCTGAACTTGGCAGACTTAGTTTCTTGTTTATTCATAAAACTTTCATTGAGGTGCTCTCGCGTCAAGAAAATGTCAGCTTTCAGCCGTTCTATCAAGCGGGCTTCACGAGCCACAACGTCATGGTGTAGAGCAGTGCTTAGGGTGTGAACCTTGTGAGTGTCTTTTACCAACAAGGCAGTATCCTTTGATCTTTTTTCAGCATGCTCCTCAACTTTATCATTGATGATTTCACGTACTAAGTTTGGAACCAACTTATTGGTTCTGCTCGATTCTATGACGATTTGACTGTTCTGGCCGGAATTCATTTGATGCACTGCCTGGTTATGCTTTTTTGACACATTGTCTTTGGATCTCTCAACATCAGGTATGTGTATTTCCCGCTGCCCATCGGGTATACTTTGTTGCTGCAGAAGTGGTAGCTCTAGCAGGGTTGCCACAGTGTCCAGCGGCGATCGCATCGCCAATAAATCAGCGTCTGTTATGTTGAATTAAAATGTTGTATCAGAGGCATCGTGATACACTGAAGGGGGCGGTGTACTTTTGTCATTTAGGCACTCCGCTGTTGTGCAGATTAGGACCATGCCCTGATGCAGCTTGGCTTGCGGCTCAGCATGAACATGACACGGTAAGTTTGTCAAAATTCCGGCTTTGAGGGACGTCTCAGAGTCAGCACCGGCCGACACAGCATTGGTGCGCTCCGCTTCCACTGCAGGAGCGTCTGCGCCAGATATAAAGGCTGGCACTGAAACAAACGCCGTTTTTGCAGAGCCCACTGTCGCCAGTGGAACCGAGAGTGGCGCTGAACCAATGCCCCCTTTCAGTGGGGCTGTGAGCTTGGTGCAAGATGATACTGATCCTTCGCTTGCAGTTAAAGGCTGCTTGCCTAACTTCCGTTTTGCCACCTTGGCACGCTGCCGCCGTAGCTGCAGTAGTCGATTGAGAGTATGCGGGCCAACATCAGTGAGGGCCGCGTCAGGGTCACTGGGCGGCGACGCTCGCGGCTCCATCCTTCGTCCTCTGGTCGTTCTGGTCGGACTGGGCGGACTAAACTCAGCTCCGCGCTGGAAGTTCTTTTTTAACGGGGGGTCTGGAAAATTAAAGGGGCATATATCTCCCTATAGATAAGGAGTGGTTCACCCACTTGTACTCCCTAGAAAATAAGCAAATCCTCCCAAAAATGAAAAATAGGGAGTAAAAATCCACTAGACGAAAATAGACAGACAACTAGGATCTTGTTCCTCATGCTTTTACCCACACATGGATATGCTTGAAAGAGTGGTACACAGTGCCACAGCAAAGTACCATTTACACTGCCTGATCCATAGAGGTAAAAACGTATCTTCTGATGTGCATTAATGACCAGGTACAAAGAAATATGTATACTAAAAAACCACTTCTGTTTTACAGGTGACATTTTTTCCTCACTTATGAAATACATCCATTCGGAATGGGATTTACTTGATTAAGCCCTAAAAAAAATATTTTATTCCCAAGTATGCCATTTCTACTGATTATACACTCCTAGGAAAACCTAAGGACCACTGTGGATACATTTTGGAAGGAATCAAACAGGAAATTCTATACATTTCAATAATCTTAATGATATACAAGCAAACTGCAGGAATTAAAGACCAGACCACAGGTAAACCAGCATTTGCCCAATATAATAGAAAAATAATCCCGTCTGGTATAGTTGAATGAGTGCAATACCAACTACTTTTAAAATCATTGAAAACTACAATGTTTTTTTAGTTATTTTTTTATTATTTTTTTTGGCTGATAAATCAACCTTTCAATACAAATTAAAAAAACAAGAGAATGTTTAAACATGAGTACATAAAATAATCAAATAGGAAGAAATAGCTGAACATAGAATTTTAAAAGAAACTACAATGACATTCCTATTAATAACATTTTAATGTCTGTTGGAAAAATATTAAAACTGTTGAACAGAACATCCAACATGATGCAAACCAAACTAATTACACACCCTCTTTTGATCCAATCATCCATCAATAGGATAACAATGTTGAGTTTGAAAATTCATTCTACTCCACAGTGAAGAATAATTGTGAAGTGTATGAAATTGGTCAATTGATATCGATTAAATATACAATATTCACAAAATCTGCACATTTTCTTGTTGCTACATAGGGGTTGTGGAACTTTCATCAGGAGCTACTTTCATAGTAATATTCGCTACGTGCATTCACTCCATTGGTGTTGAAATGGGGTCACAGACATGCTAAATAAAATACATTAACTTTTAAAGAATTAACAGCCATTAAACTCAAAAACCGTTATTGTATTAACGTTAAACACCAGACCAACATAACCTTCTGGAGGTATTGTTTTTAATTTCATACCATCATTTCATTACGTATGTTCTTATCTACCTGTCAAACATTATAGAAATCCATAATCTATAAAGTCTTAGAAGGCTTGAAAAACTGTTCCATTAGTGAGCTTACCATCCAATGGTCAATGAATGATAACAAGATTTGTATTTAGAAGTGGTATTCTAGAATGCACCTACAGGGGGGCAAAGAGAAAGACTCATTGTGGTTGGATACGGATTTAATCCTGATTTAGTGTAGCACGCGTCACCAAAGTTCCCAACGTTTGTTAGGACGTCTTAATGAAGGTCTACAAATTTCAAAATACATGACAAAATGGAAATAAACTAGGTAGGGCACTGGCATGAAGTGATCTGCAATGAACAAGGACAGACCAATAATGAGGAGGTGATCAATAATGCTGGAAAACGTGCAGAACGGTTGAAAACATAAATTGGGCGCTTCATTCCTACAACCAACTAGTCTATAGCTCTCCATCTCAATGCACACACAAAGACATCTTGGATTACTCTGTTGCAGTTGAGGCGAGATGCCTCCATCTGGAACAAGAAATATTTGATACCCCCTGACAATAGAACAGATTAAAGTCACAATTAAAACTGGACCATATAGGAAAGCACCAGTCTAACGACAGAACTCTACAGTATTCCTGCTCCACATCTTCACTGCATGCACATAGCGTGAACTAGATTGGAGTGAACTCACAGCAACCACATGTAGACAACTCGTGATGATCCTTGTCAAACTCAAGAAATCTCATATACACTGCTTCTCATCTCCCTTTCTCTTCTCGTTGATTAACACAGACAAGATACAAGATACCATGAAGGTCCTCCCTACCACAAATGCCAGTTTTTGTCCAACAAGTTGAGGCTTGATTCATACCACGTAGATCAACACAGCACACCGCACAACCCAATTCCCAGGCAGTAATGGCCCCATGGATGCAAAGACGGCCTTTCACTCTGAACTATACCTTGAAGAGGAAAGGGCCTTCAACAGACTTGGACTAGGCCGCACAACTTGGCTAAGGCATAGAATCCAATCCTTTCATAATATCGAGGGACACCTGGTAGGTATGGCCACGTTCACTGCTACTTTTCCCAATAACAATACAACAATTAGCATGTTTTGTCTGACCAAGTAATATTCACAGAGGGATACGCACAGCCACTGATGTGACATTTGTCTCCTGGCCAGCGGAAAAGATGCATCTCTACATTCCCAACCTGAAGGCTAAACTACATTGCATGGCGACAAACATTAAGCAATGTGGGGGCTTGGCCAGCATTGCATAAACCGGACCAACTCTAAACTGCTATCACGGGCATGACCCACAAAAATAATAGGCAGGAACTGGGCTACAAATGGTTAAGTGAAATTTACATAGGTATTGCAGTTCCCACCAACAGATCGGTGGTACATCAAGAAAACTAAGTTGTCCAGCTTCTAATTGTCAGAACTAAACTAGCCAAGTGGATACAGATGGCATTCTCAATGATGGGGCGAGTGTCCCTTGTCAAAATGATTGTTACCTCCAAGTTTCTGTATATCTTACACAACACCACCATCACTCAACCCACGGAATTCTTTTGAAAACTCAAGACGTTGGTATTTTACCTGGTGCGGGTAGGTGCTAATCCAGCTGTACAAGAAATGGGGACACTCTGTACCAGTTCTCGAGATCTATTATAATGTAAAATATGAACAATACCCTGGCAACGCTGAAATCAGACTACGGAGTAGCAGCAGATGCCCAAGAAAAATGATAAACCGTGCACAAGCATAGCCTAAATGCAGATAACTCGGTAGGCTAGCTGGCCACTCACAGCTCGATTCCCCGAAACTCCCCATTACACATTCCAAGGCTCATTGCAATACGAATTTGATAAACTGGGTATCCAAATGTGATGAATGTTCTATTTGGGAAGCCATCTTATGTGGTTTGATCAGCCCTGCCAGAATGAAGATGCACATACCCCCCCATCATATTCCTATTCTGCAGCATAAGGCACATCTTTGTAAGGCATTTAGCAGGATTCCCTTTGAACGACAGCCTTCGAAGGTGGGTAGGTATGTCCTAGTGCCCACAATATACCAGAACGGTTGGGGAGTACACGATTAGGCACAACAGAGCCAAGACTAGATTGGAGGACTCTAAGACATCCCTTCAAATAAAAGGATCTATGATTTACATACAGAATCACACATTATAAATACCTCCACATGTAGTACTATACACCCCTGAAGCTACTCATCCAATGCGTCAGATACATGTACCAAATGCGACCAGCCAAGAGCAGACTTCATATACCTGGTCTGCCAATGTCCCCAAAACCCAAGATTTCTGGATAAAGGGGGATGGTTGAACTGGTGTTATAACCAGGTGGCGCCTGCCCATGGCACTGGGGATATGGCTGTAAGGTCTACTTTGTGATTAACATTTTTCCAGGACACTCAAGAGCGTGTCCCCACTTATAGCTAGGCACAGAATAGCTGGCTATCCAAACTCACAACATGTCATTATCAAGAGGTAAACCATGCTTTGCTGCCTCCCTTGAACAAACCAAAGTGCATCGGTGGGGTACTTAAGACAATGATTGCTTGACATTTCCCAAGGTTTCCTCACCCGTTATTCACTGACTTGTGGTACTAATGTGTCACATTCAAGCGTGGATAGATCCCTATAAAGGGAGCCTGGTTCCATTATACCACAACAATTCAACTAATTTTTAGATACGAGTATTTGGGGGAGGGGAGGCAAAGAAAAAATGAGTGAGAGAATAATGGTGTTAGTGGCATGCACCGGAATGTAATTATACTTAAAAAGGGAAACACTTAGTCAAACTGGGGCTGCTTTGCTGTAAGACATCCATCATATACCAGAATGGTGTCCACAAAGAGGCCAAAACCTATACACTCTGGTGAAATACTAGTTTTATTCACCACAAAAAGGTCCTCTACTGGGACAACAAAATAAACAAAAAAAGGGCCAGGATAGGTCACGAAACCTCTAAGGTTCTCTCTCGTTTCTTATCGATAGTGGAATATGACCACCTCCTTTCCATCTTGTACTTCCAGTAGATGTTGCTGTGACTCGGTCAAAGATGTAGATACAACTGCAGATTAATTTAAACGTTAAGACAGACCCCATATGTTTGGTTATTTATTTATTTGTAAAACGCTCCTCACCCAGGAGTATCTGGGCACTACAAGAATATGCAGGTTCTTAGTTACAATACAAAATAGTTCCAAGCTATGGTACATGACAGAGAAAAATACATGATACAAAATACAAGTAATTTATGCAGAGCATGTGCAGCGATCATATACAAGTAAGACTCTGGTGTAGTTGGACAGGCCATATTGAAGGTACTACTGGTTAGAGGGCTTTGGATGTAAGCCAACGTTTGGTGTTGTCCCTGAATTTATAGAAGGATTGAGTAACTCTTAGGGAGGATGGTAAGGAGTTCATCAGCTTAAGAGGGCCTTGCCACCTCTTTCCCAGGATCCATAATTCTTCCCTCTACCCAACCTTTACTCCTCTCCTCTGGCCTGGATTCTCCTTCCACTATGGGTTTGAGCACTTTGAATTGTAGTCTGAACGCTACCCACTTACTTGGGCGACGCGTGCCCTATGGTTCTCCGTCATGCCCTTGCTAGCTACCAACTTGCTAGCCTCCTGCACTTTGCCTCCTGAGGACTACCACCTACTACTCCCTGGGTACCCTTCGTCACCCCTCATCTCCAAGCCTACTCCTCTGTCCCTCGTCTCTCCAGATTCCATCCACTACCACCTTCAAGTATCGGCAACTCGCTCCAAACTCCTGCCACAACCACCTTCTCCAAACACTGCCATTCCTGCGATATCCCTTTTATACTCCTCCCCTGGGATAAGTTTGGGTGTAAGGGCCTGCACATGAGCATCCACATTACAGAGATTGTGTGACTGGTTCCTGTGGCGCTGCGTCACTCCCCCTGATAGAGCATATTTCCCAGTGGAAGAGCCACACAGAGGCTTTAAAGAGCCAACCCACCACCTGGATGTCCTAGTTTTTATGTTTGTTTTATTATTTCTTATGCGCATCAGACCCGGGGGTATCAGGGCGCAACAGTTTCAAGAATATGCAAAGCTTAGTTACAAAGTTACAGATAATGAAATACTATTCTATATAACGACATACAGTACATAGTCTTCGGTGAAGACTGAAGATCTAGTGCAGGTTACAGATAAAACACACAGAGCATGAATTTACATTTTTACAGTGGATAAGGCGTAGTGATAAGTTACATCTTGTCTGCAGAGGCATAGGATCACAACTGGCAATTACACTGGCAGGTTTACAGGTCGGTGGATTTGAGCCATGCGATAGTGTTTGATCTAAAGTTCAGGTAGGATTGGTCTTCTCTGAGTGAGGAGGGCAAGGAGTTCCAGAGCTGGGCCGCTTTTACAGGGAAGCTGCAACCCCTGTACTCCCGTGGCCGCAGTGGGGCCAGTGAGAGTATTACAAGTGCTTCCGAGTTGTTGTCATCATTTCTGAGGACGCAGGGAATTGCATTTAATGGAGACTGGCTTGAGGATGTGCAGCTCCCTCCATTCATTCATTTGCAGGTCTCTTAGCCATGCTCAAAGTATCTTTGGTGGACATGTGACTGTCCTACCCAGTGACAGGGGCCATGTGAGACCAGCAAGGGGGTCTTCCCCAGTAGTGCCCCCAGAGGCAGCATTCATTAGATCAGGTGATAGCAAACTCCTTAGGTCATCCCATTAGCAGCCCACAGAGAAAGGAGAGGGGTTTGTCACACAGCCGACCGCTTAAGGCCCAGATACTTCGCCCAAGTGGCTTGCCTATAACTGGCAAATAATTCCTAAACATGCAAAACTTTCCATCCTTAAATACTTTTCCTAACTTTTATTTACAGTGTAATGCAATTTCTGTTAAGAATTACTTATTAACATGGCACTACATTCCTGCAACGATCAAGCACAACTAAACCACTTTGTGAAAAGGTCTTAACACTTTAAAGTGAATTAAAGATATACAAAATTGCAACTAAAACCCGCAAATGTCTTTGGGCTAGAACACCCTGAACTCCTCTGTAAAATGATACGTGAGGCCTTGGCCAGCGTTGCAGTTCTGTAAGGCCTTAAAATGTACCATTTTCCGCTATGTTTGCATTAGATACAAGTCCCCACAATAAAACGATATTTAAATCTTTCCAGGTTTTGGCCAAAGTCACTGATGTAATCTTGAAAGAAAATGCAGTTTGCCAATGAAGTTCCATGATATTTCTTAGGGTGAGGTGGCGAGAAACCCCAAAAGACCATGTCATATTTTACTTAATAGCTCAAAGTTTTGACCAATGTGGGACAAAAAGTTTTCAAAATGCACTGGTTGCTACTACATTTCCTAAACAGGGCTGGCATTCCCTCTGTCAGTGCCCAGGGTGAAACAGAATTTGGTGCTCCCCCGTGAAAGCACGACTTGCACCAGCACGGCAGCTGGCTGCTTTTCCCTTAAACGGGGTGGCGCCTGCCCCTGGCTCGAGAGGGCTTAAGCCTCCCACTTTTAGAAGGTTGCAGGAAGAAGGCAGCACTCTGCCTTGATGTCAGTGTGCTCATCCCTGGGCTCCTACGGGAAAAGGTTTCTACCAAGATCCTTTCAGATTTGCCACCTGGGAGAGCAAATTGTTTACATTTAAACATTCATCAACATGGCAGCAGCAAACATACAGTGACAGAGGACAAAAGCCCACCCAGGCCACATCAGTACACCCTATGATGACAATCTTTCAAAACTGTCATCCAGCCATACCCTTACCCTCCAAAAAGAATTTGAAGCTGGTTCCACCACCGTGCCAGGTCTTCAAGGCTCATCTATGCCAGTTGGAGCCCTATGTGAAAGGAAAGCTCCCGGTACCAGCATAGGAAGCTTTCCTGTTCTGTAGACCATGACTGACTCCGGAAACTGCCAGATTTGCTTCGGAAGACTTGGCACGAGACTGAATGCAAAATATTTTGGAAGATAAGATATAGAAAACCATTCTTCCGCTTCCTTATTCAGTTCCTAATTGTTTCCTACGATACGAGCTGTGTCTTACATCTTTGGGGACTGTTGTATTGTGGGAACAAATGTGTATTTTGGGGACAATCTGGATATCTATGGAAAATTCCTTATTTGAGGATTTAAAACACGATGCCAGCTTTGAACAACTGTGTAAGAACAAATGAATGCATTCTTAAAAATCTGGGATATGACGGGGAGGATCTAGTGGCTAAGTCAACGAATATTACAAATACATTATTTGAAAAGGATTGAAGTCACACAAACTAGACAATATCCGACTTGTCATTGTATAAAGAATATACTAATTTGCACGGGAAAAAGTTAGATATCCTAGATATGTGATAACATGTCTAACACCATGCTTTAAACCGTAGTATATGAAATTCCATCTGAATATTGTGCCTACTCTGTAGGTGATGGGACCTAGACTCGTTTTGGAGCGATGGGAGAGGAACTGTAGGCTTTGCAAGCTCTGGGAATTGTGGCAATGTTATGAAACATTTAGTTACCTCCTGTGTAGCCCTTAGAGATTTAAGAACAATCCACTTTCTAAAATAAGTAAACAACACTTCGAAAGTGGCATTAGAATCTGTGTGGACAAGGTTGATGAGTGGTGACTACCTTCCATTAATTTTACCTTTACTTTGTTTCTTAGCAAAAATATATGATATATTGGCAAATGTGTTGCAACCCGGGGCCAATTAACCTAGGCAAGTAATTAATGTAATAGTATCACTTTGGGGTTGTGTTAAATGGATTAAAATCCATTTTGTTCGATTTTTATGAAATTTGAAATGTGTTTCAAATAGCATATAGCTATTTATCTGGAATAATCATGTATTTTGACATTTTACATCGGTTTACTAATTTTTCTTTATTTTTCAAAGGTTTGTAAATAAACCAACCACAATAAGTAAATAAGAATGCAGAAACAGACAGCCTTGCACCCCGTTAAAAAGATGTGCAAAGTGGTACACCCATTTTTCAATTTACAGATATTTTTTGCTAGGGCGAGTGTTGTGACCAATGTAAACAGCAGAGTCCAACTTCCATTACTCACTCAAAAGGATTTTTGCAGAATCACTATCACAGACATGTTTCAAATTTAAAACGTGCATTTTGCATAAAAACAAAAAGCATTTTGGGAATACAATGGACACAAAATGCCCTTTGTTTTTATGCAAAATGCCAGGTTTGGCCACAACCCTCTGCAATGCCCTCCTCCTCCCACAAGGAGGAAGGGAAGCCCGGAGTATTTTTGGCAGCGTCGCCCTATTTGAGTGAACACCTCCCCTCTCCAACACAGGAGCAGGGAGCTTTTCACTTAAAGAGGGTTCCAGCACGAGGAAGCCTTTCAAAGGCTGCCACATGCTAGCATGGCACCCTATTAAGGTGAAAATCTTCCCGCTTCAGCATGAGAATAGGGAACTTTTCACTTTAATAGGACACCGCCACCACGTCAGCTGGGGGTAGCCTTTCAAAGGCTGCTCCATGACGGCGTGACTGCAGCACCCTATTAAAGTGAAAGGCTGGGAGGATACAATACCTAATGATTATGCCATTATAAGATCTGACAGAAACACCACTCAAACAAAGGGAGGCGGACTTGCCTTCATATACAGAAATACCTTCGACATCAAAATCATCCAAGATGCGCAAATCCCGTCTGCCGAATCCTTGTCAATTAAGCTATCCCTCTCACCTAACCACACGGCCACCGTGCACCTCATTTATCGACCACCAGGACCCATCTCCTCTTTCACAGAGGACATTGCATCACTTATATCCATAAACACCAAACCTAACTCGCAAACCATCCTACTTGGGGACTTTAACCTCGGTTTCAACGATCCTAAAGACACCAACGCCCTTGACTTAGCCAATTCATTATCTGATTTGGGTCACACGCACATCATCCACGAATCCACCCATATCAAAAGGTAGAACTCTAGACTGGCTCTCACACATCAATTGCTCTATTGACCTCCTATCTAATGACCCATGCATCTGGTCAGACCATCACAAACTAACCTTTGCTATCAAAGCTAACACTACTCATTTAGCGCCTATCACCGCCCCTGCCATCCGCACGAGAAACAAGAAAGACATTACTCCCGACAAACTCCTACCTATACTACTCCCCATATTGAATAATATTGATTCAGATGCAGACCCTACAGCTCTAGTGGACACTTACAACCAGGCTATACTTAAAGCTCTGGATTCCATTGCCCCGCTAAAACTGCGGAAACCGAAACCACAGCGTCAACTTAACACATGGTTCACGCCACAGTTAAGAGAATTACGTAAAGCCAAAAGAACCGCTGAGGCACTTTGGAAAAAACACCCCACAGCTCCTAACAGCTCCTAAATCTGAACTAACCCTAGTATCCTCTTGCTACAAAGAAGCCATACTCCTCGCCAAAAAAGACTCCTATAACAAAAGGATTACACAAGCGGAATCCAATACTAAAGAACTTTTCAAAATACTCAAAAAATTAGAATCCCCTATTGCCCCGACTGACAAAGGTATTACTGACGCACTATGGTGTAGCAACATCCAGAAAGCCTTATTAGATAAAATAGCTCGTCTACAATCCAAAATTAACCAAAAAAATCTGTGCTATCTGCAGACCCTAACCACAAACAACTTCCTAACATACCTCCAACCTTCCAGACGACTTGTAAACCTTTCAGCTTCTCACCCCTTTCAACGTGGGAAGTACAAAACATCATCAGGAAACTAAAACCTTCAAACTGCCAAGGTGATGTCTGCCCTGCCCCGATTGTTAAAGCAGCTGCACACGATCTGGCGCCATTCATCACCAATCTCATCAATGCCTCTTTCAAATCTGGAATAGTTCCTGACAATCTTAAAGACGCTTGGGTCATTCCACTCCTCAAAAAACCTACGCTTGACCCAGCCAACCTGTCTAATTACAGACCAATAACGACGGTACCGTTCCTATTAAAAATACTGGACAGAGCAGCCTACCTACAAATACAGGCTTATCTAGAAGCTAATAATCTCCTAAGGCTCAGGCAATCAGGCTTCCGACCGAGACACGGTACGGAAACTGCACTAATTGACCTTACCACCCAGATCCAAACCTTGAAAGACCATGGCAAACTTGCACTCCTTTTGCTGCTTGACCTGTCAGCAGCGTTTGATTTGGTTAACCATCAAACACTCTGTCAACACCTGAAATCCGCAGCCCACTTTTCAGATGCAGCCACGGCATGGATCACAGCTCCTTCCTGGTGAACAGAACCATGAGGGTCTTCTCTCCCACAGATTCCGCCGAGCCGGCCCCAGTACCTTGTGGTGTCCCGCAAGGCTCATGCGTGTCCCCGACACTTTATAATATATTCACGAAACCCCTCTTCGATATCCTAGACTATCTGGGTGTTACGTATATCAACTATGCGGACGACACCCAGATACTCTTTCCTATCACAGGTGACTACGAAATAGACAACACGACCCTCAATGAAATCTACTCCGTTATACAAGCATGGATGGCACACCATGGCTTGTGTCTCAATGACGATAAAACCAAGCTGATCATCTTGGGCACTCATGCCAAACTTAAAAATCTCAATCCTTCATTTAAAGCCTTTACCATAGATGGCAATCTCATCTCAGTCTCTAATAACACTAAAACTCTTGGTATTTACATCGATGCTACCTTATCCCTCTCTAAACAAACTAACGCAGTAGCGTCATCAGCTGCTTACACTTGCAAGCTTATCACTGCATGCAGACCATTCATCTCCGCACCCAACTGTATCAGTCTCACGAGAGCACTAGTCCTCTCCAAAATAGACTACTGCAACGCCCTCTACTTGGGCACCAGCCACAAAAACATTAATAAATTACAAGTAGTCCAAAACAATGCAATCAGAGCTGCCCTTAACATCCCCAAAAAAGCACACATATCTGAGACCAGACGTAACCTACGCTGGCTCCCTGTCAAGCATAGAATATCCCTGAAAACGCTTGCCCTCACACACAAAGTTAGGGCTAACCTTGCTCCAGCATACCTCACTAACCATTTCACACCACACTCTGCCTTGAGACCTCTTAGAGCAGCCCAAACTAACACCTTGACCATACCGAGATTTAAACGCCACAACTCGGGTGGAGCTAGCTTCCCGGTACAAGCATCCAAACTATGGAACACCATCCCCCCACATCTACGTGCAGAACCTTCATTTAACCGGTTCAAACATAGCACGAAGTGTTGGCTCCATAACACGGACTCCTGACAGCCTAACCTTAGCCTATTGGACATTGGCCAATCACTTGGAATTAATATTTCTGTGTATGCACTTGCTTATTATGCCAGTTCCTACCTGTAACTATTATGGAACTTGGCTGACTGTATTGTTTTGATTGCACACTTATGTAACTGTAACCCTCCTGTAACTGTAACGCAACTCTGTTTAACTGCTCCCCTGTAACCAGCTCTACCTTACGCGCCCTTATGCCCCCGGGCCTGGCTGCGCTTTATAAATAAACTAAATACAAATACAAGATAGTTCAAGGGCAACACGTATGTCTTCGAAGAAAGAAAATGCAGAGCAACACAGATTCTACTCCTGGACCACGCTTGGAGACTGGTCTCTGGTATTAAGCACGTTATAAAAAGATTACGAAATTAATTAAGCTTCCCACCTCAGCACGGGAGCAGGGAGATTTTCACTTTAATAGGATTCCTCCACCATGCTTGGGGAAGCCTTTAGACGCTGCACAGTGCTGGCTGGCAGCAGTGTCCTATTGAAATGAAAAGCTCCTCACTCCCCTGCTCACTTGTCAAATGTGATTGACAATCACAAAATGCCAAAAATCAAATTGAACTACAGCAAGGAGGCTTCACACAACAGATAGCGAAAGCCTAAACAAAAAAAAAAAAAGGACTAAACCACCATGTAGGATTGAAGACCAGGACCAGTACTGCCTGGGACTCTGAGGGGAATGTTCTTGCAGGCATAAGCCACATAGCGCAACGAAAAACGAACCCTGCGACGGCACAGACAAGAGGCACCAATCATGCCACTGAACTCGATGCAAGCAATGAACAGGCTTGCAACCCCATTGAGCTAAACAGGCTACAGCCCCCCAAAACCCGCCCCACCCTGAAATGTGAGCTGAGCCCCGGGGCATACGCACATAGCTTTTTGTTTGTCAGAGAGGGGAGAGAAGCCTTCAGCTTTAAAGGGTTATTGTGTTCGTGCAGAAAAACGTATTTGCGCAAACAGAAAAACTTTAAAGCTGCTAGTTTCAAGAAAGGCTTCCGACGCCTCTGTCTCCGAAAATTCAAATGCGCACATCAGCCCCCTCCCCACAGATGCAAGCCAATATATAACAATGTTAAGTGTTCTTTCACATCTGAGGGGAAGGGGCTGATGTACACACGTACTTTTTGTTTGGGAGAGAGGCGCAAGGGAAGCCTTTTCTGAAACTAGCAGTCTTAAAGGGTGTTGCATTTTAGCTCATTGTGTGTGAAGGAGTGCGTATGTAATGCCTGCGTGAATGAGTGTCTGATGTATGGGGGCTGGTTATGCATGTAAATGAGCAAGTCACTCAGAGTGTTTGTTGAATAGAATGTTGAAATGAGTGAGTGAATGTGTAAGTACATGTGCGCTTAGGTGTAATGCCAGAACGAGGAACAGATTCTGGTGTGTAGAGGGTGGGGGTGGGGTGTTTGGTGGGAGAGGAACGGTAGGGGAAGAGGGACATCCATAATAAAGTAAGCATGACATGTGTTATGTGACTAAAATGGCATTTGAGTGCAGCCAGTCTAGTCATTTATTACTGGGGCTTGACATGTTTTACTAGGATGGACGTGTTTTTATTAGTGGCATTATACGCAAAGCAAACATGAGTATGTTCATAACTGGGAATACTGGCCTATTTTGGTGCAGCCAGCATGCAAATGTTTTCATACTTTAATATAATGTTATAATGAATAGAATGTATGGTTTGCATCTCCTGTTGAAGTTGGTTTAGAGGCACACTGTACTTCCGATTGGTCCCCTGGTGGTCGCTTTTGCTTAAAAGGGTGATGACTGATTGGATAGCTGGGCTTTAGGCATAAAAATGATCAAAGCAACTAATTGTGTAGGTTATCTTTAAATCCTATCACTTTGTCATTCTCACTGGCAAATTGCGCTATAAAATGTACCTTTTGATACTTGGTGCCCACGCCAGACAACCCTTAGAGTAGAACACAGGGGGGGGGGGGGGGGGGGATTGTGGTGGCGAAGCCTCCAAGTTTGCCCCACCCAGTTTCTGAAGTGGCCACACCCATCACCAGTTAGGCCTCCCCCTCGCCCAAAAATGCAGGTTCCGTTGCGCCCCTGGCAATGAACAAAGAATTATCGAACAAGATGGACTATAGCGATCCAAATGTATGCCTTTTAATGAAGGATGGACTCTTTGGCTTCCAAGACCACAGAAAAGAGAGACTGAATGGGCGACTTCAGGGACATGACATCAATGCAGTAAACAGTTCACTTCACTCGCTAATCACTTAACAAAAAATTGTAACAACATGGCTGAAACTCAAAAGGGCGGGCTGCGCCATAATATCCTTTTAGTAGTAGCCAGAGTTGGATGTGAGATGCCCAAATCTCAAATGGTTGAAAAAAGCAAAACTTAGGTGTTTTTATTGTACAGCGAACAGACGGGGATGTCCGCGACCCTCACCGGTTGCCAATCCAGGTCCAATAATGGCAAGGGTTTTTAATTTCCATGACCGAGATGAAAAGTGGATGAGCTAATTTTTTTTAAATCTAATTTTGCCAGTTCAACAGAACGCATTTCTTCACCAGCAGAGAAGTATTAAATAGCAATGTTATATTGAAGTAAATTAAACATAATGATAAAAAAGGAAAGTGCATGCATTAATTTGACGGCTGCATTCAGGGACATTATTTGGGGATTGCCAGGGGTAGCTGCTGCTACCCCTGGACCTGTCCTTGCAAACCCTGGGCCACTGGACAAAGAGGCAGTGCTAAGAGCAGATATCTGTATTACACCTGAAAAAGGCGGCTGTAAATGCAGATAACTGTGCCACTGCTTTTTTCACCTGGAATCTAGATGAAGCCACTATAACGAACAGGTTGGCAGTCCATTAGTGAAGAATGCCTGAATGGTTGGGGTTCAGAGGTGGGGCTGTCTGTGCAGCCCACACCCAGTACTGTAGCAACAGGAAGGGTATGGGGGCTAGGTCTAGCTAGCTGGTAATGGGTATGAGCAACGCAAATCTCAGTGTTTCTCGTTGTCTGCCTTGCACATCCAGCGAGCCACTGGGTCTGATGAGGGGTGTGTCCCAGTGGCTTCTGTCACCAAACCTGCCTGGGCACTTTTTGACCTGACCCAGATCTGCCAGACCTGCAACACAGGCATAGTGCAGATAGACAAAAGGTGAGGCAATTAATTTACATGAGGTTGCCCTCACCCTTTGAAGTAAACCATCAGTTGCTTCCTCAAGCCAAAAAAATATATATGATCAAGCCACTAGGTGTGGCGAAACGCGTCAGTGTGTTTGCCTCTCTAATAACTTTGCTGGGTACGATGCTTTTTAATGAATTAATGGAATAAAGACATTTTAAATGGAGAAGCAATTTGGACTGTGTTGTTCGTGTTGAAATGCTATATTGCTGGAATCAACGGATTTGGAAAGTTGAGAGTGCGATTTAACAACACTGACAGAAGGTCAGGTGAATACAAGGAGATACATGGGATACATTACTCACCGTAATCCTATTTCTGATGCTTGTATCTGCTTAGATTCACATGCTGTGCATAGGCCGACACCTAGTGGAAGCTGCAGAGTAATAGAGTTTGTTTTTCGAAATTCGAAAAGGGGCGTCGAACCAGGGTGTGCCAATAATACTATCCCTAGTGTGACGTCCCATGTACCCATAATCCCTCACACGTGTAGGACCCTCAGATTGCATTTTTTCTGACATGAGGTAGCATGAGGAGTAGCGCCACTACAGAGTATTCAAGCAGATAAGAGAGATAAGACTACAAGCATCCATGCGCCTTCCCTCAGAGGGGGGGAGGGGCGGGTGCATGTGAATCCAAACAGATACAAGCATCAGAAATACGATTACGGTGAGTAATGTATCCATTCTGAGGCTTGTGGAATCTCCTTGGATCACATGCTGTGCATAGATTAGTGAGCAGCGTTAGAAGGAGGTGGGATGTGAGAAGGTTCATGAGCGAACAAGTGTCTTAGAACCGCTTGTCCCACTTGAGAATCTGCCTTGGAATGAGTGTCAATGCAGTAGTTCTGAGTAAAGAGGTGAATAGAGCTCCATGTAGCTGCTTTGCAAACGCTGTCGGGTACATGTGCAATGAAAGCCAGAGTGGCTTCAGTACCTCTTGTAAAGTGGGCCCTTGGCGTAAAAGCCAGTGTTTTATTTGAAAGGGAATAGCACAGGATACATCCGACTATCCACTTAGAGATGGCGTTTTTAGAGACGCGATCTCACTCTCTGCCTGGAGCTATGGAGACGAACAGCTGATCTGTTTTTCTTAGCATCTGGTCTTGTCTGCATAGTAGAGGACCGTCCTCCTCACATCTAGTGTGTGGAGTTTCACCTCAGCAGAGCTCTTGGGTTCTTGGAAGAAGGCAGGTAGGTTAATAGTCTGGTTAACATGAAATTTGGAAATGAACTTGGGTGAGAACCTAGGGTGAGTGCGTAAAACCAGTTTATCCTAATGAATAGTAAAGAAAGGATCCTGCACTGACAGAGCTTGAATTTCACTGACCCTTCTTAAGGAGGTGATGGCAACTAAGAAGGCAGTTTTATAAGTCAGGTGTTTGAGAATAGATTTGTGCATGGGCTCAAAAGGAGGTCCCATGAGCTCAGCAAGTGCCACATTAAGGTCCCAACCTGATGGTGGGTTAGACATTGGAGGGTGGAGTCTCTTTACCCCTTCCATAAATGCTTTGACAACTGCCACTTTCCACCATGACACCTTGTTATGGGAGGTGGTATAGGCTGATAAGGCTGCCAGGTGCACTTTAAGTGAGTTAAACACTAACCCTGCATCCAATAGGTGGAGCATATAGGTGACAACATTAGGAGTACAATCAACTGGGTTGATTTGCTTACTCTGGCACCAAAATAACACATTTTCCATTTGTCATAGTAACATGGCCTTGTGTTTCAAGATATCCATACATCTCTGGGGTAAATTGAGATGTCCGAACTCTATGATTTCAGGAGCCATGCTGCCAAGTTCATTAAGTTGGGCTGAGGATGAACTGTTAGCCCCTCGTGCTGGGAGAGTAGGTTGTACCGGCACAGGAGTTTGATGGGGTCGCACACCACCAGTTTGCGTAGGTGTGGATACCATGGTTGTCTCGCCCACAAAGGAGCAACTAGGATGAGCATCATCGGTTCCCTGTGGTAGTTGTTCACCACCTTCCTCAACAGAGGGGTTGGTGGAAAAGCATAGGCAAACATCCCTGACCAATTCATCCATAGGGCATTTCCCTTGGAGCCTGGCTGGGGGAACCAGGATGCAAAGTTTGGGCATTGCCTGTTCTCGCTTGTGGAGAATAGGTTTATAGTGGGGGAAACCCCACTGAGAGAAGAGGTCTCCTACGACTTGTTTGTGTAGTCTCCAGTCATGTTCTTCTGGGAGGGGTTCCCTGCTCAGAGCATCTGCTAGGGAGTTGAGATCCCCTGGAACATGTTGGGATGACAGGTAAATCTTCCGTTTGAGTCCCCATTTCCAAATTTTCAGGGCAAGCTTGGACAGATTTGGCGAACGAGTGCCCCCTTATTTGTTTAGGTAAAACATTGCAGTTGTGCTGTCTGTTAGGATCTGCACTGACTGGTTGACTATGAGGGGTTTGAATGCCCGAAGCGCTCTGAAGACGGCCAGAAGTTCTAGCAGAGTGATGTGGTTCTGAGACATTGTGTGAGACCAGAGACCCTGAACTGTATGGTGAAGCTAGTGGGCTCCCCACCCTGCTAGAGAGGTGTCTGTTGTGACATCGGCCTGTATCTCTGGATCGTAGAAGGGTTTCCTCTTCGTAAGATTCTCTCTTGTCCATCAAGAGAGAAGACTCAGTACTAGTGTTGGTGAAACGACTACTAGATCGTCCCACTGACCACTTGCTTGAGAACACTGTTTTGCCAACCATTCCTGCATGGGTTGCATGCGCAGGCGCGTGTAGGGAACCAGCTAAATGCAAGATGCCAATATGCCTAGCAAACGCATCGCTTTGCGCACCCTTATTTGGCGACTGGCCTGATATTGAGGAATTTGCAGCAACAGATTTCGAATTCTTTCCTCTGATGGAAAGGTCAATCCCTCTTGGATGTTTAGGACAGCTACTAGGAACTGTTTTGAGGTGCTTGGCACCAGGCTTCATTTTGTCTCGTTGATTGAGAAGCCCAATTGGAAGAGGAGGTTGATTGTTCTTTGGATGTTTCGTCTGAAAATTAACGGGGATTCCCCTGTAATGAGCCAGTCGTTTAGGTAAGGGCACACTGGGATTGCCTCCCTGCGTAGGTGCGCTGCCACCACCGCCAGTACCTTGGTGAATACCCTTTGAGCCGAGGCTATTCAAAGGGCAGCACCTTGCACTGGTAGTGCTAGTTGTCTATTTTGAAACGCAAGGATCTTCTGTGCGCTGGGAACATTGGAATATGAAAATAGGCATCTTTCATACCCAATGTTGCCATGTAATCCCCTTTTATAGCAGGGGGATTTACTTCTTGTAGTGTAGTCATGCAGAATTTTTGTGGCTTGACATACTTGTTTGCAGGGCGTAAATCTAATACTGGGTGCATTGTTAAATCTTTTCTTGGCACAAGGAATTAGGTTGAATAAATACCCCTGTTTACCTGGCTGTCCGGGACAAGTTCTATGGCGTCCTTTGCAAGCAGAATGGCGATCTCCTCAAGGAGGATTTTCTGGTGTTCCAACAAGTGTACCTTCTGTCTCGGAGGATGGTTGTGGGGGCACCCTAGTAGCTCTATACAGTATCCTGCGGACACTGGACAGCACCAATCTGTCCAAAGTGATCCCCTCCCATGCGTGGGTGAAGGTGGAAATGCACCCCCCTACTGGGGATGCATGGGAGGGGACCCGAAGTGGAACGTCACGGTTTACTGGGTGGTGTACCACCTCTGGCGGGGCTGCCTCTACCCCTAGTGCAGCCTCTGCGCTGCCCGCTGGGGAAGCTTTGTGATGATTGGAACTGATTGTTGCCCCATGAGGTTCCTTGATTTTGATAGTAGTTTGAACGCCTTTGGGAGCTTTGGCCCCGAAAGCGACGTAAATGAGTGTTTCCCCTCTGTCCTGAGGGTTTATTTGTGAGTTGTATAAGAGATTTTAGGGTCTCGCACCCGTCCTTAGCTGTTTTTAAGGCTTCTTCCACTGCCTTGCCGAATAGTACGTTCGGCTCTACCAGCATGTCTATAAGAGTGGCTTGGGTTTCTGGTTTGAACCCTGACCGTCTTAGTCTTAACCAGGCATGACGCTTTATTTCAGTGCCTTCGGCGATTAATCTCCCAGCATTATCTGCTGCATCAAAGTTTATTTACAGTATGCATCCTGATACGGACCTATCATCTGCTGCCAGCTGAGCCAACTGGCTCTTCAGGGGTTCAGGTGCAGAGGATAATAAAGCAGCTACTTCTTCCCACTGATGGCAATTGTAGCTTGCCAAAAGAGTGGCACCGTTATCAATTTCGTGCCTGATAAGCGGAAGTGGAGGCAACTTTCATGCCCAGAGCATACAGTCTTTTGCTTTCTTTATTAGGGGGTGCTTCAGAAGAAGAAAGTGGTGTTTTCTGGTGGTTGTTACTACCAGGGAGTCGGGTTTTAATGGACCCCTAATGTACAGGGGATCGGACGGTGCAGCACGGAATAATTTTTCAACTCTTGGATTAACCGCACAAGTAAGATTTGGAGTTACCAGTGAGGGGCCAATTCTATGCTGGACAGATTTTAATATAGGGGTAGTCTGAATAATAATAATAATTCTTCCTTGAGGATAGAGGTCGGAATCGTCTTCCGATGATAGGGCCTCTTGGACTATTGGGAGTGAGACACCTTTTCCAACCGCGAACAGTTGGTCTTAGTCATGCAGCGATCGCAAACGGGAACGCCCAGAGGACACAGATTCTTTGGACCGCTCTCTGTGTATTCCGTTGCCAATCGCTCGACAGGCGTGTCGAGTCACGGCCAGGGCTGATGTGTTTAGTGGAAGTAATGTGTGTCCGGGGACGGGGGCTTGCGTGTGGGTTTCTGAAGTCACCCCTCTGCCCTCGCTGTCCGATACAGCAACGTTGCTGCCATCGCTAAATGACCCTTCGGCGTCCATGGCCTCTAGTTGCCTGGCTTTGTGGGCCGAGCGTTTAGTGGAGCGGTCCCCAAGTGTTTTCAGCTTGCATACAAGCTCAGAAGAGCTTGCAAGCTCAACAGGTAGCCTCGGGATGGTCTCGTGGGAGACACAGATTGCACGTATTGTGCTCATCTACCCAGGGAAACCTCCTGTTACACTTTGAAATTTGAAAGGAGTACTCTCCATATGTGTCAAATTGGCAGCGGGCGGGCATATGTAGGAAATAAATGTGGGAAAGCCTTTATGACCACCCCCCCCCCCCCACTCTCCCTACTTGTACAGGGCCAAGGCCAGAGGCCTTCCAAGGCCCAAAGTCTGTCGTGGAGTTCTCGACGGCCGGTTTCCTCGATCTTCACCGACATCGATCTTCGTCATAGGGTGGAAGAGAACGGGGAAGTTCTTTAACAATCATTTTAGAATAACTGGCTAATGCCAAGGGAACTCCGCAACATGCGTCCAACTAGTATGGCGGAAAAACACAATCTGAGGGTCCTACACGCGTGAGGGATCATGGGTACATGGGACATCACACTAGGGATAGTATTACTGGCACGCCCTGGTTCGACGCCCCTTTTCGAGTTTCGAAAAACTGTAATACTCTACAGCTTCCACTAGATGTCGGCCTAAGCAGATTCCAAAAGCGTCAGAAACTATATATATATGTCATTGCCAATGAACTCTTGATAGTTTTCTGGCAACATTATAATGACAATCCCTGGTGGAGGCGTTTCATGATGTCTAGGGTGTTAGTCTTCGCAGTGCACGGTGGTGGCGTGAGTTATGGATGCTTAGCTTACCATAACTGCTGAATTTCTGAGGTTTTTTTCGGTTTTACTTGTAACCATAACGTCCCTTCAACAAAGTTTTTTTCTCTGAATTAGATGTTTTTAATTAGTACAACTTAACCATAATGTCCCTTTAACAAACTTGTTTCACTGAATATACATACGCCATTTTACATCAGCAAGGGAGGATGGCTCATACAGACACACAAACGTATGTGCTTAAAGTCACAAATACTCCAAATATTTGCATACCCAAACTATTCCCATTAGTGAAGACTATACTGATACTTATTTGTAGAATGTTCAATTAAGTAGGAAAGCAAAGTACTTGATGCAGAGATGACCGAAGAGATCCTAGCGGCGATGGGCCATTATTAGAGCACAGGAATCTTATACGCGTTTTGCTCAGACATAAGTAGTAAAATTTAAAATGGTACATGAGTATGTATAAGTAAAGTATAATTAACAGAATTCATTGCATGAGGTCAGTATTAGAACGCTCAGAAAGCACAGTAAGGAACCTAGCAAACATAGGCCCTATTGGCAACTGTCACATCTGAATTTAAAGATGTTAAGATTTTGGCAAAGTGGATTGTGCCTGATTAACGCACTAATGAAATAGCCTGCACACCCGGAACAGGTTGGGTGCATACCAGGTCAATCCACTCATGGGCATCCATGGAGACTCTGATGTATTATGTAGGCAAAGCACTGAATCTAGTGCTATTGTAACATGTGGAAAAAAAGCCTTTGACTCTGTGGCGCGGGTATACATGTTTAGGTTGCTGGATAAACTGGGGCTTGGCCCACAAATTACTTTAAATCGAACTCTTATAGGATGAACGATACGCAAGGGTTTTCGTTACTGCTGTGCCATCAGTTCACGCTTCAGAGGAGTAGCCGACAGGAGTGCGCATTTTCCCAGTTACCATTTGCGTTAGCACTGGGCCTGTATACTGTGCACAAGAATAGAATCCATTATATAACTAAGCAGATAATGTCCCCTTATATCAAGAGCGTCTCAGCCCAGGTCTTGTTTTTAAGTGCAACAAATCCGAATGTGGAAGCATCAGCTGTAGTTATTAACCCCAAGAATTCAAAGATAATACATTGGGGGATCTGGAAAGAGTAGAGTAATAAAGATAAGACGTTAGTGAAATAGCCAGTTTATATGCACGGCAAATTGGCATTGACCAGGATAATATTGCCTAAATTGGTGTATTTGATTGGTTACATACCCTGTGTCTTCCGAAAGTAATTCTGGTTAAAAGTAAAACTATCATAGGGAAGCTGGCATAGGCCGAAATACAATGTTGGCTTATATCGGAGACTTGGCGAGAGGATAACTCCACTCATCCTGGGAACAAAATGAACAGGTTACCTATTTGATACCTGGTGCTGCGGTTAGAAGCAGAAGGGATGTGGCATAAATCACAATATCGTACCTGACTCAACAGCATATTATCTAGTCACCCAGATACAGTATGCTACATGTTGGAAAACCGTTTTGGATGAAACGCCTCATGTATGATTAGAAATTGGGCTGGGGGCCACAGATGAGAAGAACTCGGGCCTGCTGTTTCCGGATATTTGTAGTTTATATTGGTTATGAGAAATAAATTAAGTCATTTCTCTAAGGCCCCTACAGAAACAAGCCTGCTGCACTGCATACAGTCAACTGAGGGCTGTAGACAATCATACCCATGGTAACGCTCTTTCAACTGGAGGTGCCTCCCACGTATTCCTCATCTTTGATATATTCAAGTCTGCTTGCAGCTCGCTTCGGAATTTATTTTTTTAGGGTCGAGCGGCATGCATCGTTGGATCTTGGTCCTGGTTGATCTCCGTAGCGTCCTTCGGGAAGTTGATTATATATCGTCACCCGGGCTGACCGTTACCTCGGGTCTTTGTTTTTTCCCTTCCTTAAGTAGCATGCTGTGTTCCAGGAGGAGATGGTCTTGGCTTTACGAGAAAGGAAGGTGTAAGAAATGGAAATTCTAGGCAAGGGGGAATGGATGCGAAGGCGATGAGGAATACATGGGAGGAACATCCAGTCGAAACAACGTTACCAGGGGTAAGCAGTTTGAGTATGGTAGAGGGTGCTAAGACTTTACTTTATTTGTTAATGTTGTCGAGGACAGATTTGCCAAACGGGGCTTCATCTCCTGAAAAGAATCTACACAGTAAAATTTACTAAATGTATAAAGGGACTTCCATGTTGCCGCTCTGCAAATGTCCCTCACTGGTACACCTCTTTCAAGAGCTGATGAAGCAGCCACTCCTCTAGTAGAATGCGCCCTTAGACCTTCAGGTGAATCTTTGCCAGCCAATGAGTAACACTCGGCTATGCACATAACAATCCATCTAGAGATGGTTTGTTTTGTGACAGCTAATCCGAACCTATGAACGGCATAACCAATAAAAAGCTGATAATCTTGGCGAATATTTACAGTCCTTGTAATATAGAAACTTGGAACGCTTGTTGGGTCTAAACGATGAAGTCTCTCTTCCGCCTTAGATGGATGAGGAGGAGGATAAAAAGCAGGTAGTGCAATATGTTGTGCCAAATGAAATTCTGGCACAACCTTAGGCAAGAAAGAGGATGTAACCCTTAAAACTACCTTATCCTTGGAGAAGGTTGTGAAACGTTGTTTAGAAGATAGAGATTGTAGCTCACTTACCCTATAGGCAGATGTGATAGCCACTAAAAAGGTAGTTTTCATGGTGGTGAGCATCCTTAGAGGGTATGATTGTAAAGGCTCAAAGGAAGCTCCCATACAACGTCTTAGTAAAAGGTTTAGATCCCATAATGGCACGATGAAGGGAATAAACAGGAACACATTTGTTAAGCCTTTCAGAAATTGTGTCACAATCTGTATATGATCACTCATCCACAGATCTTTTGAAAATTGAAAGGGCCGCTAAATAGCCCTTCACCTTGGCTACTTGCAACCCAGAATGGGTCAAGTGAAGTAGGAAAGATAAAACCAGGGGAATTTTACATGAGAAAGCATCCAATTTCTTTTCCCTGGACAAGCTGCAAAATCTATTCCAAAAGGCAGCGGTACAGGGATTTGGTTTCTGGTCTTTTCGCCGAAAGCAACACCTTCATTACGTCTTCCAGAAGGGCCCAAGCCTTATATCTCACCCTTTCAGATACCAGGCGTGAAGGTTGAAAGTCCTGAACTCTGGGTGAAGAATGTCACCTCCCTCTTGCGAGAGTAGGTCCTCTCTTTGGGGAAGACAAATTGGAGAGCAGATGGCCATTTCCAGAAGGTCCGGGTACCACGTTCTCCTGGCACAATCCGGAGAAATGAGGAACATGGCTTTCCCAAACTTCCTCAACCTCTATATTACATGAGGAATGACGGGGACTGGCGGAAACGCGTACTGGAGTGGAAATTCACAGTCCAGTACAAACATGTCACCTATAGCTCCTCTTTTCCCTGGAGCATAACAGCTTGCACTTCCAGTTGACAGTGGTCTCGTACATATCCACTTGAGGGGTTCCCAAAGGGCGAAGATCTCTTGAAGGACTTCCTAAACTAGTTCCCACTCATGGGAGATAGCGCTCTGCCTGCTCAGAGCATCCACCGACGTGTTCTTTTCTCCAGCTAGATGAACTGCCAGAAGAGTGAATACTTCTCTTAGTGCCCAGAACTAGAGCTGCATTGCCTCTCTGCACAGGGGCAGTGACCCTACGCCCACTCTCTTGTTGAGGTAATGCATAGCCACTGTGTTGTCCGTCATATCAGGACACTTCTTCCCCGTATAGAGGGCAGGAACCGCCAACCGCCAACCTCAGGTACTGTCTGTGCTTCTGATGCATCGGCACATGAAAGTGAGCATCCTGAATGTCCAGTGACACCTATCAATCCCGGAGTCGAAAGGCCTGAGGGATCTGCAAAAGAGTTACCATCTTGAACTTATCCTTCCTGAGGAACTTGTTTAAGCATCTCGAGTCCAAGTTGGGCCGCACTCCTCCGTCCTTCTTTGGTATTAGAAAGGAAAGTAAGGAGTGTAACAACCTTGGTTCCTCTCTGCTACAAGCACCAATTCCATCGCACCTTTCTCCAAAAGGGTGAAAATCTCCATTCGGAGCAGAGGATCTCAAACCAAGGTTGATCTTGCTCTTGGGGGGCAACCGGGAGGTCTTTTCAGGAATGGTAGGCAGTATCCGTCTGCTACTGTGTGTAGGACCCATGTATCCTACGTTATGCTTCGCCAACTCTGGACATGGTAAGAAAGTCTGCCACCCACCACAGTTTTGTGGTTGAAGGAGTCATTTTAGTGTTCCACCTGCAGCTAAGGGTAACTCTGCAGGTGCTGAACGGGGAGTCCTTCCTCCTCAACCACTTCCACTATAGGGTCTTCTTTGACCTCTTTGTGCAAACTGCCCTCTTCCTCTAGAAATGGAAGAATAGAAATGAAAAGAACAACCTCTCCATACTTATAGCGGCCCCCAAAGATTTAGCTGCAGCTCTGGAAGCTTGCAGTTTTTCTAGACTGCCATCAGCCTTCTCCCCAAAAAGAGAAGTACTGTCAAACAGCATGTCTAACAGACGTGCCTGGACGTCTGCCGAAAATCCAGACTCTCAGCCAAGACATGCGTCCAAGTACGGTGCTGGCAGCCATGGCTCTACTAGTCGAGTCCACTGTATCTAAACTAGATTGCAGGGATTGTCTCATAGCATCCTTGCCATCTTGTATCAGGCTTAAAAAGCCTTCTCTCCCTTCTCCCTCTGGTATGTGCTCTGCTGCTAGAGCAGCCACACCACAAAGGGTATGCGTTATGCGTGTATTTCGCTAATGCACTGGTAGTATTGGCAGATTTTAATCCTGTACTTCCTGCAATAAAAACTTTTAGCCAAAGAGTCATTTCTCCTATCCTTATCTGCTGGAGCAGGAGGATAGGCTGCAACCTTTGAAGATGATGTTGCTGCTTGAACCACTAAACTTCAGGCGTTGGGTGCCTGTTCAGAAATGGAGGATCCAATGACGCAGTCTTGTATTTCTTTGTCAATAACTTATGAACTGATGGCATATAATCTGGTTTCAACAGGTTTTCCATTACCCTTAACCCCAGGGCTGTATGGAATGGCAGTACATCTTCCTTAATTGGTCCACTGCCTAATATGTCAGTGAGATCATCACTTCACACAGTCGCTGCCGGTCTGGACCATCCCAGATACTCTACCAATAAACATTCTGTATGAAGGATCAGTGTAACCAGCTATCTCAGCAGTACCAAATTCTGTCTCTGGTGATGTTTCCCCAACTACTGGTTTCCTTTAATGTATCTAAAAGATTCTGCATCTTGGATTCCTCTGATATTAATTCCTCTGGAACATTTGGGGTTCCGTATATTTATACCCAAAATGGGGCTGATCCTCTTCCTCCTCATCATCATCATCATCTTCAAAGATAGAACCCATTTGCCAAAAAGAAATCAGGTCTTGGAATGGGTTGAAACAATTTAGGATCTGGAATAGATTTTACAATCTTCGAGAGCGAAGAATGCTCCGATGAGTTCGAAGGTGTCAAAGGTTTCAACGGTTTCTTCGAAACCGTCGACGAATGGGTCAACACGTTGTGTTGCTTCGAACTCTCAATATGAATTATATGCCTTGAAGGTTCAGGTGATAAACATTTTGAATCCTTCAAAGAAGGGTTTGTTGCCGATAGTGAATGTTTCGAGGTAACACACACCGGCTGTTTCTTGTGCGTCGAAGAAGATTCCTTCGATTTATGTTGAGGAACCCCTCTTCTCTGGCTCTTAGGGGCGCAAGAAGGGGACACACAGGATTCCCTACTGGTCTCTATAGACGCTGAGGGGTGGCCACTTTTCTCAGACTCCTTTAGAGGAACACCCGGAGGGGTGTGCATTTTAAAAATGTTTAACATTATTAAGCAGATTTTTTCTAACTCCGCTGGAGTAAAGTTCTTTTTTGGCCAACTAACTCTTTCAGAAGAGGAAGATGAAGACGACGAGGACCTGCAACAGCATTTCTTATCCTTTTTTTGGGGCAGAGGATACAAGCGTTGTGTCCCAGACCTCAAACACCTATGTTTCGAATGTTTAACAGGAGAGACATCTCTCGAATCAGAGGAATATTTCCACTTCAAAGGGGTAAGGGCAGGGGATTTGGGAGAGGGCTAAGCTGCATAGAGTTTCCCCTTTCTTTGCCGCAAAGCCTTAACCGTCATGGACTGACACAAGCCACAGTCATCGACCTTGTGGCCTGATCCCAAGCACCACAGACAAACAGGGCGCAGGTCTGTAATCGACATCTTGGCCCCACAGTCTGAACACTGCTTCAAACCATTTCTCGAAGTAAGAAGTTTTATTGCTGAGGAGAGGAGCTCCGAAACATGCATCAATGCGGAAAAAACGGAACTGAGGTTAACAGTCAGCACGCGTGCAAATATATAATCAGCCTCAACATCACGAACAACGCTACGGAGGATGTCGAGGACCAAGATTCGATGCTGCACAACGCTCAACCCTTTAAAATATATACCGAAGCAAGCTGCAAGCAGACTTGAATATATCAAAAATGAGGAATAAGTGGTAGGACACTATCCATCCGAAATGTCATTTTAGCACTGTGTGGGTACATACTATATTTCGCACCCAGGGAAGGGCACTCAGCCAATCAGGTGGCTGGAAGAGCGGGCAAGAATACAGTATGTACCACCCACTCTTTCAAGCCACCCAAGTCCTTCCCATGGTCATCTTGATTGTGGCCAGGCAACCGGGAACACAAAGCTCCTGTCCAGCAGGTAAGTAAGGGGGGGGGGGGGGGAGAGGGCAGAGAAAAGGGTTCTAATGTCATGGGGCGGTTGGGGAAACAACAGGGAGAGGCTCCCTGTTGCCTCCCCACAATCAAGATGGCCCAACACAGGGAAAGGCCTCGGGTGGCTGGAAAGAGCAGGTGGTACACTACATTCTCAGCCGCTCTTCTAACCACCTGATTGGCTGAGTGCCCTTCACTGGGTGACAATACACGATTTAGACTCCTTCATTTTAAGATATTTGGAATATTCTACAGAACCCATACCTGGCTAGAAACGATGTTCCGCAAGGTTGATGACGAAGTGTGGGTGCTTATGCAATTTCATTGCAGCATGTTTTGATTGATGGTCTGTCCGAAAGGGACCCTGATCTGTTGCATTTTGTATGTGTATAGGAACCTGAGAGATCAGGGTCAGCACCAGGTACCCATTGTTTAGACAGACAAAAGACCATTATTGCAGGTTATGGAGTGATTCACGAGTACTGGGAAAGTGATCAGTACTTGACCTGGAGCCAACACAGCAGAGACTAGTTACTGTGCATACAAGCCAAACCTCCCAATTTAAGCCAGATACTCCAAATTGTGTTAAATCATTGCTATTTTTTTACTGTCTCCCTCTATAAATAATTGTAACCCCTAAGCATTTGAAAGGGGTAAATTCAATTCTCCTGCCTTCTCTGAGAAACCCTGACCCAGCTGCTGCAAAATGTTTGCATGTATGACTGTGGCACAGACTAATGATGTGCTATTTGTGCCAGACTTCACCAGATTATCTTCAGTGGAGAAGAGACAGAGGACTGAATGAGACTGAGGAAAGTTATGGATCCATATCACATCTAAATGTGCGCAAGAGGTATATGGATAGATTTTAGAGCCCACTTAACGGGCAGATCTGAGAATGATTTGCTACTTCACATCCAGAAGAGGACAAATGACGAAACAAGGACATGGAAGCAGTTAAAACCTATAGCTCAGGATTACGTTTCGAGATGCTAGTAAAATATCTGTATCTCAACAAACAGACATGATTATGCTTGCTACAAAAGTGCAACTTGAAGGAGCCCCATATCAGTTATAGGCTGCAACATTAGTTATTTCTGTATTGCATCAGTAAGAGGCAGGCATGGGATCCGGTGCAGGATTTAAAGGCTAAACGAATGGCAACAGCATGTTACTTGATATTTGTTAAAAAGTGAAAAATAAAGCTTTAAATAAAATTCAGCGAGCACCCTACACCACGTAGACACCAATTTTATGATAAATCAAAAGTATTTACCTATTCAAAAATGAAGGAAACTCTTCTTTATTTCTCTGCCACAGCTGGTCCATCAGCTGTGGCAGAGAAATAAAGACTGACCCGTTAGGAGCTATAGTGTGAGAATTGGAAATTGGTAGTGGATAGAAGCACCCCTCTATGGCTTCGAAGAATAGCTGTGAAACCATTGCACACCTGCTTTGTACCATCCTATGGTGGGGTGCATCCCAATAATAGGGCTTAGTGGAAATGTTTTAAAGGATATCCCCTCCATTAGTTTGCCCAGAAGACCTCTACACGTGACACTTCTACATTCCCACCTTTAGACATTTACTTCACCTGCATCTTCACATCATCAACATTAGAATTAAGATTAGAGCGAGGATTAGGGTTAAGAGTTAGGGTAAAGGTTTCCTTTAGGGTTGGATTCAAGGGTAGCAGTAAGGAAAGAGCTAGGGTAAAGGGAAAGGTGAGGGTTAAGGGTGGGATGAAGATTAGGGCTAGCTGTAATGTCAATGTTGGAGACCAGTGTGAGTAGAGGGACACATATGAGTTAGATAACAATGGTCGTTATGGGAGTCTCACCCTGTAATGACAAAGTGAATATTAGAAGAAGTGCAATACAGAAGAAGCAAAAGGTAAGTGACAGTGAAGGTATGGCTAAGTGAATATAGTAAAGAAAAAGTAAAGGCATGCATCCGTTTTAAAGTGGAACCTTGTTATTTACTGTTGCATTGCTTCCGTAAGGCAAGGCATGGGTCTTTCATCTATCAGCCCGCCGCAGCTGCAATCCTGCCTTGTGTGCTCTGGCCCAGCAGCCTACCACATTTTCCCTCACCACAGCCCGGAATAAAATTACTACCGTCATCTCTCACGGCTGCTTCGGTTGCTGCTCACCCGGCAGGCCAGCCTGACGCCCTCCTCTTGCAATGGCTGCCATGGAAAGTAAGAAGGGGCATCACATTTCATTTCACCTTTTCCATTGCTTCCATTTTGATTTATTGTTTACTTGTGCAATCGGCCCACGCTCTTTTCACAACTTACAAAAAACGCTATTGGCACCCTTGCCAGCATACCAGGGTGCAAATAGCTTTAATTTACCCATTGCGTGGAGTGGCATTACAGCCCATGTAATTTAGCCGGAGCCCTCATTAAGGTCCTCACAACTGGGTCCTGAGCCTTTACTTTGGGGGTAATGTCCCCCACCACGGGGGCTATTGCTTACATAATGTGCAAGGGAATCACGAGGTCAAGAAAACACAACCGCCACTGAAGTCGAAAGGAATCATTATTTTTATTACAAAATGTACACTTACAATACAACATTTGTGTGCAATACAATGCAGAGTTGGCTGCCTGGCAAGGGCACAAGAGCAGAGGGACGCCAACGCTAGGAAAAAGACAGGAAAAACATCACACAATAAAGACCAACATGAAGCTAGACATTAGAAAAGAACGTTACCCAGAACAAGATTTACAACAACAGCATGAGACAAAAGAGAAGACAACACGATCCTTGCAACAAGGCTTTCAGAAATAACATTTCATTTAAGGGGAACTCAAAGCTCAGGGACACTAAAAGAAACAGGAAGGTAGGCTTAGAAGCAGACTTGCAGAGACCAAGCGTGACAAAAGCAGTTCACCCTTCAGGCACAAAGAATGTGACCGTACACAGGAGTGCACAGTAGCCAAGAGAGCTGACCTCCATCAGGGGCAAACGATGTGCTATGGAGTGGAGTGGTGGCACTTGAGGTCTGAAGAATGTAAGGAGACCCTGGTATGAAACTGTGTGGGGTGTCCAGTTTGTGCGTGGGCCCATTATAGAGCTATTCTAGACACATGTTCATGAAATGTGTTGAAATTAGCTTTCTGTCAGTCATACTCCAATTATCAAGTTAATCTAATATTTCAATAATTCCACCCCATTGCTCCTCCAACTGCACAAAGGACATTAGTGATGTTCCGCAATAAGTATCAACGGTCTGATATGAAACACCTATAGATCAAACCACACTCCTGCTATTTCCCGGTGAGCAATGGCCCCAGGGCTGAGCAGGACAGGTAAGAAAATGTAAGCCTGGCAGCAAGTCACCATGTCAGCACAAAATGGTACATCAGCACCTCCCATCACACCTGCTAATGTCCAGTCTCTGCGGAATCACTAGTGGGAAGGGGTTCACTTCAAGGAAGGCCCCATGGCCATGTGGCGGAATGTTGTTCCTTTCCCCAAACACGGTTTAGGCACGTTGGCAGAATGCGGTCCGAAATTGGCAAGAGGAAGGAAGAAGAGCAACAGAAGAAAGGAGAGGCGAGGTCAGCAATGTAAAAAGTGAGGCAAGAACAAGGGGCTCTGCATACCTCCAAAGCGAAACCTTCCACACTGCATTATACAATCTCTGCATACTCTCGATCCCTTGCAAAACAAAACAGTACAGTAACATTACGCTGCAACCACTCTTGCAAAAAGTGCTCCAAACCCAGGGTCTTCCACATCAGAGGTACCTCAAAACTAGGGCCTTAACCAATCAGCGCTCAGATATAAGATGAATCACTCCTCGTGCAACAAAAAGTGCTTCGAATCAAGGCCTGCCACAACTCATTCAATGAACAGCGCTCCAAGCCAAATGTTTTCAGACCATTCCCAACAAACACTGCTTCAAATATATGGTGTTCGATCATTCAAAGAGCACCTCTCCAACCATACATCCATCCAGCCATCCAGCCATCCAGCCATCCAGCTCTCTTGAAAAGAACAGTTTTTTAAAAAATGCAGCCCCATTCACATTGTCCAGACAGCGTTTTAAACTCTGTGCCTTTTATCTTTTATGTGCAATGCTTCAAACTCAGGAGCTTTCTTTCCCAGTAGTAAGAATACAAAGTCACTTACAACCATCAAACAAATAGTGCTTCAGACATAACATCTTCCAGACCTGGTTAAAAGAATGGGGTTCTGAAAACGAGGGTCTCTGTCAGGAAAAATAGTGCTGCAGAGCCTTCTGTACCGTCTGCAACCCTCAACACATGAACACCGCAACAAGCACCGTGTGCCCTCCCTAGTGCAATGAACCATGCTTAAAAATAAACCTCCCAAACCTCAACCAGCTACTCTGCAAACCCCCACAGTCTGCTTGAACGTACTGCGCTGAATGGCTGCAAACTGAGTCTTCTCTAGCCGATGTCATGCTATGAACAGTGCACCACACCATATGGTTTGACCTGCCACAAAGAAACTCATTAAAAAATAATCTATGCACCCAAAATTGAAACGGGGCATCTTCAAGTGCAGTCACGTAATAATATTTTGGAACATGTGTTGAAAGCCTACATTCATGGAGAAATCCTGCAAGCTCCTAAAACTCTGCGCATCACACGGACAGGTAGGGTGAGAAGAGTTGGGTTAGAACATGTATAGACCCAAAGGGCATTTGATGCATGTTTGAGCAACGAACAGGCCAACTCACCTGCAGCATGCACCATTAACGAAAACATGAACTCTTGCGTACGCATAATTACACCAGAGCATCGAGTTCAGAGTGCACAAAATTCAAACATCCAAGTCCAAGCTGTAAGGCAGGCACATGATGAAGAGACTTGAAGCATGTGAAGCAAGGAAGCCGTGTTACGAATGACCTGCTTTAACAAGAGAGGGGTCACAAGGTTCTGGGAGACATGAACCACGCAAGGCAAGGAAGACATGCTTGGAAGAACGTGCCCTAGGAAGGTGTTGGAGGCACACAATGACATGCAGGGATGTTATGACTGCAAGCACTAGAAGTCAGCAAGTCCCAGCATACAGAGAAAGTAGCCAGATCCAAAGCACACAGAAGCTGCCAGGGGCCAGAGTCCTGCAAAGTACAGAAATAAGAATCCATAGAGGTTAGCAACAGAGAGTGGGCAGCTACAGCAGGAAAAACCATAGATCAGATGAGGTCATCCAGTATGAGATATCAGCCACTAAGATACATTTTTGAAAGATAAAATGGATTTTTGCACATACAAATCATGGCACATTAACTGCTGACCGGCAACCATCGCACTCCCTGCATGTGCCCGAATCCAGCTACCCACAGTGTCGCAAAGTCCATGCCAACACCCCTTAAGGTCTGTGTCATACATTGCACTATCACGCTAAATAGAGGATACAATCTTCTCACCATGCACATCATGGACCACTGTACAACACAATGATATTTTGTAAAAACATTTTTTTTGCATAAAAAAAAGGAAATTACTCTAAAAGGTGGCATGCTAAATTCAATTAGCTATAAAAGAAACACATGAATTCCAGGGTTTCTGGACAGTACTATCCTCTCTCAACCCGCTACCTCAAAGGGTGACGTGTTGGTCATACTCGTGCAGTTGGGGCAAAACCAAAACAAGGATTCATAAAAGAAGTCCCATTTGGCCTTACGTTACCTCTTAAGATCGTATATGGCTTTCTTGCAACAAAGTAGGCAAATGGGGATTGCAATTTTGCAAGGGGATAACCTGTACTCACTACACCACTTGTAGGCAGTTTATCACCTGTGTGTGTGTGTATATATATATATATATATACACACACACATACTAGTCCCAGCTACACAAATTTCAGCCACTCACACCAAAAGAATAACAGGCCTTCCCTCCTGTAATCACAACACCTGCTAACACTGTTTCAATTCCGGTCAGCCCCATGATGAACTGTATCTCTCATTCCAATGGTAACTATACCACTTTAGTCCCCACGCTCCAGGAACTGTGGGTCCCCCTCCATCAGCAAGTTCCAGAAAAGAGGAATACGCCACAATCTGGTAAGGCATCCAACCCTTGAGAAGGTGAAAAACGGCAGCCCCCACAAGGTTCAGGAAAAGCTTCCCCAGAATGAGGATAAGGCAAGCATTCTCCACAAACAAGATCCAGGAACCAGCAGTTCCCACAAATAAGGTCCAGCGGCAGGCAGTCACCATAAATAAGGCCAGGCCCAGAAGAGAAATGCTTCGCCTCAGTTTACGCCAAGTCTCGCTCCAGCGGTTTGCTGCCGTCTGATTTCTGGTCCATGCGACTTTTGTTGCTTTTCACCATATAGATGAAATATGCCAAGGTCTCCTTCTCATTAACTGGGATGTTCCGAAAGTGCCGACTGACTGTCTGCAAGAAGGGAATGAAAAGAATATGCAAGATTGTAAACTCGAGCAGGATTTGGAACTGGGGTGAATTCAGTTTCGCAAAAGATTCTTAAGGGAAGATGGCAGCACTTAACTTAGTTTACATTACCACTTTTCTACATTTAGGAAACAGCGAGTGGTGGCACACTTTCCTCTGAAAGAAGTTGCGCTAACACTGGAACCCTTTAAAATATCCGAGGACTGCGAACAATCAATATTAACTTATAAGGTCACATGCCCAGGTGTTAGTCTCATTCCTTTGTGATTACAATTTCACAGGCGTGCACAAACACACACACACCACTTACTTACACTGCAATTCACCCAACCTCCACTTTTACAAAGGTTTTATTTTTCTGCCTGCCAACCAACCCATGTGCCTCCAACCACGTATCCTTTTCCAGACCATCATCTCTGAGTGCAACTATGCCCAGGGTCCTGTCTCCCTTTCAGATTTTAGTGAATGCTAGCTCTCGAAGCATACTGCCTCTTCTACTTCATAAAATAAACCCTTCCTGAATTATCCCACAAGATGATCACAGTGACCTCCAATGGCCTTTTCTCCCTCTTAACCCATCCCATTATGGCACAGATTTTTTGTTATTTTAGGGCCCACATGCAATAATGCCTCTGAAGTAGACAGAATGCAAGTGGGACTTTTAACGCATCATCCTCGCTTTGGTACTATATCCTATTACTTCAACGCCCTAACATCCTCCACCATCATTTCCACCCACATGCGGGAAGGTGTGAATTCTGTGATTTAGTCATTTCTCATGGACGATGTCTTGGACTTCTAATCTACAGAAATTTGAACAACCAGGAACTTTTTTCTACTTTATTCTTTGTCCATCTCCACAGAGCCAGAGCTCCACTGCTGCAATCTCTACACCCTCAGCCCAACATTCTCCAAAGAAAAAGACCCCATCACATCACACACTGTCAATAACTTGCAAGTCCTTCAACAAAAAATTAATACACTTGCCCTCTCACCACCCAGAAAGTTCATGCTATTCTTCTCCAATACTATTTACAGGATCATTAACTGACATGAGGTTTATGCACATTCTTTTTCAAACATTTCCACCCCCTGCATGAACTTCACAAAAAAACCGCAACTACATCTTCCACTTCATAGTAATGATAGTGGCAGCCTGCCTCTGGGCCCCGAAAAGTATCTTGTTGGTACAAGAAAAATAATAAATGTTTCCAATATAGTGTGCGCTTTTTACTACTTATACGTGCTTAATAAAGCATGGCTGGCCCTGCCTTCACCCCCAAGAAATCCAAATCTCCCTTAGTTGGTTTGTGTCCCCCCCCCACCCTGCTATGCTTGGTTGGTTGCTCTCACATACACATTGGTATATACACTAGAAACATTAACACTCCACTAATGAACACCTTACTGCCATCTTCATTTCCTGTGTGTAATGTCAATGCTGGCTCCCTCATGCTTGGTCTCTGACCAATCGGACTTGGTACACTGGTGAGGCAAACCCTCAACCAAAAATCCATCCCTTGCGCAAGCTGTGACCAAGCTTTTCCCACAGCTCTGTTGCCTGATCCTCTCCTTTTCTCACCAATCTTTTTTCAAAGTATATTGAAAGGATTGACCACAGACCATGAACCTCATTCGTTTCTGGGCTAATGCATAGTAATTCAGAGATATTTAGATACACATATTGATTGCAGGCATCAATCCCTTGCAGCTTGGAATGATGAAGTACAGCTAAAGAATGAGACAGGGAGATCAAATGCATTACCAGAATATCTGTTATATGATCAGGTTGGGTGTAATATGATTAAAGAAAGGTGTTTAATTATGTAAGAATGGGGCATCAGGACATGTCCTTAAAAATATATATTAAGTTTACATAGAATTCGATAAAGAAATCAAAATGTCAATAAGAGGAAAATGTTGAGATAAAGTGGTCAGGTGCACTGCTAACAGGCTCCTTAACTTTAATAATTATGCTGTATGAAATGCAGGACGAGATTCTATATCTCAAGTTGATCTAGATAATCTATTAAGTGAATTAATGATAACCTAATTTAAAGATGGCACATGAGATTGACAGAATTGGGGCGAAAGCCCTCCTATTAGGGTAATCATCCTGGAATGCCCCATGTTCATCAGGACACGGCAATGAGGTGGAAGAAGGTAAATATGAGGAAAGCTGTATATACAGTGTGAGATAAGAACATCATACGTTGGAGAATTATTATTTTGGAGGAGAAAATTATGACTGACAAACGAAATATATGGTGACTGAAGTAATGCTGTTGAGCACAGTTATATAAATATGCCAAAATAAAGGTCTCTGATTTTCTTAATTTGTAGTTTATTGTACACAACTACGGAGACATCCTTAAAAATTGAAGTAGATCAATGGTAGACATCATCCATCATATAAGAGGAACAAAGGATTACAATTCAGGTAGGCAATTGTAATTATATAGATTTAAGAAGTTTGACTATGAAGGTGGATGGCAAAGGAGGAAGATAGTTACTGGACTGGACGATTAGTTTAAAAACACTGAAAAATCAAAAATTTTCAATAACCCAATATACATTTTGTTTTTTTCTTATAAACATGTTTTGGGGGTACATGGGCTGCCCGAGTAGTGCATTTGAAATCCAGTTTTAAATGTTAAGCTTAACTGAATTATGAGGTAAATATTGGTTTAAAACTTCAGAGCATTATATGTTAAGTTAATAAATTGTTACATGTTAATTTGGCAAAATGGATTCATTTCTTTATTTGTACTGTATTACGATGGATTAGTAGATAGATCAATAATAGGTATATGACATTGATTGGTGTTGGACTATAAGTCAAACCTTGAAGAAGCTCATTAGGGGCCCAGAGATATAGCAGTGACCACTATGCGAAACACGAGTTGAGACAGATTGCCATAATTGGAAATTTGTTAGAAGTAAAATAGAACTAGAAAAATAGACAACAATGGAAATTGTTTTTGAAACAAAATATTTAAAATGCAGAGAACTGTGGATTGATCAAAACATGTATTTTTTAAAAATATAGGATCATTTATGGGATCAAATATGTTGCAATATTGACGAATTGAACATGGATTGAAAACATTAAATGAGTCTATGGTGAGAAATGCGATGAGTTATGAAAGTGTGGAAATTATAAGAGTAAATATAGATGACATGTATAGAACTCAAAACAAACCAGCCATAATGTGTATAAAGTTATATGATTAATAAAATATACACAAGACAATGGTTACAATTAAGGCTCCCGGTTTTATGGTATTTATTTTCTGCCCTTTCCATCTGCATTTATCCACATTTATTTTTTGCCACAAAAAAAGATAATTCGCAACCAGTATTTTTCTGCATTTATTAGAATTAAACAAGGCATTTATTAAAGCACACATGCAGCCATATAAAAGAAATGCTAGCTCAATGTTTTCCATAACAACAAACAGTTGCTCCTGTGACTGCTGGTGCCTTAAGGTATATGCTGTCAGCAATTTGAAGACATTTGATGCTATTTTTATATACAACTGTTACACTCCCCACGCTGCCATTCTGCGATGTATGAGTAAGATCATAGAGAAACAGGCAGAAAGACTCGTTTTTTTCCCCCATTTTTATAAATAAATACAGAAAGCAGATTGATTTCAGTCTGTATGTATATGTAAAAATCAGTAAAAAAAAAGATAAACTGGAAGCCTTAGTTATAATGTAGTGACATTATACAACTAATATACATTGTTGAATCTTTGAAACAAGAGCAACCTTGGGATATTATCTAGTTGAAGAGTAATTGTAGAATGCACATAGGGTATTGGGGGGGGGGGGGAGAAAATCCCATAGAACTTAGTTTATGTCTGTATACAAGTTAAAGTTATTGAGACATTGAAATATTAGCTCAACAAGGACCATTTGAGGTACAAGTATATTAATAGACCAGAGTGAAGTAAAATCAACTTCACAGGACAGCCCCCCCAACTACATCTTCCACTTCATAGTAATAATCAGTGATGGCCTGCCAATAGGGGATGCAAGTGAGACGCCCCAAAAATAAAAAAAAAGTATCATGTTGGCACAAAAAAGTAGAAAAGAAATAAATTATTATTATTATGGAGCTAATGCTTTTTACTACTTTTACATGCTCCATAATGCAGGGATTCCCCACACCCACCCTGAATCTCCATGAATTGGTTCGGACAACCCCTTGGCTATGTTGGGTTGCTCTCGCATATACATTGGCTACATTTATGCTCCACTAATCAAAACGCCTTACTGCCATCGTCATTTTTCATTTGTAACTGTCAGTGCTGTCTCTAACCAATCAGACTTGGTACACTGGTGTTCCAAACCCTCAAACAACAACCCATCACCTCCCCATTCTCTGAATGAGTTCTGACACAGCTCTGTTGCCTGAACCTCTCCTTTCTCATCATCCACCATTTCCTTTGGTCATAATATCTCCAGCGTACAATGATCCAGTTTGCATTGGGACCCCTGCTCCCGCTTTGCCACTTTCACTCTGGCACCTGCGAGGTAAAAAAAAACCTTGGGGTAATCTTCGAATCCACTCTCTCCTCCTCTCACATCTCTATCAGCTACACCTCTCACAGAGGACTCTACCTTTTCTCACTTTCCTCCAGCGGCTCACTGTCTTGGTTCTCCCTAGGCTGGACTATTGCAACAGCCTCTTTCTCAACCTCCCTTCTTCAGCCCTGCACCCTCTGAAACTCACCCAGAAAAGAACTGCAAGACTTATCCTTGGCCTCAAGACCAGGGACTGCATCTCTCCTGCGCTGAAATCCCTTCACTGGCTCCCCGTGGCTGAAAGGATCAAGTTCAAGACCATGTGCGTTGTCCACAAGGCTCTCTGAGGCCTGAGACCTACCTGCAACGCTGCCTACCTAAATATTGTCCCTCACAAGCCCTCCGCTCATCTACCTCCAACCTTCTGTGGGTGAGCCGGTTCTCCAAACAGAGATTTGGAGGGAGATCCTCAACAGGTGCCTCGCTCTGGTATAGCCTCCCTGCCGCCCTCCGTCTTGAGCCTGACCTTTTTAAGTTCTAGAAACTCCTCAAGACCTTCCTCTTCTCCTCTTACTTCATTCTCCCTCTGCCCTGCTAACCTTGCTCTCTGCATCCCTCTGTCCTCTTTCCTACAGCTTGCTGACTGGCCACCTGGTGTATCTCTTTTTGTTGCGTCTCAAGTGTTAAATGTATTTTACGCACGTACTCTGCTTGTGCAGACTATTATCGTCTCAGAAGTTCAAGGGCTCTGAACAACTGTTGGTTTCCACCCTTGTTCCCACCCTCCTGGAGTGCTTTGAAACACTTTCCTGTGTATAGGCGCTATATAAATAAACAATTCAATACAATCATTCTGCAGAGGCAACCCACAACTTTCCTGCCTGCCATAGGCTCACTATATGTTCAAGGGGCAAAGGTTAAAACACATAAAAAAAAATCACTCTGTATACTTCATCATGCAGCGTGAATAAAACTACCTGCTCTTTAATCTCTTGCCTTCTGTCATCTTTCAGTCTACACAATATGCAAACTTGGTACACTATGACAGCAAGCTACAACCATCCGCCTTAATAATCATTAACGATATCCCATAACCTACTAAACATATGCAAAAATCAGCCTCAATCGCGCTTTTCCCTTCGTTCAAACCCTCATCACACAAAAGGTGATCAGTAAGAGTTACTAATACTAAAGTGCATTTTAAAGGTCTCCAGGTTACTCCTGACCCGCAAGAAAGTTCTAAAGTTGGCTACCTGCATGTTTAAGCTCTCAAGATCTGCCATCACCTCTACCCACAGTTATCCGGTCATCAGCTTTATATGCAAAATAGAGCCCTGCTCAAGCTTGCAACTGTTTTTCACAACCATCCATAGGCAGCTAGTCCAATTAGCCTGTTCCAATAACACCCTCTGCCTCACTTTACTTCCATAGACCAATCTGAAGCTCTCAAACCCTGGTCAGGTCCTTCCAAATTTTAATCATCCTCCTTACCCATGGACCCAGGCAGTTGCACCTTCATCCCTACTTATAACTAGACCTCAAAAGCTGCCATTTTCTGAAGGAGTGTGAGTTCTAACCCAAGAATCTATTTTATGTGTTATACTGTAATGTTATGTCAGTCTCCAACTTAAACACCATATCAAGTCTCCTATTGGTGTAGCTACCAATAGGACAGCTATGTTTTAATGTTCTGGAACCTATATACTTCATTTTTATTTAAATGGCTTAATGTTTTTAATTAAAGTAGAAACAAAAACAAGAGTTTAAAATAGGCATAATTGTGCCCTTTTCTAATATTTAGGAACAGTCTTGTCTCATACGAGTGCTGCCCAAAGCAAGACTAATTAAGAGACAAGCCCGGGAGAATTTGGCACAGGTACTTACACTGCAAATAAGGTTATTTCAGTCAATGCAGAGAAATTAACCTGAAATGGCAGAAACTAATATAATTGAAGGCACCAACGAGAAGGGGATGTTCAAACCAGGAATCAGCAGAAAGTATTGCTTTATGCACTCCACCATGCAGCTATGCACCCAATTGCGTATTTTGAGTGGGGTACAGGTGGAAGATTTATTTTGAAGTGCCACAGCCATTTTAAAGCGAATCTTGCAGGATGTGGCCATCGGAGTCCTTCAAAGAAGGGCAGCCTGGCTGAAGATGTGGACTGCCACATCCTGTGAAGTTCAGTATAGGTCATGAGTGGACTAAAACATGATACTTTGTCTCTGAAATGTGTGTAAAAAGAAACGCCACTAAAATCACCTGCCCAGTTAAACACTCAAAGCATCCCGTCACATGGTAATTAGGAAGTGGGATATCTGCCCAGCCTCCATCAAGGATGGAGCAAAAAACCTAGCCCCATTCATCACCACTCTGAAAAATGCATCCTTTCCATCCAACCAGCTACCCAACAATCTCAAGGATTGTGTCCTTTTAAAAAAAAAATAAAAAAACAACCTTGATCCAAATATCGCCACAAACTATATGCCCATCATCACTGTCCCGTTCCTTTTAAAAATCCTGGACCAAGTGGCCTACTTGCAAATTCAGAAGCACCTAGAGGATAATGAACTCCTAGGCCTTAGACAATCGGGCTTCAGACCTAGACATGGAAGTGAGACCACTCTCCTAGACCTCAAGATCCAAATGGACGAGGCGATCGACAAAGGCTAGCTAGCAATCCTCCTACTCCTGGACTTATCTGCTGCCTTCAATCTTATCGACCATGAAATTCTCCCCAGGCACCTCACCACAACTGCAGCATTCTCCACTAACGCATCTGACTGGGTTAAATACCTCCTCTCCAATCGGACCACCAGCGGTTTCTCCCCCTCAGCCAACCCAACACCCATACTCTGTGGAGTCCCTCAAGGATCATGTCCGTCACCCACACTATACAATATATTTACAAAGCTGCTATTCGACCGTCTTGATAATTTAGGTGTCATCTACACCAACTATGCAGATGACACCCATGTCCTCATCCCCCTCACTGGCTGTTATGCCCAAGATGCTAAACTATGCAATTATATTTATCTTGAAATCCAAGCCTGGATGGCGATTTAAGTCTGCGTCTCAATGATAAGACCAAGTTAATGATCATGGGTACTCAGGCTGTATTAAATAAACTTGACACCAGGTATTCATCTTTCGGACTTGACGGCAACACAATCAAAGTATCCAAAGAGATAAAAACATTGGGGGTATACCAACATTATCTCTCAAAAATCAAGTAGGCAGTGTGGCGTCCACCACAGCCTAAACAAATAAACTGATTTAAAGCTGTAAATCATTCCTGTCTACAAGCAGCTGCCCAACACTGGCTAGAGCACTTGCATTGTGTTAACTAGATTACTGCAATACACTATACGTAGGCTCCTCTGAACACAACCTAAACAGACTCCAACTACTCCAGAACAACTCACTGAGAGTTGCACTCAGTCTACCCAGATCCTGCCGTATCTCCACCCACAGACAATGCCAAATGGTTGCCTATCCGTGACAGAATCACATTACGCAACCTAGCCATCACGCACAAATGCCTCACAAACGCAGCCCCTAAATATCTGGCCGATAAAATCAGCAAACACCAACCCGCACACAGCACCAGATCATCTCACTCCCACAACCTTGTGGTACCAAGGTTCAACTTAAAATCAGCTGGAGCAGCCAGCTTCCCAGTCCAAGCTGCCAAACAATGGAACTCTATTCCCATACCTCTCAGACAAGTACCTTCCTTCCTCACCTTCAAAGCCAGAATAAAGAGTAACAAGACCTTACATTAAGATGTTATCGTTCTGTGTTTCTGACCACCGTTCACTTATGCTACTGTATAAATGTCACATTTTGTCTGACCCATATGTAACCAGGGACTCAATCTCTGTAGCTTTGTCTTCAATGTACATTGCCTCACCATGCCTGTAACTTCCCTCAAGCACCCAGTTGCCTCAGGGGTCGGTGCACGATATAAATAATAAATACAAATACATCATACTAGAACTAGTTTCCAAGCCCTGTTTCAATGAAACGGATGCACTTTAATATCAGCAGTGGGGTACATACAAAGATTCCTGGGTAAACAACATTATTTATTCATCAGGATAATACAATCACAGCCTAAACAATGTTGCCTGCCTAATTCCGACACACACAGTTTGCCAAAACACAACTCTATGGGACACAAGCATCTTCAGGCTAATCACCAGAGTATGGCTTGAAATAAAAATAAATTCTCCAATTATACTAAAGAAATAACAGGTTTTCAACATGGAAATACATGTTTCTTACTATTTCCAAGCACTGCAAAAAATCCAGTTGTCAGTACTAGGAGGGTAAACAATCCATGAACCTCAGAAGGATGCTCAGCTGCGACCCAAGTGGCTGTGCCATGTTAATGTTTCTGTAGAGAAAGATATGCTGCAATCACGTGGTTAGTACTCAACTAGCTTAATGTACTACTTGTGTGCATCGATCGCCTCCAACCCAATACTCAATGAATTTGCAATATTCTACTTCCCCCAACCATGACAAGTCCATTCTTTTACCTGCTGTGATCCCCCATCTTCACAGCGCTACTAGATGGTCCTACTCACCTCTGCAAGCTGTGCCTTGTTGAGGCCAGGCCTCGTCTGCAACTTGTAGTGCCTTTTATAACGCCTCAAAGTGTTCACCTGCAGTTGGAACAGGTCGACCTGGGAAGAGAGGAAGAGTCACTGGCTGGCGAATGATTGTGCAGAGCCGTACCAGACTTTAGACATGGCTTTGAGGAAAAGACAATGTGCTCATTCTTTTCTTGTAATGCGCCAGCGTTGAAACAATCACCTCCTATGAAAAAGCCACACTCGACATTTTATTTTGATGGACTCTTGCAACAACCCAATAGGCAAAGAGCAACGGTTACATTATTCACAACTTGTGAACAGGGATAACTGGAAACACAGAACTAACAGAATGGCCAGGTGTTTTGCATAACGTAGTTTACAATGAAGGACAAGTCACAGATATGGCTTTCTTAAAAATGAATCGATCCGAGCAAACACCTCCGTATGCCATGTACAAGTTGAAAAAGTGTGCTTCTGAACAAGGTCAGAAAGATCAAGATTAGCACCTTTGTTGCTGCAGTTTTAGAAAAAGATCCGTTCATCAGATGAGCATGTGCAATTGAATGGATTTCAAGGCCCGTTTGTGCGGAGCAACGTACAAGGCAAACTCAAAACTACAATAATGCAATAAATCAATCATTAATTCAAGAGGACACTGAAGGCTAACTAGAGACAAGCTTTGGTTACCCCAGTCTGGACTCTGGATCCAGCCCCTGCGTTTTGATCACTGCAGCTCCCATTCCATCACCTAGCACTGCTCATACGAGGTATCCCTAATGATGCACTGAAGAATGCAACCTTCACCAAATCACATAAAACATGCCTTCTTGGCAATTCGGGCACGCTAAGTCCGCAGTTCTCCCCCATTGCCAACTTGTTGGAAAAGCATGCTCTTGTGGCAGGCTACGCCAAAAAGCCACTGTACAGATGCTGCATAAAGTAGCAATAGAATTTAGGATAGAAAGCTTTGGTATGCAAATCCTCCATTATGCATCCAGGTAACTAATCTACCTTTATCAGCTGTGCCCCAAACGTCAGTTCTCGAATCTTCCACCAAGCATAATCAGAAATAGCACTGGCATATACTCAAGAGAATGGCTGGGAGGCGGAGCCACAGACTCAGTACCCGAATTGCCATGAAGGTAATATTCTGTTTGACACTTACATCTGGTTCAGATTAAGCAGCAAAGAATAGATGGATTGGCGTGGGGGGTGCAGTATATACCAAGAGAGGTGGTTACACAACACTTCATGATTGAAAAAATCATGTCTGGGGGACATGTCGAGGAAATCCTGCTTAGAAAAATCTTCAATAGTAGACCAGGTGGCTGCCCGACAACTTGTTAATGAACACATGCCTCTGGAAAGCTACCAATGCTGCCTCATATCTAGTGGAATACATATAGGTTCTCCTTAATGGGATGTCCATGCAGGGTGTATGCAACAGAGATGCCAGATGGAACACAACTATCAGCAACAAAGGTTTTCCGACCTGAAAAAAGCTCTAGTTCCTGGCCGCATCCAAATTATGGAGAACATACATGGCCAGAGAACCAGGAGGCCAAAGTCCAAAGAAAGGTTAGTAATACGCCTGGTAGAGCTAAAAAAAAAATAAAAAAATAAAAATTAAAAACTTTAAAAAAAAAACAAGTACTATTTCGCAGGGTGGGGTGAAGGCCAGAACAGTCCTAAAAACCACTTTAAAGCATTATGAAATTTCTGTGTAATGCTGCTTACATGATAAAGCCTGCAACTCGCTCACCACATGGCAGAGTTGACTGTGATTGTAACTAAGAAAGCAGTCTTGAAGGAGATGTGGTTAAGGTCACAAGAAGGCTTAGGCTCAAAACGGTTCCTCATCAAGGAAACCAGAACTCAATTCAAGTCCCACTGATATGGTGGTTTTCTGAAAGAGCTAAAGATGACAGAGGAAGCCAAGGTGATGACCAATTGTCTTATTCTGAAGGGTACAAGATTTTCACACTGTTACAAGTAGGCTATAGTGGCGAAAGGATAACACTGGCTAGTCTAATTTGTATTGCCACTACTGGCCAAATGAGACATAAGATTGTCTATGGATGACATCAGAGGGTTAATGTTACACTTCAGAGCGCAATAATGGAAGCGCTTCCATTATTGTTTCATAGTCGACTCTTTTCTGGCCGTGCACACAATCTGAATGTTGCACTCAGAAATCCCTTAATGAACAAACTAAGTCCTCAGGTACCAAGTTCTCAAGCTGAGCAATGGTAGGGAGTGTGTGTAAGTAACTCATGGGAGCAACAGCTGTGATGAACCGCTTTGCTTTCCTCGTAACTGGAGTCAAGGCCATTATCACAGTAGTAGGAGTTTCCCTTGTTCCCGCTTATCAGCGTCGACATGCCCCGTGTACTGTTGACATCTGCTGCAACATACTTCGGCTATTGTCCTCGGCCTTACTATTCGTGCTGCAGAAGTTTTGCGGGTCTGCATTGAAAAGGGCAAGGTCGTGTCCCTCCTTGTCAACCTCTCGATATTCGCCACCTTTCTCCTCCTCTTGAACTGCTGGGCCTTGGTAGCTGTCTCGTCGTGTGGTCTGCCTTGCTCGTAACTGGGCTCTCTTGCTCCACCTTTTATCCCTGTGGGTAAGGGAAAGGGCCGTCAGGTGTTTATGATTCTAATCAATTGCCTGACTTTGCCTGACTCTTGTATTAGGACATGTCCGGTAAACGGCTCTGGTCTTAGTCCGTGCTCTGGTGTGTGTTGTGCAAAAGTGTTCATGTCCGGAAAGGAGGTGGAGGGGCTGTGGTTTTGAATGGCCTACGTGGTAGGATGGGGAAAAAGTGCTGACAGAAGGGGGATACTGGGTCCCACTCCCCGAAGACCCCCGGCACCCCCAAATCCAGGTGATCCTCCCTCACTGGTCCACCCCCAGAAACTGGATCCATTAGCGATGACCGTGTCCTATCCACCTGGATGACAGATCCCCGGAGACTAGCTAGGGAGACACCTTCAGGTTTCTCATATGTGAGAGAGGATCAGACCTCTCTTGGGACAGGAGGTCTTCCTTCGGGGAAAGATCCAGAAAGCCCCTGTCCAATAACAGTAGTAGATAGGAGTATCAGAACTTTGTGGTGTGCCTCAACCTCTAAAGCACCTTTATAAATGATTACTATTAGAGTATTTATTGATCGTGTACCTAGCTTCGAGAAGCAACAGAGAGCTTTACAATCGAAGGGGGAAGATCATGGCGATGGAGAAGAGAAAAGAAAAAAAAAAAAAGGAATTTGGGAGCCAACAGGGGTGGCGGGAAGGTAGGCAATTTGTCAGCAAGAGATCTATCTATAAGCCACAAGGGGAGAAAACTGTGGTCAATCGGATTACTCAGTCTCAGACACCTCATGAATCAAAGCTTTTGGAGGAAAGGCGCAAAGTGAAGTTCCTGACCAGTCCATTGCAAAACTGTCGCTTAGGAAACTCGGATCTTTCCCCATCCAGGATAGGTAGAACCGACACTTCTTGTGTCGTATAGCAAGTCTATTGGAGCAAAAACCCTCCAGAGAAAAATGCTCTGCTCTTCTATAGGGGGTGGGAGGGTCCAGTGCTCAACCATGAAGTGAGTGAGAGATGACTGAATTGGTCAACAACCTGCACATGCACAGCTACTGCAAGAATGCAGTTTGCCTGAGCCCAGAACCAAAGCTGGAGCGTCATTATGCACAGTAAGCAAGAATGGAGGCCCTCTTGCTTTTTAACATAGAACATCACAGTGGTGTTGTCTGTTCGAATGTCTACAACTTGCCCCAAAAGAACGGCAAGCAAGGCTTTCATGACAACAAGGAGGCCTTCAGTTCCAGCCCATTTACGCAATCTGTCCTTTCCTTTGCAGACCAATGGCCATGCATCTGCACACTGCAGCAGATGGTTCTCCGACTGAGCTTGAAGGCATCTGTTGGTTGTTGTAGGATCCTTTTCCACCAAAGTAGAGCCATGACACAGCTGCAGTGAAACCCCCAACAGTGGGTTGTTCAACTCCAGGCCTCAAGGGCCGGAAACATGTCGAATATTCAGGACACCCCTCATGTATGCTCATGAGATAAATTTGCATGCAATGTTTCTAAATGTATGCAAATTGCTTTATTATAAATATTCATGAGGGATACCCTATAAACCCGCCAGGATTCCGGCACTTGAAGCCTGGAGTTGGGCAACCTCGAGACGTGGAGACTGATGATTTAGCAGACTTTTTCCACAGTAAGATTATGGATATATGCCATAATATTCAAGTGGGTCTATCGACCAATCCTCAGGCATCCGACGATATAGGTCTGCAGGTAGTCTCTACTTGGTCATCATTCCCAGTGTTCTCTAATGACGAGGTGTTGCTGGCAATTCATAAATTGAAGTCTGCAGCCGCCTCTGATCTGGTCCCGTTGACTGTCCTTAAGGACATTCTGCCACGCGTGATCTTTCTGGTCACATAAGCAGTCAATAAGTCCCGTCAGTCAAGATGTATTCCACAAGAACTAAAACAGACCATTGTGGTTCCCTCTTTTAAAGAAAAACATCACTGGATGTCTGTTATGGTCATTTTCATCCTATTTCCTTGCTCTCTTTTTTTAATGAAACTTCTTGAGTCCTTGATGACTCCACTCCTATCCTCTTTTCTGTAGGTGCAGTCTTTGCTGGATCCCTGTCGGTCAGAGGCAGATCTGACCAGACTGGTCGATGCAGGAGTGGAGGGGGCAATATTGCCTGATCTGTCAGTGGCCTTCAACACTGTTGACCATGCTATACTCCTGTCCCACTGGGTCAGGGCTGGCATCGCAGGCCCTGTCCTGGCACGGTTCACCTCTTTGACTGACAGGGGTCAATCATTGTCTGCCTCCTTTTCTCCCATCTTCCCATTTACTGTCCTGTGGGGTCCCACAGGGCCGTGCCTTGTCCCTGATGTTATTCAACATCTATGTTCAGTCCCTGGTTGCCCTCATCTGCTCCCACAGATTGGGGTCCTATGCGGACACTCGGATCCTAGTCCGTTTCGATAAAGACCGGCTCAGGGTATCATCTCATCTGTGTGAGTGCCAAGCGGCGTAAGGTGCTGGATGAGTGACAACTGGCTCAAACTCAATGAGGACAAGACTGTGGTGTTGGTGGTGGGTCTATCTTCTGGTTTGGGTATGTGGTCTCCTTTCTGGCCTGATTCACTGGGTGTTTTCCCTACTCCAGTGGTGGTTCTGAAAATGGGTCATCAGGTGAGCACAGTATGCAAAAAGGTCCTTCATAAGGTTTTTTCTTTGCTGCCTATGCACCTGCATCCTGCGGTAGTTGCCTCACCCGTCACAAGCCGCCTAGATTATTGCAATGCTCTGTATATAGCCCAGCCCACTGGCTTGGTCCATCGCCTTCAGCAGATACATAATCTTGCAGCTAGGGTGGCTATGGCCACCCCCTACGCCTCCCACATCAGTCCAGTCTTGAGAGCTCTTCACTGGCTGCCAGTAAAAAGAATCTTTAAATCTCCTTGTTTAGTTCACCAGGATTACTCTCAGGTGGGCGCTGCCTTTTTGCAGAAGAAATGTGTTCCTTACATACCAGCGAGAGAACTCTTTTCCGGTAATGGGGGTCTACTCGTGGTCCCTATATTTCGCCTCCAGAGGGTGGGGGGCAAGCTCTCTCGGTAGCTGCAGGTACGCTTTGGAATAAACCCCAAACTCGACTCGTCTGAGACATACAGTGAATCGCTTGCAATTTCGTTGTCAGCTTAAAACCCCGCTATTCTGAAAATACCGCCCGTTCTATTCTCCCTGATGCGTTTCCTCGCACCAAGATGCCTTTTAGGTGAACGTGCACGCTACACATGCACATACCATAACCCTGAAACAACTAATGAAGAGTATCGTAAAGCAGATTCCACAGACTAGAAACTGAAACTGGACTTCCCGCATCCTGAACCTTACAAAGGGCACCAGACTGATGCAAGCAGTCACATGGTCCAGAAATATTTGCAGCAGAGTATTAAAGAGCACCAATGTGAATCTTGTTTTCTCTGAAGAGTTGCTATTATTGATGCTGCAAAAGGATGAACACTGTGAAGCTGTTGTAAAGCTGTTATAAGTTGATACTAACCACAGAAGCACTTGCCGTTTGTGAATCACTGTTTGAGCAGGGGAGTACACTCGAATGGCAAACCTTTGAATTATTAGGGCTGGCATGGGAGTAAGAACAGGTAGAAGTTGATGAAGTGCAAGTGGTGCTGGAAAAGACAATTGATGTTTGCGGTGCTGAAGAAAGAACTGTATAGAACTGCTGTAGAGGAGTTATATTTCTTCATAAATACTTGGTTGTGGCAAACATCCTGCCAGACAATGCATGTTGCTATTGACAAACTCAGAAAATATTTCTTATGTGAAGAGCATCACCTATTTTTTGCTTATTTTTGTTAAAGCTTGAAGATCAACGTAGATACCCGATTTTAAGTGTATCTACCCAGTGGTGCCCACTTATTTTCTTTTGATTCTGGCCCCACCTTTTTTGAGACACATGCAAGTGGAGGCACACATTGACTAAATCATTTACCTGTATTCTATTGTTACTAACAACAAGTCCTTTGAAGAGATCGAAGGGCTTTCATCCAAATGTGCAGAAACCCTAGGGTTTTCCACCGAGGAGGCAGCTGCTATTCTCGAACTGATCAGCTAAACGACCATTGGTACGCATGCTACCACGACTAAAGATCCGGCTAAATGCATCAAACAGCTTGAATACTTAATATGCAAGGAAATCAACCGGAAGCTCCACGCAATCACACTTGGTCGCTACTTTAAGAATCAACATATCCCAAGAGGTTTACGTATCCAACTTCGTCCGACCCTTTGCAAGGAAAGCAAAGAGTTTGTACGCAAAGCCATTTTGAACAAGTGTTCCTTAGACCTCATCCTGTTAACCATCCGAGAGCTGTCTAAAAACTTGATTTCTCTCAACACTGAAATCCAAGAGATTGAGAAAGAACTCGTTAGTTCGTTGGGTAAAGAGGAATACGACATTATTCCAACAGAGATCAACACGAAACACGAGGACTATAAGACAGAGTTAGAACAGAAAAAAGTGAAGAAGTTCAAACACGATACCTACGACTACATTAACAAAGAAGTATACACATGGATGGAGAAATACAGACCAGTAGCCCCAAAAGAAACTCTATAAATATCTATCAGACAACACATCTAGCTCTGATTCAGAAGCACAAACGGACCCTGACATACCGACAGGACAGACATCGGGTAATTCAAATCGCACAACCAGCCCTTCTACTCAAACACCTACAACCTCGTCTTTTTTAGGAGCTCGCCCAAAAGAACCCGCAGGGGGAGGAGGAAATCTCAGAACCAAGCCACAAACGAGACTACAACTAAGGAAAACCTAGTTATTAATATATCTCGTAAGACATTGAGCAAAACCGAAGAGAACACATTACAAAAGGGACTAAGTTTCGTGCCGACATACAGCACGACTCTGTTTAACACCAAGATTGAACTCTACAAGTTTGTAAGAAAACTGAAACTCAAGGTGTTCTTTGAAAAACTAGAAACCCATGAAAATACCACTGATGCTCCTGATTTTCAAGAGTTTAGAGCCAAGAGTGGATTTGTACCACCAATTTCAGTACCATCATTAGACATCTTCCAGAAAATGGTTACCAGAGATCTTGAACGCATCAGTTACAAAATTCCACCATATAAGAACATGAAACCTCACGAGATGAAAACAATTAGAGACCTTTATTGTGACAAAGACATAACCATTTGTCCAGCAGATAAAGGAGGTGCTTTGGTAATTATGAATACTATTGATTATGATACAGAATGCACCAGACAATTACAAGTTCAGACTATCTATGCATCCTTAGATCATGACCCTACTGCGTCCATCAAACACAATCTTGAAATTCTACTTGATAGAGCCATGGAACTTAACTGGGTAAATGAACATACCCGCAAATTCCTTAATAACACCCATCCCAGTATTCTTGACTTCTATACATTACCAAAAATCCATAAAGATCAGACTAAACCACCAGAAAGACCAATAGTTGCTGGCATGGACAGCATTAACCAACCATTGGGAGTCTACATCGACTTTTTTCTTCAACCGCTAATACAGAAAACCTCTACTTATATTAGAGACACTACACATTTTTTGCAGAAACTCAACAGCACAACCTTCCAATGTGAAACACCTGATGTTTACAATCAATGTCAAGAGCTTATATACATCCATACCCCATGATCTTGGCATAGAATCTGTTGAATGGCTTTTACTGGAAACACCAGAAGTTCGTGCACAGAAGGAATTCATACTGACTCTCCTCCAATTCATTGCAGAAAATTCATATTTTCAATATCGCAACAAGTTCTTTCTACAAATCTTTGGTACATCAATGGGTGCCACCATGGCACCATCATATGCAAACTGCTTTATGCATAAATTTGAAACAGACCATATACTCAACAACCAAGAATGGAACCAAAATATACATTTGTGGTGACGCTACATTGACGATATTTTTGGAATTTGGATAGCAACTGAAGCTGCATTTAAGGTCTTCTTTGAATTTCTCAACAGCATTGACCCACGCATCCAGTTTACGAGCGAGATATCTACAGACAAAAATCACATTTCTTGATGTTCTAATAGAGAAGAAAGACACCAGCTACAGCACCACTTTGTTCCGCAAAACCACTGATCGGAATAACTTATTCCGTCTTAGCTTCCATCAACCCAGTCTCCTGAGGAACCTACCGTTTAGTCAACTCTTGCGAGTCAAAAAAAATTGTTAGTGATCCAGAAGAATGTTTAGCTCAACAATCAGAAATGAAAGACACATTTTTATCACGTGGCTATAAGAAGGAAGAACTTGATTCAGCATCCCAGAAGGTGAATGCTTTGGATCGTGACACACTGTTGTCCAGCACCACCAAACAGAAAAGAGAACTCAAATCACCTGTATATGTTTCAAGATTTTCTGCTCAAAGTAAAAAGATCAAGAACTCCATTAAAAAAACATTGGAGTATTTTTAAGAATGATGTTAGAGTGCAGAAACTGTTTGACCAACTGCCAGTATTTGCTTACCAGAGAAGCAAAAATCTAAGGGATGAACTTGTTCGCACAAGACCCCCCCCTTGAAAGAACCTAGTACCCAACGTACAGGGACATACCCCTGCTTACACTGTGCCAACTGCAATTTGGTATTAAAGGCAACATCGTATACCATCCCAGCACAGACAACAAGATTCTTCTTAAGTCATTTGGCACATGCGACAGTGTGAACATCATATATGGAATAAAGTGCCCCTGTGGGAAATATTATGTTGGTCAATCCACGAGAGCAGCAAAAGTACGTTGGAATGAGCATCGCTCCTGCATTCGTAACTCGAACCCTAACTCAGCAGTGGCCCGACACTGGAGCGAGAAACGCCACAATTTGACACAAATAAGGTTCTTGATCTTGGAAGTACTGAATAGAGTCAATCCCCATGAGGATTTGGGCCTTCGGCTCAACCAAAGTGTGACATTTTGGATTGATAGACTTGGGAGCCTGTATCCCAATGGCCTCAATGAAGAGATTAACTATCATTGTTATATTTGAATTTGGTGCACTACTTTCTTGATTTCATGCAATGTCATTCACACTGTTTTTGAATCTCCAGAGGTTGTGTTTGCATCACATGTACGTACCAGCATGTTTTACCATGTACAAGTACCTCTGACCCTAGCGTAATGTTGAAACTGTCTGGTCATGCGATGATCCTCGGCATGCACAGCAGTCCATTGCTGTTTAATGCCCCTGAAGTTGTTTTTTACACCATATGTACTAGCTTTTATTAACCACCTATTGTTACTTTGTAACCACAGCACATTCTGCACTGTTGCATCAAGGCCACTACTCCCGGACAGTTGTCTGGGACCCAAGGTGGTACCCATTGGTGCCACCCATCGCGGCTATGATGCATGTTTTTTGAATTTCCACAGTGGTATTTACACGGAGTACTTTACCTCACCGATATGTTTTACGTCTACTTTATTTTTTTATATCCATGGTTTGTCTAATTTGCTTTTGTTTATGTCTTCCTTTATTGTTAGTAATATTATGGTCAGATTGATTAGTACCCTTGTTTTTCCTATTCATTAGTATTTCTTCTATGTCTATGTTTTTTTTACTTTTTTGTTTGCATTCTTTACTTTCGTATAATTCCTGACTTACCTCCTGCAGTCCTTATAATTGATTTTCTTGCCCCTCTGATGCCCCATGATCACACATGCTGCCTTCTTATGTACGTGCCGCATCGCGCATTCCCCAACGCGATGCGGTCACATGTCTATATCTTTCACTGTTCCCTTGGCAACGCACACCCAGCGATGCACAATGGCGTTCCCCCGGCCGCCGCAGCTACTGCTTCTAATGCTCAGGTATACTAGCACACTGCCTCTGACTTGCCCTTTTCCTGGTTCATATGTCTTTTACTAAATTTGACCTCACTCCTACAGATCGGCAACTGGATTAAGTCCAGCATATGATCGCGAGTTATACATTGAATCCCCTTGAAGACTACTCGTCTGACACGGATTTTGAACCTTTTACCTAGTTTGGCTACCCACTGCACGCGAGGGAACCGTTTTTATTTTTGCTAGCACTGTCGGTCAACTTATCACCCGATACCACACCTCTTTACTCATTTCTTTTCTTTTCTACCTCCATATTCCAAGCTGATCCAAATTCTTCCTCTCATTGGTATGTGGCTATTTTTTTTTAATGTATTTATTTAATGACTAGTTTTGTTAATTGTTTTATGTTACGCACTGGATATCATCTTACCATTATGCCATATTCCATGTTTTGTTGCCATCATTCTCCCACATTAGTATAGACTTGCCCTGACGGAGTTTAATGCTCCGAAATGCATTGGCACATTAAGTCTACTCAAATTATGAGATGTGTCAGCCGCGTCCTCACTTAGATTGTATTAGTGATCATTTTTTTTATAATTTTTTTTATATTTCTTTGATAAACACATATTACTCTAACCAAGACTTCGATTTTATTTGAACTTATACACAATTGATAAAGCGGAAGAAGTGAACTAATACTGTTTGGAACAGCTTGTTTTGAATCACATAGCCCAGGTTGGGTTTAAACGGAGAGCGGCTGTGTGACTAGGTTTTTTATCTAGTCTACTGCTTTACTTGTGTGAAGAGCATACCTTTGAATCTTAATCTTGCTTAACGATATTCAAAAATTATTTTCAGTGCACCAATCCTCACGATATTTAGGCGCATCGCAAAAATTCAGAACATTTGAAGCAGCCAATTCTGAGAAAAGTGAGGCGATAAAAAAAATCCCCATGCTAAAAGCTGTTCAAAAACGCAATCAAAGTAAACATTTTTAAACTAGGAAGCCGTTCATGAACAATTCTGGAATTTTGCATGCGCAAGTGCTTACCTCGAAAAATTCATGCAGACTTCTGTATGATTTTTTCATGCAGCAGTTCAAAAGTAATTTTCTGAACCTCCTTTGAGACTTAGTTAAGGTCTAATGCCATGTGCTAGCATAATATTTATAACAGACACCCAAAAACATTAGTTAAGGTGAATACGTTCAGTGCAACAGAACCCTTGAAATTCAGTGAAGAAATACCTCAGTTGATGGGACGTTAAGGTGCCAATTTCATGCAACAAATGTGATAAAAGGTACTAGAGTATTAACATTGTAAATGTTCATTCAATACCAAGCAACTCTGGTGTGCAGGAATACCATGCTTGTAAATGGACATTACTTTAAATGCAAATTCCAATCAAGCTTTGCTCTTGAAACCACACTTCTATGAAGAAAAACGCTTTTTAAATGTTGCATCTCTTACTTGCATGTCTGGTGTCACTGATGCTGCCTTCAGTGATGCCATGTGTGTGTTTAAAGGATGCACAATGTGGGGGCTCGTGGTTAAGGTGGAGCTTCCAACACCTGCCAAATTGCAGGGGTTTTGCTGCATTAAATCAGCACCTGAACGTCACTTCAACTAAAGTTTGTTCACTGAACTTGAAGGGTTTTGCTGCACAGAACGTATTCACCGTATGTGTCCCTGAACTAAAGATTTTCACTGAATTTTGAGGGTGTTAAATATATCTCCCACCACCTGAAATTCTACCTTTTTTCATCCGATAACATAACTAACGCTATAGCCTTTGTTATCAATATGTGTTCTTACGCTATGCAACACGTGGTTCGTCAAGCATTTCATATTTTTTTGTCCACTAGCTAAGAATGGATTACCAATGGTGTAATGGGACAATTTAGAGGGTGGTGGGGGTAATGCAATGGATTACTAAAGGGCACTGGGAAGAGGAGGGTGGGTTAATACAACAAATAACTAACAAGGTTCTGGAAAGAAGAGGTAGGTGGGGTAAATCCACGGATTACTAATGGGGTAGTGGGAAAAGGACGACTAAGGCAAGGTAATGCAGTGGATTATTCATGAGGTACTGCAAAGCAGACGAATGAGGCGGGGTAATGCAGTACTAAAACAAGTAAGAGGCAGGGTAGTGGGGTACACAGAAGAGCAAGTGGTGGGTGGTGGTAATGGAATGGATTTATAATCCAGGTACTTGGATTATAACAAGGGAGGCCGCTGGGAAATCTAACAGATTACTAATGAAGTACTGGGATGAAGAGGAAGTAGGCAGGTAGTGGAGTACTGGAATAAGGAAGAGAGGTGCTGATAATGTAACAGATCATTAATGAGCACTATAATGAGGAAGAGGGATGTGGGGGTAATGCAGCGGATTACTACAAGGGTATGGGAATGAGGGAGATGGGTGGTACTGCAACAGATTACTAAGGGGTACTGGGACGAGGAAGAGGGAAATGGAGTACTGGGATGAAGAGGGAGGTGCGGGTGATGCAATGGATTACTATCGGTACTGAGATGAGGAGGAGGGAGGTGGCAATAAGCTAATGATTACTATTCAGATACTTGGTCAAGGAAGTGAGGTGGTGGTAATGGAGTAATGGGAGGAGGTAGAGAGGTAGGGGATTGTAGTGTTGAGACGAGGGGGTGTGCATTGGGTGTGCCAACCCCTCCCCCCTCAACTGAATATAGATAACACGATAGGCAGATCAAATAGTTCCATCATTGTAGAAATCGGGTTAGATTGCCTTTATTAATAGTAAAAAGTGCACATGGCACGGCGCATATTTGGATTAGGGTGGAACAGGGCATGAAGGGTGCTTTAAATAACACACACATACCATAAGTGCATAATTATATCTTTTGAATAAAAGGATACAAAGTGAGAGATGCTTAATTAGTCAGACAAAAATATATTTCAAAATGGTCTCCAGACCTAAGCCAGATGTGGAGGACTATGTAACCATGCCAAGAGTTTTCAGACAAGCAAAAGAGGCTGATACATTGGAAACAGTCTTTGGCAGCATCTCGCAGTGAGGTAGTTAGGTTTGTTAGGTTAAAAATGGAAATGGACAGAAAAAGCAGACAAGATTGTGTTGAGGCCAGATAAGTAAGGAAAGCTTGGATACATTTAACCTTGTTCTCATTGAAGCCGGTACAACGCGTGTCATGCAGACTATTCTGAGAGACCAGCTGTATTATTTTGGCAACTATATGATACATTACTCACCGTAATCGTATTTCTGGTGCTCCGATGCTTGTATCTGCTTAGATTCACATGCTATGCGTAGGCCGACATCTAGTGGAAGCTGTGGAGTATTACAGAAAAGGGACGTCGACAGGGCGTGCCAGTAATACTATCTCTAGTGTGATGTCCACTGTACCCATGGTCCTTCATGCGTCAAGGTCCCACTGATTGTTTTGTTTCTGACATGAGGTAGCACAAAGTACAGTAGTAGCGCGAGTACAAGTGTATCCAAGCAGATAAATATCAGGGAAGCACATATAACATCTATGCACCTTCTCTCAGGGGAGGAAGGGTGGGCGCATGTGAATCTAAGCAGATGCAAGCATCATAAATACGATCACAGTGAGTAATGTATCCCTTCTGAGGCTTGCTGAATCTGCTTAGATAGCATGCTATGCATAGAGTAGCGAGCTGTGTTAGGACAAGGTGGTGGGTTGTGAGAAGGTTCAGCGGCAAATAGATGTTTTAGAACTGCTTGTCCCACCTCTGTATCTGCTTTGGAATGAGTGTCAATGAAGTAGTGCTGAGTGAAAGTGTGTACTGAGCTCCATGTAGCTGCTTTGCGATAAAAGCCAGAGTAGCTCCTTTGCTCCTTGTAGAGTGAGCTCTTGGCGTGAAAGGCAGTGTCTTGTTTGATAATGAATAGCATAGTTGTATGCATCTGACCATCTATCTGGAGATGGCATTTTTGGAAATGCGGTCTCCTTCTCTGCCTGGTGCTATGGAGACAAACAGTTGGTCTATTTTCCTAAGCGGCCTGGCCTTGTTTACATAATAAAGGACCACCCTCCTTACATCTAGTGTGTGGAGTTTTACCTCAGCTGAGCTAGTTGGATTCTGGAAGAAGGCCAGTAGCTCAATGGATTGGTTCACGTGGAATTTGAAAATTTACTTCGGAGAGAACCTAGGATGTATACGTAAAACCAGTTTGTCTTTGTGTATGACAAAGAAAGAGTCCTGCACTGACAATGCTTGCAATTCACTAACCCTTCTTATGGAAGTAATAGCCACTAAGAAGGCAGGTGTTTAAGACTTGACTTACGCATAGGCTCGAATGGGGGCCCCCCCCCCATGAGCTTTGCAAGTACTACATTAAGATCCCAGCCTGGCGGGTTGAAATTGGAGGGTGGAGTCTCTCATTACCTCCATGAATGCCTTTTTGACTGGCACTTTCCACCACAATACTTTATTCTGGGATGTGGTGTAAGCCGATAGCACATATACTAAAATTGCAATGATACAGAGAAGATTAGCATGGCCCTTGCGCAAGGATGAAATGGAAATTCGTGAAGCGTTGCGTATTTTTTATCAAAATTTCCCTCTTCATCGAACCGACTATGTATTTTACCGCTGTTAAAAGCTTGCATGCATAACTGCTTCTGTTCCTTTGCCTGTAACTAAGCATGCTGTCTGTAACAAGCGCCATGATGCCGCCGGGCTACTGTGCGCTCTACAAATTCGAATAAATAAATAAGGCCGCCAGGTGGGGATTCATAGAGCTGAATACTAACCCCGAGTCTAGCAAGTGAAGCATATAATTTAGAATGTGGGAAGGAGTACATTCTATATTTGTTTAGACTGGCACCAAATTACAAATCTCCTTCACTTGTACAAATCTCCTTCACTTGTCGAAAGAATATTGTCTGGTGTTTGCTTTTTGTGCCTCCTTGAGGATATCCAAACACCGCTGTTGTTGATGAAGAAGTCCAAACTCTATGACCTCAGGAGCCATGCTGCCAAGTTCATCAAGTGTGGTTGAGGGTGCACTGTTATTCCCCCGTGTTGGGACAATAGATTGGTTTGGCACGGAGATTTGGGAATCGTACATCGCCAGTTTGCTCAGATGTGAATACCATGGCTGCCTTGCCCACATGGGATCAACTAGGATGAGCGTCATCTGTTCTCTGTGAATCTTTTTCACTACCCTGCTCGTTAAAGGGAGGGGGGGGGGGGGGAGTCAGAAGTGTAAGCACATTTCCTTGATCAGCTCATCCATAGGGCATTCCCCCTTGAAGTATGGTTGGGGAAACCTGGACACAAAGTCTGGGAATTGCTCGTTTTCTCTTGTAACTAACAAGTCTAGCGTGGGGTAACCCCACTGTGAGAAGATGTGGTCTACGACACTTGGGTTAGTTGCCAGTCGTGTTCCTCTGGTAGGGGATGTCTGCTAGAGTGTTGAGTACCCCTGGAACGTGTTAGGAGGATAGGAACATCCCCCGTCTGAGTGCCAATCGCCATATTTTCTGTGCCAGCTTGGATAGATTTGGAATGTGTGTGCCCCCCTGCTTGTTGACATAGAACAATGCAGTGGTGCTGTCTGTTAAACGGACTGGTTCGTCAGCTGTGCTTCGAATGCTGGAAGCGCTTTCAATCAGCAGGTTGATGTGGTTCTGTGCAGTGATGCAAGTCCACAGACGGTGTGTAGTGTGGTGATGATAGTGTGCCCCTCACCCGGAGAGTGATGAGTCTGTTGTAACAACCACTTGCGCTTCTGGGTTGTGGAAGGGTTTTCCCTTTTAAAGGTTCTCCTTTGTCCACCAGTGTAGATTTTGTACTAGTGTTGACAAAACGACCACTAGATTGTCCGACTGACCGCTTGCCTGAGACCATTGTTTCGCCAACACTCATGCATGGGGCGCATGCGCAGACGTGCGTGTGGGACCAGGTAAATGCAAAACACCATCAGGTCTAGTAATCGCATTGCTTTGCGTATGCTTATCTGGCGACTGGCTTGATACAGAGGTATTTGCCATAGCAGGTTTTGAACTCTTTCCATAGATGGAAAGACTAAGCCTGCTTCTGTGTTTAAGACAGCGCCTAGGAACTGTTTGGTTGTGATTGGCAAAAGGCTTGATTTTTTTCTTGTTTATCGAGAAGCCCAATTGGAAGAGAGGTTTATGGTTCTTTGTGTGTTTTGCTTGCAATGATGGGGTGATTCCACTATGATCAGCCAGTCGTCCAGATAGGAGTACACTGGGATTGCCACTCTGCGCAGGTGCGCTGCCACCACCTTCAGTACCTTGGTGAATACCCTTGGAGCAGACGCTATTCCGAAGGGTAGCGACTTGAATTGGAAGTGCTGGTTTGCTATCTTGAAGCGCAAGAGTTTTCTGTGCGCTGGGATCATTGAAATATGAAAATAGGCATCTTTCACATCCATTGTTGCCATGTAGTCTTCCCGCTTTAGCAGGGAGATTACCTCTTGTAGCAGCGTCATGCAGAATTTCTGTGGCTTTACATAAGTGTTTGCAGGGCGTAAGTCTAACACTGGGCGCATAGATAGATTTTCTTTGGCACAAGGAAGTAGGCTGAATAGATACCCTTGTTTACCTCATTCGCTAGTATTTTCTCTATGGTGTCCTTGAGTAGCAGCGCGCTGACCTCTTCGAGAAGGATGAGCTGTTCTTCCTTCGTTGATCTTCTTTGACATGGGGGATGGTTTGATGGTTTTTGGATGAGCTCTACACAATAACCTCCCGCTACTGACGATAGCACCCACTTTTTCGTGGTGATTCCCTCCCATGCGTGGGTGAAGTGTGAAATGCGCCCTCCTACTGGAGAGGCATGGGAGAAGACCTGTAACAGGCAGTCATTGCTTAGGACATGGACCTCCCACTGCCACGAGATCGGCACTGGCCTCTTTGGTATCCCTGTGAGGCTTGGTCCTGGTTGTTATTGCAGGAACAGCCCTGACCCTGTCCGTAAACCGGAGCCTCAGAGTTTTGGCCACGAAACCAACAAAAATTACTTCCGCCTTTCTGGCCTGGTGGTTTGGTCATCAGCTGGCCTAGAGATTTTAGTGTGCCATATTCCTCATTGGCGGACTTTAATGCGTCTTCTACGGTTTTGATGAATAAGACGGTAGGTTCCACCGACATATTAAGTAGTGTAGCCTGGGTCTCCAGTTTGAAGCCCGACTGGCGTAGCCATGCGCAGTGCTTGATTATGGTCCCTTTGGCAATAATCCTGCCTGCATTATCTAGACCATCTAGGTTGTTTTTAAGAATGCAGCTGGAGGTTGCCTTGCCGTCCGCTGCCACCACGGCTAGTTGCGACTTCCGAGGTTCGGGACCCGAAGCCATCAGGGTACTTATTTTGTCCCATTTGTGGCAATTATAGCTTGCTAACAGCGTCAAATTATTGGTGATCCTTGTTTAGAAAGCTGTCGAAGTCACTACCTTTCTCCCCATTGTGTAGAGTGTTTTGCTCTCCTTAGCCGGGGTGCCTCTGAAGAAGCTAAAGGTGTTCCTGCCCTTTTACGGGTTGTGGTAACTACGAGCAAATCTGGCTTGAGCTGACCCCTGATGTAGAGTCGGTCAGACGGCGCTGGGCGGAAACGTTTTTCAACCCACGGATTGACTGCCCATGTCTGATTTGATGTTTCCAGGGAAGGTTGAATGCTTCTTTGGATAGATAGTAGAACAGGGATGAATTGGGTGGAGGCCTCTTTGTCCCTTGACCTATCTTCTACCAAGTCTTTATCTAGCTGAGTCTCTTGGGTTTGGATACTTAAGTGTTCAGCTGCCTTAATTAACATGTCATTATGGAGAGGCTGACTGTCCACTGGTGAATCAGCCACTGGCGAATCCTGCTGAATTGGTGAGGCCAGGTTATACACCTCTTCCTCCTCATCATCATAATAATGATCAATCTCTTGATAGGTCTCATTGTCATCTGTGTGGACATCATACACATCTCCTTGGACTGGACTGGGATAGGGAGAGTATCAGGTTGAGCTTTCTTAGCTGGGAGGTGGAAGCCTCAGCTGTGGGAGGTGTGCTCTTGAAGTTCTGGTATTCCTGTGTTGTTTTTTTTCAAAGAAATTGGAAGTAAAGGTCATCCTAGTCATGACCCTGTCTAGGTCTTCAGCAGTCCATGTGGCTGAGCTTGGAATGACCCCAGGGTACTGAGGGGTAGAGTCCTGTCCTATGGGCGTAGGATGACCCTGGGGTGTAGACTGGGCCTTAGTTTGAGGCTGACCTTTGTTCTTTAAGGCTTCTGCCAAGGACAGAGTGTTTCTCTCTATGAGTAGGGGTAGGGGTAGACATGTCCTTATTAGGCTTATCCTTGTGATTAGGGCTCTTGGAGGAGTGTTTCTTGGGAAGTTTGGACTTCAGCAGGCTCTCAGGGACATGTTTAACTAGGTGGGATAAACTAGTGTTTTTAGAGTTTTCGACGTGCGATGTCGACTTTCGGCAGTGGGGCAAACTGCAGCTTCCTCTCCTGACGGTTGGCGTTCGGTCGATGGTTAGGGGACGGCGTCTTGTTTGTCTTTAGACTTACGGGGCATGTCATGAGGCCCGTCATGAAGCTATCGGGACCTCGAGTGCTCAGATGACAGGGATTCTGTAGACCTCCCCAATAACGCCCTGTGTGGGAGTTTGGTCGACGACGTCGACTCCTTGCCACGGGCTATGTGCTTAGTGCCGGGGGTCATGGTAGTGCTTTTGCCGCCTGGTTTGGTCCCTGTAACAGAGCTGCCGGCCTGTCTTTTGGGGTAGGGGCCTTTGCTGTCTGTAAAGACTGCAATGCTGCCGTCACTGGAGGCTCCCTCCACGACCATGGCAGCCTCGCCCTGCATGGCGTGATGGGACCAGCGTTTAGTTCTTCGGTCTCGAAGAGTTTTTGGTTGGAAGAGCTTGCAGGCTCAACAATGCCCCTCGTCGTGATTGCGCGCTAGACACAAATTGCACACCCGGTGCTCGTCTATCCACAGGAATTTTTTATTACACATGAGGCAACATTTAAATGGTGTATTCTCCATGTTTAAGGGGAATGGAAGCCAGGCGAGAAAGGGAAAGGAGGGGAAAATGCATTCTACAATGACCACCCCGCACTCTCCTTAGAGTAAGGGGTGTAGGTCCAGTGCGGTCTTCCAAGGGCGAAAGGGTCCGTAGAGTCTGGAATCGTCTTTTCCACTGCGTCGATGAATCAGTCAAAGTCGATTTGGAAAAGGACAGAAACAAGTTACAGGTCTTAATTTTTGATAAGAAAATGGCATTAGCCGAAATGAACTCTGCGATAAGCATCTGTGACAATGGCGGAAAAAAAAATGTCTGCGGGACCTCGACGCGTGAAGGACCATGAGTACAGTGGATGTCACACAAGGGATAGTATTACTGGCACACCCTGTCAGTGGAGTAGCTTTGCTGAAAATGTTGGGGGGGGATATGAAAACTGAAGGAAAGGGGCGGGTTGGAAGGTGGCTCTGAGGGATAACGTTATACTACGACACCACAAGAGTCTCTTGCTGACGCTCTGTTATAACTTGCATAAGACTGGTGCTGGATCTTTAAAATTTTATTCTAAAGACATGCCAGTCTTCTGAAAGTTAACACCACAGTGTGGCTTTACAATTCACTGCATTGACAACAGTAAAAAAGGCCAGTCTAGCCAATTAATAACACACACCATGCTTGCTTTATCAAGATGCCCAGAATAAAGTCATGTCACAGTAAAAAAGGGCAAGACTGGCTGCCCCAAAATCCCAGTCGGAGTCTAGCCAAGTAATATTTCATATTTGCCTTCTTGATGCCCATAAACAAGTGCCGCACCTGCCAAGAACCTCTTGCGCACACATATGCATACACACACACACACACAAAAATCCATACCCATTCACCATGGACGCATTAAGTGCATTTCAACCTTTTCAAATAAAAGAGGCCTCGAGCCTTAGGAGTGGCCCCCAGCACTTTCCCCCCCCATGTTGCCACTCAGCACTCAGCCGTACTTTTAATACAGCATTATATTAATTTCTCTCCATTTTAGGACAGGACCCGACAAACAGTGCTTTTAGGCCAGGCAATTAGTAATAATTTAGCGCATTTCATTGTTAGCACCTGAATTTGTATACATACATTTTTTGGCAACTGAAATCATTATGAGTGACTAGGTACTTGCATGTCAGGGGAGTGAGCAGGACATGGGAGACAGCAGGCAGCTCATTCTCAAAGTTCTTAAGTAAGTGTGTGTTTCTGACACAGAGAGTCAACAGCTTTCAACATTTAAGCTGACTAGAATAGCCTCATTAGAATATGCAGATGCACCCACAAAGTTGGCCCCTTTACCGGCGACTCCTGCTGTCTCTAAAAGTTAGCCCCTCACTACAGGGTTAGCACGCAGTCAGGGCCAGCCCTAGGATTTGCGGGCCCTGGGCGGCAAATGATGTGTGGATCCCCTCGTAGAAAATGATGTAAAAACAATTGTCATTAATATCCGTAGGGATCAGATAAACTGACACTCAATATCTGAATTTTAACTGTTAATATTACGGTTGTAGCAATATCAGGAGTGAGGCTTATTTTTTGGAGTAGCCGACCGAGTGAGCTGAATCATTTGTAGAGATGAGGACCTCAAAAGAAAATACTGTGACGAGGAAGAGCAGAGCAAAGAGTAAAGCTCATCACTGGTAAGTAATCCAAACATACCTAAGATGACTGCACTTTCCAAGGATGTAAGGGCATGGATTGGTCCTGGGCCAGACAGGGCAAAGTGCTTTTGCTACAGGATAGTGCAATCGTAACAAAGCCCATTTACCCGAAAGTTACTAAGGCAGTCGGAGTAAGCAATTCCGCAGGTCTTCAAATGTCATCAATAGGTGTCAAGTCCAGAAGAAAAGTGTGGGGGTTCATTAACATAAGCACAGGGACTGATTGTATCCTACAGTGAAATACGCAAATTTAATTCAACTGGTCTTTCCTAGTGGAAGAAAATTCAAAATAGAAATGAACATTGTCTTTTACAAAATGAATCATTAATACCTGCAGAAAAAAACAGCTAGAGGAGATTTTCCTAGTACACTGCTGGCAAAGCGTAAAAGGTGTGCACCTTTTAACCCAAACATCTATATTGAAATATTCTATGGAAAGCAAAATACCAATACAAGATGTGTGTTTTGGGGAGACTCGTGTGGTTTTGTGGGTTCAAATGCTGGTGGGCAAAAACTTGAGAAAACCACCTTTTTTGCATGATGGCCTCAAAAACACCCAGGGGGTGGAGTCAGCACTGTGAAAAAAGTGAGCGGACGCAGTCAACCCACATGTAATCTCAACTTGTGCCCTGAAAATCAACACAGAACCAGGGAGAACATCTTCAGTCCAGCAACCTCTCTTCCCACATCCATGGACCTGGTAAATCACCACAACAAATGTGCCCTCTGATCCTTTCCCCTCCTCACCATGACGTTTGGCTTTCAGCAATACTCTGTTTTATAAATCAGACCTGAAAAATACACAGATCATAATTAAAGTACTCCAGCAATATAGGAATCCTTATTGAAATATGTCAAACAATAAGAGTACAAATGCGTTATTTTCACCCCATCGTGGAGATTACAAATACCAGAATGCAATTCCACACAATTATAAAGAATGGCTTGTAGGCTGTCTTTTAAGACTTAATCATAACAAAAGAATGTGAAATGGTAACTTTTTGCATCTTTTGACAAAGGCATTCCCAACCCCCTCCACCCTCCAAAAAAATATATGTATTTAACACACTAAATGCAAACATATGAATGAATACTATGAATTCCACCCAGTCAACCACCAGGGCAGTGGCTGCTGACTTCGAATCAGGCCACCAGCCAGGGTGAGGAACTGAGTCGCGTGGGGTATCCCTGCCGCCCGCTTTATGTAATGGACAGCCAGGCTTGCACCATCCAATTAATTAATGGAGCGCTGCAATGTGGCACCCCGGCCCTGCTCTGCCCCAGCCAAAAGATGGAGGGGGGGGGCAATTTGGGATGCCACAAAAATTGGAGTGGACTTGTCCCCCCCGTCTCCCCTATAATTACGCCCATGCGCCCTGTCAACGTCTATTTCTTGAGTTTCTAAAACAACAACTGTAATACTCCGCAGCTTCCACTAGATGTCAGCCTATGCATAGCATGTGATCTAAGCAGATTCCACATGCCTCAGAAATATAGGATTAGATATTGGTGTGTGAAAATGTTCTTGGCAGGAGATTAGCACTGTCATAGTTGTGTACAGCCAAATCTAAAATAAGCATATCATTTTCATGCATCAAGAGAAAATTGTGGATGTCAGCTATGCTAATGTGGGCTTGTTGTACACAAAGTTAAGCTATCCAATGATACTGAAGGAATGTTTTTTTCTCCGACTAAGGGGAACTATCAGAAACATACCATGTACAAGGTGGTCATTTGCATAAACATGTTGCATCATCTTAAAAGACTATAAAGCAGCTTAAAGGAAAAGAAATTGTTTCAGTGTGTCCTGTTATTCCAGCAATAAGGGCTATGATGAAATGCTCCCAGGCATCTGATTTTCTCATGTCTCTCTCGCTAAGAAGTGTTCATAGATGCCTGGTGCTTGATGGAAAATGGGAAGCAGGGCCCCCAGTTCAGGAGAGAGGTGGGGTAATAGATTACTGGGATGAGAGAGGTGGGATAATGTAATGGATTTCTACTAGGTTATTGGAACACAGAAGAGGGAAGTTGGAGTAATGCGTTGGATTACTATTGGTGTACTGCGAGGTGGGGGATAATGGAGCAGTGAGACGAGGAAGTGGGCAGTACTGTTACGAGGAAGTGGTTGTAAAGTATTACTAATGGGGTCTGGAACACGGAAGAGGAAGGAGATTACTATTCAGGTACTTAAACGAGGTGGAGTAATGCAAACAATTACTACTCCTTACTGGGAGGAGGACATGGTATGATTTTCACTGCCGATGTTCCTAGAAAATAGAGATCTTCATCGTTAAGTCACGCTTGTCTATCAAAACAAAGGGTTTTGAAACATGCATCAGGCACTGGGAAAAAAACAATGTACGCTATCCCCATACCCCAAACCTTCAAAAAACCTCACCGCTTACACTGCACACATACCACACGGCCTCAAAACTACCCTAGTCACTCCCCTTGTAATATTTTAGAGCAGTTTTCAAAAAAAGATTTGAAACTCGATTTTCAAGATGACAGATTTCAGAAATAAATAACAGTATCCAACAAAGCATCATAGGGCATATAACTAACATTTTGGTTTCCAGGGGCACCCTGCTCTACACCAAATAATTTTAAAAAAGACTGCATAGATTTATGCCAAACCAACTAAGGATTTCCTTTGAGGGCTCTGTGCTCATTTTGTTTCTTAGTTGGTGAAAATCCAACCGCAGTTTGGGCTGTGCATGTGAGGACAAATTTGACATTTTCCCAATGTTAAAACCAATGTATAAACGTGACAAAAAGCACCTTTTTCTATTTTACTCTTCATACCTTTTGAAACGCAACACAGATTTCCCAGTTTTGGGAGACCCAGGTCAAACATCCTGGGTGGAAAATTTCTTGCTCACCTGCCGTACCTTGAAAGTTATTCAACTAATAGAATTTTTTGAATTTCCTATGGATGATAGGTTTCACCTCAACTACAGGGCAGTGCTAGGTTTTGTCCTGATGAACAGCCACATAATTGATCTGGAATTATAATGACAGCTGAAACTGCGAATTAGTGTAGCGATAGTCTTGATTAAGAATCAATATGCTCTCCACTAACAGGAGAAGATGTAACAGAGCTGTGTAAAATGTGGATAGGTAAAAGTACCAAGTCTTACAGCATTTTGTATTACAAATATTGATGTTCCTGTTTTCAACATATGTGTTCAGAAATGTACTTTTTTTGACTGAATGTGGAAATTGGGGTCTATTTGTGGCAACAGAAGTGGTGGACATCTTTAGTGTTCTTGATGATTCTAAATGATAGGATGGGTCTTTGCTAAATCGATACAAATAATGATTTGATGTGGGTACAATGCTTAATGGAATTAGGATGTAGTAACAGTAATAAACCTCCCTAAAATAATTTGCATTTTCTAATCTATTTTCTAATCTATTTTCACACGAACATGCACTTCGAAAAGTGATGAGTGCAGTTAGAAGGAAGGCATACTGTCTTCGAATGACAAGGCACCATTGACTACTACGTTTTGAGCACAAGAACCAAGCCACAAAGCTACCTCTTCCCAGTCTAATATGGCACGGATGTGTACATCAACCTTTTCTCTCCACACTTGAGCACTTGCTTAACAACGGTCATGAACGTCTCTGCTTAGCAGTGATGTGACATGGGCTATGTGAAAGGTGTTCTAGGGGTTAAAAATCTGTGCGCTAGTGAAAGGCTTTGTGTGCAACTTTGCTCTTAAAATCATGCCCCAATTACAGTGTTTCCACTCCTCTAAACAACGCACTCTGATTTAGTGTTTCCAGCCCCTCGATGATGGTCAGGAGTGCAGTGCTGCCCCATTACCAGTGATACCCTCTGAGATGCTGTGTTCCCTCCCCCCTCCCCCACGATCTGTTGGATGCTTGATGGATAGCGCATCAGTTCAGAGATGCCTTTACCTCTGGGACGTCAGCCTCATGTTCGGGTGAATCTCCACCGTCATCGCTGGTTTTCCGCTTCCGTTTGTTCCTCATACTTTGAATAAAGTTCTTATGAAAGTCGCAAATATACAAATGCCTCACCTGTAATATAGGGAACATACAAATGAGATAGAAAGTCAAATCCTGAACGCACGACTGAATACTTAAGATCGCTAATTAACATCTACCTGTACACCTTCCAATAGGTGCTCTCCCCACCAAAGAAAACACATTGGACATTTTCAAGTGATGAACGAACAAAACACGTAATGGCCATCTTTACAGTTGAGACCCAAATTTGGCAAAGTCACTTAAAATAGACTCTTCCCAATCAAGGACCCTTTAATAAATTGGAACCGCACACGCTCACTGCGTTCAGCAGTATATCTAAGAGACTGCTCAGTAATTATTGCTGTTGCCTTTTGGTACCGTGAATTTAGCTGGGCATCTCCAGGGGGGGGTTTGTTACTGGACTAGCAGAGAATGATGCGGGTCACAGACTCAACGTCTCAAATGGAACTGCACTTCACTCACACAGTGCACACTTAAAAAAGACAAAACACTTTTTATGCAAATGTTAAGGCAGAGTTAGCCTCTTCCAGCATCTGTATAAGCATGTTCTACCTCTCACCAATTTCTTTCTCATTAAGTGGAAATCCATCCAGCGGTTTGGGCTCTGCACGCAAGCAAATATTCCCAATAGGAAAACCAATGCATAAAGTGAAGAGCGCACCTTTTTTTAACATTTTTTTTTTACTCTCTACACTTTTTGAAATGCAACACTCATTTTCCATTTTTGGGGAACCCAAGTCAGACATCCCAGGTGGAAACAAAGTCTCAATAAAGGAGTGCTGCACAGCAATTTTCTATGCAATTCTGTAGGTTTGCTAATTAAACTGACACTTGTGTATCACAGCTAGCTATTTAAACTGCCATGTTTACAAAGCACAGCTTGCCCTGCATTCCTCTCTTGCCCTCACAGTTCTCTACTCTCTTTTCTCTGTACACTAAAAGTTCAAAGGGGTTAATGGAGAGTGTGTGAGCAGCAATCATCTCATCAACTCTAAGTGCCAAAGGCCTCTGTGGGAGTGCTACCCAAGAAAGGTTATTGCAAACCATAAGTAATTGGGATGATACTTTTATTAAGCTAGCAGCTATATCCAGTTTGGCAAACCACTAGTATGTGTTTAAGACAGTCTTGCAATTCCATTCCTAAAAAAACAAAAACACATTGTTGTACAATGCACAATTACAGCATTGCTACTGTAAAACACTGCATTGTCTCCATGAAGTTTAGGTTAATGTATCTAAATCGCATAGCTAACTAGATATTTTACTCAAAGTATTGATCAATAGTTCCATCCAATATGCAAATACACAGATGTGCTGCAATACCATACACTGTAGTTATGATTGCATACCTACTAGCATCTGCGTGAGACAGCTGGGCAATCCCGAGGTCGGGAACGCAAGCAGATTCTGCAAGTAGCTGCTCGCATTTCATACCGGTCAGCTTTGCGTCTTCTCCACTGGAGTGCCATACCTCAAACCCCCTGCTCACTCACCAGTGCACCTCCTGGACCCACTGAAGTTCCTGAAAATAGTTATTTCCAATTGCAGACATATGTGTAGTTCCGTTTTAAGGGAAACATGAATTGAGCTAAGCCTGGTTCCCTTAAGAACTAGAGTATCAGCACCCCAGATGGCGTCTCAGAGTACCAATAGCAATAAGCACTGCTTTCATGGGTGCACATGGGGTGGAATGCTGGCTGGGGCTCGAAGGCCACTGCCGTCCCTGCCCTTGCCTGAAACTGGTATTTAGCACTATCTTGAAAATAGTTGATATCAATAACAGGCACGGGTCATCTTGTCCACCTGAAGTTGACATTTACCCTGCCGTGCCCATCACAACACCATACTATGCACTTAGTTTCAAGCTATGACTAACATTGTAGACTTGTTGATTAACGTAACTCCTGACCTTCTCCTTACACAACAAATGATGGGGTAAGCCTGCTATGTATGGGACACTGCCCTGTGCAACACACAGCCGGCACCCAGCTGCAAAGAGTCTCGCACTTGCTCATTCATGCAGCAAACCTTTAGATTTAAAACACTCATCTTAGGAATGTCTAACTTCCATGGTAGAGAAAAATGCTGTATTATTGCTCATTTCATGTCTGAGAATATTAGTAAAACATTGCTAATCAAATAAGATTAGCTAATCAAGGTAATTATAATGGTGTTGAAAACAAATATATCCCTTGATATGAACCTGTAAACAATTAATCCTGCCCAAAAAGACATAGGGAGGGGCCATACGTAAGTGCATAAAACATTAAGTAAACATTATCATGTAAAATATTATTTTCAGATGCAACTAAGAAAAATCATTCACATCTACAGAGATGGCGGCTTACTGAAGGAGCTCCTCTCGCGTTCTTGCGTTCGGCAACCAGCTAATTATCCTTTTTGTCCACTATTTTTAGCAATTGCAGCACTAACACTGGACAAAGCACCAGGGAGATGGCAGCAGTCTTCTTTCCAGGCAGAGTTATACTCTTGCAATGGTATCCTGGGCGAGACCTTTCCACAGTGCTCTGCCCGGAATCTTGGGTTTCCGCAGGCCTGCTCAGAACATAGGCATCCCCATGGTTGACAAATTACCCCCCTTATTGATGCTTTACCCGTCCAATCGGTGGTCACCCCACCCCCACTGGCAAATAACACATCCAGTAGCGCCAAAAGGTGCTTGCCGTCAATAGCGCATTTACAGCACCTTTGTTTGTGATATTTCCTTTCTTATGGCTTTAAGCAGACACAACGGGGAACAGATGGGTCATTAATATCATTGGGGTGGGGGCCATCTATGTTAAAAGCAGGCTTCCCACACTAGTTTTATACATTCTCTAACAAATTAATATGAAGCAGTTAAAAACATAAAAATACATTTCAAAGTGACATGCTTCATAAGATCCACCTTTTGTCTTTTAACAGTGTTTTAGTTCATTTTTTGCTGGGATGCCCTACACATAGCCTGCGATGTGTGTGCCCCTCCCTTTGAGTTTTATTGCCGGGTACACTTCTAAAGATGTTATTTGCTTGTCAAACTGCTCAATCAAAAGTAAATGATATTATGCCGAGTTCATCTTTTAGGAAACTGAGCTGTCGGTTCATGGGATCCAACTTTTGTTTTCACTGTGGGGACAGAAATGTCCCCTACCCTCTTCCTGAGAATGAGCAAACGAGGGACCCAATGCATCCCCTGGCCGAACGTGCATTTAATAGCACCTATTTTCTTTATGAGGAACAGCAAAAAAAACATTATATTTACAGCCAGCTAGAAATCTGTAACAACTCAGCAACAGTCAACCTGCTGTGCTACATAGTAGCTTTCCACTTTGGTACCTGTAACTCTACCTTCAAAGAATTCGAAATCAGATATGGATTCCGGATTGTCCTCAAAATCACTCCATTACCAATAGTGCAGCTCATGCACATGACTTTAAAACCTATAGTGTTGCATCTCCAGCCATACTGGCACTGTGCATAGTCCGATTTGGGATGTAAAACAAAAAACTGAAAACTATGAACAGCTCTACGAGAGCAAAGGGATGTTCCCACCCCTATTGCTAAAGATTACACCTTGCCCCATCTGTGCTTGGCACATTTTAGTGGGCTCTGAGAAAGGTCAGGAATGACAGTCGGATACAATTTAGACATGGTTTTGACTAAAGACTTTTATTGCTGTCCCTGTGCAAGAGGGGTTTCCCTACCTAAATTCAAAACTTAGGATCTGTCTGAGTGTCCAAAGTACTATTCTGACCCTAACACGTTCAAATTAAATAAATCTGAAGGTGAAGAGGATGTCTTTGGCCTCCAGTGTTTCAAAAGTGTTCAAAAACAAATGAATAACTTCAACATAAATTCTTTCAAGGATATTGCTCTTTAATCCAGAGGGTGTCTCCCTTCCCCTGGATTCTTCTTTACAATTTCATGACAATAATAGTTCTCATCTTTTCTCTTGTTCAATATCAAAGTCACATATATATTTATCCTTCGCTTTTAGGTTGTCAGGATACCTGGAATACTCTTCTGCCAGAGCTTCTGGTTTTCACACACACTTGCAATTGCCTGGTGTATTCTCCTTCCAGAACTACTTGTAGTTGTCTGTCTCCACCCTCGAAAGTTTATCACATTAGCCCTTTTGGCATAGTACATTGCCTCAGTGTTTTGCTCACCATTCCAATCATTCACAACCTAAGAATTGTGGCTTAATTTACATTGTCCACTAAAGATTCACTTCTAAGGCCAATGGGCTTTTAACTTCTTACTTTCATTATTAACAAACGTTTTTCTCTCTTTTTCAGACTTGGAATGTTCAATTTTTAACATACAGCAGTTCTCCCTTCGTCCCAGCATGGGCTCCCTGACCCTTCATGGCGTTTCCTGGGCTGTTTGCAGTTTGTCGATTGACAGCCGCGGGATTCTCTCTCCTTCGGGTTGCTCGGCTTCCGGTTTCCACATCCCCCGTGGCTCTGGCTGGGCTTCTCCTCTCGGCTCTCCGGTAAGCTTCTTCTTGTGGGTTTCCACTGGTGAACACGCAGGAGCGCTGCGCTTGCTTTGGGCATTCCCGAGTGCAATTTTCTTCGTGTTGTCCTCTGCTGCTCACTGCATTAGCTGGTTGGCTCCAACTTTCTCTTTTTGGTTCTTGGGCAACACGGAGAGCAGCAGTCCGCTCCCACCAGCAGTCTGCCATTTCTTCTGGTGATCTTTTCAAACATTCCGAGGACGGGTGTATGATCACAACAACTAGAGCATTACCTGTGCTTCAAGCTTCCTCTGCTCTGCATTCCTCCATTCCTCTTCAAAGTGTTAAAGGGTTTCTGGGAATAGTAGTAATAGTACTTTCTTTTTACTAACTTTTATGGAAATATTGGAGAAATGGTTTTATCAGTTTGCTAAACAGAGAGCAGCTGGTAGTTTGCTTTCCTCAGCAGGCACCCTTCTTTGGAACAGCCTCTCCCTCCCCTCTTGAGCAGGACCTACTAAGTTCCGGGAAAGCCTCAAGACCTTCCTCTGTAGCTCTTCCTTCCCTCCCTTGCGCATATGGGCGAATAAGGAGGCATTTCAAAGCGCATCCCGAAATCAAAAACGGGCTGAACTTTCAAATGCCCAGAAATTAGGGTCATCCCTCTGCACCTTTTAAAACAGGTGCAAGGGGGGAAGAGCCAATCATGACTGTCATTTCTGTCATAACCAAGTACTACAGTAGTGGTTTCAGCCAAGATTGTCGCACTTGAATTTCTATCCCCTAAACAGGAATAGAAATGTTTTTTCCTTGTGCATTTCACAGAGGCAGACCCTTTCACAGGCCCTCTGTGAAATGTGCTCCCAACAACCACATTGTTGCAGTCAGCCCTGCAGATAACCTGCGTAACTAGCCTTTTTACGCATGAAATTATGGAAAATACACATGATTTAATGTTCTACTGCGTACCGTGTACGCTTCGATTTATTCACTAAAACAAACATACTTTCTACCACTAGATGGCACAGTAGCGTTTCTTTTGTCAGCAGCATAGCCTTTCTTACACATGATGGTGAATTTCCAACTGAAAGACCAAATCTGTGACAGCTAAGCGAGCAAAACAATAAAGCAAGCACCCATTTAAAATGTGTTCATACCCATAACATCTAATAGCTTGATATGCTAAAAAGTAAAGTTTGCTTTGATGTCCTAAGATGAATATTCTTTAATAACCATACATTTTAAAGCGCTGAAAATGAAGTGGGTAAATCCAGGATGTTTTGCCTTTAGCATCTTCTAGTTTTCCATGCTGGATGTGGAAAATAAGGTACAGTGATATTATTTTGGCACAAAATGCTGCTATTAGGATTTAAATGTTATGATACTTCACTATGCAAGTAAACTCTATAGGACATTATTATTGTAGGTCTTGACACCGAAAACTAAAAGTCTTGTTCCAAGTAAAGCGCGGAAGAAGGTGGCCATGCCCAAATTGAAAGAGCGGGTTAAAATCCCAGCTTCGCTGTTTAGCGTAAGTGTGTGATGCTGGGCAAATAATGTAATCTCATTCTGACTTCAATTGCAAAAATTGGAGTGCATATAACTTTACACCATAACAAAAGGACAGTTTTAATAAGTGCAGGGACACATTGGTGTATACTGGTGCTCCTCTGCCAGTCGCTCCAATACTGCTGCATAGAATTGGATTATTGCAGCACTGGCCCTCCCCATTCTTGTAACACTGGATTTGACAGGCAGACAGTGTCGCCAGTCAGGGCACCAGAGATTCTAGTATAGCGGACTGTGGTAGAACCACCATTACATTTTCTGCCCTGTTGCTCCCAGCCACTGAAGTTGCTTGGGCCGTCCATAGTACTGCCCCACACTGCATTGCCCTGTTATGCTAGGATATTGAGTCTTGCATTGCACACCATCTGCCATTTTCACACTTTCTAGGACTTTCAGGTTCTGCAAGAAGTGGGTGTTTCAAACTCAAAGGAGAGCAGTTAACTGATTGGAACATTGAAGCTGCACTAGAATATTCTTATTACAATGAGTAATGAAGTTAGATGCCCCTACACAAGTAAGTTTGCCATTCCTCCACAGTCTCTGAAGTTAGTGCCTCTCCCAACATTTGAAGGGTAAGCCCCAGCCTACATTTTAGCCTAGGTGCACCCCTGGATGTGCGCACTTGCATTTTGATAGGCAGGGAGGTGAGGGAAGTCTTTCCCCCAAACTGGAGGTGTTAAAGGTTTACTGTGTGTGCTCAGAAAAATGTACTTGAACAAACGCAGTAAAACTTTAAAGCTGTTACTTTCAAGAAAGTCTTCTATCACCTCTCTGCATATTGCGCTTTAAAATATACTATTCAATAGTTGTTCCCCACACCAGACCATGGGAGGCGTTGGGTAGAACAGTGGGGGCAGAGCCTCCAAGTTTGCCCTGCCTATTTTCTGAAGTGGTCCCTCCCATCACGACTTAATTCCCCCTCCTGCCCCCCACAATGTAGGTTTTGTTGTGCCCCTACATGGGAGAAAGGTCAGGTAGGTCGGCTTACTCTCACAAGCCACCCCCACCTCTCCCCTCAAAGTGCTGAAATAAAGGGGCAGGAGCCAACACATCTGCAATTATTCCTTTACTTGCTGCCTGTTGTAAACCTGCTCTGTAATGTATAATTTATAAGGTTATGTTGGCTGTAGTAAGACGTGCGCTTGCTGTTGGGCTATACCACAAGGAATGGGCCATTACCCCATGCAGGGATGAACGGTTCCATTAGCCTGAACTGAATATGTTTGCCAATAGCACATGCAGGGAAGCCATGTGCCACAGGAGCATGCAAAAAAGAGATGCCCAGTTAGCATGTGCAGAGAGGAGATGTGCTGCTGCATGTGTACGGTGGCTATGCCAATAACGGGTCGAAAGGGAGTATGTGTTCTTACATAGCGCTTTTAGCCAAATTCCTTCTGCTTTTAAGCACTGTGGTAACGGTTATTATCCCATTTCGAATGGTACTTCATTTATTACAGCAAAACAGAGCCGAATGCCAGGGGAGCACTGTTGGGCATTGTGGTGGGGGCTGGCGAGGACATGTTTGAGTCAGGCTGAATAAGGAAAGGGGAGGGGGAAACTCGGGTACATTTGGCCCCAGTACTTTTTGTCAATTTCCAGCACTGATAGTAACTTGTGTGAACGGTCATTCTTCATTATTGCATTTCTTGTAAGATGCGACTCCTCTGCGGTCTTTCCTCTGCGCTATACCCATTAAAGGCTGCGTCACGTAATTGGAACTTGGGAAGTGCAGACCGCCCTCATGCCCCGTAGCTTTCCCCCCTTTCTTTGGATGCAACGTTTAGCCTGTGCAGAAGTGAGCCCTGCCGTTAAGGCTGGCAGAGAGGAGATGTGCTTTTATAGCATGGGCAGAGGAGATGCTACATTAGCACTCACAGAGAAGAAATGTCCCCATAGTACGTACTTAGTAAAGATGTGCCATTTGCACGCGCCATGGAACAGAAGGGCAATTAGCATGCAGAGCCGAGAAGTGCTGTTAGCATCTGCATAGACAGGATGTGGAGTTTGCACATGCTAACTGCATATCCTGTCGCTGTACATGCATGGATGGGATGTGCAGTTAGCATGTGCAGAGAGGATATGTCCCATTAGCATGTGTATAGAAGGCATGTCGTTAGCATGCACATCTCTGTGCACATGCGCGCAGTTATCACACATGTACCGAGAGTTGTCCCACTAGTATGTGCGAAGAGAAGATGCACCATTAGCAGACGATAAGAGATGTGCCAATAGCATGCGCAGAGAAGAGATTGGAGGTCACTATGGGTAGAGATATGTCCTGTCAACGTGTACAAATATCAGGCTTGCTAAACAGAATATGTTCTATCAATACGTGAAAAAAAGGTCTGCCATTACAATATGCACAGAGATGTGCTGTTAGCATGCGCACAGTGTAAAAGTGCAAACACATGCAAATGACACAAATTTGCTCTTCAAATGCTAACAGCAAATCTCTGAAAATGCTCAAAATAGATGTGCCTCTACCATGTGCTCAGAGTGCGTGGCGTACTCGTTAGTATATGTCAACAGGAGATGCGTAGCTAGCATGTTCAGGGAGGATATGCCATTATCAAGTGGAGTGATGTGCTGTTACTATGTGCCCACACAGGATGTGCCGTTTGCATGTGGAGGGAAGGGCTCTGCACAAGCCAGACAACTTTGATCTACAACGCTTTTGGTCTATGGGTCTGATTTTACATATGCGTTGGGTGTATGTGTTGGATAAGTTTTACTCTCTTGCAGAGGAGAAAACTCATTTTTACTCTCTTGAAATTGCATTTACTCTCTAATTTGAAAATTCATGCGTAAAATACTCCCACCTCAAAATATTATCTGGAGCACTGGTTGCAGTCAGCCTGTCATACATAAGCATAAAGTATGCAAGGGGGCTGGACTGCGCATCTTTCCAATATCGTCCAGGCCCACCTAAAAAGCTCAGGTCACCTTTGAAAATAAGCTGACATGAGCATTTCAGCAATGAGTGCAAAAAAAAAAAAAGTTCCCTCTCTGCACTTAATTGTTCCAATTAGAGTTTGGGTATAATTAAACCTTCACAGTTACAAAAACAAAGTGTGAAATAAAGAAAGAGAATACGGTCAAGAGAAAAAGAAAAGTGATATCAAAAAAGATTTGCACTTGATCCATAGAAATACACGACTAACATACTACATTTTAGAGGAAATTATGCCAAAAGTAAAAATAATTTAAATTACAAACGGCGTGAAATCACCACTCGAAGAGCTGATCAAAAAGGCTACAGCCTGCAATGGTGAATGAAGTTAATATATAAACGTAATCCCAAGTAAACTGCTAAAGGGCAAGGTCAGTTAAAAACGTCATCACAGCAGCACACAGGGACATACATTGTCCACTTATAATTCTGATCCAAATAGCTTTTTTATGCATCTGCCCCACTGCATTGGACTATCCATCATCATACTAAGCTCCAGGTGATACCTCTCTTGTTGTACTGACTATTTCTGACTGCATATTATTGAAAGCTGAGCTGGCAGTGAGGCCTTCTGCTAAACACCATCTTTAAACTACACATTTTTGAAGCCGAGACAGGACGGATATCTGTTTTAGTTGCTCACTATTCTTAGAGAGGCACAGCTCCTCCCTACTGATGAGGTCCAACCAGACCGAAACACGTGTCTGGGGATGCTGTTGGTACTCTTGTTCAGAGGAGAATTGCCTAGCATTTCAGTGCTGGACTGCCCCAGGGCAGGACAAAGACTGATATGTTTGGGATATTTCTTCTCTGTGAAAGATAGTGAGCTAAAGACTCTGGGTAAGTCTCTTGTAACCAGGACTAATGTCTGGCAGAGAGACTCCCAGGACCCCCCTTGTCAATTTGTTTTAGTTAAAAGCATGCAGGCTCTTGCCGATACTATTGGATGGGTGAACTATGAGTGAGCAGGTGATTAGCACATTCAGAACCCAACGGAAGGATTCAAGACGTCACAAGCTAGCACATGTCAGATGCAAGATGCTAAACCAGTTCTCATCATCACCTTGTATTCTAGTACTTATAAACATGGCTTTATAGTTAAACTAAAACACAATGGGCCGTGCCGTATTAAGAGTTGGGTGGAAAATTTGCCAGAATTACCATTAACACTACTTGGTCTGGCAGATTTACCGCCGGATTACACGTGCGGTTACCGTATTAATCCCCATTAATTTGGAGTCCATAGTACTCCAATGGGGATTTTGGCAGAATTACCGCTGTAGTAATTTTTGGGCGGAAAGTGGGAGGATTTATCCACCCATTCCAGGGCCAAACTCGTAGTATGGCGGTGCAGGAACAACGGCAGTAATTCCGTTACTGCAACTGTTTTCCTGCACCAACATACCCTTAATGTGCCCCAATTGCTTCACAAGAATAGTAAATTAAGTGGACTGAAGGCCAAGGACTTGGGAAAAACAGAGCCCTTACAGAGCAACTCAAGAGCTTCCTTTCTGCACATTTAAGCAAAATAACCTGAGCAAGGGGACACGAGTTATAAACCTGAGAGAAATAGGCGCTTTACCTGTGGCCCGAGCATTACCTTAATGGTAATGCCCCCCTGCTTGGGTTATATTGCCGTTAGTACCCCAGTAAATTGTACCAGTGTACTAATAAGCGCTATATAAATAATAAATACAATACAATATAATAATAGTGTTTTTTATCAAGTTGGGAAACAGCGTGTTTAGCGTTTCTCAATTTGAGGGGGAAAAACTACAAAACAAGAAGGCAGCCATGGATCGGGGAGAATGGAACTAACGATAGTGCCTTCTGTCTTCCCATGGCTGCCATTGGCACGTCAGTGTGGTGCCAGGAAAACTACTGTTCCAGGTGCCAGCGAGGGACTCAGGAGCACCAGTTAAGTGGTGTGGGGGTCCCGGCAGAGCACAGTAACCACTTTACTTTGGACCCGGCGAAGCAAGAGGGCAGCCTCCAGCTCTGAGAAGGCTCTTAGCGGGCGTTTACCATATTGTAAAGCCCACATTCTGAGCCTCTCGATTGGCTGGTAGAACACCCCCCAACCGCAGCACAGGTACTTATAATATACATTGTGTAAAGAAGCAGCAATGGGTTAGTCATGTGCCTCAAAAGCCATTCCCACAGACTATTGGGATATTTCCAAGCCTGGAAAACGGTGTCTCAGTGACATGTAGTTATGTGGTCACTCGAGTGCCGTCCTCGCCCCCTCTTGCTGACACACTACTACATGTGTGATAACAATCAATATGTATACAAAAAGGAAGTCCAGAGGTGGGATGATCTGACCTAAACATTTCAAGTGCACTTCTCAGTTTAGGTCTACTTGTTTGAAAATGTATGATCTTTTCCATTCTGGCCTAATATTTAGAGGTCGGTTTTATTTTGGCCCCGCAACCCTCCTCACCTTAACCCATTCCCTTACCCCTCCCCATATATTCAAGTTGACCAAAAAAAAAAGTTTAAAAATATAAAATCAATTCAAAAAGGTCAAATGTTTTTCGATCAAGTATGCCAATACCCACTTTTCAACAGAAAAAAAATGATATTTAGTGCAGCACAAGTGCATGGGCAGAAGTGAAGGCTTCTCCACACAGAATAGGTACGCAAATTCCAAGCTACACCTAAACATCCATCTTTCCCTTCTTGCCCTCTCTCTCCCCCCTCTGTCCCTGCTGTCCTCACCCACGTCTATTGCAATTTCAATATGTGTCAACTTTATTTTCCATGCAGTTAACCCATCTTGCAAAGTCAGCATTAGGGTCTTTCAAGCTTTTCAGTTGAAATGGGCACCATGGTTCTGCCCCTCTGCTACCGCGAGGAGCTGCCATGTGCTGGGAGTCTCAAGACACAAAAACATAGTTCTTTAATTCGGGACATTACACGTGCAGCACGCATGTTACAGGCTGTGAGGCAGGTCAGAAGGAGGGCACGGACGCTGTGATGACCTTTTTAATACGTGTTTATTAAATAATAGGAATAAGACCCATCTTTCGCGAATAGTAGGGTTGTTCCCTACCTATATGAATAACAAAAGGTGCTCGTCAGTCTTAAGGAAATGTCCAAATGTAAAAGGTATGCTGTCCAAAACGCTAAACCCAACCGACTCTACCACTTATCTAAAACTAAGATTGGGAGAATGACTTCCTTCTCCTGATGGTCTTCTTTATAGAGTTCCTCTTAATATCCGATTGTCAGATAGTCTCTGGTCACCTTTTAACTCTCTCACAAGGGCTTTGGCTTTTCCCCTTATATTTGTGTACTGTCCTACACAAGTCCTTTCTTGAACTTTGTTTGATCCCTTGATCCAGGCTATTGGGCCTTGGGTATTTTTGGAAGTTATACTCTTGAATGAGGTATCTGCTCTGGATAACTAATGTTCTCCTTCTCAGCTGTGGTATCGCCTGTGTACCTCACATTTCATAGACGTCTCTTGCCTTTGTGGTATTTGCTCTCTTCATTTGGTAATGTTACACCAGTGCTAATGTACTTATTCCCTGGTGTACTCTGGGTTCTCCTTCAGAGATTATTATAGTTCAAGTTCATGAACTTTATATTCAGCGTTTTGTCAATCTTACTGGGACGAGTTTGCTTCAATTCTAAATTCAGGGTTTTGTCAATTTCACTGGGAAGAGTTTCTTTCCATCCACAACGAGTCTATTATGGCCTCCCGGCCCTCCCATTCTCCCAGTTACCTCTATCCTTCTCTCTGCTTCTCTCCACCTGCATATGCAGGTTGTCCAGCATCCGTCTCTCACGTTCAGAGTGGATCTGAACTTAGCAGGCTACACGGCTCTGCCTCGATCAGGTGTTATGCTTAGAGGGAGCCTTCCCCTGCTGGCGTATGCATCTCTCTCATTCTCCTTCCTTCGGCATGTCCTCTTTTCAACGTCCTTGTCGCAATCCATTGGAGGTTCTCCAAGAGCTCTTCTTGATAAAAATGACATACGTTATTATCATCTCCAGCCAATGTTCTAAATGTGGTTGTGCATTGCATATCAGATCATCCCATGTATGGCATCACTGGAAAAGGCTTAAGTAGTTCCTCAGCAAAACGTCCTAAGGAGGGACAGGGGGTGGGGGAAAGCTTCTCCCAGTGAGGTTCCACTTGTCCAGACCCCTAGAGAGGGTCTTGGGGAGCAGGCTCATCTCCCTAACCACAAAATGGGAGGCTCCCCCTTGGGGAGAAGGGATGAATTTCCTAGATTCGCCATATCTGCCTTTTGTTGGCGCCCTCATCTCCTTGTTCCCTTTTCACGCTAGGTTCCCAAACATCAACACCTTGCATTCAAAGACAGATTCATTGTTTTTTCAACAGCCATTTAGTGTTCCAGATCCCTGCTGGCTGGCTCCCATGACAATCTGCAGCTATTATTTTGCCTCGATTATAATGTTAGCACCCCACAAGTGCCTCAGACAGTTTTTCCCAGTTGTAAGGTGGGGGTCCCCAAATATGTTGAAATGTCTATCCACCAACCATGACAGATCTTCAGCCAGCCCTGCCACCTACACCCATGACTCTGCCCCTTAACATTTTATGCTTGAATGATGCCGGAGTAATTTGTCCTTCCAAGGTGGACCTCAGTATTCCCTGCGAGTTAGTCAAACCCAAAGTATAAAAAGATTACTCTTCGCTGGGGTGTAATGCGGGGGCAGTGTAGGAAGATTGTTAAAAGCCAAAGCAGTCCGGATGCATTATTTCATGCTAATTAAGCGTTCGCACTGACATCAGTGTGTCGACTTGGCCCTTCATCCTTCAGAGGTTAAATGGAGTACCTTCAAGATCCTCCTTCTCTTTCCTATTAAACACGCTGTGGAACTTAATGCCCAGGCAAGTCTGCAAAGAGGACCATCACCTAATCTTCAGAAAATCTCTCAAAACTTGGCTGTTCACTAGGCCCAAACAGGCAACCTAGAATGACACCATCTTGAGACCAGGCCAGGCAGAACAGTCAACTTCTAGCCCCCCCATGCTAGGGCTGAAAGACTGACCAGAACCACGCAGATGAACCAGCTTGGCCTAGCAATTCCCAAGTGATGGACCACTTATATTTATTTAACACAACAGCCATCACAAATCTGGACAAAGACTGATCAGAGCACCAGCCTCGCAAACAGGATGAAATAGAGACTGACCCATTTGGGTCAGCATCACGGACATGTGCAATACCCCTGTGCATAACACTTCAACCGAGAACACCTTGGAGATCGGAACCCAGTCATTTTAGTCTACCCAACCTTTTGCCCCATCACACACAGACAGCACCCCAGAATGATCATAATATGGAATCCAGAACAGTAACGACACCTCATCAAGATGGAGAACACCTTGAAACTTAGCCTTTCAAATAACCATACAATTCTAATAGGACTCTTCGAGCGCTCCAAACTCCTCCAGCTCCTCCCCAACCTTTCCATCTACTAGCACCTTTAAGCTACACACAAGGTGAATGCTAGCACCATGTTAACCGCAGGAACCTCAGGGAGCAGCTCACAGACTGTTACCGCTTTTGCTTCATCACATATTGACTCATCCCAGTACGGTCATCCAAATGTTTTTCCTCCTAGATAACATACCCACGTGTCAGTGCCACAAACCATATCAAACCATACCAGCCCTCAGAACTCTGGCACGTCCAGCCAACAATCAAAGACAGAAGTTAAAGTGCCTCCCTCAGCCTTATAACCACCCCCTCTATTTTTTTGTCAAAGCCACATGAGAAGGCCACAACAAATTTCAGCGATGTGCTATACGAGACCACTTTGCATTAAATTAAGTTTAACAGACATGGGAGGTATCCTCCATGAAGCGCTAGATAAAAACATTATTGGTAAACTGAAATGATGCACCGGGGTTAGATGAAACATACTTATGGATTATCTGTTTAAAACACTGAGTGGGCACTTTAGCTGAACAGTCATGTTGGAGTAATATGCAAGGTTGGCTAGGTTCCATTCGGGAAGTTGAGGGTCTGACCACAAAAGTACCTGATGAGAGTAGGGTGGGATTGCAGACCTAATTTCTTTTGTTATGTATTTTTTCAATAATTGTTTTAAAGCAAGAGCAATGAATGATTAAACGTGTTCAATGAAAACACAGCAAAACATGGGTGAGACTAAATGCCTCTGAACTTTTATTTTATTTATTTTTTAGGTATGTTTTGCAACTGTTGAACATGAGAACTTTTTAGGATGCATTTCAACTGGATGAAGAACGTTTATTGTCTTAAACCTACTCTGCACTTGCAGATCACCCTTTTTAACCAGCTTGGTAAAATATAGGTTTACTTAAACCAGTTTGGCCTGTTGGCCCTTATTTAGTGTGCAGCACCCTTTGCACCCATTTTTCTATTAGTACTCTATAGGTCTCCGTCCCCTAATATGCACTTCTAAAGACGCCACTGCAGAATAGAACTGAAATAGAGGACTGGACTCCACTTCTGCCAAGGGAGCTGCATCCTTACAGTGGGACTGTGTAATTATAATCCATTATTTGTGGCTCTGCTTTCTCGAGGGTCCCGGGCGTGGCGCTTTTGAGGCGGGTGTTGCCACTCGTGTGCCAGGAGGACGCAAGACCTGGTCAGTTGTGTTGAGGGCCTACACTTGCAAGGATGTGCTCTGTACACCTTGCTGCACTTGATTTGTAAAGTTGTGAGCAGGTGTTCTGCAAACACTCATGTACCAGGGTTCAAGTCGGGAGAACACGCGGGTGGACGGTGTCCAGCCACTTTTTTCAGTGGCCAGATGCCTCCCATCTTGTGTGTTTTAAATGAATTATTTACTTTTAATTTCTGCCGCCACTTGATAAAACAGCCGTGTCCGTGATTCGGTCCCAGGTTGCATGGCTCTGAGGCAAGAATCTTAGCCACAAAAAACTCAATACAATCTTCTGAAACGCTCATATTGACATTGTTCAGGAGACGTTTTCTTACACATTATAACACATAAAACGTGCACATACTTTCTATTTAGCAAGCAACGGTTTAAGAAAACATGTTCTCTTGAGAAAAGCGAATTTCTTTCAACTTCCGTTCACTGCCTGTGACGTCAGTCCCCCCACTTTGTTTTTTTAGGACTCGAGCCCTGTTGCGCTGAGCTGGACTGTGATCGTTTGATGGCTGGCACACTGCGCGGCCGGTATTCCAAGATTACAATTGTTTTCCGTTCTTCCGATATCGGCTATGTGCTAGCAGACATGCAGTTCTTTGCTCAACATTGTTCTGCATCCTTTACACATCCACAACCAAAAGTTGGTGAGCAGGGTCTGGATGACTTGCTAAGAAGTATACTTCTGAATCCTAGGCACTGCATTTGCAGTTTTTATTTTTAGCAGCGCTTCTGTGCTTCTCCTTAGGTTTACACAAAATTGTGTGTCCGTTCAGTGCCGGTTTGGGGAGCGGGGCTGCTGCTTAAATAAAATCACGCTCTAGATGTTATTTAGCCCTGCAAACTTGAAGCCTTTACTGGTCTAGTGCCGCGGTGGAAACAACTGTGCCTTTGCAGGTTTCTTTTGTGCCAGTTGATCACTGCACTCTCTATTCAGCTGTTTGCACACCTTTCTCCGAGTCGTTTTTTGAGGCAGGGGGTACAGAAAGACAGCTGGAGTTCCCTAAATTTTAAAATGGTTAATGCATCCTATCAGCCAGTGCATCAACGCAGCCGACTACTTCTCGCGATTCGATGACTGTGGTGCTGGCCCTTTAAGGGCGCGCACGCGACGGGGTGACGTTCACTCCGTCGCGTGCCCTGTTAAATAAACGGGGCGTGTCCGGTGGCGTCACAACCACCGGGGAGCCCACACGAGAAACATCTCTGTGTCTCTGTATCACAGGGGGTGGGGGGCTCACGGACGGCAGTGCTTGGACACTGCCAACAGTGGCGACGAGGACCGGACCACTCCCTGGGACAGGCGGAGATTATCGCGTGCAGCGCAGATGATCTCAAGTGAGCGCTGCAGCGAGATCTGACCGCAGAGAGGGGAGAGGGGAGAGGCACACGCGGCCGGCGGCCCTTTTGATGAATAGGCCTCGGATGCTCACTGCTTCGTAACAAAGCCCCTGTGAGCCATCTGGCCACAATTTTTGGAACATCCTGTGGCGGATAGCCACTGGAAACAGCACCTGTCCATTTTCAAAGGATCCATTGGCATTTTCACTGTTTGTCACCGAGTGAATGGGTGAGACTCCATAGGAAGCCTGCCAAATCCGAGTGGAGGCCTGCCCTGCTCAATTTTTGGACTCTTCATTTTCCTGCCTGCTGGCCGGAGCGGTGCATCTACGAGGGGCACATCTGAAGATTGGTGGCATTTGAGACCGCGTCAGGAGACTCCCTGCTGGAGAAGGTGCTGGTGGCATCTGGTGGTGAGTTGCGGCCCCAGTGCTCAAATACTCTGGGGTGCATGTGCGCTGTCCATCATGAGCCAAGGTGCCGCTGCGGCTGCCGCTGCTGCGGTTCAGCCTCTGCCCGCCCTCTTGCCAAGACCTCTGCTTAAGCCTCCTGGGTCCCTACAGCCAATGCCCAAGTTTGATATCTCGGGCACACCAAGCCTGGGACAGAGGTGGAAGATGTGGATAGACAGGCTTGAGATGTACTTCAGGGCCACGATGGAGACGAGTGATGACAGTAAGCTGGCTACTCTCTTATATTCGGCTGGCCCGGCTGTGCATGAGATTTTTCTGTCCCTACAACCAGCGGATGGGTCGTTTGCAGCGGCAAAAGATGCACTCCATAATCACTTTCTGCCGATGGCCTATGCTGACTATGAACGCTTTCTCATGGGGACTGCTCGACAGAAAGACGAGACTCTTGATGTCTGCTACGGGCGGCTGCGCAGACTGGCGGCGCCATGTGCACGGACCCGGATGTCATGATCCGCAATCAGTTCATTCAGGGGTGCGCTTCTGGGAAACTGCGGCGCCAGATACTGCGCGAGCCGGGCATCACCCTTCCTCGCATCCTCGAACTGGGAAGATGCCACGAGGTGTCTGAGTTGCGGGCGACAAGAATGGAAGCGAGTGTGCGCCCAGGCAAGGTGGAGGAAGTCTGCGTGGTCGGCAGAGGCCACGGAGCGAGGCGCCCCATGAACACCCAGAGCCTGCGCCCGCCAGGAACGTCCCCATCGTGCCCGAAATGTGGGTATGACCTCCCGCACCCCGCTGAATGCCCTGCGACAGGGGTGAAGTGTGGCAGGTGTGGTGGCACAGATCACTTCGCCAGGATGTGCAGGACTGCAGCTCCTGCCCAGGGGGCCTGTTCGAGCCGGTGCGTTCCGCCCCCAGAGGGCGTCAAACGTTGCCCAGGTTGACCAGGGAGACGAAGGGGCCCCTCAGGAGGGGGAAGAAGAGGAGGAGGATGATGATGAGAACATTTTCTTTGTGTCCAGTGTGAGCATGCTGAGAACTCGCTCCAAGAGACAGCCCAGATGCGACGTGCTGGTCAATGGGGACTCTATTCCAATGCTAGTGGACACCGGTGGATCCGTGAATGTCATGGCTAGACAACCCTATGACACAATGCAGATCCCGCTCTCGCTGGCGACGCCAAGGGCACGCATCTTCGCGTTTGGAGGCGACCAGCCCATTCCTCTGGACGGCGTGTTCGTGGCTGATGTTCGGTACGGCGACTCATACATACGGGCCAGATTCTATGTCACGCCGGTGAGTAATAACACGCTGCAGTGCTGCGGCTGAAGCTCTGGGGATTGTGACATTCGCGTACTCGGTATATTTGGATGACATCCAGGTGCTCCTGGCCAAACACAGCTCCCTGTTCGAAGGCATTGGACAGTTGGTGGGCGAGCCGGTTCGGCTACACATCGATGGGTCCATCCAACCGGTGGCGCTGAAACACTGTCGAGTACCTTTTCATCTCAGGGATCTGGTGGATCAAGAGCTGGACAATCTAGTGGGGTTGGACATCATTGAAAAGGTTGAAGGCCCCACCCCTTGGGTGTCTCCCATTGTCATCGCACGCAAGCCCAAACAGCCCGACGCAGTGAGGATCTGCGTGGACATGCGACTCCCCAACAAGGCTATAAAGAGAGAACGACACTTGACCCCTACCATCGATGACATTATAGAGGAGCTGCAAGGGGCGAGATTCTTTTCCAAACTGGATCTCAGAGCAGGCTATCATCAGGTGGTCCTGCATCCCGAGTCCCGCTACATCACAACGTTCACCACTCATCGAGGTCTGTACCGATACAAAAGGTTGAGTTTTGGGGTATCTTCCGCGGCGGAGGTGTTCCAGAACATCATAAGAGGAGGACTGGCTGATCTGGATGGAGTTCCAACATCAGCGATGACATCCTGGTGTATGCCAAGTCAGAAACAGAGCACCTGGCACGACTGGCCAAGACCTTTGAGCACCTCCGCTCGCTGGGACTTACCCTACACGAAGACAAGTGTGAGTTCCTGAAGACCACCATCAAATTCTTCGGGTTCATATTTAAGGCGGATGGAGTGTCGCCTGACCCCCGCAAAGTGAGAGACATCAAAGAGGCGCGTCCGCCAGAAAATGTAGCGGAGGTGAGGAGCTTTTTGGGCATGATCACTTATTGTGGCCACTTCATCCGGAACCTGGCGTCTGGCTCAGAGCCGCTGAGATCTCTGACAAAAAAAAGACACCGTCTGGCAGTGGGGCCCCCTTGAGCAGGCGGCATTCGACGATATCAAGAGTGCCTTGGCGGCGGACGACACCATGGCGTTTTCCGATCCGAGCCTGCAGACGGAGATCGTAGTGGATGCCAGCCCCTATGGCCTGGGGGCAGTGCTGACTCAGGTGGGGAGCGACCAGGAGATCCGGCCCATAGCATACGCCAGCAAGGCGCTCTCTGACACCGAGCAAAGATACTCTCAGATTGAGAGGGAAGCCTTGGCGGTGTTGTGGGGCTGCAGACATTTTCGCCTCTACATCCTGGGGCGCCCCGTGACCGTCGTCACGGACCACAAACCGCCACTGCCGATCATGGCTGGCTCATCATCCAGACCACCAGTGAGGATAGAGCGCTGGATGCTCGCTCTGCTCGAGTATGGTGTGTCGCTGATATATCGCCCTAGGGCTAACAATGCGGCGGACTACCTCTCCCGACACCCAAGGGGAGGCTCACAGGAGGCCACACCGGCAGATGAGGCCGACGAATATGTTCGCCTGGTCGTGGAAACGGCCACCCCAAACTCCATGCAGGTGGAAGAGCTCGAGCTGGCGTCAAAAAGCGACAAGTGTTTTTCCATCCTGAGGGAGGCCATGCAGCGAGGTGCCTGGAAGACGGTGTTGGAGGCGGTGGAACACCGAACATGTGAAGCCAGGGTGGCCTTGGAGCAGCTATGGCGAGTGAGAGAAGAACTGACGTTCTCGGAGTCTAGGCTGTTACTAAGGGGTTAGAGGATCGTGGTGCCCCAGGCCAAAGTCACGCAGGTCATTGCCCTGGCGCACCAGGGCCACCAAGGGCCCCCCCCCACCCCTCCAGGGTGGCTGCTAATAAACAGGGGTTCACTGTGTATGTGTTGTGCCGTGTAGAGGTTTGATAGTTAGATCCTCTTTTGTCCAATTTGTTGTTATGGAAAAGGAGGAGTGTGGCGCTGGCCCTTTAAGGGTGCGCACGCGACGGGATGACGTTCACTCCGTCGCGTGCCCCGTTAAATAAACGGGGCGTGTCCGGTGGCGTCACAACCACCGGGGAGCCCACACGAGAAACATCTCCATCTCCGTGTCTCTGTATCACGGGGGGTGGAGGGGCTCACGGACGGCAGTGCTTGTACACTGCCAACAATGACCACGTCCGACACAAATGAGCCACAGCCGAGCTTCTTGCAGACCAAATGCAAGATGCTCGGCTTAGCAACCCAGAGAAATGCGATTGCATTTGGGCTTTATAATTAGACCAGCAGTAAAATAGCTCAGTGAGTCAAGCACTTAATTATCAGCATGTGTAACATGGTGCGGCAATCTACTCGCACTTCATGCTAACATTGTGGATAAACTGACGTTAAAATTATCAAAAGTGAAGCTTGTGTTTTGATGCGCTACAAATAGGTATCAATATCGTATTACCGGCCATTCATGCTCTGATGTTTTCCAGGCATTGACGGGCAAGGTCACTAATGAGGATTTATTACAGGCGAGATAGCTCTGCATGTTAAGTGCCAGCCGAGACATTTATGGTCATCAGTGTTTACAGGTAGGAGGAGCTCGGCTTTTTATGCTTTCGAGTTCAATGACTGAGGGTCATTGATTTGCAAGATATTAACAAATATTATGGTGCTTAAAAGCAAGAAGATTGTGGTATAAAGCTCTATGTCTAAAGTTGTTCACATTGGCAGTGGATGTCACAGTTCTCAGCCTCAAATGTTCTCAGTCCAACCGATTTCACAACCCTGAGAGGCACACTCCACATTAATACAAGAGCCCAGAACCGATGGCTCAGTCTCGCATGCTTTCCAGTATTGAAATTTAAAGTAAAACCTTAGACTTCTGTACAAAGATGTGTCTTTTCACGCCTTGAAACACTTGTGTATAGGCGCGTTACAAATGCCATATCATATCATTATCTGTACCCCCGAGAGGGATAGAAAGGTTGCAATTCAGAAGAAATGGTCCAATCCGAATTATTTTTTGTAACAAATTTGGCCGCAAATATATTGGGGAGCGGGTGGGGTAATCATGATAATATAGGCGGTGGTCGGCGACTGCGGGAGTATCCACCCGCATATATATACAGTCAAATCGAATTTGAGGAAAAAAAAAATTAGACGAAATCGTATTAGGTAAATTCGTTTCGATCTAATCAAGAACCGCCCCGAAATACTAACATTTTAAAGATACATCGCATTGGCACCAATAATTAATTCACATCAGTCCAAACAGCAAAGGGTATATGATTTTATTTTAATTATCGGACATTTGTATTGCGCCTATACAGCAGAAAGGGTTTCCAGGCGCCACAAGACAAAAAGAGCGAGCATGGGTGGACATAGGAGACAACCACAATAACGGTCCTACTAGGCCTTGTGACATTCCGATCGTTCAAGTGCAGTATTAGGAAGTGCAGGGGGAGGGGGCAGATCAGGGCGATAGGGAGAGGGTGAATGGAGACGTGCTGGAGGGAGGGGGGGGCTAAAGGGGCTGGGCAAGTGCTAAAGGGTGCCCAGGAGGGTAAGTGCCAGAGGGTGCCAGGGGTAGGTGTCAATAGTGCAAGGCAGGGGGTGGACCAGCCTCAGAAGGCTAGTCAGGGAAGGGTGCCGGAGGGCATGTGCAGGTAGGCGGGAGCTGGTGCGAGGTGACTGGTTAAAGGAGGGCCTGACCCCAGTGAGACTCATAAGGGACACAGACAACCAATCGCAATGGCAGGAGGATACTAGAAGGAGAGGGGGGGAGAGAGAAGGAGGAGAAAAGGAAGGTCTTGAGAAGCTTCTGGAACTTAAGGAGATCCGGCTCCAGTCGACCAGGTGCAGAGAGGCCATTCCATAGGGAGGCACCTGCGAAGGAGAGAGATCTACCCCCACAATCTGCTTGGAGAAACGTCTGATTTGCAGAGAGTTTGAGCTAGAGGATCGAAGGACTCTAGCAGAGGTGTATTTAGGGAGAGAGAGTTGGATGTAGGGCCACAGCCCCAGAAAGCCTTGTGGATTATGCAGAGGGTCTTCAATTTGATCCTTGCAATCACCAAGAGCCAGTGGAGAGATTTTAAGGCTGGAAAGATGCAGTCCCTGGGGTTGAGGTCAAAGATAAGTCTTGCAGTCATATTCTGCATTAGTTGAAGAGGGCGGAGGGAAGAAAGAGGCAGATTAAGGAAGGGGCTGTTACAACAATCAAGCCTTGAGAAAACCAGAGCTCTGGAGACATTGAGTTTCAGGGGGAAGGTGAAGAAAGGGAGAACGCCTCCGAGTAGGTGAAGCCGATAGCGGGCCTTCTTGGCAAGGTCAGCGATATGAGGTGAGAAGTAGAGAGGGGAGTCGAAAATGACACCCAAATTTTTAGCCTCACACAAGTGTGAGAGGAGAGGGCCCAAGGAGGGCGGACAGAGTGTAGGAGGGGGTAGGAGTCTCACTGAGAAGGATCTCTGTCCTACTAGCGTTAAGGCAGACATTGTTGGCAGCACACAAAGCCTGAATAGCAGTCAGGAATGGAGAGGAGGGAAGCTTAAAGGAGAGAAGAGGGAAGCTCAAAGGAGAGAAGAGTATCATCAGCATGACACTGGAAATGAGGAGAGAAGGTGGAGATCAAGTGGGCAAGGTAAATGTTAAAAAGCCACAGTGATAGAGCCCCGAGGGACGCTGCAAGTCGAGAGTGAGGTAGAGGAAAGAAAAGGGCCCAGTTGCACTTGGGAGGGCCGATTCAAAAGGAAAGAGGACAACCAATGCAGTGCCCTGTCCATGATACCCAGGGTATGGCATAGCAGGTTTATGAGGATGGAATTATTGACTGTGTAAAAGGCAGAGGACAGATCGAAGAGGATAGGGGCGGAAGAAGAGTTGAGTCGAGGTCTGAGAGCAGGTCATCACAAGTGTTCAGGAGAGCAGTTCCTGTGCCCCCTGCTGCTCTGAAGCCAGACTGGTGGCCGTGGAGGCAGCCAACAGAATCAGTGTGATGGATCAGTTGGGAGATAACCACCTTCTCCAGGAGTTTGCCCAAGAAGGGGCTAGTGGAGATAGGAGGGTAGCTAGCCGGACAGGAAGGGTCCGCAGATGGCTTTTTAGGGAGGGGGTGCAAAAGGGAGTGCTTGAGGGGTCAGGTGAAGGAGCCAGTGGCAAATGAGTGGTTGTAGAACTCGGTCAAGAAGGGAGCGAGAGAGGCAATGTTGTCCTTGATAGTTCTAAAGGATCAGGGAAGCACCCGTTTGGAAAAGACTCTCATACAGCAGACTGTCTTGATGACCTCATCAGGTGCAATGGGTGAGAAGGGGGAGAGGGGACAGAGGGAGGGAGGGTTTAGAGGAGAGTGAGGACAGGATGTCCCGAGTTTTGGCTGGGAAATGGCTGGCCAACGCCATGGAGAGGGCCTGAGAAGGAAGAGGAGAAGGGGAAGGGGAAGGGGAGACTGCAGTAGAATTGGCAAGTTAAGTTCCTTATAGATTTTGAAAAGTTCTGCCATGTTGTTAGTGTCCACAGAGATACGTGATTAGATATGGGCCATTTCCTTGGAGCGGACCGAGAGTCTGTATTGCCGTTGGAGCAGGAGACAGGCCAGTTTGTCAGAGGATGTGCTGGAAGCCAACCACTTCCGTTCCGCAACTTTGCACTTGCATTTCAACAAGGCCAAGTCAGAGTCATACCAACTATTGCACTTGGAAGCAGGCTTCATGTGGATCCTCGCAGCAGAGGCAAGAGTGTCAAGGGTGTTGGAGAATGAGGTGAAGGTTACCAAGAGCTGAGTCAGTGTGGGAGGAGTTAAGGAGGCAGCAAAAGCATCAACTGACACTCGCTTCATAGGTCGAATGATGGAGAAGGAGACTGACAGTGCGGGCGGAGGCTTAGCCAGAGAGCCCAGGAGCTCCAGATGGGAGGAGAGGAGAGCGTGGTCAGACCACGAGAGAGGAGTAGTGAGTGGGTTGAAGAAGCTATCAGCTGAGATGAATGCTTCCAGGGAGTGTCCGGCTGAGTGGGTAGGGCCAGAGGGAAGAATAGTGAGGGAGAGAAAGAGTCGCAGAGGTTGCAGAGAGTAGAGTGGCCGCATCAGGAGAGACCAAATGAATATTGAAGTCTCCAAGGAGAAGAAGCTTAGAGGTAGAGGTCAGAAGAGAGGAGGCGTGGTCGGCCAACTCGGAAAGGAAGGGGGAGATCGGCCCACGAGTCCTCTAGATGGTAGCGAGAGCAAGCAAGAGGGTGAGAGAGATGCAGAGCTTGCAGACAAGACATTCAAAGGAAGAGTAGGATTGAGTGGGCATGATGGAAGCAGGGACCCATCCAGGGTAGACAAGGGCCACTCGCCACATCCACAAACTCCCTCACTTATGATCAAAGGCCAACAAGGCATCAAATTGATTGCATCATTTGGCACCCCAACAGCCTAAAGCTTCTTGGGTTGAGAGGACCCCCCTCCATCCAATCTTGGCTCCAGTGGCTGTTTCCTCTTCTCCCAGGAGGCAACCCAATATATCAGCAAGCTCGAACTTAAGAATCTGAAAGTCATCAAGGAATGTATATGAAAGGACTGAAATTGACCACCAAAAAATTGTAATGAGCAATATTAATTGTGGTTGTAATGGGAACACTTTGTTTGTACTTAATGATCCCTAAAGGGGAACTAGTTGTAAACCTATAACAGAATCTCACAAATGTTCCATTCCTTGTTAAAGGAAATATATTTATCCTATTCTCTACAAGACAGAGACCATATAAACAAAACTACACCCAACCTGAGAAACCACATTGAATTCCCTCTACCAGCTGATAACATGTCTAACATGAACACAGTGTCTCGCTCATGTCAACAAATATCTGAACACAAACAAGTTAGCCATCTAGAAGAATGAAACGTTCCCAGTTCCCTTTTAGTGAACAATGGAAATTAGAATCAAAGTAGTCATTTAGAAGAATGCTTCCCAACACAACAGTAAAGAAATAAAAAGAGGAACACATTTGTATAGCAGATCCACATAAAATTGAGCAAGGCTCAAATAGTAACAAACTTGGGGGAATCTAAGAAGATATACAAACCTCAGATGGCTGTTGATGGGAATAGATGTGATTTGAGAAATAAAAACACATACATGCTGAATACACAGAATAGACCTACATGCTGAATACACAGAATAGACCTACGGCCCCAAATGCCAGCATCTTACGAGATGAGAAGAACGCATATACAACCAAACTCTACAGTACAATTGGAGTAAATCAGGGAGAATGCAGACTATATCATCAATTTAAACATGAATCAGTTCACTTGAAAATTCATAATCTGAAAATAATGTTCACTCACTCTTTTGGACAAGATTACACACTCTGTTTGAACAGAACGAATGTCATCTTGATCCTAGGAGAAATTCCGAACATAGAGGCACTTGTGTCTTCTGATATCGATAGAATAGAATTTCCTGACAAGAAGTACACAAACTGTTGCATTCTCCATCTCAGTTCACGAATTGTATTTGAATTTATTCTCTCAGAAAGAAAAAGATTAAGTGACTTAGGCTTCTTGACTGGTCCAATACACGAAGAGATACCGAAAGAAAGAAAATAATGAGCGTTGAGAGAAAGAGGGACCAACCCCACATAAATGATATTCATGGGCATGCACATCCCTTTAATAAACAAAATATTGGGAAAACCAATTGTGCAACCATTTTCTCAATCCTGTGGCCTAGGGTGTGCTGGTAACCATACGCAAAAAGGGAAATGTAATAACACGATTTTGCCAGAACACACAGAAACGACAGATAATCAATAGTGCACATTGGTAACATGGAACACCAGAGGCTATTGTAAAATAACTCCTGATAATAAAATATTAACATCATTCACGAACTACTCGATATTATGTCTCCAGGAGACTGTAGGGGAGGACTGGCCGCGAGGCCCTCCTCACCTGCAGCCTTCTCCCCAGGTGAGGACCATGACTCGGTGGCCGTCCCCTCATGCCACCCGGGCCCAGGTGGAGGAGGGGTCACCCGCCGACGACATTGCCCACACATATCCGTTCCCTGCATATACCCAAATTCAGTTAGGCCTAGAAGCCATCTTGTTTAGCAAACATGGCGTGAGTTCAGCACACTGTAACGAGGCCCCCACCTTTGGAGGACCTTTCATGCATCTCTGCCGCCGCAGTAGCCCTGGTAGATCCGCTGCGAGCGCGTTCCCATGAGAAAGTCGGATATGAGCTAACCCGAGATGCTAACACTGTAACATTATTCTCATCCACAATGTAATATCGCACCCTGCATGACCTGGTCCGCGAGGCCGGGGTGACGGGAAAAAAGCTGAAGCATCACTATCTGAAGAAAGTAGAAAATAATTCAAGTATTGGTATTAACGAACTACCTCGGTTTAAACAGATCATGTAAACTGTGAATAAACCATAAAGATGTAACGTTACATGATACCACCCTAGGTCTGGACTAGTGCTGCTACAACCACAGAGAAAGATGTCGACCAAATGTATAGCCTTTACTTACTCATATATGTTTTCTTAATCACCTAAAGCAGCGAGCATCAATTTCTGTAGGCCATAACCTAGAACGACCTCGTGTAACGTTTAATGTACATAAAATAATCACATCATGTAGTAAATATAATGTTAGGTAACGAAAAGGTACTCGGACCGACTGTATTAAAGAAATGTGTAACGAAATGGAAATATATATGTGTGTTTAAATAACATCAAAATAAGGCGGAACGTTATAAAAGTTCTGCATTTAAAAGTTAGCAACGCACGAGGAAAAAACCTTTGTGAGTATATGCAAGGCCATTCTCCCTCCCACCCTGCCAAGCCTGCCAGATAAGGAAGCTAAGGCCTGTGCCACGCTCCCTCACCTCCCCCAACCAAGCTGGAGCCGCTTCAGAGAGTCAGAGGCCCCGGTACCGCACCCAAGGCCACAGCCCACCACCTGTGTTATTTACAGCACGGTAATAAACCCACGTTTTGAATCCACTGATCTACCAGCACCCTCTCGTAAAGTCCACAACCCTCCCCCTAGACCACCCCAAGAACGACCCCCATCACTGGGACAAGACACAGAGACCCATTTATATAATAACTTCTAACGCGGCAGACAGGCATGTACCAGTCGGCTCAGGCCCCAAAACTCAGCCCCTCGACCTAAAATACCGGTCAATAGGACACAGGTAAATCTCACCCTAACCGACAATCACCGGACCTCTCAAGAGGTGCATTCCTCATGCGTTGCGTTTATTGTATAAGACAAACTGCCGAGCGATTTATTGATGAACTTAGATGTCGTTTCTTGAATAACTGCAGTGTGCATGGCCTAGGGCAAACGAGTCAGGAGAGGTATTCATCTTTGTCACAGGCTGCCCCAGCATACCAACACCGCTCGGATGACCTCAAGCTGGCCTGCCAGGCCCAACCCAACCCACGAGGCTGACCAGTGACGTCCTCACGCCAAGACCAACCACGCTGCAGCAACACCTATAGTTAGTCGACGCCACCCAATCCCAATTAACTTGTGCCCCCTATAGTGTGTAGGTTCTGATGACGTTTTTTGTATTAGAAATACGCCTGTCTTTGCTATTGTCAGACAGAGCGCTCTCGGAGGTTGCAGAGTTCTTTGCATGCCCTATTCTTTGGATAAACTCCCACTTACGCTCACCCGCACTCTGTCTTGGCCTTATTCCCACTACGGGAGAGTCCCTTATTGTCTCTCATTGCGGGGAGAATCGTGCTGAAATTGGGGGCGCTTCCTTTCAGTGGTGACCCCCGATAGCGTGATATCTCCAAATTATTTTTCCTAACTCCTTTCTAACGACCCCCTTGTGGCACGAGAATCTCCGGTCGAGAAGGGATACGCACGGTGAGCCGGCTCCGGGAGGCCGCCCGCCAACGGCGACCGGCACAATAAGAAGTGCGCACTCAATGAGAAAGGGTACGGGATCCCGATTGGAAAAAAATCCCCTTTGAGTGCCGCTCGCCGGAGCCAGGGGCTGACCGTTGAGTTACCGGTGACACCGCCTGGACGGACCCAGTTTCGGAGACTATCGGTTCAAGACGGGCACGTGAGTACTGAGTGCGAGCGATCGTAAAGGGGAAGGGAGGGGAAACGGTGAACAGGAGAACGGGGACAGGTAGAGGAGAAGAATAACGGGGGTCTACTAAAGACGGGTCTTGAAACTTTCTTTATCTTTTCTTTGCATATGGCCATTAGGAGTAAGAAATAAGTGAAGTGGTAGAAGTGACGGAAACCTAGCTCCGAAAGGGGGTGGAAGGCGGCGCCGCATAGTGCTATCTAAACTAGTACTGGGAATATATGAAGAAGTAAGAAATAAGTTATTGGTGTCTGGCAAAAGGAGACACCGGGAATATTTTTTAGTGATTGCTACTCTCTCTATTTCTTTTTTCCATTCCACGGGGCAGGGGAAGAAAGCGAAAAGGGTATAAGATAAATATACTTGTAGAAGGACTATATAATAGGGAGCACATTTTGAGGAGTGGGGACTAAGTAGTGGCACGTACAGACGTGAACATAGCAACCTTAGCAGAAAAATAGGGACAGCTGGCCAGGGAGGAAAGGGAGGAAATAAGACGAGGTGTGAGTGGAAAGGCATTGTGATGGGTGCGCGCACCGTGTGAGTGTTGGAGACGATCGGTTGACCGCGAGGTGGCGCCAGAGAGTGTTGACCATAACTAGTACTTGATCAGTTGTAAGCGGAATCACATGAGTGTATGGGAATGGGAAGGAGATGAGCTATGGTGAGTGCGAAAGGATTTGCGCAGTGAATAAACTTGGGTGATAATATTTGAGACGTCCGCTCTTGTCTGTGCCATAAAGGTATACATACATAGATCTACACCTAACTAAACGTAAAGAAGGTGGACACGGCTGTGAGAGTGATTTAGAGGATGGGGGCCGAAACTCCCTTGTCACATATTTGTAAGAGCTTACCGGGATACGCTGAACGAATAAATAAATATCACGATCAATGGGTAACAGAATTGAAGGGGGAGGGTCTGCCCCAGATTTGGCCCGAGGGAGGGTCTTTTGACAAAAGCGTTCTTGATATGGTACGAACATGCATTAGCCTCAAGTATAAGGGGAAACAATGGCAAAATAGGAAGGAGATATTAGACCTCTGGAGATTGTTTGAGGAGGTACCCCCACCCAAAGCTCCGGCACCAAATATTGATCTACCTTCCACCACAGATAATCCATTGATGATTCCAAGAGAGGAAAAGGAACAGCTAAGTACAGCACAACCTGCGGAGGTGATTAGTTTGTACCCGATATTACCTAAACCAGCCCCCGCAGCAGGATACAGCGACCCTACGTATGTGCCTCCCCCCACAACTGGTACACCACAAAGACCAACAGCCCCCCCGCCATACGAAAGCACCAGAGAGCGCGCCCAGGGAAGCACACAGAGGGTGGATATAGAGAAGCTAACGAGTGACTTAGAGTCGAGGCTTACTGTGGCAAGGGATGAACTCTCAAGAATAAAAGACATATGTGAGCGCACAGCGTGTGCCCCCACACAATCAGGACGCACGTCTAGAGCGTCGAGCGAAGGTAGACAGATTGAGGAAGGATGGAAAAAGGGGGAAATACTGTTCAGGATTGAGGAAGAGCCGACACGAATAATAGAGGTAGGAGCAGTAGAAGGAAGCATTGGTGATGTATCACGAGAGAGAGGGATCAGAGAAGACTTGTTATGTGATGTCAGAGGAGGGTTGGATGACAGTGATAGGTTGAGTATGGCAGTGGGAGGGGAAAGCGAGGAAGTGGACGGTGCATGTTCACTAGGGACTATAGACGACGAATGGATGGGACGACTAAGAAATAGGGTGGGGAAGATGGCGTCATTGGAGTCAGCAGCGACTAAGGAAAGGGAGGGTGCAACTGCAAAAGGGAAGTTACAACTTCCATTGATACACAGAGGGGGGGGGAGACCAAACTATATACCATGGGCTCAGATGGATAAGGCTAATTTAATGAAATTATTGCCCCAGCTGTCAGGAGGGGCGAGCAAGTGGATATATGCATTTGAGAAACATACCGCCGGCATACCGTTGGCAGTAGGCGATGTGAAAAGCCTACTAGTAACCGCAGTAGGAGATCAAGCGGACAGAGTATGGGCTAAGGCTGGTTTCCCGGCCGTGACGTTAGATTATGATCGTCATGATGGGGCTTCCTTTAATACAGTACGAGCAAGGGTGTGGGACGCGCTGCGGGAGACATTCCCAGATACCCCTGATTTACAGTCAGTAATGCAATGTACAATGAATGACGGGGAGGATGCTATGGATTACATTCTCCGGGTGCAGGAGATGTGGAGAGCGGAAACGGGCACGCCCTGGCACCAATCCACATCTCTATTTTATTTTATCATTAAGAGAGGGCTCCCAAAAGAGGTGCAGAAGGCACTCGATAAGATAGCGGGCGTTGAGGCGAAGGGGTGGCCAGAGATCCAAAGTATAATAGTGCACCATTGCAAAAGGATCAAAGAGAGAGAGAGGGAAGTAGCACAGAAAAGGTTGGCAGACGAGGCAAAGTTGGTACAATCAAAACTAGTGAAGGTTGCAGCAGCGGTAGCAGGACTCCCACTCATGAGGGAGGGAGACGAAGGAGAGGAGGGGCAAATAGCAATACAAGGAAGAATAGCAGCAAATTGGGCAGGACAAGGACAACGACAGTGGACTGAGCAGGAGCAGAACGGAGGTCCAATGTGGCAAGAGTGGGCCCCAAGAGGGGGAAGAGGTGGGTACCGGGGCCGAAGAGGAGGACAAGGGTATGGAGGAATGGGAGGTAATGGGTGGCAGGGTCCCAGAGGTCCACAGGGGAGCTGCTGGAATTGTGGGAGATGGGGGCACTACTCAAGAGAGTGCAGGAGCAGACAAAACAACGGGTTCCAGGAGACAGAACAGTACGGTCACCCCCACCCAGGAAGCCCCTACGGCCTCCCCATGGGACAATACCAACAACCAGAAAATGTAGGACAAAGAAGTAACGCACAACTACACGGACATCAGTACAGGACACAAAACCACCCACAGAATAATGACAATATGCAATACACGCCAGGTAACACTTTCGCCACAGTAGCTAACGGAGCACCTGCTCCTGCACCTTACAGCGGGGTGTCAGTAGTTTCGGGGAACATTTTTGATCAAGGGGGGGCAATGAGACACCCCGCATAGGACAGCCCACAGAGAGCACTTGCGTGTCCAGTACTATCTACGACCCACAATGCATCAGAGGAACCATTGATAGGAGCGCAGATAGGAGACAAGCAGTTCATATTCATGGTGGATTCGGGAGCGGAGAAATCATGCATTAGAGAGGGCCGGTTCCCGTTATCTAATAGAACGTTAGAGACGCAGGGGTTCTCTGGGGCTGTAATTGAAGTTCCTTACACAGAAGCATTGGATGTGACAGTGGGGGGTAAAACAGTGAAAGCACCCTTACTGTACTATGAACACTCTCCCATTAATTTGCTGGGGAGAGATCTCTTAAGCAAACTAAATATGACAATATCATTCACAGGGAGCGGTATCGTATGTTCGACGCCAGGCATATGCCCCCTCCGCATATTAGCAGTAATACACGGCCACACAATTATGCAAGAGATCAGAGGGTTACCAAGAAACGAGGAGATGTTTGTTGAGGGCATGAGAGCATTGGCTCTCATAGTACCAGAACTAAAAAGGATGGATTGGAGGATTCCAGCCGAATTCCTCTTCCGCCCCATAGCAAGCCCCGACACTGCTCTCGGGTCAGTGGTATCGTTGGATTTACACGCAGTACACGTGTCAGCAAACAGAATATGTGTGATTGGCGTTGACATGGAAGGATGGGAGTGGCGGACAGTACTGTGTACAAATGCAAATATCCCACTGAGGGAGCTCTCGGACGAGGAGCTATTTTCAGACACTGAGACAGATGGCGAAATAGTGATGGAACTAGCAATGCCGTGTGACATTGTAGTTACAGCCAGAAAAACTCAAGTTGAATTAATGGCAGTGGTAGGAGCACCACATGCATTTTTTGATGACGACATGAGGTTAGTACCCACTAACATATGGACAAATGGCCCCCATGACGTGGGGTTATTACATGAGGTTCAGCCTGTGGTAATAAAACTGAAACCGGGAGCAATTATACCCCGGGTAAAACAATATCCATTGTCACGCGAAGCAGAAGAAGGGATCAGAGAGACACTAGATGCACTGCTAGCACAAGGAATAATAGTGCCCTCAAACTCCCCATGCAACACATGCATTTACCCGATTAAAAAGGCGAAGGGAGGTTCATGGAGGATGATACAGGATTTACGCCCACTCAATGATGTGATTCAGAAGGAGTTCCCTTTAGTCCCGAACCCATCAACAATACTGTGCAACATTCCGAAAATGGCATCCCACTTCACAGTTATTGACTTAAAAAATGCATTTTTCTCGATTCCCTTAGCAGAGGAGAGCAGGTACTTAACAGCGTTTACACTAGGGGGGAGGAGGTTCGAACACTGCAGACTACCACAAGGGTATTGCGAGAGCCCAAGCATATTCAACAGGGTACTACATGAAGATCTGGGGAATTTGTGTGTAGAAAGCACAGTGATTCAGTACGTTGATGATTTATTGATCTGTGCACAAACTGAGGAAGAGTGTAGAAAGGACTCAATAACACTCCTGACATTATTGGCCAATAAAGGGTACAAGGTGGACAAGGGGAAGTTACAATACTGTCTGACCGAGGTCCTATACTTGGGACAGCTGATATCAAAGGATGGCAAGCGGATCATACCAGACAGGGCACAGGCGATTAGAGCAGTTGGGGAGCCCAAAACAGTAAAAGAGATGCAGAAATTTCTGGGTATGTGCAACTATTGCCGAGCATGGATATTGGATTATGCAGCATACACGAGGCCCTTGTTACAGGCACTAAAAGAGGCACAGCAGGAAAACAAACACATAGAATGGACAGAAGAGATGAACACAGCATTTGACTCACTAAAAGAGCTGATATCAAGCGCTCCAGTACTGGCAAATCCAGACTATGGGCGCGAATTCTTCTTATTTTCACACTGCAAAGGAACACTGATGACAGCAGTATTGACACAAAAGACATCGTTAGGGCACAAACCACTGGCTTACTATAGTGGCACCCTAGACGCAGTAATGCAAGGTCATTTCGCGTGCGAGCAATCTCTAGCTGCAGCCGCGTTCGCGATTGAGAAAAGTGCCACGATAGTGATGGGCTGTCCTGTGACACTGTTTGTGGAACACTCACTCTTTGCAATATTAGAGCGATCAAAGAGCACATTGACAACACAACGCGCCACAGCATATGAAATAATACTGTCCAGCGCAAACATCCACATAGTAAGATGTAAAACAGTGAACCCAGCCACATTCATCACAGAGGCGTGCACCGTAGAGGACATGCAAAACCACAACTGCGCTACGTTCACAGGTGACGAAGGTCAGGATCAAGTGATTTTTGAGAATGCCCTGAACGAGGGAGAGGTGTATTTCGTAGACGGGTCAGCATCAATAGATATGGAGACAGGAGAGAAACATGTGGGTATGGCAGTTGTACGATTAGAGGAAGATGAATACGAGACACTAGTGCAACACCGCCTCCCATCCCACTATTCAGCCCAAGCAGCAGAACTAATTGCGCTAATAGAAGCATTGCATGCCGCCAAGGGGTGCGCAGTGACAATATATACCGACTCAGCATACATGACAACGACAGTACACGGCGGGTTGGCACGGTGGGGGCGGAGAGGGTTCCGACGAGCAGATGGAACACCAGTTCAGCATGCAGAACTATTGAAAGAACTGATTGAGGCTCTGCAAGACCCCACGGCAGTGGCCATTGTAAAATGCCAAGCCCACACCACAAATACAGATTTTATATCTTTGGGGAACGCGGCAGCAGACGCCGCTGCCAAAGAAGCTTCGTATTTACAGAAAGGTGTAGTAGGAGAATACATGTTGCACCACACAGCAAGCCAAGAGGTCCCCACAGGATACAACATGATGCCCACACAGGAAATAATAGAGCTGCAAGAGGGAGCTAGTGCAGAAGAAAAATTGCTGTGGACTAAAAGGGGATGCAGCAAATCGCCGACTGATTTGTTATGGCGACAAAGAAGTTCAGGAAAAGCGGTAATGCCAGTCACATTGTTAGAAATAGCATTTCAACAACTACACTTTCCCGCACATAACGCAAAGCAACACATAATGGCAGAGATACAAGAAGATTGGTTTGCACCTTGCCTCCATGAACATGTCACAAGACTGGCTTTAGAATGCACGACATGTCAGATTTACAACTCAGGTATGACATTGCGCACACTGAGAGGAACGATACCCAAACCAAATGGCCCATTCAGAGAGCTCCACATTGATTATGTAGACATGGGAGAAAGATGTAACGGGGCTCGCTACATGATTGTGGTTGTATGTCCATTTTCGAGATGGGTGGAGGCAGGCCCCTGTGCGCGCCCTGATGCGAAGGGCGCCGCGAAGTTCCTAGTGCGGGAAGTGTTCCCGCGCTGGGGGATTTGCGAAGTTATTCGCTCAGATAACGGCACGCATTTTGTTAATGAACTATTCAAGGAAGTGACTACCCTATTGGGAATAAAGCACAAATTATGTTCAATTTATCATCCTCAAAGTAATGGCGTAGTGGAAAAGATGAACGGTCTGTTAAAAAGCAGATTGTCAAAACTGTGTTTTTCCCTTAAAAAGACCTGGATGTACTGCCTGCCTTTGGCCTTGTTCGAGTTACGAAATCAGCCAAGTAAAGACCACCACTTGTCCCCGCATGAGATCGTCACGGGAAGGAGAATGCACACAGCGCATTCACCTCTCCGTGAACGTTCTGATGCACACAGAAGCGCAGCGATATTAGGAGAGGAGTTCACAGAGTACTTGAGAAAACTGACACGGGCAGCGCGCATAATTGCAAAGCAACTAGCCCCCCCCTCTACAAGAGAGGAGGGGAACACAACAGAAACAGAGACAATGCCTGAAAAACCATTACAACTAATGCCTGGTGACCTTATATATGTCCGAAGTTTTGTGCGAAGGTGGAATGCACCACGTTTCCATGGCCCTTATGAGGTAGTGTTTTGCACACCCACAGCAGTAAAGGTAAAGGGCCTACGATACTGGGTGCATTTGACAGACGTACGCAGAGCTTATAGCGCCGCGGAAGGTGAGGTACAGGACGAGGCACAGACAACTGCGGACAATGAAGTTGTGCAGAATGGATGATGGGAATTTTGTGTGCATTAAGTGTTGAACACTGAACACGAATGGCGCACGACATGCGTACTGAAATGAACATGTGTATATACATATATATATATAATTTTTTACAACTTTTGAAGGGTTTTTTTTGGTCCTTTTTGGGTTTTGGAGAAGTTTTCTTTTTTCTCTCTCTCTCTCTCTCTCTCTCTCGACTTTTCTCTTTATGTATGAAATAATGTACTGATAGTAATATTTGTAAAGTCACCTTGTCTGTGGACATACCCCCTCCTTCACCCACTCCCATACTTTGCCGAAAAAATTTCACAACGTTCTAAATGTTTACATGCGTGTACTTAATGCACTTTTATGTCTCAAACAGGATTTACTATGGCATCGGATGGGCAGCCTGCAACTAATAGATTTGTTAGATTTAGAGAAATGTTAGTGGATAGATTGACATATTCATACGAATGCGGTTTATCAATGTGTGTTATTGTGTTCTTCATCTCAATATTCTGCATAATGACCCATTGGGTCATAGCGTTCATCTCTACTGAGATGAACGAGGGGGGAGGGGGGAGTAACACCACCCTTGCCCCTGGCACGAATTCAATTACAAATATGAATATTAAAGAAGGTGATTTTTTGATCTGGGATGGATCCCGCCTTGTATGGGGTTACTACACTGCACCACCCACTGCTGCCCCGTCACGATCAAAAGATAAAGATATGGAAAATGACACAATGTCCCTACCTGAAATATATAACAGCCCCACTACCCTTCCCGCCCCGATACAAAACAGCGACTTGTTGTTTATTGAGGAAAATGGAAAAGTAATTACAATGACAGAACACAAGTCCCTATATGAAGAATTGGAAAAGGGGGGAGGGAATGAGAAAGGGGGGCCTATTCTTACACCTATCGAAACTATAAGGTATAGGAGGGGGGAGAGAAGTAGGCGAAGAAGAGAGACAAGCAGGAGGGGGTATGATGAGTATTATGGGTTAGGATTAGACAAGATGGAAGACCCACGACACCCCCACCAAGCAAATAAATGGTATGCAGATATGAGTACAACAGCTAAACAGACAACTAATGAAAGCTGCTATGTCTGTTCGCTCATCCCCCATGCATCAGGTACACCCAAAGTGTTGTTGCCAAGAGAATTGCCCATTGTGGATGCCCAATGTCTCCTTCATCTCACACTGTGTAGAATAAAGAACACCTTTCAAGCACACGATGTCTCTTTCAAAATAATACAGGACAACAAAACGTGCTATTCAAAAGCGTCTGGAGTGGTCTGTCCTAAAGAACCTTTCTTTGCAATACAAGGGACGCTGTTTTCAGAAAACAAATGGAAAGATGAAGAAGTACTGTGCAAAGCGGAAGCACTGAGAGGTGTCCAACCAGACAAGCTGCGATGGATGGAAAAAACGTGCTTACCAATATGGAAAGAACACATCTCTAAACTAACATGGGTAACAGCGATGGAGAAACCCTTCAAGCTACAAAGTGAAATACAAAACGAACTATGTTTCAAGGGAGAAGGAAAAGTGGCAATGGGAACGAACAAAAACTGTAACAAAACTCTCACCATCCCAGACATGAAAAAAGGAACAGCAGCACTAATGGACACATACTGGGTGTGCGGGAATCAGGCTTACTTGCACCTTCCCCAGGCATGGAGTGGCAGCTGCTCAATGGCCACTTTGCATTCGGCCCTAATGGTGATTCCAGAAAGCCACGTCGACAAAAATAAAAAGACGCAAGGAAACATGAACAAGGACGAGACGTCTCCCACTGCAGAAGCACACCTCTATGTCCTGTCCTCCGGAGGGAAAGAAGAGGAGCTATCACGGAACAAGCGAGCATCAAACTATATATCACAAGCGTCATCCGATTTATTGGCACAGATCCCAGACAGGTATCGCCTGTTCAGCTCCGTGGAAACATTTTTTGCCTCACTGGTTTCAAGTGTCCAAGCAAGAGCAAATGCAAAATGGCTTCAGATCACACGGTGGGAACTGATTCAGCTGGCCAATGACACTGAAGAAGGATTCAACATAATAAAGGTGGAATTACGAGCTCTGCGACTAATGACCATGCAGAACAGGTATGTTCTGGACCTGCTAACAGCAATCGATGGAGGTGTTTGCCGAAAAATAGGAAGTGCGTGCTGCACGTTCGTACCTTCTGAAGACGCAGAAAATGGGTCCCTGTCCCACGTCATTGAAGCAGTCCATAACCTGGGAGAGAAAATGAAGCTGGAAGGTGGGGCTAAAGACAGCTCATGGTTCGACAATATCTTCTCCTGGGTTCCCTCCTGGCTTGGAATGACGATGAAATTATTGATACCGGTTGCGGTGGTCCTCCTCGTGGTGTTCTGCCTGTGCCAGGTGGGCCTTCGATGTTGTGCTAACGCAGTCCCTAACGGTGCGATGATGATGGTGACAATGGGCAACTCTGGTGGTACAATTAAGGCGACACAAGAAGTACATGTACAGACAGGACCGGATAACACTCCCAGATACCAGTTAGTGCCTATGTGCCGTGATAAGTACATAGTAGACAAACTATGGCACACCACTATCAAAGAACCCCGAGATGTGGAACTGGAATGGTATGAGGAGGTCTGGGTAGACTTGGAAGAAACGGGTGACTGTATATATTTAACATGTACCCCAGATGAGTATGCTAGAAGAGGTGAGAGCTTGAGGGGGGTATGCAGAGCCTGGATGCCTAGAAAAGGAACACCTGCATGGGATGACGCAGTGATAGAGGAGCAAGAATGTAGAAGATTAGAAGAGCTAAAGAATTTGTTACTTTAGTAACGAAAGGGGGGAAATGTAGGGGAGGACTGGCCGCGAGGCCCTCCTCACCTGCAGCCTTCTCCCCAGGTGAGGACCATGACTCGGTGGCCGTCCCCTCATGCCACCCGGGCCCAGGTGGAGGAGGGGTCACCCGCCGACGACATTGCCCACACATATCCGTTCCCTGCATATACCCAAATTCAGTTAGGCCTAGAAGCCATCTTGTTTAGCAAACATGGCGTGAGTTCAGCACACTGTAACGAGGCCCCCACCTTTGGAGGACCTTTCATGCATCTCTGCCGCCGCAGTAGCCCTGGTAGATCCGCTGCGAGCGCGTTCCCATGAGAAAGTCGGATATGAGCTAACCCGAGATGCTAACACTGTAACATTATTCTCATCCACAATGTAATATCGCACCCTGCATGACCTGGTCCGCGAGGCCGGGGTGACGGGAAAAAAGCTGAAGCATCACTATCTGAAGAAAGTAGAAAATAATTCAAGTATTGGTATTAACGAACTACCTCGGTTTAAACAGATCATGTAAACTGTGAATAAACCATAAAGATGTAACGTTACATGATACCACCCTAGGTCTGGACTAGTGCTGCTACAACCACAGAGAAAGATGTCGACCAAATGTATAGCCTTTACTTACTCATATATGTTTTCTTAATCACCTAAAGCAGCGAGCATCAATTTCTGTAGGCCATAACCTAGAACGACCTCGTGTAACGTTTAATGTACATAAAATAATCACATCATGTAGTAAATATAATGTTAGGTAACGAAAAGGTACTCGGACCGACTGTATTAAAGAAATGTGTAACGAAATGGAAATATATATGTGTGTTTAAATAACATCAAAATAAGGCGGAACGTTATAAAAGTTCTGCATTTAAAAGTTAGCAACGCACGAGGAAAAAACCTTTGTGAGTATATGCAAGGCCATTCTCCCTCCCACCCTGCCAAGCCTGCCAGATAAGGAAGCTAAGGCCTGTGCCACGCTCCCTCACCTCCCCCAACCAAGCTGGAGCCGCTTCAGAGAGTCAGAGGCCCCGGTACCGCACCCAAGGCCACAGCCCACCACCTGTGTTATTTACAGCACGGTAATAAACCCACGTTTTGAATCCACTGATCTACCAGCACCCTCTCGTAAAGTCCACAACCCTCCCCCTAGACCACCCCAAGAACGACCCCCATCACTGGGACAAGACACAGAGACCCATTTATATAATAACTTCTAACGCGGCAGACAGGCATGTACCAGTCGGCTCAGGCCCCAAAACTCAGCCCCTCGACCTAAAATACCGGTCAATAGGACACAGGTAAATCTCACCCTAACCGACAATCACCGGACCTCTCAAGAGGTGCATTCCTCATGCGTTGCGTTTATTGTATAAGACAAACTGCCGAGCGATTTATTGATGAACTTAGATGTCGTTTCTTGAATAACTGCAGTGTGCATGGCCTAGGGCAAACGAGTCAGGAGAGGTATTCATCTTTGTCACAGGCTGCCCCAGCATACCAACACCGCTCGGATGACCTCAAGCTGGCCTGCCAGGCCCAACCCAACCCACGAGGCTGACCAGTGACGTCCTCACGCCAAGACCAACCACGCTGCAGCAACACCTATAGTTAGTCGACGCCACCCAATCCCAATTAACTTGTGCCCCCTATAGTGTGTAGGTTCTGATGACGTTTTTTGTATTAGAAATACGCCTGTCTTTGCTATTGTCAGACAGAGCGCTCTCGGAGGTTGCAGAGTTCTTTGCATGCCCTATTCTTTGGATAAACTCCCACTTACGCTCACCCGCACTCTGTCTTGGCCTTATTCCCACTACGGGAGAGTCCCTTATTGTCTCTCATTGCGGGGAGAATCGTGCTGAAATTGGGGGCGCTTCCTTTCAAGACCAATGGCAAAGTTGAGCTAACATGGGAAAGCTACCAGAGTGAATGGAGGGAGACCATCAGGAGCCCTGTGTACAACAATTAAACAAGGCCTTGGTATAATGGCCTCTGTATATTCAAATGATCACAGAGGAGTTCTAGGAGTAAGCCTAAGGATGCAAATTGAGAAAAAAAACATGATATACTGCTGGTGAATATATTGGCACTCCGCCCATTGTGAAATCTCCATTATGATAGAGCGATTGGAGAGGCTCCTTGATAGTTACAAGGAAACCTTCCCAAACTCTGAAATAATAATAGTTGGAAATCTGAATGCACATTGTATTCCTCCAAGCATAGACTTGGGGTACAAAATAGATCTTACTAATCGACACCCTCAACTAATCGAATATGATACCCATTGGAGGGATGTTTGGGAGGGTTTGAGATTTGATAGTCGCTAATGGTCAACACAGGGAGACTTGCCCCCTCATCCCACATGGCACAGAGACAACTCAAGCTCTTGGCTCGACTATGTTGTAGTCTCAGAGAATCTATTACCCACTTTAACTCACATGAGCGAGACACAATCCTTTTAGTGATCATGACTTAATAGCACTACAAATGAACATCATATTGAAGCTCCCAAAGATGTCCCAATGCAAAAACGTGTCACAGTGAATAAAAAAAAAAAAAAGAATTAAAAAAAATGAATAGACTCTAATGGAATGCACAAAGTCTAGAAAACTTTACAACGTAATCGAAGACTTTTGGTATCCACAAAAAATAGAGAGCTTATCAGTAGACAACTTTTGTCCTTTTATAATTGAAAAAAAAAAAACATGCATGTCTTAAATGGTAACAAATAAACTGTACTCCAACTGCCCCCATGTCTATATAAAAGAAATACAAGAAAGAAAAGCTCTTATGCGCAAAATAATAAGCAATCTAAGGCTAGCGTCATTTAACATCAGCAAGAAAAAGAAACAAATTAAAAAAGAAAAACAGATACAAAAATTGGCTTCAAAATCTTAAGTACTTTCTAATGTAAAAAGATTGAAAAGAAATGCTCAGAACAGTCGTACAAAAAATAGCAAGAACGAGTCTAGTAAATACAAGTAATAGACAGGTCCCAACGGAAATCATGAATCCCATCTTTGATGAAACGTGGTGCACACATTTCACAGAATTATACAAAACCACAGGAGGTGTTTGAAGGTGCTGAAGAACCCTGGAATATAGACATAACTTGAGAATTCATTCTTAAAATTATAAAAGCTTTCTAAAAATTCTCGAGCACCAGTGCTTAACGTCCTGTGTAACCCCATAATGAAAGACAACCCAGAGATGTGGGCTAAGATCCTACATATTTTATTTTAAAATGTCATAGTTAGAAAGGTTCTCCCTAACTCATCGTCTTCTTCAGTCATTGTACCATTTACGAGAAGGGCACTAGACTCCAACCAGTGAGTGATCTTCCTATAGCGCTTCTTGAAGTAGAGAGAGAGAATTATTTACACAGTGTGTAGTAAAGAGTCTACAAGAATGGGCGACCACCACAGGAAGGGTCTCGATACCAAACAGGATTTAGGAAAGGAACAGGGACTGATGGTAGTGGACTATATATACAGTTACTGATTGAAGAGAATTACCCATTGTATGTTGCAAGTATTGAACTCAGTTTAGCATTTGATAAAGTGGACATAGCAAGGTGATGGTCAACACTATTTGAGGAATTCCACCCCATTTGCTTGATATCCTAACCAAATTGCACAATGACACATGGAAGAGTGCAACTGGGACAAAGCGATGAAGTTTCAAAACCAATAAATAAAAACTGTGGCGTAAGGCAAGGCTGCATTCTAGCAGCTTGCCTATTTAACTTATATCTTGCAGATGTAGGTGACTTTCTGAAGAAACCATCATTCATAGCCCCAAAAATAGCAGGAGAGCAAAGTGTGTGGGTTGCATACACAAAGGACATCCTATTGTTAGATAGGACTCAATTGGCCTACAAAGATTATTGAACTGCTTTCACGAATATGTAAAACCGAACAGCCTATAAATTAACCCAACTTAATCAAATATACTATGCTATACTGGTAAAAAAGCCACAAAGACAAACTTTAGTTCGAAAATTGACTTGTCTACAATAGCAGTCATCTCACATACCAAATATCCGGGATTCTATCTTCTTAGGCCAACAGAACACAAGATCGGGAAATCATCTCTTTGGGCAAGAGGAATCCAATATATAGGACAAATGAAATATATCAGACGGACATTTTGTCGATTTACCCACCAACCTCTCATACAATTCTATACTAATAATGTTGTTCCATCGTTAACATATGGTTTAGAAAGATACAGCCAATTAGAATTGAATAAATTGAAAGGAAAAATCTGTAAAAATTACCAACTTGTCTCCCTCCATGTATCCTTCGCTTTGAACTAGGATTACATTTTAGTCTGTCTCTCGTACAGAAAAAGAAGTTGTTCTTGTTTTGTAAACTGATAGAAAATACACCCGATTCTCTGTATGCAGAAATAGGAATGCAAATGAAAAAGCTTTCCACCGTTTTTCCCTACAGTGCCAACAAATAATGACCAGCTTTGATATAACAGAGATTCTGTTAATGCATCCAAATAAAACAAAAAAGGAAAATTCTAGATATGAGTGAGGACATGTAATGAGCGACAAAATTTAAATGAACAAAAGAAATCAGCACGGAGTGCAAAAAAAAATGGAGAATTACATTTTATCTAAAGCAATGTCCAGATAGACTCCTTAGTGAATCCTTTATGCGATTTCACCTTAACTTGCTGCATACGGGTGAGTTTCTATATCCTAGAGGTCAACAAGAAAAAGCATCCTGTAGATTTTGCCAAGATCCTAATGAGTCACTAAAGCACCTTATGGTATGTTGTCCAGCTCTTCAAAGCATCTGAAAAGTGTGTTTTAGTTGTTTTGCACACAGCTGTGAACATCTGGATAACGAAAACTTGTGGTGCTATATATTACAGGGTTGCTGTACAAAGCTGCTTATTAGAGTTGCACAATACCTGAAAAAAGCAAAAATCATAGAATGAAATGATTATACTGTTTTGGTTTCCTTACAACTAAATGTAATGGTTTATGCATTTCCAATTATACTTTATAAAGTTTTTTTTAAAATAGGACATCACTATTTTTATTCTAATAAAGGAGGTATTTTATATTTTTGTTTGATATATGTGGATGTATAAAGTTTAATATAAACTTGTTTACAATTAAAAAATAGAATCAAATAGGGACAATGTGCTTGCACCCTTAAAGACGCATATGCCACAAATGTAGCACAAAGACATTTGAGAACTTCAGTTTTGGGAAAAATGATCATAGGACGGGACCTCCAAAACACACATAGCTCACACATTTTACACAAACAAGTCCCTCAATCCGTTACAGCCTACGGGGATTTCCATGAACACAGCTCTACGAGTGTGTATATACACACCCTGCGCACCCACACACACGCTTTGCACCTTCTCAAGAATTAATAAGGCACACGCCACAGCAGTTAACCAACATTTGCTTTCTCTCTTAATAAAAGCTAAACCATACCAACTTGCCTTGATATTCTGGTCTAGCCCATTTACTTTTGCCCTACCATGCAAGCATGAATGTAAAAACTGTAGGAAAATACTTCTAGCATTCCCTCCTGTGTTCAGAAAATAACTAAGACAAAATGAAACACCAGAACACCAGAACAGAATGTTGGTTTTTAAAACTCAGAGACAGGTTTATTCCGCTGCAGTGAACTCAGCATGGTTTCAAGCCACCATGTGCACCTCCTCCCTCACCCCATTGACAAGAGGCACATCTTTATACATTTACAACCCATATAGTAATACAACAGGCTATTGACTCGGAGCTAAAATTTTACTCCAGCCGGGGTTTCACCTTACTTCACGCAGCTGCTCCTAGGCTAATATAACACACAGGGTCTGCTTCGAGAGCATGTGTGAACAGCTAAATCCTAAAAAGGGCATTCTATGTTTTTGCAGGTTAAGGGCTTCTTTAAAAAGAACATGTTCGCAGTTATCTGTTTAGAGAACCTATGTTGAACAACTTCCAAGGACCTTCATTTTAATACATATTACTAACAATCGGTCCTTTTTTAATATAGTTCTAGAAATATATCTCAATAAGTAAATTAATCTGCTACATTTGTGACCAGCATTTACAAAAATAACATTTGTGGTGGATTTGGAAGTTGCCCGTGTTCTGTGACGTAGTTGTATTGGGGACACTTTACTATACACTAAGCAAGGATAGCGCTACATAACATTCCAGTGATAATAACCTACCTAACACAAACATTCACTCCTGGCATTACTGAATAAAACCCCTTGGAACAACGCCTTTGTCTTGTTTCTTTTTTTTCCTGATAGGAGCATAAAGATACATGAATCCTCTTTGGGATGAAATAGCCATACATGTGAACTTGTGTATGGAGCAAAGAAAACAGTCAAAATAAATTCCACCAGGACATGTTTCATGGAGCTTATTTGCCCCTTGGAGAGTCTCTTATTACCTCACCCCCCCTAGGCAGGTAGCTGTTCCTTACAACAAGGGATTCCTTTTTCAGTTTGCAGTCCAGTTGCCGTTGAGTTGCAGTTTCCTGGGTCTCAAGTTATATCCCCCACTCTGTGGATGAATGGCAATGATGCAAATGTCCAATGTCTCAGCAGAAGGGGTGCCTTTTAGTGCAAAACACAGCAGGCAATTGTGTGGGTAATCAAAAAGGATGTTTGCTTTTATGCGTAAAGCGTGGACCCAAAACTAGCAGTCACAATATCTTTGCTGCCGTCTGAGTGGTGAGCAATGCCTGCAACGCCCTTTTTCACCTGGGGTGCAGTTCTAATGCTCAACAAACACCCGGTCCTCTGCCTGGATGCCGTGTCCTGGTCTCCCCAATGGGGTTTCGAAAAATACTCCAATCAGCAACCTGTTTGCAGAGAATAGGCAGGTGTTTAGCTAACTCTTACAATAGTTAATAGCGGATAACACACATTTGGAAATTTGGCACACATCATTCAACTGCTAGGTGGCACATAACTACATCTTAAGAAGACAATACAACATCAGAATGCACAAATTCTGGTGCGGCATTAACAAAAGATACATTACTGTTGCTCCAAACAGTGTAAGGCGGTCCACATCAGGGTAAATCTTAATGCAGTACTGTCTTCCCGAGGGAAATACTTATACCCATTTGCTAAACATACATTCTTATCACTAACACAATTATTATTGACAGGGAGGCACCTTTAGTAAACTCTAGCTGTAATGCTTCAAAAGAAACTTAGGTGGCTGAAAATGTCTTTTTGGGGCTACCCGACTCTTCCCAATGTTACAAGACACACATACTAAACAGTTTATGAAAGGCAATCGTGGCTGGTATTTAGTTTAGTGTTACTCCACACTGTAATCAGAAATTGTACACATTCCTTCTGCATCTATATGAGACGGGCCATAAGCATAGGACAACATTAAAGGTAAACATATATGTGGTAATTTCCATTTTCCCACATATTGCATATTTAGCCAATAATCACCCACAATTTCCCAGTCTGTTTACATTCCTGAAACTCATGCTCAGTGGCATCAACCTTGCACTGTTTCAAGGGTATTATCAAATATAAAATTCTGTGACTGCATCGTGTGTGCAATATAAATAGGCCGTACAGGAACTGCGCAGTTGCCTTTGAAATTTGCTCAGCAAAAACATTACCTTTCCCCATGTCATTTGCAATGGCCTTGCGGGCGCTGTATTTTTTTTTTCAGGGTCAGTGCACACATTAATTAAAAAATCATGGTTCCATGCTGCAGTCAAAAAATATCAACTGACATCAGTGATGTCATCAATGACATTTGTGATGTCATCTTTGATGTCCTGGGTGTTAGTCTTAGCAGTGCACGGTGGTGGCGGGTGTTATGGTTGCTTAGCATACAAAAACTGGCTTAAATAACGTTTTTTCAGTGAATTTCACAGGTTTTTACCAGTGCATGCTGATTTCCCACCACTTACTAATATCATACCCCAATATCGCAACATTTTTGTCCAATTTACAAAGTTTCACCATAACACTCTGCCATTTCCAACCTTCTAGCATCATTTTTAACACTTCTATTCACTTTTTTTGTGTCAGTCGACATTCGCGAACGTCCGACGTCATTGCAGACCTTCCGGACAGTGTCACGTGGCCACGTGCAGCATGACGACGCAAAGGCCATCGGGTCCATGCTTCGCGGATAGTTTGGTACTGCATTTTCTAATGATCTAGGAACTTCCAAGCTCAAAATGTTCTCCTTACACAGCTCATACACCTAATCTTACTCATTATCCATTAACAATCTAGTACACAGCACATACTTAAGAATATTAGCAAAACTGCTATTAAACTTAAAATTAGCATCAGCTATTGCCATCCCCCCAGCACCACCAGCTGGAGGACCTACACAACAAAAAAAGTGCATTACATCCAAAGACAATGAATAAGACCGAGAGGATGAGATAGAGGAAGTGCCTACCTCTAGAACCAAGAGAGAATCATGGGTGTTGCAGTCTTTATACCACTGTTGGCAATGTACCAAAGGCTAAAGCTACCAAAGTGGAATGCACCGAGTGCAACACTCAGTGGTGGACTAATGGAACAGTACTCCTACGGGCCACCTCCATACAATGCCACACCCAATCCAACCACCGCAATACTCTCAGAAAGGCGGTTACTTTCTTAGCAAGTTGTAGGCTGTCTTCCTCCACCTCATCTTCCTCAACCAGTACTGTAACCACACAGCCGACTTATGTGGGACACAAAATCTCACCAGCTACCTTGCAAGCAATAAAAGAGGCTGTTGATCCATATCTTTTGAAGACAACAGTCCCCTGTATATACTGCAACACACCACTCTGCAGGGGGGAGCAATTAAAAAGTGCTTTTGAAGCTGTAATCAAGGAGCAGGAGAAACACTGCCTTAGACGCATGGCCTCCCACTGTAGGAAGGAAAAATCCAAGATGGCCACCATGGAAAGGGAAGGTGGGGCTCCGTACAGAATCACTCTTCCCTTTTCATGGCGGCCTGTAGAAGACAAAGAGAGAACGGCCTGCAGAAGGCGAAGAGAGAACCCTATGACCATATTACTAAAAGCACATTTTTTTCCCTTTCAAATCTATATAAATTTCGATAAAAACGACCACATAGCTGGTCCCTGATGAACATGGCCACTTTATCCCCCCCCCCATTGGTCGTCTCTCATGGTCATGGCCAGTAGCCATATTGTCCGGGTCATGACCTGGAAAATCTGACCACTGCCCATTGCCACATGCTATACCTCAGTCACTAAAGGTATATCACTATTTTTAGTACCTACATTATGACACTTTTCAAAAAATAAAACACTGACACATTTGCAAAACCATGCTTTCAGGTCCTTGCCAATGCTCCTTACACAAGTTTGCTGGAAATCCGCCCATGTTTTATTTTTCAAAAGTGTCAAAATGTATGTACATACAATATTCATATAACTTAGCCCCCACTTGACAAAATCCATTCAGACTTTGGACAAACATTCAAGGTTGAGCCTCTAATCTTTCAGAAAACATTTGTCCACATTCGTCAAACGGCAACAAAGTTATAAGCCATCTAAAAATGTTGAGACCCCCCTCTAATTTAGCCCCCTCTTGAGAAAATCCCACCAAACTTTGCAAACACAATTACATCTAGATCTAAAATCTTTTTGCAAACCTTTGTGCAGATCCTTCAAATGGCACCACATTTATACGCCTTTATAATATTTTGGGAACCCCTCTAATTTTGTTCCCACTTGACAAAACCGCACCACACTTTTCAAAACCATTCGGAATCAGGTCTAGAAAGAAATTTCAAAACTTCATGCAGTTTCATTGAGTGGCGCCAAAGTTATAAGCCATCCAAAAACTGCTTTTCACCAACCCTGTAATGCACAAATAAGCATAGATGCCCCCGAATATCTCAGATGTTTGTGAACATCACAGGACTGCCTGGGACATGACAGCAAACTTCAGAGATAAAAAACATCTGTTTTCTGGCTTCTTATGGCCATATCCCATCACAATCACCCATCACATCCCCAGAGATTGTTTCATTAGTTTGACAAGTGCAATGTTGTGTTTTTTAAAATATGTTTTACCGCGATATTTGTGGACATCGGCCGCTGTCCGTGAATCCAACATGGCAGGTGTTTCCAAAAATCTGAGCACCCAACGTTGTTTATTGGCCAATCAGCAAACGGGGAAGTGAATCCGCGGACTGAACCCTGATATCAAATTTTTTTGCCCTACTTTTTGTCATTAAAAAAAAAACAAAAAAAAAAACTACTGAATGCATTTACACCAAAAGCACGCTTTTGGGACCAAGCCGCCGCTCCTGCCGCAACTTTTTTCGAAGTCCGTCCATCGGTTTGGGCTGTAGGCGTGAGCAGGATTTTTTTCCATTGCGTCTATGGGAATAACCACACATTTGAGACCCCCCTATAACTTTGCCCCCCCCCCAAACAAAACCTCACCAAACTTCGCAAAATCGATCTGATGGCGCCATATACTCTTTGCAAAGTTACGTGAGGATTCGTTGAAATGATAAGCCTCCAAAAAAGTACACTTCCTACGGGTTGAGCAACCGCAGGCACTGTAATATATAAGAGTAAAGCTCACAACCTGTTATTAAGGTAAGCATACAAGGATACTTGAAGGAGATTAGTCCTCTTAATAGAGGAGTAAATGACGTGTAGCATAATGCCAGCACTTACCCAGTATAAACTAAGTGTGGCCACTATACAGTTAAGTGTGAGTAATGACAGAGGTGTCGTCTTGCTTGCTATAATCGAGGAGAAGGGGAAAAGAGTGAGGATATCAGTATGATGACCTAGTTCTGTCCATAAGTGCAGCTTGTCAAAGTTTACAGAGCCCAATAGAATAGATGAATACGGGTATATACGCGACACAAGGTTTCTTACCTTATTGGCTAATTCCCAGTAACTTAAATGAAATGGCACAATGGCTTAGAAATGTTTTTTCCATAAAGCTATGCGTATATAATTACCTCTGGAAACCAAGAGCATACAGGTGAGATTGTGACCTAATCCTCTGAGTCTACCCCCCCCATGGGTTTAGTCAGAATACGCGATTCTAAAAAAAATGTAAAATTAATGCACCCATGTTCATAGACTTACCCATTAGGTAAAGGTGTCCTGTATGGCATCACCCTGGTGACACGCGAGCATGTAGCCTGCATTCACCATATTGTTAACTCCAAATAGACAGGGCCGGTGATAGACATCATATGCGGGCACATGATATCACCGCCACGATCATTGTAATAAACAGATGGCACGGTTTAGTATATATTTAGTGCATATTTCATTGCAGTGAGTATGTAACTCTATACTGTAGCGCCTTCCCAATGGGGGCTAATGTTCAATTGAACATGGGGTGAGGGTGTGCAAGTTGAAAAAGAACCCTGTGCTCCTCTTACAGTGATGTGCAGTGAGTAGGCATACCATTGATGAGAACTGCAGAACAAGGAATCTGTTGCAATAGCATGTATGTGGACTGTCAAGCTATGGTGCAATCACAAGCTCCATAGGCATTAACAGTGTCAACCCAAGCCATTCAGAAATACTGTCAGATAATGGTATCAGTGTACAATCCAGAACATTATTATATTTGCATTTGTGAAACATTACCTTGAATTGGCACAAGCTCATACTTGAAAATACAGGTAAACTGACGTGAGGTGGGACCATCTGTGTATTATCAGTCACAACAAAGCCATCAGTGAGCAAGACATTACATTTGTGCATATCATCAGGTTGGGAAATGAACTGGGAATGTAAATCATGGTTGTTGGCAGTGTATTCATGCCATTTTTGCTAAAAGAACACTATCCCCAAACCTCTCCCGATCATTAGTTCCCATCCTGGCGTACCTTCCACAGGAAAAGGTACATGTTTTTCTAATTCCAGTCGACTCATACAACACTGCAATCCCATTTCTGTCCTACTTACTTTTGTTCCCTCCTTACTTTGTGATCACACATCTGCTTTGATAGTGTCCCACTTTAAGATCAGTGCGCCCACAATTAATGCAATCTACATGCTTATTTCACGATTCATCTCTACCATGGTTTCAACTTGTGTGCACCAACTGCATTTCCCTATAGTTCATCAACAGGATGCTCCCTATAGAAAACACTACATAACATATCCAAGTATATTTCCTCCCTATGGTTCATTAACAAAATGCTTCCACAGGAATTCATTCAATTTTTATAACATCAGACCAAACAACATTCTTCTGAAACGGTCAGACCGCTTTTTCTGCAGTAATCTATGCCAGTGCTTCACCAGAAATATAAATCCCTTTTCCTCTCACAGGCGGGGATCTTCAGTTGCAGAGATCAATGCGTCAAAGAAGTCAGCTGGTGAGTGAACGTGTGGCTGCTGGAAAACCTGTCCAAATAACCGCAGTGTGCCGCACGCCAGACTCCTAACCTTTGCCTGCTTTCCGACCATGAGACATTTAGTCCATCTGAATCTTAACTGCAATGAGGTCCCATCTGGTGGTGCCGATTGTGGTAAAATACTTCTAGTATTCCTGCCCGTGTTCAAAAAATAACTTTAAGGCAAAAATACAAAAAATACAAAATGAAACACCAGAACAGAACGTTGTTTTTTAAAGCTCACAGAGAGAGGGTTAATTCCGCTGCAGCGAACTCAGCATGGTTTCAAGTTACCATGTGAACCTCCTCTCTCTCTCCCTCCCTCTCCCCCCATTGGCAAGAGGCACATCTGTATACATTTAAAACCCATATAGTATTACAACAGGCCATTGACCCCAAGCTAAAATGTAACTCCAGCCAGGGTTTCACCTTACTTCCCACAACTGCTCCTAAGCTAATATAACACAATGGGCCTTCTTGGAGAGCATGTGTGAACAGCTAAATCCTAAAAAAAAGGATATTCTCAGTTTAAGTAGGCCAAGGGCTTATTTGGAAAGAACCTGTTTGCAGTGATCTGTAAAGAGAACCTATGTTAAACAACTTCCAAAGCCTTTCTTTTTAATACATATTACTAACAAAACCTAAAAAGAGAAGGAACACTCAAGAGGTTAAAAACAAATGTGAAAATCTGGCTCCCTGAACAGAAGATCTGCCTGCACACATTAACCAAAAAACGCTCTCCTATACACTCCACCACACTTATACCTTATGACTAACTTTCACTCCAGGCCATATTTAGCCATTAACGGACAGTCTTGACTCTGCCTACCTTGGATCTGCAAAAGGTGACCAGACTTGTACCTACAACCAGTTTCATGTTTGTTGTAATACGACTAATGTTCAAGCACCAGAACTTTAGTTACTCATGGTGCCTTGGCAAAAGCGTCACCCACACTATGTAACCCAGCTGACAGCTGAAATATCAGGCACTTGAATACGTAAGGTCATACCATGCTTCCCATTCTTTGCACATATGTCACACAAGCACTTGAAGTGGTTCCCTTGCAAATTAACACATTATAAACTATTTAACATATACATTTACAATTTAAGGATTTTGAGTAGGCAAATGTCATGCCCCACGTCTCCTACTGTAGCATTGCTAACAGTACCCTATAAGCAGAGAGCAACTATGCAATATCATTTACTTGGCCTGCAAGGGATTATTGTATTCGTCATTTATATAGCGCCCTTCACCCATTTGTATGGCCTCAATGCGCTCTGTAGTTGGAACGCCCTTGGGGTCCGAAGTACATGTGTGGGAGATTCGAAGAGTTCGTTTTTAAGAGGTGTGTGTGCACGCAATTTGCCAAGTTAAGACTTAGGTGGACTGACTAGGCTCCAGTAAGCAGCCTGGAGGTCAGGCACGTGGGCGGGTTATTTATTAGCCATTTGTAAAACGTACCGAACCCTCAGGCATTTGGGCACTGGTAACAACAAGCAACAATAGGCAGTGAGAACAAAGATAGGATGCATTGTGGTCTATGGGTCTTGTGCTAGTGCCGGAGACTCGATGTGTGCCCAGCTGGACTGTCATTTTTTGTAGGTTGTCGCTATATACTAACGGCAGAGGTGTTGAGGTACATCAGGCCAGTGTGGACGGCTATGCGAGCTGCTAGACCGGATTTGCATAGCCATAGCTGCATTCTATACTGCATGGATGGGTGACTGTGCCTGAGGCCTGTGTCCACGGAACATGGTGCAATGTACACATACCTTAAACTCAGATGGAGCTCATCTTCAATGTCATTTTCCTAGGTCCTACACAACTGGCTGGTCTCGCCAGTTGTGGTCTCCCAAGATTGAGAACCTGAGCAGTGGGAGAGGGGCCCGGAAGGACAGGGGAGTGATGTACGATAGGCTGGGGATGACGGGGTGGAAGAGGGCATGAATTTATCACAGTGAACCGCTGCCGTCATCCGTGGAGTTTTGGGTGGATGGATGTGCTGTCCGGTTTGGGCAGTGTTTAAGTGTGCATTTTTAGGTTCTTTCTGAATGCAAAGTGATTATCAATGTTGCGGATGTGCAGGGGCACCAGATCAACTGCACTTGGATGGAGATAGAGGATCCACCCAGTCTTGTGCAGTTGTAATGTGGGACAACTACGAGAGGTGCTGTGCCGGATCCGAGTGTCCTTGAGTGGTGGTAGGGAGTGATTTTGTCTTGGAGGAATTACGGATCGGCGTTGTGGATGGCACAGTGAGTGATGCGCATGGCACAGTGAGTGATGCGCATGGCTTTAAAAAAAAAGGTAGTGCTTTGACCAATAGGGAGCCAATGGAGGACTCTTAGTGTAGACTGATGTGTTCTATGGGTGGGTGGCTAATGAGCAGGCGGGCCACAATGTTTTGGATTCTTTGCAGTTCCCTTAGCTGAAATGCTGATGCACCGAGATAAAGGAAGTTTGCATAATCTAAGTGGGAGAGGATGATGGCAGAGAAACAGTGAGGATAGGTGAGGTATGGGAAGATACACTTGAGGATGCGTAGGTGGAAAAAACAGGTTATGGATACAGTGATGTGTTGGGAGAGGGATACATCTGTGTCCAGTGTGCATCCAAGATTTTACATAGAGGTGGAGGTTGCCGGAGGGAGTCAGGGGCCTAGGTAGCGAGGCCGGGGAATAGGTTGAGGAAGGAGTGCTGTTTTTCCACAGACTAGGATTTCTGTTTTCCCAGGAGTGAGGATGAGGTGGTTGGTCGTCATCCAGTACTCAATATCCAAGAGGTATGATGACAAATATGGACGGTTAGAACCTGGCGATTTTGTGGTTTAAGGGATTATCTGGGTATGGGTATGCAATATAATTTACTTGGCTTGCAAGGGATTATGGGTATGGACTATGCCTGCCACTACTCATACATATTATTAGAGCAATGGTTATTCAGACACTTACAATGCTTTTCAGACAATCTGCATCCTTTCTAAGTTTTCAGAGTTCCATTGGGCATAGACCTTAAATTATACGTACATCTCTGCTATACAAAAATTGTTTTACTGAGCACTTTTATAATCCTACGCAACAATATTAAGGTGAGGATGTTGCAAACATTCTTGTACGTACAGTAAAATAATTGTGCACATGCAAATTCATTACATTTTCTTAAACTGCCCACAATATGATAGTGAGGCTTTTAATAGGTTTCTCTTTAAACATGCTGCAGGTATGCAAATATCCCAGTGAGTCTTTTAGTGCTACAATCTTAACTTTTTTTATTAACACAGCCCAGCCAACTAGTACCGGAGTATAGCACATGGAGAGGTACATAGGGGTAGGTTAATGCCACAGGAGAACACTTCTTAGGGGGTGAAGAACAAACCAGCAACTTTCAAAAACCAAGTCCGACATTTTGGCAGCACACTGTAGTGAAGGAAATGTTTTGTTTGTTTGCTAAATGATAGGAAACTCTACTAACAGTCTAGCAGACTTCGCATTCTATTTCTTTCTATGACTATTTACTAAGCTTTTAAATACGAGCATGTGTACTGTGCCTCTAGCATCCCCATTCATCTGGGTTAACTGATAACAGTGAATTGCAGAATAGGTGTCCCTAGTTACAGAAGGCGGCGCCCCATCTGTTGTATCTCAGAAAAAGGAAAATATATATGATTTCTGTCAAAAGGGCTCCATATAAAACCTCAGCAAAGCTCCTGTTGAATTGTGTCTAGGGTGTGGTGAGGAAGGGGGTGCAAAACTATATGGTGTATTGTGTGCCCAGTAATTTCACTTCCTATGTCAGAGTTAAAAGCAGGGCTTTGATAACATTGTATCCCCTACTTGGAATTATATGATTTTCAAGGAGTAAAAAAGGTAATTTGCTTTGCCAATAGTGATACTTTATACTTATTAAAATATGTTCTTTAGCCTTAAAGTTGCACTTGAGATCTGCGGTAATATCATTAGACTTCTATCCTATAACACTTATCTGCTGGTCACTGATTAAACTGATGAAAATGTCAATGGAGCTTTGTGGGTAGAAGCATGGGGGTGGGCTCCTATATGTTCATGGTTTCCCATTTATTTGTTGGGCATATTTTCCTTTTTTTGGAAAGTAAAAATGGGTGGTGTGTAGGTCCGTTAGCTCTGAGGCTGCTTCTGATTAAGTGTCACAGCTCTGTTCACAGGAGAAAGTACTGTGGATGTTAAGAGAGGCACAGGAATTCTGATCATCACATTCTGTTGTGCAGTTATTCTGATGCAATTATGACCCTGACACAAACTATGAGAGGCATGTCCACCTGGCCCTTGAATTTCATCATTAAAGTAGCACAATAACTCCTATTGGCATGTTTCGGTCACATTCCTTTTAGTTTCCAGTATTCCATCTGCAAATAATGTATCATGTCTGCATGTTTTGCCAGCCACATTAGTTATAAGCAACATTTGATTTTTGTAATACACGTGTTTTTCACTAGCATAAAACACTGTTTGCATTGTGTCTGAGCATTGTTGACAAAATAGCCACAACTAAACCAGTTTATACTGAGCATACAATAATTTTTGTGCATAAATATTTTTCTCTGCACAGCAGTACATTTGCTAATACCGTGGCAAATCTTGAAGTCTTAAGACTGGTTGGTGAGCATATAAAATATGTTTTATTTTGTAGCCTATATTGTTGAAAAAAAAAGTGCTGTACAGTGCACATTTTTAACTGATTTGTAAATAATTGCAGTGGTTGTGAAGGGGAAATTCCCTTTGAAGCTCGCTTCAGATAAGAAAGCTCCCCAACTACGTATGTTCACAAAGTGGATTACATCGTTAGTCAGTTGCACACATGGAAAATAAATGTGCACAGGAAAGCCAACTATTTCCGAACTTGAGAAAAATCAGAGTGAACATTGGTGGGGACTAATTAGTATACAGAATATGCACCACCACACAAGTGACATCAGAGGCTGTGAAGCCCTTTTAGGAAATGGGAGTGTACCGGACATGTTTGGATGAATTCAATTAATTGGCAGTAGAACTTTCTCTTCTACCACACATAGTAGTAATGTGCATGCAACGGAACTGCAGTGGAGGGTGTGCTGCATTTGAAGAAACCAAGAGATGTTGACAAACCACTACCCACCTAATATCACTCCTTGATCATTCAAACCTATTTTGAAAAAATACACAAATACGCAAAGGCAGCGTGGATGGACTGACTGCTCGTAGTGGGTTTTTGCTTTTGTCATTTCAATTCCTGTAAGGTAGCTGATTTACGTCGCTGAAAAAATTTACTATAAGTACCAAAATGCAAAGTGATTTAAGTTTAAAAACTAGGTCTGGCTGAACAGCATTACACCAAAGTTGAGACATCGCAAGATCTCTTCAAACTCACCTACTAGTTCAAAGACGAAAAGACACTAGGAGCCTGTCCGATAACCCCTGCTTACAGTCCTTCTCTCCAAACAAGAACGTGGTTTGCTGTTTGTTAGACTTGAATAACGACCGAGCCCCAAGGAATGGAATAGTCTGCTTTATATTGCTGTTCTGCATTTCAGCTGAGCTGTATTGTATCGTGTTCGTGTCTTAGTTGGTGCTAGGACTACACTATTGTTGAACTTTTGATGCTTGTGGTATGCACCACCATTCTTTTGCAAATGAAGGAGTTGACTTGTGTATGGCTAGGGGCTAAAAACTTGAAAATGCACCCAGTTTAAATGTTTTACATACCTTAGTAGTGAAATTACCATCATGAAACCTGTGAGAATGTATTGTTGTACTTACCTGTGTGGATCTCTGTTACTTACCCTTCTTTGCAATGGTTAGCTGTACTTCGCACCAATCGCACCTCTTCCTGAGTCCAAGAATTGCTGTTCAGCCATATAATCATTGAGAGTTTAGTTAGACAAAGTGAAAAACTTGTTGGACCACTAAGTGGGCGTTACAATGGATTTCTAAACTGTGCTCTGGTAAACGGGTGTTTAGGAGGTCACCCTTGTTAGTAAAACAGGGAACACTTCTGGGAGGATAGCCAGACCAATTCATGGTAGCTTGGAGAGCAGTCAAGGCTAAATTACAGGAGGAGTGGGGGTGATCTGGGGTCTTTGATGAGCACACACAGACACCAAGAATTACCCTTAGACAGTAGCAAACAAAAATATATAATTTATGCCCAAGAATAAACAAGTGAATAATGAAAATCCACACACTTAGTAAAATATATACAGTCGCTGCGGCGAAGTGCAGAATCCCGCCAAAACCTGTAAGGAAAAAGGGCAGGCAAACTTTAAAACATTGATAATCTTCAGAGATCAATGATCCCAGGTCCAGCCCAACGATGAATGGAGCATTGTGCTCAATGTAAGATTCACATGTAAAAGCACCCACTCATGCGTACAGTCACAAAGTACAATATCTAAGGAGCTGGCAAAGTTAGAGACAGGAATCTGAAGCGTGAACAACAGGTTCTAAGAGTCAGGGGAGGATCGGCTGCGATGAACAAGGCCACTCCCAACTTTCAGAAGACTCTAGGAAGTAGGAGCTACCCAAGTCAAGGAGAGGACCACAAGGGATACTTTTTGCGTAAAATTACAATTGATTAATCAGGGGCCACCAGTAAATGGTTTCAGTACTCACCGTCCTGCCCTTAGCTCAGTCCGGGTCCAAACTTGGCAGGTCTGCAGGGGTTTGCCAGAGGTACGATTTCCTGCCTTGATTTGGCTTTAAGGCGCACAGGCAGATGCAGGTGCGGTTTACTCCAGGTATTGTATCTCTCATCTCGGTTGCAGGACAAAGAAAACACTGATGCAGCTGGTCTCAAGAAACTTGAAGAAATGGAGGAAAGTCGCACAGTGACACAGGGGCACCCAACTCACGCGATCTGATGCACGTTTCTCTCTCGCGCATCAAAGTAGCTCGGATGAAGAAATTTGGCAAAACTGTTTTGCAGGGCCAGCAAGGATTACGCAAAAGTTTGAGGCAAATCTCGACAGGACAACTTCTCCTGCACTTGTGCCGTAGTTCGAGCTGGACAGCCAAGGGACACTTCCGAACAGTCTCTTTTGCAGGGCAACCAGGAGACGTCGAAAGTGATTAGTCTCACTACTCCAGGGGTTGAAGCACCTTCCGAGGTCTTCAGAGATAGAGTCAGTGGTCGAAGTGGGCGGGAGCGGTGCTCCTCTACTTTTTTAAATTACCTCTTACAGCTCCTATACTTTTATTTTAAAAAGAAACCGTTCGGGAATGGTTTAGTTTTAAAATAAGCGTAGGAAGAAGTTGAAACTTGCACTTTCAGAGCACTGCATTGAACGTTCCAAACAGCAGTTGCAAGTGTCTGGTTGTGCGTAGGAGGTGGTGTGGTGATGGGGTTTGTGGGGAGTGGGGCAGGCCAGCAGGGAACATAGTTCTACTACTTCTTTTGGTACACTTCGACCACTGGATAGAGTGCAAAGCAGGGTTCCACCGGTACAACAGAGGCTCAGGGTGCCAACCTTCTTCTGCATAGTTCTGGATAGTCCTGGAGTCTGCTCGGTTCTTCTGGATACTTTACGTCATCTACAGGTTGATTCAGACATGGGGCTGATCTGCAGGTCTGCATTCAGGACCCCTCCCCATAGCCACAAGGCCAGTGAGTGCTCGCACCCAGCCGCCCAATGAGGAGCTCTGCCCCATTGCACACCAGCAGTGATCCAATCAGGGACCACTGCGGCTCTCATGCCCTTGTGTACACTAAACATCCTGGTACCAGTAGTGTGGTTTGGGACCAGACAGTCTCAGCCCACTTCATGGGTATCTACACATGTGGCCTGCAGTAGCCCACAAATGCAGTGGCTTTCGCAGGCAACTGCATGCCCAAATAAGGAATTCCCAGGTCACAAAGACCAGGGGAAAGGCCAACTTACAAAGTGGCAAAAGGAGTTGACAAAAGGCCTTGTGGCACGGCCATGACGGACACTAGCCACAGTCATGAGCCAAAAGCGTCAAGTGCAGCATGGCTCGGTAAAAACGTAAACAAATACATGAAAACGCTTCTGCTGCCACCAGCCCACTCATAGGCACATTGTCCAGTTACCCAAAAATCCTTAATGGATGACTACTGCCCGAAAACACAAGGACCCAATTGCACTATACAGTAATGTACTTTGCACAGTGAAATACAGTTGCCAAAAGTGGCAACAAAGTAAAAAAAAAGACTAATAGAAACAATGTTTCTCAGTACGGACAGCCAGAAATGACGGTCAGTTTCCCCGTAATGATGAGCGAAAGCCCAGTGGAGTGAAGCTGAAGGCTGTGCTCCAATGGCAAAAGCCAGGTCAGGATGCTGCAACAAAAGCAAAATGTTTGGGCGGGTACACAAATTGTAAAATTAGTAGTAAGAGAAATGTGCCCCAACCGGGGGCTTCTCAGAACCCCTCACCATAGTAGGTTCTGAAAATCCCCCTTTACAGTATGATTTTAGGAAGTTAACTTTTGTGGTGCCCAGGCAGACAATGCAAATCAGGTTGGTGTGGCTGTAAACAAAAAAAACAAAAACAAAAATGAAGGATATGGATAGAGAAGAGTACAAACTAAAGAACCGACTTGTGGTTGAAAAAGGAAAAGAAAAAATTATATTTATATATACCTATATCAAAGAAAGAACTTTGTTAAAGGGACGTTATGGTTTCAAGTAAAATAAAAAAGCACAGAAATTCGCCAGTTATGGTAAGCTAAACAACCATAACTCGCGCCACCACCGTGCACTGCTAAGACAAACACCCAAGACATTAAAGATGACATAACAAATGTCATTGATGACATCACATGTGAAATACATTTTGATGAAAAGTCCCTACAAGGAGTTGTAACAAGATGTCAGGATATTGTTGGTAACAAGATGTCAGGGGCGATCGGGAGACCCATCATGAACTACTTAATCTATTAAAGAATGTACTCATCTAATATCATTGTATTGGAGTGTTGTCGTCAATACAGAAACCTAATCATAATTAAACATAGGCAATGACTGCAGCATGAACCATAGAAGTACACTATTTATAATCTTGTCATTTTGGATTGTACAATAATGAAGGCTACCATATCACAGTTTTGAGTAAAGTTAAACATGTAATAACTAGCTAACAATTCAAGACTTACAGCACTTGTGCTGGTACAAACAGTACATATGAAGAACCACAATGCATACAAATCAGAGGCACATACAGGGAAACTAAAGAAAGAAAGAAACTGCATCATCAAAAAATGTTAATGACATTAAAGTTTATCTTCATGTATACAAATGAATTGTGTGTTTGAGGCCTGCTCATTTCCCCCCATGTATGTGCACCATGAGCTGAGACTAGACCCTAAGGAAAGTACTTAAACATATGACAAGGTTAACATCTAGATATATAGCACCTTTAATTTTTTTATTCTGACTGCCAGTGAACAAAACCACCTGGCCTATATATGTCAAACATAAACAAGTGGCCCAGATATGTGATTTCATCAGTGATATTTGTTATGTCATCTTTGATGTCCTGGGTGTTAGTCTTAGCAGTGCAAGGTGGTGGCGCGAGTTATGGTTGTTTAGCTTACCATAACTGGAGAATTTCTGTGGTTTTTCGATTTTACTTGAAACCATAAGGTCCCTTTAACTAAGTTTCTTATTTGAATTTCATAGGTTTTTATTAGTCCAACTTAACCATAACGTCCCATTAACAAAGTTTTTTCAGTGAATTTCATAGGTTTTTACCAGTGCATGCTATTTTCCTACAACTTACTAATATCATACTTACCCAGTATAGCAATGTTTGTGTCCAATTTACAAAGTGTCACCTTAAAACTCTGCCATTTCCCACCTTCTGGAATCATTTTTAACACTTCCATACACTTTTTGCAACTATTCCAACTAGTTTTGCATCCGTAGACGTCTACGAACATCTAACAGCATGATGACGTGTCCGAGAACCCATCTGCACTTCACGATAAGATCTCCGCTTCGCGGACAGTTCAGAACTGCATTTTCTACTGATCTAGGAACTTTCAACTTCAAAATTTCCCTTGCACCGCTCCAACACCTATTCCTACTCATTATCCATTAACAATCTAGTACACAGTACATATTTTTAGCAAAACTGCTATTTATCTTAAAATGGCATCAGCTAATGCAATCCCTCCTCCCCAAGAGCCACCACCACTGCTGTAATCAAGGAGCATGAGAAACATTGCTCCCTACCTTAGAAATAACACATGTGCAACATTTTCCCTTGTCCACCTACCCCTCCATATTAGCGTTTGGTTCCTCTTCCCTCATTTCCCTCCCCACCTTTCGTTCTCAGCTCTCCTGCCAAAAAAATACATCTAAAAACAACAAAAAGACACATTCCTTTAGGAACCACCATTCAGTTAAAAAATAGAACTAAAAAAAAAAAAAAATGTATAGACTCCATCTACTTTATATATCCAGTAAAGTACACAGACTCAAGATTTTCCAGCATTTCCATTTGCAGTTTGTGTTATGCTAATGGGAATAGTGTGGCGCTCATATTCCGTTACAGGTATTGGAACGGTGGATACCCGCCCAGCAGCCCAAGTTATCAGCTCAAGTGAAGCGAGGGTGGATAACAGGGTCTCTGGACCATTATCCCCCCATTCCAGCCCCTGAAAGTTCCCAAAGCGGGAACCCGGGGTGCTAAAAAAGAGGATTTTTCATTCTACAAAGGGACGTCTGTGTAGGAAGGAAAATCTTTTTCCAGGATGGCCACCATGGAAAGGTAAGGGGAGGGATCCATACAGGGCCCCTCTTCGCTTTCCATGGCAGCATGCAGAAGGCAAAAAGAGAACCCTATAACAAGCACATTTTTCTTCCCTTTCAGATCTATCCTAATTTTGAATAACTTTACCACAAAGCCAGTCCCAGGTGGACATGGCCACTTAAATCCTATGTGTTGTCCCTTGTGGTCATGGCCAGTAGCCAGATTTTCTGGATCATGACCTTATTCCATGACCCAAACAATCTGGCCACTGCCCATGGCCACAGGCTACCCCTCAGTCACTAAAAGGTATACTGCTATTTTTTGTAGCTACATTATGACACTTGTCAAATAATAAAACACTGGCACATTTGCAAAACATGCTTGTAGGTCTTTGCCAATGCTCCTTATGCAAGTTTGCTGGAAATCCATCCATGTTTTATTTTTTCAAAAGTGTCAAATGTATGCACATACAATCGTCATATAACCTAGCCCCCACTTGACAAAATCCATTCAGACTTTACGAAAACATCTATATCTAGATCTATCGTTTTGCAAACCTTTGTGTAGATTTGTCAAATGACACCACATTTATAAGCCTTTACAATATTTTGGGACCCCCCCTCTAATCTTGCCCCCTCATGACAGAATCCCACCAAACTTTGCATACTCACTCAGAATCAGGTCAGAAATATACATGCAAAATTTAGTTCCATTAAGTGGCGCCAAAGTTATAAGCCATCCAAAAACTGCATTTCACCAACCCTATAATGCTGAGGTGTCCGTGAACTTTCACAGGACTGTGAAAGAACATCCGAACTGTTCGCGGACTTTCGCTACAAAAAACACCCTTTTTTTGCTTCTTGCAGCCATATCCCATCCTCATCACCCCTCACCTCCCCAGAGATTATTAAGATTGACAAGTACAAAGTTGTGTTTTTTAATATATATGTTTTTACTGTGATGTCCGCGGACATCAGCCGCTGTCCGCAAATCCAAGATGACTGGCGTTCCCAAAAATCTGACGCACTTCACACTCTTCACCATCCAATCAGCGAACACGTTGCATGTCCGCGGACATGACGCAAGCCGATTAACCAATCGGTGTCCTGTCGGCGGAGCGAACAGGGAAGTGTGTCCACACCTCGGACATAGATATGACAAATTTTTTGTGACCTACTTTTTGGTCATTTTTTTTTAAAGTACTGGATGGATTTTCACCAGATGCACAAAAGCACGCTTTTGGGACCAAGCCGCTGCTCCTGGCGCAAATTTCGTGAAAATCCGTCCAGCGGTTTGGGCTGTAGGCGTGAGCAAAGTTTTTTCCCCATTCAGTCTACGGGGAAAAAAAAGACATTTTGGGACCCCCCCTATAACTTTGCCCCCCCTGGACCAAACCTCACCAAACTTTGCAAAAAAAAATATGAGTGGGCCATATACTTATTTTTGCAAAGTTTGGTGTGGATTCGTCCAGGGGGAGCGAAGTTATAAGCCATCCAAAAAGTGCTCTTCCTATGGGATTAGCAATTTAACCATAACTACACGGCCACTCCCATGGGCCGTGTAATACATATATATAAATATATCAAAAAGGGGCAGTGAAATGTAGAATATAAATGGCAGAATTGAGAATGTGCTCCAGTTGACATAAGTAAAATGACCTGGCCAACGGACTAGATGTTATAAGAGAATACAAATTACAGATGCTGGAGGCTTTGTGACCTCCCAATACACTGATTGAAAGGGAAGTGTATGTGGATACTTCAGGTAATAGATTTGTTAGTACAAGATGTTCCCCCCGCTATCTAGTGGAAAAAGGAGTGGGGGGGGGGGTTATTCTAGCGTGGACTGGGCTGTCAGTTATGGGTAAAGAATGGTTTTGCATCCGAGACCTGAAGGGCACATCAGGCAGGGAGGCAAACATTACAATGTGCATCATGCGCCACCCAACAGAACAAATTGCTATCTGAGGGCATAAGCACCTTCACAGTGAAGAGGCTGACAATTATGACATCAATCTCCCTGACTAACCATGAATCTGGCCTCATCTACCCAACCAAAAACGTAACACAGTGGACAACACAGTATACAGCTTCCCATTCTCACATGCTACTGATGTCCTCATCAAGGATCTCAGACGGGGAAAGGTTAAAGTGATCCCCACCCAACTGCCACTGTTGTAACCCACTCTGACATGCCCATCACTATATTTGTCTCACAAAAGCTCACTACGGACAGGCCAAGTACCTAAAAACATTGAACACTTGAAGTCCCCATCAGTCACTAAGAGCACAACAATGACTGCCCAGTTACAGATCTGCAGTGTAACTCTGGGATCTTGGAGAACATAGTAATTGCCCAACTTCAGACACAAACATAGTAGACACTTACCAATCAAGATTTTCCACCGCCATGCAACAAACCAGAGCAAAGCTCATTCAGCATACTGAACCGATCTTTGATATAATCAACCCATCGATCCTTCTATACCAACTGCAACACATGGCCAACATCTTGACTCCCACACTGAGGTCTAAGCCCTTATCTGACTAAAAACAAAACTGTATAACTAGGACACCAACTATTTAAAACAAATCCCATAGTGTGTTGTCTCACCCCCACTTTTCAACATTTACAACAAACCTCTCATAGACCTACTCCGCAAAAGACTGCTACACTATTACTCCCACTGCTCACTAATGACACAAATCTAACTATGGGCCAGGGGCCAACAAAGCCAATTCACAATCACGGGAAACATACTCTAAGCTAAAGTGTTATGGATGTGAAAAAAGTTCTAGCCCATCTCCCCTACTCAAAAATGCATTGCTATGCATCCCACCACTCTCAAATTCCTTGGAGAAAAAAAAAAAAACCACTATAAAAACCGAGGTGCCCAACCAAGGCATGATCCGAGATTCAGACCTCTGCACAAGTTCACAGGTTTGCAATCATCATCATCATCATCCTTTCAAATACAATTACTCAAAAATCGACTATACAGATCAACGGAAAGCCACCCAACTGGCACTTGCACACTCAGGGCTGCACAACCAGAAGGCCCTGTATGTTCTTCTCCCATCTATCAACACTAAAGAGTGATGGATAGAAAATCTTGTAATTCATCAAAATCCCTGCCAATCACTGTGGGCAGTTTTCCATTAAATGGTTTCTCATACTGCTATAACATTGGAGAAGGAGAAAAAAACATTTGAAAATACAGCTTGGCTCCACCCAAGAGGAAGTGCAGCCCAAAGTCCTGGTTACATCTCTTCTGCATGAAAACACTAGCAAACCCAAACATGTTGGGTGCCACCAGCAAGGTGCAGGTTGGTTCCCTGCACAACAAACTTGGAAACATTTCTGGGCATAGCCATCATACTTGGGATGACTTTGCAACACTAGCAAATCAAAACACTACAAAAGGACCAGAAAGCTGCGAGTGGAACCATTGTTGGCTTACGTAAAGACCAAGTCACCCACCAACTTAAAATCATACATTGGCTTCCTATGCAGGCCAGCATCTCTTTCAAGGGTCTCTGTCTTGCACACAAATGGCTAAAAGACGGTGCCATACTACCTACTAAAGCGCTCATAGAATCGCCCAATAAAGTGCTATGCTACACACACGCCAATCGCCTACGAATCCTAAAAACTGTATGCAAGACCCGAGTGGAGAGAGGAATAACCTGCCAGAAAGCAGAAGACTAGTTATTAACCTCATTTCTTTGTATCTTATTTGGTGAGTTACAATGTGCCTAGGGCATAGTAGCCGAGACACTAGGGAGGAAAACTGCTGTAATTCACCAGAGCAATTAAGCTACAAAGTGATCACTCAACTAATAAACACAAATATGCACATACAGACTCCCTCCGCCCTCCACGCCACCTCTGTCTGTACCACATGTGCCGCTCCGCTAGGATGCGTAGGTAGACCAGTAAAAGGACCAATCGTCTTTTTTCCCCCACCGGCCTGGGTGGAGTGGGATTACTCAATGTAATGGCACTTTGCCCGGTATTTACACTTATACTTCGCTTCTCTGTGGATGGTACTCATAACATAATGATCATGGTTTCTTTACACCATATTATTTTGGGAGACATTAAGAAGCGAGAAAGAATAAATGGTAGTTACAAAGAGACAGGGAAACATACAACTGATTAAATGCTCAAAAAATAAAGCCACGGAATGAAGTGTTTTTACATATACAATCAGGGTGCAAGGTCATGGTACATAACAGTGACCCATAACATAATGGTGGCGAGATTATACACAGTATTTTCAAGGAATTGAATAAAATTGTCTATCATCCGGCCCTCAGCTTCTTAATGGCGTGTATGTTAACACATTGCACAACAGTTGCTATGCTGCAGAAATCCATCATCAACCGTTAACGGTAAGACCTGCCAGGTTCGCTATACGTAGAAAGAACATTATTTCACTCTCTAAACATTTTTCAAAAACGTTGTAAAGAATACTGTTATACAAGATATAACTACACAAGCGCAGTCGAATGCACCACATACATTTCAACACTAACCTAAAAATGCCAATAAATATTATCTGATACAAAAGTTTATGTTATAATTGTCGTGAGATACAAAGTGCCATATTTCCATATTAGGGCCTTAGATGGCTGCGTTAATAGCTATAAACCAATAGCTTATTCAAAGTATGTGCTAAATGCTGAAAGTAATGTGTTGGCGCCTACATTACGCAGTAGTGAGCTACAAGGAATATGCAGGCCTAGTAGGGGTGGAAGGTTACATTATGCATTGTGCATAGACAGGAAGGGTGGAGGCCCCAGTTTAGTAGCTAATAGAGACTTGGAGTGTTTGGAGCATTATGGCACCTATATAGCGCTTAGATAGCCAATCTTTGAAGCGCTATAGACACTAAGGTAGCAGAGTGCAAGCCTGGTAAAGCTTGCTCACTAGGGGTTAATTGATTTCAGCTTCTTAGAATATGCTGTCTTTGCAACCGTGGCACTGCCGTGCGTGGTAAAAAATCTTATTTCGCATGAGAAGGCCTGGTACGGCCTTGCACACACACTGATAAGACATTCCTGTGCTTTCGCAGAGGGGCTCCAAGTAGAGTGGGGCAGAGAAGGGAGCATGTTGGAAATGTACGGAGCTGGGTTTTTTCCATAAATAAACTTGTTGTCTTATGATAGAATGTGCAGGGATAGTGCATCACGTTGACTGACAGCACGAGGTTACAAAAATGCATGCCCACATGACCCAGGTAGGAGATAGGAGATCCATCCACGGACCGGCTTCGAGCAAGAGTGAGGTCCCGGAACATGATGAGGCTCTTTGCGGCACCTTGCAGCGCTGTTATCTGTGAGCGGGGCTGGCAGCAGTTAGCTTCGATGACCCGGGTCTCCTAGCCCTAATTAATGATACCATCTCAAGGGACGCAAGACTGTGCTTCTCTAAGTTTTGTGATTTGTCTAGCTATTATTATTGTTTCCCAAGTTCCATTGCTAAATGTACTGTTATGTAGCTATATGTCTAATAAATGCTACATTTCTACTGAAGGTGTCATTTCACTAGCATGAGTTCACTGTTTGGCACGAGCGGACCTGTAATTTGGTGATTTATGCTAATAAGGGCTGGTCCCGAGGAAGAAACACCCCTTTTCAAGACATTCATCTTAAACTACTCATTCTTGAAAAGGCACATAACAGCAAAACAGTGGTCCACAGTCAAGTTACCACTGACACCACAGTGACTAGGCAATTTCATACATGTTATTTGATAATTAAAGAGATTACTAACAAATACAAATATGCATTTGTTGACTCTGAATAAAACAAAAATGGATTAAGAGGGGGTTTGCTTCTCCAACCAGCATGAGTCAACATCGTGACCTACTAGAATAGTATGCACAAGTTTACTTAAAAACACAGGGAGGGGGCGAGCATGAGTCAACATCGTGACCTACTAGAATAGTATGCACAAGTTTACTTAAAAACACAAGGAGGGGGGGGGGCACTTCCTCCGGCCATAACTATTGTTGCAAAGTGTTTTGAATAATGAGGCGGGTCCGCGGCTGCTGCCAAAATTGATGGCAGACACAGGCGGTTCAGAGAGGAGCTGAGCAGAAAGTGGAGGGTGGAAGAGATAGACTGGATGTCTTGAAATGATTCATTAACACAAAGCAAGTAAAGGTCCACAGCGCACATACAAAGAAGCAACATGTATACCCACGCTCTTATCGATGTCCAGTTTGAGCCTCTTTTGCGAGATGCTCTTCTGGATTCGCTTGCTGAAGGAAGCGTTGCCTGCAGGCCGAACACACCGTTCCCCATCGTTGATCAGGCAGCAGCTTTGGCCAAAAAAAGGGGCGGTGGCAGGTGGCGGCGGTCCGTCTCTGCTGTCCTCCTCAGTGCTGAAGCCATTCATTTTGGAGCACTTCTAAGGCCACGCTCACAAGTTCAGTACTCTTCTGATCGAAAAGGGCAAACTAGGGATGTGTCTGCAACAGCCGTCGTACTACCATTGGCCACTCCACAGCCAACAGGAGCACACCTCAACGGCAGCAAAATAGTTAAATGTGATTCTTCACTTAAGTGTAATGCCTTCTTTCACGTTTTTTAGCTAATATTGACAACGGAAACTCACTAGAAACGCCACGTTATTGAATTTAGTTTCTTTTTTCAACAGCTCGTTAATAAAAATCTGATGTTGCCTGTGTATTCGCCAACTGCTTATTCGCAACGTCAAAACATTGGGGTAAAAGTTTACGTAAAACCAATCTGAAAAAACGTAAAAGTGCTTATTTTTGTTTTCTTTATAAATTCTTTTACTGTATGAAAAATAATAAAATCGCTTTAAAATAGAAAAGTGCCCGTTTTAAGCCCATGGCGAGGGAGAGGGAGCAGTGCAAATAACACAGACAGGGGCGGGGTACCTTTGCAGTGGATTATTTTCTAGTGAGGAAGAGGCAATCGCGAGTTATAAGCACTTGGTGCAGCACCAGCGGAAGAAACGCGAATTCTGGTCGGTGGGACGCAATCTGTTTTGTGTTATGATTCTTGGAGATACCCTACAAAATGGACCAATTGAAAGTCTACGCTGGGGCAAAAATAAACAAACACTGCAAGAAAAAAGGAAACTGCTCTTGGGGTATGGCCAGGGAAAATTATAAATACAATTATTGTGCTCGGGAGCCGAACAATAGTGCTAGCGATCGGGGCAATTAGTCATCCGCCCAGGATTTAAGGGGAGCATGGTTTTTTTTCGTTTTAGCAAGAACACACCAATCTTTTGGGGGTAGGCGCTTCAAAATGCGAATGCCGGGTTTGAAAAGGGCAGCGCTCGCCTCAAAAGGGCAAGAAGCCGCACCCCGCATGAGAATCACCCGCAAATCGCTGAGCGCAGTAGTGCTCTAGAAGTGGCGCAGACTCGGTAGCACCTAGGTGTGATAATGAATTAATCTACAAGGGAGTAAAGATGTTAAACCCCGAAAATGATAATATGTATTGTAACTGCCTCCAGAGCTTTGCAACTCTCAAAAGATGAAGCAACCAGATTTAACTCACTGCCAATAGAGTAATTAATATAAAAAAAGGTATTTCTGCAGCGTTCAACACAGACGCCCATATAAACTGACAGCCCGCATCCTTTGACCACCAACCCGCCGTCTGAGAACGGTAGTGACTAGTTCCCATTAAAGGAACGGACCCAGCAACGCGTCTTCATCACATGACTTCCACTTTATGTTCATGTAACGTAGGTATCTCGTGATCTAACGACTCCAATTGTAAAGCATATAGGCAGCACAATGCCTTCGCAGACTTCTAATAAGCTCAGTGGATCTGGTATGACTCGGAATGATTGACTGCAAGCAGGAAGCCAAGAACCAGGATAATCATCTCGCGCTTGGGAGCTAATTCAGCACGTGCATAAACATAGGGGCTAGAGTGGCCAACTCTTTGATAGTCTTTCGAGGGACACTTGCCCACAAGGCGGTGATGACATCACGCCATTCACATTTGACCCGCCCCTTTTTTAATGTACATTTTTTAATGGCTTTTAAGTCTTAGCCTAATTGAAATTAAATGGTTTGTCTTTGGGAAGTGATGCTCACGTTTTTTAACTGCAAACATGACCATCACGACCTCAACAACAAAGCATTAGCATTTCAAATTAAACCAGGTGTCAGAGCGTTACAGCTCGACCTACCTGCAGGCTCAAAAGGAGCCATGGCTGCAGAGCCGCTTGGAGAAAGAAAGCAGCAGGCGGCAGTGCCGTGCTGTGTACATGGCCATTTCAGTTTGCAGAGTGGCTGTGCTGGAGGCAGGTTGTCCCGAAGAAAGTCGCAACAACCTGCGTCCCGCACAGCCATCTGCAAACTGCAGGACAGAGTCCCTAATTGAGGGACAATCCCGCAAAATCCGGGACAGTTGGCCCCCCTAGTAGGGGCGTCCGTTTGCCCTCTGACTGAGACGGGCACACAACGCTCTCTGAATATTCAAAGTGGACCACTTTGTTAGGAATTATGGCAAATCTACTTTGGGGAGACAGTGTGTGCCTCGCACTCTCTCACTATTTGTGTCCCTACCTATTTGTGCTCCCCTTCCCTCTGCCAAACTCTTAATCTCCGTCATTTTTTCTTACCCCGACTCAGGGTGCAAGCCTACTATGCGCTGACACCTCTCCATAATGTACATGAAACAGTGGATACAAAGGGGCATTACTTGGCTTCAAACCCACACACTGTGCATACATGCCAACCCTCCCGACTTAGCCAGGAGACTCCAGATTGTTCAGTAAAAAATATTGCTGTTTTTCACATTCTCATGCCTTAAATAATTCTAGCCCCAATGCATTCCAATTGGAAAATGTAGACTCCCTATTTACTGCTGACGGTGGGATCTGGCTTGTTTGTATGCTGAGTGAATGCACCTCTTGTGCGAGTGTAAGTTGTATTAGGAATGCCAGATGGAATGTGGATTGATGAGTGCTGCGGATTCCAGGGAGGACCATTGGTGGGAGCTTGGAGATGGGAACCTGATCTAAAAGGATATCAAACCCCTGTTCACCCATGTAACCTTCTACCGGAGTATTAACGTGCATTTCCTATTTATACTTACCCAGTGGTCGAAGTGTGAAACAAAAAGTTGTGGAACTATGTTCCTTCTGCCAAGGGGCGGAGCCATTCTCAACATTTGGGGGGGCTGGATGGCAGTTATGAAAACTTTTAGTGAGAAGGGACATTAAACCTATTGCGCTACTGATTACCCCCCCTCCCAAACGCCCCGTCCTACACCTCCTCCCCAAGCCCAGGAGGCTGAGTAGATATTACGATTTCCTTTGGCCCATTAGAACCATTTTTCTCTCCAACTCACCAGAGGCATAGCCATGATCCTGTAACAAGTGGGGCCTGTAGCTAATGTAGTAGGGCCCACGCTAAGAAGATCCTTTAAGAAGAAAGGGCACTTGTTCTGCCCCCAGCCAAATGTACAGGAGGGACATAGAATAGTGAGGGAGGGCGAACCAATCCAGGGGGTTGTCCCTTTGAGAAACGTTTTTAAATAATACATTAAAATAGTGCATTTTTCAGTACACTTTCGGTGATAAATTAGGTAAAAAACTACATAGTTTACGATCGATTTTGCTGGGTGAGACATAAAAAGTCCATTAAATGCCAAGCCACCAACAATGCACAGGTGCATTTTCAAACACATTTTCATAATGCCTTTGCCTACTGTATGCCAGTACTCTACTACCTACTTCTCATCTTGCCCCTCTTAAATCCGTCTACCACTCTGCTGTTCGTACCCTCTGTCTACTTACCACCCATGACTCCATCTCTACCTCTCTCTCTTCCCTGGGCTGGCTTCCTTTTCACTCCCAACTTAAATTTCAATTTCTCTGCCTTGTCTTCAAATCTCTCCATGGTCTCGCTCTCCCTTATCTCTCCTCCATTCTCTCCTTCTACGCTCCCTCCCGTTCCCTTCGGTCCGCTGACCATTTCCTTCTCACTCTCTACCTCCCTCCCACTGTGCCTCCTCCCGTTTCCGCTCCTTCCAACTCCTAGCACCTCTACACTGGAACTCCCTTCCTCTTGCTATCCGCTCTACACCCACCTTCACCTCATTCCGCACTTCCCTTAAATCTCTCCTCCTCCATTCTCCTCCCTGAAACACCTCCCCCTCCTTATTCTTTCCCCTAATTATCTCCCCCCTCTAATGCCTCCCCTCTCTCACCCTCCCCCTTCCCACCTCCTACCATTCTTCACCATTCCCCTCCTATCCACTCCCTCTCCCCTTCCATACCTATCCCCTTCAATTAATTGCTCTTTTCACTGTTTTGTTGATTGATTTATAATGTATTTGCTTCAACTGTTATATTGTTTGTTTATGTATTATGTTGTTCAATTGTACAGCGCTTTGGCGTAAGGCGCTTAATAAATCAATAAATACAAATACAAATACTCCGCAAGTGCAAAAATAGTATTTTCATATTGATTGTGCTCACACATGTCCATTCGGTGCACCTATATATGTCACTATTGCCACATAGGAAAAAACTCATGTTTGCTTTGTCCATAATGCCAGTAAGGATACTATAACAAAGAATGTTTATGCTGGCTCTGCCAATGCATGCCAGTATGCCCATGTAAGAATATACTCCTGTTGACTTTGCCTTAATGCCAGTGAAAAAAAAAGCCACGCCGAAGTAAGAAAACATATTGTGGTTGGCTGCACAAATCCCCCACTCCCCATATAAGAACTCTCATCATGTTGTATTTTCTCCCTAATGGCAAAATGTCACGCCACAGTAAAAAAACATTGCCTTGTAGGCTGCAAGAATGCCCCCAGCCCAATGTAAGAATAATTATGTTGCCTTTGCTTAAGCCTAATAAACCTGATACAGAGTGCAGCTCTTATAGGCCCCTCTCGCTACTCAACCAAGACAGTAAAATACTGATGGCTAATTGTCACGCTGCCGGGAAGCTGGCACCTGTGGAAACAATGGAGACATCGCCTCTACTGTGCCGTCATGTATGCTGTTTACGGCCACAGCACAGTCTAGTAGTTAGTCTCAACATGGCCAACGCCGGGAGGTTTTTATTGCACCTTCTCCCAGTGGGTGGCAAGTTACAACCCTGTGCATTTCTCTCTTTGGGTTCATCATGCTTGTAACTTCCCTTCAGCGGCGCTCCGCTACTCTTTCCTTGTTGACTTTTGCCTTTTGTGCCTTTGGCATCCTTCGGCTTTGTTTCCCCCACGGCTGTGCCTTCCTCACACCCTCTTTCTCTCTCTTTCTCTCATTTTCTCTCTCTCTCTCTCTGTTCCTGCCTCTCCCCCGGCTTCACTTTCTTTTTTGCGCCGGCTCTCTGCTGCCCTGTGCTTCCCTGGTCTCCTTTTTGCACTATTTAGGTCTCACCCTGATTTCTCCTCTTGGAGTCGGATCCCTCTCCCCCACCGGCTCTCTCTCTGCTTCCCCAGGTGCCTTCCGCTCCTTCTTTTGTGACAGCTTTTCTCAGACCATATTGTTTGCATTCGTGGCCTTGCTGAGTGAATACTTTTCATCTTCATGCTTACAGTCTGATTAGCAACTGTGCCGATTCTCTCTCTTCTGTTACCAGACCTAGATACCATAACCATCTACAGGAATCACCTACCTGGACTCTTATCAGCAATTCGTATCTGTGGCAACTTCACAGGGGTTTTTTGTGCCGGGAGGCATTTTCCTCTATTTTCTGGCTACTCCAGAAGCAAGGTCACTGGCCTGCTGAATTCATGCGGCCACAGTGGGCCTCATTACAAGCATGGCGGTCTGGGAACAACGGTACCGGTAAGCATGCCGGTACCGTAGTTCCCGGGCCGCCATACTACGGGCTGTGCTCGTGTCAGTTTGCAACGCCCAAACGTTGCCATGGTTACCGCAGAACAGGTGCAAGTACTGGTAGCAGCAGTGCAAGGATTAACCCAAGAAGGGCAAAACTTGAAAACGGAAAACACAGTCTTATGCCAGTTGGTCACAGCACGAGAACAGCATCCAGCGGACTTACCCCCAAAGGCCTTGGCATCCAGAAAATTCAATGGGTCACCAAAAAAGGGGAAAGGATTTATTGAGGCTTGTGATATGATATGATATGATATGATATGGCATTTGTGGGGTCCATTTCAATTTTCAAGCAGGCACGTTCGCTTCAGACCACGCACGTGTTGGTTTTATGATATCTCATATGGTCGAGAAGGCCCTAGCCTGGGCCACCCCTCTTGTCACTCAAGCCAACCCGATACTTCATGATCACAGTGGATTTGTTGCTCTGTTTAAACGGACCTTCCAACAAACAGAAACCACCTTCGTAGCCTGTGAGGAGCTACTAGACGTCCGGCAAGGTAATGCGGACCTGCTATCCTACATTACTACATTCAAGCAATTAGCTTCAGAAGCGGGTTGGCCCGAGCCTGCCCAATATGCAATCTTCCGTAGTGGGTTACGAGAAGAACTAAAAGACGAACTAGCCCACACACCCCGGCCTTCTTCGTTTCCGGAGTTATTATCGGCTGTGTTACAAATTGAATACCAGTTATCCGAACGACGGGCAGAAAGAAAGAAGAGTCGGAGCTTTCCCTTTTCTCCTGATCCATATGTCTCCCCTTCTCAATCCACCATCCGTCAGCCTTCCAAGGAGGAACCGATGCAGGTTGGTGCAGCTCGTGCTCCTTTGACTCCGGAAGAAAGAAAGAGAAGAAGAGAAAAGAGCTTATGTATGTACCGCAGTTCTGAAGCCCATCTATTAAGAGGCTGCCCGAAGTTCTGCCAAGGCGTTCGGGGAAACGGACATCCTCTGTACTAGGAGGGACGAGTTACTGAGGCATTAAGAATAGTCTCTTTGTCACGTTAGCAGTGTCGACTCCTAATAGCTCCAAGGACTCCCGCCTCATGGTGGTGGCCATTCTGCTGAAGGTGGAGGACTGGAACATTGACTCCCATGCCCTCTTGGATTGCGGTGCCGCCGGCAATTTCGTAGACACTCTTTGGGCCGATAAGATTGCGCTACTATGCCTAGAGAAGAAGGAAGACCAGAAGGTGGAGGGAGTAGATGGTGAGCCACTCAGCTCAGGACCTATTACGCACATCATAGAGGAGTTACAAGTCACCATCCCTCAGCACTCAGAAAGAATCACATTTGACATTTTCCAGGAAGGCACATTTCCCAATCATTTTGAGTATAGGCTGGTTCCGCAAACACAACCCCTCTATTAATTGGACTGATAACCACCTCAGTTTTCATTCTAAATTCTGTAAGCAGAATTGCCTCCTTGGACCAAGTTTTGAGACTATCAAGACGGTCTCAGTCACCAATTCAGTTGCCATACACTGTCTCCCTGCAGAACTTTTGGAGTTTCAGAATGTCTTCCTCTAGAAAATTCCACATGATCTTCCTCCGCACAGACCCGAGGACTGTTCCATCGATCTTTTGCCAGGGGCATTAGTACCCTTTGGACGGATGTATTTGCTTTCCCTTACTGAGAAGCAGGTTCTACGGGAGTATTTGGATGCAAACCTCATCAATGGTCTCATAAGACCATTGCGTTCTCCAGCAGGCGCATCCCTGTTTTTTATTCCAAAAATAGATTCCAGTGAGCTGAGACCATTTATCGACTTTCGCGGTTTAAACAAAGTAACCATTAGGGATCGCTACCCTATGCCACTTATTTCTGATATTATTGAGGCTGTCCAGGGTGCCACTATCTTCACCAAATTGACCTTAGGAGCGCATACCATCTGCTCAGAGTATCTGTCAATTTTTCTGCACCTACGGTCAACAACTCTTGTCTTTTTGTCAACAACTCTTGTCTTTTTGTCAGGTGGGTTTTTAGCCTTCTAATATCCCTACCATTGAAGACTCTCTGGTCAGGATCACTGAAGCCCACAAGACAGCAGTACAGAGCTTGCAAGAAACCAGGAAGTGTTCTAAGACTCAAGCAGACAAGCATCGGAAGGAGGTTCCTGATTGGGTGGACAGATCTAAGGTCTGGTTATCTACTAAATTCCTTCCATGCTGGGTACACCCCACTAAACTGTCTCCATGTTATATTGGTCCCTACAAAATTGTGTCAAAGGTCAATCCAGTGGCTTTTCGCCTTCGCCTTCCAGACTCTCTGACGCATACATCCTGATTTTCATTCCTCCCTCTTATGCTCTGTGAAGCCTGATTCAGTGATTCGCTCACTTCCTCGCACCCACATACCGCCTGCCACCACTCCTGAGGAGTATGAGGTTGCTCAGATATGTGACTCTCATTATCACAAAGGACGATTGGAGTACCTGGTGAGATGGAAGGGCTATCTCTGTTCTGAAAACTCCTGGGAACCAGACTCCTTTGTTCATGCTCCTCTTTTGGTTCGCAAATTCTATAGGGCGCACCCTAGGAAGCCTTGGGGAATTAAGCACCGGAGGGGGCATACTGTCATGCTCCCGGGAAGCTGGCGGCTGTGGAAACAATGGAGACATCGCCTCCATTGACTGTGCTGTCACATATCCTTTTTACGGCCAAAGTGCAGTCTAGTGGTTAGTCCCAACATGGCTGCCACCGGGAGGTTCTTATTCCACCATCTCCCAGTGGGCGGCGCATTGCAACCATTTGTGTTTGTCTCGCTTGTGATTTCCCTTCAGCGGCGCTCCGCTACTCTTTCCTTGTTGACTTTTGCCTTTTGTGTCTTTGGCATCCTTCGGCTTTGTTTCCCCTGTGGCTGTGCCTTCCTCACACCCGCGGTCTCTCTCCCTCTCTCCGTTCTCTCTGTTCCTGCCTCTCCCCCGGCTTTGCTTTCTTTTTCGCACTGGCTCTCAGCCACGCTGTTCTTCCCTGGTCTCCTTTTCGCACTATTCAGGTCTCGCCCTGAATTCTCCTCTTGGAGTCGGCTCCCTCTCCCCCGCCGGCTCCCTCTGCTTGCCCGGGTGCCCTCAGCTCCTACTTTTGTGATGGCTTTTCTCAGACCGTATTGTGTGCATTCATGGCCTCACTCAGTGGATACTTTTCGTCTTCATGCTTACAGTCTGATTGGCAACTGTGCCTATTCTCTCTCTTCTTCTACCAGACCTGGATACCACAACCATCTACAGGACTCACCTACCTGGACTCTAATCAGCAATTTGTATCTGTGGCAACTTCACAGGGTATTTTTGTGTAGGGAGGCTTTTCCCCCTATTTTCTGGCTTCTCTGGGAGCGAGGTCACTGGCCTGCTGAATTCTCGCGGCCACAATGGCTTCATTCCGTGGTAGCCCTTATCTACTAAAAAAAGGATTTTCGAGGAAGCATATTCTGTCTCCAGCGTCCATCTCTTCAGGTGAGGAGGAAAAAGGGGACTTTGCGACAGAGTCTGATGATTCAGAGGGAGACAGCGCTGACACTAATAGGCTGAAACCTGTAATTAATAAATTAGCACACCAAGATCAGACAGGTTATATCCCAAACAGGAATATCACTTGTAATCTGAGACGCTTCCACCATGTTATCGTCCAGACCCGAGACAGCACACGGCTTCTGGCAATAGACTCACTGGATGCGGTCAAGGCGTTTGACTCGGTCAGATGGCCATGGCTTCTGGCTGTTTTAAAAGGTAACCGCATGAGCCCTACGTTCATAAAATGGGTTAAACTGCTGTACAGCAACCCAGTAGCGAGAGTCAAAACTGGTGCCACGATATTGGAGCAATGGACGATGAGCAAAGGGTTGAGACAAGGTTGTCCTTGGTTCCCCATGTTATTTATACTAGCCTTGGAGCCGCTAGTGGTATACTTACGTAAATAAAACCACGAGGCAGGCATTCTCTCTATACGCAGATGATATGCTTCTGTATTTACAGCAAACAGAGACCAACCTCGAATACATATTGGAAATGCTTGAGCGCTATGCGAACTTATCTGGAATCACAATAAATGCACAAAAGTCTTGTTTATTCCCCCTAGCAGGGTATAGGAGTAGGCCCTGGGGAACGTCACCCCATATTACCGGTCAAATGTGAGATGGACACGTTTAGATATCTGGGAGTAGACATATTCCATGACCCTAAAGTAGAACATGTGCAGAACATGTTGAAAGCAGTAAATACAATAGAAAATTCAAGTTTTGGAGCAAGATACCACTTTCATTTAAGGGGCGGGACCGCGTTGTTGAAAATGGTGGTGTTTCCCAGGCTGTTACATTACATCAAGAACCTCCCATATAACATACCCAGAAACTTCTTTAAGACACTTTAAGACACTGAACGCCGCTTGTCTTTTGTGGCATAATAAGAGATGTAGACTGTTGTTGGAGAAACTGCAGAGACCACACAAGCAGGGAGGGATAAAGGTGCCAGATTTTGAGGGGTATTTGGTATCCAGCCAATTACAGTTCACAATGTATTGGCTGTCAGATGAACAAACACAAGATGCTGTGTTACTGCAACTGGAATGCACCCCATTCTTTTTAAAAGAGATGGTGTGGACCAAGATGCCACGAGACCCCAGATCTCCTTTGGTGCTGAGACTGGGCATGACGATGTAGCAAAGGGCCTGCCGCCTGCTGGGCAAGGAAAATCCCTACTCCCCCAGATCCAGCTAGTAGCCATAAAGAGTGAAGATGAGCAACTAAGGCTGAATGTAAGGAAATACTGGGAGCCCAGTGGGGTGGCTACCGTGGAAGACATATTAAAGGAGGGACGTCCAATGGACTTTAGTGAGGTCATTTCAGATTTAGGAATACGGGGAGGGCAACATTCGCTTCTGTACGGAATAAAAGCTACATGGGCGGGACTAAAGGGAGTATTGGTTGAAGATGCCACAATAAAAACATTATTTGATATTTCTGAAGGCGGACACGCAGTGTCACGCTTATATGAACTATTGATGGCGAAGCCAGATTACAATCTTGTACACATTAGACAAAAGTGGAAGACAGATATGCAGGAGCAGCTCTGGAAAGCTGCCTGGAACGGTTCTATGGAGTATCACAAAAGAGTGTCCAGGAATGCGAAACTACAATTGATCCAACTATATGTCACTCACAGAGCATATTTGACCCCTTGGAAGATACCGCAGGCAGCCAAACCTGTCCGAAATGTAGCCCACCTAACACAGACCTGATACATATGTTCTGGGCTTGCGCAGTCATATGCAGATACTGGGACAGAGTTGCTCAGGTCCTAACTAAGGTGGGGATACAAGCAGAGACGATCACCCCCAAAGCGTGCTTGCTGGAGATTTTCCTGAGACCAAAACATGCGAGACACGTAAGCAAATTGTAAGACCTTGCATACATCTTAGCAAAGCGCAGGATTGCAATGGGTTGGAAGGCACGGAATGGTCCAGTAGTTGAAGGGTGGTTGAGAGACCTTCAGAAATGAGCAGAGGCAGAAACTGCAGTGTGGCAAGAAGCGTCACGCCGAGGCCGAGAAGACCAAAATGTAGACCTAACAACCTGGAGAGAAATATTACAAGAACTAATATCCCCTGCACAAGACAAGATCCAGATGCAGAGACAGGCGTCAACACAACTGGTGTAATATAAGATGGCGAATAGCTCACACAGTCCCACACACTGCAACAGTAATAGTTAGTGAAATAGGCTGGGGGAGGGGGGACGGGTGGTAGAGGGGTTGCACAGACAAGCAGCTAGCCAAATAATATGCGGTATCGTGGACAGTTATGTGTGACGTCTGTATGTCATTGTTGGTGTTATTAAAATAATAAAAATTGTTTAAAATAAAAAAAAAGTCTCTTGCATTCGGGCCTGATGCATTTAACTAACAAAAATAAAAGTTCCTTTAACAAATATAAAGTTTGGTAGGGTGATAATTCACCCCTGGGTCCCCCTCTCACTTATTTATCACAATTTCTCATAGGGTGATGACTTCACCCCTGGGTCCCATTCTTCTAGGCACTGACCCTTCTTGTATAATATTCCAACAATCTAATTGTCTTTTTAAACAGTTACAAACACACTGGTGCTTGGGAACCTATATTCAACCCCTCTTGGGATTCGCTTCCCTCGCTTCTTCTTACTGCAGGATTCGCTTCCATTTCTTTCTTTTTGCTTGACCCTCTGTATGGCAACTTTGACATATTTCGCTGGCCCTCCTACAGCCTGGTGGTATATGTAGTTTAGCTCCAATGGGGATCAACCATAGTTTCTTGAGATTGCACCCACGTGGTGCTAATTTCCCTCTGCTGCTGTTCTCCCCTTAACACTTGTTACAGTTCTTTGCAAAATGCCACTTTGATCTTTTCATTCAACACAGCCAGGTTCTTATTGATTCTCCCCTCGACTCACCGACTGTGCTGAACCGCTTGGATTTTCTTCTTCATCGGAATCAAGGTCGGTACCACGGTTGCATGACCCTCCCTCGCTCCTGCTTATCATCGTAGGCTTTCCCCGTGTACCGTTGACATCTACTACAAGACACTGTTGCTATTGTTCACAGTCTTAGGCTCTCTTCCACTGAGGTTCCGCAAGTCTAGGAAAAAAAGGGCAAGGTCACGTCTCTCCTCGCCACGTTCTTGTTTCCTGTCACCTTTCTCCTTCGTTTGAACTGCTGTGCCTGCTAAGCCGTCTCTTCGTGCTGTCTACCGCTTTCGCCTTGCTCGTACTGTGCTCTCTGGCTCCACCTTTTATCCCTGTGGGGAAGGGAAAGGGCCGTCAGGTGTGTGTGATTCTGATCAATTGCCTGACCCTTATATTGGGGCATGGCAGATAAACGGCTCTGGTGTTAGGCCGTTGTCCTTTGTGTTGTGCAAAGAGTTAGAAAAGGGGGTGGGGCAGTGGTTTATAATGTCCTACAGGAGAGGATGCGGAAAAAGGTGTTACAGAAAAGGGTATACCGCGTCCCACTCCCCGAGGACCCCCCATCCAGGTGATTCTCCCTCATTGGTCCACTCCCAGGAACTGCATCCAGTAGCGATGGCTGTGTTCTGGCCACCTGGATGACAGATACCCGGGGACTAGCTAGGGAGACACCTTCAGGTTTCTCACATACCCTTCCTCCATGCAATGTAGCCACATTTTTTCACTGGGGAATCAGGAAAGAAAATCCATGTTTCCCTAGTTTTTTCCTTTCTGGTGTTCGACCATAAAACAATAGGATTGTAAGTCTAGAAACCATTGCATGACCCGAGGGTTGGACTCTTTGTGGTGGCTAATCCAGACTAAAGGTGAGTGGTTGGTCACCAGAGTGTACTTTCATCCTAATAGATAGTACCAGAGATCGCTAATGGCCCACTTGAAGGCTAGGGCCTCTAGTTCCACCACAGAGTAGTTTTTCTCACGTGGGAATAACTTGCCACTGGTGTATAGTATGGGGTGTTCTAGTCCGTCGCAAATTTGGGACAGGACAGCTCCTAATCCTGTCAGGGAGGCGTCCGTCTTTAACACAAACTCCTTCGAGACGTCGACTACCTTTAGGATTGGGTTTTGGCATAGTGTTTGCTTTAGGATGTTATAGCATACCTCGTCATCCTCGCTCCACTGAAGTTTCTGGGGTTCAGCATTTTTAAGTTTATCTGTCAATTGTGCCATTTTATGTGAATAGTTGGGGATAAACCTACAGTAATAACCTATTAACCCAAGGAAAGCCCTAAGGTCTCTTTTGGTCTTGGAAGTTGTAGTATCCAAGACAGCTTTTACTAGCCAAGATATTTCACGGCGGATTGGGCGGCTAATCTGCATTTAGCTGGATTTGTAGTTGAACCAGCATTCCTAAGGACTTTCATGATGGTATAAAGATGGAAGAGATGGTCTTCCCAAGTCTCTCTATAAATGACGATATCGTCAATGTAAGCTCTGCAAAAGTCTGAATAGGGTTGTAGGATGTTATCCATAAGAAGTTGGAACGTAGCTGGTGCACAGCGTAGGCCGAAAGGGAGGACTTTAACTGGAATAACCCTAGTGGTGTTGAAAACCCAGTTTTTTCCTTTTTTTCCTTTTCTGGCCCATATAAGGGGACTTGCCAGTACCCCTTTGTTAAATCTAGGGTAGATAGATAGGTCGCTGTTCCTAGTTTATCAATTGGATCATCGATGCGTGGCATGGGATAAGCATCAAAGTCCGATATGGCATTGACTTGACAGAAGTTGATGCAGAATCTCCAGGACTGGTCTAGTTTATTGACCAACCACAACCATGTACTCAAGGAAGGCTCGATGATATTAGCCTTCAACATTTTGTTGACTTCCTCAATCACTATCTATTTAAGCGCCTCTGGCAGACGATAAGGTCTTAGGTGAACTACTTTGCCTTCAGGTGTTCGAATGAAATGATATGTACCTTTTACTCTTCCCAGTTTCTGTGAGAATACATCAGGGAATGAGACTATTACGTCCTTGAGATCTTCTTGTTGTTGGCTAGATAACTCGGAAAGCCAACCCTAGAGAAATATGGTCGAAGATGTTTCAGAATTTGCTGAGTGGTATTATTTCACATTGGGAATGCCTCAGTATCGGGTCTCATAATCCACGATCACCAGGGCATAGGTGTTGCCCAATTTAGATGTTTCCAGAGGTCCTATTATGTCCATGCCATTTCATGAAAGGGGGCCTTCTATAGTTGGCAACGGGTTCAGAGGGGCAGGTAATGGAACATGTGGGTTTGTCTTTTGGCATATCTTGCATGTTTGTATGAAAGCTTTGATGTCACGAAGATACCTAGCCAGTAAAACTTTCCACTAATATGACCCTGGGTTTTAGGTTGGCCCAAATGTCTGCCCCTAAAATGGGAATGTGCGATCTCTAGCACAACCTTTCTGTGACTTTTAGGTATTACCAGTTGAGTTTTTATTAACCCTTCAGGGGAAGTTACCTTCCTGTAAAGTAACCCTAGTTTTAACAAAAAGGACCTCCCTTCTCCAGGCTGCCTTCTTCAGGAATGGCTTGTAAAAAAGCTTCAGCGAAGTGTAAGGTAGCCCAACTTACAGGTGTACCCCTTAAATATATTGGGGTACCCCTTATCATGCTCACAGCAGATTAATGTTCATCCTTCTAGGGAATTAAGGCCAATAGTCATCTTGCAAGGATAACAATTTAATCTGTACAAAAATGAGGATGGGGGGCAGAGGACTGTGCCCCCCAGGCCAGCATTCTGTCTTCTGTGGCTGGCTCCTGCAGACTGATGGCAAGCAGGCACCTTATACTGTTCAACTTGGTTACTGGATACTGGCATAGCGCATCCAAAACTGTTCTTGTTCCTTAAAAGGGACGCTACATTTTTTTTCTTGCATGGCCAGGTTTTGAACTACTTAACATACTGCTGCCTCTGCAGAATACATTGGGCCTCATTACGACCTCGGCGGTAGCCATTCCGCTATTGGTGGCATGGCTGCCGCCGAAATCGCGTCTGGGTTCCCAGAATGGGGAATTACCGGGCCATTCCGAGTTTGGAGTGCCCGGTAATTCCTCCCTCCAGGAACCCAGGCCCGGAACTTCCCCATTCCCATTCAGCCCCTCTAGGGCTGAATGGGAATGGGAGAGGGAGCAAACAACGGGCCGATTACTAGTGGCCCATTGTTTGCTCCCTCTCCCCCTTGCGGGACCCGGTAAGGACGCCTGGTTTTACCAGGCGTCCTTACCGGGTCCCGCGAGGGGACCTCGTAATATGGCGGAACGGGTTTAACGGGTCTGCCTCCTTTTGCGAAGCCTGTTAACCCATTCCGCCAGGGTCGTAATGAGGCCATTGTATTGAATTGTATTGTATTGTATTTTATTTATATAGCGCACCGAGCCCTGAGGCAACTGGGCACATTTCTTAGATACAGACAGATAAACATATGTACAGTTACATGAAATAAACAAAAACAGGATTACCAGCATGGACGGTAAGCAGAGTGCATAGCGCATCTTTACATAATATTTACATAGCATGGAGCACAGAAATATTTACACGGATTGCATGGGGTACGAGAGTATCTATAGAGAGGTTGTGAGTGAGTGTTGTGGGTTCGATTTCATTGTGAATGAGCCAAGATTGGGCTCAGTTGCGGAATTTGTGAATGGATGGTTCAAACCTGATGTTGGGCAGTAGTGTGTTCCAGGTTTTAGCTGCGAACATAGGGAAGCTTCTACTCCCTGCTTTTTCCAGTTTGTACCTTGGTACGGTAAGGAGGTTGGAGTGGAAGGATCTGGTTTGTCTGACTGAGGTGTTGAGTTTGAATTTCTCAGAGAGGTATTTAGGTGCTTGGTTGTGTATACATTTATGTACGAGGGAAAGGGTCTTGAATTTAATTCTTTGGTTGATAGATAACCAGTGTACTTTACGTCTCAGATCTGAGATGTGTAGATTTCTGAGTAAATTGGTAGCTGCTCTGAGCACATTGTTTTGATAGATTTGTAGTTTGTGTAGGTTGTATTGGCTGGTGCCTAAATATAGCGCATTGTAGTAGTCCAACTTGGTAAGTACCAGAGGTCTGGCCAAGATGATGCAGTTTTCAGTCATCAGGAAAGGTCTACAACTGTTAATGAGCTTGCATTTGTAGGCTGTGGTGAATGCTGTGGTGTTGATTTGTTTTCCTAGCGAGAGGGTGGCATCAATGTGCATACCTAATGTTTTGACGTCTTTAGATACGTTGATGTTATTGCCATCAATATTAAAGGTGTTGAATTTGTCGTCCAATTTATTGAGTCTAGCTAGGAGACGATCAGTCTTGTTGTTGTTGAGACAGAGACCGTGTTGTGCATCCAAGCTTGGATGATAAGGTAGATATGGTTGAGTCGTTGTGAGTCATGATCGTGGTTGCCTGTGATGTGTATGAGGATTTGTGTGTCATCGGCATAGTTAGTGTAGGATATGCCCAGTTGGTCAAGTTTGTCAAAAAGTGGTTTGGTGAATATGTTCTAGAGTGTGAGCCTTGTGGGACCCCGCATGTGACAGTCAATGGGGGTGCAGAAGCTGAAGGTGCAAACACTCTGGTTGTTCTGTCGTTAAGAAATGATTGGATCCAAGTTATGGCGTCATTAGAGAAGTGGGCTGCGGAGGAGAGGTGTTTGCAGAGAGTGTTATGGTCAACTAGGTCGAACACCCCTGATAAGTCTAGTAAGAGAAGGAGGGTGAGGTTGCCTGAGTCCTTGATGTTCTCAATTTGGGGTACTAGATCTATCAGGGCTGTTTCAGTGCCGTGTCTAGGTCGGAATCCAGATTGGCATATCCCTAGCAGGTTATTGCTTTCCAGGTGGTGCTGGATCTGTAGGTAGGATGCCCTGTCGATGATCTTGAGGAGAAAGGGTACCGTGGTAATTGGTCTGTAGTTTGAGGGGTTGTTGGGATCAAGGGACGGTTCTTGAGTTAGGTTAGCTTTTTCCGTTTCAATATTCTCTTGTAGGAGCTCAATTTCGTCTGCTAGTGCTTTTTGGATGTTTTGACACCAAGTGGTGTCCTTGATGCAGGTATTAGGAGGCTGTGTGGGTGATTCAAGCCCTCTGAGAATGCTGAATAGTTCCTTAGTTTTAGATTTGGCATTCTGAATACGGTTGTTATAGGACTCAGATTTAGCTAAGAAGATGGCAGATTTATAAGTGGCAGATGCTACTAAGAAGTTTTCTTTGTTAGCCACCGCAGGCCCGATTCTCCAATTTGTTTCAGCTGCTCTTTTGTTTTTTCTTAGTGTTCTCAATTGTGGAGTAAACCAAGTTTTTAGGTGGGCAACAGGTTTGGCCTTACGAGGCTTTTGAGGTGCTAGTTTGTCGATGGCATTTGGAATTGTAGTGTGGTATAGATTTACCAGGTGAGTGGGGTCCTCATTGGGTTCGCTGGTCATGTTCCTATGTAGGATTGGCTGAAGAAGTGGGAGTAGTTTAAGGGCTGTTATGTCACGTGAGTTTCTGGCTAATCTTGGAGGGGCTAGGGTTTTCTCCTGTTTCGGAGGATCTCTAGGAATAGAAAAGAGGGTAACATGGTGGTCTGTCCAGGCAAGAGGATGGTTCGATATGATGGTGATATTGCAGTTGCAATTGGCTATCCAATCTAGTTATCTCCCTTTGGAATGAGTAGCTTGTGTCAGGCGTTGGGTAAGACCTAAGTCTGCTATACTGTTGCTAATCTCTGTAGCATTTTTATCCGTGGTGTCGTGTAGACCCAGGTTAAAGTCTCAGAGGAGGAATGTTTTTTGCAAACATGGTTTGGTATTGGTAGTTAGCAGTTGTGATAGGTCTTCTTCGAAGGAGGAGAGTAGGCCGGGGGTCTGTAGATAAGATGGGCTGTGATAGTTTGAGATGGTGATAGAGGTATTTTGATCCATAAATGTTCAGTAGAAGTGGTTGGCATGGAACCTGTCTGAGGCCTAAGGAGGATTTAGCAATAATAGCTACACCGCCCACCTTTGGATGTGGTTCTGTCTTGCCTAATGATGGTGTATTGTTCTGGGATGGCTAGTGACAGGAGGGGACCTGAGTCACTGTGGAGCCATGTCTCCGTGATGGCTAGGAGGTCTAGGTCATTGGATGTAATGAGGTCATTGATATCGAGTGCATGGGCAGTTAGTGACCTTGCGTTGATAAAACCTTCTTTCAAGGTGGAGGTGGTGTTGGTAGGTGTAGGTTGTTGGCTGGTGTTTTTGACTGGCGAGTTAGGGTTGGTAGGAGGATTACTTGTGGTAGGTGCTTTGTTGTGTGTTGTGTTTTGATTTTGCTTGAGGCCGAGGTTAGGTGATGTCTTGATGTGTCTTTTGAGGAAGCTGTAGCCTACTCTTGCATTCCTGATAGTCGTAGGGCATGGTATGTAAGGTGTGGGTTTCCTAGCGAATATCTGAATCCATTGTTCAGGTGTGAAGTCATGGTCTAGGTGGATGTTTTGGTGTGTATTTAGTGGTGGGTTGTACCAAGGCAGGTAAGAAGGTTGTGGGTTTGTGTTGTCTAGACATTCTGACTTGGAAAGTGCGTATCTGCCTTTGGTATGGTCCATTTGTGGGTCACTGAAGGCTTGGTATTCTGCGGTGGTTTGTGCACATTTGTGAGTACATAAGTTGAGGGATAGTGTGTAAGTTAGCAGGCAGGGTAGTAGCCTCGCTAGGTTTATATGCAGAGTGGCCATAGGGCAGTAGTAGAGGGTGTTGAAACAACAAGCGGGTGGAATCTTAATTACTAGGGTGGTCAGATATCGGGATAGTGCCAGGGGTTGCAGACAGGCTGTGGTTGAGTGTGTCACAGGATACACGTGCCGACTAGAGTCGAGATATGTATCAGTATATTTTCAGATGTACATGCAGTTCAGTACATTTTAAGTGGTACATTCAGAACAAGTGGTCATTGATGCGTGTCAGAGTGTCCTTTTCATTAGACAGTTACTGGAAGGCATGCATAGCGGTGACTATACATATGATCTGTTAATTTAGAGCAGGCATACTATCTGGCATAGGTTATGAGCATGTGTGGCATACATAGGAGGTCTTCAGGCTTATGCAACCTAGCTTTTAGATGGTTGGGTACGGTCTATTGTGTAATGTCAGTGGGGGGTGGTTAGTGCAAGAACAGAGCTAAGGCTAGCCTGGGTAGTAGCAGAGTCGACAGCATATGTGAGGTAGCATTTTACCTATAGGTAAAGGTCGGGTGTTGCACTTTCGTACGTGGCTTGTGGTAACAAGTGTGCTTAGGGTGCGCTGATAGTGCGGCAAGTAGATAAAAAACTGAAGCAATGGGAGGTACCTGATAGTCCTTAGCATAGTAGGCGAGCAATGGTAATGTCCAGGGTGGATCTTTCACAGTTGGTAGCGGTACGCCCTGTAGTTAATCATAGTCACATGGTAGAGGGATGTAGTGCTCCGGAGGAGCGTAAAATGATGAAGGTCTGAGTGGGCACAGTGTCCTGTGCCGTGCTGCCGGGGTGGACAGGTGCAGACAAGAAGGGGCCTTTGTCTCAGTGGGCATTTGGCGAGGTGGGCCAGCTTCCCTCGTGTTGTAGATGGTTGCTAGGCAACCAATGTCAACAAATATCGTGAATGCATGGAGGTGGCCATATTAGAACTCGGTAATCCGGAGCAACAGGAAGTGTTGGTAAAAGGGCAGGGGCACTTCATACCTCATAAGCAGCACAATGGGCCTTCACCGGGTGCCACAGTGGGCGGGATTGCAAGCAACGGATGTCGGGCTCCTCATTCAGGAGCAGGATGGCTTGCGTAGTACAGCTGGAAGTCTAGCTGCCACTGCAGCGAGCAGACATCGATGGCAGCGTGGTGCTGCAGGATGTTGCAGGGCTCCAGCCCTGAGTGGAAGTGAGCTGGAGGTGCAGACAGGAAGGGGCCTTTGTCTCAGTGGGCCTTCAGCGAGGTGGGCTGGCTTCCAACTCCGGCTCACCTTGTGGGCTGATATCTCATGTTGTAGATGGTTGTAGCTCTTGTTTAGCATCATTTTCTATAAACATTTATATATAAACAGACCTTCCTGCCATACTCTCAACACTTCACTCAATATTCTGATATGTTAACTGGTCCAGTAATTCTCCTCAAAAACCTTCTTTCCATAGTACTCTGTATGTCGTGCATTGAATCTTTTAGTCTCCATTGGCTTTTGATGGACAGAGAACAGCTGCTGAGTTACCTCATGCTCTCTGCCAGAGCTAGCCGACACCAGGCAATGCCTGTAGTCTATTTTTAGCACATGCTGCATTCACCGTGGTTTGAGATTTTAAACCAACTACAATTTAACATTTAGTACAAATTAATTCACCTAAATAGTTATTTGCACCTTATATTTAAATATTAACTGTCTTCATTTATTGACCCTCCTCTCCCCTGGACTCTTGTAGTGCTTAGAAAACAGTTAGCAGAATCTCGCCTAATTCTAAAGTGCTTGGGAATTAAGAAAAGCACTAGCTCCTTCTCAACAGAGGGCTGGATCATATCGCTGAGCAAAGGCTAGGTCGGGATGGATGGTAGGTTCCTCTACTTTCCTTTCTTCAATAATAGGAGATTTGTCAGCCTCTCCAAAGCCTAATTGAGGGAACAGAGCTCTCTCCAAAATTCCTTGTGCAATTTGGCCTCCCCGACATATCTCAAAAGGGACTTTGTCATGATTCTGCCTCCTCGGAAGTCCGGATCAATAACACCCTCTAAAATGTCTATCCCGAACTTCCACGCGAAGCCAAATTTTGGGGCTAATCGGATGTAACACCCCAGAGGGGGAATCAAAACTAAATCCATAGGAATCATTTCTCCTCTCCCAGGGAGAATAATAGCTTCCCTACTGCTACAGATATAAAACCCTATTGATTCCTTGGTGGCAATGGACGGGTTGGAGGCTCTGTGACTAAGCTTTTGAATTTGTAGGGTTCCCCAATTTGTTTCAATTGAATCACATCCCACTCTGACACCATATGTGACAAATCATGGTGACAACAAGTAAGACAGACAAAAGTGATCACAATTCAAGGGTGTTTATTGAACAATGAATGCAGTGTGCAGGTTGAAAAAACGCCTATTCTAAACCTAAATCTAAGATGGGAGCAAGCGTCGACCATCAAATGAAAAATAAGGCAGTCCTAGTGGCGTTGTGTCAAAATAAAAAGAGCCTATACTAAGAAACCTATTGCCAAACTTCACAACTAATACAAAAAAAGGGATAGGATTCAAGAAAAGAAAGAAGTGTTCTCAAATAATATGTCAGGATGGCCTTGGTCTCCCTTCCCCACGTTATGGACACGGGGCAAGATGGGTGCTTGGAGCACAGCAGTTCTCAAGACCATCGATGGCCATGTCTTGTTTTCCTTAGAAAGTCTCTTGCCTTCGGGCGAGATGTCTTTAACTAACAAAAACAAAAGTTCCCTTAACACATTAAAAGTTTGTTAGGATGATAATAATTCACCCCTGGGTCCCCCTCTTCTGGGCGCTGACCCTTCTCACTTATAACAGTTTCTCCCAGGGTGATAACTTCACCCCTGGGTCCCACTCCTCTGGGCACTGACCTTTGTATCGTATTCCAACAATCTAATTGTCTTTTTAAACAGTTCCAAACACACTGTTTCTTGGAATTTATACTCAACCTTTCATGGGATTTGCTTTTCTCGCTTCTTCTTACTGCAGGATTCACTTCCCTTTCTTTCACTTAGTTTGCAGATCAAAATCTTTTGATTGTACAGGGATTCTGCTTGACCCTCTGTATGACCACTTTGACCTATTTCACTGGCCCTCCTACAGCCTTCTGGTATACGTAGTTTCGCCCCGATGGGGATCGACCAGAGTTTGAGATAGCACCCATGTGGCGCAAATTTCCCTCTGCTGCTGTCCTCCCCTTAATACTTGTTACAGTTCTTTACAACTTGCCACTTTGCGATTTTCGTTCAACAAAGCCAGGTTCTTATCACTTCTCCCTTTGACTCACCGGCTGTGCTGAACCACTTGGCTTTTCTTCTTCATCAGAATCAAGGTCGGTACCACGGTCGCGGGAGCCTCCCTCGCTCCTGCTAATCATCGTAGGCTTGCTCGTGTACCGTTGACATGTGCTACAAGACACTGTTGCTATTGTTCGCGGTCTTAGGCTCTTTTCCATGAAGGTTCAGTGGGTCTGGGACGAAAAGGGCAAGGTCACTTCTCTACGCCCACACTCTCGTTTCGTGCCGCCTTCCTCCTTCGTTTGAACTGCTGCACCTGCTTAGCTGCCTCGTCATGCTGTCTGCCGTTTTCGCCTTGCTCGTACTCTGCTCCTGGCTCCACCTTTTATCCCTGTGGGGAAGCAACAAGGCCATCAGGTGTGTGTGATTCTGATCAATTACCTGACTTGGCCGGACCCTTGTATTGGGACATGTCAGATGAATGGCTCTGGTGTTAGTCCGTTGTCCTTTGTGTTGTCCGAAGACACCCCTTCCAGGTATTCCTGCCTCATTGATCCACCTCCAGGAAATTGATCCAATAGCGATGGCCATGTCCTGGCCACCTGGTTGACAGATCCCCGACGACTAGCTAGGGAGACACCGTCAGGTTTCTCACAATGCCCTCAACCTACTTACATAAAGCAATAATACATCCCCTGTACTGCATAATTGTTCTTGTGGTCGATTGGCATATAATGTTGATTCTGGGGTTCTTTCTTTGGGGTTTTCTACATCTGACCATTTTACCCATTTGTCTATGCTCGATTCTTTTGCACTGTCTCATTCTCCTCGTTTTCTTCGCCTGACATCATTATGCAACAGCTTGTGACTATTGTCCTTCTCCGCATCATCAAGATCTAATCTGTTTAGGGAGTAACGCCACCCACCTATTGAAGGAAATGGAAACACCAGCACCGTTAATTAGGGTGCCAGTGTTTCTACGGTCCCCATTCCCATGGAGTCCTATGGGACTCCATGGGAATGGGTTGTAACGGAATGCCGGCTCCGGAATTACCGGATCACCGGGGCTGTAATGCCCCGGTAATTCCGGCAAGTCCGGGGCTGGTAATTCATTACGGGTCCAGCGCAACCTGCCGTTTTTTGCGGCATATTAAAGGTCTGCTTGCCAGAGCCACTGTACCTGACAGGTCTGCCCCTGCCGGGCACAGCAGCCACGGTAGGCAGACCGGTCATGGAAGCACCGGCACTGTTAGAAACGGTGTCGGTACTTCTTTGTCCCCACTCCCATAGAGTCCTATGTGAATGGGCACTTACATTTTTACATAATCGCCCAGTGGCACCGGAAGTTCAGCACCAGTAAATATTGACGGGTTTGGCGGTAACCTGCCGGTAGCACCGGCAGGGTTACCGCCAGACTCGTAATGAGGCCCAGTGTTCTGTGTACATCTGTTATGATGTCATCTAACCTACCTTCAGTTCCCCTTAATAGAGATCCCTCTGTGTTCTCTTGGGTTTTATACCCGTCTTTATCCCTTATTTGCCTGTATAAATTCCTAAGTCTTTGCTCTATGTCTGCTGTGTCCTGCCCATCAGCCCAAGCTGATGTCGGCATTCTTTGCAGCTCCCTATGGGGCTGTTGTGACCCTCTCTCTCCTTCCAATCGTTCTCGTGCATCTATTGGCACTATGCTCCTGTGACATAAATATTCTATCTCGTCATCTTTTAATCTTTAATCCCCTACTTCTGTTAATTTCTTCTTCTCTTCTCCTCATCTCCCTCAATTCATCTTCCACTCGCCTTCTTTGAACCTAAGTACTTTCATTCTTTGGGCTATCTCTTCTCATCTCTTCTCATCTCTTCTTTTCTTTCCTTGCCTCATATCTTCTTCATTCTTCCATTTGCTTGCATTCTTTATCCCTTTCTTCTTTGTATGCTCTTTCCTCTTCCTCCCCATTCTTTTCCCGCTCTTCTCTTTCCTCTTTTTCTCAAACCCCATCAATGCCCTTATCATCTAGCTTTAGTAATATCTGTCCTCCAATCCATTCCATCTGTACTAACACTATTCCCTTAGCTTTATCCTTTAATTCTTTCTGCTTCTTCATGTATCTCTATTTGTCTGTTTTGTCTGTCCTTTCTCTCATCAAGCTGTTTACTTTCATTGCGTGTTGATATATCTTTGTGTTCTCTGCTTTTGCTCTCTTTCGTATTACCCTCACTGTTATAAGCGGGTGGCACATATGTTGGATTAACATACCCCGCTGCTGCTTTTAATTCCTTTAACAGGTGAAATCCCTTCTCCTCTACATCTACACTCTTATCTTCAGGAGGGGAAAGTGGAGTCGAAGGCGTTTTATCCTCCCGTTGATGCTCCTTCTCGGTTGGATCTTCTTTATCACTCTGGTACATCTTCCATAACTCTAAAATGGGCAGCCTTTTCTGTACATTTTTCCTCTTGTATGTGGCATGCAAATAAGATGTTATATGCCGCAATATGGATTTTGACAGCAAACCCTCCCAAGACCATGGCATGAGTGTCTAATTAGTCGTGCCTCGATCCCATTCCAAATGATATTTCCTTTTCTTCTATATATATCTTGGTAATGTCCTACACAAATATAAAAGAGGAGTGTCCTCCATAATGGCGAGTCAATCTCGACTGCCGATGCTTACCCAATGTTTTATCCGGTTCTTTATTTGATCAAATATACCACATTGATCAATTGGCGCAGGCACTATTAATCACTGTTTATCATCCTAAAGGAACTATTTTAACTGCTTACATTTTTATTTAAAAATCTATGCAATGATATTCTGTTTGTTCCTTCGTTTACACTTTCTATCAATTTTTATTATCTCGTTCTTTTAATATTAGTATTTTAAGAGTCTCGTCTGTATTTATATATTAATTCCCTTTAATTTTCACTCTCCTGATTGATGTCAATCGTTTGGTAAAAAAAATCTACCAATCACCTTAATTTTTTACTATAGTTTTATATCTATTAGTTTAAACACAACAAAAGCTTTTTATAACCCCACACATGTGCCCTTTTTCAATTGTACTGTGTGTGACTTACTTTACTATTTTAGTAAATGTATCCCTTCTCCATTTCACTCTTCTGCAGGCCTAGCCTCAGGAATCCTTCATTTTTTTAGTGCATACCCTTCTGTCCCTCTTGGAACCGTTAATCGAGGTACCTACTACGTTGCTTTATAATCCCCCCAAAAATCTGTTACTTTTTATACTTATTATTTACAATACAATCCCTCCCTCCATTTCTTCCACTATCGATGTTCTACTTACGTCTGTGACTCAGCTGAAGTCCCCCGGCATCGACTCTCCCTCAATCAACCAGTTCACCTTTCGTCCACGGGGCAACTGCAGGCATCAGATAGGAATTTCATCAAAGGGACACCTGCCGACCGTCTCTTCTAACACATGTTTTCTGCGGTCTGCACTCTGCTCTCTGCAGGAAGCTCCGTGATCGACTAGCCAATGGCAGGATCAGTCACTTGTCTAGAAGTCTGGATCTGGGCCTAGGTCGATTAGACCGAAACCATCCGCACTGCTTCCAAATGTGCTCTAGCACCTTGAAGCATCTTTCGTGCTAGATGGAATTATAAATAAAGATTGCAGCCAAATAACCGGACAGACTCAAAGAATATGGCAAAACACTTATTTATTCTCAGTTCATTAAGTAGGGAGACCTGACAGAAATCAGACTGATACATGCACACTCACAAAGCAACTTGATTAGACAGAGGTCTTTATACCCCAATATGCATAATCTATGACATCATTCTATGTGGCAAAATACAAAACCAATCGAGGGGAAAGATTGGTTAAGCGAACATATCTACTTATAGAACATATAAGGATTAATGCATCATTGGCTACTCCTTATTTGTAGGTCATGCATTGAACTACATCTACATATGTACAGTACTGATTATAATGGACAAACTGTCAGTGGATTGGTCTACACAACATTGTATGATAGGTTGTCCCTCACACCCACTGATTGGTTGGCATGCTATCTCAACCTTGGACTTTAGACTCTTAGCTCCATGCAGGTAAAACAACACTTACGTGTACGATTCCCATCAGGCTACTCCCCGTTTTGCCAATTAGTCCATCACCGCTCATCGGTAGGCTGTAAACCAAAGCCTTCCTTTTGTAGGTGACCTTGTTAGCTGCTCACTGGCCTGGAACATTCAAGGGAGTGTGAGCACACCACTATCTTTGTCTGAGGCTTAATGAATTGTGCTGGGTGCACTTGCTCCTCTTTGCTTCTATAGACTTGCTCACTCTATATCATATGAACTTTGTACAGTTTGAATTGACCAACAGTTAGCTCTTGCAGATGTTTTCCTCTTCTTCAACCTATGAGGAATGTCCCACATTCAGAGCTTATCCATGTAACTCTCTTTGTGCTCTGTGCTTATTCCTTAAAATAGCATCCTTTGTTCTGGGCCAACCATGACTCATCGGTTTTGCACACAGAACTATTCTCCCTAGTCTCCTGATCGAACAGCCTTAGTCTGTTTCTGAGGTAACTTGGTTGCATCAGACACAAATTGGTGTCCATTTTTTTTATCATGGCCGTCCTAGCCAAGTTATATATACCTTTGTAGCAAGCCTCTATATGTTTCCTTTCTACCTTGCGTTACTACAGATTTACAGTTATTGATCAGTAAGTAAATTCATCTTTTTTTGTAGTCATGATTACTTTAACGTTTAGGTACGTTTCTCTTCATGCTTCAGTTACATTGTTACTCTTAAGAATTTTCATATCGTTTCAACATAGATTCATATATCTTCTTTATGACATCTCTCTGCCCTCGTCAGATTTCCCTTAACGCTCCATGATGTCCACATCCTTCCACTGGCTCAACATGAGGGTACATTCTGTATGGTTGTCTGAGTGCATAACGTCTCTCATATATTCGATGTGGTATGGGAATGACACACGGGGTCCCATGTAGTGCTCTTCTCCGACCATTCCAGTATGACGGCGGTGAGGGGGCAGGAACTATTGAGAAAGCATCTACTTGCTCCTCTACAGTACATTGTACATGACTGACATGTTACAGTTTGAGTCTGCTAACCATTTGAGAGTCCTACCCTTATAATTATAATTGGTTATTTATAATGCGCTTAATACCCAAAGGTTTCTAAGCGCAGACCCGGGGATCAAACCTTTGTTGCTCCGCATCACCTTGCTTTCAAGGCGACCGTGTTTCCCCTGAGCTATCCTCCCGAGACACTTAGAATGTGTAGGGTTCAAGATTCGTAAGGTGAAGCCTGATGCGGTCAGGGCTTTGGCTAGTAACTGGGCATTGGAGTCCTTTTCATCATTCATGCAGAGGTTTAGATCTCATAGGAGGATTGTCTTTGACAAGGGTTTGGTGTTTGAGATGATGTGCATGATATCATCTTCAAATGATAATAATGGTCCTGGGGCTCTTCAGATTAGATGAATCATCAGTGAGGTGGTGTGAGGGGGGGCATCTTTCCTATAAATGGTGTAGTTTGGGGGTAAGGCCAGTGAGAGGGCTGGGTCTGATGCTGGTTACCGCCAGGACATTAGTTATGGCTCCATTGGATTCATCACACAGGCCAAAAGATTTTCAAAGGAAGAAATGACCTCTTCAGTCCAGCAATCCAGGTGGGTTGCTATTAAAATATATAAACCACCAGAATTGAGACCAGGACATTTTTTTTAGTGCTGCTTTCTCACCCGAAGTTACCAGGGTAATCTAGAAGTGGACCCATTGCTCACTGTGCTTAGAGAGGCACAGCTCCACCTCAGTGAAGAGGCCCGACTAGGCCAAAACACGTGTCTGGGGTTGCTGTTGGTACTCTTGTTCAGAGGAGAAGTGCCTACCATTTCGGTGCAGGACTACCTATGGGTGGGACAAAGACTGATATGTGTATGGAAATGTCTCTGTGGAAAGCATAGTGAGCTAAAGCGTGGTTGAGACCCTCCCAGGGGCAATCCACCCAAGAACAGGTCAATGGGCCATGTTTGTACCGGTAGAGGGATTTCCAGACCTCTCTATGCTGCTTTATAAAAATGTTAACCTTTCTAAAAGAATAATGGGGGCAATGGGCCATGTTTCCTGGAGCAAGACAGCATATTGTTGAAGCAGTAGCACAGGGTCATGATGATCCAATTTTGAAACTAACTCTTGGCTAGGCCATGTCTGGAATCTCTTTCCTGCAATGTAAAAAGAAAACAAACCCAACTCATTTGGCAATTGATGAAGTGAATTAATTGCTAAATGACATTGAAGTTCTGTGGTATGATTTAGCCCCAAATCGTAAAATCAGGGACTGACATAGTGAGAGGCAATAGGAAATCTGTCAATACCGACATCAGAGGTAGTCAAATTGAGGGACTTGTTAAAACAGCCCAAATTAACCCTTATTAAGAAACAGAAATCATCACTCCTACCTACCAAAGGAGCATTGATCCGACCAATTGTAGATTTAGAAAAACATCCTTGTATAAGGTCTTCTATGGCCCCATCCAAGAAGGTGGTCGAAATGTTTCCCTGCCAGTTGAAATCAAAGATTCTGTGCTTGATACGGTGGTTTGCCTTGTGCCCCCTTGAATGTTGATATCAAAAATGATCAGTTCTATGAGCCCCAGGTGGTGGCTAGTATCCCCACTCACAAATAGGTTTTTGATCCTGGATGAATCTCAGACTACTTCCATCAGCATCTCGCTTTCCAAAGGAGTCATCTTTAATATGGAGGCATATAATGCCCGAGATAGTACTCAAGAGAAATACTTTGGAGAGATGTAGAATTCAAAACTCGGCCAAAAGGGTCATTGCAAGACTACAGTCAACTTTGGCACACAAACTTATTTGGACTGCCTTTCAGGGTGGTCCAAGTTTAAATGTTGCCAGTCAAAAGCCGATACATTTCTTACCCTGCGTAAAGAGCTCTCTTCACTTTGCTTCTTAGTTGTTCATCTAAGAGTCCTGATCTGTAATTTGGTAAAGATGTTTCCGAACAGCCAGAAGGATATGTATAGCCTTGCTCACCCTACCAGTACTCCTGCAATGGGTGCCCATAGATAGGTTATCCAGCTGTAATGGGTAACTGTATTAATGCACAAGGATATCACAGGGGTGGGGAATGCAAACATTGGCAGGTTTACTGTTATACTAAACCTATGCATGCAACAAAAAACAGTGCCCTACATTAAACTCTTACTGAATGTTATTAACAGCTATGAGTCAGCCAATTGTGATGAATCTCGTGGAGCCAACACTGATCCCCAGCCAAATAGCTCCTCCCATGTGGCCGGGGATGGCAACCACTACCTGGTCCTGACCCTTGGACAGGTATTATGAGGGAGGATCACATGGGAGGAGACTGCTGTCAGGCAAAGGTGGTGGCCCCATCAGGAGAGACGTAGTATTCTTCACTTCTTAATGAATACTACTTCATCATTCCTGAATTCCTGATGGCTTGTTGTCACTTTAGAAATCCCTCTCATTGTAATTGCCCAAAACCCCTTCCTGCAAAACAATTTAGCAGAAAACCATTCATACCTCATATATCCATTTAACATCTCCTGTCTCTAATATTTTTGGTTTAAACAAAAATCCAAAACAATATATCTTTAAAGGGCCTAAAAATTAAACTGCCATAGAGCCTCAAGTACTGAGACATGGGGCCTCATTACACGGTATGCGGTAAGGGATTACCGGCACCGGTAAGGGCACCAGTGCCGGTAATCCCTTACCGCCCTACTACGAGGTCCCTTAGCGGGTCCCTTCCTTAACGCCCGTTATTAGCTCCTTTCCCATTCCCATTGAGCCCTATACGGGCTCAATGGGAATGGGGAATGGTTCCCGGAATGAGGATTTACCGGTCCCACCAGGGTCGGAATGACCTGGTAAGTCCCCATTCTGGGAACACGGACCCAGAATGCGGTAAGGGGGTAGCCATGGCACTAATATTGCCCTGGCTACCGCCACAGTGTAATGAGGCCCATGGAAAAGGCAGAAGTAGTTCATGTGGATTAAAGCAAACATGAAGCTAAACGTGCAGACTACTTCTTACAATAGAAATCAGCTGTGCAGGGCATTTAAAAATGAGTTACACCTTCAATTAAAAAGTGAAGGTGAAGAAGAGAGATGCAGAGCGAGCGAAGCGGGAAGCAGACACACGAGAGTAGAGCATGCTGACCTACAAGAGAAGTGCGAGATCGAGAGAAGGACAGCGGATACCACCAGAGGACCAATGAGGAACCGGCAGCAGCAGCAAAGCTGTAAGGGATGCCGTCCTGTCAAAAAGCAGCAGTTCTACCAGAAAGAGAATTTGGAGCCAGCGGGAGAACTGAACAAGGGTCTGCAGAGCGGGGGACACCTTCCCAGAGTGAAAATGTCACTGCAGAAACATGCCACAGGCCGGAAGCGTCATCAAATGCCAGGCCGTGCCGATAGGCAAATGAACAATTGAGAACCTATTTTGAATTCCAACCAAGAAAAATAGAAAGACAGAATTTACACAAATCCTCATATATGAGAAGTCAATAGGGGAAAGTTGGAGTAAATGTTATCATAAGCAGTTGAACATTAATGAAGAAGTTGAAAGGCAAAATCTGCTCTGCGTGGAACTATTATCAAGAAGCGGTACGGTTACAGAATTGTTTATTTCTACATGCAAACAACTCTCTGGACATTATAATCTAACAGGACTTTTACTTTTGATTATTTTGCAGGTTACTATTGTATCCAAGTTTCCCAAACATTGGGCCTCATTATGAGTGTGCCGGTCTGGAAACAACAGTGCTGGTAAGCCTACCGGCACAGTTGTTTCCAGGCCGGCACACTACAACTCTGCGGGCGGGTGCCATCCCGCCTGCCAGGGTAAGACTTGGCGGGCGTAACGGCACCCGCCCGCAGAGTTTCACGGAAGCACCGGCACTGTTATTAACGGTAATGGTGCTGGTGCTTCCGTGGTCCCCATTCCCATGGCGTCCTATAGGATGCCATGGGAATGGGGACTTCCAGAATTACCGGCGCCTGACTTTCCGGCCGCCGGGATTGGAATACATCAGTGTTTCCGGGAAGTCAAGTGCTAGTAAAATTTGCAAGTCCGGAGGCACATTTTATTTGCACTTGGCTCGGCCCCCTATTTAAGATCCACCTATATCTGAAAATGCTTCACGAAAATAGTTGTTGCTTTTCTGACTAGCAGCAAATAGTCATTGCTTATTTTCATTTTTTGAGCCTACTAATAGAAAATAAATCTTATAATAATCTGATCAAGTTTACTCCATAATGCCGACTGGCAATTACACTCTGAAACCTACAATGCCACCACCAAAACAGATCAGCAAACTGGTAATCCAACCGTAGCGAACTCTGCTAAGAGCGTCCCATACATTAAGTCTCACTATAAGCAATACCATTAATGCGCAATCCCGCTCGCAATCTCTAACTTCTGCTATTCAAAGCTTTTGCTCCCTTGATTATTCCATCGCTGCACAATACGTTTTGGTGAAAAGCTGCCTTCCTGCCCATTCTACCATCAAACCACCAAACAAGGACTACCCTCTTTTCGACCTCTCTACGCCGCCTGGCTGAATATTGGCGGCAGGCTTTGTACTTACACCGCCCGATGTGGCTCGATCCATAACATCTGTCTCCCCTACTACTACTCTGCCTCAGATTAAAGCTAACCTTGAACTCAACAATGCAGACAGAAAATACTGAAACTATCACTGTAGTGCAAATTCATAGCAATTCTTCTGAACCTTCTGCCTCTGTGAATTCTGCAAACACCATGAATAACCAACCCGGCATCAGCCCACAATCTTCACTCTGACACAACAAACATGATGCCCGCACCATACGAAACTTCTGATCCCTCAATTCTATCTTTGCCTACAGTTATTACTGCCCGATCACTTCCACCCTCCCCCTCCCATCCATGCTCCACAAACCTCTCCCAATCACCCATCCTGTTTGCACACTCTTCTCATAACTCGTCCGGACTCTCAATCTCTTTTGCAAACCCTACCCAGAGGAAACAACCAAGCAACCTTCCTACGGTCTCAGCAATCTATTTCCCCTCAGACTACTCCAGCTCCTTTTGTAGATCTGACATTAACTGTTATGAATACTGCCCTCCTATCGCTAACAAGGCTGTTCAAGTGCATGGACAATAAAATTAATTTGCAGACCTCTCTGATTTTACAACTTCTGCGCCGTGAACCCACCATCCATACGGAGTCCTTTTCTAAGTATCAAGCTGAGAGCCTCCTTTCCTTAAAGGACGGTTTGTCTGGTTCACTCCTGAACAAAGCCACTGCACCTCGATCTGCACGGGAGAAAGACAACTCCGCTGTCACTCTAATACATTCTGAGATGACTTGTACGTCCCTGGAGGCTCCAGTATTAGAAGATCCTTCTTTGGCGCAGATTCCAAATAAACCAACTTTTACCATATGATATTTTATTATTAGCACACATATATACAAGTGTTTCAAGGCGCGACAAGGCAGGGGAGGGGAGGGGACAAAACAACAATCTTACTAGGCACAGTGACATTGAGATTGCGCAAGTGCAGGGGAGAGGAAAGGGGAGAAGTGCCGGGGGAAGAGGAGCAGCAGCAAGGCCAGGACATAGGATCGAAAAAAAGAAACAAAATAAAACAAAATCGGAAGTGCGGCAGCAGGTGGCAGTGTAGGGGTTAAGTGCAGGCAGCACATGTTAGATAGTGCGGGCAGGGGGACTCTAGGGTTGCAGATACAGCCCCAAGTGCAGGCTTGCCGGGAGGCAGTGCAGGTGTGCAACTGGGAGGGCAGGGACTTGGGCCTTTGGTTCAGAGCGTAGCCAGGGCAGTTTCGGGCAGGAGATCAGCAGGGGAGTGGAAGAGAAAAGGCAGAAGCAAAAAGGAAAGTCTTGAGCTGCTTCCGGAACCAGAGATGATTCTGCTCAAGTTTCAGAGAAGCATGGAGGTCGTTCCAGAGGGAGGCCCCCAGCTCGTTGCTTGGAAAAGCGACTGACCCTCAAGGATTTGGAGGTGGTGGAGCGAAGAGCTTGAGTAGGAAGATACTTCAAAAGACAAAAGCTTGGGATATTTTGGTCCCAGGCCCCAGAAGGCCTTTTGGACAATGCAAATGGCATTGAACTTGATCCTTGCCGCCACTGGGAGCCAATGGAGAGATTTCAGTGCTGGAGAGATATGATCCCTGGGCTTTAGGCCAAAGACAAATCTCGCAGTCCTGTTCTGGATGAGTTGCAGAGGACGGGGAGTAGATACGGGCGGGTTTAAAAAGAGGATGTTACAGTAGTCAAGCCTAGAGAGAACAACAGCTCTAGAGACAGTGAGCTTCTGAGGAAGGAGAGGAAAGGAAGAATACCTCTAAGGAGGTGCAGTTGGTAGTTTGACTTCTTAGAGACGCCAGAGATGTGAGGAGAAAAGGAGAGTGTGGAGTCGAAGATAACCCCAAGGTTCTTAGCCTCACAGGTGGGAGCAGGAAGAGGTTGCCAAAGGAGGCTGGCCAGAGAGAAAAGGGAAAGAGCGGTGCAGGTGTGCCGATGAGGAGGAACTCCATCTTGCTAGCATTCAGGCAGAGAACATTGGTGGCGCACAACTCTTGGATTGCAGACAAACAATCCGGGATGAGAGAAGGAGAAGTGGCAGCAGAGGGGAGCCTGAAAGCGAGCTGGGTTTCATCCGCATAGCCCTGGAAGGCGGAGCAGAGAGCAGCAATGCGGTGGGTGAGAGGTGCCAGCTATTGGTTGAACAACTAGGGAGAAAGTTAGACCCATGAGGAACACCGTAGGTGGAGATAGAGGAGAGGAAGGACCCAAGTTGGACCTGAGAGGGTTGGTCAGAGAGGAAAGAGGTCAGCCAGGCCAGAGCCTAATCGCTTATACCCAGGTCATCATGGAGCCGGTTGAGCAGGATGGCATGGTTGACTGTGTCAAAGGCAGAGGAGAGATCATATAGGATGAGGACAGAGGGGAGATTAGAGTCAAGGCTAGAAAGCAGGTCTTCACAGATGTTCAGAAGAGCAGTTTCTGTGCCTCTGGCTGCTCTGAAGCCAGTCTGATGGTCATGGAGACAACCACCAGATTCAATGTGAAGATTAAGCTGGCAGATGGCCATCTTTTCCAGGAGTTTGCCATGAAAGGAGTGATAGCGATTGAGCAATAGTTACCCGGAAGGGAGGGGTCAGCTGAGGGTTTCTTGAGAAGAGGGTGCACAAGAGAGTGCTTCACGGGGGAGGAGAAGGTTCCAGAGGCAAAGGAATAGTTGCAGAAGTTGGTCAAGGCTGGAGCGAGGGTGTCAATGTGGTCCTTGATGGTTTTGGAAGAACAGGGAAGAACCTGTTTTGATGTGGTTTTCAAAGATTGGACTTGTCTAGAAACCTCATCAGGGGAGAAGAGAGGAAAGGCAGAGAAGGGAGGGGGGTGGGCACAGGGGGACGGAGGAGGAGGAGGAGAGACTGGAGGGAGAAGCAGGAGAAGCTGAGAGGGTGGACAGGCTGTCCGGGGTTTTAGAGATGAAGTGGGAAGCCAGGGCCATACAGAGGGCCTGGAAAGGAACAGGAGAGGTAGAAACTAGGGCAGGATTCTCCAGCTCCTTGCAGATTTTAAAGAGTTCGGCTGAGTTGTTAGACACCGCAGGGATGCAGGCTTGTATGTGAGCTCTCTTCTTAGTGAGGACAGAGAGTCAGCATTGCCTTTGGAGCAGGAGACAGGCCAGTTTGTCAGAGGATGTACAAGATGCCAACCATTTCCTCTCAACCACCTTACACTTGCATTTAAGGGTGATGAGATCTGAGTCGTACCAGGAGTTGCACTTGGCTTTAGGCTACATACGGATCCTCATGACAGGGGAAAGTGCATTGAGAGTATCAGAGATAGCAGAGTGGAGCATGGAAAGGGCTATGTCAAGGTGTGAGTCAGGCAGAGGTGCAGGATGCGGAGAGAAAGAGTCGGCGAAAGTCTAAACTGACACACGCTTTATTGGTCGAATGACTGAGAAGGTTGGTGGCAGTGGGGGGGTGGGCTTGGCCTGAGGGGTATTTCTTTATTTATTTAAATTCTTCTAACGTGCCTAATCGCCCACAGGCCTCAAGACGCACACCGAACAAAGACAGAACAGACAGTCAAGAAGAGCATGGAGATCCAGAAAAGAGAGGCAGATTCTATGGAGCTGTAAAAAGAAAGGTCCTGAGCTTCTTTCTGGAGTCAGGAAGTGAAGAAGAGAGCTTGAGGTGCAAGGGAATTAGGTTCCACATGGCAGGGTCGATGACATCAAACCTAGTTTTCCCAAACTTGGCCAGGTGAAATCTAGGCTGACTGAGGCCTGTTCAGATGACCTAAGCGGCCTTGCCGGTGCACAACGGTGAATGCCCTCAGTAAGGTAACTAAGAGCTTGATTGTTCAAACACTTAAAGGTAAGTGTAAGGATCTTGAAAGAGATCTGGTGCTTGATGGGCAGCCAGTGCAGTATTTGTCTGGCTTCCGTAATAGACTGCCATCTTGGAAGACCCAGAACTGCCCTGACCGCACCATTTTGTGTAATTTGAAGAGAGGCCAAATTGGATTGGGCAGTGCCTGCTAAAAGACTGTTACAATAATCTAGCCTTGAGTTGACCAAAGCCGAGGCTAGGATGGACATATTGTTAACTGACAAAAAGGAGCGCAGAGAACAAAGTTGCTTATTAATCCAGCCACAGGAGGCACGAGTCTTTACCACATGAGATCTCATGGTGAGTTCTGCATCAATAGTGACCCAGATCGTTTTAACAGTCTGGACCACAGGAACAGGGATGTTAGAAATGGAAAAAGCTGCATAATCGGAGGATAGAGATTTTAACATATGGTCAGTAGCGGTGATGAGAATCTCCGTTTCATCTGTGTTTAATGCCATGGAGTTCTGAGTCATCCAAGAATGAATAAGGGTGTAGATGGCATTAATAACATCAGAATCGACAGAATATACACCAGACAATTCAAGGATGACCTGGGTGTCATTAGCATAATTAGTATACAAGCCACCCAGGTCATCAAGCAGCAAAAGCAAAGGATGAATATAAATGTTTAAAAGAGTTGGCGAGGGTGAAGAACCTTGAGGAACACCCTGGGCCTCATTCCGAGTATGGCGTTAAGGGATAGCGGCCACCGGTAATGAGACCGGTGGCGGTGATCCCTTACCGCCATACTCCGAGTTCCCTTTGCGCCCTCGCCCTTAACGCCTGCTTTGAGCAGGTGTTAAAGTCGAGGGCGCAAAGGGGCCTCCAAGCCAATAACGGTGACCGTAATGAACGGTCACCGTTATTTGCATCTTCCCCATTCCCATTGAGCCCTATGGGGGCTCATTTGGGAATGGGGAAGAACCTTGGTGAATGGGGAATTACCGCCCCGCCAACCTTGGAATGGGGCGGTAATTCCGCCATCCAGCAAGGCGCTGCCGGTCTGGGTACGGCATCAACCAAGGCGTTAATAGCGCCATTGGTTAGCGCCGTACTCGGAATGAGGCCCCCTGTGTTAGAAAATAAGGAGAGAGAGTGGGATGAGAGGGGAGGAGAAAGTGGTCACTCCAGGAGAGAGGAGTGGTGAGAGGGTTAGAGAGGGGGAGGTCTGAGGAGATCAGAACATCGATCTCGATCATTGATATTTACAAAAACGAAAAAAGAAATCTGTGAAACCCTTGCAGACTCTTAAGAAAACCAAAGACATGAAAGCTAGCATATCTCAAACACGATCCAGCTCAAGACACTTCATCCACTCTTTGCCCCTACCGAACAAACAGATCCAAATAGCTAAATTTTCCATTACCAAAAAATATGCGACCATAGCCCAAAACAAAAAGGTCTTGAATAAAAAGGGCTCAAATGATGATCTGCAATATGAGCTACTTGATGAACCTTTGCTAGACGTCGAGCATCAGAAAAAGAGAGTTCCTCTGACTGTACCAGATGTCCAACTCATTTCATCTTCCATTGCACCTCCTGAACAACTGCCTTTGGCTTGTGAAAATTATTTTCTAATGCTAGAACAAAGACACGTAGAGATTGCTAAATCAGTCGCTATATAGATCAGTTCATCACAGGATGGACATAATAACCTTGATGAAAGACTAATGCCCCACTCTCTCAGAACCCAAAATATGCAATCAAATTCAATCTCAACTAACTTAACGTCCAACAACCTATTGAATACTAAAATTGTCTCTCTTTCATCCAATCATGATCAGAAAATCGGGCCGCTAACACATCATCACCTTCTGAAAATCCAATGTAGAGCCAGCCCCTATTCGACCTATGACCTAAACAGAACCAGTATTCTGAACATTTTCAGTGACATCCCAAGTCTAGAAGACCTATCATCAACATCTGACAAATATCAAATAGAAATCTTGAGAGACACAGACTTTTCCATTGCAAGACTCTGGATGCAATTTGGTATTGTCTTTAATACTATATGGCAAGCGAAGGTTCAGTTATTTGATTTAGGTTTCCTCCTCACCCAGCAGCTCCCCTTCAACAAATTCATCGAATCCAAACCACTTGATGAAACTACTTATTCCAAGAGTGGCTCCCACCTCTGAAAGTGACGTGCACACAAGGAGCCTCCCATCTCTCATGACAGATAGAGCCCACTAAGAGAGGCCAGGATTACTCACATCTGCCACCAGTGAATCAGAAATAACAATCCAAAATAGATCATTCCCAGTGCTATACCATAGCCAGTTGCAACACTAGAGGTTTCAAGCACCTCATGAATATGAATTCCAACAATCTGAATAATTATGATAATGCTTTACAAGAAATATGGCTTTCTGAACCACCCATCTGGGACAGCTATAGTATCTTATTATTACCCGCGAAAACTTCATCCAAGGGAAGACCTATGGCAGGGTTATTAATTGCGACCAAAGTAGCCTGGGGCCTGTGACTAGAACATTGGGCCACTCCTAATATGTATATCCAGCTGGCAAAGAAAATGTTTCCATCCAAAATAATAGCGTTGATAAATGTCTATCGGAATCATGATGGTATAAAGACAAATATATTCTTCCAAGACCTGGAAGATACTTTAGATCTCATTACAAATGATACATCAATAGCACACACCATCCTAGTTGGATTCGAACATACATTGCATCTCAGAAACAGTTACCGCAGAATCCACTCTGGTACGTCGTTGGTCCTCCTTAATGGCCAGCAGACAGTTAGTTATGTTAAATGGAGCCTTCCCAGACGATATACCTCCAAGTAACACCTGGAAAAGACTACAGCAAGAAGCTATCATTGATTATAAATAGATTGAAAGGGATCTATTTGTAATTGCTGAACGCTTTCAAATGAAACCTCAAAAGCAGAGCCATCCTGAGCTCCTTTTACTAACCTGGAGCTGGTGCTCACCTCGAATTCCATTAAAATCGAACTGTTTCAAAGCCACCCTCACTTTAACAAGAGGCAGAAATCGGTTTGGCTGGACCCCCAAACTGTTGAAAGATCTAAATAACCATATCCTGATCAAGACCAATATTTTATGTCTGAAAGTAATATATTCTGAAGGCATTTATGTTGCGGCCTTACAGACTTTCAAGGAACAACCATCCATGTCAGCAAAGTGCATACATAGACATAAACATATCTATGATGCTGAACTACAAGAAAAAAAAACACTTTTCGCCGATCCAAAAGAATTGCTTATCTCTTACCTCCTGAGGCTAGATCCAATAATCGGAGACAATTTAGCACCCAATATAAAAACTGGATACAATCACATAAAGCATTACTCATGCTGAAAGATGGAGAGAAAATGCTACAAGCCCTGGTAACAAATAGTTCTGCCTCCATTTGGAGCCTACTAAACGAGGCAAACTATATTACCCAAATTCCAATGCAGATAAATGCAGTTCCAGAAGAAGTCCCGGGAAACTCTCTTTAAGAAAGGGGTAGAAAGTCCTTTATTCAAATCCTTTATTTTATTTTAATAAAGATGTCTAATGTTGAAAGGTAGGGACTGAAAGGCCTTTATCCAAATCCTTTATTTTAATAAAGATGTCTAATGTTGAAAACATTACAACTTTGTGTCTGCCTCTCATTTTTGACCCTTCATACAATCAACCCAGAACCCATACATAAAGAAGCAGGGTAGTCCATCAATTTGTCCTACTCTAAGATAAACCAATACACGCATTGCAAGGCCTTCCGACAACTGTGGGTGGAGAGGTTGAAAATCCAACCACTAAATTTGTAATGACGTATGTCCCAAAGCTTGGAAATGGTGCAAGGGAAAATTTAGATTCCCTTATGAATAAAGTTATACATAGATTACGACATAAAATGGGTTGCCTCTCAGTCATCCGAGACATAGATGTCCAAAGGGGACAAGATCATCTTAATCTTGAATTTAAGTTACATTAAAAATTAAAGAGCTGGTAGAAGGGCTGCTAGCCATTGACTTAAGATCTTTACCCCCAAAAGGTGTGCAGGTGAGTCTAAGAAATGTCTACTTTAATAACAGATTAGCTTGTGCTGAAAAGAATTGTGAAATGCCACATTTAATATTGGGAAATCTGGAGAAGGCTCTTTGAACAGGGCTATCAATCCCTGAAGATCTGACTTGTAATTATACTAATTGACATTTTACAATCCATACTGGCTCACTTCTTAGTAGGGCCTGTACCCATGCAATCATATGGCTTGTTTTGGCCTTACCATTTTGTCATGCAATATTGCTGGACTAAAAAATAACATTTTTGATCATGCTTTCCATTCCATACTAAAACAATACTATTTGATAGGTTTTCAGGAAATATTGGCCTTCTGAATTTATATAGGTACCTGTTCCTTCTCACTTCACTGGGATCCATCCCAAGACCAACTAGTTGCAAGCTGCTACACAAGGTAAACTCTCTGCAGGAAGCAGGTAAATTATTTAAGTTTCTTTATTCTGTTACTTCTTAGATCAGATGTCATCAAGTACATAAGCTTAATAGGGGTTACAAGGAAGCACAGACAGCCCACTGGCTCCCACCATCCATGCTACATACTTACAACTTCCTGGGCTGGAACACCAGCATCCACCAGCATTTCAGACACTCACAGAACATTCCACTCATGACATCACTGAGATCATGCACACACACAGGAAAACCAGTCATAACTGTTGCCCCAGTGAAGACGGAAATTATTGCAACTAATTCAAGTGACTGGCTGTGCCTAAAGATACACTTCCGCAGTGAAATCATTATTGCTTGTTAATATCTATGTACAAATGTGTACAACAGACAGTCACAGATCTCCCTGTTTTGATCAAACTTGAGGAATTTGTGAACCAGTTTGATACTACGAATAGTTATTTGTTTGCTCTGCAAAAAATGATGTTGTATGACTTTAATACACAGAATGAACCTTCTTATATAGTAAGCAGTTTAATTTCCGAAGAGAACGTTTGGGGAATCCTGGATCTGGTCTGCCCACCACCACAATGTAGCTGTCTTTGTGCAAGCATATCAGCCTCATTTCTCTACAGTGAGCCTGCGTGAATGTAACAGGTGATTATGGGTGGCTGCCCTGCTGTACTAAATCTTAGAAAAGCCTCACAAGCTAGTTATATAGATTACATTTGTTTGGAGGTAACTAAGTGGTCCACAAGTAAATACTCCAATGAGATCCCAAGGGTGACCATGATCTGGTTTGCCTTGCAGTAAAAGTAAGTCTTTTGTATTAGTTACCACCCTAAGGACTTTCTGACAACAGATATTTCTTTGCACACGGAAAGGTGTATCAAATAGTCAGACTATATTTTACAGTCTCCCCTGATTTATTCTGCAATCTTGCCATTCCTTGAAGCCTCCCTGTCTATTTAGAGGCATGATGGGCTTTTTATAGACATTTATTACCAAACTGTTGTACAAGCTCTTTCCTCTTCGTTCACTAAACGTTCCAGACAGATTAAAATACCAGTGAGAAAGGAATTCTTGGTAAAATAGCGAATTCAGGCTAGCCAAAAAAGCACTTTTAAAAGGAGGGTAAACCAAAAAATACGTGCAAACGAATACCCAGGCACCTGCTAGATAACGAAAAGAATATGGCAGAGCTTGATGAATGGAACTCTATAAAAAAATGTGTCGGCTAATAAAGATCTCCATAATTTTATGCATATTATTTCAAATATGCCATCTACCAGTCATGTACCCATTAAATAAATTGAAACTTCTAAGGATTGCTGGTTTGCGCATTTGAAAGGGGGACCATTACAAATCACACTGCCACAGAGTGCAGCCCAGGGAACCAGTTGATAATTACCAAAATGGAAATAAGTGCAGTCTTCAAAACCCAGAAAATGGCAAGGCCCCTGGACTGGATAGACTGCTAGCCTTTTTTTTTAAAGAAGAACCATAGGTACTGATGCCTCTCCTTACAGATATTTTTTTATTTTAAAACTGCGTTTGACTTTGTGGAGAGGAGCATACTGTGGGAAATTTTAGTCAATTTAATGATCCCTCAGCCATTCTTAGCCCCATTCAGAGACTATATGAACAGAATCCTGCTGTTGTCAGATTCGGGCAGGATAGGGAGCAAACGAACCTCTTTCTGGTTATGTTATGTTATGTTACTTTGCATTTTTATAGCGCCTTATGTACCATTGGTATGGTTTCAAGGCGCTGGTAGGTTGAACGCCCTCGGGAACCGAAGGTCAAGTCAGTAGAGAGAGTAGAGAGAGTCAAGGTGCGTGTGCGCACAGGATATGTGTGCAGCTGGTGCAGCATTCGTGTGATAGCTGCTTCTTAGCAGTAGGTGTGGTGGTTGGGAGATCAAGAGTATGTGTTCACTCTGGCAGGTATTTATCCAGACCGATTCTGGCGGCGTTAGGCCTGAGGAGAATGCCTAGGCTGGAGGGTGTGTAACCAGCAGTGTTTAGTTAGGGTGATGGGGAGTATGAGGCTGATGATGGTATGAGAACAGCTATACCAAATGGTGTCATAGTATCGCTGTGTTCTAGTTGAGTGGTGGTGTAAAGAGGAGAGCAAGTGTGTAGATGTAATATGGTGGTTTACCTTAGGTGTTTGAGATCGGGCTCACTCCAATAGTTCCATGCACTCCATCCGTTCCATGTACTCCGACTGTTCCATGCATTATGACAGTTTCAAGCACTCAAAATCGTTCTTTTCGATGCTCTTTCAAATCCGCATTCCATGCACTCCAAACCATTGCATGTAAGTCCCGCCGTCCCATGCCCTCCCATGCCCTCCAATCCTTCCCATGCACTCCAATCCGTCCCATGCACTCCAACCATTTTATGCATTCAACCATTTATGAAATGCTCCATTCATATTAATTCTTTCTAGTCACGTTATCCTTTCTCCATGCATCAACTATCCACATACGTCACCTTCACACGTTCCATCCACTTCACTGGTTCCATCCACTTCACTGGTTCCACCCATTTCACACGTTGCACCCATTTCACACATTCCACCCTCTTCACCGGTTCCACCCACTTCACCGGGTACTATGGATGAGGAGAACGTTAGTCACTACAGTGAGTAACTTATAATTACTCCTACGTCACATCCCCCTTCCTCCATACTGTATGGGCGATTACAACTGAATTTATCCCCAGGGTGGAGAGGTGACCCTCCTAGGAAAATAAGTTCTTCAAGACTGCCTGACCAAATGCTGCATCCGACCTGGAGCTGGCATCCCAGCAGTAGTGCTTGCAGAATGCCGAGGGCATAGCACATGTAGCCGCCTTGCTGATGACCTGCCAAGGGACATGCCTCTGAAAGGCAACCGCCGTGGCCTTGGCTCTGATAGCGTGAGCATGCATATTAGCTGGCAGAGGTTTATGCTGCCCCTCGTCTGCCTCCTTGATGGCCATAACCTTCCATCATGCTATGGAGGCCTTGGAAGCCTGATAACCAGGTTTTGGGCCACTGAAGGTGACAAATAGAGCCTCTGATTTGCGGAAGCTATTCTGTCGAGGTAGAATTTTAGGGCTCGCCTAACATCTAGACAGTGTAGTACCCTTTGAGGCTCGTCCTTAGGGTCTGCAAAAAAAGTTGGTTGGACTATCTCTTCACTAAAATGAAAAGACAAGACCACCTTAGGTAGAAACACTGGGTGTGTTGTAAGCTCCACCTTGTCTTTATGGAAAGTAGTATACGGCTCTGAAGGCACCAGAGCCTGCATTTCACTGACTCTGCGTGCAGAGGTAAGGCCCACTGGGAGGGCTGTCTTAATGGTGACCAGCCTGATGTCTGCAGATGCCATTGGCTCAAATGGTTTATGCGCCAGGGCGCGCAGGATCACATTGAGGTCCCACACCGGGTGTGGCTTCTTGATTGGTGGGTAGAGTCTGGTCAGGCCCGCCAGGTGGCTTTTAACCACGAGGTTGGAGGAGGACAAAACCTCCTCCTCCAAGTTCCAGTAGGCTCCGATGGCCACCAGATAGGTGCGTTATGTGTCTACTTGCACCCCAAGTGGGCGAGGTGTGCAGAGAAGGATAGCACGTCATCCAATATGCAGGTCAGTGGATCGACCAGAAGCTGCCCAGTGAAAAAACCTGTTCCACTTGCTTTTGTACTGGCTCCTGGTAGCATCACTCCTTGTGCCCTGTATGGGTGGGGTGGATGACCTTGCCTCCCTGTTGTGATAGTAGGTGAGCTGGGCCCAGCGGAAGGTGTATTGGGGGCTGCTCTGACAGCCTGAGGAGTTCCGAGAACCAAGGTCTTGCCGGCCATCACAAACAATTAAGATGATCCATAGGTGTTTGGCCTTCCGTTTCTTGCACACTACCCTATGAATGAGGGGAGTAGGAGGGAAGGCATATGCGTGCATGTTGTTACACTGAATCTGCATCACATTGCCCAGTGAGCCCCAGCCCTGCCCCTGCCATGACGCGGATTGGGGACACCTCCTGTTGTGCCAAGTGGCGAAGAGATCCACCTCGGGATGACCCCACCTGTTGAAGATCCCCTGAAGGACTTGGTGGTCCAGTTGCCACTCGTAGTTGTCGCCACCCAACCTGCTGAGTCTGTCCGCCTCCAGGTTGGACTCCCCCAGGAGGTGAATTGCTGTCAGGTGCATGTTGTTTTCCAGTGCCCACTCCCAGATGTTGAGTGCTAGCGTGCACAGGGGAGAGGGGACCTGCTGCCCCACTGCTTGTTGACATAATACTTGCTGGTGGAGCTGTCCATTTGAATGAGGATCATCCTGCCACTGATCAACAAGAGGAAGGCTTTGAGAGCGAGCCAAATGGCCATCAACTCCAGCCAGTTGATGTGGGCCTCCTGCTCCTGCCGTGACCATACTCCATGGACACTGTGGCTGTCAGGGGAGTTGCTAGGTCTAGAAAAGACCCGGGGCTACGCTGATGTCGGAACTGTTGGGACTGGCGGCTAGCTGGTCTTTTGGCTGTAGCTCCTGAGATTCTATCCGGGGCTACAACCAAAAGATCAGGTGCTATAGCCCCCTTAGCCACCCTAGCAACGCCCCTGGGGCTGTCCATTGTAGCTCCCCAACTCTCCAGGGATGAATCCGTGGTGATGGTGACCTGTTTAGCTGGTGGACGAAAGGGCCTACCTCTCCACAAGTTGCTGTCCTTGCTCCACCAGACCAGATCCTGGTGGAGTTGTGGTGGGATGCTGACTAGCTCCGCCTGGAAACCCCTCTCCTGATTCCAGGAGACTGCAAAGTGCAACTGCAATCTCCTTATCTTGAGCCTCGTGTGAGGTACTACCAGGAGGCATGCTGTCATAATGCCCAAGAGGTGTTGGTACCACCATGCAGAGGTCAGTGTTCTGCTGAGAAAGTGCCCCGTGGCCCTCTTGATGGCCGTGATATTGTCCTCAGAGGGGAATAGTCTCTCCAAGCACGTATCCCAGATGAGGCCCAGGAACGTTAGAAACTGCATGGGTTCCAGCTGAGACTTCTTGAGATTGATGGAAAATCCCAACTAATGTAGTGTAAGCATGAGGACGGAGGCTGTGTGGTGGACTGCCTCTGGAGACCCTGCCCTGATGAGCCACTCGTCTAGGTCTGAATAGACGTGGTGACCCTGGGCCCTGAGGAGGGCGGCCACCATGTTCATCGGTCTTGTAAAGACCCTGGGAGCCGAATTGAGGCTGAAGGGTAGAACCTTGTATTGAAAGTGGAAGCCCATGATCCTGAACCTCAGAAAGAACCGATGGGGCTGCCAGATCGGGAAGTGCAAATAAGCATCCTTCAGATGCAGGAAGCACATCCATTCTCCCCTGCACACTGTCTGCGCTATCAGTGCTGGGATAACCATCTTGAACTTTTGAAGAGGGAGGGAAAGGTTCAAGTTGGAAATGTCCAACACAACTCTCAGGCCAGCCTGGTTCTTCTTGTGTATGGCAAATATCCAGGAATAAAAGCCCAGACCCCACTGAGAGGCTTCGACTTCTTCCACCGCCTGACTCTCTACGAGCGAGCGAGCGAGTGAATTTCCGCAAACAGAGTTGTTGTCCCAATCTGTGGGAGCAGAAGGGAGGAGACAGGAGTAGGAGGGATTAGTAGCCCATGAACACTACAGATAGGATCCAGGGGTCTGCTAACCTCATGTGCCAGCATTGGTAGTGAAGGGCAAGCCTGCCCCCCACCGCAGACACGTGGACCTGGATGGGTGTCTCATGCCTTCTTTGCATCTGAGACTGAGTTAGAGGAGGGGTCTGAAAAAAGCCTTTGTGTTGCATGCGCCGGTGCTGGCTGGGGGACCTGTCAGGCTGCCTGCACCACCTTTCTTCGAAGCCCCAGAACCTGCCGAGGGACCGACCCTTGTCAGAACACTGGTGCATCTGCCTATATGCTTTGGGAGTGGCCTTCGTGAGGATGGATATGAATTTTGCAGTCTGGGAACAGTTTTTCTTCTTATCCAGTTCCTCATCCGTGGTGGAAAGGAAGAGGTTGCAACCCGGAAAGGGAAGGTCCAGAATGCGTTCCTGTATGTCCTGGTGGAACTTGGTCGCCCAAAGCCAGGCTGGCCTTCTGATGCCTTGAAGTGTGCCTGGCTTTTCACAGGAAGTTCCAGAAAGAAGTCGGTGATTTCCTGCCAAAGTGCTGATTGACAGCTACCAGCATAGCATCCGCATTAGTCTGATGCAGATGGAGGGAAGCGTTGGAGTACATTTTCTTCCCATATGCTCCCAGGATTTTCTCCTCCTTTGCCAGGAGTGCCGAGGCAGATGTGGCCAAAGCCAACTGTCGCTTGGAGTAGGTCAAAGCTGAAGCGATAACCGAGGAGTGTGGCTGCAGGTGTGCTGACAGCAAGAGTGGATCCCTCTCCATCTGTCTGAACCTGGCGCTGAGGCACCTGTTGGTAGGCTGCGCCCAATTGGGTTTAAGCCAATACCTTCTTGGCCAGTGCGACCACGTCCTTCTGCATCGGAATCCCTGTTCTAGCTGTGGGGCGTAGAGTGAGGACCTCTGCCAAGACCCCTGCGTCTGGTTGTTCTATCTTGGGCTGTGGAAGGCCCAAATATTCGGCCAGCCTGGCAATCCGTTCATGGAAGGGCTTGGCTGATGATGGCGTGTCCGGGTCCTCCTCTTCCCCTGTGTCAACCAAGGTGTCCTGTTGATCTGGAGCAGCAGAAGGAGTGCTGGGTGCCTGTGGCTGTGGCGTGCTGACCGGAGCTGGCGATTGTTGCGGCAGCTGTGGTGGTGCTGGCGTAGTTGGAACTGGCATGGGAAGTAGGAGCTCCATAAAATCCGGGAGCGCTGGGACCAAGGGCGGAGTGGCCGTGGGTTCTAACGGCAGAACCGGAGGAAGCATGTCCTTGATCACATCCCTAAGGATGACACCCATCTGCAGAGACCTCATAAGGGTCATAAACATTTTTTAAAAACCTGTCCTTGCAGGCCGGTGGAGCAGCCAGAGGCGTGGTTATGAGCGCAGGGCCCTGAGGGTGCTGAGGTTTGGACACACTCTGCTTTACTGTCTGCGGGATGCACCACCCCTGCGATGAAGAAAGGTATGTCATGGGCCACGTGCCTGGTGAAGACCAGTCCCATCTGGAAACTCTTTCCCCTACTTGTTCCCCGAAGGGGGATGGTGTCGGACGAGCCGCATCTAGTCAGGCTGCATGCCGCATGCCTGCACCGTGGCGCTTGCCCCTGCCTTTTCCAAGACTCTTGGCAGTGGAGGTTGAGGCTGAGGTCTACCCTGCACCTCAGAACGAGGCCTGGAAGGTGGATTGCCATCGGCTGAGTCCCCAGAAGTGCTGCGTACAGGCTCCCCCTCAGACATTTGTTCGGTACTAGGGCATAGCCCCTCGGGTGTAAACCCGGTAACAGAACCTTGCGGTCCCTCAGTGCCTTCACCAGTAGAGTCTCGCGACCCCTCGGCCTGACGGCCGGTAGCTGTAGCAGCTTCGGTACCTGCACTGGTACAAGAACCTGAAAAGTTCCTCCCGTTCGTGCACTTCCTGGGAAAGAAGTCATTCGTGCGGGGTGCGGATGAAAACAATGCCCCTACTGTGGGCCTGGACTTGTGCTTGACAAATTCCTTCAAGTCCTCTGGAAGTGATCTGCCGAAGAGCTCTCTCCACCGAGCTAACCTGTTCTACAGAGCACAAGATGAAAGTGCATTGCACAAGGTACAGCACTGCCAGCCGTGGTTGGGGCCAAGGCAGAGGAGGCAGAGAGCGTGGGGGTCGGACGTAGGGAAGAGCCCCTCACAGGCTGGACACCTGCTGAAGCCCGCTGACGTCGACATGCGCTGGGGAGGAGTGTGGCACCAGAGGACAGAGTATCTGAATGAAGACAAGAAGAAGAAGAAGACAAAAAAAGACTATTCTCTGGGGAAGTTTTCCAGGATCTCTTTCCTGAATGGTACGTTAACAAGATATTCCCAACCCACTGCAGAGCATTGTATTTAAAATGTGGAGTTGATACACATTTCAGGTGGCAGTTCATGCATAATTTCATAGGACCACCGAGGTGCAGGAGCCCTCAACACTGCAGGAGCAGTGGGCTAGCCCTCCACCAGAGTGCATCCACCCTAAGGTAGGCTCCCTGCCTATTTTTAGCCTCCTGGGCTCGAAAATCCCACCCACTGAAAAGTGCTCCTCCTAACCCCAAAATTACACATGAGCAGTGTAAATTATATTTTTATTGAAAAAATGAGCTAAAAAGCGCATTTCGAGCGTTTTTTCTGTGCCTCCATTGGAACACACAAGGTGTTCCTGCTTCAACACGGTCGCCGACCTCCTCCTTGCCATGGAGGCGACCACATGACATCCATGAGAGCCCCCATTGGCCAACTGCAACTACAGAAGGCCAATCAGGCGCCGGCAGGCAAACGCCGGCCCCCTCATCCAAAGGATCCTCATCACAAGGAACTTTTCCTGTCTGGAGCCTGTCCGGAGGCACCTGGGGCCTGGGCCAAGGACTCTGCCCATTTTCTGGTAAGCCTGCCCTGAACCTGCAGCCTACCCACTCCTCCCCAGAACCTAACCTTTCCACCTAATCCCTTCATGCGGTACACCTCGTGGGTGCCTCTGCTTTTCACTGACTTTGGACAATTGCTTGCGATCACCTGGTCTATTGTCAATATATAATATCTCACTATACTATTTAGCTCATTTACCAGTATTGCTTATCTGCTTGTACTGTATCCTCTTGTGCAGCCAACTGCTACCTTATTATGCCTTGCCACCATTTAGCCTCTGCCTGCCCCACTGAGAAAATGGAATTTAGGCATTGAATTTTGTTGAATTGTGACCCACTTATGACCTGCCTCTGAACTACCTAGCACTAGTCGCACGATCCCCCTATCATTTCTGTCACATACCAGCGGCACACACCAGCTGCGCACACACACACACACAGCCACTCTCCACTAACATGATGCCCAAGAGTGCACCTCCCAATCATAGCATAGTTTCACTCTTCCGCACTCTCCCTGCCACACTCCGCTCAGCCAGCCTAACAGCCATCCTTATAGCCCTCACTATAATGGCCTCTACGCCTCCCCACATATTCCCTGCACACTTCACCCAGCACCCGACACTAAATTTACGTGCCGCAGCACCAGACTACAACATCACACAGTCTCGGCCACCTAGCCTACCCTTCGACTCCGCAATCTCAGAAATCGATCACTTCCTGGGTATTTACTCTGCTCACCCACACCCATCACGACTAGAAACACCAGATTAGGCACCCGCACTGCACCACTACCCCATACTAAGATGAGCATAGGCACTGCCCCTCTCCCCCCACCACCCCAACATGCCTCTACACTACTTCGCATTAAGCCCCTCACTACCACACACCACAACAAGCACACTTCACCCCATACTAGTACAAACAAAAACATCACAGGCACACAACACCCACCTCTTAAATGTGCACTACTGTACGTACGCTCCCTACCTGCACATGCCCTCGAGATAAATGATCTACTATCCACACTTAATCTGGACTTACTTTGCATCACCGAATCCTGGCTCAATGATGCCTCCTGCCCAGCCATCGCACTAGCCCTACCCACAGGCTACACTATCCTTAGGCAAGATAGATGTGATAAGAATGGAGGGGGAGTCACCCTTATCCACAAAGACTCACTATCCATTAGATTAGCAGACCATAGTACATGGGGTGGTAATGCTGATATCATATCAGCCAAGCTTACGCCATCCCCCAATAATCTAATCAACATCCACATCCTATACAGACCTCCCAGACTCCCAGCTGACTTCCAAGAGCACCTCTCCCATCGACTCAGCAACATTAAAAAGTCCTCCAAAATCCTTCTATTAGGAGACTTAAATTTAGGATACAATGATCCTAAGGATAAATCTGCTGCAACCCTAGCTAAAGAACTTGCAGACTTTGGTTTCTCCCAAGGAGTCCTCACCCCCACTCACTCCAAAGGCTGCACCCTTGACTGGGTCATGGATCACAACTGTGCATCCAACATTACCTCAAACACCGCCCTTCCATGGACGGACCACACATGCATCGAATTCCTCATCCCCACCTAAACCTAAGACTCTCACCCACGCACCACCTGCCACAATAAGAAGTTCTAAAAAACGCAGACATCTTGCGTCCCCACCTTAAAAGCCCCTGCCTAGCACCACCTTTCTCTCAGGACCCAATTATACTATCAGCTATCTTCAATGATACTCTCACCAATGCCATAATCTCTATAGCCCCACCTGAAAGTAAAAAGGAAAAAAAATAATTTCACTGCAACTCTTGGTTCTTCCAAACCCTCTGAGCTCAAAAGCATCAGTCGCTTAAAAACTGGCAAACGGATCAGAGTGATCTAAATAAGAGCCTCTTCAAACAAATAGCCCTCCAATATAAAAAAGCCATTTTAGCTGCAAAATCCAACTCCTTCAATGATAGGATCTCAAAGGCCAACTCCCAAGGTAAAGAACTATTCGCAATCTTTAATGAATTAGTCACTCCTCCGGCTACCGGTGACGAGATAACTAAAGACAAAGCCTGCTGTGCCAGCATTCAGTCCGCCATGCGCAACAAAATAAAACTCCTCCAGAACAAAATCCAAAACCACTGCAAAGCCCTCCCAAACCAAAAATCCAACCGCCCTACACAAGACAAGCGTAGTAATCTCAATCACGCTCAATTCTCCTTCAGAGACGTCACTGAACCTGAGGTCCTTAATCTCATCAAAAACCTCAAACCATCCCTCTGCAAAGCAGACATTTGCCCTCCCAAAATCATCAAAGAATGCACCAATGACCTAGCACCCCTGATTACTGCCTTCATTAAAGCATCTTTCCAAACAGGAACTATCCCAAACAATCTCAAGGAAGCCTGGGTGCGGCCACTTCTAAAAAAGGCCACACTTGACCCAGCGCAACCCAACAACTACAGACCGATAACGACAGTCCTGTTCCTCCTAAAAATCCTGGACAAAGCAGCTCAGATCCAGATCCAATCATGCATAGAAGCTAACTCCATACTAGGCAAAAGACAATCTGGCTTCCGTGTCGGGCATGGAACAGAATCCGCCTTATTAGACCTAAAAAATCAAATCTCACAGATCATGGACAAAGGCAAACCTGCCTTGCTCTTCCTTCTCGATCTATCAGCTGCTTTTGACCTGGTAGATCACCAAACACTCACCACCCACCTGACCCATGCAGCCCATTTCTCAAATCAAGCAGCATCCTGGATCACTTCCTTCCTTGAAGGAAGAGCCATGAAGGTCTACTCCGACACAGCTCACGCAGATCCTACCACTATAAACTGCGGTGTCCCCCAAGGATCTTGTACAGCCCCCACCTTCTATAACCTCTTCACAAAACCCCTCTTCGACCTACTTGACTCCATGGGTGTTGCATATACAAACTATGCAGACAACACTCAAGTACTTTTACCCCTATCTGGACTCTATCACCAAGACGCCACGGCCCTTTACAACATCTATGCCACTATCCAAGCTTGGATGGCAATCAATGGCCTCTGTCTTAATGGGGAGAAGACTGAAATTCTCATCCTGGGCCAGACAAACACATTATTGAAACTAAGCCCCCAGTACAACAACTTCAACATAGACAACTCAACCATCTCCGTATCATCTTCTGTCAAGACTCTAGGTGTTCACATTGATGCAAATCTATCGATGAACAAACAAGTCAGTGCCATAGCCTCTGCATCAGCGTTCAGCACCAAACTCATCAATGCCATTAAACGCTACTTATCCACCCCCAACCGCTTGGCCATAGCTAGAGCAACTATAGGAGCCAAACTCGATTATTGCAATGCCCTCCTAGCTGGCACCTCCACCAAAAACATTCACAGACTGCAAACCACACAAAACAATGCCCTCAGAGCCGCCATGAGCATCCCTAGAAGAGACCATATATCCGAAGCCAGACATGAATCCCGGTGGCTCCAGGTCAAAGACCGTATTACTCTGAAAATCTTCACCATCACTCACAGATGTATCAACAAAACCGCTCCAGCATACCTATCTGAAGCAATATCAAGGACCACATCCACTCGCCACACCAGAGCTCAGTACACCAACCAGCTACACATACCACAAATAAAGAGAGCCACAGCAGGAGGTCTAGGCTTCTTCTATATTGCACAGAAACTCTGAAACTCACTCCCTGCCACCCTTAGAGCTGAAACTTCCATCTCTGTCTTCCACAACAACCTCAAGGCCACTCTCCTCAATAGCAAGTGGAGGACTGTCTCCTCAACTTCTGCCATGTATATTGTAATATAACACAAATGTAATATAACTATATTGCAACCTGTATATATACTGCTAATGACTATGTAACTATATTGCAACCTGTATATATATTGCTAATGACCATGTAACTAAGTAACTAAGCTTTGTACTGTAACAAGTGTCACAATGTCCTTGGGCTGTTGTGCGCTATATAAATATGAATAAAACAAAAACAAACCTCCAGACGGTCAACAAGCACTTCTAAACCCTGCCCTTCCTGCCTGATGGTGATATAAATTGTAAATAATGTTATCTATGTGTGGCTGAGAAAGAGATGGCTGTTGGCAATTTTCTTGAATTATCGAATTCATTCAGCTTATGAGGCATATGCTCTTTGCAAATTGACATGTTACAAAGACGTCATATTTGCAATTTCAAACGATCTGGTTAAAGCTTGACGGATAAGAATTATATCAGGTTATATATGGGATTGCCATAAATTCATTCAGATTTCGTAAATGTGCTCTGTATATGCTTTTATCATTTTAGTTTTAACAACTTTGTTTCATGTATGTTTATTTGTATTTTTAGCATGTATATTGATCTGGAAAATGTGTTTATATGTTTATATTGATGAATTATATGCGTCATGTACTGTATGCTTTTATGGGCGAGTTCCTAAATTAAAATAGTTTTGATTGATTAATTTATGCTTTTTATGTCAATTAGGTGTGGCACAAACACACAGCTTTGTAGAAAATCCCCTTCCCTCTCCTTCTAAGACCCTTCACTACCAAGGGACCTGAGTGCAACCTCGAGATTGCAGTGTTTTTGGAAGGTCCATTCCACACCCATCCATATCCCCTCTGTTGATACCAACTCCCTGCACGTCACCATCCCGCAGCAACTACGATCCCTCACTCTTTTTTTGAGGCCAAGATGGTGCATATTTTGACGAATCCACACACCACTTATCTTTCCCTGCTCCTCATATTGTTGTGAAGAACTCCTTGCAGGGTTGCTGCAACACTCTGATTCCGAAGGCTTGCATACATGTCAATACCCAGTGAGGTGTGGTATTTGAAGATGCAGGGATTGCATCTTGGACTGTATGAGCAAGGTCTTGGATTTGTGGGAGACAGCATGGTGGAGCTCTAAGAAAAATGAACACATCTTATGGCCCTGCCCGTTCCAGAAATTCCAGCATACAACTGAACATAGCAGCTACGCCTGTTATGAGGTTTGAGGCATCTCTTTCTGCCAACCAACATACGAAGGAAGGTGAAATAGGTGACTGTGGTCCTCAAATTCTAAGCAGCTCTTCCTCTAAACCAAAAGTGTGTGCCTCCCAAATCCCTTAACATAAAGCTCATACTAATGTCTGACTTTTCAGACTGCCCCTTTCCCTCATCTGCCAACTCACAGGTGGTTGCTATCTTCCTCATGCTATACAATGCATAAATTTAAGACATAGGGCCTCATCACGAGTTGGGCGGTAACGCCGGCGCTAATAGCGCTGGCGCTATCTGCCCTACCGCCAAACCCACCGGCGCTATTAGCGCCGGATCACGGGTTTGACAGATCTGGAAATCCCCATTCCCCATTGAGCCCATTCGGGAATGCCCCATTCCCCATTGGGCTCAATGGGGAAATTTCGCGCTCTTACTGCCGGCGGATTTCCCGCCGACGGTATGAGCGTGAAATTTCGCCAGATTTCCCCCCAGCTCAGAACTGGGGGGAAATCAGCCAAAGCCATGATCTGGCGGACCCTTAAATGCAGCGGTAATAGCGCTACCGCCGCATTTAAGGGTTACCGCCAGACTTGTGATGAGGCCCATAGAGAGAGCAAGAGACCGATAGTGGGATTGGCAGGTAGCAATGTGAGCTAGAGAAATGGGATATGTCTGCAAAATGCAATGGTTAGGAATGTAGGGTTGCAGGTTGTTTTGAATTGTAAGGCCTTCTCCTCCCCTTCCAAAGACTAACCAATTCCCCTCTAAGGCATTCCAGCCACCACGGGCTCAGCCTTTAGCACATCAACACTAACTGAGCCAAGACTAAGATCTCCTTTTAAGTCCTTCCACACTCTCCCACATCAGATGCTAACCAGACTGAAAGCGCTATATTCGATCAGATCTTGGGCGGTTCCCTAGAGACAACATACTCCTACGTTTCTCCCCAAACCCAAAAAGGCAGATTGGCACTCGGGACGCAGGTACTTCCAACCTGCACCCATCCACACCACAGTTTTTACATCTGCCTGTCCCACTGTCCAACTGTGATCGATCCCCCCACCTCCCTTTTTTCTTCTTCCAGAGTCACACACAGCGAGGCCACTAATAGAGGCAGAAGGGCACTATACAAAACCGTATATATTATGTGAATGACCCTAGAACCTTTTGGAAATTAGATGCTAGGGGTTCAGATATTTCACTAATGAATGTTCTTTGCATAAAATTACCAAGCACACCAGAGAAGACTCCCCCCCCCATTATTTACCTTGATATTAGAAAGATGCTACCTTCAGATAAAGGTGCAGGCCCCAATACTGTGCCGCAAAGTCTGTGGAAAGCTAATGTGGATCTTCAGAGTCCCCTATTGGGCGATGCTTTTAATGGCTATTGGAAGTCCGGCATTGTACCTGATAGCTGGCGATAGATACACTTTCGTAGTTCCACTTGATAAGAAAGTGGACAGACACTTGCCCAATCTGACCATCCAATCTCCATATTGGCTACTGCTGAAGAGGAAGTGCCAGACATCAACCACACTCCAGCCACTCCCTTCGAAGTGCCAGGAACATTCACGCTAAAATATGTGACGTATGGAGAACAAATAAACCAGCAGAGAGCCTCAGTCGGGCTCTGCCCAGTGCCTATCGGAGTAACAGCACCTATTGAAGTACTGACACCTAAGCAAACCTGGAAAGTAAGGTATCCACTGAGAAATCCATATCTACAGACACGACAAAAGGACATTTGTCAGAATGGAATACCCGAAGAAGCCAAGAAGATACTAAAAGAAGATGACTGGCGACGCCATGAGATATCTGACTGACACACATATATATTATACAATGACCCAAGAATGCTGTTAAGGAGACGAAATGCCATGGATAAGTGACATCTTGGGCCTAAGGTGAAACAGGTGATTTCAAGATGAAGAAACCTATGCCATATGCACGATGAAGACATTAAGCCAGTTTAAACGTGTACATACGCAGGAAACCGCAAGAAGCGAAGAAATCGTGAAGCTTGCTTATGCTTAGTAGTAAAATAGATTGTGGCAAGCGCCAACTATACATATCTACCACAAAAGCACTTTATAGACAAGTGAAAATCCACTAAGCACATGAGCAGAATCAAATCAAGGTTATTAAAGGTCTCAAGAGGAGAAGGCCTCAACAAACAAATCGAGAATTAAAGACGGAGAGAAACTCTGCTGAAGTTAACCATGCAAAGAAGTCAAGGTTGTGTCAGGCTGGAATAGGCTAGCAATGCCTACAGTTAAAGAGAAGAATAACAAGAGTCTCCTGTTCAGCAAGGTCGAGATAAGCTGCAGATGGTAAACGACTGACAGAAGTAAATCAAATACACAAAATTGCATGAAGAAGAGGCCTGTTTTACGGTGTCCTAGTCACGTGGCAAGGCAGGCTGAAAGGGATGAGACTTTCACACTTACGCATGGAGCCTTGCAGTATCCATACTCCTTAACTTTCTCAGACCAAGAAGCAGGCTCAAGGCCAAACTACAAGGCAGAAATTGACACATGGCCACCGAGGTGATGAATGGTTGTAACATAAATTGGAGGGAAGCTGGGGTGGAAAAGTATGCGTGGGCTCAATGGCAACCCAATCATAGTGGACCATGTAATCTAGCATCCTATGGAGAGTAGAGGCAATGGGACATCATACTTTTTGTGACTTTTACGGTGGCCAGTTTGAAGGAAGGGCTTAGTTGCCCCACCTGATATTATTATCCAATCCCCTCTCCCCTTTATCATATACAGGTATAGTATCTATGTAAAAGTTACCTTTCTATAACCAATCAAGTTTCATGTTAGGTTTTTAAGATTACACATCGATGATGACGAGTTTTTGGTATAAATGTTGTTGTTTTTCTGAAATTAATTGGAGTTTAAGCGAGAAGGAAGATTGAGCGGTTGCTGATGTTCATTTAACTCCCTGTTTTCTGTACTTGTCATTAAACGGACCCTTTGCCAAACTATTGAGCTGTCATTATTTGGTGCAAGAGTACGAATCTGCATCCCCATCTATCTCGAGGGTGCTGCTGCTCCTCTTAAAGGGCTGTTTGGAGAACCCCAGTCTTATGGGCCGGCTGGGGTCCATCCAGTTCACTTCCTCTAGAATCTTTGGGAGACTGGCTTATAATAGATTCAATTAATGTGGTTCTGACACTATGTGTTGCCCTCATCTCAATGTGGATTTAGGAAGGGCTGTTGTTCAATGGAACATGTTCTTACCCTTTATTTTTTGTTTTCTAAATATTACATTCTTATGGGGACTCCTATCTATTTAGCTTTTTTTTTAGTTTAGCATTTGACATGGTTAACTGGGGGAAGCTTTGGGGAAGTCACTCGTGCGGGGTGCGGATGAAAACAATGCCCCTACTGTGGGCCTGGACTTGTGCTTGACAAATTCCTTCAAGTCTTCTGGAAGTGATCTGCCGAAGAGCTCTCTCCACCGAGCTAACCTGTTCTACAGAGCGCGAGATGAAAGCGCATTGCACAAGGTACAGCACTGCCAGCCGTGGTTGGGGCCAAGGCAGAGGAGGCAGAGAGCGTGGGGGTCGGACGTAGGGAAGAGCCCCTCACAGGCTGGACACCTGCTGAAGCCCGCTGACGTCGACATGCGCTGGGGAGGAGTGTGGCACCAGAGGACAGAGTATCTGAATGAAGACAAGAAGAAGAAGAAGACAAAAAAAGACTCTTCTCTGGGGAAGTTTTCCAGGATCTCTTTCCTGAATGTTACGTTAACAAGATATTCCCAACCCACTGCAGAGCATTGTATTTAAAATGTGGAGTTGATACACATTTCAGGTGGCAGTTCATGCATAATTTCATAGGACCACCGAGGTGCAGGAGCCCTCAACACTGCAGGAGCAGTGGGCTAGCCCTCCACCAGAGTGCATCCACCCTAAGGTAGGCTCCCTGCCTATTTTTAGCCTCCTGGGCTCGAAAATCCCACCCACTGAAAAGTGCTCCTCCTAGCCCCAAAATTACACATGAGCAGTGTAAATTATATTTTTATTGAAAAAACGAGCTAAAAAGCGCATTTCGAGCGTTTTTTCTGTGCCTCCATTGGAACACACAAGGTGTTCCTGCTTCAACACGGTCGCCGACCTCCTCCTTGCCAAGGAGGCGACCACATGACATCCATGAGAGCCCCCATTGGCCAACTGCAACTACAGAAGGCCAATCAGGCGCCGGCAGGCAAACGCCGGCCCCCTCATCCAAAGGATCCTCATCACAAGGAACTTTTCCTGTCTGGAGCCTGTCCGGAGGCACCTGGGGCCTGGGCCAAGGACTCTGCCCATTTTCTGGTAAGCCTGCCCTGACCCTGCAGCTTACCCACTCCTCCCCAGAACCTAACCTTTCCACCTAATCCCTTCATGCGGTACACCTCGTGGGTGCCTCTGCTTTTCACTGACTTTGGACAATTGCTTGCGATCACCTGGTCTATTGTCAATATATAATATCTCACTATACTATTTAGCTCATTTACCAGTATTGCTTATCTGCTTGTACTGTATCCTCTTGTGCAGCCAACTGCTACCTTATTATGCATTGCCACCATTTAGCCTCTGCCTGCCCCACTGAGAAAATCGAATTTAGGCATTGGGCCTCATTAGGACCCTGGCGGAGAGGGTATTACGCCAGCGTAGTGCATGGCGTACCTCTCCGCCATACTACGAGTTCCCGTAGCGCCATGGAGGTTTTCTCCGCCTGGTTTTACCAGCCGGAGAAAACCATGGCGCTACGGGACCTCGTTGTTAATTACGCCACCGTATTTTACGGTGGCGTAATTAACTCCTTCCCCACTCCCATTATACCCTATGGGGCAAAAATGGGAATGGGGAAGGGCAGAATGGGGATTGGGGATTTACCGCTCCGCCGAGGTCGGAATGGGGCGGTAAATCCGCCAACCCCCATGGCGCTATCGGCGGCTTTCCGCCATGCTTCGCGGTGCATTTAGCACCGCGAAGTCCGCCTGGGTCGTAATGAGGCCCATTGAATTTTGTTGAATTGTGACCCACTCATGACCTGCCTCTGAACTACCTAGCACTAGTCGCACGATCCCCCTATCATTTCTGTCACATACCAGCGGCACACACCAGCTGCGCACACACAGCCACTCTCCACTATCATGATGCCCAAGAGTGCACCTCCCAATCATAGCATAGTTTCACTCTTCCGCACTCTCTCTGCCACACTCCGCTCAGCCAGCCTAACAACCATCCTTATAGCCCTCACTATAATGGTCTCTACGTCTCCCCACATATTCCCTGCACACTTCACCCAGCACCTGACACTAAATTTACGTGCCGCAGCACCAGACTACAACATCACACAGTCTCGGCCACCTAGCCTACCCTTCGACTCCGCAATCTCAGAAATCGATCACTTCCTGGGTATTTACTCTGCTCACCCACACCCATCACGACTAGAAACACCAGATTAGGCACCTGCACTGCACCACTACCCCATACTAAGATGAGCATAGGCACTGCACCTCTTCCCCCACCACCCCAACATGCCTCTACACTACTTCGCATTAAGCCCCTCACTACTACACACCACAACAAGCACACTTCACCCCATACTAGTACAAACAAAAACATCACAGGCACACAACACCCACCTCTTAAATGTGCACTACTGAACGTACGCTCCCTACCTGCACATGCCCTCGAGATAAATGATCTACTATCCACACTTAATCTGGACTTACTTTGCATCACCGAATCCTGGCTCAATGATGCCTCCTGCCCAGCCATCGCACTAGCCCTACCCACAGGCTACACTATCCTTAGGCAAGATAGATGTGATAAGAATGGAGGGGGAGTCACCCTTATCCACAAAGACTCACTATCCATTAGATTAGCAGACCATAGTACATGGGGTGGTAATGCTGATATCCTGTCAGCCAAGCTTACGCCATCCCCCAATAATCTAATCAACATCCACATCCTATACAGACCTCCCAGACTCCCAGCTGACTTCCAAGAGCACCTCTCCCATCGACTCAGCAACATTAAAAAGTCCTCCAAAATCCTTCTATTAGGAGACTTAAATTTAGGATACAATGATCCTAAGGATAAATCTGCTGCAACCCTAGCTAAAGAACTTACAGACTTTGGTTTCTCCCAAGGAGTCCTCACCCCCACTCACTCCAAAGGCTGCACCCTTGACTGGGTCATGGATCACAACTGTGCATCCAACATTACCTCAAACACTGCCCTTCCATGGACGGACCACACATGCATCGAATTCCTCATCCCCACCAACCCTAAACCTAAGACTCTCACCCACGCTCCACCTGCCACAATAAGAAGTTCTAAAAAACTCAACGCAGACAACTTGCGTCCCCACCTTAAAAGCCCCTGCCTAGCACCACCTTTCTCTCAGGACCCAAATATACTATCAGCTATCTTCAATGATACTCTCACCAATGCCATAATCTCTATAGCCCCACCTGAAAGTAAGAAGGAAAAAAAATAATTTCACTGCAACTCGGGTTCTTCCAAACCCTCTGAGCTCAAAAGCATCAGTCGCTTAAAAACTGGCAAAGGGATCAGAGTGATCTAAATAAGAGCCTCTTCAAACAAATAGCCCTCCAATATAAAAAAGCCATTTTAGCTGCAAAATCCAACTCCTTCAATGATAGGATCTCAAAGGCCAACTCCCAAGGTAAAGAACTATTCGCAATCTTTAATGAATTAGTCACTCCTCCGACTACCGGTGACGAGATAACTAAAGACAAAGCCTGGTGTGCCAGCATTCAGTCCGCCATGCGCAACAAAATAAAACTCCTCCAGAACAAAATCCAAAACCACTGCAAAGCCCTCCCAAACCAAAAATCCAACCGCCCTACACAAGACAAGTGTAGTAATCTCAATCACGCTCAATTCTCCTTCAGAGACGTCACTGAACCTGAGGTCCTTAATCTCATCAAAAACCTCAAACCATCCCTCTGCAAAGCAGACATTTGCCCTCCCAAAATCATCAAAGAATGCACCAATGACCTAGCACCCCTGATTACTGCCTTCATTAAAGCATCTTTCCAAACAGGAACTATCCCAAACAATCTCAAGGAATCCTGGGTGCGGCCACTTCTAAAAAAGGCCACACTTGACCCAGCGCAACCCAACAACTACAGACCGATAACGACAGTCCTGTTCCTCCTAAAAATCCTGGACAAAGCAGCTCAGATCCAGATCCAATCATGCATAGAAGCTAACTCCATACTAGGCAAAAGACAATCTGGCTTCCGTGTCGGGCATGGAACAGAATCCGCCTTATTAGACCTAAAAAATCAAATCTCACAGATCATGGACAAAGGCAAACCTGCCTTGCTCCTCCTTCTCGATCTATCAGCTGCTTTTGACCTGGTAGATCACCAAACACTCACAACCCACCTGACCCATGCAGCCCATTTCTCTAATCAAGCAGCATCCTGGATCACTTCCTTCCTTGAAGGAAGAGCCATGAAGGTCTACTCCGACACAGCTCACGCAGATCCTACCACTATAAACTGCGGTGTCCCCCAAGGATCTTGTACAGCCCCCACCTTCTATAACCTCTTCACAAAACCCCTCTTCGACCTACTTGACTCCATGGGTGTTGCATATAAAAACTATGCAGACAACACTCAAGTACTTTTACCCCTATCTGGACTCTATCACCAAGACGCCACGGCCCTTTACAACATCTATGCCACTATCCAAGCTTGGATGGCAATCAATGGCCTCTGTCTTAATGGGGAGAAGACTGAAATTCTCATCCTGGGCCAGACAAACACATTATTGAAACTAAGCCCCCAGTACAACAACTTCAACATAGACAACTCAACCATCTCCATATCATCTTCTGTCAAGACTCTAGGTGTTCACATTGATGCAAATCTATCGATGAACAAACAAGTCAGTGCCATAGCCTCTGCATCAGCGTTCAGCACCAAACTCATCAATGCCATTAAACGCTACTTATCCACCCCCAACTGCTTGGCCATAGCTAGAGCAACTATAGGAGCCAAACTCGATTATTGCAATGCCCTCCTAGCTGGCACCTCCACCAAAAACATTCACAGACTGCAAACCACACAAAACAATGCCCTCAGATCCGCCATGAGCATCGCTAGAAGAGACCATATATCCGAAGCCAGACATGAATCCCGGTGGCTCCAGGTCAAAGACCGTATTACTCTGAAAATCCTCACCATCACTCAAAGATGTATCAACAAAACCGCTCCAGCATACCTATCTGAAGCAATATCAAGGACCACATCCACTCGCCACACCAGAGCTCAGTACACCAACCAGCTACACATACCACGCATAAAGAGAGCCACAGCAGGAGGTCTAGGCTTCTTCTATATTGCACAGAAACTCTGAAACTCACTCCCTGCCACCCTTAGAGCTGAAACTTCCATCTCTGTCTTCCGCAGCAACCTCAAGGCCACTCTCCTCAATAGCAAGTGGAGGACTGTCTCCTCAACTTCTGCCATGTATATTGTAATATAACACAAATGTAATATAACTATATTGCAACCTGTATATATACTGCTAATGACTATGTAACTATATTGCAACCTGTATATATATTGCTAATGACCATGTAACTAAGTAACTAAGCTTTGTACTGTAACAAGTGTCACAATGTCCTTGGGCTGTTGTGCGCTATATAAATATGAGTAAAACAAAAACAAACCTCCAGACGGTCAACAAGCACTTCTAAACCCTGCCCTTCCTGCCCGATGTTGATATAAATTGTAAATAATGTTATCTATGTGTGGCTGAGAAAGAGATGGCTGTTGGCAATTTTCTTGAATTATCGAACTCATTCAGCTTATGAGGCATATGCTCTTTGCAAATTGACATGTTACAAAGATGTCATATTTGCAATTTCAAACGATCTGGTTAAAGCTTGACGGATAAGAATTATATCAGGTTATATATGGGATTGCCATAAATTCATTCAGATTTCGTAAATGTGCTCTGTATATGCTTTTATCATTTTAGTTTTAACAACTTTGTTTCATGTATGTTTATTTGTATTTTTAGCATGTATACTGATCTGGAAAATGTGTTTATATGTTTATATTGATGAATTATATGCGTCATGTACTGTATGCTTTTATGGGCGAGTTCCTAAATTAAAATAGTTTTGATTGATTAATTTATGCTTTTTATGTCAATTAGGTGTGGCACAAACACACAGCTTTGTAGAAAATCCCCTTCCCTCTCCTTCTAAGACCCTTCACTACCAAGGGACCTGAGTGCAACCTCGAGATTGCAGTGTTTTTGGAAGGTCCATTCCACACCCATCCATATCCCCTCTGTTGATACCAACTCCCTGCACGTCACCATCCCGCAGCAACTACGATCCCTCACTCTTTTTTTGAGGCCAAGATGGTGCATATTTTGACGAATCCACACACCACTTATCTTTCCCTGCTCCTCATATTGTTGTGAAGAACTCCTTGCAGGGCTGCTGCAACACTCCGATTCCGAAGGCTTGCATACATGTCAATACCCAGTGAGGTGTGGTATTTGAAGATGCAGGGATTGCATCTTGGACTGTATGAGCAAGGTCTTGGATTTGTGGGAGACAGCATGGTGGAGCTCTAAGAAAAATGAACACATCTTATGGCCCTGCCCGTTCCAGAAATTCCAGCATACAACTGAACATAGCAGCTACGCCTGTTATGAGGTTTGAGGCATCTCTTTCTGCCAACCAACATACGAAGGAAGGTGAAATAGGTGACTGTGGTCCTCAAATTCTAAGCAGCTCTTCCTCTAAACCAAAAGTGTGTGCCTCCCAAATCCCTTAACATAAAGCTCATACTAATGTCTGACTTTTCAGACTGCCCCTTTCCCTCATCTGCCAACTCACAGGTGGTTGCTATCTTCCTCATGGGATACAATGCATAAATTTAAGACATAGGGCCCCATCACGAGTTGGGCGGTAACGCCGGCGCTAATAGCGCTGGCGCTATCTGCCCTACCGCCAAACCCACCGGCGCTATTAGCGCCGGATCACGGGTTTGACAGATCTGGAAATCCCCATTCCCCATTGAGCCCATTCGGGAATGCCCCATTCCCCATTGGGCTCAATGGGGAAATTTCGCGCTCTTACTGCCGGCGGATTTCCCGCCGACGGTATGAGCATGAAATTTTGGCAGATTTACCCCCAGCTCAGAACTGGGGGGAAATCAGCCAAAGCCATGATCTGGCGGACCCTTAAATGCGGCAGTAATAGCGCTACCGCCGCATTTAAGGGTTACTGCCAGACTTGTGATGAGGCCCATAGAGAGAGCAAGAGACCGATAGTGGGATTGGCAGGTAGCAATGTGAGCTAGAGAAATGGGATATGTCTGCAAAATGCAATGGTTAGGAATGTAGGGTTGCAGGTTGTTTTGAATTGTACGGCCTTCTCCTCCCCTTCCCCAGACTAACCGATTCCCCTCTAAGGCATTCCAGCCACCACAGGCTCAGCCTTTAGCACATCAACACTAACTGAGCCAAGACTAAGATCTCCTTTTAAGTCCTTCCACACTCTCCCACATCAGATGCTAACCAGACTGAAAGCGCTATATTCGATCAGATCTTGGGCGGTTCCCTAGAGACAACATACTCCCACGTTTCTCCCCAAACCCAAAAAGGCAGATTGGCACTCGGGACGCAGGTACTTCCAACCTGCACCCATCCACACCACAGTTTTTACATCTGCCTGTCCCACTGTCCAACTGTGATCGATCCCCCACCTCCCTTTTTTCTTCTTCCAGAGTCACACTCAGCGAGGCCACTAATAGAGGCAGAAGGGCACTATACAAAACCGTATATATTATGTGAATGACCCTAGAACCTTTTGGAAATTAGATGCTAGGGGTTCAGATATTTCACTAATGAATGTTCTTTGCATAAAATTACCAAGCACACCAGAGAAGACTCCCCCCCCATTATTTACCTTGATATTAGAAAGATGCTACCTTCACATAAAGGTGCAGGCCCCAATACTGTGCCGCAAAGTCTGTGGAAAGCTAATGTGGATCTTCAGAGTCCCCTATTGGGCGATGCTTTTAATGGCTATTGGAAGTCCGGCATTGTACCAGATAGCTGGCGATAGATACACTTTGGTAGTTCCACTTGATAAGAAAGTGGACAGACACTTGCCCAATCTGACCATCCAATCTCCATATTGGCTACTGCTGAAGAGGAAGTGCCAGACATCAACCGCACTCCAGCCACTCCCTTCGAAGTGCCAGGAACATTCACGCTAAAATATGTGACGTATGGAGAACAAATAAACCAGCAGAGAGCCTCAGTCGGGCTCTGCCCAGTGCCTATCGGAGTAACAGCACCTATTGAAGTACTGACACCTAAGCAAAGTAAGGTATCCACTGAGAAATCCATATCTACAGACACGACAAAAGGACATTTGTCAGAATGGAATACCCGAAGAAGCCAAGAAGATACTAAAAGAAGATGACTGGCGACGCCATGAGAGATCTGACTGACACACATATATAGTATACAATGACCCAAGAATGCTGTTAAGGAGACGAAATGCCATGGATAAGTGACATCTTGGGCCTAAGGTGAAACAGGTGATTTCAAGAAGAAGAAACCTATGCCAAATGCACGATGAAGACATTAAGCCAGTTTAAACGTGTACATACGCAGGAAACCGCAAGAAGCGAAGAAATCGTGACGCTTGCTTATGCTTAGTAGTAAAATAGATTGTGGCAAGCGCCAACTATACATATCTACCTCAAAAGCACTTTATAGACAAGTGAAAATCCACTAAGCACATGAGCAGAATCAAATCAAGGTTATTAAAGGTCTCAAGAGGAGAGGGCCTCAACAAACAAATCGAGAATTAAAGACGGAGACAAACTCTGCTGAACTTAACCATGCAAAGAAGTCAAGGTTGTGTCAGGCTGGAATAGGCTAGCAATGCCTACAGTTAAAGAGAAGAATAACAAGAGTCTCCTGTTCAGCAAGGTCGAGATAAGCTGCAGATGGTAAACGACTGACAGAAGTAAATCAAATACACAAAATTGCATGAAGAAGAGGCCTGTTTTACGGTGTCCTAGTCACGTGGCAAGGCAGGCTGAAAGGGATGAGACTTTCACACTTACGCATGGAGCCTTGCAGTATCCATTCTCCTTAACTTTCTCAGACCAAGAAGCAGGCTCAAGGCCAAACTACAAGGCAGTAATTGACACATGGCCACCGAGGTGATGAATGGTTGTAACATAAATTGGAGGGAAGCTGGGGTGGAAAAGTATGCGTGGGCTCAATGGCAACCCAATCATAGTGGACCTTGTAATCTAGCGTCCTATAGAGAGTAGAGCCAATGGGACATCATACTTTTTGTGACTTTTACAGTGGCCAGTTTGAAGGAAGGGCTTAGTTGCCCCACCTGATATTATTATCCAATCCCCTCTCCCCTTTATCATATACAGGTATAGTACCTATGTAAAAGTTACCTTTCTATAACCAATCAAGTTTCATGTTAGGTTTTTAAGATTACACATCGATGATGACGAGTTTTTGGTATAAATGTTGTTGTTTTTCTGAAATTAATTGGAGTTTAAGCGAGAAGGAAGATTGAGCGGTTGCTGATGTTCATTTAACTCCCTGTTTTCTGTACTTGTCATTAAACGGACTCCCTTTGGCAAACTACTGAACTGTCATTATTTGGTGCAAGAGTACGAATCTGCATCCCCATCTATCTCGAGGGTGCTGCTGCTCCTCTTAAAGGGCTGTTTGGAGAACCCCAGTCTTATGGGCCGGCTGGGGTCCATCCAGTTCACTTCCTCTAGAATCTTTGGGAGACTGGCTTATAATAGATTCAATTAATGTGGTTCTGACACTATGTGTTGCCCTCATCTCAATGTGGATTTAGGAAGGGCTGTTGTTCAATGGAACATGTTCTTACCCTTTATTTTTTGTTTTCTAAATATTACATTCTTATGGGGACTCCTATCTATTTAGCTTTTTTTTAGTTTAGCATTTGACATGGTTAACTGGGGGAAGCTTTGGGGAATTGTTTGAAAGCTTTGGTGGTACTATTGATACTTTGGAGGCAATTAAACTGCTACAAAAGGATGTTTGTGCACACAAGACTTCATGGTTACAAGTGGTGTACAACAGGGGTGCATTTTTAGCACCCCAGCTATTTAATCTATATACATATACCCTGAACATATAACCTGAAGGTGTCTCTTGTAACAAGTGGTTTGTTTGGTTTCCCGAAGGGCGCTGGTAATCCTGTATCTGTGTGAAGCTATGCCAATGAGTTTTGTTGGCTACAACCCCATATGCCCTACACAGATTCATGGACAGCTATGTTGCATATATGGAAGAGAAAGAACTCTCAATTAATAGTGGTAAAACTAAAATTATTATTGTGTGTGGTAAACACAAATTGAATTGCTATTTCACCCTAATTGGTGTAAGCGTGTGTGTCAAAATGGTCACTTATCGAGGAGTTACCTTTTCGAAAATTTAGAGGGATGGCACACACAGGACAACTACCTTGCACAAGGTCATCGAGTGGGTTCCTTGTCAAACTGATAAATTATCGCCATCGCCCGATTGCCTTGGTTGATTCCATGAGCAATGTACTGGCGTTGTTGGTGTTAAAACATCTGACTGAATCAGCTGAGAGAACTTTCAGACTTCATAAATTACAAATTGGATTGAGAAAGGGGCTTGGAACCTCTTTGAATGGGGTTGTCTTTACTTTGTTGTATAGTAACATCTTAAGAGATAAGAAGAAAGCACTCTGTGTTGCCATCCTAGACATGTATGCTGCTTTGATAAAGTAGAGAGTTATTGTGGAACAAGTTATCTAGCTGGGAGATTCCAGTAGGATTCTACTCGAATAATAAAATCTGTTTGCACTTAAATACAGAAGGAGCCTTGTCAAGAGAGATGTTGGTTGAGAAGGGGGTGAGGCAAGGGTGTGTCCCTGCCCCACTCCTCTTCAATCTCTATATGTCTGATCTTCCACTCGCTCTGCAGAAGGCTGCCGCTGTTAGGAAAGATTTTTATTTCATGTGTAATTGTCCCTCCAGTTGTGAACCCCCCAACTTTTTGCTTTGTTTAAACACCCTAGTCTGACTTTACCAGAGGAGCCCAGCCTTCTGCTGCACTCCTCTGGGCTTTTTTGCTCACTTTTTATGGGGAAACTGACATGCCCTTAAAGACAGTCAGTACTCGTAGACTTTGTTTCCCTTAGTCCTTGTCCATGTTGCAACTTTTCTGCAACATGTAACAAGTGTACAATGTACCTTACCGTACAGTGCACTTGGGTAGTCATTTCCAAAAGCCCTAGATACTCTCGAAGGATTTTTTAGGAGAAGTGCAGATGTGCCTTTGAGGGGGCTGGTGGCAGCTTATCATATTGCATATTTTAACCCTTTTTTGCCAGGTAAACTGTGATTACCGCGTTTTGCACGGTTAGGTGGTCTGGCTCCAAAATAGACACGCCATGAGGTTTTTTGTCCTTTCCTTTGGCCATCTTGCCCCTTCACCTTCCCCAGGCGAGCCAACCCAGCAGTCCTTATTTGGGTATGCATTCTCCCGTGAAGTGCCAAGCTTTCTCGGGCTGCTGCATGCCCTGTGTGTGTGTGCCCCCAGGATGTAGGCTGGAACGTCTGGTTCCAATACACATCATGGGTGCCAGAGAGTCTGGAGTGCTGTGAATGCCTGGGACCACCGTGGTCCATGACTGGTCCACGTATGGTATGCCTGTATGTGAGCAGATCTCCCATTGGGTCCTCTTCATTTTGGCGCGAAGCAGATTCTGGATAAGAGAAGTCCCCAAACACCCATACCATGTCGATCTCTGGAGTTCTCACTGAACGAAGGATAGGATCCAAGTATCCTAAAACTAAGAAGCCGAATCGAGGAACCGCTGGTGACCCGCTGGAAGGTTTTGCACCCTGAGCCCGCTGTCGTCCCGCTGGACCCCTCTGCATCTGGTCATCCTAGAAGGTCTGCGAAGACGCTTCAACCCATTAGAATAGTGGGACCAACTACTCTTGGCACCTTCATCTTAATTTGCAAGTAAGCCTTTTCGGAAGTGTCCCTGGGCCAACCAGTGGGCTGACCAGCTTGCGCAGACGTTTTGCCCGGATGCCGCCGCCGTTTCAAGGAGGCCCTTGAAACTTGGCACATCACAAGCTCTGTGTTCACGGTACTCTCACACAGAATTTCGACACTTGGCCACCGGTTAGGGTTGCAATTACTCCCAGGTCTTGAGTAAAGTGAGTGCGCCCAAACCGGAGTTTACACGGTTGCCGTGTCGCCCAGCCGTGGTGACGATCTTTGCAAGTTCATTGCAGCTGTTGTCCTCTGTGCCCTGAAGCCTGCTACAGTGGAACTGGCCTGATCCATCCACCAGGAGCAGAGAAATTGCCACTGTCCCGTAGGGGAATCAACGATGTATCTTTGTCACTGAAAGCTGCAGAGCCGCGAGATTGACGCGTTTGAACCTGCAACCGAAGTGACTCGACTGCCGAAGTTTGGTCCAGGGTTGCGCCAGGGGTCGGTGAGTAATTGAAACCCTAACCGGTGCCCCCTAACGCATCCATCCATTTTTACGCACAAGTGGCCCCTGAGGGCCCCTCTCCTTTCTACTGCTAGTGCGAACTAGCAAACTATTCCCAACTCTTAGAATCAACTCTGCCCTCAAGTGGAGGCCCTCCTCGAATAGTGGGAACCTATTCTGCATCACCTCACCTAGCTTCCTGAGCTGCTACAGCCCCTACAAAAGACCCTGCTTTGCCCATTTGAACTACCGCGTGCGCCAGCTTCGCACGTACATTTGAGCATTAGGCTCCTAACACCTTAGGGATTGGACTGCCTTTCAGTTAGGAATGTGTTTGATACAGAAGGGCCTAAAGACTATTTGCACTGCCTGCTTCCTTCCCTGTTTAGGTTGTGGACCCATTTGGTGCATTCGTCCTTTGGACCCCATTGTTCTTGTTTATGTGTGTATAGATAGGATTGTGTTGGTTTAATAGTATTGCTGTGATTTTCTTACTGTGTGTTGAATTGCAAAGGCCTGAGAATAAATGTATTTGTATTTTTGATATATATATATACTCCTGACTGGGAGTGATTTGTAAGTGTCCTTTACTCTGTGTGCTCATTGAGGTCTTTCAATCACCCTCACCCCTCCTGAGACCTAGTCTTGACCACTGCCATAGCTACCTTAATTGGTCTGACTTGTCCAGAAGGTTACCCTGTTCCAAGAAACTAGGCTGGCCTTCTGAACCTCTGCCCACCAGGTCAGAGTTCAGAAATCCATCTTAACAGCCACCTTCCCTCTTAGGGTGGGTGCAATGGAGGTAGCATGGTTGGCCTATGCAGTTGACTTAGTTCTCTTTCATTTAACACCAATAGGTCTCCAAAAGTCACTGAATGCAGTAGAGCAGTTTGCTACTGCAAACAAATTGGTTATTAACTCTGCTAAATCTCGTGTCCTGATTTATAATAAAGTGAGTAAATATAAAAACTTCACTTGGAATATCAATAGGAAATCGATATCTGTGGTCCAATCCTTGGTTTATCTGCGGTATACCTTTTAATCACATCGCCACCTTGTTACGATAAAGGTAAGGGTGGCCACAAATTTGGAGTCTGTGGTAAACCAGATGTGGATAACACCAGATGTTGTTACACACTAGGACTACTGATGCAATTGTATACATTGAAGTATTAGAACTAATGCCTACATCTATTAAGAGCTTGGGTTGAGAAAATCGAGGGTCGGTTTGTCTTGGCTCTCACCAGGTCTGTTCCCCTTGCTGTGATTTGTTGGGAATTAGGCTTATCATCTTGGTGATACACCATCAAATATAATAAACTAAGGTCTTACTAAGAGCAAAGATGATAATGGAGCGTCTCTGTTTAACAAATTAGGTGAGGTCCATAAGTTGGCAGGTCATATATCTATTGTGAACTTCATGGATGGGTGCGAAGAATTCCTAAAAGAAGCCTCAGTGGAGTCTGAAAATGGTCTCCTTTCCCTAAAATCTAAGCTTAAAAAAATGGGACAGGATTGAAAATTGGGAGACGATTTAAAACTACAAGTAGCCTGAGGAATTTAGGGTTACGTCTATTAGACTGCACCCCCCGTTTGCCTTATCTCTTAATATCTCCATCAAGAACATTTAGAAAAACCTTGCTTGGATTCTGTCTTAATTGTATGCCTGCACCGGAATTATTAGGTCACAGGATAGGTTTAGTCTATGAAAGAAGAACATGTAGACTCTAACTCGCAGCAGATTTAAACTCTACGGCATCCGTTTTTATATTGTCTGAAGTTCGCTGACCATCAAATAAGACTTCTGGGTAGGGTTGTACATTCCACGAGTGCAGTTTTTAGTGACAGCCTTTGGGCACACCTAATGGAAGGAAAATCTTTATCCCGTTCTGTTGCCCTTGTGAACTTTTTAAAAATTGTTTCTAAGCAATTGGGAGATATTCAGGCACTTATACATGATCTGCTTAGCTTGCAGGATGGAGAGGCCGAATGATGCCACATTATATGTATGGAGATGGCTGTCTTTTGATTTCTTTATATTGATCGGGAAGTAATATGAATTGTGTTGAATCTTGTGGGGTTAATCATACATAATGTGACTATTTTAATTCTTGCTTTTCTATTTCTGATGGTGGTTTACTTAATTTGAAGGGGAGTTATGAAATTAATTGTATAATTGGAAGTATTATGAGGAAACAACTCTTTGTTTTTAGTTGTTCTGTGAAATATTTATTTTGTAATTGTTATTTTAAAATCTTGGCCTAAAAATGTTTTTGACAAAGGTTTAATATTTAACCAATACACAAATAAAGGAATACATAAATAAATAATCAAGGTAGTGTGACAAATATGAACAATTCGCCCCTTCTCCCCAGAGGGGAGCCTCCCCCTTTGAAGCTAGGGATGTGAGCCTGTTCAGCAAGACCCTCCATGGGGGTCTGGGCAATTGGGACCTCACTGGGAGTGACTCCCCTAACGTGGACAAGAACTCCCATCCCGCCAAGGAACTCCCGGTCCAGAACAACTTATCTGCCTACACGAAGATTGGAAAAACTGTTCGCACTTCTGTTTTCAAACCATCAAACATTAAAAAACAATTCAAACCAGTTGGCTGTAAGTAATGCTGGTTCTCACCTGACCACTACAGTCAGAGAAGGACACACCCCATTGATTTCTGTTGACGTACATAAAGGCACGAGGAAATTTGCATCAGAGAGAAACTCCTACGTAGGGAGATGGAAGACCCCTACGCAGAGGCGAGCCTCTGACAAATCTCAGTTGTAGCGGGGCAGATCCACGCTCGACCACAGAGCCAGCTGTAGCATGGAAGGCCAGTGAAGCGCTAGACGTACACCGTAAAGCTGGTGTCCTTACCGATCAAGAGGCAACAGTCAGTACATAAGTAGAGACAGAGAAGAACCCTTCACTTCTGGTGGCGTGACCACGAAGGAGTAGTGGTGGGCCAGGGGCCCTGCAACTGAGATCGAGACCAGACCACTGAAGGGAGCTCAGATTCCACATTAGAAGAAGAAGCGTAGCTGGCGAGACGAGCAGCAGCCGGGAAGAGGTCGTTTCTATAGAAGGAGTACCGCTGAGAGGTACGGACACATTGAAATCTGGCCGGAGGAGACAAACTGTGGTTTGTAGTTGAGCCTGAGAAACCCAAGCGGGCAAGTGGCCCATATAAGTCAAGTTGAAAGGAATACAGACATTCTGCAGTTATGCTGGGGAAGCCAAACAGGTTACAGGAACCAGAGAAATCTGAGCAGGCAAGCGCCCCCTGAAAAGCAGAGTGAGAGGAGCACAAACACTAAGTTAACACTGGGAAAGCCGCAAGAGGTTACATGAGCCTAATAAAGCTGGGTGGAGAGATGCCATATGGGAGATGAAATTATTAAAAGATAGTACGATCTGGAGACCACAGGACTCTGGGGAGTCCAAGTACACAGATTGCAGGAAGGAGAACTGTGTTACAGTGGAACGTGGAGGGTTTCAATATCATCCATTGACAAACTGTGTAAACTCAAGACAAGTCTTACCAAGTGATTGGGTCAGGCAGACGCCAAGGTTAGAGGCCATTGTTCCGTCCTCCTTTAAGTTAGGTTTTTCTGTAGTGGTAGGGCCAGTTAGGTATTTAGGATTTGGACTCTGGACTATTTCTGTTGGGACTTTGACGATCACCCTTAGTTTTTATTTTATCAGGCAGGAACCTTCCCTTACTGCAGTGGGGCCAGATAAGCGTTTTCTTCATTATTTAAATAAAACCATTTTGAATCATGTCACATTGTAGTCAGAGTCCTTCTTCTGGTACACCACAGTCTGCAGTTGGTTGTGGCAGATCAAATGGTTTATAGAGCCAAGTTTTATTTTCTCCATTGTTCTGAATGATGGAGACCATGGGGCTTTGAGGATTATTGTACGCCTTAGGTTAGTCAAGATTGTTTTTTAAAACACATTCTGCAGCTCCTGAACTCTGTCCCCTCCTTCTCAATGCATAAGTTAAATCACCTGTGCATCATAGATGAGGTGAAGCCAAGACCAATTGGTAGTGGGCTTTACTTATGGGTCAAATCTCATGCACCGTTGTGGCTGGCCATTACGGAAGACATTGTAGCTTGAGAGTTTTATCCTAAGAATCCCTAGTTGGATGTTCATTCATAATTAATGAGTATATAGGCCTTTCATAGTTTTGATTTCCCCAGAGAGCTAACCAAAGAAAAGGCTAGAAACTTGAAATACATGGAAAATGGCATGAGGAAAGAGAAGCGGTGGACCTTAGGAAACAAACAGAAACATTGCCTAGATATCAATTCACAGCTCTATAGAGAGCTATCTAATCTGCGTTCCAGCTATTTCTTCAAGACCATCTTTGACCCGCCTCTGTTTTAGTTGGCTTTCGGAAGCACTATATCAAAATGGAAGGGTGAGCCTTAGGTTATAAATATTGGCACCTTGTGTACAAGTTATGAAGAACGGATTGTTTTTAATTCTTATGCTCCAGTTATGCATGCATTTGTAAACGTACATTAAACCCTCTTCTAAAATCAAGGGGATTGAGGCGGTATTTAGGGTTTATAGTGAAAATGTCGACTGCAAAAATGTCGAAAAAAAAGGTAGACATTTTTTTTTTTCGAATGTGTTTTTTAAAAATAAAAAAAAATGGGGGGGTCCCCCCCCCCACCCAACCCCCAACCCCCGTTTATTTTTACTAGCTAAACCCAAAAACAACATACAAATAAAAAAAAAACACATTCAAATTTTTTTTCGACATGATCTTTTTCAACATTTTTTTTTAGATATTATAACTGGATACCGGTATTTAGATTCAATTAATTTACAAATGCTACCTGATATTTCAACTGTTTGGGCAGTAGAGCACTATATAAATGTTGCTTTAAAGATTAGGGGCAGAAAGACTGCCTGGCAAAGTAGCAAATAGCTATTCATATTCATAGTTGGTACATTAACTGTACTTACCATTTGTTGAATGTGAGGAAGAATGTAATGATTTAACCATGTTAAATTGACCCAGTTAATATTTACATCTTCATTTGTTATTTGCATTGTTAGTTTGTATTGGATTTTTTGGGTTTGGCCACCACCCTCACACTCCTGATTTAAGCCTTCACTCAACACCCTTACTTTCGGGTCTCTACAGCCTCTCCTTCTTCCAATCTTCTCGTCTCACCAACAGCCTCCAAGATCCAGTCATCTCCTCCAACCACCCAGCCTCTCTATCAAACCTCTCCAGCCCGTCAACTCCCACAATATTTACTGGCTTGGGCCCCTTGGTTTTATGGTGCTTTCTCTCCAGCCAGTGGGCTGGACTCTGTGTGAGCGTTTCCACCTGTGTGCCCTAATTGTGGGCAGGCTGTGATTACTTACTGCTCCTGGGCTCACCTGTGGTCAGTCTGGAGCTGGCCAAAGTCTATGGAGGGCATTACAAGTTTGCCGGTATCCCGACTGTAATTCCGGCTGGATTACGGCAAACTGAACCTAGCATTTCCGCCACCTGATATCCAGGAATTTCCAGGATATTACAGGTGGCAGAAAGGGCAGTAAATTCCCATTCCATGGAGTCCCATAGGACTCGAGGGAGGGGATTGCCAGTATTTCTGGCACGTGTAATACTGGTGCTGGAAATACCAGCAAGTTTATGCCAGTGGGGGCCAGATTTACCTCCAGCTCCCTTCTGGGGGTAAATCAGTGACCCCCACCGGCAGACTTGTAGGTTGCCAGTCCGAGAAAATTGCAGTCACAGAATTACTGGCAATTTTCCCAGACCGGCAAACATTTTAATGACCCCTTGTATCTGGGCTGCCCACTACCTTGGAATCCTTTTCCTTCTTTGTTTGTATGCCCAACACTGTCTGTCCAAACTCCAGATTCCATGTGCCTGCAATTTAAGAGTCAAAAGCAAGAAAAGGAAACGCTCTGCCTGGCTCTAATACTACAAATGAGTAAGGCCAAGAAAAGGCTGACCAGCAAAACTTTATCACACGAGATCAGGAAATGTTGCAATTCCTCATTGACATGTCCTTTCCTTTGTCATAGGTGCTTTTCCACAAAGTCATTGGGCCTCATTACACGGTAGGCAGTGGACCAAGGTGCTGTTAGCACCTTGGTCCATGCCGGTAAATTACCGGTACCGCCATGGAGGAAAGGGGAATTACCGCCCTATTCCAAGGTTGGCAGGGCGGTAATTCCCCCTTCCCCATTCCCATTTTTGCCGCATAGGGCATAATTGGAATGGGGAAAGTGCTAATTACGGTACCGCAAATTGCGGTACCGTAATTAGCACCCTGGTCCCTTTGCGGGTCCCTACTTTAACGGCTGGTCTACACCAGCCGTTAATGTCGGGTCCCGCAAAGGGACCTCGTAGTAAGGCGGTAAGGGTTAACGGTCACCCGTACCATTACCGGTGACCGTTAACCCTTACCGCCTTCCGTGTAATGAGGCCCATTGACCCATTATTCTATTGAAGGTGAAATTTCAATGCGAGAGATTTCCCAAACTTGGAATTTCAAGTATCTTTTCTGTGAAATGGCCTACACTGGTTTGGGGAATGTTTACAGCACATGACTCTAAAGCTTTTTCCCCCAGACTATCCCATCACTGCAAGCAGCATCATATTAGCAGAAGTATGAGTTTCAAAACCTCATGTGGAGTGAGGTGACAATCTGCTGGCTCTTTATCTGGAGGGAGCGGTGTGTCGGTTTATAGCAGTGCGGCTCCCAAGGGTGGGGCCTGATGACTACATGATTGTAGGGAGTGGTGTGTGTTTTGGAAGCCACATGCTTTTTTTGGGAAGGGAGGGAATGTCTCATGGAACTATCCCCTTCCAAGTGATGGGAGCCGAGGGAGAGTGACTCGGGGATCCTCCTCATTTCACCTTATAGCTCACCATCCAGTAACTCGGGGAGGCAGTCATCTCGGAGTCGCACCCCTGCCCCGTAGAACAAGGCAGGGGACCTCATTGTGGTGGCCCACTCACGGGGCACAGGAGCGGGACACACCAGGGACCGGGATCACCCAGACAGTCAGCTCAGCTGCGATCACGCAGCGGACCGAACCGCAGGGGGCACCCTGCAGGGTATGGATCACCAGGCCCACACACCCGTGCTGGGGGCACCCGGCAGACATCAGCCTCGGCTCTGTGTACACACAGGCCGGGGGTGCAATACAGGCTGTGGTCACATGGCAGACACAGTGGGGCACACCATCAATAAAGAATGGAGCGCAGAGTTGCTTCTTCCTGGGTCTCTGCTGCAGTGCCTGCATGTGCATGCAGAGGCCCCTTTTATTGGCACAAGTCATGACTCATATTCTTAAAGGGGCAACATGCCCCGGTTAAAGGGGCGACACACAATACTTCTCCTTTATTATAACAAAACCAAAACAAACACAGTAACAGTGGCCTGGCAACCGAGCCCACAACTTTGGTGCATTCCAGTCCGCACACCTGTACTATCATGTACTAAAACACAGCAAACTTTGCTGCTTTCCAGTCCGAGCACCCACTTGAGGCCCAGTGGCCTTATATTCCTGGGTCAAACTGTCCTGCCTGGGGAGACACGCTCCCAACATCCTTCATGCTTCAGTTGGCCTGCCTTTGATGGAGCCGCCCCTCGTATTGCTGCAGGACAGGAAGAACACATCCTCGCCTTTATCAGCCTCTGGGTAGCCAAACTGCCTCCTCTGGTCTTCTCCCACTTGGACCGCAGCTGTTCTGGGTGGCTTCCTCCCTGTATCTTGTCTCATTTTCTCCCTTGACACACTCCCTGCTGCCGGCCCACTGGGCTGGCCTGTGATGGGGCTGAGCATACACGTGTGAAATTATCTTCTTTTCTGCACCTTCGGCATGTATGTCCTTTTGGCCAGGCACTCATGTGCGTGCGGCAGGCCCCATCCATAATGAGGGCACAACGTGGCGCCCATCTCTCTTCATGGCCACTCCCCTTTTCTTGCTGGCTTACTTCCTTGCCATTTTCCCACGACACACACATCCTCCAATTTCACCCGTTGCATGGGGGCTTCCAACTTGAGCTGCTGCCTGGAGATGTCCATGGCCGAGGCACGCACCTCCGCCAGCTCCTGGGCACAGCCCAGGTCTAGTATTCGGTCCAGACCCAGCCCTGGCCCCCTGAGGACCTGCTTCCACAGCTTGGCAGAGCTACAGCCTTAAATGATCTGAGTCCTGACCTCGTCATCCTCAAAGTTGGCCAGAGTGCAGGACAGCGCGATGCTCCGAAGCTTGCCATGAAATGCATCTAGGCTCTCCCCTTCCTCTTGTCTCGTGCATCTCATCCTGAACCTTTCATAATCCCGGTTGATCATGGGCATGAAGTACTCGTTCAGTGTTCCAATGGCTGCGGCATACAATTGGTCACTGGGCCGCAAAGTCTTAAATAGTTTCTGCATTGCTGGGCCTGCTCAAAATAGCAGAGGTGGCAGTTTCAGCCGTTCCTTATTCTCGGCTGCCACAAAATACAGCTCGAGGTTCTCCACCCACGCCGTCCTCCGGGGTCCTAGACTGGCAAGTGCTCCTACCACATCAAAGGCATACAGAGGCACAAGCTGTCAATTCTGCCGATAGCCACTTGGGCGTCATTCTCCTCATCTCCCATGATGGGCACCTGACGTTGCACAGTTTGTTGTCACAAGGGATGGGCACCTGACGTTGCACAGTTAGTTGTCACAAAGGCGCTCGAGCACTCCCTGGGGAGCCGATAACCTTCTGGGTTCCTGGGTTTCCCCACCAGTGATCACTTCCTCCGGATGTTCCCGCAACACCCTGCTGCCCAGATCCAGTGCCACAGTGGGTGTGATCTTTACCCCCTCAGTGCTGCTCTGACACAGTGCACAGAGGAACACCCCCCCAAGGGGCAGTTGAGGGATTGTCCTTGTACACCTGCCCCATACACGCCAACTGATGGATGCAGGCCCTCACTTGATCCCTGCCTCATGTGCAGATGAGTTATATAGACCCTCACATGGCTCCTGCACCGTATGCAGCAAACGAGGGATGCCGGTGTAACGTCACTTTTTGCTATCTGTCAGAAAATCCTATCGGTAGGAAAATCTGACAGGAATTGTAATGTCATTTTTTGCTACCTGTCAGAAAATCCTACTGATAGGAAAAAGTGACGGGGTAGGAAAATCTGACAGCCTCGTCTGTCATTTTTTCCTACCCGTCAGAAAATCCCACTGAGAGCTGGCATTGGGCAACCCACCCAGGGGTAGGAAAAAGTGACGGGGTAGGAAAATCTGACAGCCTGGCCTGTCATTTTTTCCTACCCGTCAGAAAATCCTACCGACAGCTAGCGTTGGGCATACCCACCCAGGGGTAGGAAAAAGTGACGGGGTAGGAAAATCTGACAGCCTGACTTGTCATTTTTTCAGTATCCCTACATATTATCCCCACCAAAAATATTGCCGTATATGTGGTTGTTTGTCTTGCCATAGGCGATATTTTTGGGGGGGATCATTTGTGGGAGCGGGGGTTGCGGGATGTCCCTCATACATTTAAAAAGAATGCTGGGGTTGCGGGGGCTGTCCCCCGCAGGGTCCATGGCTGAATATTGCCACAAAAATACTGAGAGCAGGCATTTGCCCGTGTACCGGAAAAGTGGGGTAAGTGGAGTAAGAGGTTATGGAAACAATTCCTCTTTTTTCAGGTTGATGACATACCCAAGTGGATTAAAACTTTTTGGGTCATCGTACTGCCTGAAAGTGCATTTTTAAGGATGGCATCTTGCACAACCTCTATATCCCCCACCACTGCTTTACTATTTTGATCATTATTATTGCGAAAACACAATACAAGGACATGATTGTTGACGGCTATAGGCTCAAACAATATACGACTTAGAGATTTGCCAACAGGTTGAGCTTTGTCTGCACCTTTTCTGGCAACATGTCACAACAGTACTTTACATATTGAAATGTCCATATCTTTGGAAATGTTATGTTATGTTATGTTAAAGGTACTTATATAGCGCACCGTTGCCAACGGAATTGGTCCCCAGGCGCTGTGGCGGATCTGTAAACAGGATGAGGGCAGGTAGGGTTAGTCAAGGAGGAGGGGAGTAGAAGAGTGGGAGAAGTGGTGTGCTGTTGGCAGCTTCAGCTCGGTATACACCGAGTGCTGGGCTTTGGTGCAAGTATCGGATCGGGCGAGGCCTCGTGTGCTGTAGGTTCGCTCTATGTGTTGTTGATGCGGTGTGGTAAAGTGCGAGTGGGTTGAGTATGCAGAAAATTGAGGGTTGTGTTAGTGTGGTCTGTATCCTGGTCCAGGTACTTCTGGTTCCATTTGGAAAAATGCCACGACCTCTGCACACATAGGGTACATATCTGCATGCAGGTGTGCACTCACTTTTTTATAGCTTGCATGTAGCCGTACAAGAGGTTGCAGTAATGGGGTACACTAATATGGATGAGAAGAGAATTCAGGGAAGGACATAGAGAAAGGGGTACAGGGAAGGAAAGCCGACTGCGGCATCATTGATTTGTTGGTGGCTCTGCAGCTGTGCTCCTGCTGAAGCCATGTTCCTGTGAGGGCATTGCTTCGCTGATGCCATGCTTTGCCCTCTTCTGCCGAGGTCAGCGCAAGGTGCACCCACACATGTGAGGTACCTTTTTCGTCGGGACACCTGTGGGAACGCGAGAAGGTATGACATCTGTTGTTGGCGATGTGTTTCGGTGAGTGGACACAGGGAAATGTCTCTGAAATTGGCTGGAAATGAAGACAATTCTCAGACATTTCGCTCTGGCCACCCACCGAAACACACCGCCAGCAACACATGGCCTACAGGTACCTGTTTTGTGCCTCTACCTTCCTGCGTCCCCACACGTGTCCTGATGAAAATGGTACCTCACATGTGTGGGTGCACCTACCGGGAGCGCAAAAGGAAAAGGGTAACCCACTGGGAACCCCAAGCCTTTCGCCACTGCCCGTTTTGTTCATGTGAGCAACCTACAGATTTGGGCCTAGGGTGTCGAAGCCAGCAAGGGAAACAGGGAACCCCATGCATTTCCCAAAAGAGGACACCCCTGGGAATCCACACATGGCCCAATTGGAGGGGCGGCCCATCTCATGCAGACCTCGCAGGGGCAGATAAGGGGGGGCTGTCCTGCACTCCTCCCTGGGCTCAGGTGTCCGTTCCTAGGAGCAGATATCTGGTCCCAGGGAGGGCTGCATGACATGGAACCCACTCCGTTGTGGCTGGGGGGTGAGGGGGTCAATGCCCCATCCCATTAGACAATTCCCAGACCCTTTGGGGTGCCCCACAGCCCCCCCTAAAAAGCGTTCCACCATTTTCACTTTTTTCCTTTAGTAACCCAACTCCCCTTGGTGCAGAGAGGCACATTGATGTGCCAATCTGGCCCCGGGGTGCCCAAACCTTACTGCCCCACCCACTGGAGGCCTGTCCCACCATTTTTGGGGGCCCTATCCCCCTCAAACCAAATGGGTGGCCGGGGCACCTCATGCAGGCCTCCCTGGGCCTCCTACAAACGGCTGCGTGAGGTACACCCCCCTCCATTTGGGGTGGGGGGGAGAGGGCCCCCAAAAATGGTGGGACAGGCTCCCCAGTGGGTGGGGCAGTAAGGTTTGGGCACCCTGGTGCCAGATTGGCACACCAATGTGCTCCTCTGTGCCAAGGCAGGTATAGTAAACAAAACAAAAAATGGAAAAGGTACACTACACTTTAGGGCGGGCTGAGGGGCACCCTAAACCGCCAGGTAATTTTCTAATGTACTGGGGGGTGACCCTCTACCCCCCACACCAAATGCACGGGGGGCATCTCATTCAGCCCTCCCTGGGGGCAGATAAGAGGGGGGCATCTCATGCAGCCCTCCCTGGAGTCAGATGCCCCTTCCTAGGAGCAGATATCTGATCCCAGGAAGGGCTCCAAGGGGTGCCCCCATTTATCCTTGGGGTGAGGGGGAGAGGGCCACCCCCCATTTCTGTAAAATATATCCCTGGTGGCTAGTGACCCTCATCCCACCCAAAATTCCCTTTTTCTCATTTTAATTTTTTAGTTTTTTTTGGTTTTGCCCCCTTCCCTGGGGGCAGATGATCAGCCATCTGCCCCCAGGGGGGGCCTAACCTGCAGGCCCCATCCTTTGGGGGGCCTGCACACTAATTCCTGGTAGCCCTCCCCTGACTCCCCAATTGGATGGGGGGTCACCTCATGTACTCCTGCCTGGGGCCATAAATCTGCCCACAGGGAGGGCTACAAGGGGTGGCCCCCCCTTTCCACTTGGTGTGGGAGGGGGAGGGCCACCACCATTTCATGGGGCAAAAGAATCACAGGCCCCCCACCCCCATCCCCGTTCTATTTATTATTATTTTTTTTTCTTTTTGCCCCCATTCCCTGGGGGCAGATGATCTGCCCCCAGGGTTGTGCACATATGTGCCCCCATGCTTTGGGGGACAAGGGGATCCAGGGAGGCAAGAGGGCTGCTTACTTGAAGCAGCCCCCCTCCCTCCCACGTCACAAACATTTCCATGGTGGTCCAGTGGGTTGCTGGTCACGGATCGAGCGCTCTGCGCTGATCCGTGACAAGCAATGCATCATATACGTGGTGTCCTTGGAAAGGGGAGAACCTCCCCTTTCCAAGGACACCAGTTTTTCCTATATCCCTGGTGGCCTAGTGGGCCCCAGGGACCCAAACCCCCTCCCACCTCCCCCCTTCCCAGGGGTAGGAAAAAGTGACGGGGTAGGAAAATCTGACAGCCTGGCCTGTCATTTTTTCCTACCCGTCAGAAAATCCTACCGAGAGCAGGCATTGGGCAACCCACCCAGGGGTAGGAAAAAGTGACGGGGTAGGAAATTCTGACAGCCTAGCCTGTCATTTTTTCCTACCCGTCAGAAAATCCTACCGACAGCTAGCATTGGGCAACTCACCCAGGGGTAGGAAAAAGTGACGGGGTAGGAAAATCTGACAGCCTAGCCTGTCATTTTTTCCTACCCGTCAGAAAATCCTACCGAGAGCAGGCATTGGGCAACCCACCCAGGGGTAGGAAAAAGTGACGGGGTAGGAAAATCTGACAGCCTGGCCTGTCATTTTGTCCTACCCGTCAGAAAATCCTACCGAGAGCAGGCATTGGGCAACCCACGCATGGGTAGGAAAAAGTGACGGGGCAGGAAAATCTGACACTGGAGAGAGAGAGGCATGTATTACTACCTGCCAACCCTTAGTGCACTCCCAAGGGAATATAATCCCAAAACATGTAAATGTGGCAGGCACGTGAGCTCCGATAAAGCTTCCACTGCTTGCGATTCTGAGTTTAGCTAAAGGTGTCGATCTCTTTTATCTAGGGTTCACAGTTGGTGGGGTAAATAGAATGGTCTAAGTTCACTTCACAGAGTTTTACAATAAGTATATTAATTCATTGATGTAAACCAATACAACTTTTGGGAAAGTAAAGAGACCCTTCATGGGTTGTTTTTTTAATCAAACCAAAACAATTTTTTCACTTTCAAAATTCGTCAAGATCCATAATTTGTACAGTTAACGACATCTTATTCATAAATACATAAGGTTCGTTTCTTTATGTACATAAATTCACAAAGACCCTTTAGGGTAACAACAAAAAATAACACATTTTTAGAGTAGCAACAAGAAAAGTAGTCACACAGATTTCCTAGTTATAGTCAACAAAACAAAATAGTATCCAGATTTATCAATGTGTTGCCAACGCGTTTCAGACTTTTTTGACAGTCCATCTTCAGGGCTAAATGATACTACTTCTTCCAAAATTCAATTCCTACGGTAAAAACATATAGATAGTATTACACTCTAAGTGTTTCAAAACTTGTTCAAGATAAAACAGCTTAACACGTGATTGTAATTTATAATATTACATTTCTGATACCAAAAAACAGGTTTACTCTAAATTTGTTCAAGGTAAAACAGCTTAACAACACGGGATTGTAATTTATAATATTATATTACTGATACCATAAAACAGGTTTACTCTTAACGCACCTTTTTCTGATGCCACGGGCATCTGCTTTCTGATTTTTGGACAACCTCTTGTAGATAGGTATGGCTGCACCTAATCTGTTCTGTGTAAGGACACCCGTACTTCATGGAGTTTATTCTTCGTCAACACAGTTTCTAAAGAAAATGGGAAGGAATAGTGGTCTGCTTAGTGTATCTGTTACTGGAAGGTGTTTCAAGATTCACAGGTTACACCAATATAGAACGGAAATTCCATTCCCCCCTATGGTGGATCTGGCTGTATTATCCCAATCAGGTAAATGGTCTGGTTGTAGTATTCGAGTCAGGCTAGAACCAGTCTAATCTCTTAGAATTTCAAGATGGTTACTGTAGTGCGGTTATTCTCAATCTAAGGCTACTGCCCAATAAGCCTTGCTGAATCATGCATTTTGTATAAATAGTTGTAGGGTGCTAGTCAGACCGAATCTAGTCTGGCCCCTTAAACCTTCCATAGAGTTTATCCAGTGCAGTGGTTCACAATCAAAGAGATTTTGCCTAATAGGATCGTATAGATTCTGTCTCTTACCCACACGTCCGGCGTGCATGTATCCACGGAGGTCCTGAGGTCCACGGAGCATCGGGTGCGGTGCTCCGGTCTCTAGCGTACTTACTGATTGTGGTTTTATGTGTTTGTCCCAGGGGTTATTGCGCATGTTTAACCGCGGGCTGGACCGCTAATCTATAGTGCATGCGCACCGTAGTGATCTCTATCCTACGTGTGTGCGCATGCGCGTGAGCGGGCTGGACCGCTAATCACTTGCGTGCGTGTAAACGTGGGGATTGGTAGAACTCTTATCATGCATGCGCGAATGTGCAGTGCGCAGCAACGACTGCTGGTACACTGTTTCTTTGCGCATGCGCAGATATGTTTCTAACAGTGCCTCGGGAGCGGGCTGTGTATTATATGTAAGGGCTGATCAGAGCCACGAATGGTGACCTGTCGGTTCCAATACCAGTAAGAATGTCTGTCTAATTGGTAAGAACTGTTGGCTCGAAACTATAAAAATTAAAAAAAAATTTAAAAATCTTAATAAGGGATTATTAACCTGCAGGCCCCATCCTTTGGGGGGCCTGCACACTAATTCCTGGTAGCCCTCCCCCACCCCCCAATTGGATGGGGGGTCACCTCATGTACTCCTGCCTGGGGCCATAAATCTGCCCACAGGGAGGGCTACAAGGGGTGGCCCCCCCTTTCCACTTGGTGTGGGAAGGGGAGGGCCACCACCATTTCATGGGGCAAAAGAATCACAGGCCCCCCACCCCCATCCCCGTTCTATTTATAATTTTTTTTTCTTTTTGCCTCCCTTCCCTGGGGGCAGATGATCAACCATCTGCCCCCAGGGTTGTGCACATATGTGCCCCCATGCTTTGGGGGACAGGGGGATCCAGGGGGGCAAGAGGGCTGCTTACTTGAAGCAGCCCCCCTCCCTCCCACGTCACAAACATTTCCATGGTGGTCCAGTGGGTTGCTGGTCACGGATCGAGCGCTCTGCGCTGATCCGTGACAAGCAATGCATCTTATACGTGGTGTCCTTGGAAAGGGGAGAACCTCCCCTTTCCAAGGACACCAGTTTTTCCTATATCCCTGGTGGCCTAGAGGGCCCCAGTGCCCCATAGCCCCTCCACCTCCCCCCTTCCCTCGCCTTTTATTTTTTTTATTTTTCACCCCTGGGGGCAGTGATCATCTGCCCCCAGGGGTCTCCAGCACTGTGGCCTCATGCTTTGGGGCCACGGGGGGAAGGGGGCCGCTTATCAAATCAATCAAATGCTCTGCGTTCTAATACTCCATTAGCACCAGAACCTCTTTACAGTTTACCCACCCGATATCAATTAAGATGATGCCAAAACCCCTGTCCACTCAGAGTCAGCCAGTAGATGGGCAATAGTCAGCCTTGCATGTAACATCCTTAGAAATGTGGGCTTGCAATGTGTCTCCAATGGGTGGCACTTCAAGAGGTGGCACAGGGCAGCCCTTTTTAGGAAGACAGCTCAGATGCTAGGCGGATTCTCGTAGGCAAAGTGGCATTCATCAATAGGAGGCACTAGTGCATACTCTAGAAAGGGGACAGCAAGAGAGCCTTCTCTGGGAAAGATGACCATAAGCAGAAGACTATCCCTGTCCACGGAATCCAGGTGCCTGTGGTCCAGGGCTGAACAAACCCGCATTCACTTATGATGAGGCAGGCGGGAGCATGTCCACGCTGCTCCAGAACATTCAACAGTTTCTAGTCAATAGTGAAGTCTCATTTATTGTGCGAGGCATTACAGCATCCAATGCATCTATTCAATTTCTTCACATTTCACTGAAGTTAGTCTCAGAATTGTCCTCACGGATTAGTACCCCACAATAATGAACTTTGTATCTGTTTTTTGGACTGTCAGATGCCTGGAGAATGAAGAGGTCCACAGAGGTGGAGGGGTAAACCCATCCTCAATGACAGGTAGAGGCTATTCTTATCTATAAATCTTCCCAGTGAAATGCCTTCCATCTCACTGAAGTACCAGGATAAAGTCGTGTTTACCACATCTTCAAATCATTTTGGCTGTAAAAGGTGGGATTTTCATCGCCATACTTCTCCCTAACATGCTCTGTAGTTTGGCATTTGGGGAGGTTCTCTGTCTGTGCAGTGCCCTTAAGAGTCTGCAGTGAAGTGTAAACATGCACAGCAATCACCTTACAATTGTACTTTGAGGCTCCTCCTTTATCTTTGCACTGCACCACGCAGTGATGGGTGCATATCTTTGGGGTGTTGGCAAAATGACAGAGATGCAAACAGCTTCAAGCAACTCAAGTTTCATCCTGTGGACATGAGTCTTACCAGTTCATATACAGTCCAAATTTGGACACTGCCAGTCCCTCCATTTTTTTCTGTAGTCTCCCACATAGTAATTTTCATTTATTTTACTAAAATTATAACATTTGTCCAAATTCATCCTACCTCGCAATATACCTGGACGTGGCATGCCAACACACAGTTCTGTGCCATTCCAAAACCCATGCCCCATGTACATGGTGGCAGGGGAGCCGACTTATGAATTTCCCGGGGGGGGGGCGGCCCAAATACAGGAAGTGACATCACTGGCAGTTATAGGACCACAAATTTGTATGTAGTCGCCAACTTGGTGCAACGGCGTGCGGGGGGGGTGGAGTAATCATCCAGGTTGTAGTAGCCCTCAAAAGGCAGAGCAACACAACTGGGATGGGGGAACAAAATGCCGTCCCATCCTGTGAGTGTGTCAAACGTCAGAGCAAAGACTGTGCGGGTGCCTCCTACCTTGGAGCACAATCTCACTAATTTGGTGCAAATCTCGCAAGTGGGAGCATGGGAATCCCCTGCGTGTGTGTGGGCTGCAGACCCAGGACAACATGCTCACTTCTTCAGTGTGAAACTCTGGCCAAGGCTCTTTGGGCAAGCATTCAGGATGGGTCTCACACATAAACAGTGTGATATATTGAGTGGGCACCTCACTCCTTGGAGCATAATATCAACCGTTGCTGGTAATCTCACAACTGAATGTACAGTTTCACTCTTGGTCATCTCACTGACCCCATGTATATTAATGGAGTCAGACTCCCATCTGGGAAGACAATTATATTTCTGTTAAAACACTCTGAATTGTCACTCCAGTTTTCTCGATTTATAGATCCATACCATATTCATTCAGTGTGTGCAGGGGTGATAACTTGTGTCTGAGAGAGCTAATTCTTTCATTCAGGAGAGATAAAGGCGTAACAACCCCCTGTATCTGGGATCAGGCTCATTTTGCCCCATGGCCCCTACAGAAGGAGTGAGCAGGTTTTAAGACCCTGCTGATTCTGCTATCCGACAGGCTCGAGCCTTCTATCCCTTGCCCCATCACGGCTCCCAACATCCTGAGCGGCAGCTTATGGACAGCAGGCAGCTCCGGACATGCCTGTTGCCAATTGAATGTAGACAGATCTACTATTTAGACACTGGGAGAGTGCCATGAATCCACATTGGTGGTGAAGAAGCACTCAACATACAGAACACAATGGAATAGTGTTGCAGTCCTGCTGAGAAATGACAATTATGAGCATGTGAGCAGTAGGCTGGATCAGTGCTGCCCCATAAAAGGTGTAGAAGTCTCTTTGAGAAGTGGCAGTACTGGCCCAACGGTGAGAAGTGTAGTATTTTCACATTAACTATGCTTAAGAACTTTGGGTTATTGAATAGTGCTGCTACATTCTGAGTAATTCCATCCCTTTAAATATATGAGCTCTTATATTACCACGACAGTGCTGAGATATTCTGATGATGACAGACTTGCTCAATAGTTCTGGTTCTGTATCATTAAATGTACTTCAGATCTTTACAGTATCGGAAGGATAGCTCAGGGGCAACGTGCTCTCCTTGGAAGCAAGACGACACAGAGCAACACAGGTTCGATCCCTCGGTCCGCGCAACACAGGTTCACTCCTTCGGTCCGCACAACACAGGTTCGCTCCCTCGGTCCGCACAACACAGGTTCGCTCCCACAGTCCGCGCTTAGAAACCTCTGAGTAGTACACGCATTATAAATAACCAATTCAAATAAAAAGAAATTCATCTGTTGAGAAGTGCTGGGGCCTTGTCAATACGAGTGTAGCAGCTCAACTGAGAGGTGCTGATGTTGTCCCATCAAAAATATAGCAGCCCCACTAAGATGAACTAGCATTGCCTCAACAAAAGCATAGTATTATCGCTGAGACGATTCAAAAATTATAGAAGCCCTGTTACAGCAATACTATCCAATCAAGAGTATAGCCAGCTAACTGAGGAGCACCAGCATTGCCCCATTTCAAATGCCCATAGCATACACTCTCACCACGTGCACACTCAGAGACATGCAAACAGTCTCATTTTCCCTCTCCCTGCCCCTGCTCCCTGCCCCCACCCTCGCTTTGCATCTGTACCTCCATTTGTAAAAAACCTTCTGGGATGGGTGTACCTCTACATCTGTTCACCCCTCTTTCCAAGAGGGGTGCACAGATGTACAAATACACCAAACCCGAAACGATTTTTAGAAATTGAGGGACAGACTTGTTTTGCATCTGTGCCTCCATTTCTAAAAATCCTTCTGGGTTGGGTGTACCTCTACATCTGTGCACCCCGGCGCACAGATGTAGAAGTATACCCAACCCAAAACGATTTTTAGAAATTGAGGGACAGATGCAAAGCAAGAGCCTCTTGCTTTGCATCTGTCCCACAATTTCAAAACATTGTTTTTCCTTGGCGGGAAGGGGGGGAGGTATGAAGGGGGGGAGAGGGGGAGGGCTCAGCCCCAACTTCATTCTGCCAGGGGGGTGGGGGGCGGCATGAGCACGCATGCTCAATCAGCAAGATAGGATTTTCTGATAGATAGGAAAAAGTGACGTTACACCGGCCCTCAGTCTCTTATATTTATTCCTTCTGCAGGTATACTACAAATGAGGGCTGCAGGCCCTCACGTGTCTTACCCCCTTATTCCTGGACTGCTGTCAGCGCCTGCCAAAGCTCTAGTATGGAGCACGCACCTCTTGGGGGATGGGTGCGCACACGCACGGCCTCACCTAACCCTGCCCACTTTCCTGATCAGATGGGTGGCGCAAGGACACGCAGCTCCTCTTCAGTCAGAGACGCCGGTGGCTGCCAGCCACAGCGCCCCTGTGGTTTCACCACTATGGGCCCGGTATTCCTCAGGCTATGCCAACTCTTATCGCAGCCAACGAAGCCTCACCTCCCACGTGGCCGACGCAGCTTCTGCTTCTTGGGCACGGAGCAGCCCTCCGGTAGCTCGCACTTAAATACGCACAGGGGCCCAGACCTCCTCGTCGCCAATGTGGTGTCCCACTCACAGGGCACCGCAGCGGCACACACCAGGGACCTGGATCACCTAGACACTCAGCACGCCTGCAATCACGCAGCAGACCGGACTGCAGGGTCTGGATTACCAGGCCCACACACCAGTGCTGGGGGCACCCAGCAGACATCCGTCTCGGCTCTGTGTACACACAAGCCGGGGCTGCACTACAGGCTGTGGTCACATTGCAGACACAGTGGGACACACCATCAATAAAGACTCAAACACAGAGTTTCTGCTTCCTGGGTCTCTGCTGCAATGCCTGCACGTGCATGCAGATGCCCCTTTTATTGGCACGAGACATGACAAAGTCATGACTCGTATTCTTAAAGGGGCAACATGCCCCAGTTAAAGGGGCGACACACAACACTCATCACAGCATCCAATGGAGGGTGAACTTGACACGGCTCTGCATTCGAAATTGTGTTGATATATGCTGCATCTTTAGAAGCAGGCCTTGCCAGAGCCACATGGATGAAAGAGTCCCTGTTCTTCTGATCCACAGCAATGGTTCATTTGTCAGTACCAAAGGGGTCTGTAATCATTACTCTCAGCTAATGGGTTCTGAGTGGGCAGCCAGGAGAGACATTTTTGCTTCATCTCTGAGCACAGAAGAGGACTGTTTTGACCTTCCCTCCTTTCTGTCCTTTGTGTTCCTTTTCTTAGATGGACAATAAGCAGGCTGTGGTTCTGTCACCCTTGCCAGTACCAATGGTTTGGAAACCTTTCTTTTCCGGTACCCGCCGCAATAGGCTGAGAAAGCCTGCACTTTAAGACTTTGCAAAGTCTCAGGAATCACAGATATATAAAAGTTACTTACCTGCAACTGTGGTTGTCCAGGATTTGTATCTCTCAGATTCAGAAGCCTTAAATAATGCCCTGTTGTCGAGCTGTGAATGTTCAGTATTAGTAAATCAATGTATACAATAATGAAGGTTTAATATACAGCCTTTCACCCTCATTTTGGTAATTTCTATCTAACACCAATGGGGGCTTAGAGTCTTAAGCTCCACCCCTGGAGGTCAGCTCAAGGTGTTGAAAGCCAAATCATTTAGTCTCTCCCGCCTCCCCATACACCTGCATTGAAATGGTCTAAAGAAATGAAAACTCAAGGTTTTCATCCGGTTTTTTTCGTTGTAATCACGTACATCCGGCAGCAGTACTTGTGGGGCCCCCTCATGGCATCACGGGGTATAGTGTGGTCTCCCCTGGCATGGAATGGATCTGAAAAAAACATAGGGGAGGTTAACAGTTTGATAATTAGAAAGTCGTAAGATATTTTAGATAATAAGTTTGGATGAGTCTTCACCAAGAAACATTCTTTAGGTCAGTCTTGTGTATTTGCTCAAAAGGGGCCTTCATGACCCTAGAAAGGACAGCGTTCAGTTCGCATGCAGACACCAAGATAGTTGACAGGGGGATTAAGACACCTTCAAGAATTGCTTGACAATGGGAGCTGCTAACAACAACGGTGTGCCCTTGTTACAAAAATAGTATGAGATTACCGAAAGGTACGCTTTATGAGACGATTGACGTAGGCCGAAATTTGCAAGAAGTTGGATGTACAGAAGTACTTGGCGAGCATGCACACTTCTGGGATCCAGTTTGTTATCCAGGGCCCAAAAATATGTGTTTCTGGCTGATAAGGTTCTTGCATGCACTAAGACTCATAAGCACTTGCCTCGGAGATCCAAGTGCTGATATCTGGCCCTCTCAGGAGCCATGTGGTCAAAGAGAGTGATGCGGACATGGGGTGGCTCAATATGCCACCCTCCCTGGTCAGGAGATAAATTGTCACTGGTAGGCAATATTCCTTAAGGCTGTACAGGACCGTGTACCAGATTTTCCTCAGCCAGGACAATGCTATGAGGATCTCACAAGCAATATTTCTTAACCGGTTGATGAGCCTGGTTATGAACAGAACTGTGGCAACATGTAGAGGAGCTGTCCCTTCAACGGCACTGAGAATGCATCCCCTTTTGAGCCCAGCTGGGGATATTGGCTGGCAAAGGTGAACACAGTAGCAAAGAGGTCCATGTGGGCATTCCCCACATCTGGAATATCTGTGTATTCAGTAAAACAGCGATATGCTCTGACTGAGGGTGTCTGCAAAGGTGTTTGCAGATCTGGGTGATCAACGCGGAAAAAAGCCAAATACAAAAATACCTATTTATTTCCCCCCGCACATTTCCCACAATTATATGCGGTGGAGACACCCCGCAGCCCACCCAATACCTTCCTTGTATTATTTATTACTCTAGCCCCTCACATATAACTGCAGGGAAATGTGCATTTCACACTTCTGTATTTTTGTATTCAGTATTTTCGTTGGCGCAGTGATAAACATGATATCGTGTTTGCCATGCCGGGAAGGTGCTGTGCCCAAAGGAAAAGGTATATCTGGTTTCGAATGGCCCATCGGCTTTTCTGACTGTCTGGAAAGCACACAGAGAGGGGGGGATAGCTTTCAGCTTGAGGATGTTAATGTGCATATGACTTGCTTGGATGAGCTTTCCCACTATTGTAAAGCTTCCTTGAAAGGCCTTTCTAGTGAGATGATGTGATCACAGTTTCCGGATGTTTGCTGCCACAGATCCTGTAGTATTTGCTGAAAGTGTTGCATTTGCAGCCATCAGTGGCATCCAGTAGGAAGATCAAAAACATTACTGTGCAGGCATTCATTTTCTTGAGTCTCAGAGAGTATTGCCAGCTGTCCCCTCCTCCGAGGGCTGTACTCTTGCTACTGTAGCATCTATATTGGCCCCCACAAAGGTGGTGTGTGTTGGTTGTAGCATATGTTACCCAGCACTCCACGAGCTAAGGGCACTTGGCCCCCTCCGTTGGGGAGGCGGAGCGCTAGCGTGACGTGGGAGCGGGGAAGTGGGGTTTTGTGGGTAAGGCGCGTAGGGCGCCAGTTACTGCAAGGGAAGAAAAGAATAAAGAGGTTTCCGTTACACCTCCGTGTGTGCGTCCTTTCTTTGTGCCGCGACCTCGGCAACATTGGCGACGAGGCTGCTCCTCGCACACCGGAGTCCTCCAGCGGCAGTCCGCCGCGTCCCGGCTCGCGTGCAGGGAACCACGCGGAGCCTCCTCCTCCTGCTCCTCCTTCCGTGGCGCTGGGTGCAGCCACCCGCCAGTGCTCGCGCGCGGGCGGCCGCGGACCCGCCGCGCTTCCACCTCCTCCGCATACAAGGGCGCGGCTGAAAACAGAAGAAAAAAAAAAAAAGAAAAAAAAAAAAAATTTTTTTTTTTTTTTTCTTCGTTTACTTCAACCGACGCGTGTGAACCGCATCCTCCATGTCAGGTGGCCCCTACTGCTCACGCATGCCAGCGGCTGCTCCAGTCCTTTGTCACGGACCACACCAGCGACGTCTGTGAGCCACCTCTCACCGTTAAAGGCCCATAGCCGGACCTGCCGCCGCACGTGTGGGTGAGTGCGCTGGTACACGCCTGTGTCCCCATAACCACACACCGCCCGAAGATCCCAGAGGTCTCATCTCCTGACGACATGAGCGTCCAGGGATCCAATCCTGGGTCCCCGCAGCCTGTGCGCGCAGCAAAATCAATACAGCTGAGGCTGCCCCCGCCATTCACCATGACGCCTCAAGCGACAAAAGGTCCCAGGTGGACTGACTGGATGGAGGATTTCCACCATTTTGTGCGGGGGTCCGGCGATGGGGACTCCCCCAACATAAGGGACATCTTTCTCAACCTCGTGGGGGGTGAAATCAAGACCGTAGTAAAAACAATCCCGATGGCAGAACAAGGCACCTTCCCCAACCTGATTAAGGCCCTGGACAAGCTACTCATCATCGAAGTCAACCGAGACTATGAGAGATATCTGTTCAACAAATGCACCCAGCTGCCACACGAGACTGTTGATGAGTTCATAACTCGCCTAAGAGTGAAAGGCGCCAACTGCCAGTTCGACGCTTTCTCCCTAGAAGAAGCAATACGGCTGAGAGTGATAGAAGGTTGTCTCTCTCCTGCACTCAAGAAACAACTTTTGAAAAAACCTCTCACCATCCCCGAAGTGAGCGAACTCGCTCGCATACACGAGAGAGTTGATGCACAAGCCTCATCCATGAGCAACACAAATAACCCCAAACAAGACACCAATGAACTCATAGGCGCCATACAGCCGCCTCGACAAGGCGACAGAGGACCACAACAATATAGAGCGCCAGGGGCACCAACCCCGCGCCAGCAAAGACAGTGCTATCGGTGCGGGATGTCCTTCCCACACTCCGGGTCGTGCCCAGCATTATCCCAACGGTGCACGAACTGCGGAAGAGAGGGGCATTTCCACTCTGTATGCAGGGAGGGCATACCATTTCCCCTGATGCGTCCACAAGCACCCGCCAGAACGCCGTTTCGGCCGCCACCCTCACAATACAATCAACCGAGGCAGTACCAACAAGGGCAAAACCAGAGACGATATGTCAGAGCAATCGATGAATACCAAATGCAGGGATACTACGTGCAACCAGACCAGGTGGACCAGCCCAGACAGTTCGTGGATGAATACGAAAACCCCCCCATGGAACAAAGGCCGGAGGCATTCTATCATGAAGATCAAGAGGCAGCCTACAATGCGCCGCATGATCCATATGACCAGGACGAGTTCGTCAATCTCATTCTTGACAACGAAGAGGCGCGCGAAGCCCCAAAAATCCCCATCAAGATGGGAAATTACCAATTCCAGTTCATGATCGACTCTGGCGCCACTGTGAACATCATGGGCGAGCAGGACTACGGCAGGATGTCAGACCCACCACAGCTTACCCCGTCACATTCAAGAATCTTCCAGTGGGGCGCTGCTACCCCTCTGCAGACGGTGGGACAATTCGCTCAACGGTTTCTCCTGAATGGACGACAGGTGGACACCACCATCCACGTCATTCGCTCGCTCACCAGGAGTAGATGCCTTATCAGCTACCACACAGCATCCCGCCTGGGTCTGATCGAAATACACGTGAAAGCAGGTGATACCATTACCGCAACCTCAAACAACCCGAAGGACTCAATTAGCACAATAGCATGCATTCGAAACCAGAACCTAATCACACAAGACGACATAATGGAAAGATTCCCAAAGCTGTGTACTGGATTGGGAAAACTCAGAGCCCCTCCCATCAAGCTACACATCGACCCGCTGGTACGCCCAGTGCCGCAACACCCCAGACGGGTCGGGTTTCACCTCCAAGAGGCAGTGTCCGAGGCTCTCCAACAATTACTCGCCGACGGCATTATTGAGCCAGCAACGGGCCCAACCCCATGGGTTTCCCCCCTGGTGGTCGTACCGAAAGAAGGTGGGAAAATCCGTCTATGTGTGGACATGAGGGTGGCCAACACGGCTATCCAGCGGGAGAGGCACCCGGGTCCATGCATAGAAGACATGATTGTGCAGTTGAACAACGCCCAGATGTTTTCCAAGCTCGACCTGGTGCAGGGCTATCATCAGCTGGAGCTTCACCCTGACTCTCGAGTCATCACAACATTTGCGACACATGATGGCCTATTCCGGTACCGCAGACTGAATTTCGGTATCTCGTCTGCTGCGGAGATTTTTCAGGAAGCCATACGTCAAATTATCAGACCCGTTAAGGGTGCTCTGAATTACAGCGACGACATACTTGTGTTCAGCGCCTCCAAGGAGTCCCACGACACAGCGCTGCACGCCACGTGTGAAGCCCTTCAAGCTGCTGGTCTCACGCTCAACATCTCCAAGTGCAGATTCAGCAAGACAAAACTTAAATTCTTCGGCCACATCTTCTCCGGGGAAGGGATGATGCCGGACCCCGACAAAGTTGCCACAATCACTGGCCTTGGCGAACCGCTGCAGGTTGCGGACGTCCGCTCTTTCCTTGGCATGGCCGGGTACTGTGCGAGATACATTCCCCACTTTGCCTCCCTCACCGACCCGTTGAGGAGGCTCCTTCAGAAGGAGGCGGTGTTCGAGTGGACTCCCGCATGCCAGCAGGCATTCACTGCCATCAAGCAGGCCCTCACGGAAGCTCACCGACTGGCCTACTTTAACCCCGCGTGGCACACCGAGGTGGTGGTGGACGCCAGCCCAGTCGGCCTTGGGGCCATACTAGCTCAAACCAGTGGGGCGGACATCAACCCGAGACATGTGGTCGCTTATGCGAGCAGAGCGCTATCCACGCCGGAGCTGGCTTATTCGCAAGCCGAGAAGGAGAGTTTAGCCGCAGTATGGGCATGTGAACATTTCCACAATTTCCTCATCGGGAAGAAGTTCACGCTGATTACCGACCACCAGGCACTCCTATCCCTGTTCGGGAACCCGCACACCAAGATGCCACCAAGGATTGAGCGGTGGGGCATCCGGCTTCAAGAGTACAACTACGACATCATCCATCGCCCCGGAGGTGAGCTGAACCCAGCCGATTATCTGTCACGACACCCTGTGGGGCCCCCGCTGACGCGGAAAGGAGATGTGGCCTATGTGCAATATATAGCAGATCGATCGCTACCACCAGCGCTGTCCCTTGAAAGGGTGGCCGCCGCATCTGCCGCCGACCCGACGACAGCCCTTGCAATCAGCTTGACTCTAACCAGCAAATGGAAGGACCACCACAGGGCAATGCTAGCCCACCCGGGCGTCAACAAACAGGAAATTGCGAGACTGGCCAGAGTGCAGGGTGAACTAGCTGTGAAGGACAACAACATTCTTCTACGAGGCTGCAGGATTGTTATCCCCGCCACACTACGGAACGAGGTGGTCCGCACGGCCCACGAAGGTCACCGAGGGGCGGAGAACACCAAGAAACAGTTGAGATGCTACGTCTGGTTTCCCTTCCTAGATGTGGCGGTCGATGAATGGGTGAAAAACTGCCATGCGTGCCAGTGCACCGCCTCAATGGAACGTCCACCCCCGCTGCAACACACACAGATACCAGATCGCCCCTGGGAACGAGTGGCCGTGGACTTCTACGGACCGACCGAAACTGGTGACTACCTTTTGCTGCTAATAGATGAACATTCAAGGTTCCCCATAGTCAAATCGGTCTCCACCACAGCGTTCCCCCAGGTGGCAGAGGTGCTAGAGGAAGTATTCAGCGAGTGGGGGGTTCCCAAAACCATCAAGTCTGACAATGGACCACCATTCTGCGGGCACGAGTTTGGAGAACTAGCGATGCATTTGGGTTTCAAGCACATGAAGATAACCCCTCGACACCCGCAAGCGAATGGGATGGCGGAACGCTTCATGGCCTCCATCAAGAAAGCGATCCAAAGAGCCAAGGTGGAGGCAGTCCACCCGCATCAAGCACTGTGCCGCCTCCTGAGAGCTTACAGGAATACCCCGCATGAAGTTACGAACAAGACTCCTGCTGAACTAATGTTTCGCTACGAGGTGCGAACCCGCATCCCACGCAACCCGTCAAGTGAAGAACCGCTTGACACTGACACTCTCCAACGTGATGCTGAAGCAAAGGAGAAGGCGAGACGTGACACTGATGCGAGGCGCCACGCTGAAACAAAAGATTTCCAGGTAGGAGACGACGTCCTTGTGCAACAACCAATAACCAGGAAGACAGATCCACGATTTGCCCCAAGTCCCATGAGGGTAGTCGCAGTAAAAGGTACTATGGTGACGGCTGAAGATCAAAATAGAGCCGTCACCAGGAACTGTCAACAATTTAGACACTATATCAAGAGAGAAGGCTCGGAAGAGCCGAGGAGGTCTGTCTCCCCAGAACCTCGCATGCAGAGAGATGACCTGTGGACCCCTCCGGTCGGGGATCCGGGAGGGACGAGACAGGGAGTGAACAATCCATTTGTCCTAGAGGCGACAGCTCAAGATGAGAGGCCCCGACGAGTGATCAAGAAACCGATAAGACTTGTTGAGGAATGTTAAGTTGATATTAGGATATAATGTTCGGGGGTAGTGTTACCCAGCACTCCACGAGCTAAGGGCACTTGGCCCCCTCCGTTGGGGAGGCGGAGCGCTAGCGTGACGTGGGAGCGGGGAAGTGGGGTTTTGTGGGTAAGGCGCGTAGGGCGCCAGTTACTGCAAGGGAAGAAAAGAATAAAGAGGTTTCCGTTACACCTCCGTGTGTGCGTCCTTTCTTTGTGCCGCGACCTCGGCAACAGCATATAGCTGTATGACCTGCTTCCACATTTGGTATAGCTTGTCTTGCAGGGGATCAACCACTGCTATTGTAAACGCAGATGAGGTATTTGAAGTGGTGTTGAAATGAATTTCAGTGTGTGTCTCGATTGGATAATTTTCAGTAACCCCTAGTCAGCTGATCCTCTGCCAGTGGTAAAACCAGTGATGTAGCCTTCCCCAGATGGAGGTACATTGCATCGGGGAGGGGGGACTGGTAAATTAGGCATTTCTTTGGCATTGGGACCTTCCCTGGCCCCCACCTCTTCTGATACTGCGACCCTTTGTGCTGTAATAGGCCTTGGAAGATGCATTGTCTTTGAGCAGAGTATTTGTATTTATTTGAAGATCAAGGATGTGAACTTTGAACAGAAATGACTTATAACACATTGACAATAACACATTTGCAGATGGCGGAGGCATTCCCACAAAGGGTGGCTGTACAATAGCAGAAAGATGAGAACAAGTGGCGAGCCAGTTTATGATGGTATAAACAAGAGAGACATACACCAGTGACAAAACCAACAGAAAAAAATATACAACCAGTGACTTACAAAGGTAACAGTAACCTAAAGGTACAAGTGCTTCCAAATGTAGTGGAATACTATTTAAATGTACAAAATTATATTATTAAGCGTCAATGGAGGCGTGGTGTGGTCAGGTAGAGAGAATGGTGAAAGAGAAAGGGGAGCTCCCACTTTAGCAAGTAAGTGAAGTTTAAGCCGAGCTTTGAGGAGATCCACATTTGGCTGGCTTTATTTTTCTGGGCAGTGGGTTCCAGTGGAGCGGGCAAGTAGGGAGAGTATGAACAAGGAGGGTATGGGAAGGTGAGGCCAAGTGCAGAGAAGGATCAGAGTGAACAAGATTGTTAGTAAACAGATAGGTACTGAGGAACAAGAACATTGATAGCTTTGTAGACCAGAAGGAAATTAAAAGAGTGGTAGTGCATGGAGAGCCAACCAGCATGTTGTTGGTAGGTAGAAGTGAGGAGGTGGGAGATCTGGGCAGGTTATAGAGTGTGGTGCGGGTAGCAAATTGAGGACTTTATCTAGAGGGAGGAAAGAGACGTTAGGAAAGCCAAGGAATAGGCTTCAGCAGATTAGAGTTTTTAGAGTAGTTACTAAGAAAAGGAAAACATTTCTGAATGTTGAAGAGGGTAACACGAGCAGCAGTGGTTGTGATGAATTTGTAGAGGAGGAGCTAAGTACCCCCACCTCAACCACTTTGCCCAGAATGCCTATATGTTGGAAACCAGAGTATGTGACCTATGCAGATTTATTGAAACGACAGATGACAAAGGAAATCCCGGAGGCAAGGTTTCCCATTGAGAAAACCATACTTGCGTTCAAGACAGTATGATGGTTGTTTAAACAAAATCCCAGAGGAAGCAGGAGGCCTGATTGACAAAGCAGATTGGTGACGTCATGCGAGAGTCAAGCTGACGTACATAGAAGAGATGCAGAGACGAAAGAATGCAGATATTCTATAAGGCATGATTGTATTTTGCGTATATGAGACAAAGTCAGATAAGTGACCAGCGAGTTTAGAACTCTGGGAAGAATAAATGAGGAGGAGAGAGAATAGCCGCCTTCTATGGATGGGCTATTCTCAGACATGAGATGAAAAATAAGGAGATAGAAAAAAACAAAGGATAAGGACTGATGGGTCAGTGCCCATAAAGGATGGATGAGGGATGGTCAGATTGTGCTCAAACACTTAACGGCAAGAACGTTTTAAAAAGGGAGACAAAGGGAAGGATACGAATGATCGCTTTAAAAAAGTATGCAGTCATGCTATAGACGGGGAGGCTCACCTAGTTTTGAGCCCAGAGAGCTGCCTGAAGATAGGCTGACTCCGAAGAAAAATAAAGAGGAGCCAAGTCACACAAATTAAAGATAGGATACATTGGGCAAAGATATGGAAGCCTTCTGTTAAGAAGAGGGAGAAAAATACAGGGGTTACTGAAGGTGGTTTGTTGGAAACACAAGGAAGTTAGGTGATTGAGTGCTGGCCTCCCCATCTTTTGGGTGCCAAAAGCTCTTTGACGCGGCTGGATCAATCTAAAAAAGGGCAACGCTATGGTCAGAGGGGGGACGGCAAGCCTGTATGCATACTTGCAGCAGGAATGGAAATGGGTTTGCTCAGGGTCTGACAGTGCAGCAAAGACTAGTGCTGAGAATGCTGCAAGGCTTTAGAAAAAACAGATTGCGATGACGTCGCTATAAAGGTAGCCACGGCAGTCACCCATGCAGATGCAGCAGAGTATAAGTATAGGACACTTGATCATTTTTAGAACAAAGGGGGGTGTCACCGTTGACTTGGGAGGTAAAAGCTTTTTATTCTTTTTAAGAAAGACGCCAATGTAATGCGTACATGTATATAATGGGGGACGTTTTGATGCTTGGAAATGTTATAAATGTTTAAGACTTTATAGGGGCTGTAAGAAGAATTTATTTATTGAAGGATAGTTCGTTTTTATAGAAGTTTGTGCTATGGGTACTGTTAAGAAAGACATTCATAAGTAGTATGGATTGAGATTTAGTCATGGAAAAGTTGAATTGTAATGATTCTTGTTTATTAAATAGAGTATGGTGTGTTTTTATATTAGGAATATTTTGATTGAGAAATGATGGAGAATGTCAGTTTATTATGAATAAAGACTTGTTGAATAAAGCTGAGAAGAATACAAGAGGGGCTTTTGTTGAAGGAAAGAAGGAACATTGAAGGAACATTGAGTAGACTCCAGTTTAAGGATGACTAAACTATATTGAGGAATATCCTTTTGTCCATATGCAAATGGTACTGTTATGATAAACTAGAGATAAAATAGAGACTCACATTAGGGTGGGCCTCGTGTACATCTGAGGGGGATTTTTTGGACCTAGTTAGGAGGGGTTACTCCCTCTGTGACCAAAGATGACAGCCGTTGAGTATGTATAAATAGGAGAATTCTGCCATGGGTGTAGCAGAAAACATTGGCAGAAACTGAGTTGGCTTATGGTTGTTTATATTTTGAGAAATATTATGATGAACCCTTGAGGATAAAGAGATATTGGCAGTGGGGGAGATTCTCTCTCTATTGACGGTTCTTTAAGAATCGATCAGGGTAATAGACTTGGAGATACAGGTGTCGCTGGGATAAAGCACACATCTGATGGAAAGGTTTGAAGTATTGGCAGGTGTATGACTACCGTCTCACTTTTCAGCACAGGCTGCTGAATTAGTGGCGCTGATTGTCACGCTAGGAGAAATCGCACAGACCAGGAAGTAACGATGTACAGTGACTCCGTCTATGGGACGTCGACAGTGCACGCAGAACGAGCACGTTGGAAAAGGAGGGGCGGCCTCCGAGCGGGCAGCACTCCAGTGCAGCACGCAGCTTTAGTGAATAGACCTACAGGAGTGAGCACTCTGATTTTTAGTAACCATTGTATTAGGATGAAATATGTAGTTCAAGTAAAAGGAGCAGATTTTTATTTTATGTTTAGTATTATAAAGTTAAAATAAAAAGGTAAAATGAATAGTATGAAATGGAGTTTTCGTTATGATGGTATGGATATGATGGATTTGAAAGAAAGAGTGGCAAGAATAAAACTAGTATGTTTAAAATGTTATGTTATGTTAAAATATATGAAGATTTAGTTAGTGGAAACTTAGAAGGAAAAGCACCAAGATGAAAAATATTGGTGAACGTGAAGGGGTGTTTTTAAGCCCTTCTAGAGCATTGTGGCAACAAGGCAGCATTTGGTATACCAGTGATGTCTGGAGCCTTATTAAGGATGGTGATAGGATGTCCTGTGCATATCAATAGGGAGAAAAAAAATGCTGCTACGGATGCAAGGAATGGTTTGGTTTGAATAAAAATAGAACGCGTTGCATTTTGTATAGTAAAGTGCACCCTATGTTAAAAGATTTATTGCTGGGCACATGTCACGCACTGTTAGGAGAATTATCTTTGAAATAATAGGGAACCTATTTTAAGTATCCATGTCGATATTGCAAAATTGATAGATAAACCGGGGTATATGAAAAATGGAAGTATGTATTTTTAGGGTGAACTGAAGATGGATAGTGTATACACACCCAGATGCCACCTATGTGGTGAAACTAGAGGTTCACACAATCTTCATAGATAAGAATTAAATAAGGTAGAAAAGCAAGATAATGGCCCTTATTTTTTATTTAATGAAGCCTTTGAATGAATAAGCTTGTTGGTCAGTATACAGCAATGTTTCATTGACGTATCCCCAGCAGACAGACAGAGCTAGAAAGAAACTCGACAGCCTGCTTAAGGAGAGAATAGCCAAATGGGAATTGATAATGAAGGAAAGGATGGGTTGCATTGTCTATCACTGGCATTGAATGAGATAAGGAATTGGCCAGGGGTGGACAACCATCCTATCTCGTAAAGAGAAAGTGATAGAGAGGTGGTTGAGGAAGTCCCTCAGCCCTCAATCTAGACTTAGAAGTGATGCACAAGCAGCAATAGATTTGTTAGGAAAGGAGCTACGTGTGTTCCTTATGTGTACACATGGACGTCATTTCACCAAAATGCCAGGGGTAGCAGAAGTGACATCACACAACCGTTGACAGGTGATGACATCACAGCAAGTGATGTCATTTGACACCACCCTGAAGTGACATCACTGGAAGTGATGGAACACAACCTTTCACCCTATGACAAAAAAGGAAGTGGCATTACATAGCATTGTTTCTGAGTACACTATGAAAAATATGGTTACGGTATCACTGTAAAGTGATATACATTTCATACAAGAATTGATCACCATATGTATCATTAATATCAATGTGTATAGGCCCATACTACCAAATCACTGTGAATGCAAGCGGACGTCCAAGGACAAAAGATAATGATGTGGTATTGTATAGCACTTACACTAAAACGCTTCATATGGAGCAAATATACATACAACATCACCCAACCTGTGTTGTTACTCATTTATCAACCTCAGCAGGATGAAAGGCTGAGTTGACTTGCTAGGAGTCAAACCTGCAACCTGCATCAACCCACTGAGCTATCTTACTGGTTATAGCCATCATAAAACCAGCCACTCCAGAAACAAAGAGGGGCATGCTGCTGGCCACAGTCCATGAGACCCAATGTTAAAAAAAGGGGTAGCAAGGGAGACCACATGGGTAGCAAAGGAGACCTCAGGGGTCGCAGTTGCGACCCCTGGTGACCCCTAAATGACGTCCATGTGTGTACAACTTCAAGTATCCTTGTCATTTCAGATGAGCTCCAAAGACAGGGGAGTGGGGCAGCGCAGAACAAAGAAGGAGATGTTACAACAACCGGAATTAAAGGACTTTGTCTTCCCAGATTTTTCACCAGACATCAGTTCATGAACTTTGCAAAACCTCACTAAGGAGAGGAGCAAGTTGCACTTCAAATAGCCGTCTATTATGGAGGGATGTGACTTCGTCTGCAGCCAAGGTGCAAGACAAACGCACAGGGCTAGTCATCCGTAAAGGCATAAAGATATTCATTGAAGAATCCCCTTCACCCCCACCCCCAGCAAAAGCAACATTCGGAAGCAAGCATCGGGGAAGAACTTCAACATGAGCAGACTAGATGTACGATGAGGAGGAAGGACGCAGAATCAGTTAAGTAGTTCATTGGACTCTGGCTTGTTTCAAGACACTCTTTTAGTCGCTGAAAATATGAGAGTTAAGGAAAGTTATGGGATCTTGAGCCACAGGTGCTTGTTGAAATTGGACTGAGACATGCTTAAGTCTCGATCTCGAAGGCAAGGAGGCCAGATATGGATTCTCTGTTTCGATAATTGGAAAAGGGAGCAGAATCCTGATTCGTTTTTTACTGAAATTCTTTTTGGAAGTGCCTATGGTGGTATCCAATGAAAACATTGTAAGGGACATTCGAGCAAGGCTTTCTGTTTACACTGTGATCTCATCTTTCGCTGAAGAGGAGAACATTGGCGATTGAAAAATCCTGCAGCGCATTGAGAATGGTCGAAAAAGAGAAATAGCAATAGCAATCACTGAACACATTTTGAGGCTTCCTGAGTTAGTGGGGAAACGCAAATGCCCCTGCCACCATATAAACCGCTTATAGTGACTATTCAATTATTTCACTTGATAATTGATGAATTTCCATGTGTTTTTGGAAGACAGACCGACGTCAGAACATTCTTGAGAGACCCGAGAAATAATACAGCACTGTTGTAATTCTTGAGAGACCTCATTACCGAGGTGAATATGCATTCTGAGATACCAAGGAGTATTGAATGAAAACTGTTGAGGGAAAAGTGTCAATATGCTGCTAATCGAGGAACTTTGTTTCATGCTGAAAAGGATCTTCATGTCGTCTGATATTAGACAGATTCGAGGTGTTCTCTGGGAACTGGTGTACGTCATTGAAATAATCCAGCCAGCTGAAGCTATTTGATTAACTTTTTTTTAGATGAATCAGCAGATTCCGGGTCGTGTTGCATGATGTTGCCCCAGTAAAAGTGTTTTATTTACTTAGTAAAGTAAAATGGGCAGCATCAGAAGCAACTTTATCATGGAGGTTCATGAGAGACGTCCACGATGTGTGAAAAGCTGTTGTTGTCATCTTTCATACATATGTGTCATTTACACTTGTGTTTTATTCATCATCGTATTATTGTCACTTGCGGTACGCACAGCATATTATGTTGAGACGAACGAGGTGAACACTCTGATGTATCCTCCTGTAAGAGAGAAAGAGGGTACAACTGTGGCAACTACTAAGCAGCAGAAACCTCATGTGATTTTGCCCACTTGTAAAGGTACCCATGAGAGCACCTGATCCTGTGATAATTAAACCTAGGTTACCCTTTGAAGAGAGGTCACGTATGGAAATGTTTGCAGACCCTATTTGGCCATCATTTGCTGCTACTAGACAAAACAGCAGGATAGGGAGAGGCTGTGTGCACATTACCCTATGCAGATATCACATGAGAAAGCACCCAGTCCACTGACACATGCTCCAGTGATTGGTCCACGAAGGAAGAATTATACTGAAACGCTTCATGATCTAATAGTAGAGGCTCATATAAAAAGAACAAGACCAAAAAAAAATGCCAAGAAGGATGATTATGAGCTGAATAACTATCTGGACAGTACAGCGCATTTGGGGAATAACATTTGGTATCAGCATATGAAGGAAGTTGGAAGAAGTACATTGAAGGAAGAATACTTTGTGTGTGCACTCCTGCCTTATATTATGGGGAAGTCCAAGATCTTTATAGCTATTGAAATAGATGTTCAGACAGCTCATTGTCTGTCACACATAGCGCTCTGTCGAACAAGAGGCCAGTTCATGGGCGGAGATGCCTAACGCAAATGGGCAACTGAATGGACAGATTCAGAGGAAGATTACTATGTCCAGGATACAAAGACAAGAAATAGGGTGCATACCAAGTATCACATGATCAGGTATGAAAAGCCTGGAGTAAAAGGGGCTGGAATCAGATGGGAAGACTTGCTAAACTACTGACCTAGGTCGAAGACAGAGGAGGGCCCTTGCAGACAGTGCCTCTGTAAAAATCGAAACTGTGTTTCAGAAACAATAGCACAAGAAAAGTTGGAATTGTGGGTGAATCTTTGATGTACCGGGAATGAAAATCAGGACAGCAGTGATTTATGGATCACTATTGGGCATGCAGAGCAAAGGCATACATGAAGCTACCCGAAGACTGGGGAGGAATATGCACCTTGGTGAATGTTCATGTTCCAGCATTAGTGATTCCGAAAAGTGATCTGAACATTGATAGTTTCCTGAAAGCAGATGCTCACCTGAGGAGGAAGAGATCTGTGGAGCTCATAATAAGAATGAAGAAAAGAGAGAACTATTTCTCAGCCAAGTCAATAAAAGCTTTTGACTCTATTCCCTATGAGCACAGACTGTTCAGCCAGACTTTGCCAGTGTTCACGATGATCTTCATGCCGAGAATCCAGGTTGGAGCAAATACCAAATGGCTGCAGATTACCAGATGGGAAATACTGCAGACAATCAACTCAACCATAAAGGGATTCAATGCTATCAAGGAAGAATTGAGAGCTGTAAGACTGATGGCTCTTCAGAACAGATACGTCCTGGATATGATTACGGCTATGGATGGAGGTGTTTGTGCAAACATTGTAGAATCATGTTGCATATTCATACCTTCTCATGTTGTGAGAATGGCACCTTGACAGAAGCCATAGAAATGCTGATGAAACTACACAGCCAGATGATGGTAGAAGTAGAAGACATTGCTGATGACAGTAGGTTTGGCTCGCTCTTTTCTTGGATTCCACAATGGATGGCAGATATGTTCAAATTCCTTGGAGCACTGATCTTGTTAGTGTTGCTAGGATTCTGTGTGATCAAGATAATAATCTCTCAATGCAGGAAGACAGCATAGAAAGCTATAGGGATGAAGATCATGATTGATGTTGAATCTGGATTCGAACCAAAAAAGTTGACAGATTAGGAAATCAGAGACTTTGTAAAGGCCAGTATTCACGCACCTGAGGGAACGAAATTCCTGTATCCAAAGGACCATAAGAAGTATGTGGGAAGATGGATTTATTGCAGTCAAAATGGACATTGTATGCTTATGACCTGGAATAAGGATCAGCATGTGAAGACAGCTGGATGCCTGAGCAGGGTCATAAAGATATGGGTCCCTAAAAAGCATGTCTTCAGACGAGAATGTCTGGAGATGAAGGAGAAAGGAAGAGTGGTCGATAAATCGCCCAGAGGGGGGAGTGTAGAGGAGGAGCTAAGTACCCCCACCTCAACCACTTTGCCCAGAATGCATACATGTTGGAAACCAGAGTATGTGACCTATGCAGAACAATTGAAACAACACATGCCGAAGGAAATCCCGGAGGCAAGGTTCCCGTTGAGAAAAACATACTTGCATTCAAGACAGTATGCTGGTTGTTTAAACAAAATCCCAGAGGAAGCAGGATGTCTGACTGATGAAGCAGATTGGTGTCATCATGCTAGAGTCGAGCTGACATATGTAGAAGAGATGCAGGGACGAGAGAATGGGGATATTCTATAAGGCATCAAGAGCATATCAAAGATGAGCAACATCTTGGCATCAAGATGAAGAGGCTTATGCTGAAGAAACAAAGATATTAGGTCAGTTTACACGTGTACAAATGCAAAGTAACGCAAGCAGACAAAGTTTTCATGAGGCTAGATTTATAGTAAAATAGATTGCGGCAAGTGCCAATGTATGGATACATAGGAATGATTAAAGAATGGATTGTCCCATTATGTACTATAAGCAGAGCTTAGTTAAAGGAGGAAGGCCATCTTCTCCACGTATGGCACGGTTAGAAAACAAATGGATTGCAAGTGAATTTCTGAAAGGCGATGTTGAATGAGCCAAGAAGCCAAGGTCATATTCGGCTGAGAAGAACAGAAATTAGTTACAATCTTGTGAAGGAATGAACCTCCTGTTCAGAAGCTTGAGAGAACAAAGAAGACGTCAGAGGCTCATTGCAAAATAGTATTTTTAATACACTGAAAGCTAAATTTGGTGGTCTCTAGTCACGTGGGGAGAAGCAGTTCGACGAGCATGATGGTCACACCTATGCACAAGAAATTAGTGTCCCTCTACTCCCCTGTATCTTCTAGAGCAAAAGAACATTTTCAAGGACACGTTCAAAAGGCCTAAATGACAGCAGACCACTGAGGTGATGATGGATGATGTTCTAATTGGTGAGAAGTGAATGTTTAAGACTAACACACCAGCACCTGGCAGGCTGGGCTGAGTGTGGCTAGGGTGGGCTGAAGGATGCTGACGGAGGTTAGAAGCCAACCAATGATAGAGGATCGCATCATTGGGGGTCCTATAATTGTGTAGCCAATAGGACGTCATGTATTTAGTGACGTTCATAGTGACCTGTTTGAGGGAAGGGCTTAGTTGCCCCAACTGATGTTAAGAAACCTATCACCTTTCTCACACCCATTAGATGAGTATGGATTGTATAATTTTTTTTTTAAAGTTTTTATTAATTTTTACAACCTCAAACAACAAACAAACCCAACAGTGCATATCATATACCTTGAAACATCATGTACATTATCATGCATTTACCACTGCCATCCCTTTACCCTCCCCCCGAAACCCGAGCCTACTCCACTTCACCCTTTGCTATAATTCCTTTGGGGGCAACTACCCTTCTGTGCTCCCAGAGGTGTCATGTTCACTTGGGCAGGCCTGGGTGGACCCAGATAGTGTGGCCACTAAATGTCTCCAGGCCACCAGCGTTCCTGCCTCCTCATCCTCCCCCCTGTTGGCTGCTTCGTACCATACTGCCGTTTCAGATTCAGCCCATTTCTGAAGATCATGCCACCAAACCTCTATCATGGGTCTATGGCACACTTTCCAACCCATAGTTATTCTTCACTTGGCCAATATGTAAGCCAAGTCCTTAAGTTTGCTCACGTGTTTCAGGTTACGCAGTCTAGCAAATCCTCCTACCATGCATGCCCACACCGATTCCACATCTAGCTTGATTCCTTTCTCAGTTAAGCAGTGTGTAACTTCACCCCAGAATTTCCCAATTTCCAGGCATGCCCAGAACATATGTATCATCCCTGCGTTCACTTCCCCACATTTGGGACATGTTTGTGTCTCTGTGCTCTTGAATCGGGCAATCCTTTGGGGGGGTCATGTATGCCCTATGGGTTACATATAGCTGGATCTGTTGCAGCCTCGCATTCCTGGACACTTTTTAGTGGTACCTCTGAGCTCTCTCCCATAGCCTGTCATGCATGGATTCCCCAGCGTCCTCCTCCCAGTCCCGTCTCAGCTGGGTCACTTTCTTTCCCACCCTGGACATCACCAGTTCATAAATTTGGGATACCTCATGCCCCCCTTCCAAGATGTCATAAATTGTTTCTATGGCAGCGTCTGGTTGGTCTTCTAGCACTATTTCGGACCATGACTCTCTCACCCGCCGTACCAATCTAGTGTAAGTAATATATTGCCCCAGGTATACCCCAGTTTCTTCCACCAGTGCCTTGAATTGCATTACCTTCCCATCTCGCCATATGGCTCCTAATGTTGCAATGCCCACCGGTTCCCAGTGCTTACGAATCGTCTTCCTCAGTTGGTCATCCACTCCCCGCAACGTCACCAACGGCACCTGCGCAGAGCACCGAATCGAGTTCTCCATGGCCTGACATGCTTTGCGCCACATCTTCCATCCCAGTTCTAGCAGCCTCGATCCCCCTTTTAGCTCTGTTTTGGGCAGCCATTTCCATTCTTTCAGAAAGAACGGGGCGCATTCAGACCTCAACAATCTCGACTGTGCTGTTGTGTCTTCCGTTAGCCACTTAGCTACATACTGTAGTTGACTGGCCAGATGGTAGATCTCAAAGTTAGGCAGTTATATGCCCCCTCTGTCATACATGCTCTGCAGTTTCCACAAAGCTATCCTATTCCTGGTATTGTGCCAAATAAATCCTCTATATAAGCTCTGGAGTTTACCAAAGAACCGCTTGGATATCATGCATGGGATATTAACGATATTAACAAAGAAGTGTAGCAACCTAGGTAATACGACCATCTTCAACAATGCCACCCTCCCTACCATGGCCAGGGGGAGGAGTTTAGCCCAGAACCTCATACTGTTCTCAATAGTTGCCACTGCTTTCTCTGTATTATGCTTATGTTCATCTTCTACCATATGATAGATGTCAATCCCCAAATATCTAAAAGTTCTGGTCTCCCAGGGTATTTGTAATACTGGTAGGTTTTCTTGCGGGATCCCTTTATATCTCCCCAGGGGAAATATACACTACTTCTTGGGGTTAACTGCAATGCCGGAGAGTGACGCAAATCGCTCCATTACTTCTAAGATGTATTGCAGGTTTTCCTCCGGATACCTCAGGTACAGTAGCATGTCATCAGCACACAGTGATATTAGGAGCATTCCCCCCTTCGTGTAGATCCCTACCCCCTCGTATTATTGTCTCAGATATATCGCTAGGGGTTTCAGTGCGAGATGTACAGCATTGGGGACCAAGGGCAGCATTGTCTGGTGCCCCTGCTGAGTTGCCACTTATCTGATATGGTCGCTCCGGTCTTAACTCTGGCTAGTGGCGAGCTATACAACAGTTTCACCCACCTCAGATACCCAGGACCTATTACATATTCTTTCAGGGCTGCTATCAACCAAGGCCATCTAACAGAGTCGAAGGCTTTCACCGCATCCAGTAAAACAATTGCTACCTCATGTGCGTCCCCTTCTGTTTGTTCTATGATGCGGTGGAGCCTTCTATGATTGTCGGATGTGCTTCTGTGCGGAACGTATCCAGTCTGATCAGGATATAGGAGTTTGCTTATTACCTGTCTCAATCTGTTGGCCAGCACTGCCGTAGCTTGCTATCCTGGTTTAGCATAGACAGCGGTCTATACGACCTGCAGTCCATGGTCGGCTTATTGGGTTTGAGAAGCGGAATAATTATTGCCTCTCTCAAGGATTCCGGCAGTTTCCCTGTCTCCCAAGCCTCATTTAACATTGGCAATAACGGAGGGAGCACTTCTGTGATGTACGTTTTGTAAAACTCACTGGGGAGTCCATCCGCACCCGGGGCCTTGCTAGTAGCTAATTGCTTAACCACTGCTTCTAGTTCCTCTAGTGTAATTGGGGCATCTAGGTTCTCTCTCTCTTATGTGCTCAGTTTAGGTAAACCGATGTCCTCCAGTGTCTCCCCTATCTCTCTCCCTTCTCCCCCTTCAGTGTCACTCTATTTTTTTTTTAAATTTTATTTGTATTTGACTCTCCTAACAAGTAAGAGAGTCTTTACAAAAAAAGGAAAAATACAATCAGATATAGTGAAGGGAATCATTACAAAAATATACCTTCAGACATCGAACATTGCAATATATAATCATATAAAAACCATCATTCAAATAAAATTACAGACCAGGAATTCTTATGACATATTACTAAAGAAAAAAAAAAAAAGAAACGAAAAAGGTAGACAATAAAAGTATCTACACATTAAAATGGGCATACATCATCCATCTTGTACAGATTTGCAAAGGGGAGAGAGAAAGAGAATGGATGATTCATGAGATATTCATATAACAGTCTTTTTCCAATTCTCTTACAATTACTTTACATAGTTTCGTTAAGGCATATATCAGCGGTGAGTGGTTGCCTTGCATCATTCTGGCCCAAAGGAAAGGCAGGCAGTCAGTATAGTTAATATTTACAAATTCAATCAATAAAATCGTTCTTTGAGTCTTAAAATGGGGACAATATAAAACCAGATGTTTTAATGTTTCAATGGTTTCGGTGCACATAGGAAATCTGCAGTGAGGACTCGAGGCATACAACTTATGACCAACCCATTTTACTACTCTTTCTTTGGTGTGAAACAAATTAAATTTAAACCAAAGAAACATCCTCCGAGTAGAATTACAAGGAAAAAGCACAATATAATCGTATCTAGGGATACGTTTGCGTGTAAATAAGTGATATTCCTTGTAAAGTTTGTATGATCCCATTCTATCGAGGGTGGTACACCAATCGAGTTCAAACAGCTTTTTTTTGGCATATCCTGGTCTGTAGTGAACATCATCCACAGTAATGTTAGCCATCTTAAGTATGGCAGCCATTCTTGTCACATAGAGAGCCATAGAGGACGTGGGCAACAAGTTAATGGTATGATTCAGCTCAGCATATAGGGAGTTCGCTATAGGATGGCCAATCTTAGCGAAATTGGTTAGAAGTCGCCATTTCCAACGAGTGGATAGTGCGACTAAACCTAATTCATGCCTCAAGATTACGTTGGGTAGGGACATCGGAAGCGACATGGCACGTTTCAGGGCAGTTCCTTGCAATTGGTCCAGAATTGGGCCCATCTCACCCATACATATGTCAAGAGAGTACAGAATTACACTTTCAATTTTCAAAGTTAAAAACTCGATGAGGGGAATTAGTGAAAACTTACAGTATTTCGCATAGATTACTTTGGATTGTGATATCAGGGGTCTGATCTTTTTGTTGAGTAGGTCAGTCCACATTAGAATAGAGTTTTTCTCTGTTAAGTGATAACCCAAATAGATCGTTTCTGTAATGAGAGGGATGGGGGTCTGCATGATGTGCCATTGCGACTTGCCAGTTCGCTTCCGAACACCAAATTGCATTACCGCTGTTTTAGCGGGATTAGGCGTCAAATTGTGTGCTAATGCAAATTCCTCAAATAGCCGTAGTTTGAGTTGGAGGCCTGACGGGGTTGGATCGAATAAAATAATGTCATCTGCAAAGGCGAGCCATTTGAGACAGATCAAGCCAATTTTAGCAGAGAAGAGATTTTTGGCATCCCAACCTTTATCGAGATCGGAGAGGTATAGATTGAAAAGGGTGGCGGCAAGGTTACAGCCTTGCTTTAGGCCTACCTCTGTGCTGATAGCTTTAGTAATACGTCCCTCCGAGGTGAGCTTAATTCTGTAAGAGGTGTTAGTATGTAAGGCTTTAAACCAATAAATAAGGACAGATGGAATTCCCATATTGGTAAGTTTGGCCCATAATAAGTTACGGATCACTGTGTCGAAGGCTGAGGACATGTCGATGAGAGCAATATAAACGGGGTTAGATGTTAGTTTCTTGGCTTCTGCGATGGTAAATGCCATAATTATGGCATTAAGCGAGGTGGACATACCTTTTCTAAATCCAGTTTGGTATTTGGAAAATAGTCCTAGTGCTCCAATGTAATTGTCCAGATCATGGAGAAGGAGAGAGGCGAATAATTTGGCCGCAGTGTCAATTAAGGCAATGGGTCGATAATTCTGCGGCAACGCAGCATCTCCTTTTTTAAAGATCGGGATGATATTGGCAGTTAGCCATGAGACAGGAATAACTCCTGTATTAAGAATAGACTGAAACTTATTGTTTAGGATGCATGCCCACAAATCCGGGTCTTCTTTGAATAGACATGGAGGCAAGCCATCGGGGCCGGATGATTTAGAATAGGTGAGTTTAGATATCGCCCACTTAATGTCAGCGATAGTCCAAACCAACCGCGGCAGGTCATGATATCTTAAAACAGGTGTCGTTATATTTGAAAATCGCACGGGCATCTTGAATTTATGTCTGATATACTCATACCAGGTGGATTCTGATATAACATTCGGCATAGAAAACGATACTTGAAAGGCATGGCTCTTGATCGTTCGCCATATAGTTCGAGTGTCATGAGATGAAATGGCTCTAACAAGTTTGCAATTTATTTCATTGTGTCTTACTAGCCTTATCTGCTTCAAGCTGCGTTTGTATGCTGACACGATAGAATTGCGCCGCGTGAGATACCGGTCCCGCGAGAGATCGGTAGATTTTTTCAAAGCTCTAAGAGCCTTGTTTTTCTCCCGCTTCTGTACTTTGCAAAGTGGGTCAAAGAAGTGACGATTTTCAATATCAGTTTTTTTCTTTTTGCTAAAGTATGTTAGTGCTGCATGCGTTATTTCAACATATCGCTGCTCAAGGACATTCGTGGGAATTCTTTCCGAGTTGTTCCAGAGTACTATGGCTGACTTTACAAATTGAGTGAATTGCTTGCACAGTGCCATAGACCATCTAATCAAAGTCATGGGACGATCTACTTCACATAATGCTGTAGAATGGTCAACTCCAGTAATGGAAAAGTCGAATTTCAAGTTGCCTAATAACACAGCGTGGTCACCAAAAGGCAACATGGAGATTATTAGAGGAGATGATCGTAGTAGCAAGTTGTGACTAACAAATATGAAGTCAATTGTTGACCTTTTCCCATCCCTTGACCATGTGATCCAATTTGACGGGTCAACGGGGGGAATGAGATCTAGATCCCAATCTTTTAAAAAGGTCCTCCAAATGTTACCTCTATTTTTCGAGAGTAGGTTTCTGGGAGATCCTCCAGTTTCCTTGACGGTTCTACAGTCGCAGTTAAAATCACCGCCAAGGATGATTTCAATATTATCATATTCCTGAGTTACAAATTCTAAGCAATTCTCAACTGTCTCAATCATCTCATCAATGGGGGTAGTAGACGGATTCCAATAAATGGTCATGATAATTAAATGACGATAATTATAGGTGTTAGATTCCAGTAATATTGCTAGAAGATTGTTAGCATGCCAGACAATTTTTGAATTAAACATGAGAGCTTTATCTATAGCTATCATGATACCACCAGATGGACGACCAGCAGGAGCTCGTATAGCAGGGATGTGATGTGTTGAGTAATCAGGCAAAAGAAAGGAAGTGGTTTTCATGGTCTCCTGAAACATGAGTATTGATGGACGACTAAGGCAATCAAGGGTTGAGTGCCATTTCATAAGGTTAAGGTAGCCACATGAATTCCACGATTGAAAAGAAAGAGTTCTAGAAGACGGCTATGAAGTGGATGAGCGAACCGTAGTTTTTAAGAAAGAATTGAGCATAGGGACAAGCCATGGCAGGTCATGGGAAATGCTTGCTTTAAGCAGAAGCTCGGTGATTACGTCATTGGCAGCCTGTCATGATCTCTGCTTCCAAAAGGTCAGGGTTTTCCCAACTCCCTTGGAAGCAGATCCATAACCCAGGTTCCGAGTGCCAACCAGTCCCAATTGGGACCTTTTGGACCCAGTCCTGGCGCCAGTGGCACCAGGCTCATAAATATGCCCAGTCCCAGCGCTGGAAGCGCCGGGGTCATAATGCTTGGGTGGACTTACCTGCAGCAGACCATGCTGCTTACTTGCCTGCCAGTTGAGCCTCTGATCCTCTTCTGTTTGGAACTACTTTTCCTGTTGGGTGGGGCTGGAGCCACTCCCTAGATTTAGAACACTGGAACTCTTCTGGAAGGCAGGAACTCTTTTCTTACCAGGAACTCTTTTCTTACTTAGGCGTGGCTGTGGAAGGAGACACCTAAGCACTACAGGAGGCTATTTAAACCACACCCGGTGGATGAATCTTGCTTTGCGTTATTCTGCACCCTCTGCAGCAGGACGCTCATCGTGTCTTCTGCATCCAGTCCTGGGCCTAAGGAAAAAGGCTTACCATCCTGAATCCAGTCTTCAGCAACCCCTATAAAGACAAGAAAGAACAGGTTAGCAATCCGGCGTCTGAAAGGCAAAGGCTTACCTACTCTTCGTGCGCTCCGGAGGTCTTCATACTGCATTCCGGCATCTGAAAGACAAAAGCTTACCAACTCTTCGCACGCTCCGGAGGCCTTCGGCGCTGCATCCGCATCTGAAAGACAAAACAAGGTGCGTTTAAAGACATTGGGGAACTTTAATACTCACGTGCCATTACTCCTTTCCACATCTAATCCAGTGGGTATTCCGGCACCCTGCAGCCGCTCCGAACTCGTACCTGCAAAATAAAAAGACAGTTAGAGCGCATCGTGAAACAGGCAACAAGCGCTTACTCACGTGCTTCCAGGCGCTTCTATTCATCACACGGGCTCCATCTACAACTCACTTCAGCCCGTCATCCGCCATCGCCGGAACCCTGCAAAACAAGAGACATCATTACTAAAGACTTTAAAAAGACATTTGAATGACTCGAAACTTACTGTTCGTGCAGTAAACGACGGACAGCAGTCCTCTGAAGTCAAGAGGCCTGTGCTACCTATCCAGTGAAGAAACTGGCTACAGCACCCTGCCCCGAGGCAGATGGAGAGCTTGGCATTCACTTACCTAAGACATCTTACTCTACACGTCAGGCATACAGTGCACAGAGGTCCAGCCCAAAGAGCCAACCGGGTGCTACACATCACCTTTGAAGATACGGTAGTCGCCCAGTCAAGACCGGCGCCTCTGCGAGAATCAGGTGAGCGTTACAGAACGCAAAGCCTACCGCAAAACTCTCGCCCAGGCGCTATGGAAACCTCGGATACTGACCCCCTAGCCCGGTTACTTGGGGAACTAAGGGCAGAAGTGCATGCAACTCGTCAGGAAACGAATGCTCTAAGAAGGGAACTAATTATTTCCAAGGAGAGAACAGACAATCTTGCTAGACAAGTGCTACAGTCACAAGCCGGACAGACCCCGTTACCCGCATCAGGGGCAAATCTTCCTTCAACATCCTCTATGAATCCAGTGCAGATCAACCTACCTGGGAATGTACCTCTGGCCCCGCCCGAGCGATTTTCTGGTGACCCAAAGAGGTTTGCAGTATTTATCAATCAGTGCCGGTTGCACTTCTTATGCCGGCCAGCAGCCTTTCCAACTGATCAAGCTAAAGTAGCTTTTGTACTTTCGTACCTTAGTGGCAATGCGGCAGACTGGTCGATCCCTCTAGTTCATCAAGATGATCCGGTTCTCCATGATTTTCAAGCCTTTCAGCTTAGTATGGAAAAACTGTTCGCAAGACATTCGCAGGGGCAGGCCTTGGACAATGAGCTTCTTTCGTTGCGACAGGGTAATCAAGACCTTTTGGCTTATATTGCATCTTTCAATAGACTAATAGTGGAAACTCAATGGCCTGAGGACAAAAGGATTACGTTGTTTTATAGAGGTCTACGTGGAGAGCTCAAAGACGTTTTAGCCCAAGTAGTGAATCCCCCACAAGACTGTTCGGATTACATAGACTTGGTCGTTCAAATAGATCACAGGCTGCAGAACAGGAAGGCCGATCGTTCCAAGTTTGATGCTCGAGTATTTTCCAAACCGCCAACTCCTTCCAAAGGAGTAGACTCCGGGGAACCCATGCAAATAGGGGGTCTGAAAGGTCCTCTAACACAACGGGAGCGGGAAAGGAGGAAACAGTTGCAATTATGCCTATATTGCGGAAACTCAGGGCACTTTCTTCGAGACTGTCCGGTGAAACCTGCCAAGAAGGCAGTAGGAGCTGCAGTTACCAAAGTTACAAACTCTGAGCAGGGAAACGACCTCGCCCGACAAGAATAGAGGTCCTCTTGCCGAGCGTAAAAACCAGTTCCGTGACCTCGCATTTCGTGATACCTATGGTCCTCATTAGCCCTGATAATCCGGATCGATTACATGCAATTGAAGCTTACGTCGACAGCGGTGCCATCAGCAATTATGTGGATCATGAAATGGTTTTGAGGATGAATCTAACTCTTTGTCCCAAGGCTGTAAAGGACGTCATTACTACGGTGGATGGTACGGAGATAGCCTCCGGGCCAGTAACGCATACCACTCATGAAGTGACGCTAGTAAGTCAAGATGGACACCATGAGAAGATCGTGTTCGATGTGATCAAGGCCCCTCAGTTTCAGATTATTCTAGGAATACCTTGGTTAGAGAAACACAATCCTCTGATCGATTGGCGAGCAAGAACGGTCCAGTTTCCAGAATGTGTCTCTACTTGTCACCCTCCACCTGGTGTTGCACTGGCCGCAATTTCTTCAGAGACTCCCCAGTTACCTCCCGAATACCTAGAATACCAAGATGTTTTCCGGAAGGATCAGGCTAACTCTCTACCTCCTCATAGGTCTTATGACTGCCAGATAGACCTGATACCTGGATCTACTCCTCCTTGTAGTAGAATTTATGCCCTCACCGAGCCTGAGAACCTTCACCTTCGACAATACCTGGATCAATACCTGGCAAATGGGTTTATTCGTCCTTCCAAGTCCCCTGCTTCTTCAGCTTTGTTCTTCGTTCCAAAAAAGGAAGGAGACCTTAGAACTTGTATCGATTATCGCTCCCTGAACCAGATCACCGTTAAGAATAGATATCCGTTACCTTTGATCCCTGAACTCCTGGACCAAGTCAGAAAAGCATGCATATATACAAAGCTGTATCTTAGAGGAGCTTACCACTTGGTACGAGTAAAAGAGGGCGATGAATGGAAGACGGCTTTCCGCACCAAGTATGGGCTATTTGAATATCAGGTCATGCCCTTCGGACTTTGCAATGCCCCGGCCGCCTTTCAATATTTTATGAACGATGTCCTCAGAGAGCTCATAGATGTATGTGTTGTTGTTTACATTGACGACATCCTCGTTTATTCTTCATCGGAATCTGAACATCGGAAACACGTGAAAATGGTCCTCGAAAGATTGCGTCAACACAAACTTTTCGCTAAGTTGGAAAAATGTGTTTTCAACGTGACTGAAGTTGAATTCTTGGGATTCATATTATCACCTGGCGGAGTGCGTATGGATTCAAAGAAGGTCGATGCAGTTCTCAAATGGCCATCACCATCCTCCGTAAAAGGTGTGCAAAGCATGTTAGGCTTCGCTAACTTTTACCGCAGGTTTATCCCCGAGTTCTCTCGAATAGTCCAGCCCATCACTGCCTTGTTAAAGAAAAACAAACGTTTTGAATGGTCTACCGAGGCGGAACAAGCTTTCCAGGATTTGAAGACTAAATTTATCTCTGCACCAATCTTAAAACACCCTCGCCCCGAACTCCCCTACATCGTGGAAACTGATGCTTCAAGCCTTGCCATGGGGGCAGTTCTATCACAAAAGGACCCGGTAACCAATCAGTTGCATCCCGTGGCATTTTGGTCCCGCAAATTCTCGCCTCCTGAAGTCAATTACACGATTACTGACAAGGAACTTCTGGCTATCAAGTCTGCCTTTAAGGCTTGGCGGCATTATCTGCTGGGGGCCCGACACACCGTTACTGTGATTACGGATCACCGAAACCTGCAATATTTGAAAACCGCAAAAGCCCAATCCTCTAGACAACTCCGTTGGGCATTATTCTTTGCCGAGTTTGACTTCATAATTACCTATCGACCTGGTACAAAGAACGGTAAAGCCGATGCCCTTTCTCGGATGGGAGTGGAAGAACACTTGATCAACCCTAAACCTGTACCAATCATTCCCGAACAAAGAATTCTGGGTGTAATCGCCACAGAATCCATAGAGGAAGTTAAGGATAAAGCCAGGCAACTTGTAACTCCAGTAGATATACAGAATTGGCATCTGCAGGGAAAGGACTTTGCAGTAAAGGACAACTTATTGTATTTCCAAGAACGATTATACCTACCCAGCACAGATTTACAGAAAAAAGTAATCTCTTGTTATCACGACTTGTTAATGGAAGGTCATCCCGGTATAGCCAAGACCTCAGAAAAGATCAAGCGCTACTTCTGGTGGCCGTCTTGGAAAAAAGATATCAGAGACTTTATAATGTCCTGTGGAGTATGCGCCCAAAACAAGAGTCAAAAGGAAAGACCAGCAGGCCTCTTACGCCCTATTGACATCCCACCTCGCCCTTGGCATACGCTTTCTATGGACTTCATCACCGATCTACCTCCATGCTCCGGATACAATACGATTCTAGTAATCGTGGACTTATTCTCCAAGATGGCGCATTTCATTCCGCTCAAAGGCTTGCCAACAGCAGCAACTCTGGCCCGAGAATTTCTCGAAAACATCGTCCGACTGCACGGTTTTCCTTCGGTTCTAATTTCGGATCGAGGTAGTCAATTTATTTCTCATTTTTGGCGAAGTTGCTGTCGGTCGGCTCAAATTGATGTGAGACTATCGACCAGTCACCACCCTCAGACCGACGGACAAACCGAGAGGACCAATCAAACTCTGGAACAGTATTTACGCTGCATGCTGCAACAAACTGAAAAAACTTGGAAAGATATCCTTTGGATAGCCGAGTATGCCTACAATAACTCTGTCCATTCGGGAACTGGGAAAACCCCGTTTTTTCTTTTGTACGGCAGTCACCCTCGAACCTCGGAGTTGGATCCCCTCCAAGATCTTGAAACACCAGCAGTAGACTACCTGCATTCTACAATCACCCAAGCCTTTAAGGAAGCTGTTTCTCACCTTCAAAGGGCTAAAGAACAATACAAGAAAGGAGCAGATCAACATCGGAAGGAAGCCCCTCACTATCAAGTAGGGGATCAAGTCTGGTTATCCACCAAATATCTATCTCTAAAAGGGCCACGCACATTCAACCCAAGATACCTTGGTCCCTATTCCATCACTACCATAGTAAACCCAGTAGCGGTCAAGTTGGACTTGCCCCCGCACATGAAGATACATCCGGTCTTCCACGTCTCTCTATTAAAACCCGTGCAACCTCAAACCCGACTAACCAGATCTCCAAAACCTATCCTAGTGGATGGAGAACTCGAGTTTGAAGTCAAAAGCATTCTGGACTCCAAGATCTCCAAATCTAAACTATTCTACCTAATTGACTGGAAAGGCTACGGCCCCCAAAAGAGATCCTGGGAACCTGCTGAATATGTCCACGCTCCTCGCCTAATCAAAAGATTTCACCGAACATTTCCTGACAAGCCAAAACCCCCGGAGAAGCCCGGTTTGGGAGGGGCCTTGAGGGGGGGTACTGTCATGATCTCTGCTTCCAAAAGGTCAGGGTTTTCCCAACTCCCTTGGAAGCAGATCCATAACCCAGGTTCCGAGTGCCAATCAGTCCCAATTGGGACCTTTTGGACCCAGTCCTGGCGCCAGTGGCACCAGGCTCATAAATATGCCCAGTCCCAGCGCTGGAAGCGCCGGGCTCATAATGCTTGGGTGGACTTACCTGCAGCAGACCATGCTGCTTACTTGCCTGCCAGTTGAGCCTCTGATCCTCTTCTGTTTGGAACTACTTTTCCTGTTGGGTGGGGCTGGAGCCACTCCCTAGATTTAGAACACTGGAACTCTTCTGGAAGGCAGGAACTCTTTTCTTACCAGGAACTCTTTTCTTACTTAGGCGTGGCTGTGGAAGGAGACACCTAAGCACTACAGGAGGCTATTTAAACCACACCCGGTGGATGAATCTTGCTTTGCGTTATTCTGCACCCTCTGCAGCAGGACGCTCATCGTGTCTTCTGCATCCAGTCCTGGGCCTAAGGAAAAAGGCTTACCATCCTGAATCCAGTCTTCAGCAACCCCTATAAAGACAAGAAAGAACAGGTTAGCATTCCGGCGTCTGAAAGGCAAAGGCTTACCTACTCTTCGTGCGCTCCGGAGGTCTTCATACTGCATTCCGGCATCTGAAAGACAAAAGCTTACCAACTCTTCGCACGCTCCGGAGGCCTTCGGCGCTGCATCCGCATCTGAAAGACAAAACAAGGTGCGTTTAAAGACATTGGGGAACTTTAATACTCACGTGCCATTACTCCTTTCCACATCTAATCCAGTGGGTATTCCGGCACCCTGCAGCCGCTCCGAACTCGTACCTGCAAAATAAAAATACAGTTAGAGCGCATCGTGAAACAGGCAACAAGCGCTTACTCACGTGCTTCCAGGCGCTTCTATTCATCACACGGGCTCCATCTACAACTCACTTCAGCCCGTCATCCGCCATCGCCGGAACCCTGCAAAACAAGAGACATCATTACTAAAGACTTTAAAAAGACATTTGAATGACTCGAAACTTACCGTTCGTGCAGTAAACGACGGACAGCAGTCCTCTGAAGTCAAGAGGCCTGTGCTACCTATCCAGTGAAGAAACTGGCTACAGCACCCTGCCCCGAGGCAGATGGAGAGCTTGGCATTCACTTACCTAAGACATCTTACTCTACACGTCAGGCATACAGTGCACAGAGGTCCAGCCCAAAGAGCCAACCGGGTGCTACACATCACCTTTGAAGATACGGTAGTCGCCCAGTCAAGACCGGCGCCTCTGCGAGAATCAGGTGAGCGTTACACAGCCCCATGATTTTCGGATTGCGACGAAGCATGCGATTTGGGGCTCGGAGCTTGGGGACATTTAAATTGGATGAATTTGGTGGCCTCTTGTTCATTTTCCAATGAGTTTAAGATGAGGCCTTCTTCATAAATACTTTCTCTATTAAACCATAGATATTTCTTTACAGCCTCTGAGGCTAAATGAATTACAGCACGATAATTATTGTCCGTGGCTAATGACACTCTCAGAATGTCTGCCGATTTAAACATCCGTAGTTGAGGGATGCGACTGAATAGTGCCAAGATAAAGGCCCGATTAATCCGATTCCTACCAAGTAGATCGCTTTTCCCCTCAAATCCTATTAAATGGTCCTTTTCTGGGATGATTTGTTCATTAATGTCAGATGACTGATCAAATACTTTTGTGTGGGGATCAGAGGCGATTTCGCTGGAAGGAGCATGGTAAGAGATCATAGATGGATCTTGATGAGAAGTTACATTGAAAGAGTTAGATTTCAATGATCTTTCATTAAGTTCCTTCCTAAGGATGTCTAAAATTTCGTGATGGGATAACATGGTAGCAGCTTGCGGATCAGAGTTGCGGCTGCCTGTTAAAGAGCCCTGCATAGAGGTGCAGTTCTGAACATGAGATGGAGGTATAGTACATTGTGGCTGACCGTTAGGAGGAAGAATAGAAGATTCCATAACAAAATGGGGAGCCAACGGTGTTACCTTTCCTAGTCCGTTCCCGGACATCCCAGAGCTAATTCTACTGGGGAGATCAACATTGTCGTGCAAGCTAGGACAACAGTTAGGATCGTTGATCGATTGAGAAAGTGCAGGTAATGTCACCGTATTACTGCTAGAGTGTAAATCGTTCGAACGTGCAGGTGCTAAATGCACAGATGGCAAACAAAAGATATTTGGTGCATTTTCTCGTGCCTTGACATCGTTCATTGGATTACTAATGTTGACATTAACGTTGGTTCCAGAGAATGAAGTACATACTTCCCTATATGTTCTGGAAATGGAATTAGATGGACAATCGACAAGTACGATTTCGTCGTGCCGGGTAGTGCGATTTCTCCCACAGACCGGGAAGTAGTTGGCCAGTTTAGATTTAGCTCCTGCCAATGGTGATGGTACTTGTCCTTTGAGAGATGAATTGATTGGTGTTACATTATTATTTTTCGTTTTTCGTTTTAAGGTGGATGTTTCAGTGGAGTCAATTCGCTGTTTTTCGACTCGATTATTATCAGAAGTGGTCAATCAAGCATCATCAGTTGTGGGTATTCTGGCGGGTAGCCCAGTCGTCTCACAAGAATGAACTGCAGCATAACTTGCAGACAAATCTGATATTATAGGTGAGGTTAAGACATCTTGGCTTTCTTTTGAAAGTTGATTAAGGTCGATATGATCCTCATCTGTTAGTGGTTCGACAGAGGTCTTCATAGTCGAATCAATTGAAGGATTCGGTCCTTTTATGGCAGTATTCTTCTTTCGTTTAGCATTTCTTTTGGCAGCTCTTTGGTGAAGTTTCTTAGCTCTCCGCGACATGAAACCAGCATAATTGTCACTGGAAGCAGGAACCAGAGGTTCAGATTGCATATGTTCAAGAGCTGTGAGAAGAACAGTAGGGCTGTCAGAACCGTTCATAGAGGTTGGGGCTACAGGTGAATATAGAGCTATTAGAGTATTAATTTTCTCTATGGCAGATTTCAGATCGCAGGAAGAATAGGGACATTTGCACGGGACAGAATCTATTGGTGTTGCCAAAGGCGTAGCAGGCGGAACGGGAGTCAGGTCCAGGCAGCACTGAATGCTTTTATTTTTCATAATCGAATTCATAACAGGTGGATGGATCGTGGGGCATACATTGTTAAGATTTTTTAGCGTTTCGGCTGCCATAATGAAGCCTTCGATCCGATCCATCTTTGAAGTTATCAGTGACTGCGTTGACTTGATCTCCCTCAGTGCACGATGGGTCAGATCATGGCCTTTGTCCAGGAGATCTAGGATACGGATAATCACCGGAAACGAATTAGGAGAGTATTGGGATTGGTTCCCCTCAAAAGAGTGCTGGGTTTGGCACTCAGCAGGCGGTAAAAAGGAATGGTCCGCTTTGTTGACTAAGGACATGGGTTCAGGTGAAAGCAATATGTGCGGAAAAGAAAGTTTTTTGTTAATGACATTGGCCGAACCAACACTCATATCCAAAGAACATTTGGGATCGTGAGACGCATGAGATTGGGAAGCCATGCGGTTATTTACAGAATTAAAGACTATGGGTGTCAGGGTGCCAATCGAACGGCAAACAGCCTTGTCCAATGCCTCCATTTTCGCCATGGTTAAATCGAATTGGCATTGATCAGTCTCAGAGACCAAGGGGGACTCAGAACTACTTTTGAAGTCATCGATAGCCTTACGTACTTCAGGACTGATTGAGGGAGAAGAAATAGGAGGCACCGGAGTAGCCGGGGGCGAGGAAAGTGGGGGAAGCAGTGGATTTTTTTGAGCATTTATTTGCACAACACGTTCTGCAAGGCGGGGTGAGCTCAGCACCTCTTGGATAGATGTAGTCGCTAGAGCTTCCGGGGCTGGTAATTTAATATAAGAGGAAGTTCCCAGACATACCAGTGAATCAATGGTTGTTACTGAGAGCGGAAGAGGGGCGATGAGTTTGCCCTTGACGCTTCTTAAACCATTTGCCATTTTCACGGAGACAACCTCACAGGGGGTAGAAATCAGGAAAGTACAAGAAAAAGAGGTAACTTTCTCTTTTAGTGTTTGACGAGAGCAGTCGTAAAGGAGACAAAGCCAGCCAGAGATATGTTAACACATTAGATAGAGCAAAAGATATTAAACTGCACGTGCATTGCAAAAACTGGCAAGGAACCTAAAGAGAGATGTGGACCATTAGGGGTAGCCTCACCCCGCAACAAAGCAGCGAACAGCAAACAGCGCTACTTAGAGCGCGTACTTAATGCGCGCGCGCAAATGCGCGCAGGAAGAGGATTAAGTACACTTCCGGTGGCGGGGGGCGGGACCAACTAGAATAATGAAAAAGGGAACATATATAAGTAAAATATACCTATAATACAGAGTATAATGTCAATGGTGAGGGCAGATGGAATATATACCAAAGTCCAGGCAGGGTCAGGCAGTCCAGGCAGGTCTTGAGCGCGTAGAGCAGCGAGGATGGACAGCAAACAGCGCTACTTAGAGCGCGTACTTAATGCGCGCGCGCAAATGCGCGCAGGAAGAGGATTAAGTACACTTCCGGTGGCGGGGGGCGGGACCAACTAGAATAATGAAAAAGGGAACATATATAAGTAAAATATACCTATAATACAGAGTATAATGTCAATGGTGAGGGCAGATGGAATATATACCAAAGTCCAGGCAGGGTCAGGCAGTCCAGGCAGGTCTTGAGCGCGTAGAGCAGCGAGGATGGACAGCAAACAGCGCTACTTAGAGCGCGTACTTAATGCGCGCGCGCAAATGCGCGCAGGAAGAGGATTAAGTACACTTATGGTGGTGGGGGGCGGGACCAACTAGAATAATGAAAAAGGGAACATATATAAGTAAAATATACCTATAATACAGAGTATAATGTCAATGGTGAGGGCAGATGGAATATATACCAAAGTCCAGGCAGGGTCAGGCAGTCCAGGCAGGTCTTGAGCGCGTAGAGCAGCGAGGATGGACAGCAAACAGCGCTACTTAGAGCGCGTACTTAATGCGCGCGCGCAAATGCGCGCAGGGAGAGGATTAAGTACACTTCCGGTGGCGGGGGGCGGGACCAACAAAGTCCAGGCAGGGTCAGGCAGTCCAGGCAGGTCTTGAGCGTGTAGAGCAGCGAGGATGGACAGCAAACAGCGCTACTTAGAGCGCGTACTTAATGCGCGCGCGCAAATGCGCGCAGGAAGAGGATTAAGTACACTTCCCGTGGCGGGGGGCGGGACCAACAAAGTCCAGGCAGGGTCAGGCAGTCCAGGCAGGTCTTGAGCGCGTAGAGCAGCGAGGATGGACAGCAAACAGCGCTACTTAGAGCGCGTACTTAATGCGCGCGCGCAAATGCGCGCAGGAAGAGGATTAAGTACACTTCCGGTGGCGGGGGGCGGGACCAACAAAGTCCAGGCAGGGTCAGGCAGTCCAGGCAGGTCTTGAGCGCGTAGAGCAGCGAGGATGGACAGCAAACAGCGCTACTTAGAGCGCGTACTTAATGCAACAACACTCTATAGTTGTTGATAGAATTTGAGGAACCCGCCGTTCACACCCTCTTGGGTATCCAATAGTTGGCCATTCTCCCCCTTTATCACTCTGATCCCCGGTCTGGGTGTCTCATTTTTATATAGCCATGCAAGCAGCCTCCCCGGCTTATCCCCGCCTGCGTGTTGCCTTTCTGTATATTTCTTATAATTTAAGTTGCATAACCTCTCCCAGTGCCCACCACATTCTTGCTGTAATTGACTCATGGTTCGGCGTCCTCCTGGGAGATATCTCCTCTACTCATAATTACTTCTAGCTCACCTCCTTTTTGTAGCTCCCGTATTATACCTTCTTGGAGCCCCTTGGATTTGGGTATAGCCGATCCCCTCACCACCACCTTAAATGCCTCCCACAGAGTGCCAGCCGATTCTACGCTTCCAGCGTTGTTTTTGAAATATTCTATAATATCTTCCCTCAGGTCCCCCTGAACACTGTATCTTTCAATGCTTCGGCTCTGAGCCGCCACGTTGGAATCTTAGGTCTGGGAGGCAAGTATTGCCATGTTAGGACCAATGGTGAGTGGTCCGATAGGACCCTCGCTTTGTATTCCGACTGCACTGGGTACATCAGCATGTATTTGTAGCCTGCTTCGCGCAGTCTTCTCTTCACTGTCCCATAGTTTAGTTGCTGTCTCTGCTCCAGGAGTGTGTAGTCCGGGTATGCCGTGATTGACGCGGATGCCCTTTGTATTGTGCCCCCTTTTTTGGAAGTATTCTAGGATTTCTTCCATGTCCTGATAGTTTAATATCTTGGCCATTATCGACCTCGGGGGGGCTCCTGGTGCAGCCCTCCTTGCTAGGGCTCGGTGTGTTCTCTCCACCACGAATCCTTGGTAAGTGCCCCTCCTTTGATTTCTTGCAGCATCATGGTCTCAATGTAGTCAGTAGGGTTCGATCCTTCCTCGCCTTGTGGGAGCCCCATGATGCATATGTTGTTTCTTCGGGCCCGCCCTTCGGCTTCCTCTGCTCTGTTTTCCAGGTTGCTCCTTGTTGACACAGTGTGTGGATCTCCGAGGCGTTCATCGCGCTGGCAGTTGTATTTGATTTGACTTCTTTCTCCAACTCGCCTGTGCATTCCGCTATTGTCCTTACATCCTGTCTCAATAAGTTTTTCGCACTTGCACTGCATCAATTTTAAATTCTAGAGACGCCTTGAGGTTGGTCATGACTGCCTCTAGTTTTGTTTCCCATGCTACCTTTAGGTCTGCAATCGCCTCCAAGGTCTGCTGATCGCTGCGCACCAGTGCTGTGTTCGTTAGCGAGTTTCTTTCTTTGCTTCTGGCCCCCTCTGTTGACTGTGGCATTTTAGCAAAGTCTTCCATTGTAGATTGATTCCCTTTTGTCTTAGGCAGTCTGGATGCCATCCCAGTATCTCCAGGCATCGCCGCATAGGGTGGTTGGGGTTTGAGTATCGCGAACTTGCGCCGGCAGATAATGATGCTCCTGTGATGTAAGATGTTTAGGTGCTCTAGTATTAGGGTCCTCTTCCTTTTGTAACCTCTCCCCGGTTACTGTTCAGTGGGTGCACCTCCTGGGCCTGGGTTCGGCTTGTATACTCCCTTGCTCCGGGGGTGGGAGTATCCCTCCCTGCCGGCATTAATTGTTGCTTTCAAATGTACTACAGGGTGGAGTTCTATCCAGCATTCACCTTTGTCTGTCCCTGGTTCTGGGCCCCCTCGTTAGTCCATGGTCTATTACACAATTATCCCCGTGGCATCCTATCTCCAGTGCGGGGCACTGACACTGACTTTCGTGGGGCAGCCTCTGCCGTTGTTTGGGATAACCACACCACTGTCTTGGCCTCTCAGGCGTGTGGCTGTGCTCCCCTAGCACTGCATCCGTAGCATTGCTGGGCCCCCGTTCCTCATTTCAGCGTGCCACTTCCCAGTTGTGCTTTGTGGTGCGTGGTCTGCTGTCTCCATATGATTTGTCGGTCCGCCGCCTCATCCTTCCCCATGTTAGCTCCACGCTATCCTCGTTAGTTCTTGTGCCCCATCCGTAGGCTCAGTGTTATGCCTTTATTCAAGTGTCTAATGAGCACTAGCCAGGAAGCCGTCCCATCCGCGGGCGGTCTCCGTGTTATCTGCCCAGCTGATATGATACGGTTCTCCCGAGTCGGCAGTGCCCACACTGGGGGAACACTGTCTTATACGGACCGGATGATCCTTGAGGTGGCTTCATGCTGCGCGGATCTCCGGGTCACGTCTCAGTTCTGCATTTCATCCGGTCTTCGTGCAGCGTGTAGCGGGAGCCGGCACTCTCTTTCTATCAGCAGGCATTTGTTTTCGCTGCGCGTCTGTACTCCCCGATGCTCCCCCTCGCCCTCATATCTTCGTGTTGTATGCATGGGGTTTGGCCGCATTGCCCAAGTCCTTTGTCCAGTTTGGCGGCCATTTTGGCTGGGCATTCACAGAGGTCCTGCGTCTACTCTTTTGCGAATATCTCTTTCTTCATCATGCGGTTCAGGTCCCAGCATAGCGCACTGTATGCCGCCCGCTTTCCCACGGCTTCCCCTCTTTTTAGGAGGTGTATACAATGGATCTGCCGGGCGGGCATGCACAGGATATTTTCGGATCAGCAGGAGCTCTGGAGCAACCCAGCCTCTCACATGGCTAGTTAGCCACGCTCCCCTGGGTTGTATACTTAGATGTTCCCTTAGACCCTATCACTCTCTTCAGTAGGTTTTTGTAGTTTGCAACGTAGGATGATGTTAGTAATACAGAGGTTGTATGTCACCTATGACGAGATTTTAGTATAAAGGTGTGCTTTTTATGAAGTTCTTTGAGACCTTACTATGATACGTCCAATGACGTTCGTCGAACTCCCTGTTTTAGATAATTGATATTAAAACAGTTATCTTTTAGTCAACTTCCTGAGTCATTTTGTTTATTGATGTTTGAGTAACCTCTGCATCCCTGTTCCTTTCCAATGTATTGCTGACACGTCTTAAAGGGCTAAAAGTTCTACAGTTCAAATTGTTGCAGTCATAGGCCACGATCAAATAGGACCCCATGACTGCAAGGTTTGGGTGATGGAGCGGGAAGGAGGGGATGGGACTGGAAGCCAGGAGAAAGAAGACTTTTGTTTTTGAAGAATTTAGCATGAGGCAGCAGGGAGCCATCCAGTGACTTATTGCAGTGAGACAGTTCATAGTAATTCTGAGATAGATGGGATGAAGGACTGAAATGAGAAAAATAGTGAGTGTCATCAGAATGGTGATTGTGAAAGGATGAGATAAGTCTTCCTGGGGCAGAGGTGAAGAGGGTGAAGAGCAGCGGTTCAAGGTTCTAATCCTTGGAGTGATTGGAAGGGCCAGCCAGAGCTTTGCGAGTTCCAAGAGATGTTGAATGATCGATCTTTCAGGTAGGAGGAGATCCAGGCCACAAGCATATTTGCGAAACCCATGGTCTCGGAGAGTGAGGAGAAGAGAGGTGTGGTTGACAGACTTGAAAGCGGCAGAAGGAGAAATTACTTACCAGTAAATATCTTTTCCAGCATCAGCTGCTGGGAAAACTTTTTTTTCAACAGGGGGCGTAGTGCACCACGTCTCGGCCATTGATCCATCGTCATACATATAGTATATCACTATGCCCCCATACCTCAGCCCCCTCCCCCAAGCTCAACCACTGCGGTCCACGAGAATCCATAGATTTGGCTGAAAACAGCCACAACTCACAAAAAATTTTTAAAAAACGAACATGATTTTTCCTTTTTGGGGACCAGGGGGATGAGGAACAGACCCTGAGAGAGGTATCTTGTCTCCTCATCTCACAACAGAAGATAAGTCACAGACTGCAGGCACTTTCATAGTGGGGCTGGACGAGAGGGTGAGCAGGAGAAAAATCCATAGAAAGAACATTACCGGTAAGTAATTTCTCCTTCAATCAAATGCTTTTCTGCCGCAGATTCCTCATCAGATAGACTCCCGAAGCAGTGTGAATTGCAGAGGTGGGATGAAAGTCCCTACACCAGGAAACTTTGCTAAACCACTCTACCAAAGCGAGTGCTGGCTACACTGGCCACATCCAAACAATAGTGTTTGGTAAAGGGTATGTAGTCGCTGCTAAGCAAATGTTCCTTACTGGCACACCTCTTTGCATTGCTGAGGAAGCAGACACACCTCTAGTTGAGTGGGCTCTGATGCCCTGTAGCAGCTCTTTCCCTGTATTTTGGCAATACTCTGAGATACAAAGGGTTAGCCACCTGAATTTTGTCTGCGTAGAGACAGCCAACTGCTATTTTGACACAGAGGAGGCTACAAACAGTTGGTCAGCCCTTCTGAACTCTGCTGTCCTCGCCACGTAAAAGCTAAAGGCCCTCTTGTGGTCCAACCTATTAAACCTTTCCTCTTGGAGGGATGAGGAATTGGCAGAACGCAGGCATGTCTATGCTCTAGGGCATATGAAATTCTGATAAGGCCTTGGGCAAAAAACCTGTCCGCACCTTAAGGGATACTTTTTCCCCCTCAAAAAGCAGAGAAACAGTGGCTTGCAGGACAAAGCCTGTAGCTCACCAACCCTTCTGGCCTATGCGATTGCCACCAAAAAAGCAGTCTTCAATGTGAGTAACCTAATGGGGCACAAATGCGTAGGCTCAAACGCAGATGTCCTAAGAAAGGTAAGAACTAAATTGAGGTCAGAGTCTGGAACCACAAAAGGAACGGGCAGAAACGTATTCACAAGGCCTTTCAGGAATTGGACCATAACCAGTATCATAATGAAAGACCCTTGATCCAGGGACCCTTTGAAAACAGACAAAGCCGCCACGCATCCTTTGACTGTTGTAACCTGAAGGCCTGATGAGGCCAGTGACCACAGGAACTTCATCACTGAAGTGGTGGGGCAAGTGATAGGGTTGATCTCGCACCAAGCCTCAAATCCTTTCTACCTGCACACATACAGCAATCTTGTTGATGGTCTGCGTGCAGCCAGTAGCACCTCAAGTACCTCCTCTGAGAGGTTCCAGACATCATATCTCATCCTCTCAAAGGCCAATGCATGTAGGTTGAAGGATTCTGGGTTTGGGTGGAGTACCCAACCCTCCTACTGGGATAGAAGGTCCCGCTGACAAGGCAATCAGAGAGGTGGGCAGATGGTCATGTCCAGAAGCTCTGAGTACCATGTTCTCCTCGCCCAATCTGGGGTGATCAAGATCAGGGCTGTTTGCAACCTCCTGAGAATGCAAGAGATGACAGGAATCAGGGGGGAAGGCATAGTGGAGGTGGAAATACCAGTCTGCAAGGAATGCATCTGTCACAAGCGTTTCTTTCTCACCTGTTTTTCCTTGCTTGTGGCCTTCTTGGGAGCGATTTCTTTCTTCCTCACTGTTCGAGACCTGTATAGATTGGAGCGCGAGTCTTCGGGTTCCAGCGTGAGGTAGTCGGCTACCTAAGCCGGGAAGCATTCAGCATCCAGGAATGCTAACGATGGATCCAGGAAGGAGGTGGACAGGCGTCTGATGCTCGGAAGTGCCGGGAAAATTGCGGCACCAAGCACAAGACGGAATCCGGGAAGAAGGGATAAAGGCTAGCAGAGGGTTGCAGGAATCAGGAGAGGGTTCCAGGATGGAAGAAGAAAGGGGTAAGAGTTGGAGACAATACGATACACGGACTCGAACACATGCCTAACAACTCCAAGCAGTTGTGTTAAGATGCGTAGAGCCGCGGGGGCATGCCTGTTTTCTAGGAAGCAGAGTGTTGCGCGCAAATGCTGGAGTGCAGCGTTTCTGGCCCGTCGGCCATGTTGGAAGAATCACGGAGCTCATGCCGTGGTGCATCATGGACCACAAAGTCAGAAGGGCCGGAATCAGTGGTTCATGACAGTATGCCTCCTCCTAAAACCGGAACCACCGGGTTTACCTGGGTGAATTTGATGAAACCTTTGTATTAGACGGGGGGCATTCATGTTTGAGACTGGGTCCCAGGTGCGTTTGCTGGGGGGATATCCTTTCCATTCCACCAAGTATTGGAATTGACCCCGTCTGTATCTGGAATCACATATCCTGGAGACCTCAAATTCAATCTGGTCATTGATGAGCAAGGGGTTAGGTCTAGGAGTAGTTCTGGTGGACCTTACATATGGTTTCAACAGGGAAGTGTGGAAGACCGGATGTATCCTCTTCCAGGATTCTGGAAGTTGAAGGCAAAAGGCCACTGGATTAATGATTCCCTTAATGGAGAATGGTCCATAATACTTAGGAGCCAATTTATTAGGCTGTAAATGTCGAGGAAGGAATTTTGAGGATAGCCATACCTTATCCCCGACTTTATATGAAGGGCTGGGTCTCCGCTTGGTGTCTGCATATCATTTGACTTTTATCCTGGCTTTCTCCAGGTGTTCCTTCGCGCACTTATGTACGTTTACCAGAGTTTCGAAGGATGACATCCATGACTGCAAAAGAATGGGCTTGTCTTGATAGCTAAATGGTCAGAATTGTTGGAAGCGAATTCAGCTACAGGAATCAAAAGTGACCAATCATCCTGGACCTTGGTTGCAAAACAGCAGAGATACTGTTCTAGGGTCTGATTAACCCGTTCTGTTGCCCCATTAGTCTGAGGATGATATCCCGAGGATAATGCATGCTGGATGCCTAGTATTTGGCATAGTTGTTACCAGAACTGGGATATATACTGAGGTCCTCTGTCGGAGATGATCTTGGAGGGTAATCCATGAAGCCTATATATGTGTTTTAGGAATATTCCAGCCAACCTGTCATGCCTGCACCATGGGCCCCACATTGGCAACCATCATGGACTATTTGTTATTCGTTTATCTTCGGAATACTCTTGGAACAACCCCTATTCACACTTTGGTCCTTAATTCCCATTTGCGTGACTTTGGTGCTTTCTCATTTAACTCAACTAACTGCATGTACCACAATGCACCTTGCTACAGCTATCAATTCCTGTCCATTCCCATTCGTCAGCATTGGAACCACAATCCCCAGAAGCCCTAGCGATCAGTGCTGCTTCCACCATCTCAGGACCAGAGAGGGAGGAGGCAGTTTGTATTCAGGTGTGCTGTTAAAGGTGCTGCCAATTAGCCTGCCTCAGTACAGGGCAGGGCGGTATTTAAGCAGCTGACTGCAGGAGCTCAGTCTCTTGCATCAAGAGTCTCCCAGCCCCTTTTTTGCCTTGAGCCACAATTTGTATGCTGTTCCTGCTTTATCCTACTTTTGATCCAGTGCCCTTTCCGGGCTCCCTGCCTTGCAGCCTGCTTCCCTCCGCTGCCTACAGCCCTTGTCCTCTGGGCTCCCTGCCTTGCAGTCTGCTTCCCTCCGCTGCCTACAGACCTTGTCCTCTGGGCTCCCTGCCTTGCAGCCTGCTTCACTCCGCTGCCTACAGCCCTTGTCCTCTGGGCTCCCTGCCTTGCAGCCTGCTTCACTCTGCTGCCTACAGCCCTTGCCCTCTGGGCTCCCTGCCTTGCAGCCTGCTTCCCTCCGCTGCCTACAGCCCTTGTCCTCTGGGCTCCCTGCCTTGCAGCCTGCGTCACTCCGTTGCCTTTGGCCCTTGTCCTCTGGGCTCCCTGTCTTGCAGCCCTGCTCCTCTGGGCTCTCTGTCTGCCGCCTACTACCTCTCTCTGCCCTGTTCCTCTGGGCTCCCTGCCTTGCAGCCTATTACAGTCCTCTGCAGTCCACACCTGTTTACCTGCACCTTGTGCCATCCGTTACTGCAGCCCTGCTTCCCTGTTTGCAGCCCCCCTGTTTCCTGGCTGCTGCTCCCTTGCTCTCTTCCTTGTTTGCTAGCCCCTGTTCTAGATCCCTGTCCTTCTCTTCCTTGAGTCCTCTGTCCTTCCCTTAGGTTACCCATTTCAGTTATACTGCCTTTCTTTCATTTCCTTCTGCTAGATTGCTCATTGACTTCCTTTTCCCTGGATATTTCTGTTCTTGTCTTCTCTTGTGTCTTATGTAGATCCCTTTGTTCAGAGTATGACTGTTGGTTTCCGGCAGGCAACCTCTGCCCCTTCCCTTGTCTCGTTTTCAGTGTAACAGACACCCACAGCTGTTGTTCCCAGCTATGAGCATACAGCGTGGGTTAGAGGCGGACAGACCAGGCAGGCTACTGGCCTGGCTCTGCCAAAAGGAACATCCCAGACACTCTACCACCACACTGCAGGACAAGGAAGGGAACACGCATCACATACAGCAGGACATAAATAATACCTTCAAATGCTTCTACGAACGCCTATATTCCGATAATGAACAGGTTTCCCAGGAACAGATAATGGACACACTGGACGAGATAGAGCTCCCCAAGATGTCCCCGGAACAGGCCAACATACTAGAAACAGACATCACATCAGAAGACATAACGGAGGCCATTGGGTCCATGACCACGTGCAAGGCGCCTGGCACCGATGGACTGCCCCCAGAATTTTATAGAGCTTATGAGCCCTCCCTGACGCCCCTTTTACATGAGATATACCAGGAAGCATACGAGAGAGGGATACTACCTGAGAGCATGAGAGAAACACTGGTGGTCCCGATCCTAAAGCCCAACAAACCGGCGGACCGGTGTGACTCCTATCGCCTACTAGCGATGCTTAATTATGACGTAAAAATCTTAACTACAATGTTAGCTAAGTGGCTGTCCAGAATCATAGGAGACATAATACACACTGACCAGTGCAGTTTTATACCCGGCCGCAACACATCCATGAACTTGCGCAGGCTGCAACACATCATAGCGCACACCGACAATGATGGGGACTCGTATGCACTACTTTCCCTAGATGCCATAAAGGCATTCGATTCCATATATTGGGAGTGGCTGGTGGCTGTACTCAAGGAATTTGGCTTTGGACTGGGGTTCATTAGATGGATCACAATATTATACGCTAAGCCTAGAGCCAGGGTGAAATCTGGGAAATACGTGTCGGAGGCCTGGGACATACAAAGGGGGACTAGGCAGGGATGCCCACTGTCCCCAATGCTGTACATAATGGGACCGGATCCCTTGGCCATTTACTTTAGGAAGCAATTTTTCGATGCTGGTATAAGGCTGGGAGGAATAGATCACGTCATCTCACTTTACGCAGATGACATACTAATATATGTCAGGAGCCCACAACACAATGTGCCCACCATACTAGATGTTTTGGATAATTACTCCAAGGTCTCAGGAATCCAATTCAGCAAGTCAAAATCCTGCCTGTTCCCCCTAGCGTCCCTGAGACATGAGGACATGGAGACACTTCCAGCAGTAGGGATAAGATGGCAGACCACCTCGTTCCGATACCTCGGAATCCAAATAATGCAAACCCCTACACTGATGCACGAGCACAACACAAAAGCAGCACTCCCAGCCCTGCGGAAATCAATGAACTTCTGGGCAAAACTCCCCTTGTCCATGATGGGACGGGCCTCGATAGTTAAGATGATTGTACTACCAAGGTTCTTGTACGGGTTCCAGAATGTGCATTACTAAATTAACAAACCCTTTTTCCGACTGCTTGAGACATTAATAAAAGAGTTCCTATGGGGGAAAAACAGACACAGACTGGCGCTGTCGACATTAGCCCTACCATATAGTCAGGGAGGAATCCAGCTTCCTAACCTGGTAAAATACTATCTTGCAGCCCAGCTAAGCTTTGTGACCAAATGGCTAGCCGATGAGCCCACAGCTGAAACCCCTCCCGTACCAACTGAAAGAACTGATCTGGATACCCTTACAACTACTGGGAAACGCACCCCCCCTAGCCACCCTGGGGAAAAAGATATGGCATAGAACGTAGATGCTCACCCACTCACGGAACTCTTATGCACCAGAAGTACCACTGCTCGCAGACCTCTCTAAAACAGCCACAGATCTGAAACAAATTAGATTATGGGAAAGGGAGGGGGTCTACACCTGGGGAGATATCTACGAAGAAGGCACCTTTAAAGAGTTTGCATCACTACAAGAAATAGAAGGTATCCACCCAGGCCAGTTCCTATGGAATCAAAGGGTTCGCACCACTGCACGACACAAGTGGGACACGTGGCCTGAAGAACCGGACACAGACCCACTCTTAATGATGCTATACAACCTGGGGGAGGGCAGCAGACCAATATCACAAATATATGGCCATCTAAGCGACATAACCAACCCCCGGAGCATGGAAATGAAAAACAAATGGGAAAGGGACATAGGCAGAGAAATGACGGAGGGGGAGTGGAGCAGGGTGCTCACATTCCCCAAAGAAGTCTCAAGAAACCACAGATTCAGACAGATACAGATGAATGTACTGCACCAAACTTACTTGACCCCACACCGCATAGCCAAATTTAACAAGCAAGCTCAACAGAACTGCACCTGGTGTAAGGGGGAAAAGGCCAATCTGATACATATGCTGTGGGAATGCCCCAAGGCAAGCTTGCTGTTGGGCAAAGTAAAACAGACGTGCGAAAAAGCAGGCATGACCAGATACAAATGGACACCAGAGGAGTGCCTATTAGGAACTTACCCTATACTGGCCAAGCTTAAACTCGCTGTACGGCTCATGGACTTGGTATGCATACTGGCCAAGAGAACTATTGCCATGTCCTGGAAAAAACCAGCAGGACCACAATACAAAATATGGCTCAGTGAAGTAGAGCGGTGGGTGCAGGCCGAGACCAAGGCTTGGGAGGATTGCATCGCTAGAGCCACTGATGAATCTAGCAGGGCGCTAGAGGCATGGAGAGAACTCACCAGACATATGTTCCACCCCTCTGACGATAAACCCCCATGAACTAAAGGCCTCAGGCTAAGCATACTCGCAGTATAATCAGAGATGACACGGGCGAGGCCACTGAAGATAAAGTTGGCCCTCTGAGGACACCCCCAAACCCCTTTGGACCGTCTAACTACCCCCCCTACCTACCCACTAGTATGGAAGGTACGAAATTGTAGGAACAGAACATGGAGACAGTTGTTGTCGTTTACGATAATGTTTAACGTTAAGTTAAAAATGTATTGCAACCATATATGTGCACGGTAATTATAAATGTTATGTGATTGATATTGCTGAAAAATGCCAATAAACAAATTTAAAAATAAAAAATAAATGAGCATACAGCGTGGGCCTCTGTAATAGCAATCTGTGCAGAAGACTGGAGTTTCCTAAGGTCCGTGGAACACTCTTTCCCATTTCTGCATACACCCCAAGAGGGAATCCAGTTTGTTTGTACCTTTGTATTTCCTGCTACAGTTGCCTACTCTTCTTTCTTTTTGAGCTTCCTACTGTGTGTGTGCTTATCTGTCACCTTACATCAGCACAGCCACCCAAACTCTATCTGTGGCCATGTGCCACTCTTGACAGAGTGCTACCCCTGACAGAATGCAAGAGCCAATATATTCTTGTTCCATAGGCAGGAAAGGCACACACAGACCAAAGATGCTTTCCTTTCGGTCCAAGAAACCTCTGCAAAAATCTAAAAGTTTCCTAAGGACAGCAAACAAAAACCCTAGTTTAAAAGACAGACTCGCCCTAGTAAACAAAGGTTTACAAGCACAGTACTACACTCACTGGCTTGCTGACCCTTCTTCTATGTATAATTATTATGACATTTGCAACTATGATCCGCAGTCTCTATCTGTAGAAGAACTACAGCAAGAAAATGAATTCTTGCAGATTTTGTTAGCCCAAGCAGTGGAAAACACTCATGCGCTTTCTGGCCTTTCTTCGAACACTGCTACAGTCAATGATATTGCACTCATTGTGACAGACTCTCACCCAGAGTACGTTGCTGCCAAAGTGATATGCTCAGGATCAGCTTGGCAAGCTACACAACCATCCCAGACTGCTGATAACATTCATTTAACAGGACAAGACCTTCAGTATCCTGAGGTTAATGCCGCTAGTTCTGGGTACAAAAGACCAATACTGACCATCGGTTGTCTTAATGCCTCCCCAGGAACTACTAACCACGATGACTCTAAGGTCAGTCTTCACATTGCAATACCTGAATTTTCGGTTACACCAGCTGTAGAACTGGCAAATGGAACATACCAGTTACAAGAACAGCTCTTGCGCCTTAAAAGACAAACCGATGGTCTCTATGATGAATTTGTCTATTTGCATTGTAAGAAACTGGCAAAGGGACAAAATTTACCAGACCATCTGACACTATGCCCAACACCCGACATTCGGTCTTTAGAGATTGACATGGTAAGGCCTGGAACGGTAACACAAAAGAGGGTACAGACTTATATAAAGCAGATAGAAGACCTGAACTTGGCATATGCATACCTTCTAAAGTTTGACACAGCTCATTCACTTACTAGCCACAGTAACTCAGACTGTTGTTCAGATAGTGAAGAATTAACTCCTTCGGTGGGCCAAATCACTCACACTGCCATTACACCACAAATCAAGTGTAATCATCTGACTGGAAATCCTGCTGAGTCAAAGGATTGTTCCGTTCTTACCCTTGATGACGGCCCTTTACTCACACTTACAGCCTCTACTGAAGTGACCAAATCAGAGATGTACTCTGCTTCTATGGGTTTGTGTACACCAGACCAAGAGTCAGATCCTGAACTATACCCAGTACCTGTCTGGAATCCAGCTTTGCCATCAGTCAATACCCCAGACCCATCTAGCAACCTGAGCACACCAGACTTTGAAGGCCAACCATCAGAAAGCCTACCCTATCCTGACTCCACATCAGCCATGCTACCTGTTACAGAATCTGCAAGCCCAATCTCTGCGGCTTCTCCTTCTAGTACTCCTGAATCTGCTCCTGATGCAGCATCTCACATCACTCTTACTGCAGTAGAAGCACCCCCTTCCTTTCTGCCTGCAAGGACAGTACCTGTTGCTAAGCTAGTTAACAGCTCTTCTATTAAGGCTACAGCTCTGGTTGTTCCTGCTGGTGTCTCTGCAGCACTTAAACCACCAGACTCTACTCTATCAGTCTCAGATGCGTCCCTGCCCACTGGTACACCTATGGCACCTACACTCCCAGCTGCTACAGCATCGGAACTACCTACTGCCATTCATGATCTCCCTGCTGCTGTGGCTTCTGAACTCCCTGCAACTCATGGTGAACCCGCCGCTGTGACTCCTGAAGTCTCTGCGGCAGATCTTGACTTTGCCATTGCTGCTTCTGACGCCTTGGAAAACCTTCCTAGAGCAACCAATTCAGCTGTATCTCTGGTTCCACCTCTCAGTACTGTACCGCTGCCAGCCCTAAGGAAGACCACTATATATGCCATGGAGCCTGCAGCAGATCTTCACAGTTCCTCAGTTCATGAACGCACTGTTGGGTTTTGTGCCCTTAAGACTTTGTCTTTTCTGACTTCTACCTCAAAGGTTCGGAACATTGCTAATGTCTCCTCCTTTCAAGACTCTCATCTTGCAGCCTTAAACAGTTTTTGGTGCCTCATGATGTGCCTTTTTGGTATAGACTTTTTCACGGTGTGGCAGGTCTTGGTCTTGCTATTCTTGTTGGTCAGTCTTCAGGGAGCCTGCAGAGGGGCATACTGTCATGCCTGCAACATGGGCGCACACATTGGCAACCATCATGGACTATTTGTTATTCATTTATCTTCAGAATACTCTTGGAACAACCCCTATTCACACTTGGGTCCTTAATTCCCATTTGCGTGACTTTGGTGCTTTCTTATTTAACTCAACTAACTACATGTACCACAATGCACCTTGCTACAGCTATCAATTCCTGGCCATTCCCATTCGTCAGCATTGGAACCACAATCCTCAGAAGCCCTAGCGATCAGTGCTGCTTCCACCATCTCAGGACCAGAGAGGGAGGAGGCAGATTGTATTCAGGTGTGCTGCTCCAGGTGCTGCCAATTAGCCTGCCTCAGTACAGGGCAGGGCGGTATTTAAGCAGCTGCCTGCAGGAGCTCAGTCTCTTGCATCAAGAGTCTCCCAGCCCCTTTTTTGCCTTGAGCCACGATTTGTATGCTGTTCCTGCTTTATCCTGCTTTTGATCCAGTGCCCTTTCCGGGCTCCCTGCCTTGCAGCCTGCTTCCCTCCACTGCCTACATCCCTTGTCCTCTGGGCTCCCTGCCTTGCAGCCTGCTTCCCTCTGCTGCCTACAGCCCTTGTCCTCTGGGCTCCCTGCCTTGCAGCCTGCTTCACTCCGCTGCCTACAGCCCTTGTCCTCTGGGCTCCCTGCCTTGCCGTCTGCTTCCCTCCGCTGCCTACAGCCCTTGTCCTCTGGGCTCCCTGCCTTGCAGCCTGCTTCACTCCGCTGCCTACAGCCCTTCTTCTCTGGGCTCCCTGCCTTGCAGCCTGCTTCACTCCGCTGCCTACAGCCCTTGTCCTGTGGGCTCCCTGCCTTGCAGCCTGCTTCCTTCCGCTGCCTACAGCCCTTGTCCTCTGAGCTCCCTGCCTTGCAGTCTGCTTCCCTCCGCTGCCTACAGCCCTTGTCCTCTGGGCTCCCTGCCTTGCAGCCTGCTTCACTCCATTGCCTTCGGCCCTTGTCCTCTGGGCTCCCTGTCTTGCAGCCCTGCTCCTTTGGGCTCGATCCTTGCTGCCCTGCTCCTCTGGGCTCTCTATCTGCCGCCTATGACCTCTCTCTGCCCTGTTCCTCTGGGCTCCCTGCCTTGCAGCCTATTACAGTCCTCTGCAGTCCACAACTGTTTATCTGCACCTTGCGCCATCCGACACTGCAGCCCTGCTTCCCTGTTTGCAGCACCCCTGTTTCCTGGCTACTGCTCCCTTGCTCTCTTCCTTGTTTGCTACCCCCTGTTCTAGATCCCTGTCCTTCTCTTCCTTGAGTCCTCTCCTTCCCTTAGGTTACCCATTTCAGTTATACTGCCTTTCTTTCATTTTCTTCTGCTAGATTGCTCATTGACTTCCTTTTCCCTGGATATTTCTGTTCTTGTCTTCTCTTGTGTCTTATGTAGATCCCTTTGTACAGAGTATGACTATTGGTTTCCGGCAGGCAACCTCTGCCCCTTCCCTTGTCTCGTTTTCAGTGTAACAGACACCCACAGCTGTTGTTCCCAGCTATGAGCATACAGCGCGGGCCTCTGTAATAACAATCTGTGCAGAAGACTGGAGTTTCCTAAGGTCCGTGGAACACTCTTTCACATTTCTGCATACACCCCAAGAGGGAATCCAGTTTGTTTGTACCTTTGTATTTCCTGCTACAGTTGCCTACTCTTCTTTCTTGTTGAGCTTCCTACTGTGTTTGTGCTTATCTGTCACCTTACATCAGCACAGCCACCCAAACTTTATCTGTGGCCCTGTGCCACTCTTGACAGAGTGCTATCCCTGACACAACTCAAGCGAGGATGGAAGTTTGAACAAAGGTGTGAAGTGAGCCATATGGGTAAACAGATCGATGGTAACCATTATGGTTGTATATCCTCTGGATGAGGGTAATTCCACGATGAAGTCTGTGGCGATAATTTCCCAAGGGTGTGTTGGTAATGTAGGTTGATGTAGGAGACCTGCAGGTTTTCTGTTATCATGTTTGTTCTGATTACACACTGCGCAAGACTGGATGTAAGTTCTTACGTCAGCCTTCATCTTCGGCCACCAGAATTGTCTCTGAATAAGGTGGAGGTTGGTAGTGATACCACGATGTCCTGAATGGAAGGTGTCATGGCAGAGATTCATGATTCTGTCTCTCAGTTTTCTGTGGCTATTGCCAGTCATTTGACCTTGAAGAGATAGTAACGAAAGATGGCTAACTTCCATTGGTTATTCTTGATGTATTCCTTCCAGAGATCGGAAGAAGGCGTTCTGGCTCGGACATCTTCCAGGAGGAAATTTTCTTGTCCTACTCTTATCCTCCCGGATATAGACAAAGTATACACTGCTAATCCCAATTAGACAGTAGTATACCGGGCTTCCTCCCCTTGTAAGTGGAAATTTTCTTGTGCCACAAACATGGTATCAGGGAACATCTTCGGAAGGGTACGAGCTTCGACAGACTCATAGTCCGGACGCCTGGATAAGGCATCTGCGATAATGTTATTGGTTCCAGGAAAGTGATGAATACGAAATTGGTACTGGGCAAAAAAGAACGCCCAGGGGGCATGACGACTGTTTCTGCATTCCACGGACTGTAGGACTTGCAAGTTTCGGTGATCTGTTCGTACTTGCACTGGATGTTTAGCACCTAAGAGTAGATGGCGCCAGTCCGTAAAGGCTTGTCGAATGGCCAATAACTCCTTCTCCAGGACTGAGTAGTGACTCTCGCTGGGAGTCAAAGTGCGGGATAGGTAGGCAATAGGATGTTCCATCTTGTCTTCGAATTCTTGTTTTAAGACCGCACCAATGGCGTAGTCGGATGCGTCTGTTTCCACCAAAAAGGGTTGATCTATGTCGGGTTGAGCCAGGATTGGACTTTGAGTAAATCTTTGTTTCAATTGTTGAAAGGCCATCTCTTGAGCAGTAGACCATTTAAACGGTGTATCCTTCTTTAGGAGTGCTACCATGGGATGCACTATGTCAGAAAATGTAGGAATTAATTTTCTGTAGAAATTTGCTAGCCCCAGGAAGGATTGGATCTGTTTAACAGTGGTGGGTGCTGGCCAAGAGAGTATGGAGTCGACCTTGGCAGGATCCATTCCAATTCCTTTGGGACTCAGCACAAATCCAAGATAATGAACTGTTTGGACATGGAAGAGAAACTTTTCTGGGTTGGCCAAGAGTTTGTGTTCACGTAGACGTTGTAAGACTGCTTTTACGTGTTCTTGATGGATCTGGGGGTCATTAGAGTAAATCAGTATATCATCCAGGTACACGATGACAAAAAGGAATAGCATATCAGAGAAAACCCTGTCTATGACCCGTTGAAAGACCGCAGGGGCATTAGCAAGACCGAATGTAGAATCTGATAAAATGAGGACGCCTGGAATTGTTATCATTAGAGAATCATAAGACTCATCATTAGGGAATCAGTACTCTTTGTTACAGAACCACTACCCATTATTACCCATCATTAGAGAACCATTACTCATTGTTACTCAGTCTTATCCCTTTAGGAATGATTGCATCATGTTTAGTTATTCATTAGTGCATCCTGTTTAGTAGTACATGAAGAAGTAGCATCATTATATTATCCACATTATTAGACTGCCACTTTTGTATGCATTAGCCATTTCAAATATGCATTTGAAGAGAGAAATAGGCCCTGTTATATGAAGGGTTTGCTTAGTTATGTTATTGTTATATGATTGAAAGAGATGCTTATAGAATGATATGTTTGCATTATAGCGCTTGCCATTGGGAGAGAAACATGCTAGACACTAGAGTTTGCAATAGAATGACACACTGTCATATTTGAAATGCCATGAAGAGCCATTTAGAATGACACATTGTTATGCTTTGTAGTTACACATTTAGAGATATGTTTGACACACATTTATGTATGTAGAGTGTGCACTTAGAATGAGTTTGTATGTAGCTAGCGCTTGCATTGCAAGAAGAAAGCATAAACGCTAGAAAGCTATTTAGATGGCATTTGAAGCCATTTCTGATGGAGACAGAGAAGTTGTTTGCGCCGCGGTGTGCGAAGATTGTTTTGAGTTAACAGTGTACAAGTATTCGTGAACATTGGCAGAGAGACACAGATAACACAAACCCCTGTCTGAGTGGAGATGGCCTGGCTAATCAGCTTGAGCATGTGTGCCGCGGAGACAGCAACGGTGGGGGCAGCGCCATGGAGTGGGGAGATGGGAGAGAAGCCTTTTCAGGCAATGGGATGCTTTGAACACGGGCACCAAGAGAGCATTTTGTAATGCAGAGAGAGCCAACAGTGGAGTGAATGGGGAAATAGATGTAATTAGATGGTGTTTTGCACCGCAGACACAGAAGGCCAAGGCAGAGATATGATATCCAATGTCACGCTGACTGAACACGCAGTGACTAGTACACACATAAAACAGGCTGGCAGGCACTGCCTGAATATAGAATGCTGAGACAGACAGAAAGAGACATTCTTAGCTTAGAGAATGTAAGTAACCATGGGAATGAGTGCGTCATTGGAAAGTATAAACAGAAGCCGAGAGAAGACAGAGCTGTTAGTTGCTGTGAGGGAGTTGCTGTTAGTTCTTGCTAGTTGCTGAGAGTTGCTGTTGGAGAATGGTGTTAGAGACAGATGGAGTTCATTTGAGTTAATTGCTGATGGAGTTTTGGATGGAGAATGAGAGAGAGATGTCTTGGTGTAGCAGAATCCGAGAGCTTGGCAGAAGCAGTTCGAGTGACCAGATCTTGAGCGGCCTGCCACTGCCGACTGGCTGATTGCAGAGTTGTGCATAGAGGAGGGACTGACAAAGACAAAGCTGGAGACAGAGAGATGCACAAGCAAATGGGAAATATGGTCCATGGCCTGGACAAACTGATTGATTACAACCAGTGGGGTGGCTTTGCTGATGGGTTTGGGAAGGACATGGCATCTGAAGGGGAGGTGCCTGAGCCAAATGAGTGGGGACAGGATGGTGTGCCATGGAGGTTGGGGGGACGGGCATCCTTGCTCCCCCCTAGAATTACGACAGACACTCACACAAAGAGCTTTGGGTTTGGGAAAGGGGAGATCAGACAGGGATTGTCTTAAGAGAGTGAGTGTGAAGCATGGTGTGGATTGGTGTGGATTGGATTGGAGAGGTTTGATTCTGCATGAAGGAGAGGATTGCTGGATGTTTGACACTTGCATTTAGAATGCATTAGGATCACAGGCTTGCATTAGAAACCTGTAAGGCTTATAGTCATTGCATGGTAGATTTGCACCAGAAGCATAAAAGGTGCAAATTCGATATTGGCTAGAGTTTTAGCATTGTTTGCATTATGCTTTGCTGTGCATAAATAAATGTATTCCATTGTTATAATTGAATCGATTCATGTGTTTTCTTTGTGTCTTGTGTTTTGTGTCCCTAGGAGTAAGATAGGTATATGTTGTTAGAAGTAAGTTAGGAGTAACACAGTGCACATAGGGCCTGAGATACGAGAGCAGGGGGGTGTAGGGATCCACACACCTGGGGGATTGTCTAAGATTGTCTAAGACCGGTGCATGGTTGCCCAGGGGGGGGCAAGACGATGGTAGGGATTTTGTTTGCCAAACTAACACGAAGGGCATTACCAGGTATTCAAAGTGACCAAATGGAGTTCTGAAGGCCATCTTCCATTCATCGCCTTTCTTTATGCGAATGAGGTGATAAGCACCCCTAAGATCGAGTTTAGTGAAGATGACAGCACCTCAAACTGCCTCCAGGATGTCAGAGATGAGTGGTAGCGGATAACGGTCTTTGAGAGTACATTGGTTGAGACCACGGTAGTCCAAACAGGGCCAAAGTTCTTTGGTGTCTTTCTTAGGAACGAAGAATAGGGAAGCACCGGCTGGAGATTTCGAAGGACGGATAGTCCCATTTGTGAAGTTGGTATCCAGGTACTCTCGTAGGGCCCTTTTTTCAGGTTCGGACAAAATGAGCATCCTCCCGAATGGAATCACTGCTGAAGCATCTGTGTCAATGGCACAATCCTCAGGTCTATGGGGTGGAAGAGATTGAATAATGGCTGTTGAAAACACATCCAAGTATGTTTGGTAGGTCTCTGGTACTTGGATTATGTTGGATACACTTAAGGACAACTGTTTATGATTCTGGGAGTTCACAGGAGGGTTTTGCAATGTGCCTTGAGACAAGCAATGGGACATACAAAATTCAGAGCCTTGAAATAGGGATCCGGCTGTCCAGTTGTTGTAAGGATTGTGTTTCTGAAGCCAGGGCATACCTAGAACCATGGGGTAGTGAGCATCCTTTATGATGTCGAAACTGAGCCTTTCCTGATGGTTGTTTACCAAGAGTAGTAACTCCTTGGTTTGATGAGTAATGGGTCCGGAAGACAATGGTCTGCCGTCAATTCCTTGAACGGGTTGTATTACTTCTTTGGGTTCTCGAGGAATGTTATGACTCTCAGCCCAGTCGTGGTCTATGAAAACCCCCATAGCACCGCAGTCCACCAAGGCCAGGATGGGGAAGGATTCTTTCTCCGAAGGTGACAAGATTGTCTGGAGAATCACTAAAGTTTTCTGTCCTGGAGCACTCAAGGAAGGAATGGATGCGGAGCAGGCATCTTTCTCCCAAAGCTGTGCTCCGCTTAGGATCGGGAGCTGGCGTTTCCCGAACGTCAGGGTGGCGCTATTGGGCATTCTCTCACAAGATGTTTATCAGAGGCACAGTACATACAAAGTTCTGTATTGATCCTACGGATCCTTTCTTGTGGAGAAATTGGTCCACGAAAGGCACCCAATTGCATAGGTTCTGGATCAGAGGAACGTGGAGCGGGTGCTTCTTTGGGACAAGGATATTCCATGGTTGTCTTCGGGGGTCGTGTCTTTGTTTTTCTTTTCTCTGCTTTTCTCTCCTGGATTCTGAAGTCTATTTGTAAGGAAAGGTCCATCAGGGCCTGGAAGGAACTCGGACGGGCTACTCTGGCTAGCTCGTCTTTTACTTCATCATTCAATCCCCTTTAGAATAGAGTGAAACTGGCTTCTTGCGACCAATCGGCTTCTTTAGCTAGCTGTTTGAAGCGAGTCACATAAGTAAGCATGTCCTGGCCCTCTTGCTGGAATTCAAGAAGTCTTTCTTGTGCACTGTAGACAAGTTCCGGTCGATCAAACATAGCCTTAAGGGCTTCCACACACCCATCGTAATCATCCAAGAGTGGGTCTCCCTAATTGACTAGGGGAGTCGCCCACGTTAGGGCGTTGCCCGTGAGATGAGAAATCATGAATCCAACCTTAGCTTGTGACGTGGAAAAATAGTAGGGTTTGAAAGTGAAGTGTACTAGGTAGGAATCAAGGAAAGAACGCAGCGATTTGGAAGATCCATCATATTTGTCCAATACGCCTCCTACCACGGCGCTTTCTTTGACCGCGGAATCCGGGGACAAGACTAGCTGTTTTAATGCTGCATTTTCTGCCTTGAGGTTTTGAACCTCAGTAGTTAATTCTTGCATACCTCTCATGAGGTCTTGAACTGCGGCTTCCATGTCTACTTCTATATTAGTTTTTAGGCGTCTCAATCTGTCACAAGCGTCTTTCTTTCTCACCTGTTTTTCCTTGCGTGTGGCCTTCTTGGGAGCGCTTTCCTTCTTCCTCACTGTTCGAGACTTGTATAGGTTGGAGCGCAAGTCCTCGGGTTCCAGCGTGAGGTAGTCAGCTGCCTAAGCCGGGAAGTGTTCAGTATCCACGGATGCGAATGATGGATCCAGGAAGGAGGTGGACAGGAGTCCGATGCTTGGAAGTGCCGGGAAGATTGCGGCACCAAGAACAAGACGGATTCCGGGAAGAAGAGATAAAGGCTAGCGGAGGGTTGCAGGAATCAGGAGAGGGTTCCAGGACGGAAGAAGAAGGGGTAAGAGTTGGAGACAATACGATACACGGACTCGAACACACGCCTAACAACTCCAAGCAGTTGCGTTGAGACGCGCAGAGCTGCGGGGGCGTGCCTGTTTTCTAGAAAGCAGAGTGTTGCGCGCAAAGGCTAGAGCACCCGTCGGCCATGTTTGAAGAATCACGGAGCTCATGCCACGGTGCATCATGGACCACAAAGTCCAGAAAGGCCGGAATCGGTGGTTCATGACAGCATCCCCCCAGTGCGCCTCTTGCCGGGAATTCCATCGAGTAAAACTGTCTGTACTTCCTGTTGTACTCCGTGGCAAACAGATCCACCGTCGGGGTACCCCACTGAGAGAAGATCTCCTCGAGAACTTCCTGGCACACTTTCCACTCATTCAAGACTGTGCTCTGCCTGCTCAGGTAGTCCGCTAATCCGTTCTCCGTCCCCACCAGGTGGACCGCCAAGACGTAGATCTGATTCCCCAACAACCAGAACCACAGCTGCATCGCCTCTGTGCAAACGGGAAGGGGCCATGCACATCCCTGCTTGTTCATGCAGTGCATGGCCACCGTATTGTCTGTCATGATCAGGACGGATTTCCCCTTGAGAGAGGGCACAAAGCCGGTTGATGTGCCACTGTCACTCCAAAGGGGACCAACAGCCGCTCACCTGGAAATAATTGCAGTGTGCACCCCCCCCAACCTTTGAGGGATGCATCCGTGACCGCCGTGCCTGGGGCCAGGAAGGCCACAAAGGTTGCCCCACCATCATGTTGATGCTGCTGCCCACCAAGACAGATTGTTGGCCCCTGACCTGGACACCATTCGAACATCCTTCAAGGTGCCGAAGTACTGTGACCTCTGACACCCTTAGTAGCCACTGCATGGACCGCATTTGCAGCCTGGCTTCTGGCGCTAGAAAAATGCAGGAGGCTAAGAGGCAGAGGAAGGAAACCCTGGAAAGATGGTGTGATTCTGAAACAGATGTACCATCTGTCTGACACTGGCGACTCTCTCCTTGCGAGGTGTGGGGGGGAAGCCTTCCCCTTCCGAGTGTCCATGACCACTCCGATGCACTGTAGCGTTTGTGTTGGTTTTGTGTGGGACTAATGTAAGCTAAGGGAGAAGCCCAGCTTGTGCAGCAGCGAGCAAGTGGCCTTGAGATGAGACTAAATCTTTCCCTCGGATCAGCTAATTGTCCATGTTTGGGAAATACATGGACGCCAGATCTCATCTCCTGAGGTTGGCCACGACTACCGCCATCAGCTTTGTGAAGACCCTGGGTGCAGAGGACAACCTAAAGGGGAACACGTTGAACTGGCAGTGCTTGTCCCCTATGAGGAATATAATAAATTCCCTGTGCCTCCGATGCATGGGCACATGGAAACACGCATCATGGAGATCTAACGACACCAGCCAGCCCTGAACGTGAAGAGCATGGAGGATTTCTTGCATCCTCATCATTTTAAATTCGTCCTTCGTCAGGAACTTGTTCAAGGCCCTGAGATCCAAAATAGGATGAAGTCCTCCCTGTTTCTTGGGTACCAGGAAACACTGGGAACACCAACCCAATCCTCTCTGTTCGAGAGGTCCCTCTTCCATGGCACCCTTCAATAGCAGGGCTCTCTGCTCTTCTTTGAGTGCCTGTTCGGATGTTACAGAGGGGGTGGTGATCTGTCCGGCGGTCTCCTCAGAAAATACAGACAACCCCATTTGATGAGCTGCAGGGCCCAGGCATCAGAGGTAATCTCTTGCGACTGGGACCAGTGCTCGCCAATCCTTCCTCCCACCGGGGAGGCAACTCAAAGCAGCTTTGAGGGCAGTGCAACCCCAGCTGTTGCAGCCTGCTGGCCCTTATAGGCCTCTCTGCACCTTCCGGAGTGTGGGAAATGCCTCTGCCCCTGCCTGGGTTGCGGAAGCTGTGCTATGCAAAGGGAAATCTTTACCCCCTTTTGACTGGAAGCGAAACGGAAGGAATGTTTTGCCGGCTATTGTACAGCTCGGCCCAGTCACTTGGCAGCAAGTTTTGAGTCCTTAAATATCGGCACAGGTATTTACCATCAAAGGCAATATCCAGCAACTCAGCCTGGACTTGGGCAAAAAACCTGAATTGTGTAAACATTCCTGTCTCCTGGGAACAGCAGCCGACCCCTTTGCTCTACCAAAGCATTCAGCAACGTCCAGGCCGGTTTGCAAAGACTGCCGGGCCACCTCTTTCCCATCATCCACTAACCTTAAGAAGCCTTCACGCATTTCTCCTTCGGGAATATGTTCTGATGCTTCCTGAATTGTCTTTCATAGTCCATGGGTGTACTTAGCAAATGCGCAGGACACATTCACCCCTTTAAAGGCCATAGTGCCCGATGCGAACACTTTTTTTGCAAGGGCGTCATTCTTTTGACCTTCCCCATATGTAGGGCGATTAGATGTTCATGTTGATGGTTTAGTATTGATAGTGGCTGCCTAACAACCAGCCCCTCAGGCGTAGAATGGGTGGAGAGAAAAGGTGGATACCCCCTTGCCGGCTTTTACTTCTTGGTGAATTCAGAATTCACAGGAGGTGTGGAACACAGCTTCTGCCACAAGGTGATAGCAGGGTCAGCAATGGCTATGTTAAAGGGCATGGCCCTTTCTGTCAATGGCCCCTAATGCAAAAGTCCATTAAGTTCATAACCTGACAGGGGTTTAGCTGGGGCACAGCTAGGAGTTGGAAGGAGCGGAAACAGGAGGGGGCACAAGGGGACGGAGATACAGTCAGAGGGAAATGGTCAGCTGAACGAAGGGAACGGGAGGGAGAGTAAAAAGAGAGGATGGAGGAGAGATAAGGGGGAGCAAGACCATGGAGAGATTTGAAGACAAGGTAGAGAAAGTGAAATTTAAGTTGGGAGTGAAATGGAAGCCAGCCAAGGGAAGAGAGGGAAGTAGAGATGGAGTCACGGGGGTTAAGGAGACAGAGGGTACGGACAGCAGAATGGTAGATAGATTTTAGGGGGCGAGATGAGAAGTAGGTAGTCCAAAGAATAAGGAAGAGCAGTAGAAGAGGCGGTAGAAGGTAAGGGAGGAGATTAAAAGTTTGGTAGCGTGGAAGGTGAGAGAGGGGCCGACTTTGCGAATATTAAAGAGGTGGTAGCGACAGGCACGAGAAGTGAGAGAGATATGGTGGGAGAAAGAGAGAGAGGAGTCAAAGTGAATGGCTAAGTTACGAGCATGGAGAGGGATAGGGAGATTAGTGGGAGGGAAGAGAATGAAGGGAGGAGGAGAGGGAGGGGGAAAAGAGTTGGAGGGAAAGAATAAGACTTCAGTCTTGTCAGTGTTAAGGGAGAGAAAGCAGGAAGATATCCAGTTCTTTATGGCAGTAAGGCAGGAAGAAAGTTTTAGGTGGAGGTCAGTTGAGAAGGAAGAGAAAGAGAGGAAGAGTTGAGTGTCGTCAGCATAGAAATGGTGGGAGATGCCAAACGAGGAGATAACAGGGGCAAGGAGGGAGGTGTAAAGAGAGAAAAGGAAAGGTCCAAGCACTGAACCTTGGGGAACGCCGTATTCTAGAGGGTGGGTTGGAGAGGGCCAGCCACCCCAGGAAACAGTAAAAGAGCAGGAAGAGAGGTAAGAGGATAGCCAGTTAAGAACAGAGCCTTTGAACCCAAAGGAAGAAAGAGTGTGAAGAAGAAGGGGATGATCGACGGTGTCGAAGGCAGCCGAGATGTCAAGGAGAATAAGGATAGAGGATTGCTTAGTTTGTCGAGCAGAGAGGAGGAAATTAAGGATGTAGGTGAGAGCAGTTTCAGGAGAGTGTTTAGGACGGAAGCCAGATTGGGAGGGGGGTAGGAGAGAGAGATAGGAGACAAAGGATGAGAGTTGAGAGTAGGCGAGGCGCTCGAGAAGCATAGAGAGTAATGGAAGAAGAGAGATAGGGCGGAAGTTAGAGGTGAGAAGGGGATCAGCAGAAGGTTTCTTCAAAATGGGGATGATCGTGGCGTGCTTAAAAGCAGAGGGAAAGGTGGCTGAGGAAATACAGATGTTGAAGAAGGAAGTAAGGTAGGGAATAAGAAGAGGGTAGATATTAGGGATAAGAAGGGATGGGAGAGGGTCGGTTGGGGCGGACGTGGGGTGGGCTTTAGAGAGGAGGGTGGAGACTTCAGAGGGGGAGATAGTTGAGAAGTAGGACATGCAGGACGAGGAAGTGGGGGAGGAGAAGAGGGGGAATCCGAGGTGCAGTTGATTTTTTGCCAAAGGGTCAGGATCTAGAGAGAAGAAGCTAGCGAAGTCAGAGGGAGAAAGTGTAGAAGAGAAGGGGGGATCGGGGGCATGGGGAAGGGAAGTCGAGAGAGAGTTTGGCAGATACGGCGAGGGTGGGAGGCTTGGGAGTGGAGAGTAGTAGGAGCATTTAGCCGAGGCAAGACAAGAGTCAAAGAGAGCATGATAAGAGAAATATGAGGTTTGGTTGGAAAGCGAAGGAGATTTGAGCCAGAGTCTCTCCAGACGTCAGAGAAGGCGCCGCATAGAGAGGAGTTGAGGAGTGAGCCACGGTTGACAGTGTTTCCGGGTTGGACGGAAGAAAGACAGGGGGTAGAGTTCATCAAGGGAGGAGGAAATAGAAGAGGAAAGAGTGGATAGAGCATCGGTGGCTGACAATGAAGAGAAGTCTTGGAGAGAGGGGATAGAAGAAGAGCAAGTGTCAATAAAGAGGGTAGCATCAAAATTGCAAAAGTCACGCCGTGAGAAGATGGGAGGAGAGGGTTTAGTAGAAGAGGAATGTGGAAAGGGAGTAAGGGAGAAGGAGAGTAAGGATTGATCGGAGAGATAGACAGGAAGAGTAGAGACTGGGGAAGAGGGGTAGGATGAATTGAAGATGAGGTCTAGAGTGGAGCCAGAGGAATGATTGGGGGAAGAACGAAGGAGGGAAATGAGGTAGGAGTTAAGGATGGAGAAGAAGGGTGAAGATTAAAGTCACCAAGTACAGTTAGAGGAGAGGGGGAGGGAGAGATAAGCGAGAGGAGGTGATCAAGATCTTCATAGAAGGGAGAGAGAGAGGGCCAGGGGGAAGATAGATGATTAGAGAGGAAATGGGGTGAGGAGAGGAGAAAGATTTGTAAAGAAATTCAAAGGAAGGGAAAGAAGGAAGAGGTGGTGAGGAGGAAGAGTAAAGGTATTTGGGGCGGTAGAGGAGGCCAATACCTCCGCCATGGCCAGTAGCACGAGAGATATGAGAGAAGGAGGAGGAGGGGGTAGTTAGGGAAGCGGGGACAGAAGTGTTATGGGGGGATCCACGTTTCAGTTATACATAGGAAATGAAGGTTGAGACGAAAGAATATGTCTAGAACTGCTGCAGTCTTGTTGCAGATGGATCTGGCATTCCAGAACGCCATGTTCATGAGGCTGGAATGATGAGCAGTGGGGGGGTAAAGAAGATTGGGACGGTGAGAGAGGGTAGGTGTGTAACAGGAGGAGTGGGGAAGGGGATTGAAGAGGGGACTGGGCATAAGGAGGGAAAAGGAGAGTAGGAGGGAGAGGGGAAGATAGTGTGAGTGAAAGCAGGGGGGAAGGGAAGAGAGGGTGGTGAGAAAGAGATTTGGCAGATCGGATAACAGAGGAATCAGTGATACGAGGAGCTATGATGGTCCGTTGCTGTTGAGACTTATGATGGCGAGAACAAGGACCAATGTAGCAGCTCTTATTAAAGACAGTGCTGGTGTAGGGGAGAGAGGAGGTTCAGATTGTTACTCAAATTGCTACACGGTATGGTACTCGGTTTGATAGGTAACAAGCAGATAGTCAGGGTACGCAAGATCAGGAACAGGTAGCGAGAAGTGGATTGGAACAGGTTGGGAAGGAGGTTGGAAGATGTAAGAGCATAAGAGCATATTGCTTATAAGAGCAAAGGGTGAGCGTGGAAGCTACACTGGCTGAACAGTGTTTAGATCAATCAGGTTTGCTAGACTTACAGACAAAGATGCTCAGCATCTTAGACAAGGGAACAACGGGACTTCTCATCTTGCTAGACCTCAGTGCCGCCTTCGATTTACTAGATCATAATCTGCTCGAAGTAGCTCTAGGCAAAACGGCAAACTGCTCACAAGTGGCAAAAACATGGATAATGTCTTTTCTAAAAAACAGGACATCTCTAGTACACTGGGGAGACACATTCTCCATGGAAAGGGAGATCCTCTGTGGGGTTCTCCAGGGAGCCAGCATGTCCCCACTGCTGTTCAACCACTATATTAGATACCAATGCTATATTCTAGATCATGCAGATATATTCTTCACCAACTATGCGGATGATACGCAGCTGGTACTAGAACTTAGCGGGGACCATAAAACTGACAACGACAATCTAATCAGAATATATAACATCATAGAACAATGGATGGATTCCAACTGGATGTGTTTGAATGGAATCAAAACAGAGCTGATGGTCTTTTGATCCACCCAAGCCAGAAACACACTGCCCCATGATTACGCAAACTTTAAGATCAAAGACGTCAACATCAAAGTACTTGAAAAGGTAAAAACCCTGGGCATGCTGATGGAAGCATCCCTAGGAGCAGAAGCCCAAACTCAGTACATACAAAAAACATGCAACTATTACTTGAGACTCCTCAGAGCCATTAGACCGTACCTTTCAGAGAACAACTGTGCCACAGTGGCCAGAGCAACTGTCCTCTCCAGATTAGATTATGGGAACGCACTTATGCTAGGAGCCAACAAAAAAAGCATACAGGCGTTCCAGATTATCCAAAATAACGCAGTTAGAATAATCAAAGGCAAATCTAAATCAGACCACATCAGTAACTCCAGGAAGGAATTACACTGGCTCAAAGTGGAGAGTAGAACCTACTTCAAGGCGCTTACAATAGCCCACAGATGCATACACGGGAAGGCACCAGGCTACCTAAAATCAAAAGTACGTCCTTATGTTCCAGGCCGCGCCCCAAGATCCACGGATCAAAACAGGATCGCAGTGATGCCACACAAACGTAGGTCTGGACTAGGAAAATCTTTCCCAGTCATTACAGCAGGCATCTGGAACAACCTACCAGTCCACATAAGGAAAGAACCTAACTACTTACACTTCCGGAAGTCAGTGAAAACGCATCTCTTTAATTGACCCCGCCATCCCTGACCCACTAATCCTTGATTTCATTAGGAACTGTCTCGTCACATTTCTGTTTGTCTTCGTGTCCATGTCTCTGCGCCCCGAAACCTGCGAGTTACCGGCGCATTACAAATAAATAAATAAATAAATAAAAATGATAGAATCCAGATGCAGGCATTTCCTCAGACACTACCTGCAGATCAAAAAGCACAGCTGCTGAAATCGCACAGCCTTGTCCCAGGAAGAAATGGTGCCGTCTCTGGTTTATGATATTTGGGGTTGACAATCATCCAATTTTCCCCGATCGTTGTCTTGGCATTCAACCCAACCTTCCTGCTCAGCAGCACCCCCCTACGAAAGTGTCCTATGCAGTTCAAAATGATCATGTCAGGATCATAGGGGTCATAAGGGGTCTCCACATTCCCAACCACGTTCCTCCTTCAAGAGATATTGTGGGTCACACTTTCAAAAACTACCTGAGGTGGGGACTGTGCAGGGGTATCTTGAGTAACTGCCCTAGTCTAGCTGGAATATATATAGCCATATATAGTTTCTCTGTTTTCGTTTGAACCTTTGGCCAACATTAGATGTTCTGGCTCGTAGAAAGCTAATTACGCAGGAAGAGAATGTGTGTAGATTTTGTAAAAATGTTAGCCAAAGAGAAACGCTGGAACATTGTTTAGTTCATTGTCCAAGTTTAGTCACTATTCGGAAAAAATGCTTCGGAAATTATTTTGAAGATCAAAATGTACATATCCAAAAAAACATGTGACATTGTATCTTTTCATCTATGTTAGTAGGAACTAAAACAGCAACTGTACGATTTTTGGATGCAATTTTTTCTGTTTAGTCTATTTTTCCATTTTAACCTAGTAAAATCATTTTTATATCTACTTGTAGTAAATGTATAATATGTATCTTTTTGCCAATCATGCATGAAACTTCATCAATTGTATTATCCAGACATTTTGATATTTGTTAACATTTGAAAGGTTGATTTTATTAACCATACAAATTAAAAATAAAAAAATAAAAATATAGCCTCTTTTATCTTGGGAAGCCTTTCCTTTTTTTAAGAAACTGCTACTATTGAATAAAATCCTTTTTTACTTTGACACGCAATTGCGTAGCGCAGTTTCTTTTGAATTCCGAAGTTTTACTGGTGGCAATTGGAGCTGCGGTTTGGTATCACTGCAGCAGATGGGAGTGCAACTCCATACAAGAAAGGCTTCACCGCCTTATTTTTGAAACATATATGTATCTAGTAACTATTGATTTGGGTTGTCACCTCTTGGATTTATTTTCCTTCTCCTTCTGGTAATCTTGAACCATGTGCTGGAGAGATAAAAGGAGTGCTTTAGGGATGATTTTGACTTGAATAAGCGGCCCTACACCTGCATCAAAGGAGGAGGATGCTACGGTAGTGTTGTCCGCCGGAGTGTGGGACTTTAAATGCTCTTCTTGTATCTCCTCAGGGGACAAAGCTGATCATGCAGTATGATGGCTGGTACCACTGGAGATTCATAAATAAAACACATGCATTTGTGAGCATAATTCCTAAACATCTCTGCCCAAAGTCGCAGATGCAGGTTCAATGATTTTTCTGTGGACAGTTCTCTGTCCAGTTTCACCATTAATGAGCACAAAGCCACTGTCCTTCCTGTGGAGGAAGAGGGAAAGGACGACTTTGCCAATCGATAGCTGGGTGGCATGGCCCCAATGATGGCTGATCAGTCATTTACTTGGATGGAACTGTTGTATTATATGTCACAAATGACTGCCCCCTGCCCCAATCGATGGGGATGATTTAACCATTGAGATATGGGGATAGCCACCCTGTCAATGTGAACTCAATCAAGGATAGTGTGGTATTTGCCACGGACGAACCACCCATTGACAGCAGTCTCTTAAATGGAGTTGACGACAGGCCAAACCGTGTTTTACAAACCAAAGGTGTTTATTTGGGTCTCCAGATGCACCCAGCACTAGTGGCCCCCTTTTAGAGGAGGTGAGGGTTTAAGGGAGTGAACAAAGGATATGGGTAGTTCTGGATCTTTTGCCCCAGAGAGCCCTTGTCCGTCCTCAAAACGCGCCCTCTTCTTTAAAGCGGGTTTGCCCTTGGTCCCTCTAGATGAACCAGGGTAGTACGAGAGGACTCCTCACCCTCACTGAGGAGCAGCAGGTTTCTGGGAGACACACATCATGGTAAGAATCTGGAGATGACCTCCGGGAGTGGAGCCGTAAGCACCTGCTCTCATAGGTTAGGGTAAAAAAAGGGCCCAAATGAGGGCCATAGGCTGCATATAAAAGGTTTCATTATTGCATACATTTGTTTACTAGTACCGAGGATTCTCAGTCTGACAACAGGGAATTATTCAGAGCATGTGAATTTATGAGTGGCTCAATACTGGAGCACTGTGGTTTGGTGTTGGGCTGTTAGGAGTTCAAATACCTTCTGAATGCAATTGCCTTACCAAAGCAATACACTTAGGGCATCAGATCTTCCAAATCGAAGATGCCCAATTGGCTTAAGCATACCTCAAGCTTGGAGAGATAGCTACTGAGACACCAGTCTGTGGGATATTCATGATCTTGTTTGGTGTGAATAGGTCATCCGGTACTACACAGCTTGTGCATGATCTTAGGACGAGACTCAAGAGATTGAGGGCTCAGAAACAAGGATGGTTACATCACACTATCACTACCATGCCCTGCAATGAATCCCTTTTACCTCCATCTAACTGCTTGTAACTTGTGGAGTAGTGGACTGTTGTGGACATATGGAACCCTTCCCAGAGATCAAATATAGCCTTCAACAACCTTTGTACTTAACAGGCTGAATTTTCCAAATCATGACACCGAACCTTAGTGAGGGTCACCCACAGATAGTGTTGTGCGCATTTGTTAAAAAGTGTCCAATTGGAAACCAAAGCTCACCAACAGAAGAAAAAAGAGGGACGTGACCAGTGGTGTAACACAAAATGTGGAGGCCCCCCTGTCAGCCTTAATGAGGGTCACATTCCTTCATCTCCCCCCTCAATAGTTCCTCAACAAAACACAGTCTGTGCCAGACTCTGGCCTGCCTGGAACACCATGCATACACAATGCCATCGATGATTGTGCTCCTGCAGGGGCACACATGCACTACACTAGTTGAAACATGTAAATATGTTTTTAATCAAAGCTTAAATCTTTTACCCAACATAGAATCAATGGGGTGGTGCTGGGCCCCTGGCACCCTAATGCACGAGCCACCAGTTGGAGGGGCGCAAATATTTGCCACAAATATTCAAGAGCGGTCGAGGACAGCAAGGGAGTCTGAATGAATGGCAGGGTGTTCTCACCCCGATAAATCTTATTGAATAATGAGTTAAAATGGAGTATTATACAGCGGATTGGGTTTTGTGGTGTAACTCATGAAATAATGCAATAGATGCAAGTCACCAACAGTACACAGGAGCATTTCAAAACACATTTCCTAGATGCCTTTCCCCACAATGTATGCCAGTATAAAAAAAACTGTTTATGCTGGCTGCGCTCATACATTTCCATGCTGGCTGCACCAACATATGCAAATATTCCCACATAAGAACATACTCATGTTTGCTTTGTGCATAATTCCAGTAATGGAACTACAACAAAACATTTCCAAGCTGGCTCTTCCGACATATGCCAGTATCCCCATCCAAGGACATACTCCTGTTGGCTTTCCCATTAAAAATGCCATGTCACAATAAGAAAACATGTGAATGGCTGAACCAATGTAGGCCAGTAATAGACAACACTTACCATGCTTGTTTTACCAAAGATGCACAGTAAAACATGGCATGCCACAGCAAGAAATGGCTAGACTGCTTGCACCAAAATGCCAGTCTAGCCATGTTTTAACATTTTTTTATTATAAGCATACAGTTAATTACAAACGTTTTGCCAATCATGACTTGTCCCGTTCCCTCACCCCTTATATTTCAGATAGATTTTAAAAAAACGTTTCAAAGTATACTACCAATGCATAACACCACCTAACATTCTCTCCCAGATATAAAGCCTCCCACCATGCCTCTGCATCCAATTCAAATTTTTGGAATAGATGGCTGTACAGATGCTATTCTCAGACTTCGTAATTCCGGACAAAATAGAAATCAGTGCTTTAAAGATTCCCCTTCGCCATTGCATAATCTACATATTGCATTCACAGAGCTTATTCCATATCGACATATTGTGGTTCTATTATGCAGAATATTAAGACGAAATCTTAAAAATAGGTCCACATGTTTGGGATTTGGGGATTTAGATAGGTAAGGTGGTGTCACATTGAAGCAGGCCGTCCAGGTTTTAGAAAGAGCATGGACTTTGGAAATTGATCTAGTGGATTCCATGACTCTATAGTCATCCGCCTATAAAGTCCTTTTTACATAGGTGGGATCTGGCAGAGGATTTCAATTGACACACCTACTTCTGTAAGCAAGAATTGACAAGATTTAGCCCACAAGGCCAGCGCCCAGTCTGGGGAAGTGTCCTTTTTCGGTAACAACACATTAAATTGAATCAGACAGTTTGTCGATTGTGTTTTACTAAAGAGTAAAAGCGATTTCTGTTGTAGTGCTTCTCCTTAGGGGAGGAGTCCTTTCCATATGACAGAGTATTGTAAGACGCCTCTAGTGTGAAGAGGCCATACATTATGATGTCATGGAATGTTGGTGCATGTTTCTTGTTTGGTTCTAGGTTTGTCAGTTGGAGGAGAGAGCTGAAGGGAAGGGAGCCCATGAGATGTGGGGTCTTCTCTTCTGATTTATTAACCTAAATAAATCCATATTTCTGATTTACCTGCCTCCGCCTCATCTTCATAACAATGGCGACGAGGATGGGATGAGATGCCATGGAACGCAGGTGAAGAGAAGACCCCAGCCGTGATACGCCGCTCCGATGAGCCCCGTGTTGAACGAGGTCCTGTGAACTGGTCCCCGCTCCCGCCGTCTGCCTTGCTCTCCAAGTCCACCCTGCGTGTGCCGGCACAGCGCTATAAGGCCAACCCATTTTGCCTCCCGTGTGCGGCCTCTGAAGTGGAACGCTGTCCACACGACGGTCGCTAAGAGGACTGTCCTGTGTCGTTCGTTGGCTGCCCGCTCAATTCTGTGTGACCGGCTGATGCGGAAAGCTGTGGAGATCAGCTGGCTATGCGAGCGTCTCAGCCCGGGCAGGGGCTGCCGCGAAGAAGAGGTTTGCCTGGCATCAGAGGAACGTTCCTGGGAGGGCCGCTCCGCTCTCCTGTAGCGTCGAGCGGCCACCGTGCGGAGGCCTGCGTGTTGGCCGCTCCGCTCCCCTGTAGCGTCGAGTGGCCACCGTGCGCAGGCCTGCGTGTCTGCACCTCCCCAACGCAACAAAAGTAAGTGTTCGTGGTGATTTCTTCGCTTATCCGGGGTATTTATGCGAACTTGTTTGATTAGCCCCGAACTTGTTTGATTAGCCCCGGCGTATCGTCCACTGTGTTGCCGGGCATAGACATTTGATGAAAGGCGTGTGGAGCGGACCCTGAACCAGAGTACCGTATTCCTCCTAACGGAGGGACAAGTGAGCAGTGAACTACCGTGGACTATAAAATAGAGGGGCATTCCCAATTTCAGTGAGGCGTCAGAACCCCTCATAACGACATTTGATGTCTCAAGGCAACAAGGAGATAACTGAAGGTGTTAGGGAAAAACACTTTTAGTTATCGTTAAGGAGGAAGAGCGGGACACTACTGCACGTGCACAGCCCTCAGGCAGGTAGACATCAACAATCACAAGACATCGTGATAGTGTAGCTTTGCAGTGTTAGTCCTGACTGCGTGGACAAGCGAGCTGACAAGGAAGCATTATAAAAGACATCTAAAGCGCGGAAAGTCAACAGAGCACTAGTAGTACCCAGCGCAGGGAGAATATAATAAGTACACATCAAGTGACATTTTGCAATCAGAAGATATGGCAGCTTTGCCAGGGATATCTGGTCCCCCCATTTTTATGCCTGCCCCAGGCGCGGCAAGAATTGCGTGGCCCCAATGGCGCAAGGGTTTCCTGCACTACATGAAAGCAGCCGGCGGAACGGCCTATTCCAGCAAGAGGAAGTTGGCATTATTGTTACATTTTTTGGGTTTCGAGGGCCAAAGAATTTTTGAAACTCTACCTCAACTTGCGAGTGACGGAAGCGGGGATGAATTAAATGAGTTCGAATCCGCATTAGTGAAACTGGATAAGCATTTTAACCCAAAAAGGAGCACAATTTTGGAAAGGTATAATTTCCGGATGCGCACACAAGCCCAAAGTGAATCTGTTGAGGATTATGTGACAGCGTTGCGACATCTGGCTCTTACATGCAAATTTCAAGGAAGTTTCGACAAACATATTCGTGATCAATTCATGACACATTGTCGATCTAATAAGATACGAGAGGAATTGTGGCTAAAGGATGAGCCAAGTTTAGATGAAGTATTGGACTTGGCGAAACGTGTGGAGCATTCCCTGGCATGTGTGGCCAAACTTTCCAAAACTGAAGGAGGGGAGCCCAAAGAAAGTAAACCGGAGGTGTTGTCTGTGGCCGAGGGAAAGAACAAAAAGAGAGGAAGAAACAGACAGTCAGGGAAGAGCAATCCGGAAGAAAGGAAGAGTCAAGATTATATGCAGAGATATGAGAAAAAAGAAGATAGGAAGGACGAAAGGCTATGTTATCGGTGTGCTAGTGCAACACACTTTGCATCCTCTGTTGTGTGTCCAGGGCGAAAGAGTACGTGCTCAAAATGCAAAAGGAGAGGACATTTAGCATTGTGCTGCAAGAACTACCAATTTGGACAGTCAGGCCAACGGAGGGTCCTGTATGTAAATGAGGAAGAAGATGGGAGGTCATCAGAAGACGAAGTTGTGGTGCCATTACAAAATGTTATCGTGAATACTGTTAATGTTGTTACGAATGGTGGGGACCTTGAGGATTGTGAGCGGCCTTATGCTGTGGTAACGGTGAATGGGCGTAAGGTATCAATGATGGCTGACTCAGGGTCGAAAATAACTTTAATATCCAGGGTTGCATTTGAGTGCGAAATGAAAGGGGTAGTATCTGAATTATCAGAGCCCGACATAAATCCAGGAGGGTACAACCAAGATCGTATTGATTTACTGGGTTATGTATGGAGTAGATTTGAATTCAAGGGACGCAATTGTGATGGCAAAGTGTATGTTACTAAGAAGGGGCAATCTTTGTTAGGGTGGAGAGAACAAAAGAATTTAGGGATCAAACTCGATCCCAATCACCCAGAGCAAGTGCTGCAAATTTCCGAAGTGTCCGCGAGTCACGATAGGTACATGTCGGAGTTTGGGAAAGTGTTCAATGAGAAGTTGGGAAAGGTGAGAGGGTTTCAGCACCAGATAACATTGAAAAAGAGTAGTATGCCCATCGTGGCGAAACTCAGGCCGGTGCCTCTTGCTTTGAGGGAGAATGTGAAAAAGGAATTGCAGAAGCTGTTGGAGTCAGGTGTGATTGAGAGAGCTGGGGGGGTTGAATGGGTATCCCCAGTGGTGATTGTGAAGAAAAGTTCAGGAGACATAAGGTTATGAGTTGACATGCGTGAGTTAAATAAGTGTGTGTTGGTGGACAGACATCCTCTGCCCAACATGGGTGAACTGTTGACTATGGTGGGTGGGGGAAGATATTTCTCTAAGTTAGATATGACGTCAGCTTATCATCAGGTCGAATTGGTGGAGGCGTGTAGGAAGGTTACGGCTTTTGTAACGCATGAAGGTGTTTTTCAATTTAGGAGAATGCCGTTGGGGCTGGCGTCCGCTTCATCAGTATTTCAGAAGATCATGGATTGTTTGTTGAAGGGACTGAAGGGAGTGTTCTGTTTTCAGGATGATGTATTGGTGAGTGGTGTGACAATGGAAGAACATGACAGGAATCTAAGGTTTTGAGGATATTTGAGGAGAGAGGTATTACTTTGAGAGGTGATAAATGTATGTTTGCGGTGACGAAAGTGGACTACCTAGGACATGAAGTGTCGGGGGATGGAGTTAGGCCCAAGGAAGATATGGTAAATACTATTAAGAGTATTAAGAAACCGAAAAGCAAGAATGAGCTGCGCTCTTTTCTAGGAATGACGGAATTTTATCACAAATTTGTGATAAATTATGCTGACAAAGTACAGGAGATGAGAAAGATCCTTAAGAAGGGCGCCGACTTTGTCTGGAATAGCCAGTGTGACAGGGAGTTTAGCAGGATAAAGGAAGAAATAAATATGGCCGGTCCATTAGGATGCTTTGACACAAGGAAGCTAACCATTATCACAGTAGACGCTAGTGAGAGTGGACTGGGAGCCGTGTTATCACAGAAGCAGGAAGATGGTTCTGAAGAGGTAATCGCCCATGCCTCGAGGGGTCTCAAGGGAGCGGAGTTAAGATATTCGGTACTAGAGAAGGAGGCTTTGGCATGTTTTTGGGCTGTGGAACGCTTCAGAAATTTTGTGTGGGGAGTAGAGTTTGTGTTGCGAACGGATCATAAACCCTTAAAAGCCATTTTTGAAAATAAGGGCCTTGACAAAGTCTCTCGGAGAGTGGCAGGATGGGTTACCAGGATGCAGACACATTGTTTTAGGATGGAGGTCATACCCGGGAGGGAGAATGTTTTAGCTGACAGTCTCTCAAGGATAAGGGCGGCAGGACCTGAAAGTATGGAAAGTGAGGAAATGGAGTTAGTGTTTGTCAACACTGATGGTATTGTATCCAAGCAGGAGTGGTTGGATGAAGTGGAAAGAGATGACATCATAAGGAGGGTAATCACATATGTTGAATCTACTGTATGGCCGAATAAGGCGGAATTGGCGGAAGAAGTGAAGCCATATTGGGAGGTGAAGGATGAATTATCTGTTAATGATAATATTTTGTTCAGATGGGGTAGGGCTGTGGTCCCGATAGGTTTGAGGAAGAAAGTGGTAGATCTAGCATATAGCGGTCATATTGGGGTTACCAAAACCAAAGGAGTGTTAAGAGAAGATTATTGGTGGCCGGGTTTTGACAAGGAGGTGGAAAATTGTTTGGCAAATTGTCAGTTTTGTGTTATGAGTGGAAAGGGAGTAGTGGCCAGAAAACAACCGTTAGTGGACGTCGGTCTCCCGTCCAGGATATGGTGTGATATTGCCATGGACATACTTGGTCCCGTGGAACTTGGTTATGCCCGGGGTAAGTATATTGTTTTGGTTGTGGATCTGTTTTCCAGATGGGTGGATTTTAAGATCGTGAGGGACATCACGGGTGAGTGTATGATAAAGGTTCTACAGGAAATTTTTGCAAGTGAGGGTTTGCCTGAGACTGTATTGACCGACAATGGTCCCCAGTTTATTGGAGGAAGATTCCCTAACTATTTGAGGAAGTGTGGAGTTGGTCACAAAAGAACTTCATTGTACCATCCCGAGTCAAATGGTGTGGTTGAGAGAATGAATAGGTGTGTGATGGAGAGTGTACGTATGGGAGAGGAGTGTGTTTTAGACAAGCTAGCTTTGATACAAAATAGAATGTGGGCTTTGAGGATGGCGCCGCATTCTACGACTGGTATATGCCCGTTTGAACTCATGAGGGGAAGGAAGCCATATTCTATGGCTTGTCCGCCACGGCTTGGAAGGTGTAGGGAGACCGATCTCGTTGTAGACGAAGTGAGAAGATCATTAGTGAGGAAGAAGTCAGATTGGGTCAAACGTGAAAACTTGAGGAGAGGAAAGAAGGAGTTACGTGTGGAGTGTGGTGACTGGGTCAGGATAAAGAGAGGAGTGATAAGGAGGAAGGGGGAGTCCCTTTATTCGGATCCTGTCAGAGTTGCGGCAGTCATGAAAGGGGCAGTGCGAGTTGCTGGAGGGCAAGTGTGGAATAAAGATAGAGTTGCCTCGGTGAGGAGAGGCCATATGTGAGAGCCATATGTGGGGAGATGCCCAGGAGAGGAAATTAAGGAAATGGCAACTGAGCTGCCCATGGCGCTTTGTTTTAGATCAGTTTTATGAAATGTAACCTAGTTATTGTAACATACTGAAAAGGAGTAAAGCGATCAGATGATATATATATATATAAAAAAAAAATTAAAAAAAAAGAAAGGGTGGAGATGTGTTGTAGTGCTTCTCCTTAGGGGAGGAGTCCTTTCCATATGAAAGAGTATTGTAAGAAGCCTCTAGTGTGAAGAGGCCATACATTATGATGTCATGGAATGTTGGTGCATGTTTCTTGTTTGGTTCTAGGTTTGTCAGTTGGAGGAGAGAGCTGAAGGGAAGGGAGCCCATGAGATATGGGGTCTTCTCTTCTGATTTATTAACCTAAATAAATCCATATTTCTGACTTACCTGCCTCCGCCTCATCTTCATAACAATTTCCATTTTACTCTTACGTAGAGAGTACTAGCACAGAGCTGTGTAGTCCTCTTTTTTAGGGGGTTGTGTGGAAGAGGACCAAAATGTCACAGTACACAAAAAAGGGGATTCCACAGAACAGCTACCCACATTCACAAGCACAAGGTGTGATAATCCACACTTAACACCAATTAGAGAGCTGTCATATTTTATTAAGACAGAAATGCACAAATTTAACATGCAGACAAACCACTTGTGGCCCACTTTACAAAAGCCAAAGATAACCAGGAAGACATCTTTTGGTTTGTCATTCAGATGATTCCGGCTCACTCCCGAGGAGGCGATAGAGACCTAAAACTCAGGCAATTAGAACAAAAATAGATTTTTGACTCCAACTCAGTCCAAGCAGGGTTAAATGTTGCGATCAAATGGAATTTGTTCATCCGCAAATGATACCCACAGCTGCATGTTTATCTCTTCTAACATCAATACATGCCAATAAAAAATCTCTGTCTGGGGAAAATACCCCCTTCATGATTGCCATTGTGCATTTTTTTCATACTGAGAAAATAGGCTCTTCACACCTTTAAACCAAGTTGAGCCCGCAAAGTTAATCTCAATTATTCCCAATTAAGCAGGATTTTCCATCGATGATCTGTATATTTTTCGTGACATCTTTTAAATAAAATCATTCCCTGAAGTTGACAAAATGATGTGCTGCTAAGGATTTATATGAGACAAGACCAAGTGGGCAGCTATAGTTGATAGACCCACTCTTTTGATACTCTAAAGATGGCGTTGATCATCAGACATTATTTAACAGAAGGTGTGTTGCAGTGGTTCACCCCTAAAATTACACGAGCAATTACTTTGCGTCTTTGACTTCTTGCAAGGAAGAGAAGGAAGACTTTGATGTTCTGTGGCGTACTGTTTCGAGCAATCTTGTAAGTACCTTATAATCGGAAACAGATAGAATTCCGAATTAATAAAACCGTACGTGGCTATTTTATTTACACGCACGGTCGGTTTGACGTTTCAGACAGCTGAAATTAGGCATCTCCCACTACGTGGAAGCCTGTGTTTTTGTGTGCATGTTATCAGCACGCCGCCATTCGTAACAGCATTGCTGAATACGCGGTCCTTTTCCATGGAGCGGATTCGATCAACACGTTGCCACCCAGTATAAACAACAAGATACAGGGGGTTATAACCTGAAGCGATTAAGGTATCTGTTTTTATTCCTTTTCGCATAGTTGCTTAGCTGCATGTTGAATAGCTATGTATGTTTGTTTGGAAGTGTGGCACAAAAGAAAAACAAAGTTTGGTTTAATTACCGAACAATCCCACAATGATGATACTGTTGAAAATGTGACATGATGGACTTGACACAGTAAAGAAACCATATCAAGCAATCTAAAATCACACCCATGGAGGCGCTAAACAATACTATTTATAAATGGCAAATTGTCAAATGAATTTAACAAATAACTCACTTGTTCAACATACAGTGAAGAATACATTGAAACAACATTGATTAAATTCATTGTTTCCTTTGCAATTGGTACAAAGTGCCATCCGACGATTCATTGTTATTATTGTCTTAAAAGATAAACCCTTGCAACACCTAAAAGAAATTGAAGGTTAGTGAAGATATCCACCACACCAGCAATAGAGATAGTATATTATTAGATGTTTTTATTGACATAATCACCAACAAGTGTTTGTTTTGGTTTTTAGACTTGTGACGGTTGAAGATTTCTAGACAATGCGTTGCTTTTGATCAATCTGTGCTACCATAGAGTGTCCTGAAAACGGGCTCATCAGACCATGTGAATGAGATTAAATCAATCAAATGCTTGCTCGATTAGAGACCCAGAAACAAAGCTTAGTGTCGACAAACCGGAGGGAGAATAACAAAGAGGGTTAATAGACTTTTGCCATTATATCCCTCACTTCCCTACTAACCTCACTTCTGTGATGAAAAATGTGACTCAGACATTTATTTATGTTTATCGCCATAGCCATTTAGGGCGTCCTTGATTGTCAGATAATGCACTGTTATTTTAAGTTTTTTATGCTTACATGTTGTATGTTTTGTAGATAATATTTAAAATTTAAAATTAAAAATGTGTGCATTTCTGTCTAAATAAAATATGACAGCTCTCTAAGTGGTGTTAAGTGTGAATTATCACGCCTTGTGCTTGTGAAGGTGGGTAGCTGTTCTGTGGAATCCCCTTTTTGTGTACTCTTACGTAGAGAGACAAGAGACCAATCACATGACGAATGATGGCAATAGGGACTGCATTCGGCAGGTGGAGTATGGTATGCCAAAATGTACCCTCCAGCCAGTCCCATGTCTTCCACAGTAGTCCAAAACACGCCTCAGCTGCATAGCTGATAACTGGGACTACCTTTTGATTGTAAAATTGAATAATTGGTGCCAATGAGAATTTCCCATATTGTCGCCCAATTATCTTTGCTTGGGTTATCGGGTATTTTAATTTGGTCTTCAGGTGGTCTTTCCAGTGGGATTCAGTTGCGCTTGCACTTATCATTGCTCCCAAATATTTAAATCGCTGGAGTTGCTTTCAGGTGGTTTTCTCTTATATACCATCCCAGTGACTTCGTTTTTCTAGAGGTTTTCCTTGCAAGAACAAGAATTTCAGATTTTTTCAAGTTAATTTTTAACTCATTTTGGGTTACGTAAAGTTGGAGTACATTTAGTTTCTTTTTATTTTATTTATTTACATTTGTAAAGCGCACAATCGGCCCTTAGGTATTGTGGTGTTGTTGCAGTAATCTTACTTAGTTACGAGACTAGTACAGAAAAGAAAGGACTTTGAAAACAATCATGTACAATGATGATACAAATACACATTAGAGTTACAGGTTGAAAGAAAGGGTTGGCAGTATGTCTCGTGGTTACAGTGGAACATTGTTACAGTGTAAAATAGGCTAAGTGCCATTAAAGGATTAAACAGTTTAGTTTTCAGAGCTTTACGGAAGATTGTGTATGATGCTTCATTTCGGAGTGCTCTGGGCAAGGCATTCCAGTGTTTGGGCGCTAGATGTTGGAAGCTGGAGCCACCAGCTTTGGTTCTTTTGAAGGTGGGGAAGTGCATCATGTTCAGGTGGTGTGATCGAATGGGTCTGGCAGAAGTGAGTGGAGTAATCTTTCCTGATAAATAAAGGTGGGCAGTGCGGGAGATGCACTTGTTTGTAATAGCCATGGTTTTGAAAATAATGCGCTCTGACTGGTAGCCAATGTGCATCTCTCTTTGCCTGAGACAGGTGTTCCCTTTCAGGGATGCTCAGTGTAGCTCTAAGGGCATTATTTTGAGTAACTTGCAACCTATGAAGGTTTTTAGAGGAGGTACCCAGGAGAAGAACATTACAATAGTCAAGTTTAGACCCAATTGTAGCTCTGGCTATTGCGAGGCAGTTTGTGTTTGACAAGTAAGGTTTGACTGCATTCATGATTTTTGTGGTGAAGGCTACGGAGGATGAAATTGCACTAATTTAGCGTGTCATTGACAATGAGGAGGGTTTCTTTCCAACACCACCAAATTGTCAGTGCAAAGTAGCCACCCTATCATTTGGCAGTTTACATTTGGCGAGCATGATGGGGCCGGTCGATGATGTGTCTCACGTGGGAGATGAAGAAATTAAATAGGAATGGCGCTATAGGACATCCTTGTTTTAGCCCATTGTGAGTCGGAATGGATTCAGTCAGATTACCTTCTTGGCTTAGTCTGACCTGCAATGAGGTTCCTGAGTAAAGATCTTTAATAGCTTTTAGCAAATGTGGAGGACATTCGGCCTCATGCGTTTTCTGCCATAAGTGTTCTTTGACTATACTGTCAAATGCGCTTTCAAGGTTGATGCAAGCAAGATAGATTTTGCAATCTCCTCTGATGGTCTGCATCTTCATCAGGATCATCAGTAGCAGATTGGGGCTACACCCAACACCTTTGGCAAAGCCTGTTTGACAACAGTCCAGGATCCCAGTCATGGTCGCCCAATCATTTAGTCATTTTAGCAGCACCGAGGCAAAGATTCTTCCTAGCAAATCGAGCAGGGCGATTGGGCGGTAGTTTTCTGGTTTCAACCAGTCTAGCCATGTAATAACAATTCTCATGCCTGCTTTATCAAAGCCAAAGACAAAAAGGTCAGTGTAGTCACATAATACCACTCAAGTTTCTGACTTTGCCCAAAAATGTTAGTACAATTGGCATGGCACATGCCTCGCACACAATCACAAATATACCCTTTCACCCAACAGATTCTCACGCATACACTTTCTCTCAGATTCACTCATATGCACACCAAGAACATCCACATTGCATTCTCCACAAGTGCACCACCCAGAACATTCATACACAATCACCTTCATACCCATTCACCCACCAGTCACTCACCCTTGCCTGCTACCTAGTACCACTGTATGCACCCACTCATAGACTTTGTTCATAGCATAAACACCATGTTAAAACCCACAAACGGTGGCATTCATTTACTTGTTTCACTGCTGCAGTTTTGGATCAAACTACTTTCATGTTCCATTCCAGGTTTTGGATTAAGCCAGCTGATGCATTCTAGTAGATGATTGCATTCACCTGTTGCAAGCTAGGCTACCAAGAGAGGGCGAGGACCTAATTAGAATCCTCTGTTGCAAGCTACTGAAGCCTGTGCTGGGCTTAATTGGACACAGCTGCCGCAGGCTGCAGTTCCACCATGTTGGGCTGTGGGGTGAGAAGGCTTCATAAGCTCGCTCCGAGGATTAGCAAGTGTTCTATCAACTACCTGTTCCTACTTTATCAGGTTCTTAAACCTTTCCATGCCATCTTGCTTTTGGCTACTGAATCCTATCTGCTGTAGCGGCTTTTGACCTTCCTTCCCGTTTGCTTGTTTCGCTGTGAGCACCTCCTCCTCCTGGTTCACAGACTCACCTTGTCTCTGGCAAAGCTGTTCCTCATCCCCATGTCACTTAAGTTTCATGCTGTAGTTACTAGACTTCTGTCCATCTTAAGTACCTGCTCTTTAGTGTACTACTTCTCTTGTGTGGGACTAGTGCAGAGTTTCATGAACCACGCATTTGCTGAGTTGGCTGCTGCCTCTTGTCTTGTCTATGACTACGTTTAAAGAACCATGTATTCACTAAGTTGCCAGTGTCCAACTGCCTTTCCTATTACTAATGCTTTATGTTTCATGATATTCCTAGAACGCTAGGTTTCCAAGTTTATGTGTGGCAACTTTCTTTGCCCAAGTCCGGTTCTGATTCTTGGCCCATGATTTCCTCTATGCCGGCATTCATGTGTGCCTTCTAAGTAGTGCTTGTACAGACCCTGTCTACAGTTTCAGCTCTTTGCTTCTGTCCTTTACCTATCCTGTACTTTATTATTTCTATCCACTCTGCATTTTCACCTGGATTACAAATCGGTCCACTGTTGTGTTAGCTCTGTATCTGTATACAGCGTGACCCCTGGGCTGGTCTTCGCAAAGATCAGATAAGGGAAAGACTTCTGTTGCCTTAATCAAGTTGGTTGGAGTCTCACCTGTCTCAGAATATGGTCTCCAGCTTTACCCTTACACAGAGTAAAACCATCTATCAGCATGTCCTATCCATGACATCTCAAGGTCTTTCCCTAATCTCCCTGTAGACCCCTAATCATATTCCAGTACACCCTTTATTCTGATCAATCCATGTTACCCAATATATTTGCCTGCCTTCTCTTTCTGTGTGTGTCACTTTGCTTACAGCCAGCTCCTGCCCCTACAGTTCATGCGACTACCTGTCTCTGCAAAGATCAGCCTGGTATGTACCTGGTTTCTGTTATATGCCAAGTGTTACCTCCCGAGTCACGGCAAAACTACAGTGCACTCCGACATATCCATTGCCCTCTGGGCTCCTGACATACACCTTCTGTCACATGGGCACCTGAACATTCCCACTCCACATTCTCTACATGCGCATCCACACAGAACATTCATACATAATCACATTCATACCCATTCTCCCACCACTCACCCACACACCTCTCACATTCGCTCACACCACATGTGCACCCAGAATATTCACACTGCATTCTCCTCATCTGCACTCACCCAGGACATTTACAATCATATTCATACCCGTTCACCATCCAGTCACTCACCCTTACACCTTCTCTCACATTCACTCACACCACATATGCACCCAGAACATTCACACTGCTTTCTCCACATAGGCACCCACCCAAAACCTTCACACAATTAGAATGCCTATGTTGTGAATGTTCTGGATGGGTGCCCATGTGGAGAATGCAGGGTGAATGTTCTGGCTGCATGTGTGGTGTGAGTGAATGTGAGAGAAGGTGTAAGGGTGAGTGACTGGTGGGTGAATTTCATCAACCAGTCACTCACCCGTACACCCCTCACATTCACCCACACATGTACCCAGAATATTCACACTACTTTTCACACATACACCCACAAAGAACATTCACCCCACACTCACTGCATTTCATTCATACGGCATGCATACTCACACCCATACATAGACACCATTCACATGCATGCAAACATGTATATGTACATAAACATCCGATATGCATGCACGCATAATAAACACTGCATAAGCAAAAACATGTATTCTATCCAGTTTCCTTCCCAGCTTCGGACCACCAATGCTCAGTCTTCACTCGGCCTCTGTATCCAGTGCTTCCACACAGGGAGGAACCAGGAAGCAGGGAGAGCTTCCTGGTTCCTGTCCGACATGCATTCGGGAGACTGAGGCAGAGCACCTCCTTCCTACACCAGCAGCCTGGCAAGTCACACTCTGCTCCCGCCCAGCCCTCACCCTGACAAAGTGAGGGCTGATGCACCATCCCTAGACACACACCGTTGTGGCCCCAAAACCACAGCCCCCCCCCCCAATTCACCAGTGTAAGTGACAAAGGTCACTTTCCCTGGCAAAATTGGGGCACAACATATGCACCTATTTAACATGATCAAAGGCAGAAATAGGCATGGGCTGTGGCCATTGGTGGCACATGGAGAGTGCCTGCATCACTCTTATAGAGACTGTAATCTTTCCTAGAGATGCTTTATTGGGAACGCATTCCCAACTAACTGGCAATTAGGGATAGTATGACACCAGGTTCAGGATGAAACATAGGAAACAATCCAATGAAGCGTGACGAGGACCAATCTGTTTGTCTAAGCACCAGTGACAGAAGAGGAGCCATTTGCTTCTGTACAGTGCCCATGTAGAGAGTTTGTGCGCTGCCGGGATGATGCGCATATTATCATCAGATAGGTTGAACTGTGCTAGTGACCCAATTTCAGGAACCATGCTGGCAAGCAGAGAGGTTGTGGGGGGGGAGGCCAAACTTGATCATTCTGGTGGATGAGATTGAGAATCTCAGGCAACTGGATTGCTGAAAAGACTGACTGTCTTTAGCTCCGAGAACCAGAAAACTGGCTGGCTACCAGGGTGCTATAAAGATCAGCATGCAGTTGTGCACCTCCCACAGCTTCAGCACAGTGAAATGAATCAAGGGGAGGAAAGGCGAACACCAACATTCTGTCCCAGGAAATCTATGGTACATTGCTTAGGGAGCCTATACCCTGCCCCTCTCTGGAGGCATAAAGTGGAAGTTTCCTGTTGGAGGGTGTTGCAAAGAGGTCTACAGTCGAGGTCCCACACTCAGAAAAGATCTGGTAGGGAACTTGAAGGTTTAACACCCACTCGTGATTTGCCATAGAAAAGGCGACTGAGGGAATCAGCTGCTGTGTTCTGCTGGCCAGGAATATGCACCGCTTGCAGCCAAATTCTCGTTTGCACCACCCATTTCCATATCAGATTTGTTCCCCCTTGCTTGTTCATGTAAAACATTACAACTTAGTGGTCTGTCCAGATTCAAACTATTTTGAAAAGCCTTCAAGGCTAGTACTAGCAGTTCAAGGCAGCTGATGCGATGTTCCTTGTCCAAGGACAACCACAGATCATACACTTTCAAGTGACCTAGTGCCACTCCCCAGCCAAGCAGCGAGGAATCAGTTGAGGAGACAGATCCATAAAGAGACTTACCCTCCAAAAGGTTGGTGAAATTTGACCACCAGCAGAGGTCGGGAGTCATCTCCAGGGACACCAAGATCAACTTTGCCTGGGTCTGTCGCCCGAGACCAGCTTTGACCGAGCATCATTTGTGTACGTCTCATCTTTAACCCTGCTAGAGAAAGGGCTGAGACGCAGGATGCCATTAGGTCCAGAAGCCTCTGGTACAACCATGCTAACTTGTGGGTGGTGTTCATAAATAGGGAACATGTATACACTATGTCCCTCATCCTATCGTTTGTTAGAAAGACTTTGGCACTGACTGTGTTCCATGGAAAACCAAGAAAATCATCCCATGCGAGACCGTCATTGAAGCCATCCTCCAGTTCACGGACAATCCCAGTTCAAAGAGAAGCCAAAGTAACTAATGCATTTGAGAAGCTACTTTCTTTTTTTTTTTAAAACTTTTTTTATTAAACAGCTCGGCAGCAGAACACAGGCAACAATACACAGGGTAAGCACAAGGTAGGAACAGTTAAACCAGTACAGGCATACAGACAGTGCATCTAGCATTAACATTTTCCATCAAGGATGTATACAGTGTAAACGCAGTATAAGAGAGCCCTTGGCTCAGGATGGATCACCCGCATGAGTGGGTGTAGAAGTTGGGAAAGTTGTAACAGGTGTTGCATTTAAATCTGACACATAGGAGCAAAACTGTATCCAGACATCCCTAGGCCTCGGGTGGGCTGGTTGTAGACAGGTCCACGCTTCCTCAGTGTCTGAGGCCCATGTGAGAGCCCTGAGCCATTGCGCATGCGTGGGGGGTGCGGGGCGAAGCCAGCAAAGCAGAATGGCTCGTACCGCAAGGAGCATGCAAAGGCCGTCCAGTTTCTTGGAATTTCGAGGTAGCTCTGGAAAACCATGAAATAGGCCCTTCATTGGTGAGGGGTCGATAGATTGATCAAGTATAGCAGATACAGTTGTGAACATCGTCTCCCAAAATTGGGAGAGGCGGGGGCAGTCCCAGATCATGTGCATATAGTCGGCGCCATCCTGCCCACACCTGGGGCATCTTGGGGAGTGATCACTAAGCATACGATGCAACCTGCTCGGGGTATAATGAAACCTATGCAACACCTTTAGTTGAATCAATTTAAAACGGGAATTGAAAGATACCTGGTGTATACGGGCGCACCTGTGAGTCCAGCGCTCGTCCGTCACCTCCACCCCGAGGTCCTCCTCTCACGGCCGCCTCAGCCCAGTGAATTTCAGAGTGGTTCTGGATTGCATCATTGTGTATAGCCTAGATATTTTCCCTCTGGTAGGTGCGGGGGAAGTCAGTTCCTCGATAGCGGGATCATCCGGTGGCATTGCTGGAAACATGGGGTAATTTCTTTTAAGGGTTTTACGTAGAGCTGAATACTGAAGCCATGCACTCGGACCACCCCTCAAGGGCAGCGGCAGGTCAGGCCACTCAACAAAGCTACCCTGCTCGAATACGTCACGGAGCAACTCGTATCCCGCCTCAGCCCATCTGCGTGTAGTCGACGGCGGTACTCGTGGGATCCCGGGGAGAAAGTTCCACAGTGAGAGATTGCCATGAAATGGATGAGGAGTATCTAGCAATTTCCACGTTTTTGTTAGCGCCAGGGAGGTGCAAGCCACCGGATTCAGTGTATCCCGTGCAAAAGGAATGGGCTGTATCACCAGAGAACGGATGTCTCGGTCGCTGACCGCCAGCCTTTCAAGTTTAACATGTGGAAGAGGGTCTGCTGTGTTAAACCAGTAGGACGTGTATTGGATTTGAGAGACCAACCAGTATTTAAGAAAATCGGGGGCCCCAAAGCCGCCGTCAGCCATCGGGGTGGACAAGATCCCGAGCTTGAGCCTGACTGCGCCCGAATGCCACAGAAAAGAGTTGATGCTCCGTGTAAATGCTTGGAAGAAACCCTCGCCCGGCCACAGGGGGACGTTGGTGAACCTGTATAGTAGTTGGGGTAATACTATCATTTTAAATAACCCTATTCTACCCGCCAGTGAGATCGGCAATTTGCTCCATACCAAAGTCTTAGTCGCCAGATGCGCAAGGTAGTTTTGGTAGTTCTCCTCGAGGGTCGTCTCAAACTGACGTGTTATTTCAATCCCCAGATATGTGAACTTCGACTGCGCCCACAAGAACCCCATGGTGTCAGGGGCGGGAAGGGTGCATTCCGTGAGCGGAAAGAGCGTAGATTTTGTGCAGTTCACCTTGAGGCCTGAGATGTACCCGAAGTGGATAACATCTTTCAATATTGGAGGTAAATTAGTGGAGGGGGACCGCACAAGAAGGAGTGCATCATCAGCGTAGAGGGATACAATATCGGCTTGACCCGCCGAGCGAAGCCCTCTGTGCGAGTGAAGTTGTCGAAGCATGTCGGCAAAAGGTTCTAACGCTAAAGCGAAGATCAGAGGAGAGAACAGACAGCCCTGTCTCGTTCCCCTGGCAATATTAAAGAATGGGGAGCATCTGTCTTCCGTGCGGACACAGGCCACAGGCCCTGAGTAAAGTACCTTGACCCAGGAGCGAAAAGCCGTCCCGAATTTGCATTGTTCGAGCACCCGCCAGAGGTATCTCCAAGAAACTGAATCGAACCCCTTCTGCATGTCGAGGGTTGCGGCGACCACCTGCACATTGGGGCTGATCCTGTTAATTATATTAAAGAGCCGTCTAATGTTCAGAGCGGTGGAGCGGCCTGGAATGAACCCCGCCTGGTCCGGGTGTATGATGGATGGCATACAGGGGGCAAGCCTGGTCGCTAACATTTTGGCATAAATGTTTGTGTCACAGTTTATGAGGGAAAGTGGGCGATATGAGCTGCACTGGGTGGCAGGTTTACCAGGTTTAAGCAGTACCGTAATTGTGGCTTCGCGGAGTGATGAGGGGAGTGTACCTGCCTCTACCGATTCCTCCCAGAGAGCTATTAGGTGAGGGAGTAAGAGAGTCTTATAACATTTATAGAATTCAACTGGGATGCCATCAGAGCCGGGGGCCTTCCCCGAGGAGAGAGAGTCTATGGCCTCCGTAAACTCTTCCGGGGTGAGTGGAGAATCAAGGGAACCAGCGGTCTCGGGAGAGAGGACCGTTAGGGGGAGAGCCGTAAGATAGGAGTCCACCTCCGCCTCCTTGGCCTCGTCCGAATTGGAGTATAGGGCTTCGTAAAAGGCGAAGAACTCTGAGTTGATGGCCTGTGATGTGGTGGCTAAGGAGCCATCCAAACGAACAATCCCAGGTATATGTGGAGCACCCAGCTCATGACGGACGAGTCCAGCAAGGAAGCGGCCAGGACGCTCGCCCTCTCCGTATCTCCTCGCCAGGCCGGGGCTATCTAGGAATTTTTGTTCCCGTTCCGCCAGGGAGCGAAAAACGTCCAGCTCCACTCCTATAACTGCAAGGGTCGCAGGGGTTGAGGACCGCGAGCACTGGGCCTCCAGGGTCGACAGTTTGGTTTCGCTGACAGCGATATCCCTTCGAATTGTTCTAAGTATGCCACTCTCTTTGGACAGTGCTATGCCCCTAATAAATGCCTTAAAGGCCTCCCATAGGGTGGCCTGGGAGGACATCGAGTCCTTGTTTATTTCGAAATACTCCTCAATGGCTACCTCGAGCTCCGATCTGAACAGAGGGTCAAGGAGAGAATGGGGTTTCATCAACCAGCGTCTGGTGCGGTCACCGTCCAGTCCCCAACCCATGGTGATGGTCACCGGGGAGTGGTCAGATAGGGTCCTAGGGAGGATTGTTAATTGTACCACATTTTTGATCAATACATCAGAGATTACCCACCTATCAATTCGGGAATAGGAATCATGGACTGAAGAGTAAAAGGAATAGACACGGGAATCAGGGTAGAGTAGTCTCCATGCGTCTACAACCGCAAGGCGGGGGAGGGACGACAGTGTAGCATAGGCTGCCCTGGTAAGTTTGCGGGGCCTGGACCCAGATCTGTCAAGGTCTGTATCAAAAATGGTGTTGAAGTCCCCAGCCCAGAGGATAGGAACCAAAGGGAAACCATCTAGGAGGGATGCGAGGTGTGTGAAGAACTCCGGGTCGTCTATGTTGGGGCCATAGATGTTCAGCAAGATCACCTCCCTATTCTGGAGTGTAGCATGAAGTAGTACATATCTACCCTGGGGGTCTATTTGTGAGGAAATGAGTGTAAATTTAAGACTCTTATGAATAATAGTCATAACCCCACGACTTTGAGTAGAAAAGTTGGTGAAGTATCTCTGGGGGCCCCAGGATCTGGTAAATCTCAAGCAATGTTCAGAACGCGCATGTGTCTCTTGTAAGAAAAGGATCTTGGATCCATGCCGCTCCACTTGCAGCTGTATCTGTCTCATTTTTTAAAAATTGCCCAGTCCCCTCACATTCCAGCTCATGAAGGTTAGATTGTTCTCCGTCAGAGGAGCGGTGATGCTCATATCGCCGGGATAATAATGTCCAGTGGGCCGATGTAGCGGCCCTGTAGCCTCATTAACACTGCATTACCCTGCGGTCCAACCTCGCTGCCAGCGGCAAACTTTTTTATAACAAAACACCCATCACAACCCACCCCCACCACATCCCTCCCCCAACAAGAGGAATGACAACCCCAAAGCCCCTAACCAAATCCAAACCAGTGGCATCAACGCCAGGGGGCCTGTGGGCCGGAATGATGACGCCGCTCCGGGCCTGTGGCAGATCCAGCGAGAACATGGTGCCTACAATGATGCTTCAGACGTGACTTGACAACTTTAATTGGCACAATTTACCTTGGCACAGTCATGCAGAGTAATCCAACTGACAATTGTTGAGAGGTACAAGTGTGGTATATTTTTGGCGTCAGGGGAAAGCCGGTGTCGGCGCCTCCCCAGCGGGCACGCCGAGTAGTTGTAGAAGAATGGCTGGGGAGGAAGGTCAACCTGGGAAATGATCGTCGATAAACCTGGAGGCCTCCTCCGGAATCGTGAAGAATGATACCTGATTGTTGTGCTCCACTCGTAGCTTAGCGGGGTATAACATGGAGTATTTGACTCAGTGATCCCTAAACCTTCATTTCACAGCCAAGAAAGTCTTGCGCTCCCACTGGACAGCCACCGAGAAGTTCACCTTTGAGTCTTGCGGCTCATCGCAGAGGGCATCGCAGTCTCGGAAGTTAAGGACACGAGCTATAATGGGTCGCGGGGGTGCACCCGGCTTGGGTTTAGGCGTCAGGTGTGCACGCTCTATAGCAAACTGCGGAGAGAGCTTCGGTGAATCCAGAAGCGACAGTAATGTGCGTTACACAAAGTCTTCCATCGGCTCTCCGATGCCACTCTCAGGGACCCCAATGATACGGAGGTTGTTACGCCTCGAGCGAGATTCCAAGTCCTCATTTTTCTTCTCCACCTCAAGGACGCGGTTGGATAGAGCCGTGACCTCCGAACGCAGCGCCCCCAGACCGTCCTCGGCAGAGCTCACCCTGGTTTCGACCTCCAACACTCGACAGTCAGTCCTCTCAATGTGGGCCTTGATAGAGGAGATAGTGCCATTCATGTCATCTAACTTTGAGTGGAGCGTGGTAAAACCCTCACGGATAAAGTCCATCATGTTCTGAGATTCCGAGGCAGCAACGGATGAGGTAGTGGTAGGGGCCTGCTCGGAGACCTGCTCAGCAGGGCCGACCGGAGTCTTCATGAACATGTTTATGGAGCTCTGTTTTTTCCCAGTACCTTTAGTCATTGTGGCGGTGATTTGACTCAGGAGAGAATAGGGAGAGCCGATGGTGTCCCTCGTCTCCACGGACAGGATCAACGAGGTACAGCCCCCAGGGGATCCAGGCCTCAACGGCAGAGGCTGACAGGGTACAACCCAAGCAGCTCCGGGGAGCCCGAAGTCAGGCGCCCTGGAAGGAGAAGAAGCGGGGCAAGGCAAATCTTCAGGTGTCCCAAGGTGTCTGGCGCGGGGCAGCCGGGCTGGATAAAGTGGACCACGGGGTATCCTAGCAGGCCACGGCCAGGCCGCCAGGGGTCCGGGCCCCTCCAAGTGCAGACAAGAATCTAGTGCGGTCTGCGAGAGGGTCACAGCACGTCGCTCGGCGGGAGTAGGTCGTCCTCAATCGGGTGCGGATGGTTGGTGACCCCCGCGGGGCATCGCATCAATTTGTCCCCCTCTCCGCTTCAGGACGGCCAGGGGTTAGCAGCATCCCCAACCCCCACGTACCTTACGGGCGCTAAGGGTCCGGAAACCCAGTCCACGACAGCGGGGGAGCGCAGCACCCGGCGTCGGTTGGTGTGCCGCAGCTCTACCCCGGGCGCTGGAATCTCATTGAAGGGGGGGGCCCAGCGAGGGAGATAGCAGGATGAAGGCCGATATAGGAGTCGATGAGGGCCTGAGTAGAAGCCGCCCAGCTTGGGCGCGGGTCCAGCATGTGAGTGGTTACAGTTCTAGTATCTGCGATGCTCCGCGCCGGCGCCGTACGGCTCAAGCAATCTCGTGGTTCGCTCCCGGTCGTCGACTCAGAGGTGTTCCACCGCCACACGGGCCTCCACAGGGGTGGTGGGGTTTTACGGTACCAAGGGCCTGGACCGTCTGACTCTCCCCGAGTGCCGGATTTTGGCACGCAGATTTGCGAGCGATGGGGGATGGTCGCGGCAGTTCCCGATTACCGGGTTACTGGCGCCGATTTTCTTCGGGATTCGGACCAGTTGGTCCCTGGCCCAGCAGTTCGTGAATCGTAGCAGTCTGGTACAAGTTGTAGATCGTAAATGCCCAAGATCAGGATCGAGCGATCTGCCTGCCGCGAAGCTCACGTTTCAGGCAGCCATCTTGTTCGGCGCACAACAGCGCCCCCTCGAGAAGCTACTTTCTAAGAAAAGTGACTCCAGATATTGATAGACATGGACTCTACGAAACCTGATATATGCTCTCACAGCCATCATCTTTGTGAAGATATTATGTGTTACCAGTGTGTGGCTGCTTCTACCACACTTTCTGGCTTCAGCCAAATAATTATTTTGAATGAAAAGGCCTGATCTTTTCCTGTACATGCTCCTCACAGTACACCTGTCTGCAGGGTAGGAGGTTTAGGAGTCGGAATGCCTAAATACGACATTAGATCAACCACCCTATCATTAAACGCCTTGTGGGGTACATTTACCAGCCCAGCAGAATTCCCCTGCACCACCAAACTGCATTTTCAGCAGTTACAGGAAGAATGGCTGCACTGGCTCTGCTGAGCACTATTCCCTTGCATTAACACTGCGTTTTGCAGTTACAAAAATAATGGCTGAGCTGTCTTTGCCGAGCACATATGCGGCGAAATGAAACCTGGAACACCACGAGAATGGCTGCAAATGTTTTCTTCATGTGCACCAAAGAAAATAATTCAGAGGCAGCACTGCTATGCTACTAGCTCAAAACCTCGCACTGAAAAAGAAAATGTTCTGCGTTTAAAAATGACTGCGCACGGATACCCTTTCCATCTTTTCAACATTACACAGTTTGGTTCCAGCAAAACACATCCATGTTCATCCATATTCAGGTTGTACACCAGCAAATGGGGGCCTTCCTCCCTGAAAGGCATTATGTGTCCAGGAAAATCTGCAAAATAGCAGAGGAATTCACTCCAGGCCATACAGCGAACGTTTTACTTTTGCAACAATCTAACACAGTCCAAACTCTTCATGAAAAGCTCTCTCTCCTTTTGCTGGATGTCAGTTTCAAAGAACCCTTGTGTTGAACAGATTTCTGTGTACTAGAAATTGACTAGGGCTATATATAACATTCAGAATAAAGATGCAAGGAAAAACCACATTTGTAAAGTGACATCCAAGAAAAATTAACCCATGTGTAAAAGGGTGTTTTTGTCTGTTTTTGTCAAACAAGAAAATGCCTTTTGAAAGTGAAATGTTAAAATGAGGCCCTGTGCTTCCATAGATGTGTGATGGGAGAGGGGATTTTTCTTTAAAATATACATATTTAGGCCCAAAAAGACTTTATTTCTGTGACAAAGTATGAAATAAATGTGCACGTTTGAAAACAGCAGAACAAAGGGGCCTGGGCAGGAAATCCAAAGGCGCTAAACCTTCCTGGGACAGGAATCTCCCTCACAAACTATGAATTTGCCTTGGTGGAGAATCTACCAACCTCGTCAGACAGAGTGACAATGCTACAGCATGAGACAATGGACTGCCCTAGCACACAGGTGTGAATTCATGGTGACACCTCCCCTCAACTCAAACTGAAGGACTTCAAAGGCGAATCCATGGCAACCCTGGCCAAAGCTGACCAGAGCCTGATATTTGGCTGGTGGTTGGAAAGGCTGCCCATATTTGGAAAACAAAGCCAACACAGTTGATTTCAGAGACTGTTTAGATTAGGACATTTATTTCAGTAGTGAAAAGACATATTAATGTGAAATTATGACCGTTTAAATTTTATTTTTGCACCATTAAAATAAGACATTGTAGCTTTTTCTAGCATGTGAGGGACGCAAACGCCAGAAAAATGTAATTTCTGGGAAAAGCATACGTGGTACAGGTTTTGAACTTAAATGCAAATGTGTCTGATACTGTTAGGCTTATGTATATCCATTTGCAGGATGTTTGATAAAATATTTTCTGTGTAAATTGTGAAAGATTGCCAGAATGACTAAACAGCATCGCATCGTCTTGGGATTTGTAAAATATGGAATCTGCCTTTATAATTTTTCTGATGATGTCATTTGTAAAAATGAGTGTTTTGTTCCATAACTGATTTTGGCAAAAGTAACTTTGGTAGAACAAAGCACATTGTAAAAGACACTCACCATAAAATTGAGTAACTCCCTTCAGTCCAATCTGCTTACAGGGAGGCAGCGACTTCCATAGGCTGACCTATACGATTTAGAGGTATGTGTAGCTTAGTTCGGCCAACATAGTAAAAATCCTCTGTCATCCAGCCTATAAAGGGGGAGACATTCAAAGCTCAGGACTTTCAAAAATCCAAGATTCAAAAATCTAACTCAACATCCAGAGATCCAGACATTACACATTCACCCTGCAAGATTCAGGTGCCGGGCCAGGGGTAGTTGAGAGCAGATCCAGGCAGAACCTCTTACCCAGGCTAAACCTCTAATCCAGAATTAAACCCCACAAAAATCGTAATAATTCAGGGAGAAAGGCGGTGGAACCTTTTTTGGGATTATCCAGAGATCAGACCGGCTTTTTCCCTGCTCCATGTTTTGCCCCGCTGATGCACGTCACTGTCTACAGTGACCAGACTAGTCCCAGCTGTCCAATCCAGGAGAGCCGCCGCTGCACATTGACCAGACCCCTGTTGTCATGATGCCTACCTCCAAGGAGCCAGGTCCGACCCAGCAACCCCAGAGGCAGGCATCATTCCCCCCAGGGAAGTGCCAGCGGGCCCAAGCTGGGGCCCTTTGGACACAGTCCTGGCGCCATAGGTGCTAGGCTCATGTTGGACCCCTGTGCTGGCGCCTTAGGCACCAGGCTCATAAAGCTAGACATGTGTTAAAGTGTTTTAATGTGCACTTACCTGATCCAGACCATGCTGCTACATCCAGGCCCCCTTGAGGCCTGAATGGAACTACTTTACCTGTGGGACTACTTTCCACCTGGGTGTGGTCGGGGAAGGATACATACCTGATCGGGGAAAGGATACATACCTGGAACTTCTTCCAAAGCTATTTAAACCACGCCCGATCAGCAACTCACGCTTCGCGTTGTTCTGCTCCTCGCAGCTGGACGCTCACCGTGTCAGCTCCTGCATCTGGACTTCAGCCACGCCTGTCAGCATCCTGGGTCACCTGCAAGGGGAGATAAGAGAGAATTGGAGAGAAAGAAGACCTTACCTGCTAAAGCTGCATCACGGAGACATCACACAGACGATCCTGAAAGGGAAGACATCATTTTTAAAAGCATTTCGCTTCGATCACTGCAGCGCTGCATTTCACTCACCTTTCCTGGGCACCTCCATCTTCAGCAGCGATCATCCGGATCCGCAGCCACTTCCCAGAGCCTAGAGAGAAAAAGACAAGAACACAAGGTGAGAGAAGGAAGGGAATAGGAAAAGCTCAGTTTCCTTCTAAGACTTACCTGTTGGGTCATTCCCATTTCATTTCGGGTCCTGCCGCTTCCTGGCATTCCGGACCCCGGCCCCTATGGGGAAAAAAGACAAAGACATTGAATGAGCGAATGCAAAGACATTACCCGAACGCTCATCCAGAACTTACCTGTCATTTACTGGAACTGCACGTTTCACTTCGGGTCGGCGCCATATCTCCGGCATTCCGAACCCCGGCCCCTAAGGGGAAAAAGACATAAGCGTTAGCGCTTGCTGCAATAAGACAATGAACATTATTATTAGGCTTGAACTTTTGAACTTGCTACAGAACTCTTACAGCGCCTTACCTGAATAGTCAAGCTTATTTGAATTCCTATCAAACCTCAATCCAGTGAAGTAACTGGGTTTCAACGCGCCCCTGCATCAGAAGCAGGATGGAGAACTCATCCTTCCAGACCCTAAGGTGAGACTTCACGGGGAATCGTGGAAGGGTATCGTGAAAGGTTGGAAGGGAGTGGGAGGCTTGAGCATTATTCCGTCAGTAGGTAATACTCCCTTTTCACGCACAGGGGAATATTCCTGCGAGCCAGAGAAGCCAGAGTAGAGGGGCCCTACCTGTCCATCCTCAGAGTCCTGCGCTTCACCATTGAAGAAGCATCAGCATTCGAAGCCAGACCTGCGCCTCCGTGGGAATCAGGTGAGCGTGAAGAACGCGAAGCCTACCCACAATTTCCCACCTGGGCGCTATGGAGACTTCCGAGACAGATCAGCTGGCCCAGCTTTTGGGGGAATTACGGGCAGAAGTGCACTCAGCCCGCCAGGAGACTAACGCTCTCAAAAGAGAACTGATCCTATCCAAGGAAAGAACAGATGACCTGGCCAAAAGGTTATTGCAGGCCCAGGCAGGGCACACTCCTTTACCTAATTCCGGAGGTACTTCCACATCAATGGGTTTGAATAACCCGGTACAAATCAATCTACCTGGACACATGCCTTTGGCCCCGCCTGAACGTTTTGCGGGGGATCCCAAGAAATATGCCGTCTTTATGAACCAATGTCGTTTACACTTTCTATGCAGACCCGGGGCCTTCCCTAACGACCAGACCAAGGTAGCCTTTATACTATCTTACCTCAGTGGCAGTGCTGCCGATTGGTCTATTCCATTGGTAAATCAGGATGATCCCATTCTCCAGAATTTTCAGGGTTTCCAGGCCAGCATGGAAAGATTGTTTGCTCGACACTCTCAAGGACAGGCCCTTGATAACAAACTGCTATCCTTACCACAAGGTAATCAGGATCTCCTGTCCTACGTTGCCACCTTTAATAGACTGGTTGTGGAAACTGGATGGCCAGAAAACAAAAGGATCACATTGTTTCATCGAGGCCTGCGCGGAGAGTTTAAGGATGTTCTAGCTCAGATAGTAAATCCACCCCAGGTCTGCGCAGACTACATAGACTTGGTGGTTCAACTTGATCACAGACTTCAAAATAGAAAAGCAGATCGGTTCAAGTACGAAACCCGAGTACCGATCAAAACCCACGCTAACTCCAAGAGTACCGACGTATCCGAACCTATGCAAATCGGCGGTGTTAAAGGACCATTAACGCAGAAGGAACGAGAGAGAAGGCGGCAAATGCAACTTTGTCTGTATTGCGGGACTTCCGGTCACTTTCTTCGAAATTGTCCGGTTAAACCACCTAAGAAGGTGGTTGGAGCCACTGATAACGATTTATTGACACCTGATTCGGGAAACGACCTAGCCCGACAAGCGTAGGGGTCCGCTTGCCGAGCTTGAAAACAAACCCTTTGACCTCGCATTTTGTCATGCCAATGGTGCTCGTGGACCCAAAACAGCCTCAGCAGTTGCATGCTATAAAAGCATACATCGACAGTGGAGCTATTGGAAATTACATAGACCGTGAATTGGCTTCCAGGATTAAGCTCCCTCTCCGCCCGAAAGTAACCCAAGATGTCATTACTACAGTAGATGAATCCGAAATAGCCTCAGGGCCTGTAACGCATTCCACTGTTGAAATGACACTGGTGGGTCAGGATGGACATCGGGAAGCAATCGTGTTTGATGTGATGAAGGCCCCACAATTTCAAGTAATTCTTGGAATTCCTTGGTTAGAAACACATAATCCCAGAATTGACTGGCGAGCAAAGAACATAAGTTTTCCTGATTGTGAACCAACTTGTTATCCAAGAAATCCAGTTATGGGTCTAGCCTCAGCAACTTCCACCCCTGTACAGCTACCGTCAGAATACCAAGAATTCCAAGACGTTTTTCAGAAGGAACAGGCTAACACGTTACCTCCCCATCGGTCTTATGATTGCCAAATCGATCTGGTACCCAATGCTCAAATACCTTGTAGTAGGATTTATGCTCTTACGTAACCTGAGAACCTGCATTTGCGTCAGTATTTAGATCAGTACCTAGCCAATGGTTTTATTTGCCCGTCCAAGTCTCCTGTCTCCTCAGCACTGTTCTTCGTGCTGAAAAAAGAGGGCGACCTTAGAACATGTATAGACTATCGCGCCCTAAATCAAATAACGATTAAGAATCGTTATCCTCTGCCCCTGATCCCTGAGCTTATCGACCAGGTGAAAGACGCTTGTGTGCACACCAAGTTAGATCTCCGAGGAGCTTATCACCTGGTGCGTATAAAAGAAGGCGACGAATGGAAGACTGCATTCCGCACCAAATTTGGGCTCTTCGAATATCAGGTGATGCCCTTCGGTTTTAGCAATGCACCTGCCGCCTTTCAGTACTTTATGAATGATGTTCTTCGGGAACTTATCGATGTCTGTGTCATTGTTTATATTGACGACATCCTGGTGTACTCTTCTTCAGAATCCGATCACAGAAAACATGTTAGGGCAGTTCTTGAGAAATTGCGCCAGCACTGACTATTTGCAAAGCTCGAAAAATGCGTTTTTCATACCACAGAAGTTGAGTTTCTCGGATTCATCCTGACACCTCAAGGAGTCCGAATGGACTCGCGAAAGGTGGATGCCATCCTCAGATGGCCATCTCCTAGCTCGGTGAAGGGAGTTCAGAGCATGCTCGGCTTCGCCAATTTCTATCGAAGATTCATCCCAGAATTTTCCCGAACAGTCCAACCCATCACAGCTCTCCTAAAGAAAAACAAACGCTTTGAATGGACTCTTGAGGCCGAACAAGCCTTTCAGGACCTGAAAACCAAATTCACCTCTGCACCTGTATTGAAGCACCCGCACCCAGATCTCCCTTACATTGTGGAAACCGACGCATCCAGTTCGGCCATGGGAGCTGTCCTGTCGCAAAGAGACCCAGAAACTAACCAACTACACCCTGTGGCCTTTTGGTCCAGGAACTTTTCTCCTCCTGAAATCAACTACGCAATTACCGACAAAGAGTTACTGGCTATTAAATCTGCTTTCAAGACTTGGCGTCACTACCTTCTCGGGGCAAGACACACCATCACCGTAATTACGGACCACAGAAATTTACAGTATTTAAAGACGGCCAAAGCTCAATCTTCACGACAACTCCGATGGGCTCTATTCTTTGCGGAATTTGATTTTGTAATTACCTATCGCCCTGGTTGCAAGAATGGTAAAGCGGACGACTTATCCCGGATTGGCATGGAAGAACCCAATTCGAGTTTAGAACCTGTGCCAATCATACCTGAACAAAGAATCTTAGGCCTAACTTCATTGCAAACTATTGAGGACATCCAAACGCAAGTAAAACAACTTCTAGACTCTTCAGCCTTACTGGAATGGAGTCAAAAGGGTCCTCATTACACCGTTAATGATGATTTACCCTACTTCCAGGAGCGGTTGTTTCTGCCAAGTAAAGAATTGCAAGAACTTGTTATTGCCCATCATCATGAATTATTAATGGAAGGACACCCTGGTATCGCTAAAACGGAGGAAAAAATCAAACGCCACTTCTGGTGGCCTTCTTGGAGAAAAGACATAAAGTCTTTTGTATTGTCTTGCGGGATTTGCGCCCAAAACAAGGGTCAAAAGAAAAGGCCAGACGGCCTACTTCAACCCTTGGATATTCCACCGGCACCATGGCACACCTTGTCAATGGACTTTATAACTGACCTGCCTCCTTGTGCTGGTTACAACACTATCCTTGTAATTGTGGATCTATGCTCCAAAATGGCCCACTTTATCCCTTTAAAAGGTTTGCCTTCAGATTCCACCTTGGCCAAGGAATTTCTGGAGAATATAGTTCGCATACATGGTTTCCCTTCCATATTAGTCTCGGATCGTGGAAGTCAATTTATCTCCCATTTTTGGAAGAAGTGTTGCCAACTAGCACAAATAGATGTGCGGTTATCCACCAGCCACCACCCCCAGACCGACGGACAAACCGAGAGAACCAATCAGACTCTCGAGCAATATCTTCGGTGCATGTTACACCAATCCGAGTTAAATTGGAAAGACATCCTTTGGATCGCAGAATATGCATACAACAATTCAGTGCATTCTGGAACCGGACAAACTCCTTTTTATACTTTGTATGGTCACCATCCTCGGACCTCTGACCTAGATCCACCTCTGACCCTGGAAATGCCCGCAGTAAATCATCTGCATTCCACAATAACCCGAGCCTTCAAAGAAGCTGCAACTCATTTACAGCAAGCCAAGAAAAAGTATAAAGAAAACGCTGATTTGCACCGAAGTAAAACTCCTCCTTACCAAGTAGGAGACCAGGTATGGCTAGCAACGAAACATTTACCCCTCAAGGGCCCGCAAACCTTCAATCCCAGATTCATAGGACCTTATCCCATCAAGGCTATAATCAATCCCGTGGCCTTTAAACTGGATTTACCGTCTAACATGCGTATTCATCCAGTTTTTCATGCATCACTTTTGAAGCCAGTACAACCAGGGACCCGACTGTCCAAGCCTCCAGACCCAGTTCAAATTGAAGGGGAATTAGAATTCGAAGTTAAAGACATTTTAGACTCCAAGATGTTAAAGTCAAAACTCTTTTATCTTGTTGACTGGAAGGGATATGGACCTCAGGAGAGATCGTGGGAGCCTAGTAACCATGTTCACGCACCTCGATTAATACAAAGGTTCCACCGGAGATTTCCGAACAAGCCAAAACCCCCAGAGGGAACAACCTTGAGGGGGGGTACTGTCATGATGCCTACCTCCAAGGAGCCAGGTCCGATCCAGCAACCCCAGAGGCAGGCATCATTCCCCCCAGGGAAGTGCCAGCGGGCCCAAGCCGGGGCCCTTTGGACACAGTCCTGGCGCCTTAGGCGCCAGGCTCATGTTGGACCCCTGTCCTGGCGCCTTAGGCACCAGGCTCATAAAGCTAGACATGTGTTAAAGTGTTTTAATGTGCACTTACCTGATGCAGACCATGCTGCTACATCCAGGCCCCCTTGAGGCCTGAATGGAACTACTTTACCTGTGGGACTACTTTCCACCTGAGTGTGGTCGGGGAAGGATACATACCTGATCGGTGGAAGGATACATACCTGGAACTTCTTCCAAAGCTATTTAAACCACGCCCGATCAGCAACTCACGCTTCGCGTTGTTCTGCTCCTCGCAGCTGGACGCTCACCGTGTCAGCTCCTGCATCTGGACTTCAGCCACGCCTGTCAGCATCTTCGGTCACCTGCAAGGGGAGATAAGAGAGAATTGGGGAGAAAGAAGACCTTACCTGCTAAAGCTGCATCACGGAGACATCACACCGACGATCCTGAAAGGGAAGACATCATTTTTAAAAGCATTTCGCTTTGATCGTTGCAGCGCTGCATTTCACTCACCTTTCCTGGGCACCTCCATCTTCAGCAGCGATCATCCAGATCCGCAGCCACTTCCCAGAGCCTAGAGAGAAAAAGACAAGAACACAAGGTGAGAGAAGGAAGGGAATAGGAAAAGCTCAGTTTCCTTCTAAGACTTACCTGTTGGGTCATTACCATTTCATTTCGGGTCCTGCCGCTTCCTGGCATTCCGGACCCCGGCCCCTATGGGGAAAAAAGACAAAGACATTGAATGAGCGAATGCAAAGACATTACCCGAACGCTCATCCAGAACTTACCTGTCATTTACTGGAACTGCACGTTTCACTTGGGGTCGGCGCCATATCTCCGGCATTCCGAACCCCGGGCCCTAAGGGGAAAAAGACATAAGCGTTTGCGCTTGCTGCAATAAGACAATGAACATTATTATTAAGCTTGAACTTTTGAACTTGCTACAGAACTCTTACAGCGCCTTACCTGAATAGTCAAGCTTATTTGAATTCCTATCAAACCTCAATCCAGTGAAGTAACTGGGTTTCAACGCGCCCCTGCATCAGAAGCAGGATGGAGAACTCATCCTTCCAGACCCTAAGGTGAGACTTCACGGGGAATCGTGGAAGGGTATCGTGAAAGGTTGGAAGGGAGTGAGAGGCTTGAGCATTATTCCGTCAGTAGGTAATACTCCCTTTTCACGCACAGGGGAATATTCCTGCGAGCCAGAGAAGCCAGAGTAGAGGGGGCCTACCTGTCCATCCTCAGAGTCCTGCGCTTCACCATTGAAGAAGCATCAGCATTCGAAGCCAGACCTGCGCCTCCGTGGGAATCAGGTGAGCGTGACACCTGTTCTGCTGTCCAGAAACCCGGTTTGCTGTCCAAACTACCCCATTCAAGGCTCTTTGTAAGTATTTCCCTGCCCCAGTAACCAAAAGCTGCATCCCTTACTCTGTTACCTGGCCATTTGTCAAACCCTGTAAGAAATCCCATAAATACCCAAGTAAATTCATAAATTGTCAGAATCATCGGTGTATCCTGTCCTTAGGAAAATCTGTGTTGATCTGCATGTGTTAGCTCCATTCTTTCCAAATAATTCTAGTCTGTGGTATAAGTCCCTAGTACTATTTTGAATAATTTAATTAATTCCCATATAGAGCTGAATGTGGCGTGGATAGGTTGCCATGGCAAGTACCCCCCCCCCATATTTCTAGTCACTAAAATATAGTTTCAGTAAAAGAAATCACTTTACTAACAAAACCGAGATGTCCCGTGAAATTGTTCCCGTTTAAAAACCGAGTGTCCTTTCCCTTTAAGAATTCCATACTGTCATTCATCCATAAGCACCCTTTCACTTTCATATCATACCTTTGATGTGCTTTTGTCCTTTAGTATTAAAACCGCATTCCGATTTTGTCTATTTAGCTCACTTTCCAAGCCATTTTGCTATTGTAAACTGGTCAAGAAATTGCAATCCTACTACGTGTGATTTTGCTGCACTGTTTTTCCTTCCCAAAGTCCTTTTTTTTCAACTGTATGCCGGTTGTGTAGTACATTGCCTTGTAGCTTGTCCGTATTCATGCTTCTGTAGTACAGCCACACTCACTCTTGCCTTATTCATTCAATCGCACTTGTATAATCAACGTTTAGTAATTCCGAGTGCCATTTTGCAAGGGAGCTCAATGCAATTTTTGCCTCCTATTCTGGGGTGGTAGGTCGGATTTTCAATCCGATTTTTTGCATAGTATACCTGTCTCCTTGCTACCCCTCTCTACCCAAATCTGGTTAACAGAGTTTGAGGGGGTGCTGCAGGGGGAATGCTTAACTGTGGTGCCATTTAAAGCACTACCCCAAACGTAATTTAGCTTTTTTTCAATTGTGCATTGTGTCTCCTGTGCTAGAAGGTTAAAGAAAGTGTATTCTATCATTTTCCTGTGTAATTATCACCACACTGGCAATTGCTGCCCTATATTGAATGTGTTTCAAAATTAAAATAAATATTCTATTATTACACACCGGCCTGATTCATGGTCCATTGTGAAATGGGGTGTACGCTAAGGGGGGTCTGAGACGGGTTGGCTGCCTTCTCAAAGCTGAATCCAACTTCATACATTTAAAAGCGTTTAGATTGTGCGGTGCATCCCTGGCCAGTATTAAAAAAAGAGTCCTGGTCTGGAGTGTGACGGCTCTTTAAAATCCTTAACACAGTGGGGGCTCATCTGGGATTGAGATAGTGTTTCCACCCGTGACAGCTTAACACAGTAGGCTAACCTTCAAGGTAGCAATACCTTGTGGGGTTAGAAACTGTGTTGCACTGTAAAAGTGCCTTCCCAAAACTTAGACCCCAAGTATCAGGCCTGTGTGTAAAAATTACCCTTATATAAATAATTTAATAAAGTAAGAACACTCTTCATAATGACAACAGTAGAGCTAAACATGGCTAGGCAGCACCTTCTGCACAACTTATTTGTCAGAGGAGAATGGGCAGAGCAAAATGAGGAAACATGGCTAGAAGAAATGATGCACCAGGTCAGTGCCATGAACATGGATGTGTGGCAAGACGGTAGTCTGTAACATCAAGCCTTGAGTGAGTTGTACATGACTCCGAGTATTAAAGAAGAACAGATTAAAATGTTCCGGTTCACACCCTACATGCCTCTTCACATGGGGGTTATGCAGGAAAAATATGAGGAAAATAGAACCCTTGCGCAAAACCAGTCTGAGCGCTTAAACCAAACCCAGACTGAACTAAAACTAGTAGTAGAGAAATTGAAAAGGAGCAAAGATTCTGAGGTAGAATTTAAAAACTACATCAAACAGCTAAAAGAGGACTTGGCTCTACAACAACAGAATAATTCAGAGCGAGAGGCCCAATTAGCTGCATTAAAAGTGGAGTGTCAGGAAAAGGTTGACTCTCTAGAAGAGAGTCAACATAAATTGAATCAACAACTAAAATATAACAGAGCCTGTTCAGAGCAAATAAACACTTTACTAAAACAGATTGAGACATTGGAAGAGGAGAGTAATAAATTAATCATTAAAGAACCCCACCTCCAGACAGAATTTAACCAAGACTGGCAGGCATTAAGTACAATTAAACAACAGCAGGATCACATGGCTGAACAAAGGAGCATCCTGTATCAGGAGAAAGATGCCCCATGTCAGGAAGTGTGCAACTTAAAAATAGATCTACAGAAAAGAGTTAGACCTCCAGAAACTGGATGAACTAAAGGAAGAATATGAAAAGTTATTGGGGCACACCAGACGAGTAGAAGGTGCTCTAGAAGAGAACACCAAATCTAAAAATGCGCAAAATCAGGAGACGAATCTCCTGCAACCAAAATTGTCTGTGTTCCCAGACAATACAGGCAGTACAAAAAGACAATGAGGCCCTCAGTGATAAGAACATGGGACTCCAGAGCCAGGTAGAAGCGCAAGAAAAAGTAATAGAAGTAAGTCAAGCCCTGATAGCAGAGCAAAAGGCTCAGGCCTTAGCCTACTGCCAGGAAATAGGCGCTGAGAGGGAGAAACTTGAGCAGTTAGAAAATGAGTATGCTAGGGTGAATCCAAACTTGAGGGACGCCGAACAAGTGGAGAGGGACTGGGCAACCCCTGATCACAGTGTGATGCCCTCTGTACTAATGGCCTCAGACCCATTTACCACTTTGTATGCACAAGGCACTGCTGACTTCATGTCTGCCGGTTCACAAGAACTGGGAATCATGAGGCAGCCAGTCTCTAGTAGGTCCAGCAAGATTGAGCAGGCGGGCCACTGCTCATCAGAGATTGATGGACGGGCATCCCTGTACCGATTCAAAAAATATTATGGCTGATGTCTAAGACCAGGAAGCCTCCTATGTGGAGAAACTCAGGGAGTTAGACCTGCAGAAGCATCATCTCCAAAGGTACACAAAAAGTACATGAATGGTGCCCCAAAAGAGCATTCTAAAAACCTCCATCCAATCAGGGCAGTGGGGGGGATCCTCCACTAATCCTGGAAGCAGAGAGGAGTCAGAAGACCACTCTCCTGTGTGAAAGATGGAGTCCAAGGGGAGTGACCCAGAGAGCCCAAGGTACAACAGGGGGGAAGAAACTAGGCCCCATCATTCTGCGAGTCACTCACAAGCTCAAAGAATCAGGGCGCACCTAGAAGATGATGAGGGGACCTCAAACAGTAGCAGCTCTGAGTCTGAGGGCAAATGGACTCAGGTGAAGCGGCAAAAGAAGGCAAATAAACAAAAGAGAGCTCTGGTGAAAGACCCCATTTAGCAGATTAAGGCTATTAGAAATGTTATAACCATGTATCACAAAAATGCAAAATATTCTGTCTGGGAGCATCTGGAACTATATGAACAAATGATGGACTCTTACCATCAAAAATAGCCAGAATTGCATAAACTATGCAAAATGGACATTCTCTCTGGAGTACTCCAGCTTCTTTGCTGGACTGGAAGACCAAAACCATTCAAGGTGGTCCACCTATAAGGCGGTCATCTTGAAACACATTTCTGCCCACAGAAACCCCCAGGAGGCTCGCAAAGCCATGGGCGTATGACATGGGGAGGTCAGGGGGGATAAACCCCCACAATTTTAAGTGGGGGGATATGATGGCATTTATCCCCCCAGAATATGTGTTTGTTGTGTTTTGTCATGTGCAGTGCACTGTTTCTGCACAGCACTGTCTGCAGTTGCATCATGCAGCGTATAAAAATACGTCTGCAGGCTGCAGCCATCAGTGTGCAAAAGTAAAAGTTCTTCTGCAGACTGTCTGCAGGCTAAAAGTGAATTCTGCTCACAGCTCGCTCATGCATACCATGCGCCTGCACATTTGGAACGTGTCCAGTCTGCCGGGGAACAAACTGCACATGCCCCTGCGCAGTGCACTGCTGCGCCGCTTCAGCCTGCGTTTTCCAGAGGGAACTGGAGCATCCAGGCAGCGGCGCATGCTCTTGTGCGGACTGCTGACGTCGTTTGATTATCGAGGAGGGAGAGAGACAGGCAGAGACTACTCGACGGCTACATAAGGTAAGTGAAGTGTCCTGTGTGTGTGTGATGTCGTGTCAGGCCCTGCTGGACAGATACAACAGTTGTTTCCTAACCTTCCTGTTGGGCCCTTTGTGGTTTGCAAATATTTCATGTATGGAGGCTAGACTCTCACGGTGGAGAAAGCATTCCCATTGAAGACAACACAAAGCCATATAGAGTGACAATAATCTGCCTTGAGCATTCTGCCACCTGACTCTCCGGCCGGGCTCGCCCCTTTGCATAAGAGCAAACCTAGAAATGAAATCAGGGAGAGGAGCCAGAGAAGGCGTGTAGTTCAGTGGCACCTTACAGTAGGCCATAAAACCTACTGCTTTAGCATGCAGAAGGCCTAGGGAACGCATTTGCGTGGTATGTAGAAAATCCTCAGGTGTGCCATAGCACCACAGGTGAGGCACCACGAGAAAAAGAGGAAGCAGCTAAGTCTTCCTCAGAACCGTAATGCTGGGATCCAACCACAGATGGTGGCCAGTGGCCAGTAAGTCTGACTGGGGCGCAAGATGAGAACCGCTTTGTCTCAGCCACCGCAAGGTTGAATGATGAGTAAATCGAAGACAAAAGGGGAGAATGATGTTTCCAGCTGTGAATGCTTGCCGTGATCCCATTTGAGGCCTAAATAGGCATAATATATGGCCAGCTGCAGCCATCTTCCCCACTCAGTGCTCTGCTATGGGGACGGGGTATGCATAGGCAGTGATGATTGATGTGTTAAAGGATTGAGTTCTAGGGCCCAAAGTGTCTCTAGCATGCTAGTGGTGACACCACCCATATTTATCACCAGACCCTGTCTGCACCATCGTCTATCTCCAGCACTCGCTACTTCTGTGCTTATAGTGTTGGCATATTGAGGGCTGCAGCTGATAATCCCCATGGATGCATGGAAGGTAAATGGGAGGGGCCAGTGGGAGGACCTGCTATTGTGCTTTACACTTCAAAGACATAACTATCATGGGATGGAGGTTCTGGTCCCTGCAAAAGAATATCTTGAAATGAAGGCGAACATTATTCCGTTTCCACACTCTTCTTGGTCCATATATGAAGGACTCTTAGAGAGTCGGAGGTATAGCAGATGTGCCTTATATCACATATGGTAACCTTATGTGTAGCATCCCTTATACGGGCAGTGCTTAGTGTCCTGAGTTCAGGAGTACTCCAAGCGCTAAGGCTTTGTTATTGCGATGATCAACCAATGGAAGAGGACCTGGGCAACTTGTTTTGGGAGGACAGTCTTAGTTTTTCACACCATATCCGTGTGTCCCCGAAAAGCTTCTGCAAAATAACCAAATGTGACAATGTCCCACATATCAGAACCGGCTTAAAATCTGAGTTCTCATCAAGGCTCATCTCTAGAAAAGGGTGATTGCAGGTTCTGATACAGATGCAGAGAAAGCCTTGCGTGATGGTGGCACAATGTTATCAGAAGCAGCTCTTACAGCTGACAGGAAGCGAGATCATTCAGAAGCAAAGAATGGCAAAGTCCCCACACCATAGGAGGAGGAAGCCACTAGGGGGTAACCAAGCATGGCCAAAGCATCGTGCGGGTCACACCTGAGACGAAAAGTGTGTCCCTGCAGAAGCCCTAATTTGAGGGGTTCAGGGCCCAGCATCAGCCTCTTTGTCATGCCTCGCCGGGCCCTGCAAGAGCTGTTTTCACAAATACAGCAAGCTGCTGTGCTTGAAGAGACATTGTGGTTTGGGTCAATGAAACACTGGGCGGCAGGAGCCTGCAACTCAGGTGGTTATTCTGCCCATCCAGTGGTTAGCAATGGGATTCATCTGCATTAACTGGATACCAGTGGTTGAGGACAGTTATTCTATTGACTTGTCCTCTTTGGCAGAAAATGAATGAAGGAATACATGGATGAAAAAATGAACGAACGAAACTGATCGGCACTCACTTACTGCTCTTTCTGACCGGAGAGGTGGCAGGTCAGTTTATGCGTAGTTTTGAGCTTGTTGTTGAAGGTAAGGAGGTTTCCTTCAGTGGGGATGCAAGTGAGGAGGTTCCCCTCTAGCATCACGAAAACCCAATACAACTCCCCTACCACCACACCAATCGATGTGCAGCCTATTCTAAGATTCTGGAGCATTTTGATGGGTTAAGGAAAGGAAGTGCATAGAAGAGTGCCATATGTTTTCTTTAAGTGTTGAGTTGTTTTGAGGCTATTCTGTGTCTGCATTGGTGGACCAGGCAGATTGCCAGAGACGGATGACCCAGTTTCATTCCAGTCTGGCTGTGGCATTTTGAATGACCAAGTGATGGGAGATTTAAAATGTCAGCATCCATGGGTGGAGTGGGGTTAATGCAGTGAAGTCCGGAGTTTGTGGCCCTCCCATTGCCATCTATTATTCATGTGTTTTCCATGCTTTGGAAGAAGTGTAGGTATCCTTGACAGGCACTGACCATTGATCCTTACTAGGCGCTGAGGGCACAATTCAGAAATATGAATATGATATGACTCTAAAGAACTCTTCTCTATCCTTAGAGAACTAGAAAACCCCCTACCAGCTGAAAAGCCCACCAACGCCAGCAAAGAATGGTGTACTACCATACAAGATGCACTTGCCTCCAAAATTGCTGTGCTCCAGAACAAAATGATCACCAAAAGACTACTACTAGCAGATAAAAACACCACCACGTGAGGGGCAGCAGCTTCCCTGTTCTAGGCCCTAAACACTGGAACACCCTCCCCATTAACATCAAAAAAGAATCTTCCTTCCCTGGCTACAAGAAGCTGCTAAAAACCTGGTTATTCAATCAATATTAGCACTAAGGGACATGCCGCCACGAAAGTGTAACATGCCAGTGAAATCTGTAAACTGTAAATATTGTCTATCTTGTTGTACTAGCTAGCCTCTTTGTCCAGCTGAGCGTGGGAGAGCGGTCGCCGGTAGCCCTTGAGGGAACTGCAGGCCTTGGATGCCCTTCCTGGCCCATCGGGCCCCCGTGAGTTGATTCGGCACCTTTTGTTTTTGCATCCGCGCTCTGAGCGCGTTGTCTGTTCCTGCTCCCCCCCTCCCACTTCCTGGTCCTCCTCGTGCTCCCGCCTCCCTGCCCGCCCACACCCGCCCTCCCCTTCCTTTCCTCCCTCTTTCTATAACCACCCCCCCCCTCCTGGGCAGCCCTCTGCCCGGCAGCCCCCTGCGGCGACTCCTACAGTTGCGGCTCCCTATGTGTCTGCAAGTGTCCGCAGGGGACGCTTGGCGCCAGTACTTGCTATCCCCGTCCTCGCCCAGCCCACCCCACCTACACCTGGCCATTGCACTTGCTTGTTGTCCTCACCTCACTGTGTCACAGTTGTGGTAAACTAGGGTTTTTCTCCCCCTGCAGGACTCTCAAACTTAGGTGGCCCCAACACTGTGTACCTAATTCGCATACCGTTGTCTGTTCTGAAAATGTGGTAAACTAGGGGTTTTCTCCCCCCGCAGGACTCTCAAACTTAGGTGGCCCCACCACTGTGTACCTAATTTGCATACCGTTGTCTGTTCTGAAAATGTGGCAAACTAGGGTTTTTCTCCCCCCGCAGGACTCTCAAACTTAGGTGGCCCTACCACTGTGTACCTAATTCGCATACCGTTGTCTGTTCTGAAAATGTGGTAAACTAGGGTTTTCTCCCCCCGCAGGACTCTCAAACTTAGGTGGCCCCACCATTGTGTACCTAATTCGCATACCGTTGTCTGTTCTGAAAATGTGGTAACCTGTGCTTGCCGCTCTCTTCCTGTCTGCGTGCTCTCGCATCATCTGTCCTCCCCCCCACCCCTCCTACTCCATGGTGCTCTCTATCTCGCCTATCTTCTCTAACTGCTTCTCTATTGACTATCCTGCTCTCCTCACTAAATCTAGTAGGAAAAAGTTTAAAAAGGACATCCTGGTCTCTAACCCAGGCCTCCCTATTGCTGACACCTACACTAGTGCCTGCTCTAAGGAAACTCTCACTGACATCCTCTTTTTCGTGCCTTCGCCTGACCTATGGACCCTTCATATGGTCTCCGTGCTCTCTCCTTTTTCCTCTTCTCCCATTAATGGTGGCACCCGTTGGGATGTCCTCTTGGCCTCCTTCCACTCCTCTAAGGCCATCATTAATGTCTACGCTAATGGGACCGTCTTGGTCCAAGGCCCCCAGGCCAACCTTCACCTCTTTGATAGACGCTTCCCACACCTCATCAACTTCCTTTCCTCTCCTGCTGTCCCCCCTCCTCTGTCCTCGTCTACCTTGCCTCTACCCTCCCTCCCTGCCCCCTCTCATGCTCCTTCTTCACCTCCTTCTTCTACACCTCCGCAGGGCGTACCTCTGATCTGTACCCCTCCCCCGAAGTCCTTCAAGGTTGGCTACCGCCTCCACATTGCCACTCTTAACTCTCGCTCTGCCATCAAGCATTCCTCTGATATCTGTCGCCTTCTCGAGGAACGGGACCTTGACGTCTCCGGTCTCACTGAGACATGGTTCACAGCCAGCTCTGCCACTAGCTTTGACACACGCCTACCTGATGGTTACATGATCCTCTCCGTTCCCAGGCCTAACCGTGCTGGGGGGGTGTTGCCCTTATCTTCCCTGAGTGGATTCCTGCCACTGTCATTCCTACGCAGACCTACTCCTCTTTTGAATGTCTTGTCTGCCGACTCTTTCTCTCTCCCAGCCATTCCCTTACCGTGGCTACCATCTATCGGCCACCTGGTCAAATTTCCTCCTTCCTCTCTGAGTGGGCTGACCTCTCCTCCTCACTCCTGTCCGCTACCACTCAACTCCTCTTTCATGGTGACTTCAACATCCACCTGGATGCCTCCTGTCCCCCCACTGGACTCTTTTGTGACCTCTGCAACTCTCTCTCACTCTCTATTCTCCCATCTGGGCCTACTCATTCTGCAGGGCACACTCTTGATTCTCTGATCTCTTCTGACCTTCCCCTCTCCGTCCCTCTCTCCATTCCTCTCTCCTGGAGTGATCACTTTCTCCTATCCTCCCACCTCACCCTCCCTACCCCTCAGGCAAAGCCACCCTCATCATCGCCACCCACCTTCTCGGCCATCCGACCCATGAAGCGCGTGTCAGTTGGGGCTTTCGCTGCCACCTTCTCGACCCCCCCACCCCCTTCGGCTGACTCCCACCCTGACACAGCCCTCTCCATGCTCCACTCTGCTATATCTGATACTCTTGATATCCTTGCCCCTGTCATGAGAATCCGCCTGAAGCCCAAAGCCAAATGTAACTCCTGGTATGACTCGGATCTCGTCACCCTTAAACGCAAGTGCAGGATGGCAGAGAGGAAATGGCGTGCTTCGTGTTCATCCTCTGACAAACTGGCCTGCCGCCTGCTCCAAAGGCAATACCGTCTCTCCGTTCTCATCAAGAAGAGAGCCCTTATCCAAGCCTGCATCTCTGCGGCATCTAACAACTCGGCTGAACGCTTTAAAATCTGCAAGGAGCTTGCCAACCCTGCTGCAGTCTCTACCTCTCCTGTCCCCTCCCAGGCCCTCTGCACGGCACTGGCCTCTCACTTCATCTCTAAAACTCAGGACATCCTGTCCTCACACTCCTCCTATCACCTCCTTCCCTCTCTTCCCTGCTCTTCCTCTGGCCCTTCCGCAGCCACCCCTCCTCCCTCCTTCTCTGCCTTTCCCTTTTTTTCTGCTGACGAGGTCTCCAGACAAGTCCGATCTATGAAAGTCTCGTCTAAACAGGTTCACCCCTGTTCCTCCAAAACTATCAAGGACCACATCGACTCCCTGGCTCCCGCCCTGGCTGACTTTTGCAACCACTCCTTCGCCTCTGGAGTCTTCCCATCCCCCCTCAAGCACTCCTTTGTGCACCCTCTTCTTAAGAAACCCTCTTCCGACCCCTCCTGGCCTGCCCTAACTATCGCCCAATCTCCATCACTCCCTTCCTGGGCAAGCTCCTGGAGAAACTGGCCATCTCCCAGCTTAACCTCCATGTTGAATCTGTTGGTAGCCTTCATGACCATCAGTCTGGCTTTAGAGCTGCCAGAAGCACAGAAACTGCTCTCCTGAACATCCGTGAAGACTTGCTCTCCAATCTTGATTCTAACACTCTTTGTGTTCTCATTTTGCTCGATCTCTCTTCTGCCTTTGATACTGTCAACCATGCCATCCTGCTCAACCGTCTCCGTGATAACCTGGGTATCACTGGTCAGGCTCTGGCGTGGCTGACTTCTTTCCTTTTCAATCGACCCTCCCAGGTCCAACTTGGGTCCTTCCTCTCTGACGTCTTCTTCTCCACCTGTGGTGTTCCCCAGGGATCTAATCTCTCTCCCTGGCTTTTCAACCAGTACCTGTCACTCCTTGCCCACTGCATCGCCGCCCTCTGCCCCAACTTTCAGTGCTATGCGGACGATACCCAGCTCATTTTCAGGCTACCCTCGGCCTCCTCCTCTCCTTCCCTCATCTCTGACTGTCTGTCTGCTATCCAGGAATGGTGTGCCGTCAATGACCTCTGCCTTAATGCCAGTAAGACTGAGATTCTACTCATTGGCACACCCACTCCCTCCTTCTCTGCAGCTCTCTGGCCGGCCTCTCTTGGCCCTCTTCCTGCTCCTACCTGCAAGGCTAAAAACCTCGGGGTCATCTTCGACTCTACACTCTCCTTCTCTCCTCACATATCTGACGTCTCACACTACCAGCTGCACCTCCTCAGAGGTATTCTTCCCTTCCTCTCCTTCCCCCAGAAGCTCACTGTCTCCCGAGCCCTGGTTCTCTCGAAGCTGGACTACTGTAACAGCCTCTATCTTAATCTGCCTGCCTCCACTCTCCGCCCTCTGCAACTCATCCAGAACAGAACTGCAAGACTTGTCCTTGGCCTCAAGCCCAGGGACCGTATCTCTCCAGGGCTGAAATCTCTACACTGGCTCCCAGTGGCTGCGAGGATTAAGTTCAAAACCCTCTGCATTATCCACAAGGCCTTCTGGGGCCAAAATACCTTCAACTCTCTCTCCCTAAATATCTTCCTTCCCGAGCCCTTCGCTCATCCGTCTCCAACTCCCTCAGGGTCAGCCGCTTCTCAAAGCAACGAGCTGGGGGTAGATCTCTCTCCGCGGCAGGGGCCTCCCTCTGGAACAGCCTTCCTTCCTCCCTGAAACTTGAGGAGAACCATCTCCGGTTCCGGAAGCACCCCAAAACCTTCCTCTTTGCTTCTGCTTTCTCTGTCCCTCTTCCCTGCTAAATTCTACACTGAAATTGCACTGAATCTGCAACTGGGCCACTCTCAACGACCTTGGTCCTTGGCCCAGCCACCCTCCACTTGAACTGCCTCCCTGGCATCGCATCCCCTGCACTGCGGGACTGTCTCTGTATCCCTACAGCCCCCCCTTCCCAGCACTTGCCTGCACTTACCTTGCACTTGCCACCAGCTGGCCCTATTTATTTATTTTTATTCTACTTACTTGTACTGCACTTCCCCCTCCCCTTCCCCTTGCACTTTTCCCTTCCCCCTACCCCTGCACTTGCGCGGTCTGAATGATACCTGGCCTAGTAGGATCGTTGTCTGTCTTCCCCTTGTTCCCCCCCCTGCCTTGTCGCGCCTTGAAACACTTGTGTATAGGCGCGTTACAAATGCCATATCATATCATAGCCACCTGTGCTGTAATTTGTACTCTAACAATGTATGACCAATCTCTAAACTGTCTTGTAACCACGCCGTGATGCCCGAGGGTCTTGTGCGTGTAACAAATCAAATAAATAAAAAATGTTCACTGGCGAAAATCTGAAGAAGTGCTAGGCATCACAGGTTATGCTCCTGCTACCTTATAACTTATTCACAAAGCCTAAAATTGAAGCAAATCTGGATCTGCCTGGAACATCTTTGACATGCTCACATCCAAATGAAACTTTGCTCAAAGGCATTTCAGAGATACTCCTGGCAGCTGGGGATTTGCTCCAGCTATAGGCTTTGTGAATCAGGTAGGAAGTAGCAGGATGAATTTGAAGATGTCCAGGGCATTTCCTAATTTGCTTGAGTGAAAAGTTTGATGAAACAGGCCATGAGTGGCATGGGTGTATTGAACGTGGCTTCGAGTCTTTTGGCTTTGTAGCTTAGCATAATAGCCCTCCTAGCCTGGTGGCCTGTTGGTGCAATAAGAGTTTTAAAAAAACAGGACTGATTTCCTATAGCCATCAAGTTCGATGAAGATTGGGGACCCCCAGGCTTCAATAAAGGACTGCAAAGCCGCAACATCACACACCTGCTCCCTCTACTCCCATAACAGGACTTACTCAGAGGTATAAGCAAGATTTCCTCTTTCTTTGAAACCCCCAGCCTTCCATTCCAAGATATACACACACGTCTCCTTGCCCCACACAAGAAAAGCAGCAACTTGCAGTTGGTAGAAAAGGCTGCAACTCCTTCATTTGGCAGGAGTCCACTTACAGGTGATCTGCCTCTTAAAGAGCTGGTGTTTTAGCAGTGGACCACTGCAAGTAATTGTTTCCTCTCTCTTACCATGAGCTCACAGTCAGATGAAACATCCAGAATAACAAAGTTACTCACCATAGTGACTACCTTACTCCTAGTCCATAGTCCCCTTTTCTCCATACATTTGTAAAAAAGCATCAAATTGAAAAATGTGTCCTTCTCTTTTTACGCGGGGTACCACACCGGCCGTAACCCTGCCCTCCTTAGCTCCGCCCCGCGCATCGCCCTTCAGTGCTTTTCTATCGCCAGGTCTGAGACCATTTAAGCAATAATAGAGGATACTTATTAGAGGGGACAACGGGCAGGTGTATGGAGGAAAGGGGACTATGGACTAGGAGTAAGGTAGTCACTACGTTGAGTAACTTTGTTATACTCCTACGTCCCGTCCCCTTTCCTCCATACTTCGGGGAGATTACCAAGCACTCCTCACAGGAAAACGGGTGGATGGAACTCCTTTAGTGAAAGAGGTTTTTAAGAACCGCCTGCCCGAACTGAGCATCAGCTCTGGAGCTCAGATCTAAGCAGTAATGCTTACAAAAAGCTGATGGGGAAGCCCGCACAAGATGGGCATGAATTCCCTTTGGAGGCTGAAGGCCCTGAATGGTATATGCCTCTGAAATACAGGAAGCAATCCATCGGGAGATTGTTGCTTTCGAGGCCAGCTTTCCATGCAGGTCTCCGAAGGTCACAAAGAGCTGGGAAGAGCTCTGCAGTTTAGATGCTCTGTCCAAATAAATCTTTAGGGCTCGTCTGACTTCCAAATTATACAATACCCTCTCGGCATCTGAGGCCAGGTCTGGAAAGAAAACAGGTAAGGAAATAGACTGGTTCAGATGAAAATCGGATACAACCTTTGGAAGGAAAGAGGGATTGGTCCGGAGGACAACCTTATCCTTGTGAAAGGTGAGGAACAGATGTTCTACAGACAAGGCCTGAAGCTCGCTTACACGTCTTGCTGAATTCACTGCAATCAGAAAAGCCATTTTCCACAAAACGAACTTCAACTCCACCGTAGCCAGGGGCTCAAAAGGTTTATGGCATAAGGCAGTGAGGAGCACATTCAGTTCCCACTTTGGATGCGGTTTGCGTGCAGGTGGATAAAGATGCAATAGACCTGCAAAGTGTCTCTTAACGATGGTTTGTCAATGAAAAGGGGCAAGAGTCCATGGACAGGTAAGCGGCGATAACCGACAAATAAGTCCTACAAGACATGTATGCCTGAAGTTGCCAGATGAGAAACGAATGACAGGACTGTGTCGATGGTAGCTTCTCTGGGATCCAGCTGCTTTGCTAAACACCAGTGACAGAAACAGAGCCATTTTCCTATACTGAGACCTTGAAGGTTTTCTAGCCACCTGGATAATACGCATATTATCCATGGACAAGTTGAAACTTTCTAAAGATTTGAACTCAGGCACCAGGCTGCCAAGCTGAATGATTAAGGGGAGGGTTGCCACATCTGCTAATCGCTATAGTGAGGCAGGTCAGGAATCAGCGGAAGCCTGATCGGTGAGCAGACTGAAAACGAGAATCTGGCAGGCCACCACAGGGCTATGAACAGGAGAGTGCAATTCGATGTGTTCCTGAGCTTGTATAGCGCCTGGTGAATCAGAGGAAGAGGCGGGAAGGCGTAGGCCCTCGTGTTGTGCCACAGAATCTCGAGAGCATCCCCCAGGGAAGAAGCTCCGAGCCCGTTTCTGGAAGCATAAAGAGGAAGCTTTCTGTTTGATGACGTCGCAAAGCGGTCCACTTCTGGTGTGCCCCAATGGCGGAAAAGGTCAGGGAGGATCTCTGTGCTCAGCTCCCACTCGTAGCTGACCACCACTCGCCGGCTGAGAGAGTCTGCAGTCACATTTAGCTGGCCCGGAATGTGCACAGCCAGCAGCCAAACACTGTGCTGAATGGCCCATTCCCAAATCTGAATGGCTAGATCTACAAGGGGAGATGACATGGTACCCCCCTGCTTGTTGATGTAAAACATGGATACCGTATTGTCTGTGCGGTTGCGGACCACGTTGTTCACAATCACTGGCTTGAAGGCTTTGAGTGCCAAGAAAATTACCAGAAGCTCCAGATAATTTATGTGAAATTGTCTGTCCTGTGGCGACCACAGGTCGAAAACCTGAAGATGATCCATCGTTGCGCCCCATCCGATAAGGGAGGAGTCTGTCGTAATGGTCGTTAGAGGGGAGGGCTCCTGAAAAGGAGCAGCCACCAACAGATTGCTGGAAGATGACCACCATAGGAGATCCGTCATCATGCAGGGTGGGACCGGAATCATTTTGGTGTCCAGGTCCACTGTCTGAAGCCAGGAACTCCAAAGAGCCTACAAGCCTCTTGAACCACCAGGCCGACATGCTCTCTGGCTGAATAAAAACTTGACATGTGGTTAACAGATCTGCCATCCTGTCCACAGTTAGGTACACTCTGCAGTCGATCGTGTTCAAATGGAAACCCAGGAAAATCAGGTCCTGAGAGATCATCATGGAGGATTTCCACCAGTTCACCGAAAGCCCAAGCCCAACAGGAGCTGAAGGAGAGATTGAAGCTTGCTCGAGGCTTTCACTGGACAGGGGCTGCACAGAAGCCAGTCATCCAAACATGGATACACATGAATACCCTGTAGCTGTAGAAAAGCTGCGATGATTGACATCATCTTCGTGAAGACATGCAGCGCTGAGACCAAAAGGGAGCACTCAGAATTGGAAGTGCTCCCCTCACAGGGAGACCCACAGATATTTCTGATGCGGGTGCCAGATCAGGACATGCATATATGCATCCTGAAGGTCCACAACACTGAGCCAGTCGCCCTTCTGAAAAGAGGACTTTATTTGGCAGGATGTGATCATCTTGAATTTCTCTTGGGGAAGAGAAAGGTTGAACTGGAAAAGGTCTAGAATGGTGCGCAGGCCAGCCTGGTTGGGTTTGGGCACCATAAACAGACATGAGTAGAAGCCCTCCCCTCGTTCCACTAGGGGAACGGGTTCCACTGCCTGGACCTTGGCTCTGAGGGAGGGCGTCCCCGACTGCTGAAAGGGAGGACTGAAGGGAGGGGCAGTGGGGAAGGGCAAGCGGAAGCCCACCCAAGCAATGGACAAAACTCACCGGTCTTCGGTGGTTTCCCACGCCTCCATATGAGACGAGAGTCATCCTCCCACCGGAGTCTCGTGCGAGCGCCAAGAAATATCATTTTGCAGACTTTTCAGCGGAGAAACTACCTGTCCCTGAAGAGGAGGTTGAAGACCGAGAGAAACACTGACCTCGTTGCAGTCCCCGACGGGAGCTAACTCTCGGCAGATCAGTCCTATAAGACCTGCGGTCCTGGAACTCTCTGAATCCCGAGGAGGACCGAGACCGGGATCCAGATCTCTGAGCGTTGACTGGGGGCTTTACTAGCACCAACAGAGACTTGGCAGTTTGCGTGGCTGCCTTAGTCTTTGTAAACTCATCATCCGAATGAAACAACTCTTTTTTTAATTTTGATTTTTTATTTATTGGTTTGTAAAAACCTTTAAATATTCATACATCAAAAAACAATTTTACAAAAGTTCAGTACTTTTTCTCATATGTTTGCATTTGTAATACTCTCATTAATTAACTTTAAAAGAAATGTTAGCGCAAATGTTAGTTCAGCATTTAAGGACAGTTTCTTTGCAATCAAGGGACCAAAAATAATGGTTCTTTGGGATCTGAAAGCTTTACAAAATAAAATAAGTGCTTATGGTTCTCCTCAGGATGATCGCAGAATCTGCAGTTAGAATTCAGTTCCTCATACTTGTCCCAACGCATAATCACTTCTTTGGTTTTAAGTTGGTGCAACCTGAATTTCATTAACAGATTTCTTTTGTGATTATCAGGAAATATTTCCAAGTATTTGCAAAGTTTATTGTAGGACTTCCCTTCCGCTGGCACATTTCTCATAATGGAATGCTCCAATCTTTGTGTTCCTGTATTAACCCAGTCTTGTTCCCAAAGTTTCTTTTTGACAGCATCAGGATTATTCAAGCATGTCCATGTCAATGTTTTAGGTATTTAAGAATATTTTCACACCGCACTGCCCAAAGAAACAGGACAGAAGTGGCTGCTTCTTGACCGGGATTATGTAAAATCCCAAATTGCGGTGGACCATTGGGCATGATCATTTTGCAAAATGTAGCCAATGTGTTCCAAGTAACCTTTGCATTGATAGAAAGCAGACTCTGTTTATATTTAGAACTCTCGTCCAAAATATATTTTCCAGAGTGTCCCATAGAGAGGAAGGACAGCCCAGGGCATTTTCCGCTCCAAAAATTAAGACCGACACAGCCTTCTGATTATAAAAATTAATTGTCGGTTTTAATGAAAATTTGCCATATCTTTTGGTAATCACTGCGGTTTGTAATCTTAATTGCCGACATTTTGCTTTTGTTTTTTCGGCCCAGATGTTATCATTTATACTTGAGTTGAGCCACATACCCAGATATTTTGTGTGCATGACAATTTTCAATGGTTCCTTTCCATTGCCATCAAAAGGCAGGTCCAAAACATTATCTTGGACCACCTTCGAAGACATTGTTGCATGAAGCCAAGCTTGAGGAGAGTTGTCCACACCCAACATGAGGCCTCGAGCTGAGTTGTCGACATGGTACGCAGCAGCCTCCAGCATATCCTGTGCCAAAACCCTGGCGTCTGACAAACCGCCCTTAAAGTCTTCCAGCCTGTCCCCAGGAATGAACTCCTGGAAGTCCACCAAGTCCCTCCACAGTTGCATATTCGCTGCCGCCAAAATGAGCTTGGCGTTAGCCTGATGCAGTTGCAGCACCGAGTTGGCAAAAACATTCTTGGCCAGAACTTGAGCTGCTGCAGCAGAAGTCGGCTTGGATTGCAGAGTGATGGTCGCAACCACCGTCGAGGAAGGGAGCGGACAAGGTTGCCAAGAGGGACCGCCACCAACAGGGTCTACATAGATCAGTGGGGCAGAAGCAGGAGGAAGCGAGACTGTATGCGGTAGTGGCATCCGAGCGTGCCAGTCATAGGAAGGGCGGAACGGATGCACACCGTCCCGGGGACCAGGTTGTCAACCAAAAAGAAGGCTCCCAGCACCCGCCGTCGATAGCATGGGTGTGCTGGAAGAATCCAAAATGGCCACCATAGACCACACGGGAAGGCCCGCCATCTTGTGAGAATCTGAGGAGAACTGCGTCACATGTGTGGGTGAGGCAGGTGACGCCACAGACTGGTCAGGGGACTTGATCGAAACTTTAGCCTTGACACAAGGATCCTCGGCAGAGCCGGTACTATGGGGCCTGGGACGTTCACTGGACATCCTGTCGTGACCCCTTGAGTTAGCCTCCAAGAGAGGAACCTTGGGCAAGTGGTAATGGAGGAGAAATGGTGGGCGACCTCTCCCTGTGCCCCCTCAACAGAACCGGTAACACCGCGAGTTGCGGAATCCACCTCACAGACAAGACCTGAACAGGTCTCTCAGTTCTGTTGGTACACACCTTAGCCTCGATAAGAGGAACCTCGGAACAGAGTCGGGTCTTTATAGCTCCCCGAGAGGGGCCTCAACAGAGGCCACATGGCGCACCCCAGTATCTGTGTGGGAAGCTCCAAACCAGCAGACCTCGGAGTGAACGCCGGTACCCAATGCCTCAGCGCGACTAGGCTGGCTATTAGCACCTGATTGGTGAACCTCGGATTGTGATCCGGTATCAACAGGCCCCTCGCGGGAACCCTCAGAGAAAATCCTGGTACGCGTATTAGGCCTGCGAGGCTCCTCAGGAGAAACCCTGGTAGCAGAGCTTTTGAAGCCCCTGCCAGACCTGCAAGACGCCGGGAAGGAGTCTCCCGGCCGGGGTGCCCTGAAAAGTAAGGAACTTACCAGGCGTCTTTTCTTTCCGTCGATGAGTTGAAAATGCGATGGAGGAACTCTCTGGAAGATCTCCTCCCACCGACGAAGACGACGTTGAAGTGCCCGGACCGAAAGGGAGTCGCAGTAGAAACACGAGCCCCAGCGGTGATCCGGTCCCAGACACTCCAAATAGAGAATGGGGATCCGCGCTGGCAAAGCGACGTTCGCAAGAGGAACAAGCGACAATTCCCAAACTATCTGGCATAGACCAAGGACTACACGTCCGCAGAACTGGAGCAGGAGAGGACAACGGGAAAAGAAAAAGGTCTTCCCGGTGATGCAAGTGCATCCAGCCCCGACCGCGCACAGAAAAGGACTGAAGGGAGATACGCGGGGCGTAGCTAAGGAGGGCAGGGTTACGGCTGCATGCGGTACCCTGTGTAAAAAAAGAAAGGAGGATATATTTTTCAATTTTATGCTTTTTTTTAACAAAAAATGCTCTGGTCCCGTCCCACGGAATGTCCCAAAAGTATGGAGTAAAGGGGACAGGATGTAGGAGTAATGCAACATACAAAGGCATGTTCTTTGCTGCTGCGTTCTTGTTAATCAGATGCCATAACACAAACATGTGGACAAATGTGGAGAGCCCCGGTCTGAATCCTCCCTGCATTCAATTCAGGATGACATGTTCCCCAATCCACTTGTTTAATTCTGACAGTAAGAGATTACAACAGATTTTTTCATCAATATATATCAGGCTGATTGATAAATAAGAGGTAAACATGTGAATGGTGCCCTTCATATAAAATGATATAATGGTTGAGTTGGACGACGATACAGGGAATACTGCTGTTCCCACAAACAATGGACAAACCAACCGACACAACTGGACCGACCAATCTTGAGAGTGCTTAAATACTACATCTGTTATCATATTTTTCTCTTGTTTTATACAGTGATGATATATGTACTGCTATTTTAATTTTGTGAAAAGTCGAGTTCTTTGACTGAAACACAATAAATAATAAAAGAAGCAAAGTCCCCAAGGTGTCCCCTGTCCCTCCCAGATTTTGTGTGTCTCCTACGTCCCTGTGCAAAGCGGCCTATAATCTGCGGTGCGGAGAGGATCTGGCCCCAAGAGAATTTGTGCAGGAGCTAAAACGTGCATTTGCACAAACTACCAGGTGGGTGCACACGGATAGTAGAGGATTCATAACCACCTATTTTCATGCGCTCCCAAAATATATAATGATCCAGCTGGTAAGGGATTTTCACGACAACAGGACCCTGGACTGGGTAGAAGAACAGGCTACCTGGATCTATGAGGTCCAAAAACCTGCAGAAAGCAAAAACCAAACCAACCAACACCCCCACTGCTGTTAAGGTGGCAAAGGTGAAGGTTGCTCCCATTTTAGCCCTAGAAATGGGGGGGCGGAGGTGTAAAAATACACCTTCTCAAAACCAGATAAATCACAGGAAAAGAAGAGCATCTGATCAATCAGCAGCAGGTGGTAGTCAGGAAGGTAACTCCACCAATATGACCTTTAACTCTGCAAATTATATTAGTCCTAGATATAAGGGCAATAGACCTATCTTGGGGTACGTATGGACTCCCCAGCCCAAGGGGTGGGGGATCCAACCAGGTGAGTCCTGCCACAGGAAACTTCCCTCAGGAGGGCAGTAATCACCCAAATCCTGTTACGCTCACCTGGTATCCACAGAGATGCCACTCAGCCAGGTTAGATGCTGGTACCTTCTTCCCAGTGTTTTCCAGATGTGGTCTGCGGGGAAGATTCCGCCTGAAAATACAGGAGGCTGTGTTCAAGACTGGCCGACTGAGGTAAATATCCTCCCACCACCCCGTGTGACTTCAGCCCCTCGGGGCCCTCTCCTCACCTTGTTGTGGAATTAGGCGTGCTCTCCGTCCTGCCTTCTTGGCAGGGGCGCATTGTCTTTTGTGGGCGTGTGAGGCCAAGTTACTCAACTGGCGCAGGCCCGTTTGGTGTCTCTTAGGTAGGTCTTATTGCAGTTTTTTTCGTATTGTGTTATTCTTGCATGCCTTTCTTTGTTTAATAATGTCTTTTTTCTCCCTTAGGTGTGCAAATCTTCAGCGTGGCAAACTCGCTGAGTTGGGCTTCGCCGGTAAATGATGGCGCGTGATGCGCGTAACGATGCAGTAAGTAAGTGCTATGCGCAGCGCTGCATTGTCATGCCTTTGCTAACCCGTTTTCTTCTTTCCTTGCAGGTCGAGGTGTTTCCCCAGCGTGTGTGGAATTCCGGAGCGATGCCGGACGGGAGGCGACCAGCCAGGTAAGCCTTTTGAGCAGTTTGTGGTTTTGTAATGTCTAAAATGCCTTCTTTAATGTTGTCTTTTCCCTTCCTCTTTCAGGTCTTTCGGTCCGGGAGGCATGCGGATCCAGAGGAAGCTGTTCACTGGAGCTGCGAGCTGGTAAAAGATGGAGATTGCAGGTAAGATGCTGCTAACAATGATCCTTTTGTCTCCTTGCAGGTTGCTTCTCCGAGGCTCGTGGGTATCGCTGGACATGGTGAGCGTCACGTTGCAGACTAAATAGGCTCAACAAAGTAGTCCAGGTAAAGTAGTCCCTAGGCCACCACACCCAAAACACTATGTGGGTGCCTCCATGTTGGCTGAAGGCCCCAAATGAAAAAAGTAGTCCCCTGTACACATGTTCTTCAAGGTGCATGAGCCTGGTGCCATAGGCTGGCCCCAAGAGAGCCTTGAAAGTGGATGCCAGGCCTTCGAGGCCTTAATAGAGACCCAAGCCCTGATCCCACCTGGCAAATGGGCTTGCCAGTGGGGGTCTGGGGTGAGGGTCGTGACAGCACCCCTCCCAAGGCCCCCCCCACGGTGTTCCTTCTGTCCGGCCCAGGTTTAGTTGGAAAGTTCTGATCGGGTGTACAATCTGAGAGAAGTCTGGGATGAACCGGCAGTAGAAGTTTGCAAAGCCCAGCATGCTTTGAACCCCTTTCAGAGACGTGGGTGATGGCCATTTCAAAATGGCGTCTACCTTGTGCACGTCCATTCTGATGCCTCCTGGAGTGAGGATAAAACCAAGGAACTCTACGTGAAAAAGGCATTTCTCAAGCTTTGCATATAAACGATGTTGACAGAGCTTGGTGAGAACAGAACGAACGTGCTTGATATGGTCTTGCTTCGAGGCTGAATACACTAAGATGTCATCTATGTAAAACAAGGCGCAAACATCAATTAATTCTCTCAAGACGTCATTCATGAAATATTGAAATGCCGCGGGAGTGTTGCATAACCCAAAGGGCATGACTTGATATTCATACATTTGGTACGGAAAGTGGTTATCCACTCATTTCCGCTTCCAACTCGGACCAGGTGGTACGCTCCTCAAAGGTCTAATTTGGTATAAATCTGGGCATCTTTGACTTGGTCTATCATTTGAGGGATGAGTGGCAAGGGGTAGCGGTTCTTCACAGTGATCTGGTTTAATGCGCGGTAGTCAATACAGGTCCTCAAGTCCCCTTCTTTCTTCGGTACGAAGAACAAAGGACTGGCTGCCGGGGACTTCGACGGGCAGATAAATCCGTTTGCAAGGTACTGGTCTAGATAGGAACAGGTAGAGGTTTTCTGGTTCTGTGAGTGCGTAGATCCTGCCGCAAGGTATTTGTGCACCTGGAACAAGGTCGATCTGACAGTCATAGGGCCTGTGCAGCGGCAATGTGTTTGCTTGTTCTTTTCGGAACACATCCTGGAAATCATGGTATTCACTTGGTAAGGTATTAGTTACTCCAAGAGTTGATACTGTCGCTCGGGGAGTCTTGGGGATACAGAAGTCGGGTTTCTGCTCTGGATAATAGCAGACAGGGGAGCAGTCGCCGGGGAAGGTTAATTTCCGTGCCCGCCAGTCTATCAAAGGGTTGTGAGCAACTAACCATGGCATCCCTAATATTAGCCGGAACTGAGGTGCCTTGATGAGATCGAACGAAATGGACTCCCAGTGTCCATCCTGACATAGCAAGGTTACCCCGGTTGTGCACTGGGTTACTGGTCCGGAAACGATTTCTGCCCCATCCACGTTGGTTACCTTGTCCATGGTCGGCTTGGAACATAAAGGAAGCCCCATCTCTGCTGCCAGTTCTTGATCAATATAATTCCCAACTGCTCCACTGTCTATGTATGCCTCAACGGCATGCATCCTAGATGACCATTGGTGGTTAATTAGGATCAATGGTATTGCAAAGTGCGAGGTCAGTGACTCTTTCTTCTCACTCGACAAACTTGCTTCTACTTTTGCCGAGCTTGGTAGTTTTCTAACCTCATCCTTCTCAGTGGCCCGACTGTTCTCCTTGGATGTTTTACTGGGCAGTCCTTCAGGAAATCTCCTGGTTTTCCACAATACAAACAAAGTTGTTGTTGTCTTCTTTTATCCCGTTCTTGTTTTGTTAATGGAGGTCGTATCCCTCCTATTTGCATGGGTTCTGCAGTGTTTTCTGGCACACATGATGCATTGTCCCTTGGTCGAACATACACGGCCCGAGGGTCCATTTTAGACCGGTCTGCTTTTCGATCCTGCAACCAGTGGTCTAGCTGCATGACCAAATTTATGAATTCGGTACAGTCTCTGGGGGGATCAACCACCTGGGCTAAGACGTCCTTTAATTTGCCCCGTAAGCCTTAGTGAAATAGTGTGGTTCTTTTGTTTTCTGGCCACCTAGCTTCAGCAACCAATCTATTGAAGGTGGTAATGTACGTTAACAAGTCCCGATTCCCCTGTCGGAGTGACAAGAGTTTGTGGTCTACTGCTTGTTCTTGGGTATGGCGAGCAAAACGTTTTTCCATTTCTCTCTGGAACCCCCCAAAGTCATGTAGCAGAGGATCGGCATGGGTCACCAACGCCACCGAACAGTCCGCTGCGCTACCACTAAGGTATAACAAAACAAAAGCTACCCGAGCTTGGTCGTTTGGAAATGTTCCAGGCCTACAAAAAAAGTGAAGGCGATACTGATTTATGAATGCTGCATACTTCCTTGGGTCGCCTGAGAACCTTTCTGGTGGTGCCAGGTGAACTGTTCCAGGTAGCGTGATTTGTACTGGAGTGGGGGTAATGGATGGTAAGGGAATAGTTTCTCGATGCCGAGGCCACGGTGCGCGTGGAGCCAACCTCTGAAGGCGGCTATGCACCCGCTCCATCGCTCAACCAGGCCACTAACCGCCGACTTCGGTCTTTAAGAGTCTTTTGGGAGAAGCCCTTACATATGTCGCACTTGTCTGCCGAGTGGTGAGGGTGTAGACAATATATGCAGTCCATATGTCCATCCCCCTCATACACTTTGTTCAGCCCGCACGTAGTGCACGGGCGGAACAGAGCTTTTCCAGACATCAGGAAAAAACACAACGAACAACCTTGACAAAATAGTAGATGATGCGAGGTGAAACCACTACTTTGGAAGACGGTTGAAATCTGAAGGGAGCCGCGGGGGTGGGGCATTTATACTGCCACGTCCTATTGGGGCATGCGTGGGCAGCCCAGAAAACGATGTAGATAGGACACAAAAGTGTCAAAGTTTTCCTAGGGAAAAACGGCTTTATAAGTGTCCTGAGGGTTCCCAGTCAGACAACGGGGAATATTCTAAGCATGTGAATCCATGAAAGATCCAATGCTGGAGAAAGTAGGGTCATGTACCAATGGATTGTTCCCGGGCAGAGGAGTCTGTCGTGCCTGTGATTGCAAGAACTGACTACCGATCTCTTCAGTGCAATGCTTGGTCACTACTAGGCCTCTCCGGAGAGCATTAGTCTCTTGCCGGGCAGAATTAACCTCAGCACGAAGTTACCCTAACAATTGAGCCAATTGGTCGATTTCCGATGTCTCCATGGCGCCCAGGTGGATTAGTTATGGTAGGCTTCGCGTTCTGTTATGCTATCCACAGGGACGCCACTCAGCCAGGTTGGTTGCTGGTACCTTCTTCCCAGTGTTTTCCAGATGTGGTCTGCGGGGAAGATTCCGCCTGAAAATACAGGAGGGCTGTGTTCAAGACTGGCCGACTGAGGTAAATATCCTCCCACCACCCCATGTGACTTCAGCCCCTCGGGGCATTCTCCTCACCTTGTTGTGGAATTAGGCGTGCTCTCAGTCCTGCCTTCTTGGCAGGGGCGAATTGTCTTTTGTGAGCGTGTGCAGCCAAGTTACTTCACTGGCGCGGGCCCGTTTGGTGTCTCTCAGGTAGGTCTTATTGCAGTTTTTTCGTATTGTGTTGTTATTCTTGCATGCCTTTCTTTGTTTAATATTGTCTTTTTTCTCCCTTAGGTGTGCGGAGCTTCAGCGTGGCGAACTGGCTGAGTTGGGCCTCGCCGGTAAATGATGGCGCGTGATGTGCGCTATGATGCGGTAAGTAAGCGCTATGCGCAGCGCTGCATTGTCTTGCATTTGCTAACCTGTTTTCTTCTTTCCTTGCAGGTCGCTGTGTTTCCCAAGCGTGTGTGGAATTCCGGAGCGATGCCGGCCAGGAGGCGACCAGCCAGGTAAGCCTTTTGAGCAGTTCGTGGTTTTGCAATGTCTAAAATGCCTTCTGTAATGTTGTCTTTTCCCTTCCTCTTTCAGGTCTTTCGGTCCGGGACGCATGCGGATCCAGAGCAAGCTGTTGACTGGAGCTGCGAGCGGGTAAAAGATGGAGATTGCAGGTAAGATGCTGCCAACGATGTTCCTTTTGTCTCCTTGCAGGTTGCTTCTCCGAGGCTCGTGGGTATTAATGGACACGGTGAGCGTCACGTTGCAGACTGCAAAGTAACGCGAAGCGTGCTTTCTTGTTCGGGTGTGGTTTAAATAGCCTCAACAAAGTAGTCCAGGTAAAGTAGTCCCTAGGCCACCACACCCAAAACACTATACCGCATAGCTTTGTTCCTAGGAGCCATGCTATGTGGGGTGCCTCCATGTTGGCTGAAGGCCCCAAATGAAAGTAGTCCCCTGTATACATGTTCTTCAAGGTGCATGAGCCTGGTGCCATAGGCGCCAGGACTGGCCCCAAGAGAGCCTTGAAAGTGGATGCCAGGCCTTAGAGGCCTTATTAGAGACTTGAGCCCTGATCCCACCTGGCAAATGGGCTTGCCAGTGAGGGTCTGGGGTGAGGGTCATTGCAAATCCTGGGTTAAGCTTCTTCCCCTGGTACCTTCCAAACCTCAACCTGCAGGACAACCCTCCTTTTTTCCCCACTTTCAGGAGTCCAGACCACCCAATCCGGGAAAGGGGAGGTCAAGGGTGGAGGGTTACCAAGGGAATCCCCAGTACCCAGGGTAACCCAGGAGAAGGGATAGTTGCCCTTCCTGAGAACAACCTAGGTTTGAGCAAAGACCCCTCTACCAGCCGGAGCGGGTGTCCCAAGTGGAGCGCCAGATCCAGAATCTCACTCAGGATCTGAGTCACATGTTGAGGGCTCAGCAGAACCCTCAGATGAACATGGTGGCTCAGAACCCCTCAAATCAAGGGTCTTGCACCCTGGAACAATGACGGGGAGAGAACCCAACAACCCACCAGTTCCAGCAGAGGAGGCACGGAAGGAAGGGGGGTGCAAAGCCCTAGAGGAAGCTTCCTTCCTCACCCGTGAAAGGCCCCTGGACACCCCGGGACCAGAACCAAAATCTCTTACCGCCGAAAATCTGCAACCCAGGGAACAGAGGGTGGGTAGGAGAAACCAAGAAATCAAAAAGACCCATTTTGTAGAGGAAGTCAGTGTCCCCCCAGTTTGAAGGGGAAGAATCCTTGGACGATTCTGGGAAGAAGATCTTCTCCTTCAGGCACGGGGGAATTCCTCCCAAAGAAAAATGGGTCCCGAGAGACCAGAACTTGGACTGGGTAGGTGTGGGGACAGATTCAGAATCGCCCATCCCTGATCCCCAGAATGGTCATCCAGAAAACAAAATATTTATGGAGGGATCCTCCCCACAAACTGGTTCTAGTGACTGCCACCAGGTAAGAGGGGGCAGCACAGAGCTAAGGGAAAAAGGGGATTCCGAAATTCCACATATTTCAGGATGTCAAATTTTTGTTACAGATTCCCAGACTCCGGCACAGAAAACTGTCCAAAACTCCACTGTGTCAGAGTCCAAATAAAGAAATTGACCGCCCAGCTTGCCCAAAATGCCCATTCCTTTGCCCCTTGAAGGAGAAAGAAGGTAGATTCTATGCCCCCGTCCGAGTGCAAGGGCAATGTGCATTTTCAGCAGTGGTGGACACTGGTTCCCAAGCCACTCTTCTGTCAAAAAGGTCCCTTGAGCAGCTAAATTCAGGAAGGGGTGAGAGATACCAGATCCCTCTCACCCCTCTTCCGGGACAACTCCAGAACTTCAACGGGAATGAAATGCCTGTTGAGGGGACTGCAGATCTGGAAATTAAATTGGGCAACACAAGATGAAGCACCTGGTCATAGTCATGACTCCAGAGGGGACCCCATGTCTATTAGGTAATGACCTCCTCCGGAGGCTGTCACCCCTGATAGAAAGTGTAAATAAGGTCCTCTGGACTCAGACTAACCAGCCAATAAAATGAAAACAAAGCGTCAACCATGTTAGTTTCAATGGCACATGCCACATGGTTGAACAAAAATCTGATCAAATTGAGTTTAATTTCCAAAATACTCAAACACCTAACATTACAGTAATTGCAGTAGGACAACAAACTGGTGATGGGAACTCCTCTCCAGTCTTGAAAATCAACCTTCCTTCCAGTTTCAAGTGGCATTCCACACTGGAAGGAAATACCTTGAAATTTTATACCAATTCCCAATCTGAAAAACCAAATTCCATAGTCAAAAGTGATGAAAACCAGCTCAAAGCTTAGCTGACATTCAGAAAATAAGAGAACAGCTGTTCCTCCCTATTCAGTTAAATGAGGGGAAGGAGTCTGTTCTCGCCAGAGTTAGCTTGAATAGTGAAGCAAGCTTCATCAGCGAAGCATTATTCAGGAAACTCCCAAAAGATCAGACCCTTCCCGCTGTTGAGTCAGTTTATCAGTGGGTATGGGGTCTGGAAATTCCCAGTTCCAAACATCTTCTGCTTAGCAGTTGTATGCAAAAAATGTCTATCCCTGGTAAAAGCATAGAGCATAATTGTTGGGTCGTGCGAGGTGTTCCCTCTGCTTTTTACATGGGCAGTCATATCCTCTGACCGACTCGAAATTAATTTGGACCCCAGTAATTGCCAAGCCTGGTCCCAACTGGAGGGTAACCCCCAGGGCCCTGGCAATCCTAAAGAAAACCTTCCAGTCAGACCCATTGCTACTATAAGCAAGTGAAGTTCAAAAATGGAGAGGATGTCACCATCCCAGGCCTGGCCCTACAAGATCCGCATCCCCAAAGGAGGGTGGTCAGAAGAGAAATGGGTCCACATTAATCAGTTAAAGAGTTGTCACCCTAGGTGTTGGGGGCTGCTCCGGATCACCGGGCAGCCCCACACTCGGGTCGGGTGGCACCCGACGGTGCATACACAGGTGCGGCGATCACGCTGCTAGATTAGGGGTGGGGGTTCATCCCACCCGCTCCAGGGACACCGGAGCTCCACACATGGCCGGGTGGCAACCGGCATACCGCGGCCCCAGCTCTGGGGGCACCCAGGCCGGGGTCGCCACCCTGGCCCAACTCACAGGGCCAGGGGAACACACAGGGACGGTGTTGCCCGGCAGGGGCACCGTCCGGACGGCGTTGCCCGGCAGGGGCACCGTCCTAGAGCTGGGCCCCGTCCTTGGGCCCAGCACACGTGGTGAGGTGCCAGCATGGCGCTAACAAAACACACACACAGTGTCTCGTTGGTCTCGACTGACGAGCCGGAAGCGGCTCGTCACTTTTATTAGGTTGGTCACGTGGCCATTGCCACGTGACCCATAACACCAGCACGGGAGCTACCATGCTCCCAGGAGGGGTGCCATGTAACACTCCTCCTTTTCTATAACGACAAAACAAGATAAACCCACAGTCCCAACCAAACCCACACTAATACTCCTATAACCACTCTGCTATTTTTCACACCCTTTATTAACCTGGGTGAGTGGTTCTACTATCACAAAACACCTATGAGAGCTACTGGCACCATGTTCCATATCCCGCCAACAATGTCATTTTGAGCTTGTACAGGCCTGCCGGCTCCGAATCTTCCTGGGGCGTTGGTGACACCGTCCTTCTTCGGCCCCTCGACGACGTAGGAGACCGGTCCTAGCTGGTGTTTGCCTTGGACTGACACACCAGCCACACAACGAGAGACCGGCAAAGCCGCACCTGGGAGAGCCCAGGGGCCACATCAGTGAAGTCCACAAGTCTGGAGTGCCGCTGGAATGCAGATGTCATGGCAGGATGTGTGGGCAACCGGGTAGGGGGGCGCACAAGCACTCATAAGAGCTGCAACCCTCCCCGTGGAAGCACCACATCCACCACCACCACCATGCCCCGATGGTGCCTGGGGCCCCTGCTTTTCCTTGATGCTCGGGAGGGGGCACAGGGCAGTCAGCCACTCAGGTTGAGGGTGCCTTGGGCTTGCATGCCCACATGTTCATTTCGATGGCTTCCCCCCACGGGGTGAGCAGCAGCTCCCTTCTTCTTGCCATTGCAGGCCCAGTTCGTGGTGGGCTCGCATCAACTCTTCTTTTTTTTTTTTCATCGTGGGCCCAGATTGGGGATGGGGCCGGCTTCTGTTGGGGGTGGGGGCAGGCAGCTCCCCTCCGTGTCGCGGTTGAGGGAGGGGCAGTGCCCCGTTGTTCCATTTGCAAACCCCACTTGGTTTGGGCCTGCATCCTTGCATTTTTCCTTTTTAAACGCTCCGGTGTGGAGCGATTTTCCTCTTTTTTTCCTATTTTTTTTTTTTGCGAAGCCCCAGTTGGATTTGGGCCCGCCTCATGTGTTCCTTTATCGCGGGCCGATGGGGGCAGCAGTGCTGTGGTGGGCGGCCAGCGGGCATGCTGGGGGAGGGGCCACTCACCTCTCCATGCGGCCGACGCCGCGTCTTTGCTGGTCCCCCTTTGCGCGGCTCGAGGGCGGGCAGCTCCCCTCCTGCTGGGGGAGAAACATCCCCCTCTTCCTCTCACCTGCGGGTGACGACCCGCATTGGCGCAGTTGCGGCGGGGCCGCTGGGCATCACGTTGCGGTCGACGCCGCCCTCTCCTTTGTTGCAGCACAGGCCGCGGGCATTCCTCCCCCAGGATGGACGAGGGGGCAGCTCCGGCGGCCAACTCCGCCAGCTCGGTGCGGCCGATGCCACCGGCAATCCCCTTCCTCATGGGTGGGGGAAGCGGCTCCTCCATTTTGCATTTGCGGGCCCAGTTGGATTTGGGCCCACATCCTTGTTGTCTTGTTGAGGGCCCATTTGGACTTGGGCCCGCTTCCTGTACCTTCTGTTGCGGCTGAGGCCGCAGAGCATTCCTCCTCCTCCGATGGGGGAGGAGCAGAAGCACACGTGGCCCACGCCGCGGATCCTCCTTCACACGGGGGAAAAGGGGGTGGCAGCCACCGCGCCTCCCTCAGGCCACAACCTCTCCTCCATGCGGCACAGCTGCCGACTTGTTCGGTCTCCCACGGGGGACGGGGTGGGCAGCTTGCCAGCCTTCCTCCATTGCGGGCCCAGTTGGAGATGGGCCCGCCTCCGCATGCGTTTTCGGGGGCACGACTTCCTCGTCGCCATTGTTGGGGGCTGCTTCGGATCACCGGGCAGCCCCACACTCGGGTCGGGTGGCACCCGACGGTGCATACACAGGTGCGGCGATCACGCCGCTAGATTAGGGGTGGTGGTTCATCCCACCCGCTCCGGGGACACCGGAGCTCCACACATGGCCGGGTGGCAACCGGCATACCGCGGCCCCAGCTCTGGGGGCACCCAGGCCGGGGTCACCACCCTGGCCCGACTCACAGGGCCAGGGGAACACACAGGGACGGCGTTGCCCGGCAGGGGCACCGTCCTAGAGCTGGGCCCCGTCCTTGGGCCCAGCACACGTGGTGAGGCGCCAGCATGGCGCTAACAAAACACACACACACAACACGGAGTCTCGTTGGTCTCGACTGACGAGCCGGAAGCGGCTCGTCACTTTTATTAGGTTGGTCACGAGGCCATTGCCACGTGACCCATCACACGAGCACGGGAGCTACCATGCTCCCAGGAGGGGTGCCATGTAACACTAGGCATACTTTGCAGATGATTGAGGAGCTAAAGGAAAGTCAAATAGATGAGACATCTGGTTAATGAGAAAAAAGAAAAAGCAGAAGGGAATAGGTAGGTCCATAGGTATACCTATCTAACAGGGAGTACTTTTCTTCAGTGTTGGAGAAAGAATATGCAATGAAAATATGGTGTAAAAGTCAATCATGTCTTGGCGTTGTTAAGTGAGTTGTTTTCTGACATTGTTCAAAAATCCCTGATAAGTATACATGTATGCCTTTTCACCCACTGATGTCAACCTTCCGGGAAAACTGTCAGTGAAATATTCTAAAACCAGTTTTTTATATATCCCCTATTAGATTACTAATTCCATTCCCTCTTAGACCGATGAGGACCACCCAGAGGACCCGGAAAGGGAGTGTCGCTCCACACTCTCCAACAAAAGACGAAATGGAGGATCGTGGTGTACCGCTCCCTGATGAAAGAAGAACTCTGCCCGATGAACACCACTTTGCCCTACTCTCCCTCAACAAGAAGTCTCAGGAAAGCAGGAGGGGGGAATTCTGTGGGGTACATTTACCAGCCCAGCAGAACACCCCTGCAACACCAAACTGCATTTTCAGCAGTTACAGGAAGAATGGCTGCACTGGCTCTGCTGAGCACTATTCCCTTGCATTAAAACTGTTTTTTTACAGTTACATAAATAATGGCTGCGCTGTCTTTGCCGAGCACACATGGGGCGAGATGGAACATGGAACACCCGGAGAATGGCTGCAAGTGTTTTCTTCATGTGCACCAAAGAAAAGAATTCAAGGCAGCGCTGCTATTCTGCCAGCCCAAAACTTCCCACTGAAAAAGAAAATGTTCTGCATTTAAAAATGACCGCGCACTGATGCCCTTTCCATCTTTTCAACATTACCCAGTTTGGTTCCAGTAAGACACATCCATGTTAATCCATATTCAGGTTGTACACCAGCAAATGGGGGCACTCCTCCCTGAAAAGCATTGTGTGTTCAGGAAAATCTGTGAAATAGCAGAGGAATTCACTCCAGGCCGTACTGCGAATGTTTTACTTTTGCAACAATCTTTTTTTTTTAAAACTCTTATTATTTAGCTCGGCAGCAAAACATAGGCGAACAAATACACAAGGCAAATACATAGCATATACAGTTGAGGCAATACAGGCAGCAGTTACTGCGTCTAGTGTAAACACATTCATCAAGTACCCCTACGGAGTGAATGCAGATAGGGGGCACCATGACTCAAGATGGGGAACCTATATGAATAGGTGTTATAGTTGGGGAGGTGAATCCTGTGTCGCATTTAAATCTGACATATAGGAATGGAATTGGAGCCAAACATCTCTGGGTCTCGAGTGAGGGGGTTGTAGATAGGACCAGATTTCCTCAGTGTCTGAAGCCCATGTAATTGCCCTGAGCCATTGAGTTTGAGTAGGAGGTGCGGGGCGTAACCAACAGAGCAGAATAGCTCGTACAGCAAGGAGCATGCAAAGGCCGGCCAGTTTCTTGGAGTCCCGGGGTAGACCGAGGAAATCATGGAATAAGCACTTCATTGGGGAGGGGTCGATAGGATGGTCAAGCATAGTGGATACAGTCGAGCATACCACCCCCCAGAATTGGGAGAGGCGAGGACAGGACCAGATCATGTGTATAGTCGGCAGCATCCTGACCACACCTGGGGCATCTTGAGGAGTGGTCACTGAGCATACGATGCAATCTGCTTGGGGTATAGTGAAACCTATGCAATACCTTCAGCTGAATCAATTTGAAGCGGGAGTTGAAGGACACTTGATGTATACGAGCACACATGTGAGCCCAGCGTTCGTCCGTCACCTCCTCCCCGAGGTCCTCCTCCCACGCCCGCCTCAACTCGGTGAATTTCGGGGTGGATCTGGACTGCAACATGGTGTATAGCCTAGATATTTTCCCTCTGGTAGGTGTGGGGGCGGTTAGCTCTTCAATAGCGGGAACATCCGGTGGTATTGCTGGAAACATGGGGTACTTTCGTTTAAGGGGTTTACGTAGGGACGAGTACTGGAGCCATGCACTCGGACCATCCCTCAAGGGTAACGGTAGGTCAGGCCACTCAACGAAACTGCCCTGCTCAAACACGTCACGAAGCAGCTCGTACCTCGCTTCAGCCCAACGGCGCACAATTGGTGGCGGTACCTGTGGGATCCCCGGGAGAAAGTTCCATAGCGGGAGATTGCCATGGAATGGGTGGGGGGTGTCCAGCAGTTTCCACGTTTTCGTTAACGCCAGGGAAGTGCAAGCCACTGGGTCCAGTTTGTTCAGTGCCGAGGGAACGGGTTGCATCACCAGGGAGCGGATGTCCCGGCCGCTAACTGTTAGTTTCTCGAGTCTAACATGCAGAGGAGGGTTCACCGTGTTGAACCAGTAGGATGTGTATTGAATTTGGGAAACCAGCCAGTACTTAAGAAAATCAGGAGCCCCAAAACCACCCTCAGCCATAGGCGTGGACAAGGTACCAAGCTTAAGTCTGACCGCGCCGGAATGCCACAGGAAGTAGTTGATAGTACGGGTCAATGCTTAGAAGCAGCTCTCGCCCGGCCACAGGGGAATGTTGGTGAACCTGTAAAGTAATTGGGGCAGCACTATCATTTTTAGTATACCTATTCTGCCCGCAAGAGAGATCGGTAATTTGTTCCATGCTAGAGTCCTAGTCGCCAAGTGTGCGAGGTAGTTTTGATAGTTCTCCTCGAGAGTTGATTCAAACTGACGTGTTATTTCTATCCCCAGATAAGTGAATTTTGTCTGGGCCCACGTGAACCCCAGGGTGTCAGGAGGAGGGAGCGTGCACTCCATGAGCGGGAAAAACATGGATTTTGCGCAGTTCACCTCAAGACCCGAGATGCGACCGAAATGGATAACATCCTTTAATATCAGGAATAAATTAGTGGTGGGAGACCGCACGAAGAGAAGTGCATCATCAGCATACAGGGACACTATGTCAGCTTGACCGCCGTACGGAGCCCTCTATGTGAATGGAATTGGCATAGCATGTCAGCAAAAGGTTCTATCACCATAGCGAAGATCAGGGGAGAGAACGGACAACCCTGTCTCGTTCCTCTAGCAATCAGTCTTCCGTGCGGACACTGGCCACAGGACCCGAGTAGAGCACTTTGACCCAAGAGCGAAAGGCAGGCCCAAACTTACATTGCTCGAGTACCCGCCAAAGGTATTTCCAGGAAACTGAATAGAACGCTTTCTGCATGTCGAGAGTTGCAGCTACTGCTTGCACATTGGGGCTTATCCTGCTAATTATATTAAAAAGCTGTCTCAGGTTCAAAGAGGTGGAGCGTCTTGGGATGAATCCCGCCTGGTCCGGGTGAATAATAGATGGCATACAGGGGGCAAGTCTGGTTGCTAGCAGTTTGGCAAATATTGGCATCACAGTTTATGAGCGAAATCGGGCGATACGAACCGCACTGCGTGGGAGATTTACCAGGCTTGAGTAATACTGTAATTGTGGCTTCACGAAGGGATGGAGGGAGTATACCCGCCTCCACCGATTCTTCCCAGAGAGCTACTCAATGAGGGAGTAGGAGAGATTTATAGCATTTGTAAAATTCGATCGGGATGCCATCCGAGCCGGGGATCTTCCCCGAGGAAAGGGAATCTATGGCATCCGAGAAATCCTCCGGGGTGAACGGGGAGTCGAGGGACCCAGCAGTCTCAAAAGAGAGCCATTAGGGGGAGAGCCTTGAGATAGGAGTCGATCTCTGCCTCCGAGGCCTCGTCCGAGTTGGAATATAGTGCTTCATAGAAAGCAAAGAACTCCAAATTTATGGCCTGCGATGTGGTAGCTAAGGAGCCATCGGGTTTTTCAATCCCGGGGATGTCTTAGTTACTTACCTGTAACTGTATTTCTCCAGCATTGGTATCTTTCATAGATTCACATGCTTGAATATTCCCCGTCGTCAGACTGGGAATCCTCGGTGATAAATTTAATAATACATTTTTTTTTTTTTAATATATATATATACATTGCTACCTAGCAGTGCATGTACATAGCCCATTATGGCCTATGAGCCATTTCATTGTGTAGTCTCTCCACCTCACTTTGGTCCTTTATGACCCCAGCCAATGAGGTGGCAGGGCTTAAGCTCCGCCCCCGGCAGCCATCTTCAGATTTTGAACCGTATAGATTACAGTATGATGGATGCCGAGCATAGGAGCAGCCTCTCAGGGGAGGCGGGCGGGCGCATGTGAATCTATGAAAGATACCAATGCTGGAGAAATACAGTTACAGGTAAGTAACTAAGACTTCTCCAGCATTGGATCTTTCATAGATTCAGATGCTTGAATAGAATACCAAGCAGTTAAAACATGCCACCATTATATACATTTATGCATAAATACAGAAAACATATTTCTGATCAAACCTTTACCATGCAGCAACACAACGGTTATCTACTTCGGGGAAAGGTGGGAAAGGAGGCTGGTCCTACCTTATACAAAAAGATGGCGGAGCACTGCCTGTCCAACTGCAGCTTCTTTGTTGGTGTCTTCAGTCAGGCAGTAGTGTTTCGCGAAGGTATGCAGAGTGCTCCACGTGGCGGCTCTGCATATGTCCTTCAAGGCCACCCCTGCGTGGAATGCTGTTGACGCCGCCCTTCCTCTGTTGGAGTGCGCAGACGGCGGTCTAGTTAAAGGGTCGCCTTTCAATTGATGGCAGTGGGTGATGCAGGACGATACCCAGCGTGCCAGACTTTGTTTAGATATATGCTGACCCTTGGTACGGCCAGAGAAAGAAATGAATAGCCGGTTTGAGGAGCGGAACTCCTTGGTTCTTTGTAAGTAAAACTTCAACACTCTAGCAACGTCTAGAGAATGTAAAGTTCTTTCCGCTTCAGAAGCGTGATTCTGGAAGAAGGTTGGTAACACAATGCGCTCAGTGAACGACATCTCCGAAAGTACCTTGGGGAGGAACTTCGGGTGAGGCCTTAAGATGACGCGGTCCTTCTGGAACAAAGTAAACGGGGGTTCAGAAGACAAAGCTTGTAACTCACTGATCCTTCTGGCTGATGTGATGGCTATCAGGAAAGATGTCTTCCAGGACAAGAATTTCATTTCGCATCTGTGTATAGGTTCGAAGGGAGGTTGCATGAGGGCTGTTAAGACGGTGTTGAGGCTCCAGTCCGGAACTGGTGTAGGTGTAGGTGTAGGCGGATAAGTACGCATCAGTCCTTTCAGGAAGACCTTAACCGCTGGTAAGGAAAGTAAGGCTTGCATCTCCGCGGTTACTGTGTAGGCCGCTATGGCTGACAGATGGACCTTGATAGAGGACAGTGAGAGCCCTGACTTAGCCAGGTGCAACAAGTAGGGCAGAATCTGATCAACCGAGGCCGAGAGGGGATCGATCGCAGAGGTCTCGCACCATTTGGAAAACCTGGTCCATTTCCTGGTGTAGGTAAGTTGCGTGGACGGGGCTCTAGCGGCCCTGATGATATCCCAGCATTCTGATGGTAACTTTAGGTGCATCAGTTTGCGCTGCTCAGGAACCATGCTTTGAGAGACAGGCTCCTCGGGTCGTGGTGGAGGACCTTGCGGTTCTGTTGTGTCAGTAGATATTGATGTGACTTGAGACGAATCGGGGGTCGGCAGGATAGGTGCCTCAGCGTCGGGTACCAGACTTGCCGTGCCCAATCCGGTGCAATAAGAATCAAAGAACAATCCTGTTCTTTTACCCTGCGAAGTACCCTCGACATGAGGGGAATGGGTGGGAAGGCGTAGAGGAACTTCCCCGACCAATCCACTGAGAACGCGTCTCCCAGTGATTGGTGCTCCGGGTATCTTGAAGCAAATCTCTTGCATTTTTTGTTGTTCCTGGTGGCAAAAAGGTCGATCTGCGGATGGCCCCATAAGGCAAAGATGCGTTGGGTTTCTTTTTCGTCCAGCTCCCACTCGTGTGACGCTGTGTACTCTCTGCTTAGTCTGTCCGCTAGGACATTGTCCACTCCTGGAAGATGCTCTGCCCTGATCTGTATCCCGTAGCGCAAGGCCCATGCCCATAGCTGTTGGGCTTCTTGCGACAGGATCTGAGACCTCGTGCCTCCTTGCTTGTTTGTATAGTGCATGGAGGTCGTGTTGTCTGTCTGGACTGTAAGAACCTGACCAGCTATAACCGGTAGGAAAGCTTTCAGCGCTAACCTTACGGCCCTGAGCTCTAACACGTTGATGTGGAGCTGGGACTCTTGTGCCGACCAAGATCCCTTGGTTTGGAGGTCCGCCAGATGAGCGCCCCAGCCTGATAAGGAAGCGTCCGTCCGCAGCAGGAGGGTCGATGTCGGTGCTTGAAACGGCATTCCCTGCAGAAGATTCCTCGGAACATTCCACCATCGAAGGGCCTTGTGCAACGTCGATGGAATCTGGACAATGTCTTCGCAGCATCCAAAAGCTTGTTTCCATTGGTGGTCCAGAGCTTCCTGAACCGGTCTCATGCGAAGCCTGCAGTTCGGTATGAGGAATATGCATGATGAGATCATGCCCAATAGGGATTTGTAAGAGCGTACGGATGTTGTCTCTTTCTGTAGGAAGTTCGAAGTTGAGCGTAGAATCGCTGCTATTCTTTCTGTGGATGGCCTCACTCTGGGAATGCTGGTGTCGAGTTCGGCTCCCAGGAAGAGAGCTACCTTGCTGGGAACGAGGCAGGACTTCGTCTGGTTTATGGAGAAACCTAACTCTTTTAGGAGGTTGACAGTCCTCGACACTGCCGAGCGAGCCTTTGCAGCGGAACTTGCCTTTATCAGCCAATCGTCCAGGTATGGAAAAACGTCCGTTCCTGCCCTCCTGAGACTTGCCGCTACCGGTGCCAAGCATTTTGTGAAAACTCTCGGAGCCGATTTTAGCCCGAACGGGAGCACTTGAAACTGAAAGTGGAGCTCTCCCGCTGTGAACCTGAGGAACTGTCTGTGCGCTGGATGGATCGGAATATGGAAGTATGCATCCTCCAAGTCTAAAGTGGCCAAGAAGTCGTGCTTGTTTAACCAAGGTAGCACCCCTTGTAAAGCTACCATCTTGAATGTTATGCGCTTGATGAATTTGTTGAGTGCCCTCAGGTCCAAGATGGGTCTCCATTGACCGTTTTTCTTTTTGACGAGGAAGAATCGGGAGCAGAAACCTTTTCCCCTCTGAGAAAAAGGTACTGGTTCTACTGCTGCCTTCTGGAGCAGTTTTTGCACTTCGGACATGACCTGTCTTAGCATATGCACTCTGCGAGATGTTGGAGGCAGAGAAGGAGGTTGGTCCAGAAATTCTAAGGTGTGACCCTTTCGGATCACCTGCAACACCCATCTGTCCGATGTTATTGACTGCCAGCGCTGGAATAACTGGCTCACCCTTCCCCCCACCGGGGAGTGGTGAAGGGGGGGAGAAAATTGGTCGTCAGTTTTGCTTCCCTTGTGACTTCCCTTGGGCGGAGCCACGTCTGCCTCTATGGGCGTATCTGTTGGATGACTGATATTTATTGTCTTGGTACGTGCCGCCATGTGCTTTTTGACCATAGGAGGAGCGACCGTATCCTCTGAACTTGGAAGATGAACCTCTAAAGGGACGAAAAGACTGATGGTCCTTACTTTTGTCCTTTAAAGAACTGATGGCTCTGGCTGTGTCCGTGTCTGTCTTGATTGCCTTCAAATGGTCGTCTATCTTTTTTCCAAAGAGATCTTGGCCATCAAACGGCATGTCTAATATCTGCGCCTGGACTTCAGGTCTAAAGTTAGTAGCCTTCATCCAGGCCTGCCTTCTGAGCACTGTGCCGTGCGCCATCTGCCTGAAGCCTGATTCGGCCGCATCAACCGCTGCGTCGATCATGTGATACGATGTTGCTTCACCATCCGCGATTATCGATTTTGCCTCCTCCTGGAGCTCCGGTGGTAATTGCTTAGCCAAGTTAGACATGCAGAGCCAAAGCTTGCGATCGAACCTTGCGGTCATGGCCAGCGCATTGCCCGCTCTGATTGTAAGGGATGCAGAAGATGATACTTTCCTGCCCATGGCTTCCAGTTTTCGTCCGTCCTTATCCGGTGGTGCCGACAACGGTGAGGAGGGGTTGGCGAGTTTCTTTCTGGCCGCCACTGTAACAACCGAGTCTGGTTTAGTATGACCCCTCAAACAAAGCGGTGCCGAATCCGGAGCTTTATATTTCTTTTCTGGCCTGGACACCAACACCGGAGTCGATAAGGGCGTGGATAGGATCTTGGATCCGGAATTCCAGATGGTATTGAGGAGAGGAATTGTGGTCACTGTCCTCCTTCGTTTGTCCCTGTGCTCATAGAGCACTGATTGCCTTTCCTCCGAAGAAACCTGAATTTTAAACAATTCTGCGGCTCTACCTATAATGGTGTGGAAAGAGACAAGATCATCCGGCGGTGAGGCCTTGCCCGGCGAGTCTCTCCTCCTGGGCTTCTCGACTACGTAGTCATCCCACTCACTGGGTGCGTCTGGCTCCTGTGTTATTTCTCCTTCTTCTGGTTCCGAGAATTCTCCAAAAGAATCCTCCTGCCAGTCTGATACCGAGATGGTGGACGGTACCATTGTAGGATCCACGTCCGGAGATCGCGGTCTGTGCGATGACTGTGGTGACGGGACTCTTGTAGGTGAAGCACTGTGGGTGCTGCTCCTCGGTCTTCGAGCAGGTGATCTCATCCGTTTTTGCGGTCTACTCCTGTGAGGAGAGCAACCAGATGTGCCTGGAATAGGAGATGACTCTCTAGGAATAATTCCTGCTTCTAAGGGATTAATCGGGATTTGCTTCTCCCTTTGACGTTTGTAAAATTCTTCTACAATCCTCTGCAGGGATAACATGAGTATCGGGTCATGAGGATATTCGGATTCTCCCGTGGACGGGTGCCAAGGAGGGCTGTATTGTTTCGGTAAGGGACCGATGGACTCTTCCACCACTTCCGCATCAGAGAATTCTTCCTGAAGAATTACATCTGGAAGTTCTGCCATGTGCCCCAAAGGTGAAAATTGTTGTACCAGTGGTTCAGTCTCAGTATTCTTCTCAATGATATTGCTTTCAATGACAGGAGTTTCAAATGTGGACGGCAGTAAATCCTCCGTAACTGCCGAAATTTGTGGTGCCTCTGAAGGTGTTATGGACGATGCTATCTTCGTCGACGACTGAGATTTTCCCGTCGACGAGGGCTTCGCCGTCGACGACTGAGATTTTCCCGTCGACGAGGGTTTCGTCGACGACTGACATTTTCCCGTCGACGAGGGCTTCGTTGACGAATGTGGAGTATGTTCCGTGGACGACTGCGTCATGGATGAATGCTTCGTGGACGGGTGGTGTTTCTTGCTCGTCGACAATTGCTTCGTGGTCGACATGTCCGATGACGATGATCTAATTGTCGACGATGTCTTAAGCGTCGTCATCGTCGATGATGGTTTCGTCGACGGTATGGCCGATGACGGGCCTTTACCTTTCCCTTCATTCGTGGACGGTTTACCCGCCGACGCCTGCCCCCCCCCTGTTTTTTGCAAACTCCTCCTTACCTCTGGAGGCAGATTTTGCTGACTTTTTCTGGCTTGGTAAGTCAACCGGAGGCAGAAAGGGTATCAATTCCAGCTTCCTCTTTTTGGACTTGGGAGAGGAATTCCTTTCCACTGAAGAGGCCCTTCTCTTTGAAGTTTGCCTCTCAGATGGAGTGCTGGATTGGACAGGAGCTGTTCTGACAGACTCTTCGTCCGAAGATTGATCCCTGGATTCCAGGTATGAAAGGAGTCTTCTATGCCTGTCATGAAGGGTCTTGGTGGAAAAGGTTCTACAAATCTCGCATTTTTTAATGTCATGCGGGTACAGACAATAAATGCAATGCTCGTGGAGGTCTTTGTAGTAAACCAATTTCTTCTTACACCTCGTGCAGTCCCTGAACAGGGAAGGCTTCTTGACAGCCTGAGGTGCCTCCATTTCTGAAGAGAAGTTCAGTCGACGATTTTGAGAGGAAAACAAGTTTTGTCTCCAAGGATAATTGAAAACAAAGCCCCTAAGAAGGGGAACAAGATGGAATATATTTTTCCAAATATATTCCACACAAAAGTAGAAAGAATTTGAAAAAGCTCAGAGAGCTTGAGGATTCCCTGTGTCTGTTAGACTGCGGTGAAAAATCTGAAGATGGCTGCCGGGGGCGGAGCTTAAGCCCTGCCACCTCATTGGCTGGGGCCATAAAGGACCAAAGTGAGGTGGAGAGACTACACAATGAAATGGCTCATAGGTCATAATGGGCTATGTACATGCACTGCTAGGTAGCAATGTATATATATATTTAAAAAAAAAAAATATTATTACATTTATCACCGAGGATTCCCAGTCTGACGACGGGGAATATTCAAGCATCTGAATCTATGAAAGATCCAATGCTGGAGAAATGTGAGGCACCCAGCTCACGGCGGATGAGTCTAGCAAGGAAGCGGCCAGGGCGCTCGCCCTCTCCGTATCTCCTCGCCAGACCGGGGTTATCTAGGAATTTTTGTTCACGGTCCGCGAGGGACCGAAAAACGTCCAGCTCCACTCCTATAGCTGCAAGGGTCCCAGGAGTTGAAATCAGTGAGCTCTGGGCCTCCAGGTGTGATAGTTTGGATTCGCTTTCGGCGATGTCCCTCCGGATTGTTCTAAGAATGCCACATTCCTTAGATAGCGCTATGCCCCTAATATACGCCTTGAAGGATTCCCATTGAGTGGCCTGCGAGGACACCGAGCCTGTGTTTATTTCAAAGAATTCCTCAATGGCCACCTCGAGCTCAGAACCGAACAAGGGGTCAGGGGGGAATGGGGTTTCATCTTCCAGTGTCTAGTACGGTCGCAGTCCAGCCCCCAACCCATTGTGATGGTCACTGGCGAGTGGTCACATAGGGTCCTAGGGAGGATTGTCAGCTGAATCACATTTTTAATCAGTACGGTGGCGATTACCCATCGATCAATTTGGGAATAGGAGTCATGTACTGAAGAGTAAAAGGAGTAGGCCCGGAAATCAGGGTAGAGGAGTTTCCACGCATCCACCATGGCAAAGCGGGGGAGGGATAATAGTGCAGCATATGTTGCCCTGGTGAGTTGGCGAGGCCTGGCCCCAGATCTGTCAAGGTCTATATCAAAAATGGTGTTGAAGTCCCCCCCCCCCAGAGAACAGGGACTAGAGGGAACCCATCGAGAAGGGATGTGAGATGTGTAAAAAACTCCGGGTCATCTATGTTAGGGTCATACATGTTCAGCAAGATCACCTCTCTATTCTGAAGTGTGGCATGGAGTAGAACATACCTACCCTGGGGGTCTATATGTGAAGATATAAGTGCAAATGTAAGGCTCTTGTGAATTAGAGTCATGACTCCATGACTTTGGGTAGAAAAGTTGGTGAAATATCTCTGGGGGCCCCATGTTTTGGCAAATCTCATACATTGGTCAGAGCAGGCGTGCGTCTCCTGTAAAAAAAGGATCTTGGACCCATGACGTGCGGCCTGCAGCTGAAGCTGTCTCATTTTCTTAAAGTTACCCCCGATCCCCGCACATTCCAGCTCATAAAGGTCAAATTATTCTCCGTCAAAGAGGCGGTAGCGTTCGTATCGCTGGAAAGTCAATATCCAACGGGTCGGTTTAGCAGCCCTGCAGCCCCAGTAACACAACATTGCCCTGTGGTTTGCCCACGCTGTCAGCGCCAAACTTTTTATAACATAACACCCATCATAACCCACTCCCACCTACGTCCCTCCCCCAACTAGAGGAATGATAATCCCAAAACCCCTTAACCAATTCCAAACCAGTGGCATCAACGTCTGGGGGCCTGTGGCCCGGACCGGTGGCGCCGCTCCGGGCCAATGGCAGATCTGGTTAAAACATAGTGCCTACAATGAAGCTTCATACGTAACTTGAAAAAGATTTTTGCGCATATTGAAATGGCACAACCATGTATAGGTAATTCAATTAAAGCTGGTTTAAAAGTACAGGTGTAACATATTCCTGACGTAGGAAGACGGTCGGTGTCGGCGACTCCCCAACAGGGTAGCCGAGCAGCTGTAGAGACATATCTGGGGGTGGAGGGTCAACCCGGGAAATGTTTGTCAATGAATCTGGAGGCCTCATCTGGAATCGTGAAGAACAACACCTGGTTGTTGTGCTCGACTCTCAGCTTGGCGGGATACAACATGGAGTATTTCACCCCATGGTCTCTAAGCCTCTTTTTGACCACTTTTGCAACAATCTAACACAGTCCAAAATCTTCATGAAAAGCTCTCTCTCCTTTTGCTGGATGTCAGTTTCAAAGAACCCTTGTGTTGAACAGATTTCTGTGCACTAGAAATTGACTAGGGCTGTAAATAACATTCAGAATAAAGATGCGAGGAAAAACCGCATTTGTAAAATGACATCCAAGAAAAATTAACCCACGTGTAAAAGGGTGCTTTTGTCAAACAAGAAAATGCCTTTTGAAAGTAAAATGTTAAAATGAGGCCCTGTGCTTGCATAGAAATGTGATGGGAGAGGGGGTTTTGCTTTAAAAAATACCTATTTAGGCCCAAAAAGACTTGATTTCTGTGACAGAAAGTAAGAAATAAAATGTGCATGTTTAAAAACAGCAGAACAAAGGGGCCTGCACAGGAAATTCAAAGGCACTAAACCTTCCTGGGACAGGAATCTCCCCCACAAACTATGAATGGTCCAAGGTGGAGAATCTAACAACCTTGTCAGACGGAGCGGCATTGCTACAGCGTGAGACAATGGTGGTGAATTCCTGGTGACACCTCCCCTCAACTCAAACTGAAGGACTTCAAAGGCGAATCCATGGCAACCCTGGACTAAGCTGACCAGAGACTGACATTTGGTTGGGGGTTGGAAAGGCTGGCAAATTTGGAAAAAAAAGCCAGCACAGTTGATTTCAGAGATTGTTTGGATTATTAAGACATTCATGTGAAATTATGACCGTTTTAATGTTATTTATGCAACATTAAAATAAGACATTGCAGCTTTTTCTAGCATGTGGGGGGACGCAAACGCCAGAAAAATGCCATTTCTGGGAAAAGCGTACATGGTACCGTTTTTGAACTTAAATGCAAATGTGTCTGATACTGTTAGGCTTATGTATATCCATTTGCAGGATGCTGGATAAAATATTTTCGGTGTAAATTGTGAAAGATTGCCAGAATGACTAAACCGCATTGCATCGTCTTGGGATTTGGATCAGTATACTTCTTGTAAAATATGGAATCTGCCTGTGTAATTTTCCTGATAATGTCATTTGTAAAAATGTGTGTTTTGTTCCATTACTGATTATGGCTAAAGTAACTTTGGTAGAACAAAGCACATTGTAAGAGACACCCACCATAAAACTGAGTCACTCCCTTGAGTCCAATCTGCTTACAGGGAGGCAGCGTCTTCCATAGGCTGACCTATCCGATTTAGATGTATGCCTAGCTTAGTTCGGCCCACATAGTAAAAATACTCTGATGTCATCTGGCCTATAAAGGGGGGGACATTCAAAGCTCAGGACTTTCAAAAATCCAACTCAACATCCAGAGATCCAGACATTCCACATTCACCCTGCAAGATTCCAGATCCAGCTGAGAGCAGATCCAGGCAGAACCTCTTACCCAGGCTGAACCGCTAATCCAGAATTAAACCCTACAAAAATCCCAATAATTCAGGGAGAAAGGTGGAACCCTTTTTGGGATTATCCAGTGACCAGACCGGGTTTTGTCCCGCTCCCTGTTTTGCCCAACTGATGCACCTCGCTGTTTACAGGGACCAGACTAGGCCCAGCTGTCCCTCCAGGAGAGCCGCCACTGCACAGTGACCAGACCCCTGTTCCGCTGTCCAGAAACCTGGTTCGCTGTCCAAACTACTCCATTTAAGGGTCTTTGTAAGTATTTCCCTTCCCCAGTAACCAAAAGCTGCATCCCTTGCTCTGTTGCCTGGCCATTTGTCAAACTCTACAAGAAACCCTATAAGAAACCTTACAAGAAATCCCATAAATACACTAGTAAATTCTTAAATTGTCCGAATCATCGGTGTATGCTGTCCTTAGGAAAATCTGTGTTGATCTCCATGTGTTAGTGCCATTCTTTGCTAATCATTTCAGTCCGTTGTAGAAGTCTCTAGTACAATTTTGAATAATTTAATTAATTCCCATATAGAGCTGAACGTGGCGTGGATAGGTTGCCATTGCAAGTAACCTCCCCACATACTGTGTCTTTCTTTAACAATCTAGTCACTAAAATATAGTTTCAGTGAAAGAAATCACTTTACTAACAAAACCGAGTTGTCCCGCGAAATTGTTCCTGTTTAAAAACCGAGTGCCCTTTCCCTTTAAGATTTCCATACTGCCATTCACCCAGGAGCACCCTTTCACTTTCATATCATACCTGTGATGTGCCTTTGTCCTTTAGTATTAAAAATGCATTCTGATTTTGTCCGTTTAGCTCACTTTCCAAGACATTTTGCTATTGTAAACCTGTAAAAGTCAAAAAATTGCAATCCTGCCACGTGTGATTTTGCTGCACTGTTTTTGCTTCCCAAAGTCGATTGCTTTTAACTGTATGCCCGTTGTGTAGTACATTGCCTTGTAGGTTGTCCGTTTTCGTGCTTCTTACAGCCACACTCATTCTTGCCTTATTCATTCAACCGCACATGTAAAATAAACGTTTAGTAATGCCGAGTGCCATTTTGCTCATTTTTCAAGGGAGCTCAATCCGATTTTTGCCTACCATTCAGGGGTGGTAGGTCGGATTTTCAATTGGATTTTTGCATAGTATACACTGCTTGCTACTCCTCTCCACCCACACAAAATCTGGTTAACAGGGGTTTGAGGGGGTGTTGCAGGGGGAATGCTTAACTGTGGTGCCATTTAAAGCACTACCCCAAACGTAATTTTGCCTTCTTTCAATTGTGCATTGTGTCTCCTGTGCTAGAAGGTTAAACTAAGTTTATTCTATCCTTTTCCTATGTAATTATCACCACACTGGTGATTGCTGCCCTATATTGAATGTGTTAGATTTTTATTTAAAATTAAAATAAATATTCTATTATTACACACCGGCCTGGTTCATGGTCCATTGTGACACGGGGTGTGAGAGGTGGGTTGGCTGCCTTCTCAAAGCTGAATCCAAATTCATAAATTTAAAAGTGGTTTGATTGTGCGTTGCATCCGTGGCCATTATAAAGAGTCCTGGTCTTGAGTGTGACGCCTCTTTAAAATCCTTAACAGCCCTGACTGACGTCAGATCTTTATCATCCTCATACACATCCACCACACCTTTTTCAGCAGGAATTGTGGCAGGCGGTGCCGAGTGTGGAGCAAGAGGCGCAGGCTCTGGCTCGTTAGGCTCAGGAGGACTCTCCACCGGAGCAGGAGGGGTGGAAGTGGAACTTCTACTGGCCTTGGAGACGGAGGCAGAGGCGGTACTTCCACTGGTTTTGGAGGTTCATGTGGTTTGGTGAAAACTTCCCTAAATAGGTCTTCATTGGGAATCAGTGAATCAGGTTTTGGCAATGGCAGAAAAAAGCCTCTTCTGAAGATGGTCTTGATTGTGTAGTCAGAAGCGGTCTGTCAAACGGATTATGCCTCCACGATTCGGTCGACACCAGCTGCCAAGAGGGTACCCCCTAACCCCCAATCCACGTATCAACAGTGTAACGGTGCCGAAGTAGGAGGAAGCGATATTGTAGATGGAAGAAGCATTCTCAAGTTCCAGCCCGTACTTGTAAGGGTGCATAAGAAAGACTCTGACACAAAGGTGGCATGTTTGGGGCAAAATACCTATTAAATAATAAAGCCAGAAAACACTTATCTTTCCCTAGTCCTTCAAGGGTATGGCATGCCTCAACTAAAGATCTAAGGTGACTGCCAGGATTTCTGTTAAAGTAGAAGTGTCCACTGTCCAGTGTCAAGAAAGACTTACTTCTGTCCCTTACACTATAAACTAAAGAATAAAGCAGTATGTTCTGGTCCCAGGACACTGTCTCCCCTTCTCCAGGGTTTTTGTAAAAGTTCCACATAATGCTTCCTCAGCGGGTAAAGAGAATATCCTCCTCCTTCTGATGTTCAGTCTCTGATAGCCAGGGGAATGACTCCCTTCTCCAGGTCACAAAGTTCCAAACAAGATTTACTTTGTAGGCCAGGAGATGCCTCCCTTCTGGCGTTTAGTCTCAAGCAGCCTGAGAGAATTACTCTCTTTCCCAGACTTGTTGGACCTTCCTCCTGGTCAGAGTTGCCAGGAGAATGACTCCCTTCGGTTCCATGTCTTGAAATCGCGGCAAAAATGGCCGTGAATACAAAATATTGCGGCAAAAATGCTGTGTTTATTTTGCGCCACAATCATGTAAAGGATGCAGGGGACACCCCTGCAACCCCCGGACCCATTATACCATTTAAGGGGAGCGGGGGACACCCCTGTAACCCCGCTCCCCTTAAATGGTATAATAGTGTACACCTTTACCGGGTCAAACAATCGCATTTTTGCCACCATTTTTTTTTACCAGCGACATTTTTGCCACGATTTTATTACCCAATACCCTCCCTTCTTGTACTTACAAAGAAATCTCTTACAACCAGAGGGAATTCCCTTTCCCTGGTCTGCTTCTTCTTTGGTTTGGCCCGCTTAGTTCACTTCCCTGTAAAGTACTGCCATGTGGAAGATGACTCGTATCACTCTCTTAGTGTGCGTCCGACCCTTGTTTCTCTCCCCTTCTCTTTATGTCCCCTTGGCTGCCTCGCTTGCCAAGTATTGGCACAAGGGGGAATAGTCCTGCTCGTTATGTCAGTTCAGGGCATCTGTACCTTCAAGCCCCTACAGGTCCCGGAACCTCTTCCATTACCTTGCCTGTTCCCGGGATGTGCGGACAGTTCTTCCTGGGGTTCTCCTTCTACTCTGTATGCTGCGCAAGCATCTCAGTGCCTTCACCTCATGGATCTCCTGCCCAGCATTGGGACCGATGGTATGGAAGCTGACTCAGTTTGTGTCACCGTCTGCCAGCCTCCCGCCACTGTCTGGACACTGTTGGGCAAAGCAGTCCCATTGTCCTATTGATTCCGGGAGCAGATTGCTCTCGGCTCCGTCCTGGCCTTCTCTGCATCTCCTTTGGGCTTCCCGGTCTCTCGTCTTGGTTGGCTGTCTCTCTTTGGTTCTTATGGCGTGGGAGGAACCATGCCTTTGCGGATGTCTATACTGCTCCAGTTCCTTCTTTATATTGCTCTTCATTGTTCCGGTGTCCCACCTCATCCTAGTACTAGCAGTACAGAGGTCTGTTGTCTACCAAGAGATTACTAGAAGAGTGAGTATGTGAGTGTGTGGTGTTCTCATAAGGGCTGTACCCTCGGGTAGCGGCTTCACCGCCATGGCCTCATGGGAAAGGCCCCCCAGGAAGACGTGACAACATCCAGTGCTTGATCAGCAGCTAAGTCAGGACCAGGGGGACCAAAGGGCAAAGGCTGCAAGTACCAGCACAGGGCCATTTTTAGGAGGACGAAAACCAGAAGAAGCCAAAAGAAAAAATCCAACACGCAAAATACATTTTCCCAACAAGAAAACTTAGTGATAAACATATCATATAATCTGAGTGGATTTGGACTAAAACACTACAGCAAGGTATCACGTTTGTTACAGGTTACAGCAGTAATTTTTTTTAAAGAAAAAAATAGATTTTTTTTGCCTGACAAGGAAAACGTGTTTGAAATTATGGCTGGCGACAACGAATTGGTCTCAACCCAATGAGACATCTGAATATCTGGAAATTTCACTCAAGAGCTATTTCTTTCCGCACATACAGAATCAAGTACTGGAGGTATTTCAGAAGAAAGTGCTGGGAGAATTTGCAAAACTCATTTAAGAAAACACGAACAGGGAATTTCACAAGATGTGAACAAGAGACACTAACATGACTATGGGAAAATAACAATTGAAACCAGCTCATAAGGGTGGAGCATTGGTCATCATGGACATGTGTCAAGATCCGACAGAACTAGTAAGAAAATTAGTCACTACGTTGTAAGAAGATGCAGAACAAAAGGCGTGGATTACTGAGCAGACAAAAGCATTCTTGACAAAATCACACCCGGTCATGCCACTGTTATACATTTTACCTAAAATACACAAAAGTCTAATTAATCCTCCAGGAAGACCGATAATAGCAGCTTCAGACAGTCTTCTGGAACCATTGGCACAATACATTGATAAAGTAATTCAAGCTTTGGTCCAACCCACTCACACTTATTTGAAAGACACCACAGACTTTTTATTGAAAATTAAAGAGCTTGAATTTGATTAAACCACAATATCCTTTTCACTATGAATGTGTGTAGTTTGTACACAAACATAACAGCCACAGATTTGGCAGCGGCCCACGAGGCTAGTTTCTTGTAGCAAAATATGTCTCTTCACGTTTCTTTTAATTTAGAAACACTTGACGCCCCCCCGGTGCCCCCTATTTCTCTAAACAGCACTCGGCATGCTGTAAGAATCTGATTCAACGCGACTTTACGAAAATGCATGCCGGCTCAGGCCCAACTATGCCGGGCGCTCGTTCAGCCCTAACCTGCACATATCTATTACATGCTTACGTAGGTACGTGCCCACCTTGCCGTCTCTTTTTGCACACATGTAATAGACAAATATCTTTTTGAGGAGGTAACCCATTTCCCTCTCATCCCTTTATCAACAGCCCCGGGCCGGATAAACGTCAGTTCCAACTTTTATGTGCAGCATTGAAGTTTTTTACTGGCTGAGTTTTCTGGAAACATACTTTTGAACCACCACCCTTCTTTGGCAAACCTGCAACTAACTTTGTCACGCTCATACTACCACAGGTATTATAGCTTGCATCATGTTTGTTTTACACTGGTGCAACATATTGGTTCGGTTAAATCTGTGCCAGTAACAATTCCATTTACAACACAGGTTTCTTTCTTCCTCTGTGCCTCTCTCCTGTTTCCTGTTGAATTTCGCTCCTCAGTGAGTCAGAGCCCTTGCCACGACACACTGGTGGTCTAAAACAACCAATGTCAGTTCGAGTATTGTGGACATCCCAAGATTTCTGGAAAAGCACCACAGACTCCTCTTGTCCATGATACCCATACAGGGTGGGTAAGTCTGCGGACCCTAATTTGGATCAGCAGCATGATTGAGTTTTTTTAACCTCAGAACACGCCTAGTAGTGAATGATTTTAGTTCAATATTGTTCGATCTTCTGCCCCCTATAGGGTGACCCATCACACCTGCCCTGAGGAAGGCTCAACTATGGATGCTACGAACCGTGCCACGCCAAAACGTGTCTTTATGCCTGGTTCCTTTTGTAAAGGAACAGCATTTCTAACTGCTTTTTGATTTCTCTTACACATAGGCAGATAACAAAAGTCATGCATACTAATCAATCATGCTTGATACCCTTTACCAACCTACTAGGAACATTTTTAATACACCCTGGTAGCCTCCACTGCAGCAGCAATTTGTCTCCTGCAGTGCTATCCAATTAATTTGGTAAAAACCATTTCAATTGTTTTATAAATATGGTTTGCTTTTGTTCCTTTATGATTCATGTATATATTGTGACTGTTGTCTTATGTTTTTTTTCTTTTTTCAATATTGTTATCAAATTTATGTTAAAAAAAAGATTTGTAATTTCAAAGAATCTAAACAAAAAAAACACTTTTTCTTTGTATTAAATTAAGCTTGCACTCTAAAGACTTCTTTCTTTGGTTTTATGTGACTCTTGAAGCACATTTTCTCTCCCTTTGAAAATAATTGAAATTAATGGCAAGAATGATATTTGTCATAAACATGGGTACCTCTTTGTTTGAGCATTGGTCATCAGGGACATGTGTCAAGATCCGACAGAACTAGTAAGAAACTGTATCACTATGTTGCTAGAAGATGCAGAACAAAAGGAGTGGATTACTGAGAAGACAAAAGCATTCTTGACAGAAATCACACCCGGTCATGCCACTGTTATACATTTGACCTAAAGTACACAAAAGTCTAATCAATCCTCCAGGAAGACCTATGATAGCAGCTTCAGACAGTCTTCTGGAACCATTGGCACAATACATTGATAAAGTAATTCTACCGTTGGTCCAACCCACTCAAACTTATTGGAAAGACACCACAGACTTTTTATTGAAAATTAAAGAGCTTGAATTTGTTCAAACAACGGATATCCTTTTCACTATGAACGTGCGTAGTTTGTACACTAACATAACACACAAAGCAGGGTTAGAAGCCATGGAATGGCTTCTTTTATCATCTGAAGAATGTATAGCTAACAAACTGTGTGTTATGAGTTTATTGAAGCTTGTCCTAATGAATAACTTCTTTAGATTTCAAGATTGTTTCTTCGTGCTAACATTAGGAACCTCCATGGGACGGGCATGGCACCTTGGTACACCTATACATATATGGCCTACCTGGAAGAACATCAAGTCTTAAAACAATCTAAGATGGAAAAAACACTTGTTACGCATATATAGATTCATCGATGATGTGTTTGGAATTTGGAGAGGTACAATTGTGCAACTAATTAATTTTGTTCAGTATATGAACCTATTGAGTCCTAGGATTTAATTTACCACCGAGTACAGTAGCATAAGAATTCAGTTCCTGGATGTGGAAATTTATGTGAAGGAGGCAAACTTGAAACAACCATATTTACCAAACCAACAGATAAGAATAGCATTCTCCTGGCACCAAGCTTTCATCCAAGACAAACGATTGAAAGTATACCTTACAGTCAATACCATGCAGTCAGTTTCTGAGATATAAGAGGATCATTTCGGAAGAAGAGGAGTATGTAAACAAATCCACATTGTTACATACAACATTTTTGCAAAGAGGATATTTGGAGAATGTTATTACAAGAGCAGAAGTCAAATCATCACAGGTACCTAGATAACGTACCCTAGAACCATCTTAAAAAACACAACATGAAATATTGGTGTACGTAACCACATGTTCACAACAGAGCCACAAAATCAAGAATATAATAAAAAAGAATTGGGAGATCTTAAAAATGGAACCAGCCGTAGTAAAATTATTTGATGCAATGCCAACATGTGCACACAGAAAGAGCAAGTCTGTGATGGATTATCTAATCAAAGCCGACTACACGGAAGGATCATCATTAAGCTACTCAAACAAGGGAACTCTCCCTTGCAACAATTGTCAGCATTGTAATAATGTAATTAAAGGCAACATAATCATCCATACACTGGGAAAATAATTCAATTAAGACACAGATCCACATGTGACTCTTCAAATGTGATCTATGGTATCAGGTGCCCATGGGGCATTTTATACTTGGGTCTTACTACTAGGAAAGTGAAATTAAGATGGACTAAACATAAATCTAACATACGTACCAAATGAAATTTGTAATTTTGGAGCAAGTTAAAAACCTGAGACGAGGAGGTAAAATACAAACACTCTTACATCAGAAAGAAAAACAATGGATTGAAAGAGGAGTCTTTGAATCCTAGGGGAATGAATGTGGATTTTGACTTGTCTTGCTTTCTGTAATATGGTGGGAATTAAAAAAATATTGAAGTGGGAGGTTTAATTTTGAAAACTAACCAGACCTTGTTAGAGTCTTAGATGTTTGACTTTTTGAACAATGTATTGTTTAAAATGTTAATCGCTTGTGAGAATAATTATTGGAATGCAAATCATCTAAATTGACAATTAAGTGGAGGGATCACTGTAAGAAAATATGTCACAGGAAATCCGCAAATGCTTTAGTGGAGGGATTACAGAAATAACATATAATGTCATAGAGAATACATAGGAATCATACCATTTTAAGCTGGCAGCACATCTTAAATAAGTCTGGATCTACTAGAATTAAGCACGATGAAAGAATGCACTCTAATAAGAAAAAGGCTGGAGAAAATAAAGGTTATGTTCCAGCAATAGAATAATGTATTTTACAATTGGAATTCTTTAGAAAATTTGTGTTGACCATACAGTACTTTGAATTTGCTATGTGGAAAGGAGATGTTTAAATGCACGCCCCCTCGTGTCCTCATCAAGCATTGGTGGTTAGTGTATATTCAATGATAGAGTAGTGTTCTACGTATTTACAAACACATGAGGGTCTGTAATTGAACTGCCGATGTGATGAGGGGATGATAAAATGCTCGCCCTGCAGGGGTCATCATAGAGCATTGTTGGAGAGCATATACTGAATGAGACTGCAGCGTACCACATACTCACGAACATGTGATGGTTTGCAAATCACATGATCCTTTAACCATAATCATAAAGATGCTGACACAGGATGGAAGGCTGTTTGACAGCAGACACTGATTTTCCTTGCTGTGCAGTTTTGTAACAAGGTAAAACGCAGAGGGTTCCAAGTCAAGGGCATATTACATTTTCACAGATGTAATTATGAATGCAACAATCCTTATGATGTATTCCATCTCGCTTACATTGCAGCGACTACAGAACGGAAAACACAGGTGAATTGGCACAGAGAGGCAGTTACAATATTTACACTCCCATAGCTGAGCTCTGTTATAGAGGTCAGTGAAATGAATGTATTCCATACAAACCACTATATGGTGTTTGGGGATATACAAATCCTCAGATGGATAGACTCTAATGTATTTTACAGCGTGAACATGAGAACAGACCCTGTGGGTGGATGACAGATTTGAATAGAATTTCTCAAGACAGGTCAGTACACTGTTTCTACATATAGAGAGATACGACAATGGAACTTCAGGACAATAGGCTTATGGGCTTTTTCTCCTTTATATTTTTGACAGTGCAAAACTCTACATAACAGTCACACCTGAAGAAGGGGCAAGAAGCCCCAAAATGCGTAGTGGCGGGACATCCTTGAGCGGGACACTAGGAATACTTGGTTTTTGCTGATGTGGTTCAGTTTATGAATGACAGAGAACTGTTATATGCATCTGTTATAAAAAAAAAAAACATGGATTGTGATTCATGGTGTTGATTACACTGCTTGATGTTGACTCTTCCATACTAGGAAATGTGAATGAGGACAATTTGAAATGTATTTGGTTTATATATTCGAATTACGAACACAGGAGTGTTCCTATTTTTTTTTAAAAAAGTATGTTTAAAAGAATATATTCTTTATTACCTTTTATGATTTTGAATAATCTGTTTTGTTAATTAAGAATAAAAACTCATGATGATAAAAACATTGGTCACAGAAATTACCTTTGATTAGAGTTACTGGTTTTTCATCAGTGTCTCTGATGATTAGGTTTGTGAATTTGTTCTTGTCCATGGTGGTGTGGATTTGACCCAGAGCACCAGAAATTAAAATATAGATTGATCTTGTGAAGTGATATTTGATTTAACATTTCTAAGATTGTAGTGCACCCTAACTCAATCCTTTCTGAACATCCAGTGCTTTGTTACAGACTGCAAGGATTTCTTCCCAAGGATGCAGATGGCTGGGGCTTGGCTACATGGCCACGAAATAGTCTGGGTTTCCGTGTACTCCCGCAGATCCGTCCATGATCCTGACAAAAAGCAGCGCTGGAAATAAGCAGGTAAGGATTGAACGACACCCACATGCATGGGAATATGCTGGGTATGCAGCGGTCTGATGCCGGAAGAAATTGATAGATAAGGAACCGGGATACAGGCATATGAAGAGCAAAGCACACTGGTAGCTGAAGGAACAAAGATGGCGCCGTGAGGACAAAGGGGAACAACAACAGGCAGCACAGCAGATTTCGGAAGGAGCCGGCACCTACGGGACTGTTACCCCTAGGCAGCCGCAATGCTCAGTGTAAAGTGCACGAGAGGAACGGAGGTGGCGACTAAGAGGAGCCTGCAACGTTGAACTATGGGGCCTGGCATACACTGATCGGCCCAGAGCTACATTGCGTGCCCCGGAGATCGGACCCAGCTCGACGGGCAGAATGGGGAATTAAGCAGCCGCAGTCTCGCGTGAGCAGCCGGGTGGCGGAGCGCTCAGGCTGTAATAAAAAAATAAAAACAGCTGAGCGCATGTTGGGGGTTCCTGAACATAGGGAAGTGCATCATTGTATCCGGGAGATGGATACAATACCTAGGCTGAGAAACACACTGTAAAGGTAATTGACATTGCCAGAGACGCAGAGAGCGCCTGCAAAGGGGATACTGTGTTGAGTCCCACACGGGCACCGATTACAGTGAAACGAGGGCTATAAACGAAATGACAGAGGCACTGCTGGGGGCCTCCTTCATAATGCAACTGCCTGAAACTCTGGAACATAGAAGGTCCATACGGTGTGTAGGAAAAACACAATAACTACACGGGCCAAGGGGGGCGGGGGGCTTGGCTACATGGCCACGTAAGAGGACCTGGATCCCAGGGCTCCTGATAATCCAACAAAGAGCCTGAAGTTAAAACAGAGTAAAGAAGCAGAAACTAGCACCAATGAAATAGCCACAGCGTTCAGCTGCCACAGAGTAAGCCCTGTAGGGTGCAAGAGACGAGGCTTAGACTGCACAAGCCCAACTACTGCTCACAGCAGGAAAGGAAATACAGCTCCCCATAGAGTTGGGTTCCAACTGCACCTTGGACCACAGCACGTATGGAAAGTAGCGCCCGGTTGACACTGTGGCAATAGATGGAAATTGGCCGAGGAGGTGCCGGGGGCCCCCACTGGTAAATCAGTGACTGCACGGGACGGCAGGCCAGCGGACGAGTGACGAGGATCCCACACACGGTGGACCCACCCACTCAGAGGAAAAGCAAGTAAGAAACTGTGCCATTGAGAGCCCCTCACACTCGCTGGGGGAGGTCTGGTGTCCAGAATAAGAACGTCACTGCATTAGTGCCACGTGACTTCGAGCAGTAGGCAAGCCGGCTGGTGACGACATGGAAAATGGCGCTCAAGGGTGGCAAAGATAAAGGTAAACCACCAACAATGGACATTTTTACCAAACCACCACAATCCCCGAGCATACTTGCACAGGCGAAAGTTAATGCACAGGACACAACGGCCTCGCCTGATCCTAGATGCCATAACGGAGCTGAAATCCTCGTGGGGGACCACGATAGCGGAACTGAAAGCGGCACTGGAATCCAAGATCGACGCGGTGGGCGTGGAGGTCAACCTCCTGAGACAGGACATGCGAGTGCTAGCGGAACGCACAAGTGGCCTGGAAAGTGCAGTGAAAACTAATACCAATGTCAGCACTGCCAATGCCAAGGATATACAGATATTGAAACAACAAGTGCGCAACTTGGAAAACCGAGTGGAGGAGGCAAAAGGGCGAGCAAGGCGCAACATCCGCGTAGTAGGGCTGCCTGAAGGGGAAGAGGGCTCGGACCCTACAGACTATGTGGAGAATATGATGATCCAGGAAATAGGGGCCAGCAAGCTCTCCCAAGGGTTTGCGATTGAACGAGCACATAGGGCCCAGACGAGGAGGCCTCAACCTGGGGCTCCTCCCGCGCAATTATAGCGAAAGTCTTGGACTACAGGGACAAGTAGAAGAGCCTGGAGTACTTTCGTAAAGGTGGAACGATAACCCGAGCGTCGGCGACTGTCACTGTGTATTCGGATTACACCATGCTGGTGCAGAGACAACGTTTAAGCTATGTGACAGTGAAGAGGCGACTGAGAGCAGCTGGTTTCAAATATATGCTTTTGTATCCTGCGAAGCTAAAGGTCCTACATAAGGGCAAGGCACACTTCTTCGAAGCGCCAGAGGAGGACACAAACTGTTTGGACACCCAGGGCTGCCCTGAGGATGCGGATGGACCAGAGCGAGGCAGACAGGATAAGTGAACCAGCACAACACTATTGATCGCTAAGATTGGGAGTTAATGTAGCAGTGATAATTAGTGGAGGTGCATGGGGCATGTCAGTAGGGTGCAGTTATTGACGATTTGGCACACTCAACATGTGGACATGTTGGACTGGAATATATATGTGTGTAACGACAGACATGTACTGGGCGTACGTGACATACCATAGCTTAATACAGGAGACACAGGAGGAGCACAACCTACCCCCAGTAGTTAGAGTAGTTGAATCGCCAGTAAGATGATACCCCCCCTGCTGTGTCCAGAGTACTGGCAGTAGCCGAGAAAAGGGCTAGATGCGGGGCAGCCTGAGATCCAGGGACAGAGCTGGGCATCAGTTGGGGTTGGAGCGGGGGGGTTCGGAGTTGGCAGCAGAGGGGTTTTGAGTTGGGGAGGGTGGGAAAGGGGTTGGGTGTGATAATGTTAGTTGGGGAGCGAGCTTATATCTACATGCCAGTGTGTCAGACAAGGATGGAAGGGAAGAGTGGGACGGGATATGGTTGAGATGGGAGACCTTAAGATAGTTACCTGGAACGTCAGGGGGCTAAATAGTTTTTTGAAGATGAATAAGGTCATGATGTATTTGAAACGACAAAAAGTTGATATCGCCCTATTGCAAGAGACTCACTTAACGGAAGAGAAGCAAGAGACAGTGGGGAGGAAGTGGAGAGGCACCACCTTAGGTACAACATACTCAGCGTATGCGAGGGGAGTTATTACCTGGATAGCACCACACGTCCCCTTTCTGCTATTACAGTCCACCATAGAACCGGACGGGAGGACGGTGTTGATTAAGGGCATGGTAGAAAATAGAGAATTGTGCATCAAACACGTATTCCCCGAAACCAGGACACAGTGAGCTATTTCAGGGCCTTATATGGCAAACTCAGCCCACATATGGGTGGGGCAGTTATATGGGGGGGAGATTTTAATTGCACGTTAAATCCCCAGATGGATAGGTCAGACAAGAAGGGAATGAACCCAGGCCCAACGGCTAAGGCCCTCCGGACCCTGTTGGAGGATTTTCACCTGGTAGACATATGGAGGATGCACCACCCACAGGAAAGGCAGTACTCTCACTATGCAGCGCCACAAGACTTACATACACGGCTGGATGATAGGTTTGCCTCGACAGACTTGTCAGGGGAATTGGTGTGTTCAGAATATAAAGCTTGAGTCCTGTCGGACCACTCGGCACTGATAGTGGAATGGCAGTATTCTCCACCCAGAGCAAAGATTCCGACATGGAAACTTAGAGCGGAGGCCCTGAAAGATGTAATGTTTAGAGAGGACTTTAAGGAAGAAATAGTGGAATATTTTAAACACAATGTGTGGAGTCAGCTGGCACACTGTGGGAGGCATTTAAGGTAGTAGTGAGAGGAGCAGCAATATCGAAATCCAAGGGGTTGCAGGGTGTGAGCACTAAAGAGTTACACGAGGCAGAGGAAAAACTAGAGGAGATTATGCGCAAGGGCGGCCACTCCCTGGGAAAGATTGAGACTGTCAGACGCTTGCAACAGGATTGCGAGACACACTGGGGGAGGCTGTGTAACCTAAATTACAAAAAATATGTAGAAAGACAACATGCAGGAGATAAGCTGGGCAGGCTGTTGGCCTGGCTGTACAAATGTGAAACGCCCAGGCAGACATTTAGAGCGATATAGGATAAAAAACGGGCATACGCTGGATGCCCAAAGGGAAGTGAACAAGGGCTTTGTCGAGTTCGACCAGTGATTGTATGCAGATGCTGGTGGGGAGACAGAAATGGACATAATTGACACACTGGAAGAAATTGGCCTCCCCCAAATAGAGGCGTCAGATAGAGAGACCCTGGAAGCCCCAATTACTTTAGAGGAGTTGGAAGAGGTGATCAAACTCCTATCTACTAATAAGACACCGGGGGCGGTTGGGCTCCCTAGTGAGTTTTATAAAGTATACAGGGCGGAATTACTTCCCCCCCCCACCCCCGCTGCTGGCAATGTTCAATGAGGCACTGGAGAATGGGGTATTGCCAAAATTCCTGAGAAAGGCGATTATTATCCCGCTCCTTAAACCTGGCAAACCAAGCATGGATTGCGGGTCACATAGACCGCTGTCCATGCTTAACCAAGAAAGCAAAATACTTACAGCAGTGTTGGCGAACAGGCTGAAGCCAGTCATTAATAGACTAGTACATCCCGACCAGACTGGGTATGTCCCGCATAGTAACATATCAGATAACCTTAGGAGGCTCCATTAAGTCATGGAACAAGTAGATGAGGACCCACAGGAGGTAGCAATCATATCACTGGATGTGGTAAAGGCCTTTGACTGTCAAATAACCTTGGATAATGGCGGTTTTTAAAGGGCTACGGGATGGGGCCAGTGTAATTGAGATGGGTGCACCTGCTATACAGCGCGCCACTGGCACGGGTCAAGACGGGCGCGATTATTTCTGATAGATGGCTAGTTGGCAGGGGTACCAGACCGGAATGCCTGTTGTCCCTGATGCTATTTATCCTTTCCTTGGAGCCCGTAGCGATTTATTTGAGACAACAATACAGAGAAGTGGGAATTCCCATGGGAGGAGGGCGGCATTTGATATTTGTAACGCTCACCTGATTCTCGCAGAGGCGCCGGTCTTGACTGGGCGACTACTGTATCTTCAAAGGTGATGTGTAGCACCCGGTTGGCTCTTTGGGCTGGACCTCTGTGCACTGTATGCCTGACGTGTAGAGTAAAATGTCTGCAGATAGAAAATATGGGTTTAATGAACTGGGGTTATTGGGGTGTCCCTATCTCTTTCCTCTTCTCCTCTCCTGTAGACCCCCAAAGGTTAACGCTCTCACCTTAGGTAAGTGAATGCCGAGCTCTCCATCTGCCTCGGGGCAGGGTGCTGTAACCAGTTTCTTCACTGGATAGGTAGCGCAGGCCTCTTGACTTCAGGGGACTGCTGTCCGTCGTTTACTGCACGAACGGTAAGTTTCGAGTCATTCAAATGTCTTTAAAGTCTTTAGTAATGATGTCTCTTGTTTTGCAGGGTTCCGGCGATGGCGGATGACGGGCTGAAGTGAGTTGAAGATGGAGCCCGTGTGATGAATAGAAGCGCCTGGAAGCACGTAAGTAAGCGCTTGTTGCCTGCTTCACTATGCGCTCTAACTGTCTTTTTATTTTGCAGGTACGAGTTCGGAGCGGCTGCAGGGTGCCGGAATACCCACTGGATTAGATGTGGAAAGGAGTAATGGCACGTGAGTATTAAAGTTCCCCAATGTCTTTAAACGCACCTTGTTTTGTCTTTCAGATGCGGGATGCAGCGCCGAAGGCCTCCGGAGCGTGCATAGAGTTGGTAAACTTTTGTCTTTCAGATGCCGGAATGCAGTGTGAAGACCCTCGGAGCGCACGAAGAGTAGGTAAGCCTTTGCCTTTCAGATGCCGGAATGCTAACCTGTTCTTTCTTGTCTTTATAGGTGTTGCTGAAGACTGGATTCAGGATGGTAAGCCTTTGCCTTTCAGATGCCGGAATGCTAACCTGTTCTTTCTTGTCTTTATAGGTGTTGCTGAAGACTGGATTCAGGATGGTAAGCCTTTTTCCTTAGGCCCAGGACCGGATGCAGAAGACACGATGAGCGTTCTGCTGCAGAGGTTGCAGAATAACGCAAAGCAAGATTCATCCACCGGGTGTGGTTTAAATAGCCTCCTGTAGTGCTTAGGTGTCTCCTTCCACAGCCACGCCTAAGTAAGAAAAGAGTTCCTGGTAAGAAAAGAGTTCCTGCCTTCCAGAAGAGTTCCAGTGTTCTGAATCTAGGGAGTGGCTCCAGCCCCACCCAACAGGAAAAGTAGTTCCAAACAGAAGAGGATCAGAGGCTCAACTGGCAGGCAAGTAAGCAGCATGGTCTGCTGAAGGTAAGTCCACCCAAGCATTATGAGCCCGGCGCTTCCAGCGCTGGGACTGGGCATATTTATGAGCCTGGTGCCACTGGCGCCAGGACTGGGTCCAAAAGGTCCCAATTGGGACTGGTTGGCACTCGGAACCTGGGTTATGGATCTGCTTCCAAGGGAGTTGGGAAAACCCTGACCTTTTGGAAGCAGAGATCATGACAGTACCCCCCCTCAAGGCCCCTCCCAAACCGGGCTTCTCCGGGGGTTTTGGCTTGTCAGGAAATGTTCGGTGAAATCTTTTGATTAGGCGAGGAGCGTGGACATATTCAGCAGGTTCCCAGGATCTCTCTTGGGGGCCGTAGCCTTTCCAGTCAATTAGGTAGAATAGTTTAGATTTGGAGATCTTGGAGTCCAGAATGCTTTTGACTTCAAACTCGAGTTCTCCATCCACTAGGATAGGTTTTGGAGATTTGGTTAGTCGGGTTTGAGGTTGCACGGGTTTTAATAGAGAGACGTGGAAGACCGGATGTATCTTCATGTGCGGGGGCAAGTCCAACTTGACCGCTACTGGGTTTACTATGGTAGTGATGGAATAGGGACCAAGGTATCTTGGGTTGAATGTGCGTGGCCCTTTTAGAGATAGATATTTGGTGGATAACCAGACTTGATCCCCTACTTGATAGTGAGGGGCTTCCTTCCGATGTTGATCTGCTCCTTTCTTGTATTGTTCTTTAGCCCTTTGAAGGTGAGAAACAGCTTCCTTAAAGGCTTGGGTGATTGTAGAATGCAGGTAGTCTACTGCTGGTGTTTCAAGATCTTGGAGGGGATCCAACTCCGAGGTTCGAGGGTGACTGCCGTACAAAAGAAAAAACGGGGTTTTCCCAGTTCCCGAATGGACAGAGTTATTGTAGGCATACTTGGCTATCCAAAGGATATCTTTCCAAGTTTTTTCAGTTTGTTGCAGCATGCAGCGTAAATACTGTTCCAGAGTTTGATTGGTCCTCTCGGTTTGTCCGTCGGTCTGAGGGTGGTGACTGGTCGATAGTCTCACATCAATTTGAGCCGACCGACAGCAACTTCGCCAAAAATGAGAAATAAATGGACTACCTCGATCCGAAATTAGAACCGAAGGAAAACCGTGCAGTCGGACGATGTTTTCGAGAAATTCTCGGGCCAGAGTTGCTGCTGTTGGCAAGCCTTTGAGCAGAATGAAATGCGCCATCTTGGAGAATAAGTCCACGATTACTAGAATCGTATTGTATCCGGAGCATGGAGGTAGATCGGTGATGAAGTCCATAGAAAGCGTATGCCAAGGGCGAAGTGGGATGTCAATAGGGCGTAAGAGGCCTGCTGGTCTTTCCTTTTGACTCTTGTTTTGGGCGCATACTCCACAGGACATTATAAAGTCTCTGATATCTTTTTTCCAAGACGGCCACCAGAAGTAGCGCTTGATCTTTTCTGAGGTCTTGGCTATACCGGGATGACCTTCCATTAAAGAGTCGTGATAACAAGAGATTACTTTTTTCTGTAAATCTGTGCTGGGTAGGTATAATCGTTCTTGGAAATACAATAAGTTGTCCTTTACTGCAAAGTCCTTTCCCTGCAGATGCCAATTCTGTATGTCTGCTGGAGTTACAAGTTGCCTGGCTTTATCCTTAACTTCCTCTATGGATTCTGTGGCGATTACACCCAGAATTCTTTGTGCGGGAATGATTGGTACAGGTTTAGGGTTGACCAAGTGTTCTTCCACTCCCATCTGAGAAAGGGCATCGGCTTTACCGTTCTTTGTACCAGGTCGATAGGTAATTATGAAGTCAAACTCGGCAAAGAATAATGCCCAACGGAGTTGTCTAGAGGATTGGGCTTTTGCGGTCTTCAAATATTGCAGGTTTCGGTGATCCGTAATCACAGTAACGGTGTGTCGGGCCCCCAGCAGATAATGCCGGCAAGCCTTAAAGGCAGACTTGATAGCCAGAAGTTCCTTGTCAGTAATCGTGTAATTGATTTCAGGAGGCGAGAATTTGCGGGACCAAAATGCCACGGGATGCAACTGATTGGTTACCGGGTCCTTTTGTGATAGAACTGCCCCCATGGCAAGGCTTAAAGCATCAGTTTCCACGATGTAGGGGAGTTCGGGGCGAGGGTGTTTTAAGATTGGTGCAGAGATAAATTTAGTCTTCAAATCCTGGAAAGCTTGTTCCGCCTCGGTAGACCATTCAAAACGTTTGTTTTTCTTTAACAAGGCAGTGATGGGCTGGACTATTTGAGAGAATTCGGGGATAAACCTGCGGTAAAAGTTAGCGAAGCCTAACATGCTTTGCACACCTTTTACGGAGGATGGTGATGGCCATTTGAGAACTGCATCGACCTTCTTTGAATCCATACGCACTCCGCCAGGTGATAATATGAATCCCAAGAATTCAACTTCAGTCACGTTGAAAACACATTTTTCCAACTTAGCGAAAAGTTTGTGTTGACGCAATCTTTCGAGGACCATTTTCACGTGTTTCCGATGTTCAGATTCCGATGAAGAATAAACGAGGATGTCGTCAATGTAAACAACAACACATACATCTATGAGCTCTCTGAGGACATCGTTCATAAAATATTGAAAGGCGGCCGGGGCATTGCAAAGTCCGAAGGGCATGACCTGATATTCAAATAGCCCATACTTGGTGCGGAAGGCCGTCTTCCATTCATCGCCCTCTTTTACTCGTACCAAGTGGTAAGCTCCTCTAAGATCCAGCTTTGTATATATGCATGCTTTTCTGACTTGGTCCAGGAGTTCAGGGATCAAAGGTAACGGATATCTATTCTTAACGGTGATCTGGTTCAGGGAGCGATAATCGATACAAGTTCTAAGGTCTCCTTCCTTTTTTGGAACGAAGAACAAAGCTGAAGAAGCAGGGGACTTGGAAGGACGAATAAACCCATTTGCCAGGTATTGATCCAGGTATTGTCGAAGGTGAAGGTTCTCAGGCTCGGTGAGGGCATAAATTCTACTACAAGGAGGAGTAGATCCAGGTATCAGGTCTATCTGGCAGTCATAAGACCTATGAGGAGGTAGAGAGTTAGCCTGATCCTTCCGGAAAACATCTTGGTATTCTAGGTATTCGGGAGGTAACTGGGGAGTCTCTGAAGAAATTGCGGCCAGTGCAACACCAGGTGGAGGGTGACAAGTAGAGACACATTCTGGAAACTGGACCATTCTTGCTCGCCAATCGATCAGAGGATTGTGTTTCTCTAACCAAGGCATTCCTAGAATAATCTGAAACTGAGGGGCCTTGATCACATCGAACACGATCTTCTCATGGTGTCCATCTTGACTTACTAGCGTCACCTCTTGAGTGGTATGCGTTACTGGCCCGGAGGCTATCTCCGTACCATCCACCGTAGTAATGACGTCCTTTACAGCCTTGGGACAAAGAGTTAGATTCATCCTCAAAACCATTTCATGATCCACATAATTGCCGATGGCACCGCTGTCGACGTAAGCTTCAATTGCATGTAATCGATCCGGATTATCAGGGCTAATGAGGACCATAGGTATCACGAAATGCGAGGTCACGGAACTGGTTTTCACGCTCGGCAAGAGGACCTCTATTCTTGTCGGGCGAGGTCGTTTCCCTGCTCAGAGTTTGTAACTTTGGTAACTGCAGCTCCTACTGCCTTCTTGGCAGGTTTCACTGGACAGTCTCGAAGAAAGTGCCCTGAGTTTCCGCAATATAGGCATAATTGCAACTGTTTCCTCCTTTCCCGCTCCCTTTGTGTTAGAGGACCTTTCAGACCCCCTATTTGCATTGGTTCCCCGGAGTCTACTCCTTTGGAAGGAGTTGGCGGTTTGGAAAATACTCGAGCATCAAACTTGGAACGATCGGCCTTCCTGTTCTGCAGCCTGTGATCTATTTGAACGACCAAGTCTATATAATCCGAACAGTCTTGTGGGGGATTCACTACTTGGGCTAAAACGTCTTTGAGCTCTCCACGTAGACCTCTATAAAACAGCGTAATCCCTTTGTCCTCAGGCCATTGAGTTTCCACTATTAGTCTATTGAAAGATGCAATATAAGCCAAAAGGTCTTGATTACCCTGTCGCAACGAAAGAAGCTCATTGTCCAAGGCCTGCCCCTGTGAATGTCTTGCGAACAGTTTTTCCATACTAAGCTGAAAGGCTTGAAAATCATGGAGAACCGGATCATCTTGATTAACTAGAGGGATCGACCAGTCCGCCGCATTGCCACTAAGGTACGAAAGTACAAAAGCTACTTTTGCTTGATCAGTAGGAAAGGCTGCTGGCCGGCATAAGAAGTGCAACCGGCACTGATTGATAAATACTGCAAACCTCTTTGGGTCACCAGAAAATCGTTCGGGCGGAGCCAGAGGTACATTCCCAGGTAGGTTGATCTGCACTGGATTCATAGAGGATGTTGAAGGAAGATTTGCCCCTGATGCGGGTAACGGGGTCTGTCCGGCTTGTGACTGTAGCACTTGTCTAGCAAGATTGTCTGTTCTCTCCTTGGAAATAATTAGTTCCCTTCTTAGAGCATTCGTTTCCTGACAAGCTGCATGCACTTCTGCCCTTAGTTCCCCAAGTAACCGGGCTAGGGGGTCAGTATCCGAGGTTTCCATAGCGCCTGGGCGAGAGTTTTGCGGTAGGCTTTGCGTTCTGTAACGCTCACCTGATTCTCGCAGAGGCGCCGGTCTTGACTGGGCGACTACTGTATCTTCAAAGGTGATGTGTAGCACCCAGTTGGCTCTTTGGGCTGGACCTCTGTGCACTGTATGCCTGACGTGTAGAGTAAAATGTCTGCAGATAGAAAATATGGGTTTAATGAACTGGGGTTATTGGGGTGTCCCTATCTCTTTCCTCTTCTCCTCTCCTGTAGACCCCCAAAGGTTAACGCTCTCACCTTAGGTAAGTGAATGCCGAGCTCTCCATCTGCCTCGGGGCAGGGTGCTGTAACCAGTTTCTTCACTGGATAGATAGCGCAGGCCTCTTGACTTCAGGGGACTGCTGTCCGTCGTTTACTGCACGAACGGTAAGTTTCGAGTCATTCAAATGTCTTTAAAGTCTTTAGTAATGATGTCTCTTGTTTTGCAGGGTTCCGGCGATGGCGGATGACGGGCTGAAGTGAGTTGAAGATGGAGCCCGTGTGATGAATAGAAGCGCCTGGAAGCACGTAAGTAAGCGCTTGTTGCCTGCTTCACTATGCGCTCTAACTGTCTTTTTATTTTGCAGGTACGAGTTCGGAGCGGCTGCAGGGTGCCGGAATACCCACTGGATTAGATGTGGAAAGGAGTAATGGCACGTGAGTATTAAAGTTCCCCAATGTCTTTAAACGCACCTTGTTTTGTCTTTCAGATGCCGGAATGCAGTGTGAAGACCCTCGGAGCGCACGAAGAGTAGGTAAGCCTTTGCCTTTCAGATGCCGGAATGCTAACCTGTTCTTTCTTGTCTTTATAGGTGTTGCTGAAGACTGGATTCAGGATGGTAAGCCTTTGCCTTTCAGATGCCGGAATGCTAACCTGTTCTTTCTCGTCTTTATAGGTGTTGCTGAAGACTGGATTCAGGATGGTAAGCCTTTTTCCTTAGGCCCAGGACCGGATGCAGAAGACACGATGAGCGTTCTGCTGCAGAGGTTGCAGAATAACGCAAAGCAAGATTCATCCACCGGGTGTGGTTTAAATAGCCTCCTGTAGTGCTTAGGTATCTCCTTCCACAGCCACGCCTAAGTAAGAAAAGAGTTCCTGGTAAGAAAAGAGTTCCTGCCTTCCAGAAGAGTTCCAGTGTTCTGAATATAGGGAGTGGCTCCAGCCCCACCCAACAGGAAAAGTAGTTCCAAACAGAAGAGGATCAGAGGCTCAACTGGCAGGCAAGTAAGCAGCATGATCTGCTGAAGGTAAGTCCACCCAAGCATTATGAGCCCGGCGCTTCCAACGCTGGGACTGGGCATATTTATGAGCCTGGTGCCACTGGCGCCAGGACTGGGTCCAAAAGGTCCCAATTGGGACTGGTTGGCACTCGGAACCTGGGTTATGGATCTGCTTCCAAGGGAGATGGGAAAACCCTGACCTTTTGGAAGCAGAGATCATGACAATATTGTTGTATGCTGATGATATGCTATTGTATTTAAGGTACCCTGAGGAGAATTTAGAATAAGTATTGGAAGTGATGGACAGATACGCCGCATTTTTCGGGATAACAGTGAACACCAAGAAGTCTCTTACATTTCCCCTAGGCATGTATAGAGGGATATTACGTGAGAAGCTACCGATACTCCAAATACTGTGGGAAACTGTGACCTTTTGTCTATCATACGACTGAGGCCGAAAAACAAACATAAAACAGTGAAGTCGGTGATGAATAATGAACGCAGCATGATGTTTTGGGCTAAGCTCCCCTTGGCTATGATGCGGAGGGTGGCGCTGTTAACGATGGTGGTGTTGCCCAGGTTGTTGCACTTCTTTGGAAACATACCTTACTTGATACCCAAGAGATTCTTTGTTAAGCTCCAAAGCTTATGCAGGGGGTTTATATGGCACAATACAAGGAATAGGATAGCACTGTGGAAATGGCAAAACACATATGATAGGGGAGGCATCAAGTTGCAAATATTCGAGACTTATTTCCTGGCTAGTCAGTTACAGTATGTGACTAGGTGGTTATGGAATGACCCAACACCAGAGTCTAAGTTATTGAAGGCAGAATGCACCCTGTTCTTCCTGTAGGAATGGATATGGCTGTCGAAATCAAAGCAGAGGGAACGTAAGAGGATGTTGGAACTGGGAAGGAGAGTCTGGCAAGAGAGCTTGCCAGGCTATCGAGATCCTGGCCCCGTGTTCCCCTCAAATACTGTTGGTTGCACTGGCTGGGGTGGATGAGCAACTTCGGAAGGTGATCCGTAGATACTGGGAACCGAATGGTGGTGTGACATTAGGGGATGTATGGCAAGACAGGAAAGTGCTGGATTTTGACACGTTAGTTGAAAGTAACAGTCTGTGCCCGGGACAATATGTTGCTTACACTAGGTTGGTTCGGATGATAAAAGATACATTGGAAGATACAGTACTCGAGGGTCTCCCGGATCTTTGAACTAATAATGTCTAAGGTTGGGAAAGAAGTGATCCAGCTGAGGCGGGATTGGGAAGAAGCAGGAGAACCTATGGGAGATGGGCTGTGGCTGCGGGCCCAGAGATACCATAAGAAAAGGCGTCTAGAAATGCGAGATTGCAACAAACTCAGTTGTATATCACCCACAAGGCGTACATGACTCCTCAGAGGAATGCACGATTTAAGAATGCAGGGACACAAAAATGTCCTAAATGTGGTGAAGTAAATGCGGGCATGATACACACGTTTTGGGCATGCCCTGAAATAGAGAGATTCTAGGGGGAGGTGGCCCACAGCTTGAATGAGAAAGGCATTAAACTAGAAGTGGAGTCCCTGTGGGCGTGCATGGTGGGGGGGGGGGTTCCCAGGCCATGCAAGATGAAACATGCGAGTAAACTAAAGGACTAGGCCTATATTCTGGCCAAGCGTAGGATCGCCATGGGCTGGAAAGCCATCAATAGACCAAGAGTTGAGGTGTGGTGGTGTGACCTTCAGAAATGGGTAGAAGCAGAGACTGTGGTGTGGGGTGAAGCAGTTAATAGAGGGGCGCTGGGAGAGTCATTGATGGCTTGAAGACAATTAGTGGCCACACTGTTTGAGTCGGCGCAGAACGACTGAGGTAGAAGACTGCTCCACGGATGCAGAAGTGTGTACACCCTTAGAAGATGTGACGGAGGTTGGTGTAGAGTAAGCTCAGGAGGGAGGGGGGAGTAATTGGGGAGCAATGGACATATAATATTTTAATTACATTTAAGTTTGTTGTTATTGTTTGACTTGTGGTTGTTTTGTTGATAAAATCAAAATCAATAAAAATGAATAAAAAAAAATAAGGATGCAGATGGCAAAGATTTGGGCCTGGCATATCCGCACCTGAAGGCACCGACAAAATGACTGATGTTATTGACACTAGAGGGGCTGCCATTTTGAGACTATGTGGTGACATGCATTACAGATCTGTCAGAGCCCATGGTGGGCTTGGATGTTATATTAGGAGCCTTCGATGAGTAGCCTTTTTTTAGGGTTTCTCGGCAAAGCTGGTAGAAGTTGATTTGGACGAGCCTCTGTCCTTTTTGCCCCCTCAGACTGGCCGGTACAAAGTTTAGCTCCTTTTAGGGGAACCTCGGAAATCAATCCGGTGTGATTGGCCCCAGAATGGGGATCTTTGGCCTTGCTATTGGAACTCTTAGCCCCTTTATGAGGAACCTCGGAATTGACCCCGGTACCTTTAGCACCCAGAAAGGGAAACTCTGGTTTCCAGCACAGAACCTGATTGGGGCATCCCAGGGCGAGCCCTAGTGACGCTAGAGTCTGTAAGCCTCCTCCCTGAACCGGATGACCCCGGGAAGGAGTCACCCGAATCGAGTGCTCTGAAAAGGAAGGTAATCACTAGGCGGTTTCATTTTTCCTTGATGATTTCTCATAAGTGGACCGGAGGAGCACAATGAAAGACCTCCTCCCAACCGATGAGCCTTCTTTCCAGTGTGCAGACTGGGAAGGAGTCGCAGTAGAAGCACGCATTCCAGGGATGGTCTGGGCCTCAACATCCGAGGCAAAGATTGTGAGGGTCCGCCACCACATAATGACGTCCACAGGAAACACATGAGGCAAAGCCCTTATGCGCCGGCACAGGCGGAGGAAAAGAAAACGGCTGCGGTACTGAGGCAGGAAGTCAAACTGAAGGACAAAAAGAAGGGTAAGAAAATAAACCTGCGATGCTAAGTGCATCCGATCCCGAGCACGCAGAGAAAAGGATTGGAGGGCAATAGGCTGGGCGGTGCTCAGGAAGGCAGGCTAAAGCCACACATGCTGCCCCTGTGTAAGAATAGAAAAAAGGACAATATTTTTAGATGCTGTCAAAAAGTGCTGCGGTCTTGTCCCAAAGGACGGAATATCCCCACAAGTATGGAGGAAAGGGGACGTGACGTAGGAGTATACATGTTTGTCTCATGCTCTTTTGCCAATGATTTTCTCTACTGCAAATTTCTTAGACTTTTTTCAGTTGCCATTAGATGCATAGTCTCACTGCAGCTTGCATGTCGCTGCACCACCACTCAACTTCTGCTTCTCTATATGTACTGCAGCAGGTTCTTCTGTAACAGGAGGTTTCATCGCTTTAGATTTGATGGCAGTCAATTCCATCACATTTTTTTGGCCACATTGTGGGAGATGGGTAAGGGTAATAAATAAGGGGGTTGGGGAGGGGGTTCTCCCACCAGATATATTTGCAGCAAAATGGTTCAAAAGAAAATGCGATGATTTTGCTGCAAACCTACACAATGAAATCATATAGAACCCGCTCTTCCAGCATTCCGCCTCTTTTCCTTTGAGGGCTGACTAGTGCCTATTCTCTGCTCTTTGAATTATTGTCAGACGTCCGAGTTTATGTTCTGATAGGATGGGTAAGCGAAGACTACCATTGATTCAGGTTAAGATCTTTCTTAACTTGATTTAACGTTTCCATGTCACCTAAGTGGTTCCCTTCCTTCTGTATCGAGCTTAAACAATTGTTTACGAATCAGTGGATTCTTTTCAAATGGGTCCCTGTTCTGGCATATGGTATGGGAATGTGCGGTAATAGTGGAATATTGGAATGACATTTTAAATGAGGTGCTGGGGACCAGTTGGGAAAGAAGCCCGGAGATTTGTTTGTGGGGGAAGTTACCAGGGGGAAAACGAAATAAGTTGCGAAATAGGCTGGGCCGCGTTCTTACTCATATTGGCAAAGCGCTGTATGGCGATAGTATGGAAATTGCCGCAGGGCCCGGTCATCAACCTATGGCGGAAGGACGTACGGAGATGGGGCTTAGCGGAATTAAGGGTACTGCAGAAGGTAGAGGTTGATGGGGAGGTGGTAACAGTTCACTGGTCTCAACTGCTAAATGATCTGTCAAGGGACAATGACCTACGCCCGCCATGAACTTGCCGGTATTGGAGGGAGAGTATGAGGGAGTTGTGGAAGAGGAGAATAGGGGGATATGATCTGGAGGTGGGCCTAATCAAATCTCAGCGAACAACAATTACAGAAGACTGTGTGTGGTCATTATTGGGGAGTGAAGGACTCAGGGGGGTATTGGGGTAGGGGGGAGGTAAAGAGGGATGGGAGGGAAGGGGTATTAGTTGAATAGTTTGATTAAAGTTTGTTAATGGATATGGGGAGATTGCTGTGGGGGAGGAGTGGGGGCGGGGGGAGTTTGTGAGAACTGTTTTGCCAAAATGTCAATAGAGTTTAAAAAAGAAAATGGGTCCCTGTACTTTTCTTACAAATAATTAACTGTGAGAGTAAACTACCTGCCAACAAAAAATATCAGTCACCGCCATGTTTGGGAATAAGCAGGGAAAGTAACAGCCCAAGTTCGTAAAGAGTGAAGCAGGACTGTTGTGGCGGGGACAGGATCTAGTATAAGGGGCATGGAGCATCGGCTCACAAAAGAACATGGCATGCACATTTGGCCGAGAGAGCATGCTGCAGTTGTTTCTGTATTCTAGCTGCATTTCTGGCTACCTGTTTGGTCTGATCATCTCCCCATGGGTGATATTCTGCATGTATGCTTGCCTTTCTACCATACTGCTTTTCTGTTCACAGGTACCACCGACATCTGCCAGTCTTTTTGTTTGTATTATTACATACCCAGCATTGATGTGTGCTAAATGGCTCATCAAGAGACTATTCCTGTATGGCTCCATGCCTCAGTTGTCACTTCACTATCTGTGCCAATCATCCATTTTATGAAAAGCATTGCCCTAGCTCAAACACAAGCCATGATGGGAAATATCTGCTTTGGTCCCAAGGAAACCATTAACTATATTGCAAACTATACATGGATAAGACGTTGTAGGTCAAATACTTTTCTATGGGGAAAAAACGACCACAACTCCTTGGGAAACTCGCCTATCATGGTCTAGCCCTTCAAACGTTAACTTGACATATGAAATCATTTCACAAGTGTTGCCAGATCAGTGTTTCATTGGCTGTCATGATGCAGAAAGCCATGTTAGTGGATAGTGAGTAGATGAGGTGAGCAGAGTCAAGTATGTGTGTCCTACTAAGGCAGAAGTAAGGAACAAATTACTTACCTGTAACTGTTGTTCTCCAGCATGGGTCTGGCATGGATTCACATGCTCATGAATATTCCCCGTCGTCAGGCTGCGAATCTTCGGTAAAGAAAAAAAATCAGTATCAGTTTTGTTTCTGATCTGTCTTTCTTAGTAGTAACCAATCACTGGTCTCTGAGTCATACTGCCCCCAGCCACTGACTGTCCTCTCCCTAAGCCCCGCCCCTGGCCGCCATCCTCAGATTTGGTAGCACGTAAAGTGGCAGTATGACCAAGTGAACAGCCGCAGAGGGGTAGGAGGGAGGGTTTGCATGTGAATCCATGCCAGACCCATGTTGGAGAACAACAGTTACAGGTAAGTAACTTGTTCCTTCTCCAGCATGAGGTTTGGCATGGAATCACATGCTCATTAATATAAGAATAAATAGCAGTATACACATGCACAACCACGGGAGGTGGCAAGGCTCAACATTAAGCATTAAACAAACTCAACATTAAGCAACTCTAACCTCCTCACCAGGCCCACCTTCAGGTGAACAGGTTGCGCAGCACTGCTTGGCCGACCCTGGACACCTCCCTGGAATCCCGGTTGAAGCAGTAGAATTTCGTGAAGGTGTGCGTCGACCTCCACGTGGCAGCCCTGCAGATGTCCAGCAGGGGCACACCAGACAAGAATGCCATAGTAGCAGCGATCGCTCTGGTCGAATGGGCTCTCGGACGGCCGGGCAACAGACGGTTTGCCAACCGATGACAGTGCATGATGCAGCCGGCGAGCCATCTGGAAATGGAAGCCTTCGAGAGGGCCTTCCCTTGATTCACAGGGTCAAAGTTCACAAAAAGCTGTGATGTCTTCCGAAAACTCTTCGTGCGGTCCACATCCAGCGAGTGCAAAGTCCTCTCGGCCGGCGACGAAGGCGACGGGAAGAAAACTGGCAACACCAAGGGCTCGTTGAGGTGGAAGTCCGACGGCACCTTGGGCATGAAGGAGGGGTGCACGTCCTCAGCACCACCCGCGTCTGGTGGAAAATCAAGTATGGAGGCTTGCAGGATAGGGCCTGAATCTCTCCTACTCGTCGTGCGGAGGTGATGGCCACAAGGAACGCTGTTTTCCATGACAGAAATTGCAATGGTGCCGAATGCAGAGGCTCGAATGGTGGCCCCATGAGCCTGGTCAGCACCACGTTGAGCTCCCACGCCAGGGCCGGAGCCTTCACCGGCGGGAACGATCGGAACAGTCCCTTCATAAATTCCTTCACCAGGCGATGAGACCACAGGGATGACAGTCCCGTAGTTCTGGTGTAACGTGAAATTGCTGCAAGATGGATCTTGATGGAAGCGTGAGCTAGCTCCGCCTTGGCCAGCAACAGCAGGTACGGCAGCACTTGAGGGGCCGTAATTCGCAGAGGGTCAATCCTCTGTGCACGGCACCAGAGAACCTCTTCCACTTGTGTCCGTAGCACTTTAGAGTCGAGGACGCCCTGGCCTTTGCAAGCACCTCCTTGCAGTCTGCCGGGATATCGTATCCTCCAAACTCTAGTGCTGCAGGAGCCAGGCCTGAAAGTTCAGAGACTCTGGGTCGTGATGCAGGATGTCGCCTCCTTCTCTGGAGAGAAGATCGACAGCCTGACTGGGGGGGACGCTAACAAGTCCAGAAGGTCCGGGAACCATATCTGTCTCGGCCACGCCGGTGCGATGAGGATCATCCTGCACCGGGACCTCTTGAGTTGGTTGATGAGTCGGAGCAGCAATGGCAACGGAGAGAACTCATATAGGAACAGGCCGTCCCAGGGGAACGAGAAAGCATCGCCCATGTTCCTCGGCTGGGGAAAGTTCATTGCCGTCGCAAACAGGTTGATCTGGTGTTTGCCCCATCGTTGGAAAAGTCAATCCACCTGATCCTGATGCAGCTCCCACTCGTGGCACGAGCGCAGCTCCCTGCTGAGTGAGTCGGCGATGACGTTCTTTGTTCCTGCTAGATGGAAGGGCACCAGAAACATTCCCTGGGCGACGGCCCAGTGCCACAGATCCTGGGCCTCCTTGGACAGGGCTGGGGATCTGGTGCCTCCCTGCTTCCGGACGTAGAACATCATGGTGGTGTTGTCGGTGAAGATCGTCACCACCTTGCCCTTGAGGGACGGGAGAAAAGACCTGAGGGCTCAGAACACTGCTCTGAGTTCCAGGATGTTGATGTGGAGTGACCTCTCCTCCGGGAGCCAAAGGCCTCTCACGTGCAGATCTCCGGTGTGCGCTCCCCATCCCTCCAGGGAGGCGTCAGTCGTCACCGTCTCCTGATGTACCGGGGTCTGAAAGTCCTTGCCGGCCGCGAGATGCGCGCGGGTGCCCCGCCATCAGATTGCTTGCCGGAAAACCTCGTTGAGCGGGATCCTGTGTTCGAAGCTGCCCGTCGCTTGTATCCAACGGGCATCGAGGAACTCTTGTAGAGGGCGCATCCGTAGCCTGCACAAGTGCACCAGGTAGATGCATGAAGACATCATTCTGAGCAGGGACTTGATGGATCTCACCCTGGCCACGCCCGTGGCCAGCAGGCGCTGCACCTTGCCCAAGATGGCCTTCGTCCTCTCCTCCGACGGCGAGGCCAATCGCGCCACTGTATCGAGCTTGGCTCCCAGAAACAGTGCGACCTGCGACGGGACCAGGTGGGATTTCGAGTAGTTGATAGAGAAGGCCAAATCCGTGAGAAGTTAGACGGTCTCTGCCATGTGTTCGACGGCGAGTTCTCTTGTCCTTGCACGGATGAGCCAATCGTCCAGGTAGGGGTAGACATGGATCCCCCACAGGCGCAGCCGTGCCGCCACTGGTGCGAGGCACTTGGTAAACACCCTGGGTGCCGACTTCAGCCCGAATGGCAGGGCCTTTAATTTGTAGTGCCGCCCTTGGACTACGAATCTGAGAAACTTTTGGTGTCCTCTTAGAATGGGGATGTGGAAGTAAGCATCCTCCAAGTCCAGCGACGATAGGAAGTCGCCCTCCTCCAGCTTTCCCAGCACTTGCTGGAGGGTGACCATCCTGATCTTTTGCGCCTTGATGTATTTGTTCAGCTGCCGCAGGTCCAGGATGGGGTGCCAACCGCCTGTCTTCTTTCTGACGAGGAAGTACCTTGAGTATACTCAGGAGCCCCGGAACCTCTTCGGGACAAGCTCGATGGCACCCTTCTTGAGCATCGCCCTTACTTCTAACAGCAGTTGAGGGACGTGATTTTCCTTCCTGGCCACGGGAGGAATGCAGGGGCACTTTCTTTGAAATTCGAGAGTGTGTCCGTGGGCCAGGGCATCCAGCACCCAACGGTCGGTGGAGATGGACTCCCACACGCTGACTAACTTCGCCAGCCGGCCTCCCACCGGGGTGCTCCGGTGGGGGCCTGCCGCTATGGCCGGTTCAGTCCTGTTTGGAGGCGGCCTTACCGCCTTGGCGACAACGACAAGGTCCTCCTGACTTGCCGCATCCTCTGTAGGTCTCCTGCGACAAGGAGCGGGCCACCTGACGGTACGTCGAGGAACCGCCGCCGGATCCCCTGGAGGAACCCTGTCTGCCTCCGGCGTTCAGAAAGGGCGGCCGTCGTTGCTGTAACACTCCCAAGGCCCGAGCAGTCTCCATGTCGGTCTTGATGGCCTGAAGTGACTCATCCACTGTTTTTCCAAACAGGTTGTTCCCGTCAAAGGGCATGTCCAAAACTCTGGTTTGCACGTCCTGGCGGAAATCAGTTGCCTTGAGCCATCCCCGCCGTCGAAGGCAAACACTGTTGCCCAACTGGCAGAATCCGGTGTCAGCGATATCTGTAGCCACCGTTATGGCGTGGTCCGACGCCACCTCACCTTCCCTCTAGGATCTCCAGGGCCTCTGACCTCTTGTCCGGTAGGAAGTCCAGTAGGGGAGCGATCTTGTACCACAGCTCCCTGTCGTAGCGGGCCACAATCGCTAGGGCGTTGGCTGCCTTAATTGTCGTCACCGCAGACTAGATGACTCGTCGTCCCATGGCGTCCAGTTTCTTTCCCTCGCTGTCCAGTGGGGAGGTCGAAGTTGAGGATGATGCCCTTGCCGCGTTCTTCTTGGCCGCCACCGAGACGACCGAATCCAGGGTCGGCTGTGCCCTAAGGCACAAAGGGGTGGTATCGGGGACCCGGTACTTCTTCTCGTACCGATCCCTCTTGGCAGGTGCAGTGGACGGTATCCTCCCAGATATTGTCAATCAATGGTACCGCTAGGACCGTCTTCCTCTTGGCCTCGCGCCGCTGATAGAGGAAACCTTTGTTCTTCTGATCCCCAGGGCAGAGCTGAAAGAGCTCAGATGCCCTGCAATCATGGCGTGGAAGGAGCCAATTTCATCGGGTGGGGAGGACCGAGGGGGTGGTGATGGAAGGCCCATCCAGTCGTCACCACCGCCGTCATCCGTCCCCGTAGTGGCCGTATCCATTCCTGTGTCATCCCTAGGATCAGGGGAAGGAGACGAAGGCTGAGTGGGCCGCGAGGGCTGGAAAGGTGGGGGGAGTGAACTCTCCTCCGCTTGTTTGGAGGGCTTCCCGACGGGCCCGGTTCTGCTGGATCGTCCATTGGGGTGAGGGGCAATCGTGTCCTTATCTCTGTGCATAAAGTTTGGATTGCCATCAAAATGGCCGCCGAGCTGTCCTGAGGCTCGGGCACTAGTTGCGACGGGCGCGATGGTTGCTCCTCCTCTACGGGAGCTTCGTCGCCACCACCATCGCTCTCTTGGTCCGCCTCCTCTGGGTTCCTCCCGTGGGATCAGACCTCCTCGAACCTCTTGTTGAGGCCTTTCACGACTTCAACCAGCTCCTCCTCAGAGGCTGTATCCATGTCCGTAATGGCCACCGACCCCCCCCCTCTTTTTCCACCGGGGTCTTCACGGGAGTCTTATCGATGGGCTGAAAAGAGGATTCCCTCTGTGGTGGCAGGGAAACTCTGGGCCCCGATGTCGCCTCCACCGGCTCCGCCAGGGCCGCCACAACTCCCTCGATAGAGGCCTTTGCTGGGTGAATCAGGGCCTTCACCACCTTGGGTGCACTTGAGGCCTTCACCTTGGGGGGAGGGTCACCGCCTCGCTCCCCCTCGGCTGTCTTCGAGATCGACCGGGGCTTCTCCAGAAGCTTACCCGGGTTCTCTGATTTTCTCTTCCCCGAGCCACAGCGCTGGCTCGTGGTTGATGGCGTCGGTGAAAGCGCGCCCTGCCTGGCAGCCAAGGAGCCCGACCCTTCAGCGCTTCTAGTGCCTGCGGACTCGCGGTGCTTTGCCTTCTGTTGGGGCCCCCGTCGCCAGAGCGCCCTCAAAGGACTTAGAAGACCGCTCGGACCTCTTCTTCTCACCTGCTGGGCTCTTTCCTTCCAGCCAGTTGGTGAGGCGGATACGCTGGTCCTTCATGGTCCGTTCCGACATGTTCCTGTAAAACGCACAGTCCTTCTCCACGTGTGTTTTGTCTTCATGAAGGCAGTAGAGACATTTCGAATGCTCGTCCTCCTTGAAAACATTCTGTAATCCGCATCCAGGGCAGTTCCTGAACAGCTTGGATCTGGGTGTCGAGCTTCCCTTGTCCTAGGCCATGTCAACGAGGTAGGCCTCAGATCTTCTGGAATCCTCCAAGAAGCGTAGCTCAACGAAACTTTGCCCTTGAGGGGCGTAGAAAATTCCAAAACGGGTCCCCATTAATCGGAAGTAGAAACGGTGGAGCTTGAGGCTCGATTGACTGAAAAAATTAGATTAAACTCTTTGAAAAATCGCAAAACACAGTAAAAGCTCGACAGCTAAAGCACGAGGACTCCCAACACTTGAACGTGTGGTAAAAATCTGAGGATGGCTGCCAGGGGCGGGGCTTAGGGAGAGGGCAGTCATTGGCTGGGGGCACTATGACCAAGAGACCAGTGATTGGTTACTACTAAGACAGATCAGAAACGAAACTGATACTGATTTTTTCTTTACCGAGGATTCCCAGCCTGACGACGGGGAATATTCATGAGCATGTGAATCCATGCCAGACCCCATGCTGGAGAAAGACAACTACTGTTAAATGAGGCAATGCGTTCCCGCACTTAGAAATCCATCTACAGTGGAATAATCATACTATGGAAAAGTTGTAAAGTTTAACTTCTGCAGTCTGTGCCCTTTGGAAACACTACAAAAGTATCACTTGAAACATGGCGCTTCTGGTTCGGATTGTTGACAGGCACGGGAAGAGACTAGTGTCCCATCGGGCAGATCTAGCCTTGCAATAGCCTGGATCCTAGGGCAACAATAACCAAGGCAGCATAATAGCTGTCTTGTACCTTTAAAACCAAAGCACTCTCTGCCCTTGTTGTCTGGAGACCAATCTGGCACTTAACCTTTGAAAGGCATGCATTCTATAACAATGGAACTCCAATAAGTATATGCTGTGACAGTGGAAACAAAACATCCCCCCCCAGAAGCCAGTATGTCTTTTATTTGGACAATTCTGTACTATTCTCCCGGTCTACCCACTGGTTAACCGCTTTCTGCTGGAGCTCTATGGGTCTCACTTGGGTAAGTCTTAAGCACAGGGTCATTGTGATGCTAGAAATGCATCGGAGGGACACGGCCTCCGTATCCTTGTCCTTTACTGCTTCTTATTGTGTGTTCTGTCGTGTTTTCCGCGCAGGAGTTCATGTGGGGCTCCTGGCGGTGCAGCTCTCTTTCTTTTGGTTTGGTGAACGTACCCGTGGGATACCCTTATGGCACCCATGGGTGAGGGTACAACCCTGTGCCCCTAGTGTATGTTTTTGGGCACCTGTGGGTGGCCCGGAGAGCAGGGTATGGGCTGGTGGCAGCTCCATGATGAATTTGACAGGTGCGCGGAGTATCCTCTATTTTGGGATACCCCGGCCCTGCCATTGGAATCAGTTGATTCCTGATGGAAAACAAGATGGCCCCTGTGGCCTCTTGCTTTCTATTATCCATTACCTTGTTTTCCCAAAGTCCTGGGAAGCCCTGACTCTGTCCCTTCCCCTTGAGTGGCTGTTGGGTGGAAATGCCATATATGGTGTTGTTGTGAAGGCCCGGCCAGACTAGCTGGAGCCTTCTCGGTGATGTATGTTGTGGGTACCTCCTGTGGGTGGGACCTGGGTGAATAGAGTGTGTGACGAATAGGCATTCTGTGTTGTGGATGTCTAGTATCTGGTGGTTGACACAATGACTGAGACAGCCCTGCCCGAAACCGGTATGAATGCAGCTTGGAGTGTTGAATGGCTCGGTACTTGTCCCAATACACATAACTTGTTGTGAGTGTCTGGAGAGAAGTGAATGGCCTGAATACCTCGTGTGCCTGATTGGCTGGCTGCCTGCATGAATGCCCTTAGTCGTGATTGGATGCTTGAGTGTGACCCAGCGGAATGAATGGGAAATCAACAGTATATCTGGGGACCTCTCACTGCTAGGAATCGTGTTCAGAAGCTGAAGTCCACTACGACGAGTAACTGGAGTAACTGAAGCTTGACCTTGAAGCCCTGCTGGACGAGAAGAATTGCTGTTGCTCTCCTTCGCAATCTGAAAGCTGCTGTGCCTCCAAGGACTGGCCCAGAGAGGACCTGGTAAGGCGCCCCCTTCCCGAGCTACGAGGGACCATCGTGCACAGATGATCTTTGCCAAAGCTCCCTGGTAGACAGACCTTCGACAGGCTGCCAACCCGAGATGGGACTGCTGCGGAATCCCAAAGAGAAGCACTCGGACTGTTGTCCGCCACTGTCGACGACCGGAGCCGCCGGGCTCCCGTTTGCCTAAGAACTTCAATTGATCATCGGACGCTCTCGTCTGCTTCGTCACCCGCTTTTCTCCTGCTGGAGAAGGTCCGGCCGTCGATGCGCCGAGGAGCATCCGCCGGTGGGTTTCCCGCCACCTAAAGACCACAGAGACGCCGACGACTCGACGCCCTTGCTGGGCCACAGTTCATCATCTCTTTGCGGTCCAGAACTATCGTCACCGAGGTGCGCCGCACGCCTCTTCCTTGCAGGACGCCAACGCTCTGTCGTCGACGAGCACCGCTAGGAACAAAGCTACCACTTCACTGCCGTAGTTCAACCTGTTCACTGTCGGACGTTCAACGATCCGTGGCTCCTGCCTTAAAGGGAGTCACTCAAGAAGGATCGGTCGACGCATCTTCGGAGAACTGTACTCCACCAGGTACATTGGGGGGGTAAAACCTTAATAGGAGGAAATAAGACTATTGAACATTACATGAACTGGGCTTGTGTTATATATCTTTATTTTACAGGTTGCCCAGGTGGGGGATCTCCACACAGAACTGTGCCTAGCGGTCGGGGTCAGCATTCTGCCTATTGTTTCAATCATCTTGCTTTCTTTCCTATCTCTATTGCTGGTTTCCTCGTTATTGATCTCTGTGACATTTTAACCGTACAGTTGATGCACTTTAATGAGATTCGATAACATTAGTGGTACCACTTTAGAATTGTATATATTTATCATTATTGACTTCCAAGTACAAAGTGCGTTATTGTGATCGTGTACATACCTTTGAATATTAATTATATAAAGACTGTTTTCAGTAATACAGTGTGTGGACATTCCTTTGTGGGGGTTCGGGGACTACACTGTACTTAAGAACCAGCCTGCATCACCTCCTGAGAAGCTATGCCTTGATTGTTCGTCCATTGCTACCTTATAGAGAATCCTGACTGGGGTCCTCTGTGCCTCTCCTCTACCATATAGAGAGCAGAAATACAGACACCCCCTACCAGTCTTTACAGTCATGTCCCCGCATTCAACAGAGTTTGTTTTTTTTTTAGATAAATGCTCGTTTATTGTACATTTCTGTCAAAAAAGTGCAATGATTTCCTTTCCAGCACTGCAGATCGACAATGCTCGTAAGAATTTTAGTGACTATATTTTCAGTAAAGTCCATCACAGTAGTACACTCAAATCCAGGTAAAACCTGCTTACCATTTCAGTTGGACAAGAAGCACCGTTTTCAGCAGCCATGTGTTCTCAACATTGTGGGCAACAATTAAGAGTCAAGATTTCAATTTACTGTGGCCAGCGGATTTCAAAATTGAATTGTTTAGGTGACAAGGAAAACGTGCACCCAATTTTGTAAGTTGTTCCAATTAATCCCAGACATTTACAGAGGAAGAGTATTTGAATCCTTCACGACTGCCTAAAATAAGTCTTCATGGAAACAAACGAGCAATTCCATTGGATTCCGGAAAAGAAAGTAGCCAAATCAGAAGCTCTAGCAATTCCTAGCACAGCACTAGGCAGATGCGGATTCCCAAAGTCAGTCATTGGTCTACTGCCTTTACTCTAGAGCTGAAGAGCTTCACCTACTGAATAATTTAGCATCAAACGACGCAAAGCCAGAGGAAAAGCGGTAGGCGTAAACAGTTGGATGTAGTTAGTATTGCTCTGCAAAAATTCAGTCAGTCAGACTCTACACTGAGTTTAGTGAAGGTATACAACGAAGCCTGGGTGCCAATCTTACATATTTCCACACAAAGAACATTTCTAATTACAGCAGACGATGCTAATTTGGCCCTTGCAGAATGCACCGAACTTCGGCAGCTTCCTTCACCCATCAAAGAGTCCTAGATTCAACACGCACCACATCTGGGGATTAACTTCTTTGTAATCACTATGCCAGATCCAGATTCTTGACGCGGTTCTCCTCAAGTAAAAATTATAATGCACAACTATCACCCAGTTTTAATTTAAAAAACGGTTCTATGTCATTTCATCGACAGGTTTTTTAACAAACATTTTTTCATGAAAAAAACTCAAAATTGTTTATTTTGCCCCATCCTCTTTTGTTTTATCTCTATTCCCAATCTCCCCTTATATTCACTTTCCCACTCCCCTATTTTTTTCCATTACTTTTTTCGTTGAACATTTGTTAAAAAACTCATCGAAAAAAAATGCTGTTGATGAAAGGATGTTGTACCAAAAAACATGCATCACACGAAGACTTCTTTGTGAATACAACTGATTTTGCGAGACAATCAAATTCAAATATTTTGGGGCGGAGCCAAAATGGCAAGCTAGGTGAATGCACATCTCAGTCCTCTACATATGACGGAATGGGTGCTTCAAATTTGCACTGGACAGACATACTTTGTTGGCTCTCCCCAACCTTATGCACCACTACCAAGGGCGGTGGCAGGAGTGGAGTGACTATGACCAGCAGGTCCTGCACATGGATTATACATCAACAAAGCAACTTCACGGGGAAGCAGTGATCCATCACGCAGCAAACATGGCTGCGCTCTACACCTCACCAACAGTCTTGGAATGCTGTTATCGCAAGGGTTTGTGATCTTTGTGCTATGGGCGGTGGTGCCCCATGCACCGGAGCATGCACACTCATGCACGGTTCTCCAGACATCAATTGGGAATCGCATAGAATATTCAAGCAAGGAGTGCAGGGATGTCCGAGGACTGGCGAGATGCTCACTTGCCAAACATTTAAACACTCTTTGGTCTTTGAAAATGACTTCAAAGCATCTTTGGTCTTTGAAAATGACTTCAAAGCAATCATCCAGGCTGAAATAAGAATCAAGCTTTTCAGGAAACTACCTGGTAAATATCTGCAAATGCCTACTGCTAATGTCAGACATCCCTTCCATCTAAATAGCACTTATATAGCACAGCGGGCACCAGAAGCATCATGGCTCTTGAAAATGCAGATGGCAAGACACGATGCTAAGAACTTAATTAAAAAAAAAGGTACATTTTCAGACAGCGTTTAAAATGATTTAAATTCAAGATGCGCCAAAGAGACAAGGGAAGCGAATTCCACAATCTAGGGCCAGCAATCGAAAAAGCACAGCCCCCAATACTCTCTCGCCGATAATGAGGGACCTCCAAGAGTACCGCGCCCGAAGAACAAAGTGAACAGCTGGGACAATATTGACTAAACTTCTCTAAAGGAGACACAGCCTCTCCGATGTAGGGCACAATGGATAATACAGAGCTTATCGAGGCCAAGACTGGGAGCCAGTGGAAATCTCGACAAGCATCAGAGACGGACTACCCATAAGGGATACCTTTAATCAAACGGACAGCTGCGTTCTGCAATATCTGCAGCCGCTGTAGTAAAAAGGCCAGATGAGAAAGAAGAACAAGTTACTTCTTACCTTGTAACGTTCTTTCGATGGGATGTTCCTCCTACGTATTCCTTATCTTTGATAGATCATCTCCCAGCTTGCTGGCCTCGAAATGTATTATTTTATTTCAGTAGAGGGCGCTGCGCGTCGACATCGCTAGAGCTGATGTCCCTCGACGGCCTCTGTATCGACACCGACATCATCACGCGTATAAATAAACTTGCGCAGCATCCTTTGCTCAGTTCCGTTTTGACGTTAACAGTTGTTTCACATGAATTGGTTATTGACCTTGAAGGAGCGTAAGCTGCAACCACAAGGGAAGTATTACTGCGGGGATGGATGGGAGGGGCGATAAGGAATACGTCGGAGGAACATCCCATTGAAAGAACGTTACAAGGTAAGAAGTAACTTGTTCTTCGAAGGGATTGTGTCCTCCGACGTATTCCTCATCTTTGATAGACTCCCATAGCAGTGGTGTGCAATTGGAGGTGGGAGTAAAACGCCATGTTTCCTTTTAGGAATGAACCGAATGTAATACGGCTTTGCCAAACCTAGTCTCTTGACTAGAGGAGGAATCCAGGTTGTAAAATCTTGTGAAGGTATGTGCGGACTAACATGTGGCAGCCGCACATATGTCTCGAACCGGCACCCCTCTTTGGAGGGCCGAGGAGGCTGCAATACCCCTAGTTGAATGAGCCCTAAGATTTTGAGGAGGCTCTTTCCCTGCTAATCTGTAACATTCCAGGATGGCCAAAATAATCCATCTGTTAATGGTTTGTTTTGTTATCGGTAGTCCTAATTTGTGTCCTGCGTAACCTACGAACAGTTGGTCTGCTTGCCTAATCCTAGCAAGTCTGCTGATGTAAAAGCTTAAAGCCCGCTTTGGGTCCAGCCTATGTAGCCTTTCTTCCTCTATCCCCGGATGGGGAGGCGGATAGAATGAAGCTAAGGTAATTTTCAGAGTGATGTGGAATTCAGAAACCACCTTTGGGAGGAAATTAGGCTTCACCTGTAGGACAACTTTGTCTTTCTGAAAAATTGTATGAGCGGGTTTACAAGATAGAGCTTGTAATTCGCTCACCCTTCTAGCAGATGTTAAAGCCACTAATAAGACAGTTTTAAAGGTGAGAAATCTTAGCGAACAAGAATGGAGTGGTTCGAAACGAGTCCCCATCAGGTAATTTAAGACTAAATTTAAGTCCCATAAAGGAACCTGGAAACGTCTTGGAGGGTAGACATTAGTTAATCCCTTTAGAAATTGTATTACTAAGGGTAATTTGAAATACGAAGGCTCCTCTGCAGTACACTTGAAGATCGATAGCGCTGCAAGATAGCCCTTGATAGTGCCAACTTGAAGGCCTGAATTTGCCAAGTAGAGTAGAAAGGATAACACCGTTGGTGTACCAAATGAAAAGGGGTCGATATTCTCTTCTCTACACCAGCTGCAGAATTTGTTCCAACGGCAGCGGTATAAGGAATTTGTTGCTGGCTTTCTGGCCGAAAGCAACACTTCCATGACGTCATCAGGGAGGTCCCAATCCTTGTATCTCAACCTTTCAGACGCCAGGCGTGAAGGTTGAGGGTTCTGATGTCTGGATGGAGAACCTGACCTCCCTTCTGTGAGAGAAGATTCTCCTTGAGTGGAAGACGAATTGGCGGGCAGATGGACATGTCCAGAAGGTCCGGGTACCACGTTCTCCTGGCCCAGTCTGGGGCAATTAGGATCATGGTTCTCCGGAATCTTCTCAACCTCCTGATCATTTGAGGAATGACAGGGACTGGTGGAAACGCGTACAGGAGTGGAAACTCCCAGTCCACTACGAACGCATCCCCTAGAGCTCCTCTCGGGGGAAATTCCCTTGAACAAAACACATTGCACTTTCTGTTGGTACTGGTGGCAAACAGATCCACTTGAGGGATTCCCCAAAGGGCAAAGATCTCCTGAAGGACTTCCTGAGCTAGTTCCCACTGGCGGGAGACTGTGCCCTGCCTGCTCAGAGCGTCCGCCGTCAAGTTCTTCTATCCGGCTAGGTGAACTGCCGATAGAGAGATTCCTTCTTGGATTGCCCAAAACCAGAGCTGCATCGCCTCTCAGCACAGGGGCAGTGATCCTACGCCTCCTCTTTTGTTGAGGTAGTGAATGGCCACTGTGTTGTCCGTCATTACCAGGAAATATTTCCCCTTTACAGATGGCAGAAAAGCTTTCAGCGCTAGTCTGATTGCTCTCAGCTCTAACAGGTTGATATGTAGTCTGGACTCCGATGGAGACCAACGACCGCTGATGTTCAAGTCGTTGGTATGGGCTCCCCACCCCGTGAGTGAGGCATCCGTGACTACTGTTATCTCCGGCCATGGTTGCCAAAACAGTTCCCCCTTCAAGATGTTTTTCTGGCAGGCCCACCACCTTGTCTGGAATCTGAAGGAGGTCTGTCATTCTCCCTGAGAATTGCGACCACTGAGTTCTCAGTGCCCACTGAAGAGATCTCATTCTCAGGCGAGCCTCTGGCACAAGGAAGATGCAGGATGCCATGAGGCCTAGCAACCTCAAAAAGTCAAAGGCTGGGAGATGTTGGGCATTTTGAAACTTGGTGACCATCTGCAGAATATCTTGAGCCCTCAACTCTGGTGGCAAGGCTTTTCCCAGGGAAGTGTCCAGGACCGCTCCAATGAACTGGAGTCTCTGTGATGGTATCATCTGTGACTTCTTTAAATTGAAGGAGAAGCCCAGTTTGTGAAGGAAGCGGCAGACATAATCTAGCTGGATCTGAGCTTGTTCCGAAGATACAGCTCTGATCAGCCAATCATCCAGGTAGGAGTAGACGTGGATCCCTTCCCTCCTTAGACTTGCAGCCACTACCGACATTAGCTTGGTGAAGACCCTCGGGGCAGAGGTCAGCCCAAATGGCAGAACTCGAAATTGATAATGAGAGCTGCCAATTGCGAACCTCAGGTATTTCCTGTGTTTGAGATGGATTGGCACATGGAAATAGGCATCCTGGAGGTCCAGAGATACCAGCCAGTCCTGGAGCTGAAGGGCCTGAAGGATCTGAGAGAGTCCAAGATAGGTCTCAGTCCTCTGTCTTTCTTCGGTATGAGAAAGAAGGGGGGAGTACCAGCCCTTGTTCCTCTCCGCTACAGGTACCGGTTCTCTTTCTCTAGCAGGATCTGGAACTTTCAGAGAGCTGTTCCCCGGTGGATGACTCTGAGGGATGCGTACAAAAGGCAGGCAGTAACCTTGGGCAACTGTCTCCAATGCCCAAGCATCTGACGTAATAGCCTGCCATTCCGTCAGATGTTGAGTTAACCTGCCTCCTACTGGTGTTTTGTGCGGAGAGTCCTCAGAGCGGTTTGGAGGCGGCTGATGCAGATGCCGAGGGTAAAGAGGCACCTGCTGCTGCTGCGGCTTTCGCTTTTTTACCCGTCCACCTCGGGTGAATTTTTTCTGACCCCTTTGAACCGGCTGTCCTCTGCCCTTTCCGAATGCGGAATAGAAGCGAAAGGACTTGCCTCTCCAAGAGGTTCCTGAGGGGCGATATGGTGTCTGACGGATTGCAGCTCCTAGGGATTTTGCTGCTGCCTTAGATGTTTGTAGTTTTTCTAAACTGTCATCCGCTTTTTTACCAAACAAAGAAGAGCCGTCAAAGGGCATATTCAAGAGTCTGCTTTGCACATCTGGAGCAAAACCAGACTTTCACAACCAAGCAAATCTCCGGGTTGTTGTACTTGCCGCCATGGCTCTGCTGATGCCGTCAGCAGAATCGATGCCAGTTTGAAGGGATTCGCACATAGCGTCTTTACCATCCTTGATGATGTTTAGGAATGCTTCCCTTTCTTCTCCCTCTGGGAGGCAGTCAGCCGCTGATGAAGCACACTCCCAAAGTGTGTGGCTGAACCTAGCGAGCGTACAAGTAGCATTGATGGATTTCAACGCCATGCTACATGCGGAAAAGACTGTTTTGGCCATAGAGTCATATCTCTTATCATCCCTATCCTGTGGAACAGTAGGGTAAGCCGATTTACTACCTGCTGAAGTAGCTGCCTGAACAACCAGACTCTCCGGAGTTGAGTGTTTGGATAAATATTCAAGATCAGCAGAAGATACCCTATATTTAGCTGACAATTTTTTGTTAACCGCTGGGATTACCTCAGGTGTTTCCCAGTTTGCCAATATTCTCCTTTGTAATGCCGCATGAAATGGCACCACAGGATCTTCCTGTGGACCTTTGACCAAGATGTCTGTGAGGTCGTCTTGCTGAAAAGCAGGTGAGGGTGTGGACCACCCCATAAACCTGAATATCCTTGCCATCAAGGTTCTATAAGGGGTTTCAGCATGTTCCCCTGGGTCTGGTGTGGCAAATTCCACTTCTGGGGAAGTGTCCAACCCACTTGCTTCCTGTAAGGATTCATGGAGGTCTTTAAACCTACCTTCCTCAGAGGTAAATTCCTCTGGTGCAGGAGTCGCAGGTCCCTGGAACTCAAAAGGACTTTCCTGATCCGAATCCTAACCTTCTTCATAAATAGAAGATACGACTCTGGAGTGATCAGGTCTTGAAAATGGTACAAATCCCATTTCCAGAGCAGAAGGAGCCAAATTCGTCATGATTGGCTGAGAAGTCGTCGACGCGGACGTTAGAGGCTTCGAAGCCATCGAAAAAGGCGTCGAGAAAGGTGGTAGAGGCCTTGATGAACTCGAGAGTATCGGGATTCTACTCAAGGTTGTTGACGACATTCTCGTGCCCAAGGCTCTGGCCACTGGCTGTGAGGTGGCTGTGGGTTTATCCTTTCTTGGCGTCGACATCGAAGACGGCGTGGACTCGACTGACCTGTGCGTCGAAGAACCCTTCGATAACGGCATCGACGACGCCGATCTATGTGTCGAAGGGATCTTCGACGACGGCGAAGACGCAACTTTGCCTTTACTCGAGGGTTTGTGAGGCTCTCGAGTGGCTTCTTTCGCCGGGTGCTGCGTCTCGCGGCTTTTTTATTTTTCGGGTCTTTCACCCAGGGTATCACCCTGAGCAGTCTTCGAGGGGGTCGAGGCCGCTTTCTCGAAGACGCTTAGCATCTTTTTCCTGAATTCCTCCCACTCAGCCTGAGAGCTATGTTTTGTGGGGCAGGAGACCCTTTTTGGGGAACTGAAGAAGGCGATGACGAGGAAGGGGATCTTCGACGTCTCTTTTTTGAATGCTTAGATCTCGAAGAGTGATGGGAACTGCTTGGAGACCTATAACGAGAATGTCTTTTGTGATGGCGAGGAGACGAATGTCTCTACTCTGCCGAGGAAACTTTCAAATAAGTTAACTGCCTTACCTCTCTCGAGCTTGCCCTTACGCTCCTTCAAGGCTTTCACCATCATGGACATGCAGTCCTCACACTCCGAACAATGGTGCTTGATTACCAGGCACCATAAACAGATCCTGTTAGGATCCGTCAATGACATTTTCTTCCCACAGTCTCGACATTTTTTGAAGCCGGACCATGGAGTCGTCGGTTCGGGTGAGGAAGCCATCGAGTATGAGTCGGTATTCACGAGGAATATTGATATATTTGACTGAAGAACTGAGCAACGATATTCCGAGGCCCCACGAAGCGCGGAAAAACAGAACTGAGCAATGGACGCTGCACGAGTCTATTTATACACGTGATGGCGTCGATACAGAGGCCGTCGAGGGACATCGGCTCGAGAGACGTCGACGCACAGCGCCCTCTACTGAAAAGAAGAAAAAAAAAATTCAGAGGCCAGCAAGCTGGGAGATGATCTATCAAAGATAAGGAATACGTCGGAGGACACAATCCCTTCGAAGGGCAGCGTTGCAGTAAACTAGGGTGCCGTTTAATGTGGCTGCTACAACTGGGGCATGAAAACATTCATGAATAAAAAAAGATTTTTGAGTGGTTTCAGGTTCAGAAAGCTAGTGCAACGAACAGAATTAATCTGAACTTGCAGAGAAAGGAGAATTTAACCCCTAGATTTCTCACTGTTTTGTCTGGAATCGGTAAAGGACCCAGCATAGCTGTCCAGCCATCAGAGGACCACAGATCCTCAGAAGCCGGGGGGCCAACTATCAGAACCTCTGTCTACTCTCCATTTAATTTTAACCAATTAGCATCCTTCCAATCGCCGATCGCCTGAAGATAAGATTTCAAGCGTTCAGCAGTGCCTCTTTGGTCAAGAAAAGAACCAGAATCCAAAAGACAGACTGAGGCATGCGAGCCGCTGAATATAAACAATAACGTAATGGGGAAAGAGCAGAGCCCTGAGGGGCACCACAAGTAACAGACAAAATGACAAAGCTTCTTCAGGAGAAGTGTGAGGATCTCGAAAATAGATATGAGAGAAGATATGCCTCGAGTACCCGAAGGAGGGTATGAGGGGCAAAACATTGGGAGTGTAGGTGAAATCATTTCTTAAGTCACAAAAGCTTATGGCAGAATAGATCCTGCATCAAAAGGGTCCAGCTGGTCGACTGTTTCATAAAGTGTCATAGTCCTTCTCGCTGCATCCTGGTCAAACTTTGCAGTTTTGCAACGAAGGAAAATAATGACCGTAGCTGAGACTCGTAAGCAGATAGAATACTCTGGTTGTGACATTCAGTTTTTCCAGGATGCCTCTGCCATCAACATGTCACAGCAGCGTGAAATGAGACCTGTAATAGAGATCCTCAACACCAAGAGCCTCTGTTACAGGGGGCTATTTCCATTTGGCCTCTGTTTTCGCATTAGCGACTAAGAATTTAGGAAGGCCTGACTGGTTATTCAACCTGAGGTGCAGTAAGCAGACACAAAGGAAAATGGGCCTTGCAGAATCTGAGGTGAGGGAGCACAACACTTGGCAAGTGAAAAATGGGAATCGTCGATCAGATCTGAGCCTGCCCACTCATCCATCATGAGACATAAGGGTGCCACTGTTTTTGCACCACTGTAACATCTGCCATGATATGGTGATGAGGGGGCACGCCTGTAGACTTGTTTTCACACTTCCCTTGATTGATAGGGTCAGTGACTTTGCATCCCAGCTTCTCTCCACACCTATCAGGTTGAACTCAAATAGCCCATTGACAAGGAACCCAATTACTTTTTGTTCAGTTATAAAGATGGCAACCAAAGATACTGACACTTTGCCCCTTACCTCCTTCCTCATTGCTGTTCAATTTAGCACAGTCGACTATCAAAAGGTCCCAATGTGGGTGTTGAAAACCATTCTCTCTAGCACTATTCCAGGTTTGTGCAATGAGGAGCCTTACTTCAATTATCTTGGAGGTAGTCACAGTTTAAAATGAATTACTCACTGCATTGAATGTTCGGGGAGGGATTGATACCGGGGAAGGGACAAAGGTGTGGGGTGGATGGCTTCATCTGGATTGCAAGAGCCGTGGTACGCACTGCAAATTACTTGAAGGGGAAGGAATGGGTAGGACAGCAGACATCACTTGGGTTTATTCTGTCACATATGTGGCAATGAAGAATCATGTTTTTGCTTGGGGCGGGGTGGGATTGGTAAGCCCTTAAGTATGTGGTGAATAGGTCGAGAATACGAGGCAATGCCCATACCCGCAGATCATGGTTAGAGTTATTCAGAGAATGTGTGTGGCTGAACAAGTGGATTAAGATACAGGCTTTCAAGGGGGTGGAAGGGGCCTCAGCCAAGTGTGATGTGTTTACTAGACACTCACCTTCTCAGGGTGGACCAACATACTACATTCTAAAATATACAAAACCAATTTCTGGCTAGCACTCTTAAGAGATAAGGAAATACAGTTCTCACCAAGAAAGGAATACTGATTCGGGGGACAAATTTGCATTTATCAAACGAAAGGTGGCGAGCTGCTGGATTACAGTTGCCTTCATTCATGCCTTTAACCAACATCAGAAAGAGCTTTTATTACAAATCCCAGGGCTCCTTGTGATCGGAGAGAAGGCGACAGCATCCTGGCGAGGACTTCAGCCTTTACATGGATTCTAGAAAGGACAGCTCTTCTAGAGTGCTGCACCCGTCGAAGCAATATTTGTCAGGGTGAGGTTCCAGGAAATGGGCTTGAAAGCCCACCCGGCTATGTTAGATTACTCCCATTTTTCTCACTTGCATGGCACAGACTCAAGAATCAACATAGGAATTCTACCATCAGATCTTCTCGTTTCTCAGGAGGAATTGTGCTGGCTACATTCTCAGATCATCCACTACTTTTTGTTAAAGAGCAGGTAGGGAGTGGAGCCGTCAAAAGGCAAACAATGGATGCTCGTGGACTGTCACCTCAGGGCCAGCATTTGTAAGCAAGAACAGGTGGACACAATTTGCAACTTCTTCATTGATAAATCAACCCAGACCCCTCATTTAGCAACAGGTGGGACGTAATGAATGCAGTGACCACAGGGAAGCTATTGGCCATTTCAAGTGAGAACATAATACTTAGGAGGCTTACAGAATTAGAACTTTCATTCCTGCTTTTTGGCCAAACTCAAATTAGTTTTGGAGCATAGTAGACCAGGTTTTTTGTCCTCATCACATTAAGTTGGCCTCACTCTAAGTAGATTTCAATTTTGACTTTAGGGTCTCCTAAAAGACGAAATAAAATCCTACTTACAGAGTGAGGCCATTTTACTGACGCGAGTAAAAAGGCACCTGCTCTACTATGACCAAAAACAAATTTGAGTTTGGCCAAAAGGTAGGTGTGGTATTGGCTCATTGAATTCGGTCTCTGCATCTTGTGGTAAAGTCCTTTCTGTGCAAAAGGCGGAAGAGAATAAGAGATCCCACTTCCCTTGCTGTCCCAGTGCCAAAGGGAGGAACTCACCATATATTAACTGAAGACGGTTTAGTAGCAATTAAGCCTCTCAAACCACACAAACGCCCATGGTCAGATTGCTACAAAGGTACTTTTAACAAATCTCAAACAAAAACACTGCTTACCACCTGACTGGCCTCTTTAATTAAATTTGTGAAGAGAATTGACATGCCGGATGACATTTATACCCAAACCCAGCAAGGACGAGATGCAGTGAGCATCCCATAAACCCATTGCATAGATTAACATTGATGCTAAATTGGACAGGATGGCAAAACGGGGCTGTCCACTCTCCTCGTTTTTTATTTGGTTCTAGAGCCCTTCACCATGTGCATATGAGCAAACCAAACTATTACATGAATTTGTTGGGTAGGGGAGCACCACATTTATTTATTTATATAGTGTGCCAAGCCCAAGGGCATCTGGGCGCATTTCTCACAGGCACATGTGATTCAGGACACATTATTAACAGAGTATAAATGATACAAGACATTATTTGCAGTACAAATGCATATGATACATAAGTTACAGCCAGATTATTACAGCTAATGTGGTGAGTATGCGGAGCACAGGTAATTCAGGGAGTATGGTCACATGTTTTAGGCTTCTTGTGAGAGAAGCCATGTTTTCGCTTTTTTTCTGAATAAGTGGGAGGAAGGTTCAGATCTTAAAGTAGGTGGTAGGGTGTTCAACAGTTTAGCGGCTAACACAGGGAAGCTACTACCTCCGGCTTTCTGGAGCTTAAACCTGGGAATCTTTAAGCAATGAGCTTGTGTGGATCTCGTAGGGCGTGCTGAGGTGTTTCAGGTGTCGGCTAGATAGCTAGGTGCCAGGTTGGCCAGGCACTTATGAGTAAGTGAAAGAGCTTTGTACTATATCCTTTGGTTGACAGAAAGCCACTGGCTGTACCGTCATATGTCAGAGATATGTTGAGACCTAGGAATGTTTAATGCTGATCTTAGGGCATTATTTTGGATTACTTGCAGCTTGTTAAGGTTGCGTTGGCTTGTGCCTAGGTAAAGTGCATTGCAATAATCGATTTTGGAGAGAACTAAGGCTCTGGCAATAGAAGTACAGTAAGTGGTGGTGAGAAGTGGTCTACATGCATTGATTAGCTTGCGGGTGTAGGCTGTGGAGGAGGCTATGGATTTGTCTGGTCATAGTAAACGAAGAGTCAATAACCAGGTTACTCACCACAGTAACCACCTTACTCCTAGTCCATAGTCCCCTTTCCTCCATACTTATGGGACATCTCTCCATCCTGTGGGACGGGACCGGAGCACTTTTGTAAAAAGCACCTACAAATTTTGCAAAAATGTGTCCTCCTTCTCTTTCTTGCGCGGGGCCCGGCGCGCGGCGGTAACCCCTCCCACCTTGGCTCCGCCCCGTGCATCACCCATCAGTCCTTTTCTATCGCCAGGTCTAAGACCTATTAGCAATAACAGAGGAACCTTATTAGAGGAGACGGCGGGCGGGCGTATGTAGGAAAGGGGACAATGGACTATGAGTAAGGTGGTCACTACGGTGAGTAACCTGGTTATACTCCTACGTCCCGTCCCCTTTCCTCCATACTTATGGGAGATTCCCAAGCACTCCTTACAGGAACTACGGGTGGATGGAAATACCCCTTACTGAAACAGGTTCTTCAGCACAGCCTGACCAAACTGAGCATCAGCTCGTGAGCTCATGTCAAGACAATAATGCTTACAAAAAGCAGATGGGGAGGCCCAAGTAGCTGCCCTAGCGATGGACTCCCAGAGGACATATTTCTGAAAAGCAACCGTGGCTGCCTTGCCCCGCACCAGGTGTGCATGAATACCCTTAGGAGGATTCAGCCCTTGGACGGTGAAAGACTCCGTAATGCAGGCGGCGATCCAACGAGAAATAGTCGCCTTAGATGCCTGCTTACCCTGAGGGTTACCAAAAGTCACAAACAGTTGAAAAGAACTCCTAAGCTCAGATGTTCTATCCAGATAGAACTTAAGAGCCCTTCTGACATCGAGACAATGCAGAACCCTTTCTGCCTCTGAGGTAGGGTTCGGAAAAAAGACCGGCAGGGAGATCGGCTGCTTCAGATGGAATTCAGATACCACCTTCGGCAGGAAAGTAGGATTTGTCCGTAGGACTACCTTTCCTTGTGAAAGACCAAAAAGGGATAGTCCAACGACAAGGCCTGGAACTCACTCACCCGCCTTGCTGACGTAACGGCGACCAAAAAGGACACTTTCCAGGACAGGTACTTGAGGTCCACTGTGGCCATTGGCTCGGAAGGCTTATGACACAACGCCGTCAGGACTACACTTAGATCCCACGACGGGTGCGGACTACGAATTGGAGGATAGAGGCGTGTCAAGCCTGCAAAATGCCTCTTAAGCACTGGATTACACAGAGAGTAAGAGCATTGGTCCGTAGAGAGGTAAGCGGAAACGGCTGAAAGCTAAGTTCTGCACGACAGAACATGGAGACCCGACTCTGCTAAGAAGGATACAAAGGACAGCACCATGTCAATTGTAGCCCCCCCAAGGGTCCATCTGCTTGCTCAAACACAAATGAGAGAACCTGATCCATTTGCTTCTGTACTGGGACCTAGTCGAGGGTTTCATGGCTGCCTGGATAATACGCATGTTATCCACAGACAAGTTAAGATGTTCTAAAGACTTGAACTCAGGCACCATGCCGCCAAGCTGAGCGATTGTGGGGAGGGGTGCCACAGCTGCTGTTCCCCTTGATGAAGATGATCGGGGGTCACTGGTAACCTGATCGGCGGATATACCAACAGGTGTTGAAGTTCTGAGAACCAAAACCTCGTCGGCCACCACGGGACTATGAGTAGAAGGGAACAGTTCACTGAGTTCTTCAGCTTCCAAATTGCTCGATGAACTAGAGGCAGAGGCGGGAAGGCATAAGCTCTCATGTTGTGCCATGGAATCTCGAGAGCATCCCCCAGAGAGGAGGCTACCAGCCCCCCTCTCGAGGCATACTGCGGAAGCTTCTTGTTTACCGCCGTAGCGAAGAGGTCCACTTCTGGTGTGCCCCAATGCGAGAAAATCCATGAGAGGACCTCTGCCTTCAACTCCCACTCGTAGCTGACCACTGTCCGCCAGCTGAGTGCATCCGCTGTGACATTGAGCTGGCCCGGGATGTGCACTGCAAGCAGCCAAACACCATGAAGCACAGCCCACTCCCAAATCTGGATGGACAGGTCCACGAGAGGGGGAGACTTGGTTCCCCCTTGCTTGTTGATGTAATACATCGACACCACATTGTCCGTGCGTATGCGGACCACCTTGTTGGCTATGATCGGTCTGAACGCCCTGAGCGTTAGGAAGATCGCCATAAGCTCTAATTGATTTATGTGGAGGAGATTGTCCTGAGACGACCAGAGATCCGAGACCTGAAGAAGATCCAACGTCGCACCCCACCCCAGAAGGGAGGAGTCTGTCGTGATCGTCACCATAGGGGCTGGGTCCTGGAACCCCGCACCCACCGACAGGTTGTTGAGAGATGACCACCACTCCAGGTCAACTCTCATGGAAGCCCGAATTATTATCAACTTGGAATCCGGGTCCACAGCCTGATGCCAAGAACTCCGAAGAGCCATCTGAGTCCACCTCATCTTGAGACGAGCAAGAGGAAGAGCCAACGCGCACGAGGCCATGAGGCCCAGAAGCCTCGAACCACCAGGCCAACATGCTCTCCGACTGTGCAAACATCGGACACGTGGCTAACAGATCCGCCATTCTGTCCCCGATCAGGTACACTCTGCAGTCGATCGTGCTCCAGCGAAAACCCAGGAAAATCAAGTCCTACGAGACCGGCATGGAAGATTTCCGCCAGTTCACCGACAGCCCAAGATGGAACAGGAGCTGAAGGAGAGACTGAAGATTGCACGCTGCTTTCAACGGGCAAGGACTGCGTAAGAGCCAGTTGTCCAAATACGGATACACATGGATACCCTGCAGACGAAGATAGGCCGCAATCACCGACATCATCTTCGTGAAGACACGCGGCGCAGAGCTGAGGCCAAAAGGAAGCACTCGAAACTGGAAGTGCTCCTCTCCCAAAGAGAAACAGATATATCTCCTGTGTGAATTCCAAATCAGAATATGCATGTACGCATCCCGAAGATCCACCATGCTAAGCCAATCGCCCATCTGCAAGGAGGACCGTCTCTGGCCGGGCGTGATCATCTTGAATTTCTCTTGGGGCAGGAAAAGATTGAACTGGGAAAGGTCTAGGATGGTGCGCAGGCCAGCCTGGTTGGGATTGGGCACCGTAAACAGCCGGGAGTAGAAGCCCTCCCCTCGTTCCCCAAGGGGAACGGGTTCCACAGCTCTGAGGTCCAGAAGCTTCTGAACCTCGGCTTTGAGGGAGGGCGAACCCGACAGTTGAAAAGGAGGGTTGAAGGGTGGGGTAAGGGTAAGCGGAAGCCCACCCGAGCGACTGACAAGACCCATCTGTCTTCGGTGATGGTCTGCCACGCCTCCCAATGAGACGCAATGCGTCCTCCCACCGGGGTCTCATGCAAGCGCGGAGAACCCTCATTTTGTAGGTTTTTCGGTGGTGTTGCCACCTGAACCCGAGGAGGAGGCTGAGGAGCGGTAGAAAAACCGAGTCTGTTGTTGCTTTCGGCGGTTATTCCCCAAAGGGGTATCCACACTGCGAGATTTCCGGTCTAGGAAGCCGCTAAAGCCAGAGGAGGGTCGACTTTGCGACAACGGCCGCTGGGTTTTAAAAGGGGTTTTAACAAGGACCGACAAGGACTTAGCTGTCTGAGTGCTATCCTTCATCTTGGTCAGCTCTACATCTGTTGTAGAATGAAAGAGCTCCTTACCATCAAACGGAAGGTCCAACACCTTGTCCTGTACTTCCTTTGAGAATTTGGTGGCATGCAGCCACGCCTGTCGTGAGGTATCAACCCCCAGCATAAGGCCCCAAGCCGAGGTGTCTACTTGATGAGCCGCAGCCTCCAGGAGATCCTGAGCCAAGACCCTGGCGTCTGATAATCCTGCTTTAAAGTCTTCCAGCTTCTCGACCGGGATGAGCTCCTCAAACTCCGACAGACCTTTCCACATCTGCATATTAGCCCCCGCTAACACCAGTTCGGCATTGGCCTGCCGGAGCTGCAAGGCCGAGTTGGCGAAAAACTTCCTCCCAATGGAGTCGAGGAGTTTATCCTCCTTTCCCAGAACCTGAGTAGCCGTCGTAGAAGAGGATGCTGCAGGCCTGGACTGTAAAGTGGCCGCAGCCACCACTGTGGAGGAGGGGGGGCGGACAAGACGATAGGGCCACCTCTTCCGAAGAATGCAGCCTGTATCATGCATCAATTTTCTTATTGACGAAAAGTCCAGAGTGTGGCTTTTCCCAGACCCTGCAGACCTCGGCCAGAACGCCCTTCTGCAAGAACAGGCCGGTAAGCTCCAAAGGAGACAGGGTGAACGTCCCAGAAAGCACGCCCTCCTGCGGAGCGGTTGCCTCGGGCACCGGAACATCCAAGAAGCACATCATGTCCAGTATCCGGTCATGAAAGGCTCTAATAGAGTGGGGCAGGTCATCGTTGTCCTGATCGCCCTGCGCGTCATCCGACAGGTCAGGATCCTGCTGAACCGTGTCAGGCGCTGCCTTGTCCACGGGGGACAATGGAGGCAAGGGCGGAAGAGTAGGAGAAGGCACCGTAGGTAAAGGGGGCGCCGGCAGAACGACCAGAGGAACGGGTGGAGCCGGAGGCGCAGGTGGACATATTTCTCTGAAAAGCCCTTTGACATATTCTCTCATGGGGTCGGTACGCATAAGCGTCTGAAATTTGCCGAAAAAAAGGCTTCCTCCAAGGACTGTTTCGGAACCGGAGGAGACCTCTCATGAGGAGGATAATTCCAAGGACGTAACGGGGAAGGTTGCCACACCGGCCCATCTCCCGAAGTATCCACAAAAATCAAAGGCGCCGACCCCACAGGCAACGAAACATTGTGCGGAAGGGGCATCCGAGCATTCCAGTCATAGAATGGCCGAAAAGGATGTGCACAAGGAACTCTAGGTTCACCCCCAGAGCCAAGTCCTACACCTGAGGCCGATGGTGTAGTTGTAGGAGTAGCACCCAAAATGGTCGTGGCGGGAGCGGCCACCATTTTGTTATCACCTGAGGGGAACTGCGGCACGTGAGGAAGTGAGGCAGGGGACCCTGTCGATGGATCAGGGGTCTTAAGTTTAGCCTTAACTAAAGGAACCTCGGCAGAGCCGGTACTATGAGGCCTGGAATGTATCTGCGACATACCAACCACCAAATCAGCCTTCCCAGGAAGGACCTCGGCACTGCCGTTAAAAGAAGAATTTACCTTCTTTGCCCCCTCAAAAGATCTGGTGCCGCCGCAAGAGCGGGAAAGGTGAGAAACAACCTTCACCGATAAGGCCTTGCCAGGCCTCTCAGAAATGTTGGTAACTTTAGCCTCTGTACGAGGGACCTTGGACCCAGGACCGGTAACAGCCTTACTAGCGCGGGCCTCGAACATCCGTTCGGTAACACCAAGCCCTACCAAGGCCTCGGGGCGCACCCCGGTCTTATTTTTGAGGGAAGCCGATAGAGAGGCCTCAGAGCGAGCTCCGGTACCCCACGACTCAGTAGAACTGGGTTTACAAGCAGCCCCCACAGGAGGGGCCTCGGAGCGTACTCCGGTTTTCAGAGGCCCCTAACGGAGACCCTTGGAGAAAACTCCAGTAGAATTATTAGGCCCCATGGGCACCTCAGGGCAATCCCTGGTGACAGAGCGATCAACGCCCCTCCCGGCTCGGGAAGAACCCGGAAAGGTGTCTCCCGGCCGGGGTGCTTTGAAAAGTAAAGAACTTACCAGGCGCTTCTTCTTTTTGTCGATAAACTCTTGAAAATGCGAAGGGGGAGTTTGTCAGAACACCTCCTCCCACCGCTCCAACCGACATTGAAGAGCCCGGACCGAAAGGGAGTAACAGTAAAAACAGGAGTCCCAATGGTGATCCGGACCAAACACTCTAAACAAAGAGGATGGGGATCCACCCTCGCGAAGCGTCGGTGACACGATGAACAATCAGGAAAGTCTAGTTTGAACGACAGACAGACTAGCACACGATCACTAGCGACAGCCAGAGAGGAAAAAGGGAAGAAAATCTTCAGCAGATGCAAGTGCATCCAGTCCCGAACAAGAGGAGAAAAGGACTGATGGGCAATGCGTGGGGCAGAGCCAAGGTGGGCGGGGTTACGGCCGCGTACCGTGCCCTGCACAAGAAAGAGTGGAAGGACACATTTTTGCAACATTTTTGGATGCTTTTTACAAAAGTGCTCCGGTCCCGTCCCACAGGACGGAGAGATGTCCCATAAGTATGGAGGAAAGGGGAAGGGACGTAGGAGTATAGGTAGATACCTAAAGTTTTGACATCCTTGGATACTGTTATGTTGTTGCCGTCTATGTTGAAGGTTCAGTAATGTCCGCCAAGTTTGTTAAGTCTGGATTAGGAGCCTAATAGTAGTAGCTCGGTCTTGTCATCATTGATGCAAAGTCCATGTTTAGCCATCCAAGCTTGCATGATAAGGGAGATGCCATTGAGGGCTTTGGAGTCTTCAGTGTAGTCCCCAGTGATAGAGATGAGTATTTGGGTGTCATCTGCGTAGTTCATGTAGATGACACCCACTTGGTCAAGGTCATCGAACAGAGGTTTTGTAAACACGTTATAAAGTATAGGTGATACACAGGAGGTCTGGGGGACTCTGCATGTGACTGGAACAGGGTCGGCAGCGGCCGAGGGTGCAAAAACCCTCATGGATCTGTTATTTAGAAAGGATTGAATCAAGGCGTTTGCTTTGTCGGAGAAGTGGGCTGCTGATGTGAGGTGGTTGCACAGGACTTTATGGTTAACCAAGTCAAATGCAGCCAAGGTCTACATACATATGATAATAGTGAGCCAAGCATCATCCGCACTCCCTTTGATGCTGGTAGAGAAATCCAGGATTTTGGACATCTCGGTATTTAGGGTCAATGCCTCAAGTGAAGAGCAACTGAATTTAAGTGTGCACAAACCTGAGGTAGATGTGAGGGAAGGAGACTGAAACTGCTACCGTTTTGACTGGCAAGGCTTGCATCCAAATTATCAAGAAAGCTTGAGAAATAAACTGTTTGAGAAGACCAATCATAAATTTCAAAAGTGGCCCTGGAAAACATGTGACCCAAGTGGATCCCAAGATACTTGCTGGATTTCCTCAAACACAATGTATACTAGGCAATGCAAATTGCACCCTATCATCAGAATGGAGGATGTACTCAAAATTGACAAGCTAGCAGAACTAGCAGGGTCTGTGGCAGGGGCTAAAGCTCATGACCAGCTCGTCAGAGTCCAGTCTAAGAAGAGGTCGGTCAGAACATATACTGTTCTGGCTAAAGCCCAGAGTTCCATCAAAACATTATTTGCCTCTCGATTTTTCAGCGGGCCAATCATGGTAAAAATCATTCCGCTGGCAGATATAGGGGGATGACTGGTGTCAGGGTGGTCAGGCACCCAAGAGGGATTCTGCTATTGCCCTGCCATTACTCTGAAATGATGGCAGGGCAATAGCAGAATAAGGTCTTCACATTGAGAAGTTGTGGTGACGTGGTACTGGCAGCACAGGTCCAGCTGAAGAGGATTAAAGAGGATTAAATAGACAACCAGTTATCATTACAGCTGAGAAAATCAGATAAATATTCCTCTGGTAGGTGGGTCAAATAGCTAAATTTGTGAAACAATGGGAGTACAATACAGGTGATGCCCGGATTGCAGACGATTCAGTGTTCGTCACCTAGACTTGTATGAAATCCCTTTCTAAGCAAAGCCAGCTACCTTCTCCCTAGAGGAAGAAATGTTGTTGAACAAAGGTGACTGAACTTGCAAGGAAACACAGAGGCACTCCCCAAGGGATTTGAAAGTATCCGGTTTGTAGTACCCAGGAAACAGAAATAAGTCTGACGAGGTTAATAGTTTACGGACATTTTAAGATGGAAAAAATCCATCTTCTCGTGTGTATGTTGCAACAAGATTGGATGACATCTGGAAATGCTCAATGCCGATTTGACAATTCAGAAAAAAAGGTTTCTTCAATTTGTATCAAATGCTTAGTTCTGGGAATTCTCGGTTTCATTCCTTCAATCTTTCAGCCACAATCTGGTGCTTCAGTCTTGGAGCCAGTGTTTTCTTTCTACTCATCACAACGAGTGTGGATGACAGTCTATCTGGACAACATGAATGTTATGACTCCAGAGCAGCCAGTGTTGAAAGACTACAATTCTTAGCTTTTTCATTACTTCAAGATGTAGGTTTCCCGATCAACTGAAGGAAATCGGAACTGGCTCTGGCAAGGCAGATGGAGTAACTAGGTATTATGGCGGATATAGTAAAGAGATCAGATGAGTCTGCAGCAAGGCAAGCACCAATGGGGAAGATCAGAGCTGCTTTTAGGAAGGGGAGGCACTCACTGAGAACCTGCACATTTTGTGGGGCTTCTGGTCATTTCAATTAAAACAATCTTCCCAGAGACATTGCATTATCGAGCTCTTCAGAGGTTGAGGATCAAGCACTTGCACAGAATGCTCAAATACATGCACGTAGTATCTTTAGAGGCAGAGGTTCCATCAGAGGTTTAGGGATTTCTCAATCATATCGAAGTCTGAAATGGGAGAGCTATCTTGGTCCAGCTATGAACTTGGGCACAAGCTACCGACAGATCTTGATGTGAGCGGGTCAGGCTGGGGAGCCCTTTGGAGAGCAAGCAGTCCAAGTAGAAACCTCCAATGCAAAAAAAACCAACAAATAAACAGCTTGGAATTACTGGTGTGTTCCTTCCCAATTAAATCCCCATGTCTGAGACAGTGCAGCATTGCATACTGCTGAAGAGGTAAAATGTCTCAGCAGTGTGCTACAACTACCTAGGAAGGATGTAGCCCTGGTTGATGGTGGAGTTCACCCAGGACTTTCAGATTTCAGTCACAGCACAATACCTACTTCTCTTATCCAACATAATGGCATAGTTGACTCCTGGTACTGGAGGATTTTCATCAATTGGATGCTGAAATGAGAAGTGTTTAACATACAGATGCAGTAAGATAGACATTTTCACCAGAAGTCATTTCTCAACTTCGCTTTTCCTTCAGTTGGAAACTGGAGTCTGTCTGCAGTAGCCTCAGACAGTTTCTTGGGATGTAGTATGCTATCCTCGCCGTTCTTGATGGCTCAGGTGTGGAGAACATAAGTGATTTGTGTCCTCAGTACACCCATTTAGCATAAACCACAAGTTACGTACATGTAACTCCTGTCCTCCAGCATGGGATTCACATGCTCAATAATATTCCCCCGTCGCCGGGCTCAGAATCCTTGGTAAATTAGCTTTAAACTGAAACTGCTCCTCTATAGCCTATCAGTGTTCCTTGAGTCATACTGCCTCCAGCCAATGACACTTGTCCTACTAAATTCCACATTCAGATTTGGTCGCGCAAGTATGAACCAAGAGCCAGGGAGGGTTTGCATGTGAATCCATGCGTGGAGTCTTGGATGGATTCATATGCTTATGAATACCACAGAAGATGGCAAGGCTCACAGAAACAATACACTTACCCCTGGAGCAGACACACTTCAAACAAACATTGCTTAGCCGACCTGGGACGCCACCCTGGAATCCCTGTCAACACAGTAGAATTTCATGAAGGTATGGGTCGACTTCCACGTAGCACCCTTGCAGATGTCGAGCAGGGGAACACCAGAGAGAAACGCTAGCATCACTGCAATGGCTTAGGTGGAGTGGGCTCTCAGCCAGCCTGAAAGCTGTCTGTTGGCCAGACGATGGCAATGCATGCTACAGCCGGAGAGCCACCTGGAGATGTAAGCCCAAGAAAGAGACTTCCCGTGTCCCACAGGTCCAGAATTGATGAAAAGCTGGGACATCTTCTGAAAGTCTTTCACGCGTGCCACATAGAACTTCAGGGCATGAAGAATGTCCAGCAAATGCAATGCCCTTTCAGCAGGCAAAGACAGGTTTGTGAAGACAAGTGGTAGAACCAAAGTCTCGTTGAGATGAAAGTCCAATGGAACCATCGGCATGAAGGTATGATACGTTCGCAGAACCACTTTAGTAACGTGGAAGGGCAAATACTGCTGCTTACAGGAGAGGGCTTGTATCTCCCCAGACCCGCCTGACCAAGGGGATAGCCACCAGGAAGGCGGTCTTCCACCACAGAAACATTAAAGGGGCATGATGCATTGGTTCAAACAGAGGCCCGATGCATTGGTTCAAACAGAGGCCCTATTAGCTTAGACAGGACATTCAGTTCCCAAGCCGGTGCGGGAGCCTTCACTAGTGGGAAAGTCCTGAAGTGACCCCTGAGGAACTCCTTAACAAGCCTGTGCACCCACAGGGAGCCTGTGTGTACCAGGATATGGTGGACCTTGTTAGAGGCATGGGCAAGACCAGACTTGGCCAGCGAGAGCAGGTATGCGTGGAGCTGCAGAGCATTTACGCACAGTGGCACAATTGTCTGCCCCAGACACCACACTGCAGCGCTTCCACTTGTGGCTGCAGCAAGTCAATGCAGAGGGAGTCCTGGCCTTGGCCAGGATCTTTTTGCATTCCAAGGGCAGCGAATAGTGTGCATATTCTAAGACGGCAGGAGCCTTGCTGTGGGGCTACGTGAGGCTGGGTCGTGGTGCAGGATTGATCCTCCTCCTCTGGGGAGGAGCTCGGGAAGAGGAGGCAGTTGGATGGCAGGAACCACTGACAGATAGAGAAGGTCCAAGTACCAGATCTGCAGGCGCAAGGAGGATCATCCTGCTGTGCAATGTCCCAGTATGTTCATCACACATAGCAGAAGCGGAATTGACAGGAAGGCATTCAGGAAGAGTCCCTCCCAGAGGAACAAGAAGGCAGCCCAGACACTCCTCGGCTGAGGATATCTGCTGGCAAACTTCTGACACTTGGAGTAGGCATCCACCGCTAAGAGGTCAATCTGAACAAGACCCCACTCACTGAAGAGGCGCAACACTTGCACTTGCTTGAGCTCCCATTCGTGGCAGGACCTTAACTCCCTGCTGAGAGAGTCCACGCTGGTGTTCTGGAGGCCTGCCAGGTGAAACAGGACAAGAAACATGCATTGAAGAATGTCCCAGTGCCATAGAGACTGTGCTTCCAGGGAGATAGCGGGAGAATGTGTCCTGCACGGTTTTCTGATGTAAAACATGGTGGAGGTATTGTCAGTGAAGATCCGCACCACCTTTCACTGCAGCTTTGTGGGTTTCCCAACTCTCCAAAGAGGTGTCGGTCGGGACTGTCACATGGTACGGAGGGATCACGAAAGAAACCAATTGCGTGAAGTGTGGCTGAATCGACTACCATTGGAGAGGTTGACCAAATGCCTGATTGAGGGTGATCTTGTCTGTCGATGTGCCAGTTACCTGCTGCCATTAGGCAGTCAGGAATTCGTTGAGGGGTTGAATTTGGAGCCTGCAAAAGGGAACCAGATGGATGCAGGAAGACGACATCCCCCGCAGAGATTTCATGGACCGGGCTGTTGCAACAGAGGCTTTCGACAACTACTGGACCTTTTCCAGGATGGCCTTCACTTTCTCTTCTGAGAGTGTCACCAGACCAAATACTGTGTTGACATGGGGACCCAGGAACAGTGCATTCTGAGATGGCACTACCCAGGACTTTGGATAGTAGATCGAGAATCCTAACAAAGTCAGATGGTCTCTGCTGTGTGCTGGGTTGCCAGTGCGTGGGAGCGGGACCGGGTAGACGTTGATTCCCTTGCAGCATAGATGCACTGCTAGTATGGCCAAGTATTTGTTGAAAACCCTCAGAGCTGACTTCAGGTCGAATGGAAGGGGCCTTGAATTGGTAATACTGCCAGTGGATGATAAAATGCAGGAACTTCCAGTTTTCACGATGAATGGGGTTGTGGAATACATGACCTCCAGGTCGAGAGTTGCCAGAAAATCGCCTTCATCCAGCAGGTTGAGCATGTGCTGCAACGTGACGCACCCTGAACTTTTGGGATTTTACAAACTTGTTGAGGTGTCACAAGTCTAGGATTGATCGCCTCCCTCCTGACTTTTTCCTCACCAGAAAGTATCTGGAGTATATGAAGCCCCAGAGGTGCTGAGGGACTGGTTCTATTGCCCCTTTGCATAGCATGGTTTGAACCTCATGCAGCAGCTGGGCCATGTGTAGTTCTTGTTGCAAGACAGGAGGAATGTGGGGGCACAGGTCTTGAAATTCTAAAGTGTGCCCCTGCTGAAGAACATCCAGCACCCATTTGTCTGTGGAGATCTTTTGTCACTGATTGATAAAGTTTAATAGTGGGCCTCCCACTGGGGTGTGAAAGTGGGGGCACGAGTCCTGGTCCGGTTCAAGCCTGCTTGGGCATCTGCCTCCTGGATGGGGGTGACAATGCTGGGTGCCACTGCCGTAGGCCTGGGAGCAACCCCTGCAAGTCCCCTGGGTGGTGGAACGGGAGAGCTGAGCATAGGGTGTGGTGTATGCCTTGGACAATATGGAGACTCTCCCCTTTGGGGAATCAAGTGAACATCTTTGTTGCAGGGTCCCCAGAGACCGTGACGACTCCGTGTGAGTCTTGATGGCTTGGAGGGCGTCACCGACCACTTTCCCAATTAAGTTTTCCCCATCAAACGGCATGTCGATGGCTTTCGTCTGTATGTCTATGCAGAAATTAGTTGTCTTTATCCCACCTTGGCGTCGGAGAGCCACACCATTGCTCCTCCTTGCAGGAGCCTGAATCCGCTAAGTCGAGTGCGACAGTGATGGTGTGGTCTAAAGCTACTTCTAACAGGAATAGGACCAAGGCTTAGGACTTTTTGTCATCAGGGAGGAAGTCAAGGGTGAGCTCCAACTGAACTAAAGCTCCCTGTCGTAACTGGACAAAATTGAGGGGGCATTGGACGCATTGATGATCAGGGTTGCTGTGGTATTGATACAGTTAACAGCAGCATCAAGCTTCTTGCCTTCCTGGTCTGGAGGCACCATGGACGATTTAGAGGGGTTGGCTGACCTCTTCCTGGGAGCGGCTGACAGCATGTCCGGCAGAGGCAGTGACTTGAAGCACCTGGGAGCCGAATCTGGAACCCAGTATTTCTTCTCCAGCCAGTCACGCGTGGTATTTGGAGCCTTCATGACTGCCAATCCATACTCCCATATGTCATTCAACAAGTGACAAGGAACAAGTTACTTACCTGTAACTGTTGTTCTCCAGCATGGGTCTGGCATGGATTCACATGCTCATGAATATTCCCCGTCAGGCTGGGAATCCTCGGTAAAGAAAAACCAGTATCAGTTTCGTTTCTGATCTGTCTTTCGTAGTAATAACCAATCACTGGTCTCTGCGTCATACTGACCACAGCCAATGACTGCCCTCTACCTAAGCACCGCCTCTGGCAGCCATCTTCAGATTTGGAAGCACGTGAAGTGGCAGTATGACCAAGTGAAGAGCCGCAGAGGGGTAGGCGGGAGGGTTCGCATGTGAATCCATGCCAGACCCATGCTGGAGAACAACAGTTACAGGTAAGTAACTTGTTCCTTCTCCAGCATGGGGTCTGGCATGGATTCACATGCTCATGAATAAAGAATACATAGCAGTACACACATGCACAACCACGGGAGGTGGCAAAGGCTCAACATTAAGCATTGCATCAAACTCAACATTAAGCATCTTACCTCCACACCAGGCTCACCTCAGGCGAACAGGTTGCGCAGCACTGCTTGGCCGACCCTGGACTCCTCCCTGGAATCCCGATCGACGCAGTAGAACTTCGTGAAGGTGTGCGTCGACCTCCACGTAGCAGCCCTGCATATGTCCAGCTGGGGCACACCAGAAAGGAACGCCGTGGTAGCTGCGATCGCTCTGGTGGAATGGGCTCTCGGACGGCCGGGCAGCGGTCGGTTTGCCAACCGATGACAGTACATGATACAGCCGGAGAGCCATCTGGAAATGGAAGCCTTCGAGAGAGCCTTCCCCTGATTGACAGGTCCAAAGTTCACAAAGAGTTGTGACGTCTTCCGAAAACACTTCGTGCGGTCCACGTAGAACTTCAGCGCTCTAGCCACATCCAGCGAGTGCAAAGTCCTTTCAGCCGGTGACGAAGGCGACGGGAAGAATACAGGCAACACCAAGGGTTCGTTGAGATGGAAGTCCGACGGTACCTTGGGCATGAAGGAGGGGTGCGTCCTGAGCACTACCCTCGTGTCGTGAAAAGTCAAGTACGGGGCCTTGCAGGAAAGGGCCTGGATCTCTCCCACCCGTCGTGCGGAGGTGATGGCCACAAGAAACGCTGTTTTCCACGACAGAAACTTCAACGGGGCCGAGTGCAGAGGCTCGAACGGAGGTCCCATGAGCTTGGTCAGCACCACGTTGAGCTCCCACGCCGGGGCCGGAGCCTTCACCGGCGGGAACGATCTGAACAGTCCCTTCATGAACTCTTTCACCAGACGATGAGACCACAAGGACGTCCGCCCCGTGGTTCTGGTGTATCGGGAGATCGCAGCAAGATGAATCTTGATGGACGCGTGTGCCAGTCCAGCTTTGGCCAGCGTCAGCAGGTACGGCAGAACTTGGGGAGCCGTAATCCGTAGAGGGTTAATCTTCTGTGCGTGGCACCAGACAGAGAACCTCTTCCATTTGTGTCCGTAGCATTTAAGGGTCGAGGACGCCCTGGCCTTTGCAAGAACCTCTCTGCAGTCGGCCGGTATGTCGTATCCTCCAAACTCTAGCGCTGCAGGAGCCAGGCCTGCAAGTTCAGCGATTTCGGGTCGTGGTGGAGGATGGCGCCTCCTTCCCTGGAGAGCAGATCCGCGTCCACCGGCAGCTTGATTGGCGGGGACGCTGACAAGTCCAGAAGGTCCGGGAACCATATCTGCCTCGGCCACGCAGGTGCGACGAGGATCATCCTGCACCGTGACCTCTTGAGCTGGTTGACGAGCCGGATTAGCAGTGGCAAAGGAGGGAACGCGTAGAGGAACAGGCCCTCCCAGGGGAACGAGAAAGCATCGCCCATGCTCCTCGCCTGGGGAAACCTGCTGGCGAACCTCCGGCACTTGGAGTTCGTCGCCGTCGCGAACAGGTCGATCTGGGGTGTGCCCCACCGTCGGAAGAGGCGATCCACTAGATCCTGCCGTAGTTCCCACTCGTGGCACAAGCGCAGCTCCCTGCTGAGTGAGTCGGCGATGGTGTTTTTTATCCCTGCCAGATGAAACGGCACCAGAAACATCCCTTGGGCGACTGCCCAATGCCACAGGTCCTGCGCCTCCTTGGACAGTGCTGGGGACCTGGTTCCGCCCTGTTTTCTGATGTAAAACATGGTGGTGGTGTTGTCGGTGAAGATCCTCACCACCTTGCCCTTGAGGGACGGAAGGAAGGACCTGAGGGCCCAAAACACTGCACGGAGCTCCAGGACGTTGATATGTAAGGATTTCTCCGTCGGGAGCCAAAGGCCCCTTGCGTGCAGATTTTCGGTGTGCGCTCCCCACCCTTCCAGGGAGGCATCCGTGGTCACTGTCTCCTGGTGGGCTGGGGTCTGGAAGTCTATGCCCGCCGTCAGATGCGCGCGGGTGCCCCACCACCGGATCGCTCGTCGGAAACTCTCGTCGAGTGTGATCCTTTCCTCGAAGCTGCCCGTCGTTTGGATCCAGCGCGCGTCCAGGAACTCCTGCAACGGGCGCATCCGTAGCCTGCACATGGGAATGAGGTAGATGCAGGAAGACATCATTCCGAGGAGGGACTTGATGGACCTCACCTTGGCCGCGTCGGCCACCAACATCCGCTGCACCTTGCCCAGGATGGTCCTGGTCCTCTCCTCCGACGGGGAGGCCAGAAGGGACACTGTGTTGAGCCTCGCTCCCAGAAACAGAGTGTCTTGCGCGGGTACCAGGTGGGATTTGGCGTAGTTCACGGAGAATCCCAGGTCCGTGAGAAGTTGGACGGTCCTTGCCGTGTGAACCACGGCGAGCTCCCTTGTCTTGGCTCGGATGAGCCAGTCGTCCAGGTAGGGGTAGACGTGGATCCCTTCGCGGCGCAGCTGAGCCGCCACCGGTGCGAGGCTCTTGGTGAACACCCTGGGTGCCGACCGTAGACCGAAGGGGAGGGCTTTGAACTGGTAATGCCGCCCTTGGACCACAAACCTGAGGAATTTTCGGTGCACCTTCAAGATGGGAATATGGAAGTAGGCATCCTCCAAATCCAACGACGACAGGAAGTCTCCTTCCTCCAGCTGACCCAGGACGTGCTGGAGGGTGACCATCCGGAACTTTTGCGCCTTGATGAACTTGTTCAGACGTCGCAGGTCCAGGATGGGGCGCCATCCCCCCGTCTTCTTCTTCACGAGGAAGTATCTCGAGTAGACTCCGGAGCCCCGAAGCCTCTTTGGGACGAGTTCGATGGCGCCCTTCTTGAGCATCGCCTTCACCTCCAGGAGAAGTTGAGGGACGTGAAGTTCTTTCCTGGCCACGGGGGGAACGCGCGGACACTTTCTTTGAAACTCGAGCACGTGACCCCGGGCCAAGGCGTCCAGCACCCAACGGTCGGTGGAGATGGACTCCCACACGCTGACGAAGCTCGCCAGCCGGCCTCCCACCGGGGTGCTTCGGTGGGGGCCCGACCCCCCAGCCGGTTCAATCCTGCTTCGACGAGGCTTTAGCGCCTTGTCCTTGGCGACGACGGCGGGGTCCGCCAGGCTTGCCTCGTCCTCTGTAGGCCTCCTGAGATGACGAGCGGGCCGCTTGACGGTAGGAGGAGAAACCGCCGCCGGACGCTTTGGAGGCGCCCTTGCCTCCGCTGCTCCGAAAGGGCGTCCGTCGTTGTTGCAGAACTCCAAGGGCCCGGGCCGTCTCGGTGTCCGCTTTAATGGCCTGAAGGGAATCGTCCACCGTTTTCCCAAACAGGTTGTTCCCATCGAAGGGCATGTCCAGGACTCTGGTCTGAACGTCTTGACGGAAGTCCGTAGCCTTGAGCCATCCACGCCGCCTAAGGCAAACGCCGTTGCCCAACTGGCGGAACCCAGTGTCGGCGATGTCCGTCGCAACGGTAATGGCGTGGTCCGAAGCCACCTCACCTTCCTGCAGGATCTCCAGTGCCTCTGCCCTCTTGTCGTCCGGCAAGAAGTCCAGCAGGGGAGCCAGTTTGTACCAGAGCTCCCTGTCGTATCGGGCCACGATAGCCAAGGCGTTGGCAGCTTTAATCGTCGTCGCTGCAGACGAGATGACTCTGCGTCCCATAGCGTCCAATTTCTTTCCCTCGCCGTCCGGTGGGGAAGTCGATGTGGAGGCCGCACCCCCCCCCGCTTTTTTCCTGGCCGCCGCGGAGACGACGGAGTCCGGAGTAGGCTGCGCCCAGAGGCACAGGGGGGCCGTGTCCGGGACCCAGTACTTTTTCTCGTACCGGTCTCTTCTAGCTGGCGTCGTGGACGGGTTCTTGAGGAGGGCGAGGCCCTCATCACAAATGTCGTCCAATAGAGGCACCGCGAGGACCGTCTTCCTCTTGGCCTCGCGCCGCTGATAAAGGAAACCTTCCTTCTTCTTCTCCTCAGGGCAGAGTTGGAAAAGCTCGGATGCCCTGGCGATCATTGAGGGGAACGATCCAATCTCGTCGGGCGGAGAAGCCCTGGTGGGAGGCGACGACGGTACATCCTCGTCGTATACCTCGTCGTCCGTACCCGTCGCTGCCGTGTCAGTCCCCGTATCATCCCCTCGGGTGGACGGGGAGGAGGGCTGGAAGGGGCGCGACGGCTGAAAAGGAGGTGGAGGGTGGATCCTTCTTTTCTTGGTAGGGGGAACACCAGAAGGTCCCGGTTCTGGGTCCCCCGACGGGAGAGGTTCCGTCGGCAACGGTAGTCTCGTCCTTATCTCAGAGCATAAGGACTGTATAGCCAACAAAATGGCCGCCGAGTTGTCTCGCGGCGCTGGCAGAGGGGAATCCGACGGGCGATCAGGGGCCCCGTCGGTACCCTTGACGATGTCGTCACCTGCGTCGGGATCCATCCCGACGGGCCGGTCTTCTTCCACGCCGAGGCCGTGGCTTAAGACCTCGACCAGCTCCTCCTCCGAGGTTGAGGCCGAATCTACGCCGACGCCCTGCCCCCCCTTTTTCTTCCCCACGGGGGATTTCACGGGGGTCCTATCGATGGGCACAAAAGAGGACTCCCTCCGAGGTGGCAGGGAGACTCTGAGCCCCGAGGTCGCCACCACTGGTGTAGCCTCCACAGGCTGAGCCAGGGCCGCCGCGACAGTTTCGATAGAGGGCTTGGCCGGATGGATTAAGGCCTTCACCACCTTAGGTGCGCTCACCGCCTTATCCTTGAGGGGGGGACACTGCCTCGCTCCCCCTCCGCCTTCGAGCTCGACCGGGGCCTCTCCAGGAGCTTCGCCGGGTGCTCGGCCTTCCTCTTACCCGACCCAGAGCGTTGGCTCGTGGTTGATGGTGCCGGGGAGGGTGCGCCCTGCCTGGCGCCCGTAGAGCCCGACCGTTCGGCGCTCCCGGTGCCAGCGGACTCGCGGTGCTTGGCCTTATGTTGGACCCCCGTCGCCGGGGCGTCCTCAAAGGTCTTAGAAGACCGCTCGGATTTCTTCCTCTTCTTCTCGCCGGACGGGCTCTTCCCTTCTAGCCAGTTGGCGAGACGTTGATGGCGGTCCTTCATGGTCCGCTCCGACATGTTGCCGCAAAACGCACAGTTCTTCTCCACGTGCGTCTTGTCCTCATGTAGGCAGTAAAGACAAAAAGAGTGTTCGTCCTCCTTGAAGACGTTCTGCAGCTGGCATCCAGGCCAGACCCTGAACAGCTTTCCGGGCGTTGAGCTTCCCTTCTCCTGGGCCATGGCCGGGCCTGAGAAACTTCTGGAGTCCTCCAAAAGCGTAGCTCGACGAAATCTTCACCCTTGAGGGGCGCAGACGAATCCGAAACGGGTCCCCGTTGATCGGATGGAGAGTCGGTGGAGCTTGAGGCTCTTTTGACCGAAAAAACGAAGTTTTTGAGAAAAAACGTGAAAAAATAGCACTAACGCTCGAGAGCAATAGCACGAGGATCCCAACACATGAACGTGCGGTAAAAATCTGAAGATGGCTGCCAGAGGCGGTGCTTAGGTAGAGGGCAGTCATTGGCTGTGGTCAGTATGACGCAGAGACCAGTGATTGGTTATTACTACGAAAGACAGATCAGAAACGAAACTGATACTGGTTTTTCTTTACCGAGGATTCCCAGCCTGACGACGGGGAATATTCATGAGCATGTGAATCCATGCCAGACCTCATGCTGGAGAATACAATGGTCTTCTTACCGGATTCCTGCAGCTGAAAAAGGAATCCCTCGATTTTCTCTTCTGGCACCAGGTTGAAGAGTCTATATCATGGAGTGAAAGGAGCCAGTTTCGGCTGGGGGAGAGGCTATGGTAGGCTCATCATCATCGGGGGGCCGGCCAGGAGGTTCTCCATCTACAGGAAAGTAATCAAAATTATCAGTGTGAGTAATGTGCCAGTGTGAACTGGCTCTTCCGTCACACGTGGCAGGGCCCCATCACTGGCTGAAGGGTAGCATGTGCCTTATGTGCCAATAATGTAAAGACACTGGGCCTCATTACAAGTACTCCGGTCCGGAATTAACACTGCCGGTAAAACCATACGGGCACCGTTTCCATGTCCGCGCAATCATGACCCGCGGCCCCGGTAATAGCACCACCCTAAACCGCCACCGCGGAAATAGGGTTCCCGTTAAGTCCGTCTGCACGGAAACCCCTCCGTTACCGTCAACACGAAACACTGCGAGCATCACAACTAGCGCGGACACGGAAATACCGGCAAGAAAATGGCGGAAATACCGTGATCACGGTGGCGGAACCGCCGCCACCGCGAACATGGCGTTATACACTGCCTGCTGAACTGAATCAGGGCACAGGTGCACCAAATCAGCCCAGCTGGACCTAGCAGCCCACTGGGAGCCTACAAAAGGGCCACACCCAGCCCAACACAACACAGAACCATGCAGGCAGCAGGTCTAGTAGCACTGGGACTGGGCCTACTCAACCAACAGGCAGCACTGCACATGGTGGCAGTAATGGCGCAGAGGAGGAGGCGTAGGCGGAGGAGGCGCAGGCGGCAACCAGCCAACCCTGCAGCTATGGCAAACCCCATTGCCCAGCCAGCCCGACCCCGCCGCCAGCCACCAATACCACGCATCAGGGCCTCACCCTGGAACCTCACCCCAGGACAGATCCACACCCTATACCGGCTGGACCGTGCAACAATCCTGCACATCACCGCCATGATTGAGGACAACATCAGCAGCCTAATTGACACCCCCACCGCCATCCCCCCCCTCTTGAAGGTTGTCTCAGTTCTGCATTTCCTTGGCACTGGGACCTATCAACACACGGTTGGTGAGCTGCACGGCATATCACAACCGTGTTTCTCAAAAATCCTGGTACAGGTACTGGATGCCCTGTTGCGCCATGTGTCGGAACACATAGCCCTACCCCGCACCCTCCCCGAGGTCATTGCCACCAAGTTGGCCTTCCATGCCATAGCAGGCATGCCAAATTGCATAGGCGCAGTTGACTGCACCCACGTCGAGCTGACAGTTCCACATGCAATTGAGGCCGTGTTCCGCAATAGGAAACAGTATCACTCTTTGAATGTCCAGATGGTTTGTGATGCCATGCAACTGATTACACACTGCTGCGCACGTTTCCCAGGCTCATCACATGACTCAATGGTACTGCGGAATTCCACGTTGCCACGGTACATGGAACGCTATGCCGGACAAAGCACATGGCTATTGGATGAGTACAGCTGACGATGCTACAACCCTGTCGGAGTGGTGTGTGTGTGTCCAGGCCAATGAGCATTGTGAGTGTGCCGCTGTGACCGCACATGCATCACCCCCCTTCCATCTACCAAATACACAGCAGATGCCAAACATCATGTAGGAAGACATGACAGGGCACCACAATGTGCCCGTGCACACGCTGCCACAGCCAATCCCGTCACTGTCCCATGAACCCCGTGCCACTGCAGACACCCACCCTCAATTGAAACACTGCCCCAAAAAGCATGAGAGGCGTGTAAATGAGACAACGTGTATTTACTACTTCCGTACAGTGGAGTCACTCTGCCATGTGTGGACAGCACTGCACCATGACATGCACACAATCAAATGTCACCCGCAGGCCACAGTAAACATGCAAGTTAATGTGTAGGCCCATATGCAGTCAGCGACATACCTCGTGATGCCCAAGACATACCTCCATACACTGCATGGTACATATGCATGAATGAATGATGATACACAAATGCACAGCAGCAGATGAGGACATGATGCCACAAACACTGACATGTTCCCCCATCTACATCCCATGTAGGTGATGCGGGATATGCACTCACGCCATGGATGATGACACCTGTACGGAGACCAAGGAACAGGCATAAAGAGGCATACAATAGGGCACATATCCGCACACGTGGAATGATTGAGAGGACATTTGGACTGCTGAAGGCCCGTTTCCGCTGTCTGAGCAGATCTGGCGGATCACTGCTGTACAGCCCAGTGAAGACGGGCAAAATCACGCTCGTATGTGCCATGCTGCACAATATATGCCTGCACAGGAACATCCCAATGCCACCAGACGCAGATGCAGGGGATGGGGATGGGGATGGGGATGGAGATGGGGATGGGACCGCCTCCCCCTTGGGGTCCACATGATGGCCAGAGAGCACGGGATGCCCTGATTCGCATTTACTTTTGAGTCACAGCACATTCACAGAAATGCACAAACATGGTGACGACAATGAATTAATAGTTGCACTGCAAAATAAATGATCAATGTCCACACATGTATGTCTTGATTTGAAATGGTGATGTATTGATGTAATAACAACAGGGAAGAAGGTGCATTGGTTAGGGAAGCTGTACACCCGGGGCCACCCACCACCCAAACGTGCCCACCCCCACCCAGAGCCCATTGTCCAAACCCCCAAAACTACCTACCCCACCACCCAAACGTGCCCACCCCTCTCACACCCTTGTAGTCCACATGTGTCCTGCACTGCCCCACACACATGCCATCACTTCCGTGTGCGCTTCTGTGCCTGTGCAACCTTGCCCGAAGGACCCGTTAGCCTACTCGAGCGCCTCCTTGGACTGGCAGTAGTGGAGCTGGATGGGGTGGTAGTGTTTGATGGGCCAGAATCTGGGATTGAGGCCATCCGTGCCAGATTTGCCTGTTGGCCAACCAACATGGCCTCTACAAGCCTGGAGGTGTGGTCGTTGCCCTCCCGCACATGGCGTGCAAGGGTCACTATGGTGCTCGCAAAGCGTCCAATGGACCTCGACAGGCGACGCACTGAGGCGCTGTAGCTCTCCCTCTGCAGCCTGGATTCCTCTAGCTGCCTCTCCACCAGCTGGGTGAGGGTAGCCTGCTGGTCCTCCATCCGCTGCATGCGGGCATTCAGTTCGGCCATGGATGGGGTGGGCGACCTCATGGGACTCCCCAGTGAAGTGGGGCTGAACCCCAGCTCATGGAAGGAGCCCAGGTCTTCCAATGTGGCCATCTCCCCCTGTGGCCCCGTTTCCGAGTGCTCTTGCGGGGCACTGTTATCACTGCAGGCCGCCCCTTCTGCAGTGCTGCTGCCTTCGGTGTTGTGTTGGGTGGCCATGATAGGTTCCCGTGGCACCTGTCTAGACTCAGCCAGTGTGGAGACGGTGGGGATGTCGGTGGTGGTGGTGTGCCGCACATCTGTAGTGGCTGGTAATGTGGCCAGAGGTGCAGAACTGCCGGCAGCATCCTCCTGTGTGGTGGCGGTGGCTAGTGTACTTGCCGATGCAGATTGGCTGGCCTGTTGTGCAGTATCACTGTCACTTGAAACGGCTGCGGGGACACAAAGGGCATGCAATTAGTGTTGTTGTGGTGGCAGATGGGTGCATCACATGCGTCATTGAGATTGTACATTGAATAGTGTTAGTCACATGCATCTGATTGCTGGTGTCTGCCTTCAGTGATATTGGTTGCCATACGGATCATGATGGGTCCTTTGGCCCACACATGCACTGCCTGGGGGGGGGGTTGTTAATGGGTCCTTTGGCCCACACATGCACTGCCTGGGGGGGGGTTGTTAATGGGTCCTTTGGCCCACACATGCACTGCCTGGGGGGGGGGGGGGTTGTTAATGGGTCCTTTGGCCCAGTACTCACAACTGCATATTTACATGTGGCATTCATGTTTGGGCACTTACCGGCATCTGCAGGTGGGCTCACTCCTGCCTCAGCCTGCCCGATCCCATGGATTCCCTCTAGGTGGAGGACGCTGCTGCAACGCTCCTCCCATGCTTGCAGCCTCAGTGGGGAAGGGGGTCCTCCGCCTGTCCCACTGCTGCGTTGGCGGTGCATGGAAATGAGGTTGCGTACCCTCAGCCTCAGGTCGTCCCAACGCTTGTGGCAGTCCCTCACGCTCCTCACTGCCACGCCCACGGCCGTGCACTTGCGTGCAGCTTCGGCCCACACCTCCTTCCTCCGCTGCTGTGTGGCACGCCGTTGGTCGGCACTGAACAGCATCTCAGCATTGTCCACAATGTGCTCCACCAAGACGGTTAGCTCCGCCTCGCTGAAGCGCTGTTTGCGCTGCCTCTGAGCAGGAATCCTGGCAGACATGCTGGTGGTCCCTTTTGGCTTCTCAGAGTTAGGATTGTGCTTGTGCTGGCTCTGGATGGCAATGGATTGTGCTTTTATATGATGGCCGCCTCTCTGTTTCCTGTTTTGGCGATCATGGTATTTCCGGTTCCGTGTCCGTGGTGGCGGAGGCGGAAACGGGTTTTGCGCCACTTGTGGCTTCGTTATTTCCATTTCCGTGGGGTTTTCCGTGACGGCGGTAACAACGTTTCCAAGTCCGTGTGGTGCGCGCGACTGACAGCGTGTAATCGGACGGTTTTTCCGCAACCTTGCGGACACGGAAACGTTTTTACCGCCGTCACGGATTTTGCACGGTCCCGGACTGGCAGGTTGTAATGAGGCCCACTGAGTCTACCTGGACTCCAACCTTACCATGGACAGGCAGGTTAACGCCATTGCGTCCTAATCTGCCTATTACTCCAAAATCCTTAACACAGCCAGACCCTACCTATCACGCCAGAACTGCCTCACAATTGCCAGGGCAATAATTGGTTCCCTGATATAGGAACTACTTGAACAGGGAAACAATGCGAAATTGAGCCCGCCCCATTCTGACATTGGCTAAATAAAAAAAGCTAAAGCTCACTCAACATGTGTTTTTTGCTCCCTTTTCAACTAATGTTAAAAAGCTAAATTACACAGTTCTACAGATGCTAAGCATGCAAAATGTTGTAATCTTTACAGAAAATGTATATGTAAAGTAACAAAAATCTTTGTGGTAGGACGCCACTCCTTTGTTTCAATAGCTAATAGCTCTAAAGTCCTCCCACAATCCTTGAGCAGTCCCTTTCGTTACATATAATAATTGGTTCAAGGCTTGATTACTGCAATGCCCTCCTCCTAGGGACATCTTGCAAAAATGTAACCAAACTGCAGCTTGTCCAAAACAACGCCCTTAGGGCAGCCACAGGAACTTCCAGGAAAGATCACATATCCAAAGGTAGGACCATTGGCTCCCTGTCAAAGAGAAGATTGTGTTCAAAACCTTGGCCATCACGTGCAAGTGCCTCCATGAGCTCGCTCCTCCATACCTTGCTCAGCGAATCACAAAGCACACCACCACTAGACCCCTCAGGAAGTGCTATTACAACATGATTGTCACGCCCAAAACTCGAAAAGCCAGCGCTGGAGGGTCTAGCTTCCCCACCCTGGCAGCCACTCACTGGAATGCACTTCCCTTTCACCTAAGAATGATAGACTCTCACCAAGCCTTCCGGAAAGCCAGCAAAACCAAACTCTTTATCTAGAGACATAGTGTCTTCGTGCAGGCTGTATACCTAACCACGGTTTATATGCTTTTGCCTGTAACCCTGTTTTTCTCTGTATCGCACACTGTCTATTCCTTCTGTAATTAAGACTTCTGGTCGCCTGTAACCTTAATCATAAGTTCTTATATAATCCTGTAACAGAGCCTCGATGCCCAAGGGCTGCAAGTGCGCTTAACAAATGCAAATAAAGAAATAAATTTAAAAAAAATTATGAGGCCATCTCGGCTGGTGCAGAGGAGGCCTTGAAGGACTCTTGGCTGGACCAGACACAGGTGTAGCAGGCAGCCACTGCTGTATATCCGCCACCAACTTATGCAGGGTGTTTAGGTCCAGTGAGATCTCCCTTGTTGCAGTAGCCGGTAGAACCGGTGCAGGAGGAGTAGGATCCGGGCTTGAGCCCCTTGAAGGGCTAAACAGCCAGGAAGGCCCATGTGTTGGTGACCCCCGGTGAGGCATAGACAGAATGGGGTCAAGTTCCTCATGGTGCCCTTTCTCATCCAAATAAATATCTTCTGGCTGGTCATCCTCAGAAACGATGTAGATGGTTTGGGGCCCTTTGGGAAAGAGGCTCTGACAGGAGCCTGCAGATCCAGAATAGGCGCCGTCGTCGATGGGATCACTGTCGGACTGTTGATGGGGGTCTGGGAGCTCGAGGCGTGGCGACTTTGATTAAGTCGTCGTCGACAGAACCCCTGTCGACGACCAAGTCGGTGACGGGTCCTTAGAAGATTTGCTCTTCGAGGCTCTGTGCTCGGATGGCGGCAGCCATTTCCTTGCAGAAGAAAGTAACCTACCAGCCGATAGGCTAACCGTCGACGGAGCCGGTGATGCTGACCGACCCTTTCCAGATCATGGTCCTGCAGCCGCAGAGACCGTCGACAAGGGTGCCGATGGAGTGTGGGATTTCGCCGTCTTTCAGATCTTTGCAGAGGAAGCATCCTCAAAGGAACTCAACCTCTTCTTACTCGAGGGAGTACGCTCATGGGGCCTGCCGGTCCTGTAAGAGGCACGACGGCGCCCAGAGGCCGCATCAGAGGCCTTCCCTTCCTCGATCCAAGCCACTAACCTCTGGTGGCGATCCTTCTTGGTCTTCGACTAAACGAATTGGCAGATGGAGTATCAGTTTGCGTCGGGGTGAAGACAATGAAGGCAATCGAGGTGCCGGTCCTCCAAGATTTTCTTCAGGCCGCCGCTTTCATAGGCCCTGAAGAGGCTTTACCACGTGGCATCAGCCATGGTCGAGGTGTAGGCCCAAGCCTTGGGCTGTTGGCGGCATGGATTGAAGATCTGAAGGTGAATTGAAGATCTTCGCCAACGGGTCCCTGCTGTCAGTCATCGCCACGTGATGGTTAAAGAAGAGATGGAAGATTACTTTAAAAAAACAGCAAAAACCAGGGGGGCAGGGGGGCTATGAATTGCGAGGAGCAAAGCACAAGCACTCATAACACTACAAACGTGCAGTAAAATATGTTGATGGCCACCAGGGGTGGAACTTAGGATGTCAATTGTCATTGTTTGGATGCAGTATGACCCAAAGGACACTGATAGGCTATAGAGCAGACTAGCAGTTTCAGTTTAAAGCTAAACTGCTTTCTTTTTACAGAGGATTCCCAGCCTGACGGGGAATATTCATGAGCATGTGAATCCATGCAAGACCCCTTGCTGGAGAATATCCATCTCTTCTGGAACTTTCCATGGGTTTCCCAATTCTCCGTCTGCAGATGCTGAATCATCTAACGGATACAGTGTACAAGCATCACCTTCTAGATGGATCATGGACAACTGGGCATGGAGGATTTAGGGAGTTGGTGGCGATTCCTATGCCTTTCTTGGAAGACTAGAGAACTCATCAGGGATTCCTTGACCCCATTAACTGTGAAAAGCTATGTGGCTACTTGGTGGTTTTGCCATGGCTGGTTTGTGAAATGCTGTTTTCATTAAGTTTCAAGAGATGCACATAATGTTTGAACTTTTAGCCTTAACTTGCGCGTCTTTTAGAACATCATTTTGTAAAATGTTGCTTTTTCAGGCTGATCAAGATTAAGAGGAAGGATCCCCAATAGGTGATTGCTTTTTGGTGTGCAGAGTAATTTGGGACATTGATCAAGGACTCCAGAAGCACAATATATACATCTATGGGATGTTAACCCGCCCCAAAGGCATTTTGAAGGCTGCTCCTGTGCTGGCTATTAAACAGAAGGTTCTGCCAGGGAAGCTGGTGATGCTGCTTTGCTTAATATCACGCACAAGAGCTTCAGATGTGTGGTCTTTTGAGATTTCTAGAAATAATTTCTCTCTGGAGGGAATCTTTTTGATTTCTAAGAGGACTAAGACTGGTAGGAAGCTTGATCCCCACCAGGATTTTAACTTATGTGTGATGAATTGACCTTAAAACTGAATGCAGAACCCAGGTCACATCCTGTCTGACTTCAGCAGCTGTCTAACTGGTGGCCTCCTCTATCGCCGTGAGTTGGATTAAGAGTTTTCTAGCATGTCAGGAATTGAAGATTCAGTCCTGGGTGCATTCCATGAGCGGTGCTAGGTCTTCTAAAACGCATGCCTCGGTTTATGGTCTGGCAGACATTATGTCGACTGCAGACTGATCCAGTGAAGCCTCTTGAGCAATTTTATTGTAAGCAAGCTGATCAGGTAGATTGATTGTGGTATGTTTTAAACAGGCATAATGCTCCCTTCTGGGCTTGCTATAGGATTTAGATGCCCAACAATTGTAAGTACAGAGTATTAATTGGATTAAAGATACAGAGGCGGATACTATCCCACCCTAAGGTGGAATCTTTCGACATGTTAGGTAAAGAAAATACTTATGCTGTGTTGTCTCATGTGCTGCGATTGAGTTTGCCCTCTCATACTAGTTTGGTGGCCTGTCGATTTATGGTATTGTGTCTTCTTTATCACTAGTACAGAGGTCAAGATGCGCAGAGGACTTCTTGCAGTGGTTGGCATCTAACCAGATCTGGTTATCGGCCAGAATCTTCAGGAATCAAAGGTTCACTGTATCTTGTGTTGTGGAGTGTGGGAATAATGTTTGGACCAGCAGGGAAGTCCAACTGTTGTAATTTTCACATCAAAGAAAGAGGAGGAGACAAGCCAGGACACTCAGTTATAAACTGGGCTAGAGTGCACAGCCATGGGATCAAGTTTGCAGACATTTTTTCAACTACATATTTCCTTCAATTTTTCTGGGAAATGTATTCCTTGCTGCTGCAGAGTTTAGAAAGAAAAGCAATGCTTCCCTCTGTCCTATTAGAATTATTACTCCATGAGATCAATTTCTGTGACGTAGTCTTAAAAGGTCCAAGGCCCTTGTACAGAGCAATTGACTTTGATGTGAGCTACCATAAATGAGAAATGTCCTGCACGACAGCCCCCTACTCAATGGCATACGTTATATGTCAATGGATCACCAGTCTGTTTATTCAGTATTTCCTATCATACTTCAAGGTGAGTATAGAATAATTATCTGATTTTGTCATCAATTATTGCAGTGCAATACTTTTTAAAATGCAATACATGTTTTAAAGATCATTATGGATTGACTGTTCTCTGGCTCACAGATCTCTGTGAAAGTGTACCCTTGCGCAACAGCTGCAGCAAGGGTCTGATGATATTTGCAATGCCAATCATATCGAGTTGAAAAAAATCCCTACTTTATGTACTTCATATGCCCATAAAGGCTTGTTTTGGTGCTAATGCAGAAATACCTACCTAGGATTCAGTTAGTTGATGTTAGCAAGAAGGGCAGCTATACCTCCTGGATTTCGGCATTGTACCACAATAAGAGAAAGATGGTCATGACAGTTTGGCAACCTCTTGCACATGTAAATGTTTCAACAAGGCACTATGTAATGGTATACTTTTCAGCATTTGCTGTTTACAACTAAATTGTAAGGAAATCTTTCGCAAACTTGTTTAGAGTGCTTGGAAATGGAGCAAGCCCACGGATGATATGCTGCTTTAGAATGCTAGCAAATGATAATAGTTACCCACTCAATGGGTCAATGAGGTTTTTGACAATTTGTGAATCATGTTGCAAAATAAGCGTTTAATGTCATAGGAGACATTCAGGGATCTTAGTCGGGTACAAAGTGCTTACCAAACATCTTAAACGAGTGTGTAAGGCATTCTTATAGGAGAACCAATGAAATGTAACAAATAGAGGCAACAAAGAATGGGGAGATAGGACCTACCTGAACCAGATGGTTTACCCACACACAGAACAGTTTGTCCTCATCTTTAAAGCACCCTTTTATTTAATGTTTCTCAAATACATAAAATCTATAAGTTCCTCCTTAGTTCATGTTACAATTCAAGCTCACAATTTTTACTAAATACATTTCTGATATTTTTAAAAGGTCTGCAGTGGCCAATGAACTACTTGAAAATGTATTCCACTCAGCACTGCTCAATCCTTCCTCCTGTTCTTTAAAAACTCTGCTCAAATATAAATATATATTCCCATTTATTTACACGATTTCCTGTAAAATGCTGTCAATGGTTTAGGACATTAGGCACTTAAAAGATCTAGTCCCCAAAGAAACAACAGAATCAAGGGGTTCGGAGGTACACAAAGTATTTTAAAGTTGGACAACTTTTCTGCCAGCAATTATGGTAATTTAATTCTTAGTCTCCAGTTAGGAACATTCCCTTCAAGTACATACTTAAATTATGGGGTTGCCAAAACTCACACTTACCTTCTTCCTATTATAGGAACCAAGATATGGCAAGTCTCATATGCGCTTTGCCTCCAATAGGAGGCACATATTTCCTAGAGTAGCAAAAATAAGATGTGTCCGATTCGTTCTAAAGAAAACCGCACTGAATTCTTGGCATACATTCTCTGCAGTTCACATGTGGTTTTCAATAGTTGATAACCTGCAGCTTTGCGCGCGCACGCAAACACACAAATATTAGCTGACAGAGTGACACTGCAGCAGAAAGAAGCTTGGCTCTCCTGTTAGGGAAAGCACCTTTGGGGTTGCTTCAAATTCAAACATGCTGCACAAAAGGCACTGTGTGACTTAGTTCCTGCTCATTATGATGTGCTGTTCCACCTCGGGTCTTGCTTGTCACACTCATGACGTCATCAATGTGCTGGAAGAAGACAAGCTGAAAACAAAGCTCTGCCTCTCGAAATGCCCAACAAGTACTGTGCACTTCAACTGAAAAGTATGTGAGATTTATAGAGTAATTAGATATAGTATCCTTACAATAAAGGTCCCGACTGTTATTCACACACCAAGATACTTCCCCTGACAAAAGTTTTTAAAAAAATCTCTTTAGTTTGCATCATTCCCTCTCCAATAAAAATATAGTTTCAAATATATATTTTTCTATTTAGCATGACTACAAGTCCTGGTTCCTGTTAAAACTCTGTAGGACTGTGTGGTTTGTGTATTCAAATATCCATTGCTGAGTTGCAGACGAAGGTTTGCAGTCATTCATGAAGACCTTGTGATCAGATGGACTGCAGTCCATGCAGCTGCTGCTGACTGGGTGGAAAAGGGTCTTGTCCTGTGGTAAGGAAATCAGAACAAATTAACTGGTGCAAGGACCACAATGAGAAAAAAAAATGCATTTGTGCGACAAGAAATTGTTAATACTGTGAACACTTTTTTCACGTTATGTCTGATGTAGGATACTGGTACAAACGGCACAACAATTTTAGTTTATCCACCTTAGCAGGTGCTGCCTTTTTATTGGGGCCATTATGTGAGGAAAATGGCAAAAACAAAAAGTAATTTTAGTTTATTTTTGAAAGGCAGACAAAATAAGGATGGACATCTTGTACTGAGATAGAGAAGAACAAATTACTTACCTCCGGGTAACGTTTGTGCTGATGGATGCTCCCCCTATGTATTCATAATCTATGATATCATATCCGTAGCACAACTGTTCTTTAGAAAAATATGCATGGAGGAGTGCAGCGCAGCTCCGTCGAACACCTGTATGTGCCCTATGCCAGGCAGGAAGTTAGGGCCAGTATATATTGAGGTGTCACGCCGTGACCCCAGTTGCGCTCTTTTTCCCTAGCTCCCTAATGCTGAAGGAGGCCAGAACTGTTGGTGTGCCGACTATCCGCCAAGAGGGGTAGGTAGAGAGGGTGAGGAAGAATCCATGGGAGGAGCATCCATCAGAAAGAACATTACTGAGAGGTTAAGTAATTTGTTCTACTAATGGATTCCTTTCTCCCATGGATTCCTCATCTATATGAACATCTGGAGCAGGGATAGAAAGCAAGGACACCACCTAGACCAGAAAACCCTCAAGGACTGCCCTACCAAAATGAGCATCCAGCCTGAAAGGAAATCCGAGCAGTAAAATGTGCAGAGACACCGACATCGCTAACGGGTAGATGTCCAGGACAGGGAATCCCCTCTGCAGGGTAGAGGTGGCATCTACTCCTCTGTTAGAACTAGCTGTTAGACCCTCATGCACATCCTTCCCAGGCAGATAATAGCATTATGAGATGCAGAGAATGATCCACGTTGACAGGGTCTGTTTAGTCACAGCCCTGCCAGCACAAGCTCCAACGTAACCAATGAAGAGCTTGTTTCTCTCGAGAGACGTAGTTTCTGAGGTTCCGCACCGGGCCCAGCCGATGGAATCGTCCCTCTGCATTTAGAAGATGGAAGAGGGAAAAAAAGAAAACACAGGAAGATGGATCTTTTGAGAGATGTGAACATTCAAGACCACTTTTGGAAATAAAAGAGGGTCTCACTCTCAAAGTCACCTTCTCTTTGGAGAAATCCAAACCAGGAGGTGTAATCGAACACCTGGATTCACTCACCAGTCCCGCTGACATTATGGCAACCAGAAAAATCACTGTAAGAGTGAGCAATCGAATACGAAAGGCATGGAGGGGCTCAAACTGAGCTCCCATAAGGAATGTCAACGGCAAATGCAAATCCAATGCCAGAACCACAAACGGGCATCGAGGAAAACCAAAATAGGGGTGAGGTATCCCTTAACAGTGTCAATCTGCAGGCTTGCCCGGGACAAGCACAGCAAAAAATCCCAAACCGGGGACAACAGACAGGATAAGGGTCCGGATCCCGCTGCCAGCACCAAGCCAAAAATGTATGCCATCTGCAGGCATAAATAGAGTTTGTGGCGGGTGTCCGAGCTGAAAGGAGCACATCAAAGACATCGTCTGACACGTCCCACTCTTTGTATCTCAGTAGCAAATCATGAAGGTTCAGGCTGATGAGGTTTGGGTGGGAAACCCACAACTCCGATTGGGAGAGAAAGTCAACTCTCCTCGAAAGGTGGCAAGGAGGACAGAGGGACATGTCCAGCACCTCTAGATACCATGTCCTCCGTGTCCAGCCTGGAGCTATCAGGATCAACATGGTCAGTGCTTTTGCCATAGCTCCCCTGGAGCAGAACAACTCACACTTCCGGTTCACACTGGAAGCAAAGAGGTCTACTTGAGGAGTTCCCTAAAAGGAGAAGATCTCTTCCAGAAATTCCTGGCAAAGCTCTGACTCGGAGGCCGAAATCTATCTGCTCAAGGCATCCGCCGTGACATTCTCTCTTCCGGCCAGATGGGCTGCCATCAGAGACACTGTTCTGCTGAGTCCAGAACCACATTGTCATTGCATCTTTGCATAGAGGAAAGGACCACCAAACCACCTTGTTTGTTAAGGTAATGCAGGGCCAAAGTGTTGGCATCAGGATCAGTACAGTCTTGCATTTCACAGAGGGGAGGAAGGCGACCAGGGCCATCCTGAGCGCCCTCATTTCCAGCAAAGTGATGTGTTCCCGGGACTCTGAGGGAGAACACAGTCCACTCACTCTCAGATTCAACAGGTGAGTAATTCAACCTGTCAGATGCGTCTGTGACCACCGTCACCTGGGGCTAGGGTTGACTAAAACAGGTATCTAGTCTTTGCATTGAATGCTTTACCGTAGAAAAAAAAAGCATTGAATGCATTTTTTTTCAATGGTATAGGGTTTCTTTAAATTATAATGGGTTTTTGGGGTTAAGAAAAAGGGGCCTGGGCGGACCCCCAATTAAAAAAAAAATAAATGCATTTGATGCTTTTTTTTTCTATGCTTTCTTTTCTATGGTAAGGCATTCAATGCTTTGGCATTCGATGCAATGACTAGGAACCACTAAACACGCCTCTCATCAAGTGCTCTCCAACAGCACGCCAGATAGTGAGCCACCTGGTCCGAGACCTATAGAAGGTCCAATATGTGTCCCTGAAATTGAAACCATTAGCAACGGAGGAGCCACTAAAGAAATCTCATGGGCAGCCTCACTTCCGGTACTACTAGGATATAGGAGGCGCTGAAAGCCTGAGGCAGGGACTTGGGTCTGGGAATGGAGGACATTGACCATCTGAAAGATGTTCACTACTCTGTCCTCGGTCAGGAATGTTCTGCCCTGGAGAGTGTCCAAGACTGCTCTGATAAATCAGACACTTGGACAGCGAAACCAGAGACATTTTGAAGTTCAAGTTAAAGTCCAAGCTGTGCAGTAGAGTGCATGTGCGGAGTAGGTGCTCCGATACCAGATCTGGGGAGCGAGCTCGGACGAGTCAGTCGATCAGGTAGGGAAAAACCAGAATGCCTTCCCTCCTGAGGCAGCCACCATCACTGCTAGCAGTTTGGTGAAAACCCTGGAAGCTGAGGAAAAACTGAAGGTAGGACTTTGAACTGGCAGTGATGGTGGCCCACCACGAACCTTGGGTACTTCCTGCGCTTCTGATGGATAGGCACATGGAAGTAGGCATCCTGAAGGTCCAGTGATACCAACCAGTCCAGCAGATCGTGGGCTTGCAGGATCTCGGATGGAGTAACCATCCTCAATTTGTCATTGTGCAGGAACAAATTCAGCAGCCGAAGATCCAGTATGGGATGCAACCCCCTCCCTCCCCACCCTCCTTTGGCACTAGAAAGGAGGTGGAATACCAATCCATTTCTCTTTCTGAGTGCAGCACCAGCTCTACTGCGCTCTTTGAGAAGGTGGCGAACATCCTCAAAGAGCATGGGGTCCAAAGCAAGGGGGTTAGATTGAGGGCCATGGTCCAGGGACTGTTGCACAGATATGAGACAGTAGCCCTGTCGGATGACCTGCAAGGCTGAAGCGTCAGACATGATCCTGGACTATTCCGAGCCGACCTGAAAATTAGGTTTTTTGCCTTGTGGCATTGAAGAGACAGTGGAAGACGCCGCTCCTTCTTTGGGGCACATCTACTCCTATCTCCTGGCGTGCAGCCTTCCCAGGGATATTTGGCCTCAACCACATGGGATATAGGAGCCTGAGGGAAGGTTGTTGCATGGCTAGGCCCAAGGACTTCGCAGTCACCTTTGATGACTGAAACCTTTTCCTCAAACAAGTTCTGTCCATCAAAGGGCATGTCCAAGAGTTTAGCCTAGACATTGCGTTCAAACCAAGACGTCCACATTCAGGAGTGATGCCTTACCACCGTTCTTGTGACCATGGCTCTGCCGACACATTCAGCCATATTCAGTACCGAATATAAGATCTGATGAGAGGCTTCCTGCCATCACCTACCATTGACCAGAAGTCATCCCACTCAGGGATGGGCTCAGCTACATTGGCCACAGCAGACCAGAGACCAAACGAGAACTTTGCCAGGGTGCAAGAGGCAGTAATTGCACAAAGGGCGAGGCTGCCGATGCAAAAACTTTCCTCCCCCAGTCGTTCAGCCTTTTACTCTTCAGATTAGAAGGAAGAGGAGAAAAGGTGCATGATTCCAAGTTCGCAGTCTGCACCACTAAGTCTCAGGGGAGGCATGAGGGGACAACAAGATTGGATCCAAGGGGCAGGACAAGGCTTTCTTGCCAGGCAATACACTGTCAACCACAGGTGTAGAGGTGGGCATCTCCTACACCTCTAACCTAACACGGCCCCCGGGGCCGCCACTGCTACATTGAATGGTAGCAGAGTCTCCCTTTTAGGGCCTTCGTCCAGGATGTTCTTCAACTCAAACTGAATTTTGGGCCTACACAGAGCAGATAAGCACAGGATCACCGTAGGCATCAGTTTCTGAAAAGACACATGAAGTTTAACAAGAGTGGGTGCCGGAAGAATGTACAGTTCAGGGGAGGTTTCCAGACAAGTGGCCTGCTGTTGGTCGGAGGGCCAGTCCTTGGACATCTTCACCTACCTCATAGAACTCCTCCGGGAAGTCCCTCTTTCCTCGAGACCAAAGGTTCTAACCTAAAGGGCACCTGGTCCCCCGCTTCATTGAGCACATTGCAGAGGGCCGCCACCGCCTCGCCCCTTATGCATAAGAATGCCAGTGTGAGGATCCGCTTGGGTAGTTGGATCTCTTGGGGTGCTTCTTGTCATCCTCCTTTTCCTTGCACAGAGGCGACTGCTCTCCAGAATGCAATCCACACTGTGCGACCCTGAATGAGATCACTTCTGACCTGGTGGACGTAGGCAAAGATCTTCATTGCCCGTTCTTGTAGGGCCTTCGGTTGAATGGACTGGCATGATCCGCAGTCCTGGGCGTCATGGTCCTTGCTGCATCCGATACAAACATCCACCAGCGGCAATCCATGCACGGCTTGTAACCCGAGGCCTTTGCAGGGTTGGGCATGGTGTTGTGGAAATTTGAAAATCTTGATGATCGTGTTCCTGATAGCGAACAGAATGCATGGAAAAAAGGAATTGAGGTCACAGCGCCTCAATATATACTAGCTGTGACAGCATGTTCGCCACTGGGCCATTGAGGCGTGGGATGGAGCAGACAAGGAGCTGCGCTTTTCCCCCTGGCCGCAGAAAACTTTACAAAGAACAGCTGTTAATGTAATCACTGTGCCGAGGGAGAGTACTCCCGAGGCACTCTTTATTAACTTCACTGTCATCACTGTGACTATGAAGGGAGTAGTTTTTTACCTGTAACTCCATTTCTCCAGCGGTGGTATCTTTAATGGATTGACATGCTGTGAATATTCCTTGTCAGGCTGGGAAACCCCAGTTACTTTGATTTAGTCATTTTCCTATGGAAAGACTTGACACCCCGAGTGTCACATCAATGTCTTTGTGGGTGCCTTTGGTCCCAAGCAATAGGACGTCCAGTGTATAGCTCCACCCCTGCAGCTTCCCCTCAGATTTGAACCACTCGAGCTGGGTGGATAACCCCTTTAGAGGATGTTTGACTGGAGGGGGGAGGCTGGACGGCGCGTGTGAATCCATGAAAGATACCAACGCCGGAGAAGTGGAGGTACAGGTAAGAAACTACTCCCGTCTCCAGCATTGGATCTTTCATGGATTCACATGCTGTGAATAGATTTTGTAGCAGTATACATGTTAGGAGATAAACCAGACAAACAAAAATTAGAAATGTTTGCATTTTTCTGCGCTCATGCCAGTAGTATACATACACAAGTACAAGAAAATACCCCGGAAGCTGTACGGCTTACTTACTGGAACAGCCGTTGAAGGACTGCCCGTCCTAGCTGCACGTCTTCAGCATGCTGCTGTTGTAGGCAGCACTGCTTGGTAAATGTTTGAGGCACTGCCCATGTTGCCCCCTGGCAAATATGTTTGATGGGCACTCCGGATCAGAGGGCCGCTGAGGCGGCTGCAGCCCTTGTAGAATGTGCTCTAGCCGCTGCTCGCAGAGGCATGTTGGCCTTTGTGTGGCAGAAGGAAATAATTGAGGGTATCCATCCATCTTGCTATGCCTTGTTTTGAGATGGCTTTTCCCTTGTTCGAGGTGCCAAAGGTGACAAAGAGCTGTTTTGTTGCCCAAAAATAATTTTGTCCTGTCCAGATAATATTTTAACGCCCTTTTCACATCTAGTGAGTGCAGGGCTCTCTCCGCTGGTGAAATGGCCTTTTGAAAGAATGCAGGCAGAGTTATGGTTGCATTCTTGTGAAACTCTGACGGCACTTTTGGGATGAAATGAGGATTGGTGGAAAGGAATACCATGTCCTTCACGAATCGTAGACCAGAGGGTCCACCACCAAAGCCTGTATTTCCATAACTCATCTAGAGGATGTAACAGCTATTAAGAATGCCACTATCCAGGTCTAAGATTCGATGTGTGCTGTTGATAGAGGCTCGAAAGGAGTCTTAATGAGACCGGCGAGGACAGGATTCAGGCTCATACCGGTGGAATCTTTTTTGTTGGCAGAAAAGTACAAAAGAGCCCTTTTAGGAAGTGTTTGAGTATACAGTCATTGTAGAGCAGAGGTGATACTCTTTTCCTTGTGAATCTAGAGATTGCAGCCAAGTGCACCTTTATAGAGGAGATCGATAGACCTTCTTTCACCAAGAGAAGGTAGGGAAGAACCTGTTGAGGTTTTATGGTTAGTGGTTGAAGGTTGGGCTGTTGGGCACACCACGTACAGAACCTTTTCCATTTGTGGTTGTAGGAAATGTTAGTGGACCGAGCATTGGCTGCAGCTAGAATGCACTGGCAGTCTTGCAGGATGTTTAAGTGGCCACATTCTGCATGATCAGGAGCAACGCTGTTAATTTGAGGGAGCCCGGGTCGTGATGTAGAATCACCGTGTCGTTCTGCGATAGAAGAATGGCGTGAGATCCCAGATGGATTGGATTGTTTGCCGCTAACTGAAGGGGGTCCGAGAATCCGGTCTGTGCCAGTACAGTGCTACATCTAATAAATACAGTCTTTGGCTGATTCCGGGGCTCCTCAATATGTACATATGTAATAGATGCAGGTCAGCGAAACTAAAGTCTATTACCCCTAGACTGTAAGGGGAAGTGAATAAACGTATTTGAATGTTTAGACCGTAAAGGGTTTTTCGCGCTCTGCAGAAAACAAGACTATGTTTCCAGTTAAGAAAAAATGTATGCATTTCAAATGATAATTTCAAAATCTTTTGCAGAAATAAAGATAAGCCAAATGTTAGTTCTGTAGTCTTCGCCTTGATTTGATTCCAAACAGGAAATGGTTTAAATTATATGCTTTATACTAAGGTGAGAAGCCTCACTCTATAGTTTTTTCTAAGCGGCACTAACTCTACCGTGTACCTCACAGTGCTCGCATTTCAGAGCTTAATTATGTCTGTTATACACGTGATAACTACTGACACCGCATTCGTATATTGTTTCTATTCAGGGTCTTTCTTACAAACAGCTACTTTTAACTTCAATATTTGATAACCAGATCTACTTACACTAGTCAAGAGATTTTTTAAAAAACAATCTCTAGATATATACAAAAAAGCACTTACTTGAGTAGCCCGTTTCACTTGAAATGTAAAATTCAAATACCAGTACAGTGCTACCAGAATTATTTTGCAGTGCTATTTCCGTATCATTTGGATTGTTTGCCTGATAAGAGGGAATGGAGGGAACGCATAAGCGAACATGCCGGTCAATGGGAACGAGAATGCATCCCCCTGAGAGTCAGGATGTGGGATCCTGCTCGCAAACTTCATGCACTGCTTGATGGTCGGAGTGGTGAAGAGGTCCAGAGGAGAATGACCCCATGTCGAGAAGATTTTGGATGCTTGGTTGCCGTGAAGTTGCCATTCATGGGATTGTGATGCATCCCTGCTGAGGGTGTCTGCTTGTTTGCTGTGTATACCCAGGTGGTGGAAGACTTGCAACAGAATGTTGTTGTGAATGGCCCAGTGCATCTTGAGACAGGGCGTTTGACCGCGTTACGCCTTGTTTCGCAGATAAAACATTGTGGTTGTGTTGTCCATGAGGACTCGCACAACTGAATTCCTGATTAGTGGGAGGAAAGACTTTAGTGCCCAATGTACTGCACGCAGTTCCAGCACATTTATGTGGAGGACGGATTCTTTCGGGGTCCACAGGTCTTTGACTTCGTGTTTGTCTAGGTGAGATCCCCACCCTGCCAGGGAAGCGTTGGTAACGATTGTGAGATGGTAATTGGGTTCTACAAGGGGCATCCCCTTTGAGATGTTGTGTGGGACTGTCCACCATTTTAGTGTGTTGGAGAGAGTCCGAGTGATGATAATTTTGTCTGTCCAGGACCCGGGTTTTTGGGACCATCTGGTGGCTAGAAACCTTTGTACTGGTCGCATGTTCAGCCTGCAGTTAGGCATTAGTGGAATGCAGGACGATATGGTCCCTAGTAGAGCCATGTATTTACACACTGTGATTAGCTTGTTGGGGTGAAGGACATTGACAGGGTTAATTTTTACACTCTGTCTGATGAGGGTTTGACGAGACTTTGGTCTGTGAGGAATACCAAACCTTTTGAAGGAACTGTGCAAGATTTGGTGTGATTTATTGCAAATCCCAGTTTTTTGCATAAGAGCTTCCGTTTGTCTCAGAGAAACTGTGCTTTGTTGATATGTTGGACCTCGAACCAACCCTTCATCTAGTTATGGGTAGACGTGGTGGCCCTGTTTTCTGAGAAAAGCTGCCACTGGTGCTAGGCATTTTGTGAAAGTCTTGGGGGCTGATTTAAGGCCGAACGGAAGTACTCGCAACTGTTAGTGGCTTTCGCCGACCTTGAATCTGAGATACTTTCGGTGCCTTGGATGTATCGGGATGTGAAAGTAAAAATCTTTGAGGTCTAGCAGCGCCAGATATTCATGGGATTGTACAGCCTTTATGATGTCCTGAAGTGTGGCCATCTTGAACTTTTGTTTTTTGATGTTTTTGTTTAGCTTTCGCAAGCCCAGGAATGAACGACACTTTCCCCAGCTGGTTTCTTGACAACAAAATACCTGGAGTACACTCCTTTTCCCTTTGCCGACTGAGAAACCCTTTTGATTGCCCGTTTCTTTAGCATTTGACACTCTTCCTATTGTATTATTGGAAGGTGAGGGTGTGACACCTTTGTGGGAGGCAACAGAATGTGCACGTTTGAATTCCAACAAGTGGCAGTGCTGGATGGCATCTAGCACCCATCTGTCTTTTGTAATTGCTTGTCACTTGTTGAGATAAAACGCCACATTTCCCCTCACCTGTGTGCCCATGAGGTAGTCATTGTTGGGTCTTGTTCTGCCTACCTTTTCGAGAGGTTGCTGATCCGTGTTTGCGCTGTGCCTGGTGATACTCCCTGTTCCACTGGGAGGACTGATAATCTCTCTTGTATCCCTGAGAGTAGTATCCAGATCTGCCATAATTTTTGTTGTCCCTTGAGGAAGAGAATCTAGAATTACCTGAGGCACCTCGAAAGAAACCAAAAGACATTCTGCCATGCAAGGTTGTTAGAGATCTAGCAGTATTGGAGTCTGCTTTCATTGTTTTGAGGGCCTCATCAATCTTGTCCGCAAACAGGTTTTTTCCCCCTCAAACGGCATGTCAACCACTTTATGTTGTACGTCTTGCCGAAAATTGGTGCAAAGTAGCCATCCTTGTCTTCTGAGGAATACCCCATTGCCAATTTGTTTAAATTCTGTTTCAACGAGATCCACAGAGATGTTGATCCTGTGGTTTGAGGCCTCCTCACCTTCACACAAGAGTGTCATGACATCTTTCCTCTGTTGGTCCATTAAGTGTTCGAATATAGGCTCCAAATGATGCCACATCTCTCGATCGTAGCGAGCAACTATTGCAAGGGCATTAGCTGCTTTGACTGTTGTTGCTCCGATGGTGAGCACTTTACCGAAGGCATCAATTTTTCCGCCTTCATGGTCTGGGGGAGTGGTGCATTTGTGTTGCGTACGAGCCTTGCGACCTGCTGCCGCCGAGATCAACGACTCTGGAGAGGGTTGTGAGGCGAGACATTTTGGTGTTGTATCTGGTGCCTTACATTTTTTGTCCAGACTCCCTTTAATTACCGGTTCAGAAAATGGATGTTTCAGAGTGTGAAGGCCCTCCTGCCAAACGTGATCTAGGATGGGTATAGAAAACACAGCCTTTCTGCGCTTACACATGTGGTCAAAAAGAAAGCAGTCCTTTTCTTCCTTAGGAGTTGCACCGAATTCCTGGCACGCCGCCTTAGATATCATCGAGCGGAAAGCACCAATGTCATCTGGAGGGCGAGGGTTGATCAGGACTACTTTGTTCATCTTGATCCGGGGCATCCGTGTCCCACGTATCGTCTCTGCGACCAGATGAAGAGGCCGTTGAGCGTGTGTCCCTTGGACATGTCTCTTGGTCTGTATATACTAGTTCCCACTCTTCTTGTTTGCGTATTCACAGACTACGTGCATGTGGGGGTCAAGGAGGAGATTGGGCTGTTGGACGTTTGTCTTGGTTCCTGGAAAAAATTATCCTTTTATTGCTGTTGACCTGACGTAACCTGGTCTTTTCTGCAAAGATGCACTGCCTGCGTCTGAGGAGGTGGAAGCCTGGTATTGAGTTGTCCCAGCAGTGATTGTAGAGAAGAAATCACTTGCAGGGAGAGCAAGGATTGCAGATTTAGAAGGGGGTATTGTGGAGTCATATCTCCCATTCCTGAAGGTGTTGATGGTAGAGTAGGTGGTATGTGCATTCTTAGAGGCATTTCTTTTTCTCTTGATGGTAGGCAATCAGAGGGTTTGTCCTGAATATCAGGTTGGGACCTGCCTTCCTCAGGATCGGAGTCCGTGCCTGGGCACTCCTCTGCTGGAGTCCCAAAATCTGAAGTGATTTCATGCTTTAAGATGTGGTCTGGCATGATGACGGGGTAACTTATAGGAAAGACCTTTAGAGGAAGAGGTCTGTGATCTACAGGATCCCTGGTTAGGGTTTTTATTATTCCCTAGCCAGATGATTTACTGTCCTGTATAGGTAATTCTGTGGTTTCAGTCGTGATTGTGGTTGACCGAGTTGATGGCAGTGCAGCCTTACACCCGGACGATTCATATTTTTTGGTCGTCGACGAGTGATGTCCCAATGTCGTCGATTTCCTTGTCGGAGTGGGTGTCGACGATGATTTGGTCGTTGGAGGGTGCTTCGTCGAAGAGGATCTGCGAGACTGAGGACGAATGTGTTCCTTTTTTGCAGATGAAGATGGGATCTTCATGGACGACTTGGACTTGTGTTGGTCTGTCGTCAGAGAGGACCTTCTGGTTTTAGTCGACGGCCGTGAGCCTTTATCCGTCGTTTTTTCCAATGGCGTTTTCGTCGACGTGATTTTTGATAAGTGCTTAGACCCAGAATGGGACCCCTCAACCCCACCTGCTTTTTTTTTTTTAAACAGGAGAGGAGTTTTTGGCCTGATCGTGGTTCGTGGATGATTTTGGCTTACCTGGTTTCTGTTTCTTCGCCCAAGACTCGGCAGACTTGGATCTGTGAACTGATGGTGACTGTCAGAGGGAGTGGTGACTCTCCCACTCCTCGACGAACCAGCTTCTGATGCCGGGTATGCTCCTTCATTAACAGAAGGGAAATGGGTACCATCTATTATGGTGGAACTTAAGCTCTGTGCACACTTTATAGAGAAAAACCAATGCTAAAATAGATTCAACGAGATTAGAGATACGATGCGCATCATTATAAGTTTGCCGGTCTGGTAACAATGGCACCGGTAAGCTTGCCGGTATCATTGTTACCAGACCGGCAAACTACGAGTTCTGCTTGCTGGTGCCTTCTCACCCACCAGGACTGACCTGGCGGCTGTACCGGTACCCGCAACCAGAGCATCTAGGTAGGATGCACCGGCACCATTCTGAATGGGGAGCATTTTTTTCCGGCGCCCGCGAATGCGCAATTACCAGGTACGCAGGGCCTGAATGGCCCGGTAATTGCCCATTCACGGGTGTCAGAAAAGAAAAACAAAGAAAAAAAAAAGAAATTGCTATTTTTGGCGGCATGCTGCCGGTTTTAACAGCAAGGGTACCACCACACTTGTAATGAGGCCCAATGTTTAATAAAGTGAAACATTTATGTTAAGTAAACAAATTCTCAAACATGGTAATAACGAGATTTGTAAAGTTAATTCACACCTCCTAATGAATTGTACACTTCAGACAACAAAGTGCTTGCAACATAACAAGAATTAAATCATACAAGTATTACAATTTCGAAATAAAATTATATTAGGTGAGAATAGAATTGCTCAGAGCGCATTTGTGTGCAATAAATCCAGATATGAACATTGGTGACTTCAAGGTATGCCTCTGTCTCTATGCGACGCGTTTACGGCTTACTTGCCTAGCATCAGTTATGGACAATTAAAACATTTCTGAAAATTAAATAGAGATATACACGTTTATTTGTGACTATAATTTCTCATATTAACATAGTTTGTAATTCAAAGTTGGAGTAAAGCCTTCTGCCTGAAGCAAGATAAATTCAAGTCAACTTGTGTGTTGGTCTTCTCTCAAAGTTCGAGAGTAAGATCTGGAGGCAAGTAAAAATAACCTGTATGTGTTTGATCATGAAAGATGGGCTAGAAGTGGGACCAGTCGTTACATTATAACACTGTGTCCCAATTCTATGCCCTGTGTTTTTATAGTGCACAAACCTTTAGAATTGAGATTTGGAAAACGCTCACTTCGATGCAAATGCCCTCGGTATAGATGGCTTGTAACAAGAGTCAATGTAAAGAGACTGACGTAAGCTCAAGAAAATGGTATCGGCGATGAACTGGTTTCTGGGCTGTTTCTGTGCGAAGTAACCCTGGTGGATGGGTATACCTAAGAGCAGGAATCCCCATTTAATGAATGACTCACAATATTTGGACACATTTGAAGCCAGCAGCCAACAGACACCAACAAAAACTGTGAGTGTGGCATGGGTGGGGAGTGGAGCAATTACTCTACTCCAGAAAACCACTGTCACTCTATCTTACCTCCCAATGACATAGCGTGCCATAATATTAGCATGTCCACACTTAGATATAACTGTGAATATTAGCATGTCCACACTTAGATGGAAGTGTGAATATTAGCATGTCCACACTTAGATGGAATTGTAAATATTAGCATGTCCACACTTAGAATTGTGAATATTAGCCTGCGTCGCAGCTAGATGGAATTGTAAATATTGGCACGTCCACACTTAGATGGAACTGTGAATATTAGCACGTCCACACTTAGATGAAAGTGTGAATATTAGCATGTCCACACTTAGATGGAAGTGTGAATATTAGCATGTCCACACTTAGATGGAACTGTGAATATTAGCATGTCCACACTTAGATAGAACTGTGAATATTAGCATGTCCACACTTAGATGGAATTGTAAATATTAGCATGTCCACACTTAGAATTGTGAATATTAGCCTGCGTCGCAGCTAGATGGAATTGTAAATATTAGCATGTCCACACTTGCATAGAACTGTGAATATTAGCATGTCCACACTTAGATGGAATTGTGAATATTAGCATGTCCACACTTAGATAGAATCCTGAACATTAGCCTGCGTCGCATCTAGGTGGAATTGTGAACATTAGCCTGCATCGCATCTAGATGGAATTGTGAGTATTGGCATGTCCACACTTAGATAGAATTGTGAATACAAGCCTGAGTCGCATCTAGATAGGACTTTGATTGAAGGAAAGCAGGCCAGCGCATAGATGAAACTTGAATGTTAACATGTGCCACACTTAGAACTGTGAACACCAGTCGGCGCTGCATCTAGATGGGATTGTGAAGACCAACAAGTGCCACACTCAGACAAAACTGTTGTGAATGTTAGCAGGCTAAAGGTCAGGTAACCCACTAACCAATATAACCTCAAACTCTGCATACCTATTTCACCCAAAAACTCACACAACCATATCTCGCACCACAAGCCGCACGCACTTCACAACACTGCAACACCACATAAGCCGGAGCAACAGCACACGCGGACTGACACCGATCCAATACCTGCACCAAAGCTCAGCACCCGGTGTATACCGAGTTGAAGCTGCCAACAGAACACCACTCCTCTCACTATCCTATTCCCTCTTCACCTACTAACCCATCCCACCTTATTGTTTGCAGATCCGCCAGAGCGCCTGGGGACCAATTCCGTTGGTGACAGTGCGCAGTACAAATACCTTTAACATTTAGCAGTACAATACATATTTCTTCCTACATGGTCGTACCTTATTGTCGCAGTATAAACATCTGCGTTCACTGGTTTCCGATTCTGCATTTTTTTTTCTTCAGAAAGTGCAACCACATTGTCTGGTTTCTCTCATGTTCATGGCAATCGCGAAACAGCCTTACATTCAACCACAAATGGAAAGATACAATAATGTATCTCTTCAACTGCCGAGATAATTGGACTGAGCAGGGCAGGATAAATTCATATTATTACCTAGTGCCGGCTCACCGCAGTCTTACATTGCTTCGCGTTCACCGCTCGCTGTGTTTCCAGTTACTATGGTGATTGGCGTGCACGCGCATGGGTTTAAACACTGATGCAAATGCGAAACATACTGCTGTGACGGTGCAAGCAGAGCGCCATGTTTGAATTGCATACATGCTGTATGACTATAGACGGTTGAACACAAATCTATGATGTAAAGCTGCAATAGAGTGTGTTGCTGTTGTCGTTACAGTACATACATGATGTAGTACTCTTACAGTATTCGATCTGTAATTGTGTTTAAGTTTGGTGTGACAATTTTCAAATTGTGATTAAATCGGAATTGATTGCTGTGTTGTCTTGCAAACACATTTTGTGTTTGCCTTCACGAGTTCCTCTCAGTTGTTACAGGAAACAACTTAGATCACACTCCATGTTCATCCCATTGGGGACATAGAATTAAGATGATCAATCCAATAGTTTTCATGTTGCAGTAGCAACCCGTTTAGATTGCCGTCTATTCTCAGTGTACTGATTTGCTCCAAAATTATAAATCTGATTTGGGCGATGGTGTGTCTCTGTTTGATGAAATGCTGTGCTTCTGGCGATTTGTCAGATGCCATGCGAGTATTGGATTCGTGTTCGGAGCATCTGGTTTTTGCTTTCCTTGTGGTCAGACCAACATAGTATAATCCACAAGGACATCTTATCCCGTAAATTACGTTCTTGGAGTCACATGTTGAGGAATGATAAAGGTTGATTGATTTTATATCCCTTGTGCGGATGATTGATACTATTTCCCTTAATCAAATTATGGCAATTATTACAGTTATGACAGAATGGTGCCGCTGTACTCTTGAGTCGTGTCTCTTTTGTAAGCAAATGCAGCTTTGATAAGATGCTCTGTTACAGATTTCTTCTTGTTATATGCAAATAACGGTGGTTCAGTAAACAATCTCCCCATCATGGGGTCTAGTGTTAAAGTTTTCCAATTTCAATTATTTGCTTAATCTGTGTGCTTTGCTGGGAGTATGTTGTCACATATACCAATTTCTCAACAGACTAACGTGTTTTGGGTTTCAATGCTTTAAGTCTACTGATGTTGCCTGCTTTTTCTGCACCAGTATTAATGACTGCTTGATCATATCCTTGCTTTTCAAATTTCTTCTTCAGTTTTTGTGGTATTTCATGATTTTCTGAAATAATGCACTTGTACCTTAAGTATTGACTGAAAGGTATACTCTATTGCTCCTTCATTAAGCCAACAGATGAGGAGACTGTTTCTGTCCTTAAGGGTTTTTTGTGAAAAGCCTTGGCAGATCTCACATTCCTCCGGGGATTGGTTCGGTTAGAGGCAGTACAGACAATCTGCATGCCTATCACCTTCATGCACGTTTTTTAGGCCGCAAGTGCCACAGGGCCTGAAAAGGACTTTTTCGGTCCAGCGGGCTCCATAGTCGTAAACTGGACCGTAGATGAGTCGTCAGAAGCTCCGGTTGTAGAATAAATTGAATACATTTTGATTGTGTAGAACAATATTTTCTTCATGAGAAATGAACTAGAGGAACCCCACCAGCTCGAAAGACGGTTGAAATCTGTGAGGAAGCTACAGGGGTAGAGCTATACACTCAACCTCCTATTGGTGGGGACCAAAAGAACCCACAATGACGTTGATGGGACACTCAAGGTGTCAAGGTTTTCAATAGGAAAATTACTAAATCAAAGTAACCAGGGTTTCCCAGCCTGATGACAGGGAATATTCACAGCAAGTGAATCCATGAAAGATCCAATGATGGAGAAGATTACTCATGTTGTACTCTAGACTTTTTTCATCTTGCGACCTACTGCTGTAATAAGGAAGGCTCCTCCAGAGTGCTTCTTCTCTGTGGTTTCTCTGTGTCACCACTGTGACAAGGGAGATTGCACCCCGTACTTATCTTGAATTTGAAAGGGGTCATCATTGTGACGAGGGGGTACAACCTTGATGCGGTTATATCCTGGCCCCCTGCCGGGTCTCCCACTATGCCAGTTACCTTTTGTCTTGAGGGTGAGCATCACCCGGTCTGCCTGTGGGGTCCAGACCACTTCTCTCCACCGTGGGACTTACACGGCTGGGTCAATGTCTTCTTCCTGGTGGTATGCCTCTTCCTTTGAGGCTTTGGCGGTGTCAGTGTCGTTTATGGATAAGCCGGTCCACCCCCCTTGGGTCATACCACTGCCTGGAGCCGCTCTTCTTCAGTCCTGGTCTGCGGCTTGCCTCCCTGTTACTCGTATGGTCGGGATGGGCCACTCTCCGTCCCGACCGTGGTTCTTGCGTCTCTCACGTCTGGCTTCACTTCTGCTCCGCAGTCGTATTGCCAAGGGTCGTTCTACTTCAAAGGTTAGTTCTTTCCATTATCCAGGTACAGCTGGTCCCTCCCAAGCGTAAACAAAGTCTTTCATTTATCTTTGTGGATTGATCTCAACTCCTCTTTCACTCTTCTTTGTCTCAGTATGATTGGCTGCCAACCAACAAGCACTCTTTATAGAGTTTTCATTCTTCATCTTCTCAGTACTATTAAAAGGTGGGTGTTGTGAATAGGTCAGCATCACAATAACGAAATTGAGACTTAAGGGGCTGATACCTTAGAAGGGTGAGGGGGTAGGGATGGCCTTTAGGAGGGAGTCCCATAGAGGAAAGGTAGTCCTTATCCCCCAGGGGGGAGGCTCTCCCTATGAGGTCCTGCCGATTATTACTACCCCTAGGGGGAATATTGGGCAGCAACTTTACCTCACTAACCTCATAGGGAAGGGCTTCCCCGTGGGGAGAAGTGACAGAATCCCATGAATCGTCACATTTGCCATAGAAAAACAAATTGCAAGGAAACTGCCACATTGACATACTTGGCATATATGTAGATTAATTATTCAAAAATAAAAGACAATACAGAGTTAACTGCCTCCATTAATATAGACTCAATTTAAAAAGTAGGATGGGGCCTTTCAGGAGTCAAATCAGCCTTCTGAAGTTTCAGAAGAATTACAAATGATGTCTTCTATTTTCAATATTTTCCACAACACCACCAGACATACGTAATCAATGTCTGTTTGTGTTCACAGATATATGAATACCCATCGTCATTTTCTTTCCTATTTTTTTGCACTGGTCCAGAGGAAGTGCAATTGGTAAATAATGTTCACAAGTAACATGTTTGCAATGCGATCTTGGGTATCTGTACAGCTCCTTTGTTTTGTGATTGACACTGGTCTCCCCCGCTAACTATGTGGCAGAAAATGAGTCAGCATCCAGGAAAAATTCTTGGCATTTCATCAAACCAACCGCAGAAGCAGCAAAAGGATGATGCGAGACAGGAAAACAGACGAGAAACTAAAACAGAATGGGCAGCAGAACATTTAGAAAAGTTCTATGAAGTACCTAATTTCCCAAGAAAAGAACAATGGAGCTTTGCTGACAGATGAAAAACTGACTTTTCTTTGAAAAATAAAAAGGTTAAAACAATTCTTGTATTCCAAGCCCCTCAGCCTTTTCAGTGGGATGTCCTACAGATTTGTAAAGACACAGGTGCCATAGCACTTAATGAGTCTACGTTCAGAAGTCCTAGAGTTGGAGCCTTCTCACCCCCACACCATCTCTTTTCTCCCATTGTGATTGGAGTTTATATTATCATATTATGAAGTGGCAGAGGCAGCTTTTGGTGGCGGCCAAGGGGTAAGAGGGGTTGGGGGATGTATGGGTTCAAAGGTGGCACCAGGATGGTTACAGTGGAGGAACCTAAATATTACCCAAAATGTGAATTAGCGAGACAAAGAACCGCAAGGGGGCCCAAAATTATTAATGTTTGGGGATGGGGGGTTCTTGAGAGGGAGAATCCTCCACCGGAGAAACCTTTTAAAATGTGTTAAAAAAATGGTGCATTTTGCAGCACAGTTCGAGAAAAATGGCGTATAAAGTGAGTTTAAAATTGGTTCCCTTGTGTAACATGAGAAAAATCTGTTAAATTGCTAATTCACAGGCAATCACATCTGGGGAATATTTACAGTGGAGGGGCCTGAATATCTTTACAAATTGGTACTTGAAACTGGGTGTAGCGAAGGAGCCCAAAAACGTGTGGGAGATTTGGAGGGATAACACCCAACTCCAAAAACTTTTTTGAAATGTGCTCAAATTGTTCATTTTAATAGCACAGGTTGAGAAAGCTGTAGTAAAAGTCCATACAATTTACAATTGGTTCTCTAGGTTAAAACATAAAAGTAAATGACATGTCACCAACAGTACATTGAAGCACTTGACAGCAATTTCAAAAGGCTCTGTTCACTTTCTATGTCAGTAATGTCACAGTATATCACTTGCATGAAGTAGAGTCCACAATCTGTGCCAGTAATGATCACTGTACATAACTTGCATGAGCTCAGTGGAAGATGAGATCATAATAGAAATTACCATTCCTCTGTCTCCCCCACTATAGTGGGGTGGGGCGGGGGCAGAGCAATGCTCATTTCTATTTTCTCTTCGACGATACAAACGCATGCATTCATGGAATTCATGCACACGCCAAGACACAGACAACACATGCGCACACACAGCTACAAAATAACTCAACCAGTCTGACATACACACAGCCTGCATTAGATTCAAACAAGCACACAAGCATCCATACATTTCACAATTACCTGTAGGTATTTACTTCAGGGCCAGGCAGCGGAATGGGCGGGAACAAAGCCAGACAGCGCTGGCGCAACCGGAAGTATTAGAACATGCAGGGCATGCAGGAGCTTCTAACCAACATGGTTGCTTAGCAACCATGTAACTGGGGCAAGCACATGAAATTTTTAAAAAAAAGGACAAATCAGGCCTCATGCTGAAGCACTGAGAAAACAGGAGTTAAAAGTGATTTACTTTTACATTACATTTCCTTCAATCATCTGTGTGGAGCAATCAAACGGCGGAATAAGGGAGACTGCAAACTACATGCAATGTGTATCAATGTCGGTCAACCAAAAATGTTCCCAAGCATGACCTGACCAAACTGTTAGACCTTGAGCTCATAACTAAAGCTAAGGGCATGTGTATTAGCCTAAGTGGCAGCCTTGCAGATGTATATATGGACAATAGCAACAAGTCTTTGCTTGATATAGTGGCTTTAGACCAAACAGCATAGCTAAGAATTCTATTGGAAGCTGTAATTTCCTGAGTGTAATAGCTTCACAATACAAGAAAATGTTTGTCAAGCTATGGAAACTTCAGTCACCCCTTTGCAAAGTAAAGGTTCCAAAAAGTAAAAGAAAACAACTTGGAAGAATCGCAAACCACTGTTCAAAATATTGAAGCATTCGTTAAATATAAAGCTAGTCTGAGGTTTCTGAAACAGTGTCTAGTCCTACGGATTGGATGAGCACTGTAAAGGTATAAGTGGGAGAATGGAGAAGAGAGGGGAAGAGTCAAGTGGTAGTTTAAATCTTGGACTCATCTATAAACTAAGGGATTTGTTAGCTCTGGCTCCTGCTTGTCAGAGTTGAATTAGCCTGTATTTCTAGGGCCCAGATACATCAAACTACTTTGCTCGCAAAGCGATTCCTCCAAGATATCATGACTCACCAACTGGTAGTATGACTGAGAAGTCCAGGGAAAATCTTTGGAAGGAGAAGGATGGGAAAAGGCAGCATTAACAAAAAAGACCATTAGGGGAAGTCCACACAATATATTAGTAAACATTTGATCAAAGAAATATTTTAATTTGTACAGGTAAGTAAAGTAACTTTTTTTTAATAGAAAACCAGGACATTTGGTGAGCATCACTGTTCTTTTAAGCATTAAAATGACCCATCCACAATGTAAATCAATTCTTTTCCCTTAATTCTAAAGCAGTGTTCTCCTTGGATGAACTTTTACCAACTGAAGTCAATGGCTGATGCAAGTAAATAGGTGAGGAATTTAGGTCTGCACATATACCCGCAAGGAAGGGAGTAGCCCAAAGATGGCCTGGAGACAGGGAATCCATTCTATGAAACCCAGTCACCAAAGCCATCTCACCACAATCCGAAACATAATACTGCAAATAGGAGCTCAGCAACCAGGAGTGCTGTGGTTCTGATCTGGTTCGGCAAGCGTCTGCAACCAAGTTCCTCCTCCTCAAACACCAGAGCAAATGAACACAGGCACATGGGTGAGATTTGGGACTCCAAGAAAAGATACAGCCTAAGAAAAGATAGTAAAGCAGCACAATCTTCAAGCTTAGAGAGGTACCCTTGGGCAGCAGCCAGAGAAGGTGTGCTTTTCTGCCAAATGGGTAGGGTGAGCAGGAGCAGAGCCACAGCCAGAGGAGGCAAGCCAGGATGCCAGTAGGTGGTCGAGGACTGAAAAAAAGGAACTGCAAATGAAATGCTAAAGTCTTTTGGATGAAGAGCCTGAAGAGTTGTGTCCCAACTTGGTTTCATGAAGTCTTGTCCGCTGGTAGGGCAAAGGCGGCTACCAAGCAGCTTGGCCCCAAAACAAACAAATGGCCTAAGAGCAAGTCAAGGTGACCCACAGATGAGGATTCCCTGAAAAACCTGTCTCAGTGGCTTCCTTTTAAAAGCAGTATGCTAGTGACCCAACCAGTCCACAGGTCACATTCTGAACAAAGAACAAGCCATTTCAGGTCCCCTGGCCAGAGGGGTGGTACCAAGATCCTGCTTGAAAGGCAAACCATTGAAGAAAGGGTCCGATAGCAGCAACAGCCATTCCGGGTCTCTTGAAGTATTGTCGTGCTCTTATATCAGGTACTGGTGATAGAGGATCAGCAGAGCCAGAAAACACAGCACAGAGGACAAGACCAGACTGCACCCGAAAGAGCAATGGGAAAAAAGGTTGTACATGGTTCCTTCAGGTCACAAGAGTAGTAGCGCATCACTGTCAGGTTTTCAAGGGTTTCAGAGATGCTGTTGCAGAGTTTCTGCTGCAGTCCTTGGGTGATTAATTTGTCCTAGAGTGTCGGGAAAACGTCCCAGCATTGACAAGATATTGGTGAAGGATCTTGGGTTCCATGGTAATCTCCAGTCTCCCCCAATGGAAACGTGGCAATCAAATACAGTAAGCAGGTTACCGGAGTAACATAAGCTAGAACCTCCATTTTAAGACTACCAGGGAGAAAGGTAATATAGCCACACATGATGCAGCCATGACACAGGCCATCACTGCTACCAACCATAACCGGAATACACTGGCTAAGGTTACTGTCTCAGGGAAACTAAGCAGCATCATGGCAATAACCCCCCCCACCTTCAGGCACCAACTACAGTGTCATGTTTCCAGCAAGACAGGTATAGGGACTTGTATGGACTTAGAGTAAAATGGTTATGACATCAACAGTGACAAACAAAAAATTCAGGCAAAACAAAGTGGATAAGGAATTACTTTCTAGCTTCCACCGGTCACCCAAGAGGGGATAAACGCCTAATGCAACAGTGGGCTGGGGCTATAATATGCAGCAAAAAGTGCACCTTTTGTGCATGCTCAGTTACATTTCAAATGTGTTAGCATTCATGCAGAGTCACTAGACAGCCTATTGGACCTGGTTTTGCTTTCCATGGAGACAGGTTTGTTGTCGGTCTTGTCATTCGAACATTTCAAGTGCAAAAAAAGATTTGACACAATGTTAATTAAGTTTTAAAAAAAAGAAAAAAAGAAAAGGAAAATCACACAAAATCCAAGTTGTGATACCTTTTGTAGGATTAACTAAATAAATACAGAGCTGTTAGAAGGCATTCACTTTGAATGTCCAATAGTCTATATCAGATGGTTAGAGTGAATGAGTAATACAAACAAAAAATGGAATGCAGGCCTGGGACCCCTGCCCATAGTGTCGAGCTCAGTAAAAAACCTAGTATGCACTTTAGTCTCTGATCCAACACTCCGGATCCAACACTCACCACATCAACGCAGCATCCATATCATGCCATTTTCACCTCTGCATCCTCAGACAAATCTTCCCTTACCGCCCCTACCCTCACAGAGTCTCAGCAATCCTGGCCATCATTCTTACCCGCTTATACTACACCAATTCCCTCTATCTGTTCACCCATGCCCATCAGCTCAAAGCTCCAACAGATCAAAAAATCTGCAGATAGGCTTCCCCGTGCCCTCCCGTCCAGAGAACACATCACTCCTGCCCTTAGTGTTCTCTACTGGCGATATCTATCGTCGGCTGATAGGCAACTTTCAAGGCCATGTGTATTACACACCGCGCCCTCCACAAAAAAGGCCATGAATTCAACCAACCGATTAGAAATGGAAGAGGATCACCTCTCCTTCAGGAAGGCCCTCAAAACCTGGCTCTTCCCTCCAGCAACCTTCCCCATTTCATGCTTACCTTCATGACAGTCCATGAAACTTATGTGCCTGCCCAGCAGATCCTCAAACACAAGGTAAAGTATAATCTACAGGCACATCTTAGCAAAATGCCAACTGACTGATGCTCAAGGTAAGTAGTTCCACACCACTTCGGTGGCCACTATATGAAGGCACGGCCGTCCACCAGCACACATTCGCATCCATACACCAGACTAAAGCACTATGCACACCATATCTGTCATCGGAATGCAGCTAAATCCTATGACTTAAAATCTGGTCTAGCTGGACACGAGTCTCCTGCACTTGCGCAATCTCCTAACCACCTCTCAGCATCCATCCACATGCATGACCACCCTGGGTAGCTTACTGGGGATCGGCCATCCCACCCATTTTTCTATTCGGCCAAATGCACACACGCATTCTAACCCTTCTGACAATTTTCCCATTCCTTGGATTTCAGTCCCCCGAGGGCATTCCCGCCACAAGCACATTGGGGCGATACCAATGGGATAAAGGTGCTTTATGACAAACAACTACTACTACTACCGCCACATTATCCAAGAAGGCATAACTCTGGCAGCAGTACATGATGCACATTGAAACAGTTTTAGCTCCAGCAGTGTTGGGGGAGTCATGCTCCAAGAAAGCATACATAATTCCAAAAAGAAGTTGCACATATGTTCACAGAATTTGGCTCAAGCAATCCAAAAGTGGCACCCAGGGATTTTGAAGAATTACACGGTACCACAGACGCACTGAAATGAAGGATTCAAAAAACACAATTTCAAAGCAGGGTCTGACACCAACCCCCACCCCTCCCCAACCAAACACACACTGAGTCCAAAGTTGTTAAAAGGTGTGCAGAAAAGGTATCACTAGGCAACCTTCAGTTTTGGTAAATAGCACATCTGCCTGCATCTCCCTTGCAACTCCACCCGGTGATATCAATGTAAAATGAAACTTAGAAATTGCACTTTGCAACACAGATGCTACAGCTTTAGGTTTAATGTAAGCATGTGCTCTGCAGCCTCCATTCAGTGTCAGGGTTGTGCAGTGACTTCAGTACAGTAACTTGAAGCTTACATGATGCATACAATGTGACCACTCCAAACACCTGTTGCAAATTCTATCTCAGTGTGCCTCATGGTTGATAACGGCTTACTGGCTGGTGTATAACATGGCTAAAACAAAACATGCTACCTATGTAGGACTGGTGTGAAGCCCACCGTTATCTTAGTAAGCCTCACACTTGATAATGGGTCCCAAACATTTAAGCTTAGACCCTGAAGATAACAATTGTTGATATGACTTGAGGTTCTGAACATGGTGACTCATAGCGTTGGTGAGAGGTGGTACTGGCAGGTTGCCTTCTGTTGCCGTGATTGATTGTCCTGGCCTCAATGTTGGACAGAGTATGTCATAAAAACGTATTAGTATATTCAGCCTTCCATTTATTTTAGATCGAGCATCTTCAAGTAGATAAGCTCCTATGGGTCTGGGTTTTGAGAGGTGCAACTCTGGGCGGGTCTCGCCTACATGCTAATCTTGCACGCATTTCTTGAATTGAAAGGTACACAGCGTTGTTGTTTGCGTTGCAGTCAAAGACAGTGCTAGTTTACTTCTATGCAAATAAGGGAGTTTCCTGGAAAATGTCTTGGCTCATCATCCCTGCTGAATTTTATTTTACAGGTTCTTAACAATTCTATTCACTTGTGTTTGTGCTAGATGACAAGTGTGAGGAGCCAGGAATGATACACATAGGAGACATGTTTAAGGCTCTAAACATTTATTTAAATTAAAAAGGGGGTTAGAAAATACCTATCCCTTAACTATGGGAATTTCCCCATCTCAACCAAAAGCTAAGAAGTCTGTCAATGCCAAGACGTCCAAATAAAAGTAATGTGCCCGTAATCCTATTCTGCCCCTCACATCTAAAAATGACTAAGGTGTAAAGGGTTACGTTTCTTGCCTTCTTAAAGTGTTCAAAATGTTCAAAGTTCAACAGAAGAGTTCAATATCCAACAAAAGATATTCCCTGTGGACAAAGTACACCGTTCTAGGAAGAGCCTCCTCCTCTAGGCCCTTTGCTTTAAATAAACAGTTCCAAAAAGAATCACTACATTTCCAATACAATCTCAGTCTGCCCTCAGAGCATTCGTATTGTTTGAGGACGTTGTGCCCTTCCCCAGGTTTTCTCTTCACTTCCAGTTTCAAAAGGTACCTTTCTTCCAAACGACCTTTCCTTTCCTTTAAGCACTTAGTTCACATTTTACAATATTGTCTTTCTTCAACTTCCTCTCGTAATACACCACAGTTCATATGTATTTATTTCCTTCAGTTCACACTATACTTCATACAAACTTCTCTTCACCTGGTTTATTCTCCAGTCAGGACTTTATGAAACACTTAACCGGACTTAAACTATACCTGCTCCTTTAAGTAGTTTTTTATTGCTCCGTTTACTGCCTGTTTAACAAATACTTAATTTGTTTAATGGCTTGCCATTTGTTTTCTCTGTGTTCCCATTTCCATTTCCTTCGTTTCTCATTAGTTATGAGCTTCCCCTTGCTTTCAGCACTTTCCTCTAGATTTGTTTCTGAATAACAGTATTGGTGCGCCGGTAACCCCTTCTCTTTCCCTGGGCTTACTGGTTGCCTTTGGCATCACTTCACCTTCGTCTGCTTTGCGGTTTTGGCTCGGTGTGTGCCCAGTTAGGCACAGCCTTGCTGCTGTTTCCCGAATATGTAGCTCCCGCAGCATTTCCCTTCCTCATGGTGAACCGCTGGCACCTCCTTCTCTTCTCTCCGAAGTCGGGTTCGTCTCTCTGCAGCAGCGCGTATTCCTTCCTCATGGTTTTCAGCTGGGTTCCCAACCGGCAGGCAGACCCCGTGCCAGCTCTCTCCGTTCCTTCTCCTGACTGCCATCAGCTGTGTTTGGGTCATATTTAAACTTCCCAGCTCAGTTATTTCTCCTCAAACAACTAGACCATTGCGTATGATACTCCGACCTAACAATCATCATTACTCAGCTGATACTCCTCATGTCAGTGGCTAGTATGTGATCTCTACTGGGATTTTGGGGGGAATTGCAAGTAACTTTACTAAAAGGTTGGAAAGGGACATGACAATATTCCGTTAAGGTTTGGAGGAACATCCTTAGAAGGGGAGACAATGTATGCGGTTTGCTCCAATGATGTCACCTTCTCCCCAAAGGGTCACCTCCCACCAGGTGGTCCTTCCTCATATAGCCGCCTCCAAGTTCAGGATCGGGTAGCAGCTGCTGTCCCCTGGCCACATGCGGAGAGGCTACCCCAGGGAAAGGAGTGATGACACCATTGGATTCATCACATACCCTTCCCCTAATGCCACTGGTTTTTCAGCATCTATTGGGAAATGGGAGAGGAAATCAATGTTGCCTTGGTCCCGACCTTTCTGATGTTCTACCGTAAAACAATAGGGCTACATGTCAAGGAACCAGAGCATGACTTGCACATGTGTGTCTTTGAGCATGCTCATCTATGTGAGCGGGGAGTTATCTGTGACCAACTTACATTTTGTGCCATAGTTCTTTTCTCTGGGATGTAACTTTCTGCTAACATAGAGAATGGATTGTTTGATTTTGGTAAAGAACTGGTCCTAGTCCAACAAGTGAGGCATCAATGATTGAAGTTGCCCACTTTTAGTACCGGCACACTGCACAGAATAGTTTAGTCAATCAAAACAAGTTTGATCTTCAGGGGTCCATTTAATTTTCTGAAGCTCCGTCGTCCCTAAGCTCATCAGTAAGGCGGGATGTTATACTAGAATAACGAGTGAAAAAAAAAAAAGAAAAATCGCCTATAATACCCTACTAATCCCAGAAATGCCCAGAGGTCTTTCCTTTGTTTTAGGTACTGGGGTGTTCTGAGCAACCTTTACGCTCATTTTGGGCTTGAACAAGTCCATTCCCACTAAAAAACAACCCTATATTAAACAGCTGATTGGGCCAAATGATATTTCTTGGGGGTTGCTTTTCTTAGGGATCTGACCACTAAATATTATATATATGTTCCTTCAACAATTTGCTGTGGATAATATTGTCAATGTACGCCCCACAAAAAGAGAAATACAAGCAAAGGTCTTGGTCCATTAATCTCTGAAAATGTGGCCTGTGCCCTGTGAAGGCCAAAAGGCAACACTTTAAATTGGTAATGCCCGACAGGTGTAGAGAAGGCAGTTTTCTCATTGTCCTCTGGAATGACCAGTACTTGCCATTAACCCTTAGTTAGATCGATCGTGGAGCGATAAACGTCAGTTCCCAGTCGATCAATTAAATCATCTCTCCTGAGCATAGGATAGCTATCAAATTGGGATACCGTGTTCAACTTTCTAAAATCAATACAGAACCTCCACGACTGAGCTGGCTTAGCCACTAGTGCAATCGGAGAGGACCAGTGATTTTCAGATGGCTCGATGATGTCAGAATCTAACATCTTCTCCACTTGCTGTAAGACTAGGGATCCGATAGGATTTCAGATGTACTACTTTCCCGGAAGGTGTTCACATGTAATGAAAAACCCCTTTCGCTCACCCCCGCTCTCTCTGAAGACATCTGTAAACTGACCTAACAATTCCTGCAGATCTTGTTTCTGACTGGGTAGTAGGCGGGAAGGGATTAAAGTATGTCCTACAGTCTCCTCAGCCAAGAGACTGGTTAATACCACCGTTTTTTTAATCTACTGGGTGTGCTCTCCACTTTGAGGAGGTTTAAGTGATATATATGGGTTTCATTTCTTCTGTCTGGTTGGGATACTCGGTAGTTACATGGCCCAGTTTGTTGAAGTATTTCACTTGGCCCGTGCCATTTCGATAACATCTTGTTCTCAGATGTTGGCAAGAGAACAAGCACTTTCTGTCCCACTGAAAAATACCTAAGCACCGCCCATTTATCATGTGAGGTCTTCTGATTTTCTAGGGCTTTAGTCAGGCAGGTTTGGACCATTGTTCTTATGGTAGCCATGCGTTCCTTTTAACCTCTAAGCTGTTTAAGAGAGGGGTAAGTAGGGCTTCCTATCTCTCCTCCCAAGTTTCCCTCAACATGTCAAGTACATCTCAGGGTTGTCTACCGTATAATAGCTAAAATGGGGAAAATCTTGTAGAGGACCTGTGATGTTTTCCGGATGGCAAAAAGGGCCCAAGTTATCATAATGTCCCAATTTTTACTGTCGGCCTCAACTAACTTCTGAATCACACCATCAAGCTGTCGATTTGCGGGTGATAAACAGAGGTTCTAAGAGTTTTGATATGTAAAAGCTCTTTTACCTCATCAACTGATTCATAAAAGTGGTCCCTTGATCCGTTAGGATTTCCTTTGGGAAGAAAGCTCTTGAAAAAAATGGAATGAGATGCTTCAAAATCTGTGGTGAAGTGTTGTTACATAGGGGAAAAGCTGGATATCAGGTTGCATAGTCCACTATGACCAAGATATAGCAGTTTCCCAATCTAGATGTTTCCAGGGTTCCGACTATATCCATTCCTATGCGAGAAAAGGGTACATCAATAATAGCTAAGGGTTGTAGTGGAGCGGGAAGAGGGACTTGAATGCTAGTTTTTTGACTCAAGGCACAGGTAAGCACAACTTTGTTCACATCAGTACAGATTCCTGCCCAGTACAATTGACTCAGTATTTTTGCCCCTGGGTCTTTGCGGTTCCTAAGTCCCAGGAGGATAGCTCAGCGGCAACGTTCGCGCCTTGGAAACAAGACGACACGGAGCAACACAGGTTCCATCCCCAGGTCCGCGCTTAGAAACCTCCGGGTGTTTAAGCGAGTTATAAATACGCAATTAAGAGGAGAAAAAAAAACAATTACGAACGAAAAAACAAACCATTCTTGTAACAGCGCCTCGATGCCCGCAGGCCGTGTGAGTGCTTTAAAAATGCAAAACAAATAAATAAGTGACCACTTGTTAAATGGGAATGAGCAATTTCAAGTACCATCTTCTTATGCCTCTTCGCTACCATAAGGGAGTAGTTTCTTAACTGTAACTCCATTTCTCCAGCGTTGGTATCTTTCATGGATTCACATGCTTAGAATATTCCCCGTCGTCAGGCTGGGAACCTTCTGTATATTTTTTAAGACGTTTTCCATAGGAAAAAATGTCGACACTTCTGTGTTCTGTCTATGTCGTTTTTGGGCTGCTTACGCATGACCCAATAGGACGTAGGTTATAAATCGCCCCGCCCCTGCAGCTCCCTTCAGATTTTAACCCCCAAAAGTAGCAGGGGCATATAATAATTGCATTCAGGGGAGGCCGACGGGCGCATGTGAATCCATGAAAGATACCAACACTGGAGAAATGGAGTTACAGGTAAGAAACGACTCCCTTCTCCAGCATTGGATCTTTCATGGATTCACATGCTTAGAATAGATTATATAGCAATACTCCTAACTTGGAGGTGTGCAGTGCAAACCAAGATTATCGGAGCCGCACATGCAGTTAAGCATACAAAAAAACACCATCATGGTACATTGACAATAACACAAATTATGGTATATTGACAAGAGAATACACCCCTCTGTGGGGTTTACCTTACTGAAACAGGTGTCGCAGGACTGCTCGTCCCATCTGCATATCCGCTGCATGCTGTTGCTCTAGGCAATAATGCTAAGTAAATGTATGCGGCACCAACCATGATGCCGCTTGACAGATGTGCACCAGTGGGATTCCGGACCACAATGCTGCCGATGATGAGGTGGGTCTTGTTGAATGAGCCTTTGGATGTCTTTCCAGAGGCTTCCCTGCTTTAGAGTGACAAAAGGCAATAGTCGACGACACCCAGCGGGCTAGTCCTTGCTTGGAGATCTGTTCTCCCTTCATCAAAGGTCCATAAACCACAAACAGTTGTCTCGTATGCTTAAACGCTTGAGTACGGCTGAGGTAAAACTGCAGAGCTCTTTTGACATCCAACGTGTGGAGAGCTTTTTCCACAACAGAAGAGGCTGTCGCGAAGAATGTTGGCAAAATAATAGAACAATGCTTGTGGAATGTAGTCAGAACTTTTGGTATGAAATGAGGGTTGGTTGCCAAAACCACCTTGTCTTTGATAAAAACGAAAGTATGGGGGGGGGGGGAGGGTGAAAATGACCAATGCTTGCAATTCCGAAAGTCTTCTTGCAGAGGTAATAGCCACTAAAAAAGCAATTTTCCACGACAAAAACTTCAACGAGGACGACGGCATAGGCTCAAAAGGAGCCTTCCTTAGTGCTGACAGTACCAGATTGAGACTCCGGTTAGGAGGAAACTTTTTGGCTGGAGGAAAGGTCCGAAATAAGCCTCTCAGGAAATGCTTAACCAGTCGATTGCCGAACAACAGAGTTGAATGTCTTATATGAGTAAATCTTGAAATGGCTGCCTAATGAACTTATGGAGGAGAAAGCTAATCCTCTCTCCGCTAAGTGTAGCAAATATGGAAGAACCTGTTCTGACGCAACGTTTAAGGGGTCCACCCCCGGTTGATCCCTGCACCACACACATAATCTCTTCCACTTACATGCATATGAAGTGTTCGTGGACAGAGCTTGTGCTGCCTGTAAAATTTGTCGATACTCCGAGGAAATGTTCAGGAGAAGTCAGGAGCCAGTCTGAGGGCGTACGGGTCGTGATGCCAAACTGCTCCTTTGTGTTGGGATAGAAGGTTTGGAATCTTCTGGAACCTCACTGGTTCTGTTATCGACAGTTGGAGCAGATCTGAGAACCATGACTGTCTCGCCCATTAAGGAGCCACTACAATTACACGACATGGGTACCTGTGAATCCTCTGGAGGGTCTGTCGGATGACTGGAAACGGAGGGAACGCATACGTGAACTTGTTCGTCCACCGGAAGGAGAATGCCTCCCCCAGCGAGACGGGTTGTGGCCACCTGCTCGCGTAATGTCTGCACTTCTTGTTCTCTCGGGTTGCGAAAAGATCCAGGGAAGGATGACCCCACTTCTTGAAGATGTTTGTCAGTTGTTGATCGTTCAATTCCCACTTGTGCAGTTGATTCATCTCCCTGCTGAGAGAGTCTGGTTGTACATGGCTCACTCCTGGAAGATGCTAAGCCATTATGCTTATATCCTGCTCGAGGGCCCAACGCCATATTTCTTGAGCTTCGCTCGATAGCATCCTGGAACGAGTGCCCCCTTGCTTCCTGAGGTGGAACATTGTTGTTGTATTGTCCGTTAATATTCTTATGACTGATCCCTGTATGCGTGGTAAAAAGGATTTCAGAGCCCAACGTACCGCTCTTAACTCCAGCACGTTGATGTGAAGGGTTGACTCTGCTGGGGACCATTGACCTTGAACTTGTAGGGATCCGAGATGAGCTCCCCATCCTTTCAGCGATGCATCCGTTACCACATTCGATTGAAAATCTGGTTCCTGCAGGGGCATCCCCTTCGTCAAATTGTCTGAGAGCTGCCACCACTGAAGTGCTCGTAGAAGCTCGCTGCTGATGCTCAACTTGTCTGACCATAAGCCTGGACTTTGGGACCATTGGTCTGCCAGAAACTCCTGTATTGGTATGGGATACAGGACGCCATGGCCCCTAGTAGTGAGATGTATTTCCTGACCGACACTCTGGTGCCCACTTTCCACTCCTTCGCTTTTTGTTTGAGTTTTTGAACTCTCTCGAAGGACGGCTTCACTAGCCCTGATTGAGTTTGGAATTCCGCGCCCAGAAATATCAAGCTCCTTGAGGGAGCTAAGGAGAATTTCTCGAAGTTGATTGCAAAGCCTAAAAGCTGTAGAAGTTGCATGGTGGCCTCTAGGCTTGCTTGTGTCGTTCTCGGCGACAAGCCCCTTACCAGCCAATTCGTCCAGGTAAGGGTAAACGTGATAATCTTTTCTTCGTAGCCAAGCTGCCACTGGAGCCAAGCATTTTGTGAATGTCCTGGGAGACGACTTTAGTCCGAAAGGAAGTACTTTGAATTGGTTATGACTCTAACCGACTACGAACCTTAGAAACTTTGTGTCGTCGACGCATGGGTATGTGGAAATATGCGTCTTGTAGGTCTAACGACGGCAGAAAATCTCCCGGCTGCATGGATCGGATGACCTGAAGCGTAAGCATTTTGAACTTCAGCTTTGCAGAGTCTTGTTGAGAGCCTGAAGGTCCAGAATGGGTCGCCACTTGCCGTTGGGTTTTTTGACCACAAAGTAACAGGAGTAAACTCCCCGACATCTCTCGGCCACCGGAACAAATTGTATAGCCCCTTTTTGCTGCATAAGCACCACTTCTTGTTGTAATATGTGAAGATGCGGTTGCGCCGAATACACAGGTGGAATTTGTGACGGCGTCCCCTTGAACTGCAAAGAGTGGCCTAGTTTTACCGTGTCTAACACCCAAAGGTCTGATGTTATTCTTTCCCACTCGTCGACGCGACGGGACACTTTGCCTCCTAGGACGTCCTGAAGCTCGTCATTGTTGGGACTTTGACTGCTTGCCTTTTGTGGACGACTAATATCCTCCCTTTCTCCTTGAAGCATGGTAGTCTCGGCCTCTTCGCGTTGCTTGGACAGCACGCCTATAACCTTGGGAGGAGTAGGACGGCCTGCTGAAACTCCGGTCTCTGGATGTGGTAAATCAGGAATTCCCTAATGCTCCGCGGAAGGGGTGAAAGGACCCAAATGCTCTCCCGCTTTGTAGGGCTCCTAGCGACTTTGCCGTGTCCGTATCTTCTTTCATACCTTTTAGGGCCTCGTCCACCTTCTCCCCGAACAAATACTCACCCTCACATGGCATATCGAGCACCTTATACTGGACCTCCGGTCTAAAGTTAGTACATTTCAGCCAGGCTTGCCTTCTCAAAAGCACTCCGTTGTTTATTTGCTTGAACCCGGATTCCACCAAGTCCATGACGGTGTTGATGGAGTGGTTTGATGCCTCTTCCCCCTTACGGACCAGCAACATGGCTGATTTTCTGTGCTCCTCCGGGAGGTGTTACAGGATAGGGACCAAACGATGCCACATCTCACGGTCGTATCTTGCCATGATAGTCAGCGAGTTAGCTGCCTTAACCGTCGTTGCTCCTACTGACAAGACCTTCTTACCAAAAGCATCCTGCCTTCTAGCCTCATTGTCCGGAGGTGTTGTACACTTATGCTGCGATCTGGCTTTTCTAGCAGCTGCCGTCGACAATACCGACTCCGGAGAGGGCTGAGCAGTCAAACACTTAGGTGTAGAATCCGGGGCCTTGAATTTCTTTTCCAACCTGCCCTTTATTGCCGGCTCCGCAAATGGATGGCGCATGGTTCGCAAGCCTTCCTGCGAGACGTGGTCCAGAATGGGCACAGAGAAGACTGACTTCCTCCTCTTCCCCATACGGTCGAATAAGAAGCATTCCTTCTTTTCTTCCTGTGGGGTCAGACCAAATTCAGTACAGGCTTTGCCCATCGCATCAAAAGAGCTGATGTCATCTGGTGGCGACGGCTGAGCCGGGCTTCTAGGCGCTTCCACTTCTACCTCCGATTCCCATGTAGGATCTCTCGAAGGGGACGATGAAAAATCTGAAAAAGAGTCTGTAGGCCCTTGTTCTGACTCTGAATCTTGCAATTCCCCTTCTTCCGGGTGTGAGCAAGGAGGCTCCTCGCTAACTGGACGGGAGGCTGGCATCCCCGTCGTTAACCGCGGAGCGGGACCTGGTACGTCATCGGCAGGCATCGCTGGTATTCTTGTAGGTGCACATATGGGGGGTAACCTTGCAACCAATTGGCTCAAAAGAGACTACAGCGTGGTCAACACATGTAAGGATAATACTGACTGAGGGTTTAACAAGGACGATGCAACAGGGACACTTTGCCCTCCCGAAATCGTTGACGAGCCAACGCCCTGCAATCCCAGATCCGCCGGACCAGCAATCTGTTCACGGTCTTCCTCCATTGATGATATTGAGAAAGCTGCTTCCTGCTGCACAATAGGGTATCTGGCAAAAAAGTATTGTACACCTCTGGTTGCCAAGCCACTGCAGGTATTGCCTGCGGCGGTCGTAATGATCCCGTCAACGACGGAACCCCTGTCGACAATGGTGGAGGCTGTGATGCAGCCCGCCTTTTTTGAGCTAGACCTATGTTTCATCAAGTCTCTACTCGAGGAAGACCTGTGATGATCTCCTGAGGAGGAGGTCTTTAAAGGATCTTTCCCTTTTTTCAATGAAGATGAAGAAGAAGACTTCCCTTGATGGCGATCTTGCCCAGGTTTCGAAGAGGATTCTTTCGCAGGGTGTTTCTCTGAGGAACGTTTCTCCGTAGAACGTGGCTTCTTCGCCGGAGGCTCTGCTGACACCGATCGGCGATGGACTACTGAAGGTTTAGGCCTCAATGCCCGACTGTGTGCAGATCCTAGCTCCGATGAAGACTAGGTCCCCTCATTTAGCCACGTCACCAGGTGCCTATTCCGATCTTTCAGCGTCTTCTGTGAGAAACCCTTACAAATCTCACAACTGTCCGCAGAGTGATGCGGGTGTAGACAATACAGGCAATCCATGTGCCCATCTCCTTCATAGACTTTCTTTAGTCCGCACGTGGCACACAGGCGGAGCAAAGCCTTTCCAGACATTGTAAAAGAAAGACTTGCAAAGAGTAGAATTCAACCTTGTACAGAGTAGAAAAAACACGAGGTGCTCCAGCTACTTTGGAGACGGTTGAAGTCTGAAGAGAGCAGCGGGGGCGGGGCTATTTATACCCTACGTCCTATTGGGTCATGCGTAAGCAGCCCAAAAACGACGTTGACAGGACACAGAAGTGTCAAAATGTTTTCCTATGGAAAACGTCTTAAAAAATATACTGAGGGTTTCCAGCCTGACGACGGGGAATATTCTAAGCATGTGAATCCATGAAAGATCCAATGCTGGAGAATTTGTGATTCTGGGGGTGCCGTCTCGGCTGATATCACCTCAGTGAAGGAACCCATGTTTTAAGAAAAAAGGTCCCCCTTTTAATCGTCTATCTTCTTCTGAGATTGTATGTTGGAAAGTTTCTGTCAAAAGAGGGTCAATCCTTTGAGCAAAAGCTAGATTGGTTATAACTTCAACCTCCTCGTCTGGAATTTTGGATTTTACAGTTTGTTAATCGGGAATCTACACCTGCCTCCGCAAAACCTTTTCCTTCTCCCTAGGTCTCATCTACTTCCTTTACTTCTTGGAGGTTGGGGAATAAAGCTCTTTCTAAGATTCCCTGAGCATTTTTTCTCCCTCCCTAACTTGGTAGGCTTCCTTCCCGTTGTTCTGGAGCTATATTTTTACACCTCTTCAGTAATCGGAGTCTATAAAACCAGCTAATACATCTAGGCCATATCGCCAGGCTAGGCCAGCGTATGTACCGGGAGGGGGTACCAGAACCAGGTCAGTGGGAATTAACATTCTTTCCCCAGGTGGTATCTTTTCTGCCCTATTGCTGCAAAGCTCAAACCCAATGAATTTTTCTGTGGCTATAGACTGATCAGTGGCTGAGTTTCTCAAACTTAAGGGCTCCACAGTTTTTATTCGGTATACCAAAATGTCGCCCACATCACTACAACTGTACTTTATTTCTGACTTTATGCCTTTCTAAAAAACCGACCTACTGCGACTATTCACTTGCTGTGATACATTGTACTTCAAGCCAAAGCAGGTGGACACTATGGCATAAACTTAATGCGTAAACTCTGTGCATTAGCTGGGGCGGTTAACGTACTGGTATGCTCCCTAGAAAATGACCTCCACCTAAACCTGTAGCATCAAAAACATGCTAAGTGTACAGTGACTGAATGGTAGTCCTTCCGAGATTGTTGCACTATTTCGGGAACATACCATATCTAATACCAAGACGATTCTTCGTTAGGATACATAGCATATGTAGGGAATTTCTCTGGCACAGGACGAGGAACAGAATTGCCCTTTGGAAGTTACAAAACTTGTAAGATAAAGGGGGTATACAACTGCCAAACTATGAGATCTACGATCTAGCTAGCCAACTACAATATGTGGCAAAATGGTTATCAGAAGATCCAACCTCAGAATCTAGATTGTTCAGACAGGAATGCACCCCGTTCTTCCTGAAAGAAATGATACGGCTGCCCAAATTGGATATGAAAGAGCGCCCAGAGATGATGACACTGGGATGGAAAGTATGGCATAAGACCTGTCAGGTCATGGAGAACCCAAATACCATGTTCCGCAAGTGCCGCTAGTTGCATTGACCGGAAAAGAAGGCCATTTAATGAAAATGATCAGAAGGCACTGGGAACCGGTAGGGATAGCAACTGTGGGAGACATATGGCAAGATGGGAGGATAAAAGTATTTGGGATGTTGGTGGAGGAAACGGGGTTGCATACGGGACAATATATTACATACCATAGAATGGTGCGGCGGATTAAAGAGACATGGTCCGAAATAGTATTATAGGAGCAACCGGACGCTGCCAGAGAAACGATATACGAAATAGCAGAAGGAGGGCACGAGATATCCAGAATATATGAGCTGGTGATGTCCAAAGTGAGGAAGGAAGTGGTACAACTGAAAACAGGACTGGGAGGAAGAAGTGGGTGCCCCAATGAGTAACAGGATATGGGATGCGAGCCCAAGGGTACCACAAGAAAGTGTGAAGGAATGCGAGGCTACAGCAAATACAACTATATATAACCCACAGGGCATGTATGGCACCCCAGAGGATAGCTAAATTTAAAAGCGCAGAACGGCAAACATGCCCCAAATGCGACGAAGAAAGCGTCGGAATGACGCATATGTTCTGGGCATGCCCAGAGATTGGGAAATTTTGGGGAGAAATAGCCCACAGATTAGAAGAAAAAGGAATTAAGATACATGTTGAAATAGCGTGGGCAAGCCTGGTGGGGAGGGTGGGGGGAGTTCCCGAGACCTCGTAAAATAAGACATGTAAGCAAATTAAAGGATTTGGCATATATGCTTGCGAAGCGTAGAATTGCCAGGGGATGGAAGGCATGTTATAGACCAAGGATAGAAATCTGGTGGAAAGACCTTCAGAAATGGGCAGAAGCTGAAACAGCAGTATGGCAGGAAGCTAATAATACTGGAGGGGATGAAGAAGCAGAAGCCCTGATAGCCTGGAAACATTTAATAGCCACACTATATGGGCCCACTCAGGACTGGTCAAGTGACCAGGACCCAGCTGAGAATATTGAAGAAAGAGGGAACACCTCTGCAAGACGAAGAAGCAGATCGCGAAGTAGAGTAGGCTCGAACAGGGGGGTTAGGGGGGGAACGGGAGACACAGACATTGATTGATTTGTATAAAACTGAAATAATGTAACATTTACTGCAAGTTTGGTTGTGTGTGAGAAAAAAATCAATAAAATTGTTTAAAAAAATAAAAAAAAGTGTATAGTGACTGACTCAACATCAACGGAGCCCTCCATATAAACTACATACGTGTCCTTTTATTTAGTAAATGTAAATACTATTTTTATAATTTCAGCATACATACCATTTAAGTAGCTGTCTACAGCGCCTGCATTTCCCTTGTGCCTAGAAGTTGTGCCCCACTGTGCATTTCAAAGTCCACACAGTAAATCAGCCTCTCTGCCTTCTATAAACAGAGCAGCGCCAAGCGGCAAACGCCACTGTCGCCTCAAGCCTGCCTCCAGCACTGCCTTATCATCCTGCTTTACTCCTGCATTCTGTACTTAACTGAATGTTGCATGCTTCTAGAAAGCTTTACAAACGTGTGCAAGCGGCTGAATAACCGAATTACCCTCTCTGACATGCAGTTTACTCAAATATAAAGACTTGCTGTGATAGTGGCAAATTATTGTATTTGTGACCAACGCAGGCGGGCACTTTTCATCGCCACTTCTTCTCTACATGTGCTTTTCTATTTTATGATATTCTGATTTCCACGCTGCCTCTAAGCCATTGTTTTATGGCCAAAGCAGTTGGGCAGTTTTCCTAGCCAATGCCTGGCTCTTTTCTGCCCAAACTTCTACTGCTTCTAATGCTGCGATGCTTGTAAAACATTGTATTTACAAACAATGGGGTCGGGCAATTTTATGTGCTAATCCCCTAGTTTCTCATTACTCAAATTATGCATTAATTACTGACTGAATATTGTTTATATGATCAATTACATTTGTATTCACCTTAATATATGTGTATACTAGTGAGACTTTTCTCTTGCAAACTTTTATACTTCTAATTTATTATCTTAATTTCTATTTTTTAAATGTTCATCGCTGAAACCAAAAGCAACAATTGTTTAATTTGCCCAAAATACAATAGATTACTTTCACTGAATCATAAATGCCACATTAAATGCAAGACTTGAAATGTAGCCCCCAAACGTATGTGTACACTTTTCTGCAATTTATTTTATTTTGTTATTCCATTTTGCTGATTTTTTTGGATTTGGTTACCTTAGTTGTTCCAATCATGTGCTGCAGTATTTTAATTTCTTCAACTCTTTTTTTCACTTTGCAATGCTTTTAAGAATGTCCATAATGTTTGTTTACTCCCCTCCAAAGGCCACATTTAGGCTGTGATGTCACTGTTCCAGCTCGTTTGTTTTTGGTGATTCTGTAATTATTGCTTCAAAGCAATTACAATAGTTTAGTGCTATTTTGGCTGATGTCTGCCATATCTTGTCTGCTTTCCCAACCAGGTTGCCTCGAAGTAATTCAGAAAATGTGCAAGTGTTTCTTTGTTTTCTTTATAAAATTCACTCAAACTTATTTGTTTGTAACTGTTGATTACGGCATTTCTTGGAACATACACAAAAAACATATCTTTTTTATTTCACATTGAAATGACCTGTCTGTTCTGTATTTGGATTGTAATCCATGCTTTTGGATGTTTTTCCAAAGACTGACTGTAATAAAAGAAGCATCCTTGAATTTTTATGTTTGGAAAAATGTGTTGTAAGGATTTTATGGCTGATAACTCATAATCCATACCTCATCTAATGATATTAAAAACTGGAATTGGTCGATTTTCTTTACTTTTCCTGTAAATATCGAGATTTGCTCATTAAAATATATACCAAAGGGAAAAAAAGTATTTACTAATAATTCAATGGGCCTCATTACAAGTGCATATTGCACTTGCACATTGTTCTGGCACCCGCGAATGGGCAATTACCGGGTCATTACGTCCCAGCCAGAACCGGTAATTGACCATTCACGGGGAAAAAATGCTCCCCATTCCCATTTGAGCCCCATAAAGCTCGAATGGGGAGGTCGGATGCACTGGCACCATTCATAATAGTGCCGGTGCATCCGACATGCTCTGCTCGCGGGTGCCAGTCCGCCCACCAGGTTTTGATCTGGTGGGCGAAAAGGCACCCGCGAGCAGAACTCGTAGTTTGCTGGCCCGGTAACTACAGTACCAGCAAGCTTACCGGTACCGCAGTTACCGGACCGGCAAACTTGTAATGAGGTCCAATGTATGCTATACATTTGAACAAATGGCCTCGGACAACACTTTAAAGTCCCATCCATCATCCAATTGTTGCTTTTTGCTAATCTTTCTAGGTTTTGGCTTCTTGAAAACATGACCAATGTTTCTCGTTATTCTCACTACCTGTGAATAAAAATTGCTCCCGTTTGCTTGTCAGTTTAAATATTGCTGGTATATCAATTTCCTCTATACATTTGGGTACATTTAGGTGATTTTATTTTATTGCTATATGATACAGTAGTCTCCTTTTAAGTGTTATGGCAGTAGGAATTTCACCGGCATGATGTTGCGGCAGTTCACTTAGTACCTGCCTCACCACTTGTCCGCTCGTGGCTTGCTCATGCTCTGTTTTACTTTTCATTTCTTGGATTTTCTCCCTCATCTCTGTTGCACTAATATTCTGTTCATAGTTATGCTCCCTAACATACTACATTTACTGATTCATTATCTGTGCATGTGCTTCCACAGCATTTATCTATGGAATATTACATTTCCACAGTGTAATGTTATTTTAAGTCTCCCCTTTCCAACTACACCTTGTGTGACAGCATTGCTGGTCACGGATCGGGCGCAGAGCGCTCGATCCGTGGCTACCAATGCTACTAGACACCAGGGATGTCTTTTGAATGCGGGGGGACGTGGGGCCTCTCCCCATCCAGCCCCAAAGGCATGGGGGCACATATGGATAAAACTGGGGGCAGATGGCTGATCATCTGCCCCAAGGAAGGGGGCACATTTTAAAAAATTAAAAAAGAAAAAGAAAATGCAACAGGGATGGAACTAGGCACCAGGCAGGAGTACATGAGGTGCCCCCCCCCATCCAATTGGAGAGGGGGGGGCACCAGGAATAAGGGTGCAGGCCCCCCCAAAGGATGGGGCCTGCAGGTTAGGCCCCCTGGGGGCAGATGGCTGATCATCTGCCCCCAGAGAAGGGGGCAAAATGAAAAAAAATAATAAAAAAAACACCTGTGGGAATCCACAGAGGTCTAACTTGCACAAATCGCCCCACAATTTATTACCCAGAACCCCTGGCAAAGTTACATTTGGGGGGTGGGGGGAGACACAATTTTCGCACAAGCCACCAAGGAAAACAGGAAACCCCATGCATTTCTGAAAAGAGGAAACCCGTGGGAATGCACAGAGGTCTGACTTGCGAGAAGCGGCCCAGAATTTATTACCCACAATCCCACACAAAATGTGATATTTGGTGGGTGAAAAAAACACAATGTTCACTTTATCAGGGTTTCTGGGTAATACATTCTGGGCCGATTTACCCAAGTCAGACCTGTGCAGATTCCCACGGGTGTCCTCTTTTCGGAAATGCATGGGGTTCCCTGTTTTCCTTGGTGGCTTGGACACCCTAGGCCCATATCTGTATGGTGTGCCGCTCTGAAAAAATCGTGAAATTCAGCTGTCGGAAAAGACTAGAGGTTAGCCGTGTTTTAGGCTTTCCCCTTGGCGTCCAGGTAGGTGCACCCACACATGTGAGGTACCGTTTGTGTGGTTTTCATAACGTTTCGACCCATTTGCTGGTGCCCTTTGTCACACAACCCTTTCATTTCCTAAATGTGCCCTACATTTAGTCGCTGCTTTAGGCACCATACACTTTTGTAACCTGCACAAGTCACCTACCCTTGAAAAGGTCTGCCTGTGCGCTTTCAAAAAATGTATGCTTGTCATTCATCACCACATTGGTTTTCCTGATTTACACATGCTAAGTAAGTCTGTTCAGGCTGTAAGCATAAAACTCATGTGTACCATGGCACAGTGTTTGTCTTGTGTTATTGCTTGTTTTGTGAAACGCTACAAAAAATGTGCGATTTCCCAACTGCAAGAGTCGGGGGAATGTAGCGGAGCATTGTTTTTCTCAAAATTTATATAAGCTATTGCCGTACCAAGCCAACCATGTTCACCACATACCTTTTTGTCGGTCAATTTCCCGCTTTTCCCCCAACCTAGTTTTTGCCTGACCTGCGCAAATCACCCCTTCCTAAACTTGGAATCGTGTCTTCTTTTCAGAAATGTATGCCTTTCTGTCCTGCTTCTGCTTTCCTACCATTTTCTTCCATTCCGTCCACGCATGTCCAATTTGCAAAAATGTCCAAAATCGCCTAACTCTCACAAAACGGTTGATAACCACAATAATCCCCCAAAAAAAATTTTCGTTTCCACTTCCACTCAACCTGTTCTTGAAAGCCAGGAAATGGTTGAATTCAGCACAGCAAACCATTTGTTCCTGGCTCTTACAAGGAAAAAAAAAATAAATAAATAAAATCACAGGCTTCTTTGTACATCATTTTATTGGAATTTTTTGAAAAAACCCAAAATGTTTCCTCTTTTTGGTTATTGTCTCTCACCCCCCTACAGCAACCTATGATTGCTGTGTGGCATTACGACCGCCTACATGTGGGGAAAAAGGGGGCCAAATTTGGCCAAGATATCTCATGTAACAAAATCGTTACAAGGCATTGAATGGCGACATACCGAAATCATCAAAAAAGCCCTTGGCACGGGGGGGGGTGGGGGCGTGGAGGGGACCCATGGTACTTAAAGGGTTAAAAAATATTTGACCAATTAAAAAGAAGTAATGTATTCCCTTTTGTAACTTGTCATTTTTAGTGACATTCAATAAAGTATTTCTTTTTTTCGTATGACAGACTTTTCTCTCACTCAAAATATTTTCCTTTTCTGTTCACCTTTCTCGTTTTCACCTCAACTCTTTAAGCGACCGTTTAATCTTCTCATTTTTAACCAACAACCTTTTATCTTTTGGTTACTCTCCCCCGCCTAACGCAACTTCCGAATGCATTCATGTTGACTGACTTGTTTTTTTAATTTTAATTTTATTTTTATTCTGATGCGTGTGAGTGCATCAAACAAAAAATAAACTTCTCTTCACCACGGCTTGCGCTGTCTTTCCGCAATGCCTTCCGCACTCTGTGGGGTTTCATACAAATTTAAATATCTGTGCATCTGACATCCTGCTGCACACGCTAAGCTTCTAATTCACTCAATTTTAACACTTTCCAATGAACCATGTATTTTATAGAACTCTGCGACTTGCATAGCATATTTTGGATATTTGCCAATAATATCTACGTGATCACTGCATCGCCCTGAATGTCATCGTCAATTTTAAAGGCCATATTTTCAGCGGTGCAGTGATCAAAGATCCTTTTTAATCAACTGAGCCCAATCCCACTACTGACACCCTATGTGAGGAGCCAGGAATGGGACCCTAACACAGAGGAGACAGGTTTGTGGCTATACACTTTTATTTAAGTGAAAAAGGGGGTTGGACAACGCCTCACTATCCCCATCTACTGGGAATATCCCTACCTCGACCGAAAGCTAAGGAGTCCGTCAATGTCAAGATATCCAAATAAAGAGGGGTGTGGCCAGCTACGGAACGATGCAGACATGAGCCTTCGAGCTCCCGGGCCCGCTGTATACATCCTTTCTAAAAAACACTGTCAACCGTGTCAAATTCCCAAAATAATCGGATCCACGAAGAGAGGAACCGCTGCCGCACATTACGGGACAATATCGCATCAAATAGTGGAATATTGAGGCGGAGAGAGGACAAAGAACTACCCGAGGCGATCCCGGGAAGCGCTCCCAAGATGGCGCCGCACTACGCGATGCGGGTGTGAGCTGTCCGACGCTTCGGAAGGACCCGCTTGGGAGGTGGCCTAGGTGGAGAGGGCGAGAACTGGGAAGTGAGGACCCGGGGCGACCCAAGGCGAGAGATGGGTGCAATCGGGCCGTAGTATACGGCGGAACACAGGGCGGAGCTGCGTGGAGACCAGTTGGGTACGGCGAGCAACTTCACCTCCGGCCGACGCCCGCCCTCCCCCGCTGAGCGGAGTGGCGTTTCCTCCCCATCCCGCCAAGGACTTATGAGACAGAGGTGATGCCACACCTGAGGCGGGCGCCCAAGAAGACAGCCCTGGAGGAGGGGGCCGCGGATGCGGTGGAGACTGCCTCCGGCTCCATCCAGAGCCGCCCAAAACCGGTACCACAACCCCTCCGATTGACGTGGAGGATGCATGAACCGAGCGGAGGTAGAGACGCCTCCTTCTGCAAACTCGGCGACCAGGCTCGAGCACACGGACATCCACTATGCTGAAACAGGTGGGGAGCCAGCTCAGGGTGGGGGAGGCTTGTCGGAGGTGCCTGGAACCAACGTTCACTCCCAAGCCAGGTCATAAGCCCTAGCTGGCATACAGTCAGAAGGGGGGAAAGCCTTCATACGACATCTCCTACCACCGAGGGCCGCCGCTACAAACGAACATAGTGGCTTCAAGCTCAAAACACGGTGCATGCTCGAACGTAACGAGGGGGCAGGGGACGCCAAGACCGAGCACCCCAGAGGAGGTGCCTGGAACCAACGCTTACCCCTAAGCCAGGCCACAAGCCCTAGCTGCCACACAATCAGAAAGGGGAAACCACCTTCATACGACAGCATCTTCTACCTCAGAGGGCCGCCGCCACAAGCTATCATAGTGGGTGCATGCTCAAATCACGGTGCACACTCGATCGTAACGAAGGGGCAAGGGACGCCAGGATCAAGCACCCCAGAGGAGGGAAACTGGGCACCGACAACAGACCACACCAAAGACCGCGACGAGTGCGGCCCATCGGACCCGCTGGAAGCATTAGGACGGGCCAGATGCACCGGCAACACATGATACGCAACGACCTTCCATGTAGGGTAGCAAGACGCTAGTAATCGCCAGAGATAGGCGACAACAAAACACAGAATCCCAATCCGGACTCGGGTGGGACTACACCCGCTGGTCGCACTCACAGGCCTCTGACATGGGAAAAGAAAAACCAAAAAAAGCGGGAACACAGAGCAAAATCAACCAGTTCACTACGGACGCAACAAACGCACTGACGGTGCATGAGCAAAGGGAAGCAATGGAAGAGGAAAGAGAAGTGATATCCCTGGAAGACATTATGGCGGCAATCGCCGACTCACGAGCTTCCATGGAGCAAAAAATTGATGGAATAAGTGTGGATGTCTCACTACTACGCAACGATCTCCAAAAATTAACTTCCCACACCGGAGAGAGGCCGAACAGCGCATTTCTGGGACGGAGGATGGGCTGAGGAACATGGAGCAGCAGCTAAACAGAGCTTCTTCCCGTCTAAAGATACTGGAGGCGAGAGTAGATGAGGGAGAGGGCAGATCGAGACGGAGCAATGTGCGGATCCTAGGCTTGTCCCAAAGGGCCGAAGGCGACTGGATGGAATTGTTTCTGGAACAGTGGCTCACCGACCTGTTCGACCAAAAGTGTTTCTCTAAATTCTTCTCGATACAAATGGCCCACCGGACGCCCACCACCAGGGTCCCCACCGCGCACTGTAGTGGCAAAATTTCTAAATTACAGAGACCGGGACGCTTTGCTCCAGATGGCGCGCACGAAAGGCACGATAACACATAATGGCTCCAGGATTGCCTTCTTCCCAGACTATACAAGAGAAGTGCAAAAGGCAAGGCAATCATTTGAGCAAATCAAGAAACACCTGCGTGCTCTGAATGTTAAATACGGTCTAATCTTCCCAGCCCAGCTGAAGATCTTCCATAAAGGGACAACGGTCCACTTAACTGACCCGAAAGAGGCATGGAAGTGGGCTGAATTACACATAGATGGCGACTGGAGACCGAACCGGAGAAACAGAAATGTGCACCCTGGCAACTCACCGGCCAGAGAACCCCGCCCCGACAGACCACTGCATCGGGATGACATCTTGCCGCCACTCGAGGGGGAGGGCTAGGATAGCGAACAAACCAGCAGCGACTATCCAGACAGCGGCGCTGAACTGACGTGGGATCGGCAACAATCGAAAGCAACGCAGCAAGGTATTTGACATGGATGCAAAGACATTTAGCGCATGTTTCGGACGCACACACGCCCCCAGTTTCTTGGGAATAGTTGTAGAAGTTGTAGGGGTTGTTAAGTACAGTCTGAGCAGACCCTAGTCAAGCTCGGACTGATGTTCGGGCGACAGGTACTTCAAGTTGGGGCGGAGTATGGGGAGGGGGCGGGGGAGTTTGGTTTTGCGCCAGAATTTGCTTGTTTTGTTCATTATTTTAGGATGGCCTTGGGCTTTACTAGGGCACAGGAATTAATGCACACTTTGGGTCGGGGTCTGGCTCCCACCGGGCAGACAAAGGTCACCATTCTGAGACACATACAGCACCACTCGACACACCCAATTCCCAACCAACATGACAGAATCTACCAACGAAAGTAAGACCAAATCCATTAAGATTATGACCTTGAATGTGAATGGGCTGGGCAGCAGTATTAAGAGGCACCTTGTACTACAGTATCTGAATCGATATGCGCCCGATGCAGCTTTCTTAACGGAAACGCATCTGGCAGGCACAAACTGCAACCTCTTTAAGCGAACCAATTACCGAATAGCATTACATTCGGGCTTCTCCATGGGAGCCCGGGGAATATTGATCCTAATACATAAGCGACTACCACTGAATCTCCTATCCGTTACACAGGACACGGGTGGTAGATTTGTACATATAACCGGGACTCTCTGGGAGCGGTCCATATCCATGCTAGCCATCTACACACCACCAACCTTACTTACCGCACTAATTAATGACATAACACCTATAATCGCGGCAGATCCCTCGATCTTGGTAGTGGTGGGGGGAGACTTCAATGAAGTCATGAATCTGGAGCTTGATCGCACGCATATCCGTACGAGAAATCCCTCCACACATACCAAACTGGCCACATTTGTTGACGCGATGGGACTAAAGGATCTACACCCTGGCACAAGAGAATACTCGTTTCTCTCCGGAGCACATGCCTCATTGTCAAGGCTTGACTACCTTTTTCTCCCGGCATCCAAACTACACCTAGCAAATGATGCACAGCTCCTACCCAGAGGCATATTAGATCACTCCCCGCTCATGCTAGAGCTTAATACCCATAGACCGGTGCCCCTGCCCACATGGAGGCTAAATAGCTACTACCTGGGCTTTCCCGATCTAGTAGAGCATGCCCAGAACACCACAGAATCGTACTTTGAATTGAATATTTGTGGATAGCCCAGTAACACTGTGGGAGGCATATAAACCAGTACTGAGCGGGGAACTCATCTCCCGGATCACAGCCCATAAGAGAAAACAGATTGAATCAATCCGGGCAGCTGAAGTGCGAGTGCAAAGGGCAGAGGTAACTCATCTATCCCAGGGTCTCACAGAATCTCACCGTGCGCTACAGCTAGCACAAAAACAGCTTCAGAATGTTGCCCTGGACAATGCCAAACAGGCACACACAGCGATGCATGCCAGAGTATACCAGACCGGGGATAAAGCAGGCAAAATGCTGGCATGGCTGGAGAAGCGAGATGAGTGGCTCTGACATGTCAGAGGGATTAGATCGCAGGAGGACACACTAATAACGGCGGATCGGGACATTGCGGAAGGGTTCGCAGCCTACTATAAGGAACTTTATAAAGCACCAACCTCCCCCATTGATACCACAGCCATATCGGGAATCACCCTCCCCTCTTTGACACCCGATCAGAGAGCCCTGCTAGAAACTGACGTTACGGAGGATGAACTGTCTACAGCCATGGCAGACTTGCAAGCCGGGAAAACCCCGGGACCCAACGGTTTCCCCGTAGAGGTGTGGATGAAAATAGGCACAAATTTAACTACACCACACTTACTGAAAATGTATGAAACCTGCCGCAGCGAAGGGACCCTCCCACAAGACCTGAGTCAGGCCACCATAGTGGTAATGCCCAAAACAGACAAGCCCCCAGACAGATGCAGTTCATATAGACCTATTTCCCTCATTAACACCAAAACCAAAATCCTAGCAAAAACACTAGCCAACAGGCTCCAGCAAATCATACCCTACTTAATCCATCCGGATCAATGTGGTTTCATGCCGCAAAGATCCACGCGGATGAACATACATCGATTATACACAGCAATAGAAAATGCGACCACCATCCAGGGCCCACTAGCCCTGCTGGCGGTGGACTTTGAAAAAGCGTTTGATTCGGTCAACTGGGAAGCGATCTGGGAAATAATGCGAAGAATGGGATTTGGGCCCCAATTCATGAGTTGGGTTAAACTACTGTATAAATCTCCATTAGCAGTCACAAAAGTAAATGGTCACGTATCGAGCCCCTTCGAAATAGGTAAAGGGACCAGACAAGGATGCCAACTGTCAGCTATGATATTTGCGATAGCAATCGAACCACTCGCGATAATGTTAAGAACCAATGAAACATGGAAGGGATTCCGATGGTCAGAAACCTGGGAAGACAAAGTGTCCTTATATGCAGATGATTTGCTGGTATACCCGAGTGATCCGTTCAGATCCTGTCAAAAAGTAACCGATTTACTGCAGAAATACGGCTCCTTCAGCGGCCTAAGGGTTAACTGGGCTAAATCCACTCCGTTCCCCCTAAGGCAGGAGGAAGAATCGATTCCGCCCCAATGTCCCTACCAGGTGGAAAGGGAACAATTCAAATACCTAGATTTACTAATAATGAATAATCTGAACGATTATATTCCCAGAAACTTGTACCCAGTGATGACAAGACTCGCGGAGGACACCTGACACTGGTCATCCCTTCCTCTGACACTACTAGGTATTGCAGCGCTCTTTAAAATGATGTCCCTGCCCTGACTCCTATATATATTGCAGAATGCCCCATTATATATTTTCCAAGCGCATTCAGGAAAATAGATCAAATACTCCGAAAATTGATTATGGAATGACGGCCATCCGCGCATAGCACTCGCCACGCTCCAGAGATCCATATGGGAGGGCGGAATAGGGCTGCCCCGAATGCAGACATACTACTGGGCCAGCCAATTGACGAAAGTGAATGACCAACAGCACGGGGACACAGCTCCGCCACATAACAGATCATTAGAAGCCAACACTCCCAAGAAACCTGTCATGCAATACCTTTATAAGAAAAGGGCCCGAACAACCACCTCCAGTATGCAAGCACATATAACGCAAATTTGGGCAGACGCACATACATTCGTGGGATGGGGCGATAAATTATCACAGGCGCAGCTATTGTGGAATAATAGAAACCTCCCCGGTGTATACACGCTCTCCAAATGGCCGAATTGGTCTCAGCATGGATCGCTCACATTGGGTGATGTTGTGAAAGAAGGCAATATAATACCATTCACGGAGCTAGCACTCCGCTTTGCACTTCCCCAAACCGAACAATACCACTACACCCAACTGCAACACGCACTACAGGGCATCCTCCCCGAGGTAACCTCCCTGCCGGAATATACCCCCATAGAGAGGAACCTATTTCCTGAACGAATTACCCACAAAGTGACATCAGTCTTGTACAGTGCCATACGTTTTTGGCACGACAGATCTGCTATTGCTACGGACCAAATGGGAGACTGACGTGGGTGCTATACTACCGGAGGAATGGGTCATGGCACTGATGTTCCCCAGGGAGGTAGCCATATCATCAAGACTTAGGCTGATTCAGTTAAAAATACTACACAGAGTATACTACCCTAGGGTTGCCCTCTACAAATGGGGGGGGGGGAAGGATAAATGATCCAAATTGTCTGCGATGTAAAACGGAAGAAGGTACCTTTTTCCACATCCTGTGGGAATGCACACGCATCCAACTATTCTGGGAGGCATGCTGTAATGAGCTATCCAGAGTCATGGGCAAAACGATTCCTAGAGATCCTAAGTTATTACTGTTGGGAATGGACGATGAAATTGATCTGTCTAGATACGAGAAACTGTTTTTGTTCACCACTACTGCACTTATGAAAAGAAACATTGCTCAAAAATGGGGATCGGATCTGACACAGAGTTATGAACAATGGAGGACAGATGTGGACGTTTGTGTTGCAATGGAGCGCAGGGTATACTCGGCCAGAGGATGCCCGGCTAAAGCGCAGAAAGTATGGCAAAAATGGGAAGACGCCCAATGAAAGCTAACTTTAGATAAATGGACACCAAGATATGTCGAAGCACCACCTGACACCCATGGTGCTCGCAAGACAGGGGAAAGCAATGTAGATCCCGCGTTGGGATAAGTGGACTCAATTCTAAATATATGTGTGTATCGGGGGGAGACAGTCATTGACCCTTACCAGCAGTGTGCTTGTATTGTTTGTTCATTTGTTTATTTGTTTAAATAGCAATAAAATATGTTATCAAAAAAAAGATATCCAAATAAATGTAAGTCCTGTGTCCGTAATACTATTCTGGCCCTCACACTCTAAAAATAACTAAGATGCAAAGAGTTATGTTTCCTGCCTTATTAAAGTGTTCAAAGTTCAACAGAAGAGTTCAAAAGGTAACAAAAGGGTTTCCTTGCGGACAAAATTCACAGTTCTAGGAAGAGCCTCTTTCTCTAGGCTCTTTGCCTTAAATAACTAGTTTCCAAGAAGATCTGTCTTCCCATAGAGCATTCATGTCGTTTGGGGAAGTTTTTACCTTCAATTCCAGTTTCAAAGATACCTTTCTTACCAAGGACCTTTCCTTTCATCACTTTGTTAAGAGTTCAGAATGCTGATGTCTTTCTTCAACTTCCTCTCTTAATATACCACAGTTCATATGTATTGCTTTCCTTTTAACAGTTAACACAATGTTTCATTAACTCTTCTCTTCACCTTATATACTCTCCTGCCAGGACTTTCTATATATGAAACACTTCTCTTCTCTCTGAAGTCGGGTCAGTTTCTCTGCATCTGCAAGTCTGCCTTCCGTGTGGTTTTTAGCTGAGTTGACGACTGGCAGGCAGACCCACATCTGCAGCTCTCTGTTCCTTCTTTTCCCGACTGCTATCATCTGTGTTCGGATCGTATTTCAACTTCCCAGCTCGGTTATTTCTCCTCCAACAAGTAGACCGTTGTATATGATACTCGGAGCTAGTAATCATCATTACTTCGCTGATCTTCCTCGTGTCAGTGGCTAGTATGTGATCTCTATTTGGATTTTGGGGGAAATACAAGTAGCTTTACTAAAAGGTTGGAAAGGGAAATAGCAATATTCCATTAGGGTTTGGGGGAATTGAAGGAACAGCCTTAGAAGGGAAGGGGGTGTATGTGGTTCCCCCCCCCCCCACTCCCCCATGATGGCACCTCATCTCCCAGAGGGACGGTCTGTAGTTCTGTCTTTACTGCAGCTGGTTATATATGGGCATTTTCACAATCACATTCCCTGCTATTTGCCTGGCCGAGCGACCCTTTTGCAAGAAGGATTTTTGGAATGGGACTAGGCTTGGATGATAATTAGGTCTGAAGATATTTGTTGCAGTTAGCACGATTCATATTCAACACAGATAGTTATGTTCAGGCAGTGTAGGCTTTAGTTAGAGTATTCCATGGTAAATATCATGCAGCTGGGAAACCATACGGTGATTCATGAAATTGGTTAAAACAGTCTTTTTCTGTAGGAAATTAATATCCAGTATGTGTTTTTTGTTAATGATTCTCTTGGCGGCCATCATCTGATGAAGTATACTTCAGTATTACTTTTAGACCATGACTTCATGACAAAATAATAGACTTCAAGCCACTATCCTTGGAAGGCTTTGCTTGCAGAGTATTTGCTCCTGCTGCTTACATCACACCAGGTTCTAGGCAGTTAAAGAAGGCAGGGCCACCTTGCGTGGACACCAATAGGAAAACACAAGTCAGAGGGCTTCTGTCGCATCACCTTCCTTTCTCTTTTGGGCCTCCTCAACCTTCTCTGCCTTATCAGTGTGTCCAGGTAGGGGTGTGGGTCTGGGGGAGAGCAGGAACAACGGGCAACTCTCCTATTACCAGCCATTGAAGAGTGGAAGTGGAGGGCAGCATTCCTGCCATTCCACTGCACATATGGCTGCCCTGCAAGTAGGCCAGTGAAATGGACTTGTGGGAAGGGCAGGAGTAGCGTTGCTCTCCCGCTGCTGGCATTTTATAACACCTTCACTATGACAAGTACCTCCGATTTAATGGGAATACACATAGTATGATAAGAATACCTGGGCATTTCATGAGATTGCCTTATTCAAAACGTCAATACCTTGCAAATCAACAAATGCCTGAGCATTTGATTGCAATACCTGCGCATAGATGCTCATAATGTCAAGGAACCGGGTTAGTGTGGCCGATACCCAATGTGCTTCCTTAAGGGCAATCAAGGTGCGATCCTGCTGCTTCTGTGACCCTCCTGAAACCGGAGGAGGATTTGGAAGACTACTGGGCCTAGTGTTTCAAGTCATCATGAAGACTGGAAGCTTGGTGGAATGTATAAAGCCACCAATAGCACAGAAGGTAACATTTGACCAATCACTAAGCCCACTCTAGAATGGAGGGAATTGTCATGGCAATACCCCAAACTCGCAGTACTCCCTGAACACCCCAGGTACACAGGAATCAGTTACAGTCAAAATTGTGAACCCCCTACGTTTGCAGAATAGTTCAGAACAGAGGTGTTCAGAACTGCGCAGTTTCACGTTCAGTGTCTAACAGAATTCCAAGATGTCGCACAGCATTCCCAGATATCGCTGACCACCATTCTACGGCTTTAATCTCTTGCCGACGCTCATTAGGATAAGAGGGAGGAAACTCAGCCCCGGGTTAAGGAGGATAAAAGGGTCTGGAAAAACACAGTTGAGAAGATAATTCTGAGGGAGGGAGACTGGTCTGTCCCTGCTCCCTTACACAGGTGGCAGGCCCTAAGGGAAGAATTGTAACGCTCACCTGATTCCCGTAGAGGCGCCGGTCTTGACTGGGCGTATACCGTATCTTCAAAGGTGATGTGTAACACACGGCTGGCTCTTTGGGCTGGACCTCTGTGCACTGTATGTCTGACTCGAAGGGTAAGATGTCTGCAGATAGAAAATATGGGATTAATGAACTGGTTATTGAATGTCTCTCTCTTCTTCCCTTTCTCTTCTCCTGTAGAACCCCAAAGGTTAACGCTCTCACCTTAGGTAAGTGAACGCTGTGCTCTCCATCTGCCTCGGGGCAGGGTGCTGTAACCAGTTTCTTCACTGGATAAGGGGAGCAGGCCTCTTGACTTCAGAGGACTGCTGTCCGTCGTTTACTGCACGAACGGTAAGTTTCGAGTAATTCTAATGTCTTTAAAAGTCTTTAGTAATGATGTCTCTTGTTTTGCAGGGTTCCGGCGATGGCGGATGACGGGCTGAAGTGAGTTGAAGATGGAGCCCGTGTGATGAATAGAAGCGCCTGGAAGCACGTAAGTAAGCGCTTGTTGCCTGCTTCACGATGCGCTCTAACTGTCTTTTTATTTTGCAGGTACAAGTTCGGAGCGGCTGCAGGGTGCCGGAATACCCACTGGGTTAGATGTGGAAAGGAGTAATGGCACGTGAGTATTAAAGTTCCCCAATGTCTTTAAACACACCTTGTTTTGTCTTTCAGGTGCGGGATGCAGCGCCGAAGGCCTCCGGAGCGTGCAAAGAGTTGGTAAGCTTTTGTCTTTCAGATGCCGGAATGCAGTGCGAAGACCTCCGGAGCGCACGAAGAGTAGGTAAGCCTTTGTCTTTCAGATGCCGGAATGCAGCGCGAGGCGTTGGTGACAGCCGATGGACCAGGTAAGTGAAGCGCTGTCACTGAAGACCGTAATGCTAACCTGTTCTTTCTTGTCTCTATAGGTGTTGCTGAAGACTGGATTCAGGATGGTAAGCCTTTTTCCTTAGGCCCAGGATCAGATGCAGAAGACACGATGAGCGTTCTGCTGCAGAGGATGCAGAATAACGCAAAGCAAGATTCATCCATCGGGTGTGGTTTAAATAGCCTCCTGTAGTGATTAGATGTCTCCTTCCACTGCCACGCCTAGGTAAGAAAAGAGTTCCTGCTTTCCAGAAGAGTTCCAGTGTTCTGAACCTAGGGAGTGGCTCCTGCCCCACCCAACAGGAAAAGTAGTTCCAAACAGAAGAGGATCAGAGGCTCAACTGACAGGCAAGTAAGCAGCATGGTCTGCTGCAGGTAAGCCCACCCAAGCATTATGAGCCCGGCGCTTCCAGCGCTGGGACTGGGCATATTTATGAGCCTGGTGCCACTGGCGCCAGGACTGGGTCCAAAAGGTCCCAATTGGGACTGGTTGGCACTCGGAACCTGGGTTATGGATCTGCTTCCAAGGGAGTTGGGAAAACCCTGACCTTTTGGAAGCAGAGATCATGACAAGAATTCCCAGGATGAATAGAACCTATGGTAAAAACTTGCAGAAATCTGGAAGGGCACGCTGCAGACCAGAGGAGAAAATACATAACAGGAGTAGCAGGAGGTAGAGATCGTCACCTCGGACTTAAAGAAACTGGAGGGCCAAGAACCACAGACCTGTTGAAGGAAGGGCATTCAAATACCAACTGTCTGACAAGGACTTGGATAAGAGGGGGGAGAGGTCGGAAGAAATATGCATCACCAAAACTGAAGAGACAGCCTGGCAAAGTCATGGAGAATTCTGATAGAAAGGACAGCCCAGAACACCTGGGAAGAAAACCCAAAGAGACTTTTGTTGAAAGACCTAGTGTGAATGTTACAACAAAGGCCGGACAGAGGGCCTAACGAAAAACCTTGCAGACACAGCCTGATGAACCAGGCTTAGGAAGGGTTCAGCTACAAAGGTCAGGTGGAAGGCCTAACAAGAGAAACAAACGATACAACCTGGCGAGAAAACCCACAGACACCCCAGGTAAAGATCTGGAAGAAAACCTATAGTGGAAACGGACAATCTGAACTAGAACAGTCTTTACTGGGAATCATAAAATGTAGGGTTAGTGAGAGGCTCAACAGTAAACGTAATCCAAATGTTCAGAAGGGGACCAAGTGTAAAGTAAAAACCTTTGCCTGCGGGAATGCCAGGAGACCGCAAGTTAAGATCTAGGAAAGACCTCATGGCAATCAGTCACAAACACTGAGTTTAAAAGAGGGATTAATTGTGGAAATTGACCATACATAGTCTGGAATTAAAAACATACTTATGCCGCTTTAAGGGTCAGGATGTGGGGAGACACCCGATTAACAAGCTGAAAGGCCACTGTTAAGGCAGTTTTTGTACCACCCTCTGTAGAGGTTGCAACACCAACTAACCACCCAGTTGCATTGAAACTGTTGCATGCTGAGGGCCCCCCCCCCTTCGGGGTCAACGTATTGTGGTCAAGCCTCCCCTTCAGTACAAATATTTGCTGAGCCCCCCAGATACCTTATCTACTCATATTGTCTATTGAAAGCAGTCACTGTACTTCCTTTTCAAAGAGCCTCACACCCCCCTCTGGCCATCCTTCAGTCCCCTCTAAGGGTGACAGCCTGACAGTTTGAAGACCATTAGGGGAAGGCTAAAACACCTGACAAGAAAGGGACTCCAAATCGCTCTTAAAACTGGGTAGCGCGATTAGATCGAAAAAGGCTCAACTCTCAGGTGGGGGCAAGTAGGTCGACACAGATGTATAATTATAGTCCACACACAAATCTAGAAAATCCATCACAATGATATACTAAAAATGTATATTTTCAGTTCATATAAGCACTTTAAACATTAATACACCGTACTGAAAAGGTACCACTATATTATAAAAACAGTAAGGCCTATATACAAGGACTCTCCTAACCCCAATGTCTATATGTGGGTCCTTTGCCAAGGGCAAGCACCCAGCATAAAATAACAGGGGCGGGGAGAAACAGGATTCACACAACCCAACAAGTCATTAAGTACCTACCAGAGTGCACAACTAAGTTCAGTATCCTAAAGACACATTCCAACCCTAGTACACATGAAATGCCCTAGATCCGGTGGCCAGCACCTAACTCATGGCAGGGTACTGCACAAAAAAAGGGAAATCATTTTATCCTAAGGAAAAATAGATTTATAATCTATAATGCTTAAAACACAATTCCCCATCGATTTAGACCTCATGGGGCCTTTTCACTGTATTAATGTTCAGATGCCTAAAACAATTCATTAGGACCACAGAGAAGATGGAAACAGAATAAACTTTAGCCAAATATTCCAACACTCAATGAACATCTCAGCAACCATAGTTTCCCGTTATATTTCATGTGGAAACATACACAGTTACTAAATGCAGTTAATGTGTTTCTAGTACATTTACCAGTGCAGAAAATAAAGGGAGAACTTTAAAAATAAGTATAAAATCAAATACCGGCACTGAAATTGTGCATCCCCGGCCCAGAACTCAGTGAATCCCTGGGGGATCCAGAATAAATGCCCAGGAGAAAAAAGTACCCCAGAAGTCACATTAAAGAACATTCCAGTGTTAGTTCAAAGTTCCATAGGCTATAATGGGAAAAGTTCAAGGTCCATCCACAAAGAGGCAAATACAGTTCTACCACACAGATGAAACGCGGAAGGCCACCGGAGACCACACGGAAGGATTTCAGGGGTTGGAGATGGACCCCAGAGAAAGTCGCAGGACAGGGTGTATTCCGCCAATGCAAGTCTATGGGGAATTGCGGTTAGGACTTGCCTCCCAGGAATCACTACCATGGAGCAAGGGAACACCCAGGAGTGATTATTGCGAACAATCACCTTTCCTAGGACACCAAGGTAGGTACTCACATCAGTGGGTTTGGCAGAAACAGCTCCAGTGACCCGAAATGACAAAGTTACTCACCGTAGTGACTACCTTACCCCTAGTCCATAATACCCTTTCCTCCATACTTGTGGGACATTCCATCCTTCGGGACGGGACCAGAGCACTTTTTTTAATAGCATCAAAATAATTTACCTTTTTGTCCTTTTATTTTGATGCAGGGCAACCACGTGTGACCGCAGCCCACCTTCCTGTGCTCCGCAGCACCCTTCAGTCCTTTTCTATGTCCAGGACCATTTAGCAACAATAGAGGATACTTATGAGAGGGGACGGCGGGCGTATGGAGGAAAGGGGACTATGGACTAGGAGTAAGGTAGTCACTACGGTGAGCCACTTTGTCATATGCCTACGTCCTTCTCCTTTCCTCCATACTTGTGGGAGATTCCCAAGCACCGACCATAGGAACTACGGGTGGATGGAAAATCCCTTATTGGAACACATTTTTAAGACCTGCCTGGCCGAATTGGGTATCAGCCCGGGAGCTCAGGTCAAGACAGTAATGTGTGCAAAAAGCTGATGGGAAGGCCCACATATCAGCCTTGGCTATGGACTCCCAAGTGGCGTATTTTGGGAAGGCAACTGCAGCCGCTTTGCCACGAACCAGATGTGCATGAATGCCATTTGGGCGCTTAAGGCCTTGAATTTTGTAGGCCTCAGAAATACATGAAGCTAACCACCTAGAGATGAACGCGTTCATGGCTGGTTTCCCTTTTGGGTCACCAAACGTCAACAAAGAGTTGGCTTGTTTTTCTGAGGTAGAACTTCAGAGCATGTATGGGTTCGGGAAGAAGACCGGTAAAGATATTGACTGGTTTAAATGGAATTCAGAAACCACTTTGGGAAGGAAAGAAGGGCGAGTGCGAAGCACAACTTTATCCTTGTGGAAAGTTAGTAACAGATGTTCGACAGGGAGCTTGAAGTTCACTTATTCATCTTGTAGATGTCACCGCAATCAAAAAGGCCATCTTCCAAGGAAGGTACTCGCGCTCGGTAGTGGCCATGGGCTCAAAAGGCTTGTGACAAAGCAGTGAGGACCACATTTAAATCCCATTTGGGATGAGGGGCCCGAACTAGCGGGAAAAGTTGTAGACAACCTGCAAAATGTCTCTTGATGACTGGGTTCACCAGTGAAAAAGAGCAACTATCTGAACAGATAAACCGCAATGGCGGATACATGTGTCCTGCATGATAAGACATGGATGCCAGAGGCTGCAAGGTCAGATACAAAAGACAAGGCACAGTCAATAGAAGCCTGCCTGGGATCAAGCTCTTTGGCTTGACACCAATGACAAAAATGGAACCACTTGTTCCTGTATTGAGCTCTCAGAGGGCTTTTGTGGCGCTTGAATTATACGCATGTTGTCCTCGGAGAGGTTGAACTGCGCTAATACATCGGAACTCAGGCACCAAGCTGCCAAGCTGAACGATTGTGGGGAGGGGTGCCACAACTGGTGATTGCTTTGGTGAAGAAGGTCGGGAATCTGCGGCAACCTGATCTGTGAGCACACCGACAGGTGCTCCAGTTCCGAAAACCAGAACCTGTCTGGCCAACAAGGAGCTATGAATAGGCGAGTGCAGTTCGACGCACTCCTGAGTTTCTAGAGTGAACGATGAATCAGTGGCAAAGGAGGGAAATTGTAAGCTTTCAGGTTGTCCCATAGGATCTAGAGAGCGTCCGCCAAGGAAGACACTTCGAGCCCGTCCCTGGAAGTATAAAGAGGAAGTTTCCTGTTCGATGATGTCGCAAAGAGGTCCAATGCTGGAGAACCCCACTGCTGGAAGTTCTTGGTGAGAATGTGTTCATCTCCCACTCCTAACTCGCCGCATTTTGGTGGCTGATGGAGTCTGCAGACACACTGATGTGACCCGGAATGTGCACAGCTTGAAGCCAGACATTGTGCTGGATAGCCCAATTCCAAATTTGGATAGCAAGGTCCACCAGGAGGGGAGACTTGGTGGCCCCGTTTGTTGATGTTGAAAATCGCTACGGAATTGTCTGTGCAAATTCCAACCACACTGTTGTTGATGGAGGGTTGAAAAGCCTTGAGCGCCAGAAAAACTACCAGGAGCTCCAGGTAATTGATATGGAATCGCCTGTCCTGAGGCGTCCATAAATTGTACACCTCGAGGTGATACAGTGTCGCTCCCCATCCCAGAAGGGTGGAGTCTGTAGTAACCGTTGCTTGTGGGCAGGGCTCCTGGAAGGAGGTCCCCACTGAAAGGTTGCTGGCGGATGAGCACCACTGAAGATCCATCGCCATGCAGGATGGGACTGGAATCATCTTGGAATCCAGATCCATAGCCTGGGACCAGCAGCCCCAAAGAGCAAGCTGAGTGCGCCTCATTTTCAGGCGTGCAAGAGTTAGAGCTAACACAAAAGAGGCCATGAGGCCCAGGAGTCTCTAGATCCGCCAGGCCGACATGTGGGAGGACTGCAGGAAGAGCTGGCACGTGGTCGAAAGGTCCGCAACCCTGTCCTTCATCAGGAACACTCTGGTACTGACGATATCCCAAAGGAAACCCAGAAAGATCAGGTCTTGAGCAACCATCATTGACGATTTCCAACAGTTCACCGACAGCCCAAGATAGAACAGGGGCTGAAGGAGTGACTGAAGATTGGCCGTAGCGGCTTGTGTGCAAGGACTGCACAGGAGCCAATCGTCCAAGTATGGATATACATGAACCCCCTGCAGTCTGAGGAATGCTGGGATGACCAAACATCTTCGTAAAGACACGCTGTACCGAGCTGAAACCAAACGGAAGCATACAATACTGGAAGTGTTGTGTTCCGTTCCCACTGAGTACCGCCGATATTTAGATGCGGGCTCCAGATCAAAATATGCATGCAGGCATCCGGAAAGTCTACCACGCGGAGCCAATCGTCCTTCCGGAGAGAGGACTATCTGGCAAGGTGTAATCATCTTGAATTTCTCTTGGGGTAGAAAGAGATTGAACTTGGAGAGGTTGAGGACAGTGCACAGGCCTGTCTGGTTGGGTTTGGGCACTGTAAACAGACGGGAGTAATAGCCCTCCCCTTGCTCCCGTAAGGGAACAGGTTCCAATGCTCTGAGGTCTAGAGGTTTCTGTACCTCGGCTATGAGGGAGGGTGATTTAGTCTGCTGGAGAGGAGGGTGAGAGGGTGGGTTACGGTCTTCTGTGATGGTTTGCCACGCCTCCAGATGTGACGAAATTTTGTGCGCCCACCGGAGTCTCGTGCGACCGATGGAAAATATTTAGATTTTTTATCAGCGGGGAGACCACCCGTTGCTGAAGAAGAGGCTGTTGACCGAGAGAAAAACCGACCACCTTGCCTTTGTGGTTTACAGCAAGGAACACCAGCTGGAGCCTCTGCGCGGAGTGCACGGCAGTCCTGAAATCCCCTGAAACCAGAGAAGGACCTCGTTTCAGACCCTGAACTCTGAGTAGAAGGCGCCTTTGCTGGGATTTTCGCAAGGACCGACAATGGCTTGTCGGTTTGAGTGCTTGCTTTGGTCTATCGGAGTTCCTCATCCGTGGCGACGTGGAGCAGTCTTTACCCTCCAAGGGGGGTGGGGAATCAAGCACCTTGTCCTGAACTTCCTTCGAAAGCTTCGTAGCCTGCAGCCACGCTTGGCGGGAGCAGTCTACTCCGACCATAAGGCCTCAAGCGGAAGTGTCTACATGATAGGCCGCAGCCTATCAGGACAAATACATTCCTGAAACTCAGCGAGCTCCTTCCACAGTTTGACATTCGCAGCCACCAGGATAAGCTCAAACCCAATGGCGTCAAGATGCTTGTCCTCACTGGAAAGGATATGAGATGCTGCAGTGGAGGATGTAGAGGCCGGCATTGACTGGAGCGTAGCTGCTGCCACCACTGTCGATGAGGGGAGAGGACAAAAAAATATGTCCTCAGATGCATGTAGCTTGTAGCGAGCGTCAATTTTCTTGCTTAGGTGTTGCCCGGAATGAGGTATTTCTCAGACCTTGCGGGTTTTGGCCAAGACATCCTTTTGAAGGAACAAGCCAGTGCTCTCCTGTGTCGACAGCAAAAAGGTGCCTTCTTGTGGAGCCCGAGTCTCGGGTATTGGGATGTCTAGCAACACCATCATTTCCACAACCCGGTTGTGAAAGGCTCTAATAGAGCGGGGCGAGTCGTCGCTGTCCTGGTCTGCTTGATCCTCATCCAGTGAAGCAGGAGCAGAAACCCGATCCACAGCACGTGGCCAAGCCCAGAGGACCAGGTTGACTGCGCAACAGGAGTCTTATCCACAGGAAAAAGTGGAGGTAGAGGAGGCAGTGGAGGCGGCCGCCCCACAGGAAGTGGTGGAGGGGGTGGCACTACTGGAACCTGCAGAGGGATTGCCGGAGCAGGGGCCGGTTCAGGCGGCTTAGGATACATTTCCTTAAATCCTTTAAGTATGCCTTCATGGGATCAACATTTTTTTAAATTTTATTTAAATTTATAAAGTGCACAAACGGCCCTCGGGCATTGTGGCGCTGTTACGGTAGGCTTACTTAGTTGCGAGATGGATACACAGTAGTGACAATGCAGACAATGACAACAGAAAACAGGATACAATTACCAGGTTCCTTGGTTACAGTGGAACAAGATCACATGATGGGTCCGTGGTTACAGTGGAGCCGAGTAAGCTGCAGAGGGAGTTGTTAGCAATGAGCTGTTGAACATTACAGAACTGTTGAACATTACAGAGGAGTGCCGGGAGGTCTAACAAGCATAATTAGTTGAAGAGTTTAGTTTTAAGAGCTTTACGGAAGACTGTGTATGATGCTTCATTTATGAGTGCTGTGGGCAGATAAATAGGGGGGTGCAGCGCGGGAGAGGCACTTGTGTGTGATGGCCATCGTTTTTAATAGAATGCGCTCTTTAACTGGAAGCCAGTGCACATCTCTTCTCGCCTGAGAATTCATCAGTGTCTGAAACTTGCCAACAAAAACGCATCCTCAGAAGAAGGTCTAGAAGGGGCTTACCGACAGGATCGCAAAGAGGATGGTTGCCAAGATGGTCCTCCACTAACTGGATCTACGTAAACCAAAGGAGCAGATGTAGAAGGGAGCGAGAGTGACACTGCGGCAGCGGAGTCCGAGCACGCCAATCCATTGGAGGGCGGAACGGGTTCTTGTTATCCACAAAACATGGAAAAGGCCCCTCAGTACCAAGCGTTGTGAATGTTGGCGTGAGAGAGGTAGACAAAATGTCCACCGTGGACCGCAGGGACTGGACAGGCCATTTTGTTAACGCCTGAAGTGAACTGCGTCACAGGTGCCAGTGAGGCTGTGGTCACCAGAGGGGAATCAGGGGACTTATGTTCCATTTTAGCCGGCAGAGCCTGTGCTATCAGACCTAGAATGTTTCTTCTACCCCTTAGAGACTGCTGATAAATTAGCCCCACATGAGGGAACCTCGGCGGACCCGGTACTCCCAAGACTTAAGGTGTTTAACTGGCTTCTTTGCTCCCACAGCAGGAATGGTTAGACTACAGGCCTCAGTGTGGGAAGGCTTATAGTCACCCCCCGAAGCCAGAACCCTCGAAGAGGTCCCCTCAATCTTGCTGGTCTTGGATATAGCCCCAAGACGGGGACCCTCAGGGATAACCCTGGTACCTTTAGTCACCTTAACAGGAACATTGAGCCGAGACTCCGTACACTTAGTTCCAGATGTGGAAACCTTGGGCCTGGCCCTGGTGAAAACGGCTCCAGAAGCAATGGGCCTAACCTTAGCCCCCAAAGGGGGAACCTCGGATGAAGATCCGGTCCTGGCAGCCCCTTTGCATGGGGACCCCAAAGAGCCCAGGAAGGAGTCCCCTGGCCGGAGTGCCCTAAAAAGGAACAAACTTACTGGTTGCTTCCTTTTTTCTTCAAAGAACTGCTGTAAATGTGGTGGAGAATTCCGCTGGAACACCATCTCCCACCTGACAAGCCGACGCTGGAGTGCCCGAACAGAGAGGGAGTCGCAGTAGAAGTACGAATCCCCCCCAGTGTCCCGGGCCTATGCACACCAGGCAAAGAGAGTGGGGATCTGCCCTTGCGAAATGACGCTTGCACAAAACAGAGTTTGCATGATGAACAGGACACAAATCCCAGATGCTCCAGCATAGACGGAAGAAAGATGACCATGGAAACGGAGCAGGAAAATGAAGGACAAGGGAACAAGAAGAAGAAAAATATTCCGACATGCTAGTGCGTCCGACCCCGACTGCGCGGAGGGCGTCCGCGGGGCAGAGCTCAGAAAGGCGGGCTGCGGTCACGTGCGGTGGCACAGTGTAAAAATAAAATAAAGACAAAAAAGTTAATTTTGTGATGCTATTAAAAAAGTGCTCTGGTCCCGTCGCGAAGGATGGAATGTCTCACAAGTATGGAGGAAAGGGGATGGGACGTATGAGTTGATGACAACTATGATTGATGACAACTATTCAAGTAACCAGCTCTTCTCCACAGGTGCTGTTTTCAGGGTCCGGTTCCTAGGGCTTTGCACCCTGAACCAACAAGAATCCCATTGACACGGGAGATGAACATGGGCTCTTCCTAGGACACCTACCTTCAATGCAGGGGTGAACGATTCTGTGAAGAAAACTCCATGAAGAAGGGAGAATGTCAGCAGATGGCTCCCAGCAGGAGGGCGAACAACAAAACATAGCAGCACAACTGAAAACAGTCACAGAACAGAGGCAACAGGTGGTGGAACCCTCAGACATCACAAACTGAAAATCCAGCGCAGGGATGAACTCTGAGCACCTCTCGGACACCTACAGCAACCCATAGACAAGCAAAAGATCCTGTCAGGAAACAGTAGGATGGGGCAGTAAAACGGCCCAAAACCTGTCCATACGAGGAGGCTCAACCCAGCAGATGTGGGGAGTCGCCAAGGAATCGGGACTGGACTTCTTTCAGCAAAAAAACTAAAACTGAGATAAGGCCAAGCCACTGCACCTAGCAAGCATTACCAATTAAGGGCTTGAAAAACAGCCAAAACTGTGGCAATTGGCTGGATAACTCCTGCAGCAGGTTGGCAGAACTGACACCTTAGTTTCCAAGAACACAGCAACAAGAGTATGTGGCGGGCAGAACCTAAATACCCCTTTTAATGGGGCTTGGCAAAAGCCAGCCATCCAAAAATAAAAAGGCGCTTGGGCAGAGGGCCAGATGACAACCATCCTTGCTGGTCACTGGGACTTCCACTCAGCCAAACCTACCCCATGGGAAGCGAGGGGGCAGTTCAGTGCCAACTACTCGCCTAAACCAGTTAGGACAAATATAGATGTCACGACGGGCTCACAAAAAGCACCCATGGATCAGAACAGCCCTTTTGAGGTTTCCATGTGATAATATCCCTGTAACATTATCACCATACAAGAATGGGGCCAAGTTTTTGTGACAAAATTACCCCATGGAACACGCGGGGGACAGCCCTGCAACAGCCATATCATTTTAAAGGGAGTGGCGGATACTCCTCCACCCATTTACCCCATAAATTATCCCCACAAATAATATTGCCTATGCCGTTTCCAGGCGACCATATGTATGGCGATATTATTTGTGGGGATAATATTACCCGATATCCTTTTGAGTCTACCTCGGATCAAGAGTCGGCACAAATACCACAGACTGTAAAAGCTACCAATGCTATTACAGCCGGCCACACAAGGTGCAAACACAGCTGTATCCATTTTTGGCGGTACTGGCGCCGAAAACACGGCACAGTTGCCTACAGCTGGAGGTAAATGAACACAGTTGCCTGAAATGAAGCCACAGGTGATCCCAATCCAATCCCGAGGGATACATTAGGCACACCCCTACCCCAAACACTGTTTCCAACACCATGCTGCCAGTAGCCACTGTGAGCTGGGAGAGGCAGCCGCTCATGCTGGGCTTGGAAATAGAGATGCAGGACAACCAAGCTAGGGCACAGGGAGCAGGAGGAGGAGGAGAAGAGCCCAAGCAAGGCATGCATCTATCCCCAGTGTCAAGCCCTCACCGACACCCAGTTGTGACCCTGTACTGCCTCAACAGGGAGCCCAATACTAATCTGCTCAGTACAATACATGAGGACATAGGGAGCAGGATAAATAGCTGTACAGCTGTGCCCCCACTGCTGAAGCTAGTGTCAGTATTCCAATTCCTAGGTACTGGTGCCTTCCAGCACTCCGTGGCCATGATGTACGGCATGCTACAGTCCACATTCTGCGCAGTACTTGCCCAGTTGCTGGATGACCTCCTGCAGCATGTTCAACACCATATCACACTGCCCAGGTCAATGCCATGAAGGAAAAGTTCTATGCCGTAGCCCAATTGCCTAATGTCACTGCGGCCTCGGACTGCGCCCATGTTGCGTTGGTGCCCCCCACCCCAGGCCCACGAAGCAGTGGACCGAAATCGCAAGCACTACCACTCCCTCAATGTGCAGGTGACCTGCAACCCCAACATCACCCACTGCTGTGCTCGCTAGGTTCCACCCATGACTCCATGGTCCTACGGAACAGCACACTGCCAGGATACATGGAGAGGCACAGAGGACAACAGACCTGTATAGTGGGTGAGTAAAACTGCCAGTGAACCACCTCACCAAATTGGATGGTGGGGAAGGGGAAATGACAAAGCATGGCATGACAAGGAAAGGCAAAACCAGTGCTGGCCAGCTCTTGCACCAAGGACAGAACCGCCCAGGGAGCATGCACATGTTGAACACACCTGGACAGACATGCTGATGAGCACATACAGCAGCCAATCATACGATACATGACTACAGGTACTACAATGCATCATGCATAATCCAAAGCAAAAACAAACAAAGTGCCACATTGCATCACACAACAGCTACACTGCCAGTGTCACACTCATGTTCCGTAAGGGAGGCATGGTATCACAAGTACCACACCTACACAAAAGGTACAATTTGTAAAACCTTTATTCAATTCTCGGGGTTTGGAAAACTACTAATTTGCCCTATAGCCAAGATGGGAGTAGTCTCTACCAAATAATAAAGAAAACAGCCCCAGTCAGTCTCTGACAAATCAAAATGGCCTATACTAACAAAACCTAATACAAAACGTGTGCAATGGGGAATATGTATGGAAAGGAAAATCAGTGCTACAATATAAAGTATCAAAGTGGCTGAGTCAGTTCTCCTCCCCACATTGGACAGCACAGAGTAAGGTGGTCCCTGTAGACAGGATGACGCACTCTGGCTCAGGCTCTCAAAACAAAAGCAGTTCAAAACGTGAATCAAGGCCTGCCTACGAGTTCCGTGTTAAAGTCACTTTTCCAGCGCTCCAAAAGTTCTTTCACAGTTCAACCAAAAGGGTTCACAGTTGTTAGGACAGTTTTTCTGAAGTCCAGTTAAGGGCCTAGTAAAACCATTCAACTGAGGCAGTACAAGATTCCACTCTTAGTATAAGACTGTACCACCTGAGTACATGGTAGCGTAGGCAGAGCAGCCAGGCTTATCTTAGGAGGGAGAGAGGGCAGTAGATACAGTACAAGTGAAAATTGTAATACAAATGATCCAAAGAAACACTGAAACACTATGTATTATAAAAATAAAGGATTTATTTAAATACAAGTAGGCCCAGATAAATCTAGGGGTTAAGTAAATACTGAAACATTATATGAAATCACAATATAAAACACCACTATACTTGAAAGTACACAGACCCAAGTATAGACCTTATTTGGAACACCTAACAGCAGTTCTAGGGAAGTCAAAACCTTGTTATACACATTTAGTATAGGTCAAGCCTATTCTTTGGGAGTAAAAGACCAATGATTACTTTTTTGATTACTTGTGGTAATACAAGGACAGTAGGCCCTACCAGTTGTACAGTGACTCTTGGAACAAATCACATAAACAGTCAACTGGACAATATACTTTTGGTGAATAGTGAAACACTTATTCTAGGTGCAGTAAAAACCTATCACTACTTTTGTCATAACACAGAGTTATACCAGGTGAGCAAAACATAATGGATGTAATATACAATTACAGATGCTTTGGAAATCAGGGAACCCCAGATGGAGATAAGCAATAACTCTTGTAACTTGTTTTGGATGGCACACAGCTAACACAAGGTAAGTAAAACCCACTTACTTTAACTTCACAATGAAGGGGAAAGTAAAACCCAATGTCACACTTTACTGAATAGATATTCTAGGTAGGCAACAACCTAATTGTAGACTTATTAAAGACAGGCTAGCAGCAAGTCAGGGGAAGCAAGACCCAGTTGGGGGACACTCATACAGTTATCCTAGCAGGACTAACCTGGTGATACCAACACATTACTTTTGTAAAGAGGCACAACCTAATCACAGGAAAGTAAAATACCTTCACATCTACTTTCTTTTAGACTGGCAAAACAGTGGCTAAGGAAGGAAAGATGTTAACCATACTTTTAAGAATAGTGCATCACACATCCAAGATCAGTAAGAACTTTTGTAACTGTTCAATCTTAGAATTAAAGTTACCAACCAACTCTTTACAAGTAAGTAAAAACACTTGATTTCTTTTCTAGGCAGAAGTCCCAATCCCTTGAAAGTCTTTCCCTTAGAGCATGAGTGTTCTCAGTGGCAGAAGGGGGGTCACTAGGACTAGTGACCAACAGGCAGTGTTAGAATAAGTTCTTTAGTAGCAAAAGCCAGAGTTTCCTTAGGAAAACAAGTGAGTACTTTACTTCTAGGGTTAGACGAGGGTCCAGGGGCTTCACAGAAGACACCCCAGCAGGATTCTAGCAGTCGGACTGGGTGTACTGGACGAGGGACCTCCCAATCACAGAAAACACCCCAGGACTACACAGAAATCCCAACAGGCTTAAGGTAAGTATATACCCAAGCCAACACAGTACCTCAGCAATGAAGAAGAGATTGCAGCAGGAGAACTTCAGGGACTGCAGCCAAATACCCGGTCACTGGATTCCTTGTCCTGGAGACTGAACACAAGACCTCAGAAGGGACTTTGCAGCAGGGATCGATGAAGAAGGCTCTAGGCAAGATTTCTCTCGCAGCTGAATGCGGTTCTGCGGGTTTGGCGCCTTTTCAAGGAGCACAGATGAAGACAGAAAATCGCGGTTGAATTCTCGTCGTTTAAAAGGTCCAGCACTCTTGTGAGGGGACTTTTTGGACTCGATTCGTGTCTCTGGAGATAGACCAAGATGCCCACGAAGTTTCAGCGAGATTCGGAATTCGGAAGACCGTGCACCGCACAGTGGCAGGAGGTCCCAGGGTATTGGGGTATTGCAAGAACGCAAGGTCGCAGGAACCCGTGGGATGGCTCAAAATGCAGGTCGTCTTGAGTCTAGTGGGTCTCACCAGGCTCTGGGTTCGGGTCGTCGTTTTCGGAGACCCCAGGTCGATCGGAAGGCAGGGCTGCAGCAGGCTCCGGTTACAAAGCAGGCTCTCCGGCCGCTGGAAATCATTCCCGCCGCTTTTCCTTCGTCATCCTCTTTGGTTTTCAGTTCCAGTGGTCGACATGACTTCAGCTTCCAGGTTTCCAGTATTTATCAGGAACTGCAACACAACCTCTGCATTCTCTCCCCGCATTTTACAAGAAAGGGGCGTTTGGCTGTCCAATCAGGACAGCCAACCCCCCACTGGGATTTGGCCCAGTTGAAGGAAGACCTAAGACAAAGGAGGGGGAAGTTTGGGACCCCTCCCCCACTTCCTGTGCTTACAGACTGACTGGATCCTGGGCGGGGTGTCCAGGGGACTCCCGCCGAAGACAAAACTCAAACAAAGGATTTTCCCGCCCAGGATGTCAGGGGAAGGAACAAGAAACGACAAGAAACACTAAAATGGCAGAAAAAGAAGACAGGGGCCATTTTGGTAAAAATGAGCACCCTTAGGTGCCTTTACTGCAGCTGTGATTACAGCACGCGGTAAAGGTGCACCAAATTAGTAAAAGGTATCACTGCCACCAGCCATTAAAGGTAAGCTTGTCACTGTAACATAATGGTTACAGTTTAAATGTGAAAGGGGATACATTGTATCTCCCCAGCACTCCACATAAGGTGGGGTGTGCTGGTTTCACAGAAGTAAATGTAAAAGGGATCCAAAGATCCTTTCTACCCTTGGGAACTGTAGTTCACTCAAGGTTAGCACAAGAAAGTTAAATGGGGAGCCCCTAGGGCAACCCAGCAACAACAGGCACTTACTGCCAATAAGTTGTTAGACATGATAACTTTAAAAAGACACTATGGAGAGTCTTAAAAATGACACCCATAAAAAGAGTTAAAGACAGGTGAGTGTGGAAAAAGGTTCCCACTCACTGAGGTATTAATGGAAAATATCTCACTAGAAAAGCAAAAAGTTCTGGAGTTGAACCAGGCAAGGAAGATTTACCAGCCCTGTGGAAATCTTACCTAACAACAGTTCAACCAAAGGTTCACGCAGGTCTCCCTCGATCGAGCTCGGACCTCTCAATCACAGCACTTGTAGAGGTTCCCTTCCCCACGCTTTATTCACATTCGTTAGGGGTTAGCTTCCCCTAACTTATCACACTTCTGGTTTCCCTCAGTCAGGCTCGGGTGTTTTCCTGATGTCGAAGACTTTCAAATGTGCAAGGCTTTTACTATAAACCTCTGCAGGACCACTTCGACTTACCCTTCAGCTTGCACTCTTGTCTTATTTGCTCCAGTGTTTCTTGGTCTATGTAGTCCAATATTATAAGCACAAGAGTTCAATATTCACTTTCCACTTCCCCTTTTGCCGGGGTCAATCTTGATCATCACACTTAAAGTTCATTCACTTCGTTGCTTTATAACAAGAGCATTTCACCTTTCGCAGAGACCTGCGAGTGGCTACTTCCTTTCGCCGGAACACTCTGCTACTCTATCACTGGCTTCACAGTTATCAGTAATTTTAAGTTTACCACAGGTCTGCCTTTCTTAAAGTCTCATCCACACGCGTGCAGCCTTCAATTGCAAGATAGACTGTTGGCACTTCAATCTTTCCTTAATACACACCGGTCTTTCATCTTGCTCGCCAACTCACCAGCTAGTCTTTGCAGGCTTGGCCTCACCTCCCCAACCCTGTCGTTCACCCGGGAGGGTGTCGGGCGCCTTTGAAACACAATGCAGTCTTCTCTGAGGTTAGGCCTTCTCCACATATTTTACGGTTCTTTGGAGGCAACAACCTCCTGCAGGGAACTCCTGGGTTTCTTTACCCTTGATTCTTGTCCCTCCATCCGTCGCTCTGCTCCAGGAGGTTCGCTGCTTCTCGTGTTCCACCTTGAACCTTGCTCAGAGTGGGTCTCTATGTTCGCCTTTATCCGTGTGGGGAGAGCTAATGGGCATCAGATGTATGTGATTAAAGTCAAGTGCCTGACTTTGCCTGACCCGATTAGCAGGCCATGTCCAATGAGATATGTAAGGCTTAGCCTTATTACTCTGTGGCCCTCTTACTCTGCCCAGTGTTCGTGTTGAAAAGGGGGATGGGGGAGTTGGGACATCAGAGAATCCTAAGAAATAGGAGGGGTCATGGGTACGGGAAAGGGGGGAATACATCGTCTCACCATCGGTAACCTCACCCCCACTCCCCAAAGACCCATCAACCAGGTGATCCTCCCACACTGGTCCAACCCAAGGGTCTGGATCCAAAGGCGATGGCTATGCCCTGGCCACCTGAGAGAGAGAACCCGGGGACTAGTAGGTGAGACACCCTTCCTTTGGTTTCTCACAGTACCTATGTACATCCACCGTGAAATGCTGACCCACTGCCCCCAGAAGCACAGGGAAGGCCGAAAGGCAACCCAGCATGCCACATGCACGAGAGCAATACACAGCCACAAGACATCCACCAGGAACACATGTCACCAACAGACATACCGAAAAATGTGCATGCACAGACATTTGTATGGGCACATACCATAGGATGAAGCCCCAATATGCAAGCACATGATGATCATTGCCATGATACTGTGTAAGTCCACCCCCACACTTTTCACAGTGACTCATTTCTGTGCCTCTCCCCATGCAGGTGACTCTGGATACCAGCAGCTGGCTTGGCTAATGACCCTTGTGTGTGATCCATGAACACTGCACAACATAGCACACTGCACAATTTAGCCTACAACCACGCACACAGCAGGACCTGTGTGTGCATTGAGCACACCTTCAGACTCCTGAAGGCCCATTTTTACTGTCTAGATCGTACAGGCCGAGCCCTTATGTACGCTCCAGTCAAAGTAGGGAAAATAGTGCTTGTGTGTGCCATGCTACACAACATCTACAAAAGGAGGGATTCACCCCTAACTCCTGATGTAGACATGCCAACCCACAAATGATGACGTCGTTCCTGAGGCAGGGGCCACAGCAGGCAACGTTTGAGATGATGTTAGAGATGGGAGACTGGCTCGCCAGGCACTGATTGTCAATTTCTTCCAAGTAATTTCCCTGGCACAAGTCATGCACCACTGTGTGACTGTCACTTCTGTAAATAAACTCTACAATGACACAATCATGAATGTCATCACATTGATGTAGTTCAACTGTTTTATTTTAACTGTGCCCTGACTATCCCACCCATCCTCCTCCCACCACCAACTCCCTCAGCACACTATCCCCCCCCACCCTCCTCCCACCAACATGGCCATTCAGGGCAATAAGTGCCTACATGTCGTCTACAACCGTGGCCATTTTCCCCCTGCCAGCCCTCAGTGATCTCGGGCAGAGATGGTGCTGGGGCCGACGCCTCGGTGTAACCTGATGAGACTCCTCTGTGGGAGTTGTAGAAGTGGAAGGGATGTAGCTTGGCCCCTGCAGCTGTTGGCGTGTCAATTCATTTCCTTGTGGATGCCCTCAGCGAATGATGAGACAGCTTCGGCCATCTCCCTGACCCTCTGCCCATTTACTGTTAGGGCGGCGTACTGGCAGCTGCCTCCGCCCGGCTCCTCGACATGTTACACACAATCCTGCGGGTGGCCCCTTGTAGGCAGTCATGGATTGCCTGCAGGTGTTCAGAGCGTGTTCACCCTATTGCCACCATCTCCCTCTGTCTGCAGTCCACCTTTTCCAGCCCCTGCAGCACAGGGCTTCTTGGTGGTGTGTGGCGTGTGGGATAGCGGCTGTGCAGTGGCCCTAGGCTGTATTCAGGGGAGCATTAAAAGGGTGGGGAGGGTTTTCTGGGGTCTGTTTTTGCTCCGTCAGCGGTGACACCGGGCTGGTGTCCCCCTGTGCCTCCACAGTTGCCCTGCCAGCAGGTGTGGCCTCAGTGTTTGTTACAATCTAATGGAATAGGTTTCATAGACTCTGCCTCAATTTTAAAAACAGCTCCAAGTACCCAGGCATGCTGTGGGAATAAATCCCTGGAAGGATCACCGTTTTCATTTATCCTGATCCTCACATCTTTTGCAACCTAAAATCTTTGTTGTAGTGAAAACCCTAGCAACCGTTGGGCAATCATTATAACTGATCATAGTGATTTTGTAATAAAGAGCTGTACTATCAGTTCTTGAGTAACGTGCATCACAACACAACCTCCTACCACAGTAGAAATGTGTGGGACTTATATATGAGTTTTAAGTAAAGTGAACCTAGCTAGCAAACAATGCTGAGCTATAAACAAAATAAGGGACAATACAGAGGGAGGAGAACATGGCGATCCAGGGTGTGGAGAAGGGACAAGTTACTTACCTGTAACTATTGTTCTCCAGCATGGGTCTGGCATGGATTAACATGCTCTTGAATATTCCCTGTCAGGCTAGGAATCCTCAGTAAAAAAAAAAAAAACAGTTTCACTTTCACTTAAAAACTGTATTTCTCCTTTAAACCAATCACTGTCCTATGGGTCATACTGCCCCCATCCAAGGACAGTCCTTTCCCTAAGCCCCTCCTCTGGCCGTTTCAGATTTAGTAAGCACGTAAAGTGGCAGTATGACCAAGAAGAGCTGCAGCGGGGAAGGAGGGAGGGTTTGTATGCAAATCCATGCCAGACCCATGCCGGAGAACCACGTTGAGTTCCTACGCCGGGGCAGGCGGAAAAAAAATCAAAAAAGTACTTTGAGGAACTCCTTCACGAGATGGTGATACCAAAGTGAAGATATTCCTGGCGACCTGGTGTATCGGGAGATAGCCACCAGATGCACCTTGATAGGGGCGTACACTAATCCGGCATTGGTCAAGGATATCAAAGTATGGAATAGCAAGTATGGAAGAACTTGAGGGGCCGTGATCCTCAGAGGGGTAATCTTCTGCAACCGGTACCACATAGCAAAATGCTTCCACTTGTGACTGTAGCACTTCAAAGTCGACGATGCCCTGGCTTTGGCAAGAACCTCCCTGCAGTCCTCAGGCAAATCATATCCTCCAAACTCTAGGGCTGCAGGAGCCAAGCCCTCAGGTTCAGCGATCCTGGGGCGAGATGAGGATTGCGCCTTTTTCTCTGGAGAGAAGATCCAGAACCACTGCCAGCTCGTCCAGAGGCAATGCTGATAGAGGGTCCAGATACCAAATCAGCCTCTGCCACGCCGGGGCGATGAGTATCATCTTGCACAGACACCATCTGGGTGCGTTGATGATTTGTAGCAGGAGAGGTAACTGGGGGGATATGTACAGGAACAGCCCTTCCCACGGGAAGGAGAACGCATCCCCCAGGTTCCTCGGGTGGTGGAACCTGCTGGCAAACTTCTGCCACTTGGAGTTTGCCATTGTTGCAAACAGATCTATCTGGGGCCTGTACCAATTGGCGAACAGGCGTTCCACCTGATCCTGACAAAGCTCCCACTCGTGGCAGGAGCAGAGTTCCCTGCTGAGGGATTCTGCAATGGTGCACTTGACTCCCGGCAGGTGAAGAGGAACATCCCCTGTCTGACGGCCCATCGCCACAAGTCCTGCACTTCTTTGGAGAGCGCCGAGGATCGAGTGCCACCCTAGTTCCTGATGTAAAACAGGGTGGTCGTGGTGTCTGAAGATCCTCACCACCTTGTCTTTCAGAGGAGGGAGGAATGACTTTAGGGCCCAGAACACTGCCCGTAGCTCTAGGATGTGGATCTGAAGATCCTTCTCCTCTGGCAACCACAGGCCTCGGCGTGCAGACGGGCAGTTTGCGCTCCCCACCCCTCTAGGGAGGCGTGTGTGGTGACCGTCTCCTGGTATGGTGGGCTCTGGAATCCCATGCCTTGGGCGATGTTGGAGCGAACGCCCCAGCATACTATCGCCCGCTGGAACTAGTCGTCAAACAATATCTTGTCCGTGAAGCTTCTGGACACCTGTATCCAGCGGGAGCGTCCATGAATTCCTGGAGGTGGGTCGCACCTGCAACCTGCATAGCCAGATGAGGTAGATGCAGGATAACATGCCCTTCAACGACTTGATGGCCCGCACCGTGGCCGTCTTAGTCAACCACAGCCGCCTCACCTACCCCAGAATGGCTGCTCACCTCTCCACCAAGGGAGACGCCACGCAAGACACTGTATTGAGTCTGGCGCATAGGAACAGCGCGTTCTGTGATGGTGTTAGGCGGGGGTATGGTTAGTTGATGGAGAATCCCAGATCCGTTAGTAGCCGAATGGTTGCATCCATGTGTCCTTCAGTCAGATCCCGCGAGCGAGCACTAACCAGCCAGTCGTCCAAGTAGGGATATACGTGTATACCCTGTAGGCGTAGACGGGTCGCCACTGGTGCTATGCATTTTGTGAAAACTCTGGGGGCAGACTTCAGGGAGGGCCTTGAACTGGGAGTGCTGCCCCTGCACCATGAAACATAGAAATTGTCAGTGTTTCTTCTGAATGGGACATGGAAGTAGGCGTCCTCCAGGTCCAGCGGGGTCACAAAGTCTCCCCTTTCCAGTTGTTCGAGCACATGTTGCAACGTGACCATCCTGACTTTTTGGGACTTGAGGCATTTGTTCAGACCTCGTAGGTCTAGAATGGGCATCCGGGACCCTGTCTTCTTTCTGGCTAGAAAATATCTGTAATAGGCTCTGGAGCCCGGGAGTCGCTACTGAACTAGCTCTATCGCCACTTTTCGCAGCATGGCCCGTACCTCTTCCAGGAGCTGAGGGATGTGCTGCTCCTGACGGGCAACTGGAGGGACCACAGACACCTGCGTTGAAACTCCAGGTTATGTCCTTGAGCGAGAGCGTCCATCACCCATCTGTCAGTGGTGATCTTTCCCCACTCGCTGATGAACTTCGTCAGCCAGCCTCCCACCCGGGTGCACGAGTGGGGACCCCGATGTCCCAGCTGGCTCAGGCTTGCTTTGGCGCCAGCGTCCTGCCCTGCGGGTGACGGCGATGCTGTCCTCCGCTACTGTAGACCTGGGAACGGCCTCTGTAAGCTTCCCAAGTCGTGGATTTGGAAGGCTGACTATACAATGTGGAGAAAACTTTCGAAGACCTGCTCGACTTTCCACTGGAGGAGCAAAAAGAGTGGTGCTGCTGGATCGTGCCCAGAGAACGGGCCTGCTCCATATCGGCTTTAATGGTTTGGAGGGACTCATCAACGACCTTCCTAAACAGGTTATCACCAAGGCATACATCGTTCCCCATTTGCCGGAACTCTGTGTCAGTGACGTCCAATGCCACTGTGATGGCGTGATCAGACGCTACATCCCCTTCCTGGAAGAGAGCGATTGCCTCCATCGTATCCTCGGGGAAGAACTCCAGAATAGGCCCCAGCTTGTACCACAACTCCCCGTCATGCCTAGCTAGGATCGCCAGTGCGTTGGCCGCTGTGATGGTGGACGCTGCGATGTAAATCACCTTCCTTCCCATGGCGTCCATCCTCTTCCTCTCACTATCTGCAGGCACTGAAGACGAGGGGAGGTCGGCCGACCATTTCCTTGCGGCCGATACCACTGAATCCAGCAATGGTGGAGACCTCAGGCACTTGGGTGCAGAGTCCAGTACCAGATACTTCTTTTCCAGCCTATCCCGTTTGGCTGGAGCCATGCAAGGGTTCTTCAGGAGGGCCAGGACCCCAGAAGGGGTACCGCCATGGCAGTCTTTCTCTCGGCCTTGCGCCTCTGGTACAAGAAGCCCTCCTTCTTAGTTTCCTCGGGCACTAGCCACAGCCTATGAGGGCTGTTTCGGGGCCTCCCAGTCCCTCCCTTTTTTCTCCCCGGAGGGTCTTTAACGAGCGCGTGCACCGCCAAATTCACTGCGGCAGTGTTGAGCCTTGGGGGTAGGGACATCTTCTGAGCTTCGGGGGCTACTTTTGCAGGCTCAATGCCTTTAGCTGCAGCAGTCTCCAACTCCGTCGCCTGACAGACTTGCTTGGGCTGTTTGGCCTTCTCCTCCATCCGCGGCTTCTCAGATTTCTCATGAAGTTTAGCCGGGATAGAGGACTTCCTTTTCGGGGAGGAGCTGGATTCCAGGCTGGCAATGGAGGTGGATGGTGATGTCGATTGCGCCCTAGCCACCTTGGGACCCGCTTCTGCAGCAAACCAGGTGGACTCAGACTTGCGGTTCTTGGCCTTATCTTGGGCCTCCACGGATGAGGCGCCTTCACAGGATTTGGAAGACAGCTCCTCGGACCGGCCAGTCCTGGGTGAGGCATGACCCTGCTTGCCGCATGGGCCAGAGGCCTTGGTGTTAAGCCACTTCACCAGTCTACTGTACCTGTTCCTTGTCTTCTTGGAGAACCCAAGGCAAACTGCACTCCATCTCCTTGTGGTCTGGGTGCAGGCAGTAGAGGCATTGCAGGTGTTTGTCCTCCACTAACACCCCCCATAGCCCGCATTTGGTGCAGGGCTTGAAGAGGGACCTCCCCTCCTTCTCCTCCGTCATGGTAGGAGGGTGAGAAGCAGGCCTGGTGGCCTTCTAGAATCTTCGATGATCTTCGCCTTTGAGGGGTGCTGAAATTCACCAACAGATCCCCGCTGTCAGCAGATGGAGAGAAGAGCACATGGGTGCCCTAGAAAGAAAAACAGAACTTTTATTCCAATTGTAAACCATGAAAAAACGTACAAATTGCTCAGAGAGCAAACTGGAGGACTCCCAACACTGAAGCGTGCAGTAAAAATCTGAAGTTGGCTGCCAAAGGAGGGGCTTAGGGAGAGGACTGTCATTGGATGGGGGCAGTATGACCCAGAGGACAGTGATTGGTTTAAATGAGAAATACAGTTTTTAAGTGAAACTTTTCTTTTACAGAGGATTCCCAGCCTGACAGGGAATATTCATGAGCATGTGATGATGATAAACCAATGGTGGCACATTTTGTGAAAGCAAAACATAAACACACAGAACTTAGATGGTGTATCATCCAAACCATCAATGCCAAAGCCAGAGGGGGATACAGGGATTTGGAACTAACACTGTACAAAGAGAGCAATGTGGCATAAATTTCAGATGCCAGCTACGTATGAAACCACATGTTTGCTCCATAACCATAGCATAACTGACTTCATCTAGCCAGATGCTATCCTGTTTTTCATACAGACACCACCCCGACACAATACTAGTGCCCATACAGGATCCAAATTAGAGAAGATTACACATGACACTGAACCACAGTATTTTACACATGCGCAAACACTTGGCCTGTAAACTATGAACCTCCGTGGGACACGGGGGCCTCAGTAGCAAGTATCACCTAAACATATCGAGGCCTCGTAATCAGCAGGCAACCCACACACCGCACTTTTTGCAACATAGCCCACGAAATATGGCTCTTAGATACACTAGCCTCGAGATAAGGACACTAACACTGAGCACGCGCACATCAGTCCGTGGTTGCGGAGCAACGCATGATACGACTACAAAAGGCAAGCGCGCATGTGCCTCTCGCATAACACTATCGAGGACACAGCATACCAACGCAGGAAGCTAATGCAGGTAAGACACAGCACAGCAGCGCTGCTCTTTTTCGGTTCGATGTTGCTATTTAGATGACGAAATTTAGCTAGCACAATTCCATAAGCAACCGAGCCGGAATCTTGATTTGATCTCTAGATGGCGATACGCCACGAACCGGTCTCTACACAAGCATGCCAGTAGAGATGCACGACAATTACTACACCGCAATAACGCAGTTTCACTAATCAGATGGCCTTGTCAGCCATGATGTTCCGCAATTAACCGTGCAGGGACGTCGGGGTTTTTTTATTAATACCCCAGAAGGCGATACGCCACCTTTTGGCATTCACTTAAGTAGAGTGCGCCAGCATTCACGCACTAAAATGGCCGCATGGCAATAGATACAGCCGGCCATTTCTGTCTTCTTTGTTTAAAGGAAACTGGAACAAATAGGACAGATTTCCTTTATTTATTAATATGCAGCATAACCAGCGAGACAACTGAGCCTAACCATACAGGATCACATTACCAGAGGAGCACAAGAGGCACTTTGAGGGAGGAACGCGGCATCGTCTCTCATCACCTGTGACACTGACATCAAAGGAGCAGGTAGGACACCTTATAGCACACACTCCAGACACGTAGAGAATCCTGCTGAGAGACACCACTGATCTTATTTTATTCCTTACGTTTAGATGTTCCACCTATGGGGTACACCAGTGACACCACTCAGTCCACTTCTACAGTCCTGAAGACGGCATTAGAATACAAAATCTCCTCTTTCATGCCAGAAACACCACAAGTGTCTACTAGAAAGATGTTTTGGTTATAATAACCACATTCTAAGTCACATACTGTACTAACCCCCACCGTGCAAAATATCAACTGCAAATTGCGTATTATATGAATGTTTAATATATCAATGGCATGAAACTCCCATACAAGATGGGGTTGAAAATGATGAGGCCATTAAACATAGCTTAGTAGGCCTTTTTATCTTACAAAAGATAATAAAATGTGTTAAATAAGCAAATACAAACTTGGTGCTCTCAAATTTATGTACAGATCAAATGCTATGATCAGTTAGATTGTGCTATAAACACTACCGGCCAGTGCCTGACAGACAGGGTAGCCTATGTTCTTTTGTTCTATAAATAGCATGTGAATCCATGCCAGACCCCATGCTGGAGAAGGAAGGAACAAGTTACTTACCTGTAACTGTTGTTCTCCAGCATGGGTCTGGCATGGATTCACATGCTCATGAATATTCCCAGTCGTCAGGCTGGGAATCCTCGGTAAAGAAAAAAATCAGTATCAGTTTCGGTTCTGATCTGTCTTTCTTAGAAGTAACCAATCACTGATCTCTGGGTCATACTGCCCCCAGCCAATGACTGCCCTCTCCCTAAGCCCCGCCTCTGGCAGCCATCCTCAGATTTGGTAGCACGCCAAGTGGCAGTATGACCAAATGAAGAGCCGCAGAGGGGTAGGTGGGAGGGTTCGCATGTGAATCCATGCCAGACCCATGCTGGAGAACAACAGTTACAGGTAAGTAACTTGTTCCTTCTCCAGCATGGGGTCTGGCATGGATTCACAAGCTCATGAATAAAAGAATACATAGCAGTATACACATGCACAACCACGGGAGGTGCAACAGGCTCAACATTAAGCAATACAACAACTCAACATTAAGCATCTGTTACCTCCTCACCAGGCTCACCTTAAGCGAACAGGTTGCGCAGCACTGCTTGGCCGACCCTGGACTCCTCCCTGGAGTCCCGATCGACGCAGTAGAATCTTATGAAGGTGTGCGTCGACCTCCACGTAGCAGCCCTGCAGATGTCCAGCAGGGGCACACCAGACAGGAACGCCGTGGTAGCAGCGATCACTCTGGTCGAATGGGCTCTCGGACGGCCGGGCAGCGGTCGGTTTGCCAACCGGTGACAATGCATGATGCAGCCGGAGAGCCATCTGGAAATGGAAGTCTTCGGCAGAGCCTTCCCTTGATTCACAGACCCAAAGTTCACAAACAGTTGTGACGTCTTCCGAAAACTCTTCGTGCAGTCCACGTAGAACTTCAGCGCTCTAGCTACATCCAGCGAGTGCAAAGTCCTCTCGGCCGGCGTCGAAGGCGACGGGAAGAAAACTGATAACACCAAGGGCTTGTTGAGGTGGAAGTCTGACGGCACCTTGGGCATTAAGGAGGGGTGCGTCCTCAGCACTACCCTTGTGTCATGAAAAGTCAAGTATGGAGGCTTGCAAGATAGGGCCTGAATCTCTCCCACTCGTTGTGCAGAGGTGATGGCCACGAGGAACGCTGTCTTCCACGACAGGAACTTCAAAGGCGCCGAATGCATAGGCTCGAATGGGGCTCCCATGAGCCTGGTCAGCACCACATTAAGCTCCCACGCCGGGGCAGGGGCCTTCACTGGCAGGAATGATCGGAATAGTCCCTTCATAAATTCCTTTACCAGGCGATGAGACCACAAGGAAGCCCGTCCCGTAGTCCTGGTATTTCGGGAGATGGCCGCCAGATTTATTTTTATGGAGGCGTGAGCCAGTCCAGACTTGGCCAGTGACAGTAGGTACGGCAGCACTTGAGGGGCCGTAATCCGCAGAGGGTTATTCTTCTGTGCACGGCACCAGACAGAGAACCTCTTCCACTTATCACCGTAACACTTGAGAGTCGAGGACGCCCTGGCCTTTGCAAGAACCTCTCTGCAATCTGCCGGGATATCGTACCCTCCAAACTCTAGTGCTGCAGGAGCCAGGCCTGCAAGTTCAGCGACTGTGGGTCGAGATGGAGAATGGCACCTCCTTCTCTGGAGAGAAGATCCGCGTCCGCCGGCAGCTTGACTGGTGGGGACGTTGACAAGTCCACAAGGTCCGGGAACCAGATCTGCCTCGGCCACACCGGTGCGACGAGGATCATCCTGCACCTGGACTTCTTGAGCTGGTTGATGAGGCGGAGCAGCAACGGCAACGGAGGGAACGTGTATAGAAACAGGCCGTCCCAAGGGAACGAGAAAGCATCGCCCATGCTCCTCGGCTGTAGGAATCTGCTGGCGAACCTCTGGCACTTGGAGTTTGTCGCCGTCGCGAACAGGTCGATCTGGGGTTTGCCCCATCGTTGGAAGAGTCGATCCACTTGGTCCTGGTGCAGTTCCCACTCGTGGCACGAGCGCAGCTCCCTGCTGAGTGAGTCCGCGATGGTGTTTTTTATTCCTGCGAGGTGGAATGGAACCAGAAACATCCCTGAAACGCCGGGATTTGAAATTCCGTGCCTGTCGTGAGGTGAGCACGGATGCCCCACCATAAGGTCGCCAGATGGAACTCCTCGTCGAGAGGGATCCTGTCCTCGAAACAGCCCCTCGCCTGAAGCCAGCGGGCGTCGAGGAACTCCTGTAGCGGACGCATCCGAAGTCTGCAAAGGGGTACAAGATAGATGCATGAGGACATCATCCCGAGGAGGGGCTTGATGGACCTCACCCTGGCCACGTCCGTGGTAGCAGGCGCCGCACCTTGCCCAGGATGGTCTTGGTCCTCTCCTCTGAGGGGGAGGCCAACTGCCCCAATGTATCGAGCTTCGCTCTCAGAAACAGTGCTATCTGCGATGGAACCAGGTGGGATTTGGGGTAGTTGATGGCGAACCCCAGCTCCGTGAGTAGCAGGACGGTCCTCGCTGTGTGTTCGACGGCGAGTTCCCATGTCCTTGCCCGGATTAGCTAGTCGTCCAGGTAGGGGTAAACGTGTATCCCCTGCAGACGCAGCCGCGCCGCCACTGATGCCAGGCACTTGGTGAAAACCCTTGGCGCCGACTTTAATCCGAACTGTAGGGCCCTGAATTGGTAGTGGCGTCCCTGAACCACGAACCTGAGGAACTTCCTGTGCCTTTTTAGAATAGGGATGTGGAAGTAAGCACCCTCCAGGTTCAAAGACGATAGGAAGTCGCCTTCCTCCAGCTGTCCCAGCACGTGCTGGAGGGTGACCATCCTGAATTTCTGCGCCTTGATGTACTTGTTTAAGCGACGAAGATCCAGGATGGGGCGCGAACCACCTGTCTTCTTGACGAGGAAGTACCTTGAGTACACTCCGGAGCCCTCTGGGGACGAGCTCGATGGCACCTTTCTTGAGCATCGCCTTTACCTCCAACAGTAGTTGAGGGACGTGATTCTCCTTCCTGGCCACGGGAGGAATGCAAGGGCACTTCTTTTGGAATTCCAGCAAGTGCCCGTTGGCCAGGGTGTCCAACACCCAACGGTCGGTGGAGATGGACTCCCACACGCTGACAAACTTCATCAGCTGGCCTCCCACCGGGGTGTTTCGGTGGGGGCCCGACAACCCGACCGGGTCAGTCTTGCTTGGAGGCAGCCTTGCCGCCTTGGCCTCCTTGGCGACGGCGGTGGGAACCCCCTTGCTTGCCGCAACCTCTGTAGGCCTCCTGGGAAGAGGAGCGGGCCGCCTGGCGATAAGTGGAAGAGCCACCGCTGGATCCTTTGGAGGCACCCTGTCTGCCTCCGGAGCTCCGAAAGGGCCGTCGCTGTTGAAGCACCCCCAGGGCCCAAGCCGTCTCCGAGTCCGTCTTGATGGCCTGTAGGGACTCATCCACCGCCTTACCAAAAAGGTTGTTGCCGTCGAACGGCATGTCCAACACCCTGGTCTGGACGTCCTGGCGAAAGTCTGTCGCCGTGAGCCATCCTCGTTGTCGGAGGCAAACTCCGTTGCCCAGTTGGCGAAATCCGGTATCGGCAATGTCCGTTGCCACCGTTATGGCGTGATCCGACGCCGCCTCGCCTTCCTGCAGAATTTCTAGGGCCTCCGCCCTTTTGTCATCAGGTAGGATGTCTAGCAGGGGAGCCATCTTGAACCAGAGCTCCCTGTCGTAGCGGGCCACGATCGCTAAGGCATTGGCCGCCTTAATCGTCGTCGCCGCAGACGAGATGACTCGTCGTCCCATAGAGTCCAACTTCTTGCCCTTATTGTTCGGCGGGGAAGTTGAAGTTGAAGCCGCCTCACCCGCTGCCTTCTTCTTAGCCGCTGCCGAGACGACAGAGTCCGGCGTGGGCTGGGCCCTGAGGCACAAGGGGGTTGCATCGGGGACTCAGTACTTCTTCTCGTACCTGTCCCTCCTGGCTGGTGTCGTGGAAGGGTTCTTGAGGACAGCAAGCCCCTCGTCCCAGATGTCGTTGAGTAAGGGCACAGCGAGGACGGTCTTCCTCTTGGCCTCTCATCGTTGGTACAGAAACCCCTCCTTTTTCTGTTCTTCAGGGCAGAGCTGGAAGAGCTCGGATGCCCTGATTATGAAGGCGTGGAAAGAGCCAATTTCGTCGGCTAGAGACGCTCACGGGGGGGCGGGGAGGGGTGAAGACGGGACGTCCGCTGTGTCATCGCCGCCGTCATCGTCCGACCCCGTTGCTGTATCCTCTCTAGGGTCCGGCGAGGGGGATGAGGGGTCCACTGGTCTCGCAGGCACAAAGGGCGGAGCGGGGATGGACTCTCCTCCGCTTGTTTGGAGGGCTTCCCGACGGGCCTGGTTCTGGATCCTCCGTCGGGGTGCGTGCTAATCACGTCCTTATCTCGGTGCATAAGGATTGGATTGCCAACAAAATGGCCGCCGAGCTATCCTGGGGCTCGGGCAATGGCTGCGACGGACGGGATGGCCACTCCACTGGGCCCTGTTCGTCGTCGCTATCTTCGATCACGTCAGCAGGGACCACCCCCTGGGATCGAACCTTCTCGAACCTCTCGTTGAGGCCTATGAACCTCTCGTTGAGGCCTAAGGACCTCTCGTTGAGGCCTATGGACCTCTCGTTGAGGCCCTTCTCGGTTTCCACCAGTTCCTCCTCAGAGGCGGATTCCGAGTCCGTAATGGCCACCGCCCCCCCCTCTTTTTCAGCCAGGGGCTTCATGGGGGTCTTAGCGATAGGCTGGAAAGAGGAATCCCTCCGCTGTGGCAGGGATACTCTGGGCCCGGAGGCGTTTCCACAGGCGTAGTCTCAGCCGGCTTCGCCAGGGTCGCAGCGACAACTTCGGTAGAGGCCTTTGCCGGGTGGATCAAAGCCCTCACCACCTTAGGTGCGTCCTGGGCCTTCGCCTTGGGGGGAGGGTCAGCGCCTCACTCCCCCTTCGAGATCGACCAGGTCCGCTCCAGCGGCTTACCCGGGTTCTCGGACTTCCTCTTCCCCGAACCAGAGCGCTGGCTCGTGGTCGAACATGCCGGGGAAGTTGCGCCCTGCTTGGCAACCGAAGAGCCTGACCTTTTGGCGCTCCCGGTGCCTGCAGACTCACGGTGCTTGGCCTTCTGTTGGGCCCCCGTTGCCGGGGCGCCCTCACAGGACGTAGAAGCCCGCTCAGACTTCTTCTTCGCCTTCTCACCTGCTGTGCCCTTCTCCAGCCAGGCGGCGAGGCGGGAACAACGGTCTTGTTTGGTCCGTTCCGAAAGGTTCTTGCAGAACGCACAGTCTTTCTCCACGTGCGTCTTGTCCTCATGAAGGCAGTAGAGACAATGCGAATGCTCGTCCTCCTTGAAAACGTTCTGTAATCCGCATCCAGGGCAGCACCTGAACAGCTTGGATCCGGGCGTCGAGCTTCCCTTGTCCTGGGCCATGTCCGTTGAGGTAGGCCGCAGATCTTCCGGAATATTCCAAGAAGTATAAACTCGACGAAAACTTCACCCTTGAGGGGCGTAGAGGAATTCCGAAACAGGTCCCCGGTATCGGAAGTAGAAACGGTGGAGCTTGAGGCTCGATTAAACCGAAAAAATTTGAAAATCTCCTGAAAAATGTGAAAACGCAGTTAAAAAAAAAACAACACTCGAGAGCTGAACACGAGGACTCCCAACACTTGAGCGTGCTGTAAAAATCGGAGGATGGCTGCCAGAGGCGGGGCTTAGGGAGAGGGCAGTCATTGGCTGGGGGCAGTATGACCCAGAGATCAGTGATTGGTTACTACCAAGAAAGACAGATCAGAAACAAAACTGATACTGATTTTTTCTTTACCGAGGATTCCCAGCCTGACGACGGGGAATATTCATGAGCATGTGAATCCATGCCAGACCCCATGCTGGAGAAAAGGTGCTATCAAAGGCTCAATGGGTGCAAAAGGCTTTCCTAAAAATCAGGGTCTTGAGATCTCGCCAGAGGTGCGGGAGATGGGGATAATTTGGTGTGCCTCTTGATATTATTCCAGAGTTTGTGTGCCCAATAGGAAAAGACGGGATTTGTGTTTTCCTGCGTGAAACTTACATTTTCATCTGGCATGGTTGTAGCTTCTGGTGTCCTCCAGATAAAGAGTTTTAGCCAGGTAGAATGGAACTCTGCCGTTGCCTTGTATGTGGTAAAGGTAGTTATCAAGGGGATGCTGGCTTATAGGGATAATTTGTGTAGTTCTCCGCAGGGTTGAGATAACATGGTTGTAATCCTTCAGTCATGTAACGAGAAGGGCTGCAGCATACTGGACAGATCCATGGAGCCAGGAAGGTAATCTGGGCTCTGGTGTAGAGTGGGTCTCCCCCATCCAAGTCTGAAAGCACTGGGGCCTGGGCAACTGTTCTGAAGTCTGTGCTGGCGATTAATGGCTTGATGTGCCAAAAGCGAGAGTACTGGTGCCAGGCTTTTTGGGCTTTCTTCAAGATTTGGCTCGAGGGAAAGGCTGCTGTCATTGATTAAACAGAGATTTAGTGCATAATGTGATCTTAGGAGAGACACAATCAAGATTATTTTTTCTGTAGGTTCTGGATTTGCTCACGTTTGGCAGAGCACCAGTGGAGGAGGCGTTCTGTCTTCAAGGGGTTGACATCCATGCTTGAATGAGTACGAAGCAGAAATTTTGTTGATTGACTTAGTTCGATGTTCATTGACTAGATTAACTTTCAGGTAGACCCGGTTTCATCGGAATTTTGATGTCACGATTAGCAAGTGTTTACATGTACAGGCTGAAAGTGACTCAGCATACGTTAGAACCTTGAGGGACTCTGCAGGTTACAGAGCGGTTGGTGTTCATCTGGACTAGTTGTTTTCAATCAATGAGGTACAAAGTACACCATCAGAGAAAATGGACAGTGGACTTGTTTTCATTCAATTTGGCAGGTTCAAAGAAGAAGGCAGCAATCATTGTATAAGCAGGTGTTAGGAATTATTTTCTTTTTGCTGCTTTCTTCCCACAGACTTTTATGGGACACCCTTTCTTTTGCTTTTTTTAGACTCCTATCGTGACTTTTTTGTGGTAGTCAAGAAAGCGTCCCAATTTACTTCCCTAATCTTTTTGCTAATTCTTGTTGGGAAACCGATTAGACCATATGGATCTCTGTACTGAGAGACTATGGGGCTCATTACAAGTGTGCCGGTCCGGTAAAAATGCTGGTCGGCACACTCGAGAGTTTGCCGATAGGGGCTCTCATCCACCGACAGGCCTGTTCTACCGGTGATTGTGGCAAACCCATTCCATGAAGTCCCTTCCTAGGCCTATCCTAGTTTCTGAGAATGAGTGAGTTTACTTACATGAACTATTCTTAACTTTTTTAACACTAGATCATAACCACTGGCATCATCCAATCCCTTAGTAAACCTACCTGAAAAGTATATCTTTGGAACTGATGACTTTTTACCCATGAAGATTATCTTATGTACTTTATCCATGGAGGGGGGTGGGGAGTGGGGGGGGGGGGAAATCGCTGGTGGAAGTGCTGTAGCACTTCTGAGATGTAGTTATCACCATAGAATCAGTCATTAGTAGTCGCTTAATGATACCAGGGTCAGAATGGGATTGTTTATACTTGCTCTACTCTGCAGCGTCAGCTTTAATCCTTGCATGCTACTGGCTTTGGTTCTCTAAGTACAGTTCAATAAAATCTATTTCTTCAGTCTGCTGCATGCCTACATGAAATCGTCCGACGGCGTGTTTATGCAATGCTTTATAAGTGGTTTGATCCTCTGAAGAAGATAACAATTGAGGTTCCAGATCATCTGGGGATTTTCCTGGGTATTGCTTAGGCTTTTCGGGTCAAGTGTAAGCCATTGAGAGGTACTGTGTGTCCCTGTAGGCGTTATGTCCAGGGATACATGAGATTTATGATTTCTTTTGTCTGCTCTTTCGTTTCTTGCAACTGCAAGTTAACATTAAATCAAGGTTTGCGTGAGCATGCCATGAAGGTGTGTTATGTTTATTATATATGCACCCTCAGTGCCATGTTTTTCCAACCCTTCAACATCCTCCTTACTATACACTTCCTCGAAATCCCAGTTTTTGGTGTCCCTCTTTCCATCACTAGCGAGTGTGTGATAGTGTGTCCGCAGCTAGGGTATACTCAATTGTTTGTGATGCAGAGTGTGAATCCTCAAGGGCATAAAAGAAAGGTGTTAAAAGTTCTGCCTCCTTTGGTGGTTGTCTGTCTAAAATATCCTTTCTTGAATCAGCCTGGAGGCTACAGACTTTATACCTCTTGTTACCCAACATTTCAGTAACTTAAATTAGTCACCACGTTTTAGAAGACATTCATTTGGCGCTGGTTTTTCTGTGCTGCGCTTGGCAGTATTTCAGCACTGTTTGACCGTTATTTTCTAGTGCCACAATTAACATTGCCTTGCTTGGGTATACAAACACTCCCTTCATCAACGTGTGTAGGTGTACTGTTTTTCTGTTTTATTTTTCCAGCAACCTTATATTCAGCACAACATGGCACTTACTGTGCTGATCTTAGCTGCACCCTTAGTTGTCAATGATTAAAGATCATTGTTGCCTTTAGCACTTGTCTTGGCTGATAACCAAATGCTAGAGCCTTTTGCTTCAGTCACTGTGGTTTTAGTAGTCCCTTTAGCCAAACAAACCATAGGAAGCCTCATGAGCACTCTTTCCAGAGAGCTCTACAGAGATGAGGCCATCTGAATTTTAACCTTAAGGCTTTCCTTTAGATGAGGTCTGAGTTAACTCTGTTTCATCTGGGTCCCTCTGTCCTTCCCTCTCTTGTGGATTCCACTTCGATGAACTCGGGCTAAACAGCTTCAATAGTGTAAGCCACACAGTGTTGGAATGTGCCTGCTCTTTAAAGTTTTTTATTGAAAACGGCCTACAAGTTGGGCAGGAGTTTTCCGCTGGTCATGAGGCAGGCATTGATTACATATGTTATTTGTATTAAGCCAAGGAAACCTTTCATTACACTGTGGATAAAGCGTAAATGGCTCGTCTTCATGGAAAGAATCAGTGCCAGGGGATTGGGGCGCAAATGTAATAATCAATATTTCAGTCTTTCTGTGGGTAAAAAGGCCTGTGCCAAGGCCCGATTCTGCTACTGCTACAAGGACTTTCCAGAAGTTGGTGTCATTAAGCTGCCTCAGTGCCATCTCTCCAGGAAAAGTATTTGGCCTTGTGCGACACAATTCTTTCTGCTTCGAACCCTACAACTGGACCATTGGTGGAAAAAAGAAATTCAGAGGGCGTTGGCACAGACAGATGTGAATTTAAACAGATACAGAAGTCCCAGAAACTAATATATATATATATATTAGTTTAAAGTGTGATTTGGTTAATAAAAACCTTATACACTATAGGCAAAAACAAATGCAATTCATTATTTATACAATAATAAATCAAAAATATAGTAGAATAAGAAGTAACTTTAATAAACATTTCATCTCCTTTTTGCAAGTCAATTTCAAATCAGTTATAATTAGATTCCAATTATTAAAAACCAAATCATCAATATAGATTATAACATAAAAATACTTTAAAAAGAATGCATAATATTTCCCTACGACATAGCTCATTTCCGAATATAAAAGGCTGCCCCAATGTAAACCTTGATCTCCCCCTCATAAATAATTGCCCAGAATTGATCCGATGTAATCATTCGCAAATCAGTAACAAGATTTCGATATCCTTTATGGTACCATAACTTTAACTCAGTGCACATCGTAAGAATGTGTCTTGTGGTTTCCACCTTTACAATACCTGCATAGTCTCTGGGGATGTTTGTCCAAGCACCAATTATTGATTGCACAGAAGGCTATTCATGTGTAGTTGCATGATAAATCTTCTCAGTGCTCTAGTACCTGTTTTTAATAAATATTCTTTTTGTGTGGCCTGTTTAAATCCCTGAAGAGCGTAATCAGCATAGCGTATCTTAGTATAAAGATAGGACTGGTTTTCACATACGTCTCAGATGATTGCTAGAAATTATAATAACCTCTTCTTTCTCCTTTGGCACTTTCAAGCCTAAATCTTCAAGGAAGGGCAGTACAGTGTTTTGTAATCTTAGTATATAGGTGTTCTTAATCCTATCCTCACTTCTGTGTTTTCCACTTAGATTCAATAGGCTTCCTTCCTCCCGCTCCCCCATCATTCTAAGGTACAATTTACAACATCCTATTTTCCACAAGGTCGTCAGGTGTTAGGAAAGATTTCATAATTGTATGTAATTTTCCCTCCATGTGGCAACCCCCAAACCGTTTGCCAGAGAAGCGCAGCCTTCCGCTGCACTCCTCTGGGCTTTTGCTCAATTCTTATGGGGAAACCGACATGCCCTTAAGACAGTCAGTACTGGGAGACTTTGTTTCCATTAGTCCTTTCCTCATGTTGCAGCTTTTGTCCAACATGAAACAAGAGTGCACTGTAACTTACTTTACCGCGCTCTTGGGTCTCTAGTCATTCCCAAGGCCCTAGAAACTCTCGCTGGACTTATTATGAGCTGTACAAGTGTGTCACGGACAGGACTGGTGGCTATCGTTTCTCTTGTGTTTTGAACCCCTTTTCGCCATGTTATCCGCGCTTACCGCGTTTGGCACAAATAAGTGGCCTGGCTCCAAAATGGCCATGCCACGAGGTTCTTTGTCCTGTCCTTTGGCCATTTTACCCCTTCACCTTCCCCAGGTCGAGCCGTCCCGGGTCAGTCCTTATTTGGTCATGCACTTTCCCGCGAAACTCAAAGCTTTCGCGGGCTTCTGCATGCCTTGTGTGTATGCCTCCAGGATGTGGGCTGGGATGTCTGTTCCCAATACACATCCTGGGTGCCAGAGAGTCTGGAGTGTCCTGAATGCCTGGGACCACCGTGGTCCGTGATAGGTCTACGTATGGTGTGAGTGTTTGTGAGCAGATCTCCCATTGGGTCTTCTCCATTTTGGCGCGAAGGGAACTTTGGATAAGAGAACTGAAAACACCACTACCATGTCGATCTCCCGAGTTCACACCGAACAAGGGATAAGGAGTCAAGTATCCTGCAACAAGAAGCTGGGTCGAGGAACCGCTGGTTACCCGCTGAAGGTTTGACACCCGGAGCCGCTGTCTTCCTGCGAGACCCCTCTGCATCTGATCGTCCTAGAAGGTCTGCGAAGGCGTTTCGACCCATTGGAATAGTGGGATCAACTATTCCCGGCACCTTCATCAGACCCTGCAAGTAAGCCTCTTCGGAAGTGTCCCTGGGCCAACCAGTGGGCTGACCAGCTTATGCAGGACGCTTTGCTCTGTCACTGCCGCCGTTTCGGGGAAGCCCTCGAAACTTGGTCTACTGCTTGCTCTGCGTCCACGGCACCCTCACACCGAATTTCGTACACGTGGCATTCCCAGGTCTGAAGTGAGACGAGTGCGCCCGGACCAGAGTAAACATGGTTGCCATGTTGCCCTGCTGCGGTAGCAACCTGTGCACGTCCGCTGCATTTGGGACACCCTCGTCTCTGCATCCTGCTACACAGAATCTACACAGTGTCGTGATGTCCTGATGATCTCAGTTGAACCTGCCAGCAACGTGAACTGAACTGGAGAAGTCTGGGTCTGCCTCCGTCGGGGACCGGTGAGTAGTCCATACCCCAACTGGTGGCCCCTCACGTAGGAGCCTGTTTCTTTTCTACCGCTGTTGCGAAATAGCGACTCTATCCCGCACTCTCACCCTGCCTCTGACCACAAGTGGAGGCCTTGCTTGAGTAGTGGGGACTTGTTCTTAATCGCTTCATTCACCTTCCTGAACTGCCTGAGATCCTTGAAGAGACCCTATTTTGTCCATTGGCACAGGCGTGTGCAGGTACTTTTGAGCATAAGGCTCCTCTCTTCGTAGGGCTCGGACTTCCTCCTAGTTAGGTGTATTTCTGATGTCGAACTGGGTCTACTTGCACTGCCTGTTTTCCTCCCCATCTAGGTGGTCTACATATTGCGTGCTCCTAACTCCTTAGACCCCCCCGGTCTTGTATATATATTGTATTGATTGTGATGTGTTGGTTTACTTTAGTATTATTGTGATTCTTTGCTATAGTCGATGTTACAAAGGCCTTGTAATAAATGTGTCTATATTTTTAATATAACACCTGTTTGGAGTAATTTGTAAGTGTCCTTGCTTTGTGTGCTCATTGATGTCTTTCAGTCACCCTCACCCCTCTTGAGGCTTAGTCTTGACCGCCGCCATCGCTACCCTGATTGGTCTGGCTGGTCCAGAGGTTACCCTGTTCCAAGAAACTAGGCTGGCCTTCTGAACCTCGGCCCCTCCAGGTCCGAGTTCAGAAATCCATCTTCACATCAGGGAATTAAGCCCCAGCTCACATCTTATTGCCTCTATGGGTACAGCACTAGGTAAGCCTAATACAGGTCTCCAAAGTTTCCCTTCTAATTTGTCTAGTTTACTCAAATATTTTCCCTCCACTGTTTCCAAGGCGTACAGTACCCCAGGTATTATACAGCTCTTGTATACCTCTAGGAAACCTTCTGTAGAGTGTCCTCCTTTACTAGACATATATTTACGAATAACATTCCACTTTTTTATTATTTTAGTTTCTACCATTTCCTGGAAGAAATTTAAAGTGGGATTACTTAGAATTGGTATCCCCAGATATGGGTAAGCCTCTACACCCTTCAAAGTTACCGAGTTTATATGCCATCTGGAGGCCAATTTTCTTTTCTCTTTCTTGGTTACTCCAAATATCATAATCTAAGTCTTGTTAATATTAATATTTTGATTATTTCCTTCTGAATAGAAGTACAATTCATCCAGCAACCTTCAGAGTCCCACTGGGGTTTTAGCCATCAAGATGGTATCATCTGCATACATTAGGCCGCATATAGCTTTACCTCCCACTTTGGGTGGGAAACTTAATAGTGATGAATCTATCCCAGTGGTCCGATACATAGATTATATAAAATCTGCGATGTAACACATCCCTGCTTGAGGCCAGTGTTTGTTCTAATTGCGGGGGATATCATCCCTCCTTTACCCAAACAAACAGATACAGTTGTATCCCTACACATTTCTTTTAAGAAGTGTAAAATTGTTGGGCATATTTTTTCGCACTTAGTTTTTCCCCACAGTAAATCCCTATTAACACAATCGAAAGCTTTTGAATAGTCGATAAAGCACACACAGTTTTTCCCCTTTTTTAGCTTTTGTGCCAGCAACAATATGGTTCAACATTATCAGGTTGTCCAAAGTATTGTGGTCTTTTCTAAAACCCGTTTGTTGGGCAGATAATAGTCCCTTCTCCTTAGTCCATTTATTCATTGTGCCCACTAACAAAGAACAGAATATCTTGCAACTACTATCAGCCATATGAAGCAGTGGATAATTATCAGGTATTTTCCTATCCCCTGTTTTAAAGATAGGGATAACTATAGCTTTCCTCCAACTATCAGGAACAATTCCCTTTTCCCATATTCCAGTAAATAGTTGGAGAAAAAGCACTGCCCATTTTTTTGGGTTTTGTTTGATTACAATATTGGCCAGCCCGTCTGGGCCAGGGGCTCTCAACGATTTCATTTTGGCAATAACTTGAAGGATATCTGAGATGTGATAAGGGAAAATGTGTGTTGTATAAGGCCCAATACCAATGGAAGGTTCTATGATATGACCTAGCTTGAAGAAGAGATGTGTTATATAGTGCATTCATACATCCTGACCCACGTAATTCTTTTCTCTATTTTCATCCTCTATCAAGAATTGTCGATACAAGTACCACATTTTTTTTGAGTCATGGGTTTTGCATAGCTTATATATGCACCTCCATTTAGCGTTATAAATATTATATTTGTAATCTTTAATCCAGTTTTTATAGTGCAACATAATATTACTAGATCTAATCCTCCTCTGTCCTTCGTCAATATCATAAGACTCTTTAAGCTTCTTCATTTCCACTTTCTCTTTTCCTTTCCTGTATCTGATGATAACATTTATGTGTGCGATTCTTACCTTGATTGTTTTTACAGACCATTTTACCGTTTTATTTTTTGTATCAGACCCAGCAAGTTAATAATCGTATTGAACCCGTTAAGGGCTATTTCCTGGCCATCAATAATAATCAGATCAAACAATCTGTTAAATGTAACTAGGTTTTTATCAGACCTTCTAATCCTATTCCCTCCAAATTAACAAGGGGGGGGGGGTCCAGGGAGTCCCTCTGCCAGACATTAGTCCTGGTTACGAGAGCCTTACTCAGATTCTTTAGCTCACTATCTTTCACAGAGGAGAAATATCCAAAACATATCAGTCTTTGTCCAGCCCTAGGGCAGCCTAGTACCGAAATGCTAGGCAATGTTCTTCTGAACAAGAGTACCAACAGCAACCCCATACACGTGTTTTGGTCTGGTTGAACCTCATCAGTAGGGTGTAGGCAGGACAAAGACTGATATGTTTTGGATATTTCTCCTCTGTGAAAGTGCTGTACTGCCCCATGGCAGGACAAACACTAATATGTTTATGTTTTGGGATATTTCCTCTCTGTGGAGTGTAGTGAGCTAAAGACTCTGGGTAAGGCTCTTGTAACCAGGACTAATGTCTAGCAGAGAGTCTCCCAGGACCCCTGCTTTATCCTATTCCTTCCAGCCATAAATTGCATGTTCATTACCTTTCCTACTTCCCAGCTCTGTGTTTGGCATTTAGTAAATTTTCCCTTCAATACTTTGTGATCGCTTAGAAGAGTAGGTACATGTTCAAACGGGATAATAGATTTACTTAATTTTTCATTAGCAAACATGTAATCGATTCAATAACCAACCTTCCCATTTGTCCAGATTTCCCCAGTACATATCCCTTTATTAGGTTCCAGATACGTCAACCCCCAATTTGACAACAATTTCAACCATCGTGCTCCATATATAGTTTGCTGACTTTTCCCCCCAGCCAAACCATAATTATGTATTTCCGCTGGCACATTGATGAGTGATTCATCCCACAGTTCATGACACCTATTCATCTATTTTTTTTGCAATGTCACAGTATGCATTGAAATCTCCTACTATACAGATATCAGAATTCAGGAGATTCTAATGACCATCCTTCAATGGTATTATTTATGATTTCTCCTATCTCAAACATATCCCCCACCCCCGGGTGGGAGTATATGTTAATAAGAAGCAATTCGCCAAATTGGCTACCATTATCGATAACTGCAGACATAACAAATGGGGAATTCCCATACTGATCGTATGTCCTGTATGTGATGTGATTTTTCACCCCTATACATAGGCCTCCAACCGGTTGGCCTTTTTCCCCCTCTAATTGCAGCTTTACTCCATATGTTATACCCTTCCAGTAACATTTCCACACACACACCCAGGTTTCTTGGAGGGCAAATATGTCACTGTCCAATAGCAGTTGTATTCCATCCATATGGAGTAAGGAATTAATGCCCCTGCTGGTCCAAGATAGAGTAATTTCCTTTTTGCATACCTTATCTCAATTTTCTATTTGTGAGTTACCCTCCAAAAACCGTACTTCCTTTTGGTTACACCCTGTCTCCATACTTGTTTTTGGATACCTCTCAGATTCCATATTGTTATCACTCTGATCTTTATTTATTGTGGTGTGTCAATTAACAATTTCATATGCATTACCCCACACCCCATTTGAGTATTAGCAGATCAGGTCCACCAGATTTGCAGATCTAAATTGGGCAATTGACCATTCTTTGCAGGCTAACTGTATCAATGTCTCCCAAATTAATATTGTGTAGCTGTGGGATTTGTGCCAGTTTATTCAATATCCCGGCCCTAATTAAAAAGGGGCTTTCATCCGTGGTAATTTTTCTATGATCTTAATACTTTTCCCTAAAATAAATGTACGTTCCTCTATATTACCAATGAAGTTGTTCATTCTCGTTTGTGAATTTCCATTCATTGCCAATCGTTCCATCTCCTTAATATATATACCCCTTTCCTTATTGGTAAGAGTCAGGGCCATTTTATTAATAGTAATATTTACATATTTTATTTAATTTCCCAATGGCTCTTCCCCCACAGTTTCCATTACATCTGGGGCTTGTTCTTTGCCCTTCAACCATTTTTCTATACCCCTCCCTTAGCTCACAGCTATTTTACCATCATCCAGTTTCCTCTGACATTCAATAATTTCAAAGCGATTTCCAACTTCAACACATTCAGAGTCTAATGGAGGAGTGTTGGCCAGATCCATGGTATTTTTTATTTTTATTTTATTGTGATGTTAGTCAAAAACGGACTTTACACATACAAACCAATGAATACTTAAAACATTCTCACAAACCAAGTTATAGAAAAAGAAAAATAAAGAAAAATACGTTTTCATACCTAGAAAAATAAAACTAAAACAACAAGAAAAGAATATAGATATCATCTTGAATGTGCACAAAAGCATTCCTTTATCCATTCTCAGATAGTAAGTTCATATCTGTTAGAAAACAGATTACTTCATAAGTAAGGAAGGTTTCTTGGCCTTGCACAAATCTTTCCCAGAAGAGAGTGGAATTGAGTAATTGCGGGTTATTCACAATTCTTTGAAATCTCCTCTGTCTCAGAGTGCACGTCCCCATACACTCTGACAAGTGGATCGTAGTTTGCGTAACACCCTCTTCACATTTATCACAGATGTTACATGGATAGGCTGTTGGATCTCTAATATGCTTTAATTCTAAGGTGAGAACCAGATTAAGTCTAAATCTTAAGAAGTTTAATATTGTTCTTTGAATTGAGTATTCTTTTTGATAAGCTGGCACAGATCGAATAGGCTTATCAATTTTCGTCCAAGATGCAGACAATTTGGCCTCTCTCATTTTAAAGATAGTTCTAATCCAGTCCATTCAGGTTAGATGTTTCTTTACCATTAAAGGGTTATGTATTAAAATATCTATGGTAGTATCTGCTGCTACTAATATGTATTTACAGACAGAACTTAGTCTATTTAGAAATATGTTGTCTCTCTTTTCCAACTGATCTGCGGCTTCAACATAGATAGTATCTTTTTGAGGGCACAAAATAAGTCTATATAGACCTAACCATTTCCATTCCATTAAAGACATCAAGGAGGCAAGGCCTAACTCATAACGAAGACTTGATATTGGTATAGAGTTTGGCAGTAGCAATACCCTTTTCCACAACTGAGACTCTATTTTTTTCCCCAATTGAGTTCAAGGAACTGCAGATGGCACTCTAACCTATAAGTAAGGGATGGACGAACCTTTGCCCCATAGAATTTTATCAAAGGGATTAGGGAGAATTTACAGTATTTACTGAACATTTTTTTCATTTGCGCTCCCAATTTTCTTTGTTTGGGTTCTATTGTTGTTAGGAGATGAGACATAGATGGGTAATATGGAATCTGACACCCCAGATAGGTAACCTCTTTGTGAATTGGGACCACAGTATTATTCAGTTGCCAAGCATAGGATTTAGTTATTTTTTTTTAAACAAATATTTTTATTAGTATTTCAGTATAAGTCAACAATAACCAAGCATACATTAAGGTTCTCAAGAATTCATTCATTGATACTAATAATCAAGCGTATCAATTACATCATGAGTTCATTAGGCTTTAGTCTCTTTCCCCTGAAAAACTCCCGGGGAACTTCGTGTTCAGATGCTGGCCCGACCTTAGGTGTACCCTAATGCGCATCGAACAATGTAGCCACATTCTCGCATAGAACCACCTTACCTCTTCAAACAGTTTCGGAACAACATTAAACAATAACTACGACAATTCATAAACCCTTCCCCCAACACCCTCCCCCGAGCCCGCTCCTTGATGGCATGGATCAGACTTTCCGCAAGCGATTAGGGTTGTTATATATTGAGTATGAAGCAGCTGCAATGCGCCGGGGCTCTTGCTCTTGGTTTGGTCATGATCAAAACTGGAGAGCCTTTAGAAGGTTTGGCCTAAAGAAATATGCCTCTCTATCTCTGACATGAGTCAGGAAGAGGGCCCAAATGTCTTGGAATTTCAAATATTTGCCATCCCTCAGGGCATCCACCCGTTCCATGGCTAGCACATTCCAAATCTTAACCCACCAACATGCTACCATTGGGCCTTCTGGGCGTTTCCACGCCTGTGCCAAGGTCATTTTTGCGGCCATCAAAAGATGGGTAATAAGCATTGCAGTGTTTCCTGTTGCGGGGTATACACCTTCCACTGGAGTACCTAACAAGATCGCTTTAGGTGCGGTTGGCAATTGCTTCCCAGTAATATCCTTTATGTGGCCCAAAATTTCTTTCCAATATAACCTTGCCTTCGGACAGCACCACCACATATGAAATAGGTCCCCAATACCTCCACAGTTTCTCCAGCATACAGGGGGGTAACTGGAGTTTATCTTATGAAGTCTGTAGGGAGTCAGATACCACCGGAAACAAATCTTGTGTGCAGTGTCCCTGACAGCTCAGCACATGGAGACCTGCCGCAACCTTGCCCATATTTGAGATCATTCCTTCTCGGTGATGGGACCCCCTATATCTCCCGCCCATCTGCCCATATACGGGCAGGTATCACCAATTTGCGCTTTGTCCAGTAATTTATACAGTTTAGAGAGAGCTCTCACATCCTCTCCTTCATGTAGCGTTAGTTCCAAACCTACGGGCTTCCTTATGGCTGCTTTCTTAACTTCCTTCTGTGCTATCCAATGTCTGATCTGGATGTAGGTATACCTGTCTATCTCTCCTACTCCAAATTTCTGCTTGCAATCTTCAAAAAGCAGCGGATTACCCTCCTGGTAAAAGTCCTTCAAACATAGCGGAAGACCCTGACTCCAGTTCTTCCAAAAACCGGGCCGCCTGCCTGGTGTGAAGCTTTGATTATGTTCCATAGGGGAGTATGGTCCTAGCCCTGGGGCAATGTTCTGTCTTCTCAGTGCCCAGTCCCAACCTTTTAACAAGACCTTAGTTGCTTCTAATAGGTGCCCCCCTGCTTCTCCATCGGCTCTCTCGAGACCATGCAATGCCCCCAGTGGGATAGTGGTCACGCTCTGTTCGATACCCACCCAGCTCTTTGCCGCTGCCCCCTTTCCCCACGCCAACATTGGAGCTATCTGTACAGCTAAGGAGTACTTTAACATGTCCGGGACGCCCAGTCCCCCCATGAGAGGAGGCCTTGTTAAAATATCTCATTGAATTCTTGCTTTCCCTTTTTGCCAGATAAAGGAGGTCAGATCCCTCTGCAGTGCTTTGCATATTTTGGAGGGGATCTCAATCGGAAGCGAGCTCACAGCATATAAGAAGCGGGGTAACAAGGTCATTTTAAGAGCCGCGATCCGAGCAGGCCAAGATAGTTCCTGAGCATCCCATCTATGTAGATCCTCCCTTAGGTGTTTTAGCAATGGGGGTATATTTATCCTATAGAGACTTTTATAATCCTTAGCTAATTGAATTCCCAGATATTCTATAGACTCTTTTTCCCATATTATGGGGTGCCTAACTCCCAGGTCTAAAGCCACTTCCTCCTTCTCTGTAATATTCAGGGCCTTAGATTTTGAAAAAATGTATGCGAAAGCCCGATATTCTGGCAACTTCTTGTAGGATGTCCAATGCTCTGGGGAGTGTATACGCGGGGTCCCCTAGAAACAACATTATATCGTCCGCATACAGTGCTATTTTATGAACGCTCTCACCACACCTAACCCCCTTTATGTCTAGGTCTTGTCGTATCGTATCGTTTCAGCTATGGGCTCAATCGCCATGGCAAATATTAAGGGCGAGAGAGGGCAGCCCTACCTAGTCTCTCTGCTTATTTTAATTTTGGCTGTAGAATTACTATTAACCATGACTGTTGTGCTCGGGCAGCGGAAATTCGCCAACACCATCCTTCTGAAGCCAGGGGCACATCCGAACTTTTCCAGCACCAGCTCCAAATAATTCCAATCTAAGCTGTCGAATGCCCTCCTGGCGTCCAGAGCGGCAACAGCAAATCCCTGCCCCGACCTACTTCCCAGATCCAGTATGTTCACCGCCCGCCTGATATTATCTTGCGTGTGCCTCCTTTTTACAAACCCCGCCTGATCCGGGTGAATAATTTTAGGCAGAACCGACGCAAGCCTGGTAGCAAGAACCTTAGCATAGAGCTTAGCATCGGTGTTAAGCAACGAAATCGGACGATGATTAGAGCAGTCCGTGGGGTCTTTACCGGGTTTAAGTATGAGAATGGTGGTGGACTCACCCATATCGGGCGTGACCGCTCCACTTTCTCTTATATGATTAAACAAGAGTGTTAAGGGCCCCAGTAGTTGTCCGCGGAATGTTTTGTAATAACCACCACCCAAGCCATCTGGACCCGGGGCTTTATTACGGGGTAATGCAGATATGGCGTCGCTTATTTCTTGTGGAGTTATGGGTGCCTGTAAGATGTCATTATCTTCCTGAGTGACCTGAGGAAGGGAGATTCTTGATATATACTCTCTTTGAGCCTGAGGGTCTAGATGCTCCCTTTCTAGCAATTCTTGGTGAAATTTTTCAATGATCTCGGCCTTACCCTTCTCAGAGCAGCAAAGCTCACCTATTGAATTTTTTTATTGTACTATATAGTTGCGGGAGTTTTGTTTGCGAAGCTTCGCTGCAAGGAACCTATTAACTTTACTTCCATGAACATAGTATGTCTGCTTGGTGTTAAGCAGTGTTTGCGCTGTGCGTTCCGCTACGTGTGCTTCTAATTGGGCTCTTGCCTTCCTGACCGCTCTAAGAGTTCTTTGGGTTTGCCTAGCTTTGTGCTGAGCTTCAGCCGCTTTTAGCGCTGCTTCCAAATTCTTTTTGATGAGATCCCTTTCCCTCATGTACGCTGCTGTCTGTGAGATGAATTCCCCTCGGATCACAGCCTTTCCTGCATCCCAGATTGTTCCCCAGTTTACCTCTCCGTTATCATTCTCCTGAAAGTAATTTCGAATCATCTCTTCCATGTGTGCCCTAAGCGCCAGGTCTTTCAAAATGAATTCATTCAGGCGCCATAGTCTAGGGCTTCTGTAGACAGATTGGGCCATTTCTATTTGCATCAGAACCGGGGAATGGTCAGAGATATACTGGGCTTCTATATTCACTTTAGTAATACGTGGAACCAAAGTAGAGGACGCTAACAGCATGTCAATTCTAGAATATCCCCTACGTACAGCAAAGTAATGGGTAAACTCCCTTAGTTGACCATGAAAAAATCTCCAAGTTTCTATGACTCCCAGATCCCTAAAGAGTTTACCAAGCGCCTGTCTATTTCTTTCATCTGCAGCAGTGGGTGGAAGGGTTTTGTCTAGAGCAGGGTCCATGACACAGTTAAAATCAGCCCCTATTATTGTCTGACCCTCGCACCAGGCCCCCAGAGTTTGTAGAACTTCTCTAATGAAAAGATCTTGTCGATCATTAGGGATGTAGATTGCAGCTAAAGTATATAGTTCGTCTTGGATCGTCCCCTTCAAAATTAAGCACCTACCCTCCGGGTCTTGTATACTGCCCATTTTTTAAAGATCAGGTTGGATCCAAGCAGAATGGCCACCCCCCTAGTCTTCCTTCCCCCCGAGGCGAAGTATTGGCGAGAGAACGCCCTGTGTTTTAGTCTTCCCTCGTCCACCAGGGGAAGGTGCGTTTCCTGTAGGATAGCTATAGAGATTTGCATGTTCACCAGTCTCGACAGTATAGAACGGCGTTTGACTGGCGAGTTGAGGCCCTGCACATTAAGCGAGACTACATTCATTTCAGCCATCTACCTTGTGTATATGACCTACAGAGTTCCAGCATATTAGCTCCCACCGATCAACCCTATCCCGCGGTCCATACCGATCCACGCCGACCCATTGAACCTAAATAAACATGTTGGTTTCTGCACTTTCCCCCTCGAGACCCTACCCCCATCCACCTAAAACCCTTCAGAATCAAGTTCAACCAAATCTTCTCCGTGCCCGTCTGAGGGCATTGGAAATAACCTCTCCTCCCTCTAGTACACTGCCAGGACCTATGACCGTCCTGCATAGATTCCAAGATCGGTTTCACTTCCTCGCACCATCTGTGGAAGGCTTCGTTCCCTGAGACAAAAATAAAAATCATGGCAACTGATAATTATACATCCAGAGCCCGGCTCAGCTCCCCCCCCAAATTCTGACTGATTTTATTCTTCAAGAAATTCGTGTTCACTTTGACAGTTGAGATCTCCCTGCGCCCTCCGTTCCCCGCTTTTTCGCAGGAGTCGTAGACCACTCCCATTGTTTAAGATTCCCACTTCTGTGACTGCGGTTGGGAACCGGGTCCGGGGGTCGGTCCTCCTCCTCCTCCAGGTGTAGGAGTTCACTCCTCCTTCGCAGGTAGAGACTCGGTGGTGTTTGCCCTCCCAGAGAAACTGCAGGCCAAAGGGGTACGTCCATCTATAACTGATCCCTTTGGATCTTAACGCCTTTGTGACCAGGGCCATTAATCTCCTCTTATGCAACGTCGAAAGGGCTAAATCTTGGTACAGCTGGACTTGAGCCTGATTGATGGTGACCACTTGCGAGCTTCTTGCTGCACGAAGGATTTCCTCCTTAATCGTGTAAGAAGTCTTTGCCAGGAGGATGTCCCTGGGCCTGGCACCTGGTTCTTTCCTGGGGGGGGGCAATTCTATGCACTCTACCGATCTGTATATCCTCCGGCTGGGCCTCCTTTATGAGACTTCTAAAACACAATTGCATAGTTTCTCTCAGATCCTTGTCACCAATCGACTCCAGAACCCCTTTAACTCGTATGTTGGATCTCCAGGATCTATTTTCAAGATCTTCTGCCTGAAGTTCTAAATTGTGCGTCGCCCTCGAGATCTGTTCCAGGAGTACGCTGGATTGCTTTGAATCTTCTGCTACTTCCAATAGACCTGCTTCCACTGTATCGACTCTTGTCCCCAAGTCTGTAATGTCCTTCTTCAGTTCCTGTACTGTCAAACGAAGTTCCTCCCTTATTGCCTTCAGATGCCCCTGTAGGGCCTCCATTATCCTATTCTCCATTCCCTGGAGGCATTATTTGAGATCCCCTTTGTTCAGAGCCATTTTCCCTTGGGTGTCCGTAGGTTGCTGTGGACCACACTCCCCCGCCGTCTCGCCCCGAGGGTCTTCAGTCCGGTATGGCCTCCAACACCGTTCCAACTGCGTATTCCGAGCTCTGCGTGGAACGCCTTTAGATTGAATTATTGGCATCTGTTTTCCCGATGTGGGGGGGGGGAGCGGGAGGAGGAACTCAGCGGGTCCACAATCGTTATGAACCCGAGGGGCCCAACCAACTCGGGGTCTGTGTCCTGAAGCAACCAGGCCAGTTCTGGGGGAACTGTCCCCCTGTTCTTTTGGGTTCAGGTTATTCTATGCTGATCCTGGACAGTTGTCCCAAGGGTACGCAAGTCACCAGATTCAGGCCATCAAACACCCCCCGTAGTCCGTCCCAGTCAGGAGCTCAGTGTGTCCACTGTATGGTTTCAGGGTTATGGGTGCGGGAGTGGACACCTCAGGCTATGTTCAAGATCCTCCCAGCCTGATCCCGCGTTCCATCTTCTGCTCTGGCTAGAAAAAGGAAAAAAAAAAGGGGGTGCTCAGACCACAGGGGGCCCACAGATGTCTCCAACCCTGCCTACCAGGCACCAGCATCCACCAGGAGAGCCCACCAAGATCGGCACCCCTAGATCCACATCAGAGGGCGCCCCCGTATGCAGAGGGGGCAGGAACCACCCCTAAGGCAATCCGGCCCCCCCACCAAGGGTTCCGTCGGCCCAATGATACCCAAACTGGGCCGCAGGGTTCCAGTGGAGGAGCAGCGGTCCCAATCTCCAACCCTGTGCTCCAGCTATACCAGACAATAGCAAAGGGGAGGATTCACTCCAAAGCGTCTCTTTCAATTTTAAAAACATTTCCTCCTCCACCCCCCCCCTCCTTACTTTTCATGGAGTCCCTGTGAAGGGAACCCCCGGCAGGTCCAGGAGGAGACTCACGCGGCCGCCAGCCATTCCAGGCAGCCCACACGAGCCCAGCCCGCGCTCCCCTCGCTCCATGACCAAATCGCCCCCACAGGCGCTGTCCACGTTCCGGCGAGCGCCATCAGCAGACAAGCGGAGGGGGGCGCGATCCCAGACAGCGGCGGGCGCCCCCGCTCCACCCCCACGGGCCGCCCCCCCCCACAGGGCAGCCCTCGCCTCCTCAGGCGCCGTCCACGTCCCGTAGGGACGCCGCCAATGCACAGGTAGAGCCAGGGGGCCGCAGTGACCGGGCCGGCGTATCACCGTGCAGCCTCCGCCCACTCAAGACTCCAAAGGCATCCCAGCACACTTCCAGCTGGGGGGGGGGGAGGATCAGGGCTAACTAGTGCGGTGGAATCTGCAACAGTCAAGCCGCCCGAACCGCGAGGACTCGAACAGGGGCTTCCCCCTCCCCCACTCCTCAACGGCGGCTAGGGGACCATCCTCCGTCGGGCTCCCGGAACGAGTGGACAGCGCGGTTCACTCCAGCAACACAGATCGGTCAACACCAAAGACTGCCTTCCGCCGCAGACCGCACTTCATCCCAGCCACCGGAGCAAGCGTTTCTCTGGGCCGATCGGGTCTCAGGGACGCTTAAATCACCTTTACGACTCCCGCTCGGACGGAGCGCGTCCCGATTAGACGGCGGCCATCTTGGAATCCAGGATTTAGTTATTTTAAGGGGATGTTTAAAAATTACAATTTTAGACTTAGCTGGATTTATGGTCAAGTCATTAAGACTAGCATAGTCAGATAGTGCCATCATTAGCCTCTGCAGTCTGACTTTAGTGTGATCCATGACCACTATGTCGTCTGCATAGGCAAGCCACGCTATTTTACCTCCCCCAAACCTAGGCACAACCAATCCTTTCTCTCCTGCAACCAATTAGACAGGTCCGCCATGAATAATATGAATAGAAAAGGAGCCAAAAGACACCCCTGACAAACCCCCCTCTCTGTTTTATTACTCTTCGATAGAAGACCAGATTTTGTGACTCTAACTCTAATAGAGTCTTCATGAAGATGTATAAGGATATCAAGGAGGCAGTCCGATAAAACCCAATTTTTCAGTTTAAGCCACAGACTCTTCATATTGATAGTATCACAGGCCTGGGAGAGATCCACCCAGGCAGCAAAGAAGGGAATACCAGTTTTAACAGAAGACAATGACGAAATACAGGTGAAGATTAGAATATTCAATGTAGTTGATAAGCCACTCCGGAAACCGGTTTGTTCCTTGGGGATTATATCATTAGAAGACGCCCAATTCTCTAGTTCCATCAGAACTAGGCCACTGAAGATCTTACCATCTGCATCCAATAGGGAAATTGGCCTGTAGTTAATTGGCAAAGATCACCCACCCTTCTTGTACACCTGAATAACAATTGCCCGTTTTCATGTGTCCGGAGTTGTTTTGGTGGCAATATTATTATCGAAAAAAATCTTCAAAAAATGGGCCCCTAGAGACGGGTTATTTTTTAATACTAGTTCGATAAACCATTCAGCCCTGGTCCCCTTGGGTTTGAAGATTTGTTTATCAGGCGCATAATGTCCTCTACATCAAATTGGAAAGTCCATATTGCGTCTTGTTGGTGGTAATAAGGCTCAGAGACAATCGGAGCATAGACCTTTATAAAATGTGCCACCCAAGCCTCTTCGTCTACTACTGACTCTAGGGTTAAATTACTACAGGGTTGTACACGATTAACAAGTGTCCAAAAGTTCTTTGAACTTTGAAGGGAAATAGCCTTCAACATTTCTTCCCCATCTTTATGCAGTAGCATATATCTATGGCTTCTAACCCAGTTCTTATATTGATTCTCTAGTTGTTTAATTTGGCTTAAGCAGACCTCCTAATTTCTCACTTTTTTTTGGGCCTTAGTTTCTTTTTTCCCTGGATCTGATTATCATAACTGTATTTATGCCTTTTATTTAGTTTGACCTTTCCAGAGGTTGGTCGGTTCAAAGACCATATAAAGCTGATATAGTTACTGGGTTTACATTGATGTTTCAAATGTACAATTGGTAGTCCGTCAATAGCTTTCTTCAGATTGTCATTCAGAATTTGGCCCCCTTTTTCAAATTTTACAATCCGATTTCCACCCAGATTTATCTCCAGGGGTTGTGAATAGTACAGATCTAGTGATCTCACAAACAATCTTATAGTAAAGTCTAACACGGCATGATCACCATCTATAGTATGGGTGAGCTTTAGAGATACACATTTGTTTAAGATGTTACTAGAAACGAAAATGTAATCAATAATAGAGAAGGAGCCACCTCTCTCCCAAGATGGAGCACATGGGTTATCCCCGCTCACATTCCCGTTTAACATAGTTAAATGCCAGTCCGACAAAGTCCACCCACACTTTCCCATTCATGGACTTGTTTTTTGAGGAGAACTGAGATACATCTGTATTGACACATTGTGAGTTAAAATCACCCAGTATTATCAGTTCATCTCTCGGAAATTGTGTTGACACTGACCAGTAAGTCGGAGAGTTGCTGTAGAAAGATGCCCAGGGCAGTACCCACGGGATTCCAATATACTGTAAATATAATCCAATGGGTTGGACTCAATTTTTCTTTGATCCAGGCTCCAACCATCAAGAGGCCCTAGAATTTATTTGATAACAAAATACATTCCTTAAACCACTATTTGTTACATGCTAACAGCAGACCTTCACTTGGACGACCCATCCCTTTGTGTTCAGCAGTTTGTTGGAAGACATAGAAACCTACGATGCCTACCTCTTCTACTAACCATGTTTTTTGTAGGGCGCTTAATCCAAACTTCTGAAAAATGAAATCTCTTTGGTTGTCTCCCACGAAAGAGTTATATCCTCTGGAGTTCTATGATAGGCATCTGATTTCTTGTTTTAATAGAGCCTTTGTTCAGGCAGGCCCATCTTCTGGAGGACTTGTGCTAGGATTTCCAGGACCATATCCCAAAGATTTCCAGATCCACTCCTCTGTGAATACTCCCTTTCAGCGATCATATTTGAGGCGGGACTGGGATTGGTTCTTGATACAACATAGCCTCTTTTTTGCCATTCCTGCATTCACTCGAGCATAGACTCAGATGCTAATCTTGATTTCAACTGTATTTCAGTTACTGTCGTGTTTGGTTAGTTTGGAAATCTTACTCGGTCAATATCACTGGAGCTAAGGAATTTCAATAAGTTCATTGATCTCATCTTTTCCAAGATGACTGGTCGGTTAATAGGACCTCTTGCTCTGCTGTCATTGGACTTAGATAAGAAGATTCTCTGTGATAGGTAACTAATTGCCACATTTTTCCCATTCAACCCTTGAGGATCATTACCGTTCGAATTAGGGAGCTTTATTCCCCTTGAGTTCATTAGATTTCGATCAGCCTTTGGAATATTCGATTTTCCGGAAATGTGCCCCACAATTTCCCTTTCCTCTTCCTCCCTAACTTCATCTTTATGCAAGCCCTTCTTTTGCACAAATGGAATGTTAGTACCCAAACTTTGTTCATGGACACCAGGTGTTGCCTTCTTTGTATGCTTCAAAAAAATTGGGGCAATTTTCAAAGAAGGCGTACTAGTATTCACTTTTTGTTTCGGAGGAAGAAATATTGGGGCAGTTTTCTTTGGGGGAGCCAGAAAATCTGTGACTACTCAACATCACCTTTCTAGTAGGCGGGGAGGTATTGTCCAAATTCTTATCCAGTTCTGACTCCATCACTTTCAGTGTTTGGCCGAACCTTGTTTAGGGCCTTTCCGATTGGACTTCACACCGATAGGCAGAGTCAGTTTTGTCAGACTTTATCTATATAGAGTGCTTTGTATTAGAAATACATGGTTCACAATCCTTTTGGTTAGCACTCAAATTTGTCTTCTTTTGCTCCATATGTACTTCTTCCATTTTCTTTTTCTTTTAGATTTTCCGTTCAGCTTCTTAGCACCTTTGGTTAAAGATCCCTTATTACCAGTCTGATTTTCTGCCGGATCAGCATGTTGAGACTTCTCGTTATTTACACTTGGAGCAATTTCGTCCTCTGCCAATTGAGCAAGGCGCATAAATTCTTCCATCGTAGAGGCGGATAGTGGTGTATCTTCCCAATCATCTGCCATCTGACACTCCACCAAATTCCTGGGCTCATATTGTTTTGGGCTTTTTTGGGGGCTTATCCCAATTCTCTTTTAGAAGAGATAAAATCTGTTTAGTTTCAACTCCTTGTGCGCATATAGTGTCCATTTTGGTTAATTGAACCTCCTGAAATGACTGCTATAGGTTTCTTGAAATAATGCACTCCTCATTTGTAGTTGTTTTTAAAGCCACCATATTTGAGTCCAAGGACTCCATATCCTTTGATAGTTCGAGCAAAATTCCAGAATGTATTTCCACGATTTGATATTTTCAAAGACCTTGACCAATGAAGTCAATACAAAATTCAAAGCTATAATGGTTGGGGGACTCCGGTCTTCCTCCACATTTGCTGGCAAAGTTGGGTTCTCATTTTGATATTCGAAAGCTTGGGTAGTTGCTTTACATTTAACTGGAACAGTATTCAGAGATGCATGCCAGTTATCAGATATTGGATTCTGCTCCATTGATAAATCCAGGTTTTGAAACGGAGGGGACCCAGCCGAGGAGTGTGCACTTATAACAATTTGATTGTCAGAGTTATATAATGCTTGATTTGATTGAGGCTGTTGATCTATTGATATTGAGGCTTTATCTTTTGTTTTAGCCTCAGTGGATCTGGCAAAATGATCTTCAATATAGTATTTTTCATTGTTGCGACTGTGACCGTATAATTTAGATTGGACATTAGAGTAGTTTGTGCTGAAGTACTTAAATGCGACGCATAAGGTAAATCTTTTTTGTATCCATCTTGATAGCAGATAGACCAGAACTTGTACGTACCTCAGAGTCTTCTGGAAAAGTACTAATTGGAGGTAGAAAATTAGCCCCTCCTACTCTGAAACGGGATAAAGGGGGGTTCATCATTTCGCTGGACCACTGGGAAAGATAGAGCTTGTGGTTCTAGAAGCATTTGTTTATCCAGTATTGATCGGCTTCGTAGATTATATATGTTTGACATTTTCCTTTCTCAAAAACCGGCGTCCAGGTTTCTCAGAGCTTGCGCTTATTGATTCACCCTCACAGATTCCAGCTGAGTCAAAGGTCGATGACCCCCAGTCAGTCAGATCTTATATGAGTGGAATCAGATAGGTTGACCCCAAAGAGGAGACCCCAAAAAGTACAGTACACACAGGAGACTCACGTCTCGCTGTTGCAGCGTAGCGTAGATATTAAAGTATTTACTGAGATCAGAAAAGTGTATTGAGAGCACAATGTTGTCGTTGAAATAGTCTTGCGGTTCCCAATCGAGTTAAAAGCAATATGTGGTAAAACGCCGATCCACCTTACCTTTCCTTTATAGCCTTTAGAAAAGGTGCGTTCTGCCAAGTCACGCATTTTACAAAGCTTTTCAGATGTGTAGCATCAGGGCGCCCCTTCTTCCCAGCAATAACACTGCAAGGGTCACGTGGGCTTCTTTAAGTCAGCTGCTTCCCCTGATGGGCGTGGCCAGCAAGGTCGAGCCCCTTAAGGGAACGGAGGCAGCTGAATGGCTGTATGGCAAACAATAGCAAGTTCCTGGTAAGTTCCTAGGATTCCAAAATCTTCGGTTGCAATGCAGCAATAGTCATGGAGTACATGTGCTCCTGGAATGCATAGAAAATCACTTTTCATTCAGTTTTCGTTTGCGAATGATTTCACTCGTCCCGAGAGTCCCAGCACAGCACAGCAGCAATAACAGCAGCTCCAGATACATTGCCCTTGTCTCCGCATAGCCATGGTATTTATTCCTTTTAGCGCATTTATGAGTTTTAACCTTAGCCATTGCCACCCTATTTCGGGTACTTTTATTTTTCCTTTTATGTCTGGTTCGTCTATTTGATCCCTGGGACACGGTTATTTCAATGACACTTTCACAGGCATTCATTTCCTCATCCGACATCTCCTTTAAGGAGGCTCTCTCACTGGGGTGTTCATGTATTTGTATCTCACCTTTCTCGTTCTCTTTCTCAGCCGCCAAGCACAATTCACTCAAGTCCCCTAAAACTACATTATAATCATTGTTTCATTATTACTTTTCTGATCTTTTCCCCTATTTTCCTCTCTCATAATACCCAGTGCTTTGGTATTATCAATGATCTGTTGTACCAATGATTTTATGTCATTTTGTTCCTTTAGCAACTTAGTGCAGATGGTCATAAGGACATCCATTATGGTAGTCAGGGCATCAATTTTTCCCCAACTTTGAGGGAATTTTCGCTTCTACTGCCTAATCCCCAATTAGGTGCGTTTTCAATAGAATTCCCTGTTTCATTCCAGGACTCATCCCCTCAATACATTCAGTGTCGATCTGTGTACATTTTTCCATATCAGGTGTAGCTGAAAAATTAATTCCAATAACATTATTCATATTAGTTTCATCCACAGCAGAAATATCCAAATCCATACATGTCCCCATATATTGGCGTCTGAGGTTCTGCACTAATTTCAACAATGAGTTGTTGTCAATCATCGAGCTATTAATAGGTGGGGGGGGTTGGGTGTCTACTATCTGAGGTTCATTTACCTTTTCTTTTACAGTTAAAAAAACTCAGTATCTTAGGTTGATCTAATGTTTTTTTATATAAGCTTATGTGGCTAACATCTTTATTGCCTCCTTTCTTCTTACTTTTTTCTTTGCCTAACACTAAAGTCCCTTTTTTGGCATTTAAAATAGTCATGTTTTTCTTGCCCTTCTTAGATCTGAGATTATGTGAGCACGAACTGGGGCCCATATTACTAATCTCAGGGCAAATTAGCTAATCCAAATTGTGTGCAGGGTGGAAAACTTCCTTAAAATTCACCAGAGGAGGGGGATCAGCCTCGCAGCCTCCAATGCTTTGGGATCAGGTCGTTTTCACAGATAGTGAACCTAAAGAACTCCTCACATAACAGGGAGAAACTTTAAATTTAAAGTGCAAAGTGCCACAAGCCACAGGGTTAGCAAAAAGGGGATTAATAATAGGACCAAGAACCGGGCTTAAAAAAACCATCCCAAGAAGTATAGCAGAGAAGATATCTTTGCAGCCCCAAAATATATTAAAAATAAAGGTAGACAAAATTTGGTAACAGTATGGCCGTATAAAAAAAGTATAGAAATGCATTGTGTGCAAAGGCAATTATCTTAAAAAACCGTCATGATCGAAATAAAATCAAAGTGATCATAATTAAAATTACAAGCATCCAACAGGCTGACCTTTTTTACCAAGTTCAAAGAAAGAAGGCAACGTCAAACGTAGCTAAAATTCAGGTAGAGAAGGACCGGCCAAGTTGGAAACGCCCGACAGCTCGGGGAGCTGCCTTAGGCCGACTCGCCCCCTAACTGTCAACCAGGCAATCCTTTATGTTATGAAAGGTAGAGTTCTTACTTCCAATCTTCTACTTGCTGCAGTAAGTACTCCAGGAGTTGCTGGTCGTGGCGAGGATCTAAGAGTAGTTCACGTCTCGCCCACACTCCCAACAGCCTAACAGCAGTCACCCGCCCTTTACTCCAACAGGGCTTTTTAAGGTCCACTTCCTGGGTGGGGGTGGCCAGCGTTCGCCGTGCGTCTGCTACTTTTGACTTCACTATTCAATAAGAAACCGCTCGGGCAGCTGAGCGTTAGTAATTTCTCTCAGGTTTATGCAGCAGGAGAGCAAATATATTCCCAATAACCTTTCACTTGCAAGACTGATTTGGCTGATATTTTGCAAACAAAAAGTTTGTCAAAGTCCAGGACTGCACATTTTGGAAAAGTTTCATTAAAAAATTAAAACGTTAATAAGAAAGTTAAACCGATGTTTTTGGCCTGCTCCCATTTATTATACTATAGAGAAAGAGTGCACATTTCTGCACAGTGCACAGCAAAGACCGCTGGATGGAATTGGACCAGATACGAAACAACTTGGGCACAATGTGTTGACTCGATTTCCGTGAGCGGTCTGGGGTTATTCTGTCCAGTAGTTAAAATATTTGACAGAGAAGGGGCTGCCACCTTCTCTCAAGATTATAGCTATAAGTCCCATAGTGTAACAAAGGTAGCGGGCGCCCCTCTCTCGCAAGAACAGACATGATAACCTGTTCAGTGGTTATTAACCACTTGAGAGTTCGCAGCCACTGCTTTTACCCACTGTGCCTTTCACAGATGGGAAATATCCATTTGCATATCAGTCTTTGTCCTGCCCAGGGGCAGTCCAGCACCGAAATACAATGGCAATTCCAATCTGAACGAGAGTACCACCAGCAACCCCATACACGTGTTTCACCCTTGTTGGGGATCATCAGTGAGGTGAAGCTGATGCCTCTCTAAGCACAGTGAGAGGGAGACCACGTCTGGTTGCCCCCAGGAGACCTAGGGTTACCAATCCCAGGTTCCTTAAAAAATAGTTTAACAAAGGTAGCGGGCGCCCCTCTCTCGCAAGAACAGACATGATAACCTGTTCAGTGGTTATTAACCACTTGAGAGTTCGCAGCCACTGCTTTTACCCACTGTGCCTTTCACAGATGGGAAATATCCATTTGCATATCAGTCTTTGTCCTGCCCAGGGGCAGTCCAGCACCGAAATATAATGGCAATTCCAATCTGAACGAGAGTACCACCAGCAACCCCATACACGTATTTCACCCTTGTTGGGGATCATCAGTGAGGTGAAGCCGATGCCTCTCTAAGCACAGTGAGAGGGAGACCACGTCTGGTTGCCCCCAGGAGACCTAGGGTTACCAATCCCAGGTTCCTTAAAAAATAGTTTAACAAAGGTAGCGGGCGCCCCTCTCTCGCAAGAACAGACATGATAACCTGTTCAGTGGTTATTAACCACTTGAGAGTTCGCAGCCACTGCTTTTACCCACTGTGCCTTTCACAGATGGGAAATATCCATTTGCATATCAGTCTTTGTCCTGCCCAGGGGCAGTCCAGCACCGAAATACAATGGCAATTCCAATCTGAACGAGAGTACCACCAGCAACCCCATACACGTGTTTCACCCTTGTTGGGGATCATCAGTGAGGTGAAGCTGATGCCTCTCTAAGCACAGTGAGAGGGAGACCACGTCTGGTTGCCCCCAGGAGACCTAGGGTTACCAATCCCAGGTTCCTTAAAAAATAGTTTAACAAAGGTAGCGGGCGCCCCTCTCTCGCAAGAACAGACATGATAACCTGTTCAGTGGTTATTAACCACTTGAGAGTTCGCAGCCACTGCTTTTACTCACTGTGCCTTTCACAGATGGGAAATATCCATTTGCATATCAGTCTTTGTCCTGCCCAGGGGCAGTCCAGCACCGAAATACAATGGCAATTCCAATCTGAACGAGAGTACCACCAGCAACCCCATACACGTGTTTCACCCTTGTTGGGGATCATCAGTGAGGTGAAGCTGATGCCTCTCTAAGCACAGTGAGAGGGAGACCACGTCTGGTTGCCCCCAGGAGACCTAGGGTTACCAATCCCAGGTTCCTTAAAAAATAGTTTAACAAAGGTAGCGGGCGCCCCTCTCTCGCAAGAACAGACATGATAACCTGTTCAGTGGTTATTAACCACTTGAGAGTTCGCAGCCACTGCTTTTACCCACTGTGCCTTTCACAGATGGGAAATATCCATTTGCATATCAGTCTTTGTCCTGCCCAGGGGCAGTCCAGCACCGAAATACAATGGCAATTCCAATCTGAACGAGAGTACCACCAGCAACCCCATACACGTGTTTCACCCTTGTTGGGGATCATCAGTGAGGTGAAGCTGATGCCTCTCTAAGCACAGTGAGAGGGAGACCACGTCTGGTTGCCCCCAGGAGACCTAGGGTTACCAATCCCAGGTTCCTTAAAAAATAGTTTAACAAAGGTAGCGGGCGCCCCTCTCTCGCAAGAACAGACATGATAACCTGTTCAGTGGTTATTAACCACTTGAGAGTTCGCAGCCACTGCTTTTACCCACTGTGCCTTTCACAGATGGGAAATATCCATTTGCATATCAGTCTTTGTCCTGCCCAGGGGCAGTCCAGCACCGAAATACAATGGCAATTCCAATCTGAACGAGAGTACCACCAGCAACCCCATACACGTGAGAGGCTTTTCAGAAAAGAAAAAGCTGCCATTTTGTTTTTTTCGATTCAAGAGAACCACGGTTAAAACAGGTATAACCAGGGTTGGCCGAAGACGAAAAGTGGAACAAAAATGTCAACTGAAGGAAAAAGGATGATATGGCATCAGGCTAGAGGTGGGCAGGGGGAAAATAACTGGGGAGTTGTAGGGGAGGGAGCTCAAGTTCAGAGCTCAGACGTTTTTGCAATCAGCGGGATTACTGCAGGTATAATGGAAAACGCGATCAAGGAATTAAAGTGTGTCACACGAAACAAGTGTTGGGGGAATGGGAGAGGGCTAGGGAGGAGAATGTACTTGAGGAGAGTGGGGGGGGCATGACAAGAGGAGGGGAGCACTTGGTGAGTGCCAGGGAGGGCAGGAAAGAGTTTTGGATTGTGTGCACTTTTTATGGATAACCGCGGTTATTTATAGTACATTGCTAATATGACCACGGTAATGGGAAAAACGTTTTTTAAAAAAACATTTACAAAAGTATATTAATACACAAAAAAAGGAATTGTACAGCTACAGTGAGGTGAGGGAGTAATTGGGTGTGGCCGCCGACGAATATGGCCACAGGGTTACTTTAAGGAACTGAGTGGTGCGATATGTAAAGTGGACACTGCCAAAGGCTATGGTTAGTGGGCCCGTTTAGGAAACCTATTGGAGCAATATGTTGAGTGGCCAAAAGCTGAAGGCCGTGGCTAGTGTACCAGAAGAAGGCTACTGGGGCAACAAGGCCAGGGACAGTGGTCATGGGGGAAGGCCATGGCTAGTGAGTAAGAAAGAAAGGTAGTGTTTCCAAATATACAGTGGGCATGGCTGAAGGCTCTGGCTAGTGGGCCCGAAGGACATGTATAGTGGCCACGGCTGAAGGCTGTGACCACTTAGTGGGTCCAAAAGAAATACATTTAGGGAACATGTACAGTGGACACTGCCGAAGGCTGTGGCCAGTGGCTAGATTGTGTTTTAAGATATACAGTGGGCAGGGTTAAAGTCCGTGCTCACGGGCCAGGGCCCCAAAGACACATCTAGGGGCCATGGCCACCTAGTAGGTGCAAAAGACATGTACAGTGGAAACGGCTGAAGGCCATGGTTAGCAGACTGTAAAAAAAAGAAAAAAGAAAAACTGGTAAAATAAAACCCTTAAAATGCACTAAAAAAATTCTTAGTTATGGTGCAGTTAAGTCGCGCAGATTTAAAGCAAATAGATGCCCTTCCGTTGCAAATATATATTACAAGAGAAGGGATTCACAATGATATAAAACAATGCATTATGGGGGGACATCAACGGAAGCATGCTGAGTTAAGCTGGTCATGACTTCCCACATCTGCTGAATTTCAAGGGTTTTGTTGCCTTAAATCTGCACGCAACTTAACTACTTTTATATATGGGATACATTATTCACCGTAATCGTATTTCTGGTGCTTGGAGCAGCAAGTTGGTGCTGGTTAGACCAAGTTGCTGCTACACATGCTTTGTATAAGACGACTTCTAGTGGAAGCGGCAGAGTATTGCATATTATGTTTTTTGAAGTTTGAAAAAAGGGCATCAAAAGGTCGTGACTATATTATCCCTAGTGTGACGTCCTTGTACCCATGATACCTCACACGTCAAGGTCCCTCAGAGTATTTGTTTCTGACAAGAGGGAGTGTAAGTTGTAAGCGTGAAATGTAAGTAGAGACCATAAGGTGTGACAGATCTAGGTTTTTTTTTTCTTTTTCGCCAGGCAGCTTCTACTCCAAGAGGGGAGGAAGGACGGGCACATGTGAATCTAAGCAGATAAAGCATCAGGAGAACAAGGTCCTTACCGAATGGTAACGTTCTTTCGATTGGATGTTCCTCCAACGTATTCCTCATCTTAGATGGATTCCATCCAGCTTTGCTGGGCTTCGGAATTTTTTTCGGCAGAGGGCGCCATCCGTCGAGTCGATGGTCCATCTAAGGCAGGGATCCCCAACGTGTAGCTCGGGAGCAACATGTTGCTCGCGGCACCCTAAATTGTTGCTCGCCAGTTGCTCTGGGCCATTGTGTGGAGGCCTAGAAGGAGGTGCTGAATGGATGAGACCTCTGTAGCACTTTAGTCAGTACAGAGTCCCGGACTGTGCAAGAATGTTGGCCAATGAGCCGCTGTGTTTCCAGCTGGCTTATTTTTATACATGCAAGATTTGTGTTTGGTGCCACCATGCACATAATTTTACAGTAAATGTCCTTACTAGTTATGGTAGTCTCATTGCTAAAACCCTGTCATCCCCAGTTACTTTGCCCAGCTGATAAATGTATTAATGAGTACATTATTTGAACCATGTTTGTGTCATGGAGAAAATTGGCCTATTCCGTTCCTTGGTACAGCTAGTATGAGCATAGTGGACAAGGAAGTGGTATGCATACCCAACTTTCATTTATTAAATAATGTGCATGCACACTTTCTGTACAAGTGAGGTTTGTGTTTGATGCCACCATATTTATCGACAACATTCATTTTGGTGTCACCTGTATTTATATTACATAGTGTCCTAGTGGAAAAATGGTAATCGTTTGATACTGTGCCCATCTGGCACATGGTTAATGGGCAGATACGGTAAATGCATGCCCACATTTTTCATAATCAATTTTCCCTGTATTCCAATCCAATTTAGTTATTGTTAACTTAAGGCAATTTTTTATGCCATTTTGAAACTATAAATCTGACCAGCAGTGTACACACCCCTCATTAAATCATGGTTCAGTTTTCTTTTTGAGATTCTACATTCTGCATCGAACCATGGTGCATCCCTTTCTATAACGTGGAGCTCCTAAACTTGGGGGCATGGTTTGCCAATAGCTCTGTCCTGGATAGTTTCTCCTAAAGACTCAAACAAACTCTCGCTTTCCTTTGTGGCCTCTGAACTATTCAACAGTTTTAAGAGAATATCTTTATTTCTTGTGAATTAGTAATTCTTTCCAATGCCTCCTTTTCGAGCGTAGGCATCGCCAACCAGCCGCTCTGGCTGTCAGATATCTTCTTCGTGGTGCCTACTCTGGCCATTGGGAAATGAACTCGAGGATTGTGTTTACTCTTTGTTCAATAAGAAATGTAACATTTCATAACATTCCTGAAGAAAAAAAACATTCACAATACAGTCATCAATGACTGTGGAACAGTATTGCTGATCTCGTATGCTTAGGAATGCACCATTTGCCATTAAAGATCCCATAAATTCCTAGGCAAAATCTCAGTAGATCTGAAAAATCAGTGCCCCCTTTGTGGCCCTTTTTACTGTCCATACATTTGCACTAATATTTTGCTCAGGAACCTGAAACCCCTGGTAATGTTTACTTACTCCTACTCTATTTTTGAACAGCTGAACTGGTCCTATATGTCTAAAAATGTACTACTGACCACTCAATCTCCTCAACATTTCTTGGAAATCACTAAACGTCAAATTAAGTTAAAGGCCTTCCACATTTCCTTGACTAGAATAACACGTGGTCTAGATAACTATTAAGTACTGCAAATTAAATGTTCTATACACAGTTTTAACTTTGTTACATTTCTAATTTGTGTTGCAAACAATTTGTCCGCCAACTGTGCGCCGATATGTTCCATCGAAAAATTGATGTTGCTCACCATTTAATTTGATATGCCAATTTTGCTCATTGCACACAAAAGGTTGGGGACCCCTGATCTAAGGCCTCTGTCGAGGGTGACGTCATCGGGTATATAAGTAGCACGCGCGGCGCCCGTTGGTCTCAGTACTGTTTTTCCCCTTTTTATCTTTGATTTTGTACTGTGTAGATTGTGCCGGCAGACAGTTATCAGCCTTGCGTGATTTGAGTTGGCAATAACCCGGAAAAATCTACAGAGGGGTAGGCTGGGAGGGCGATGAGGAATATGTTGGAGGAACATCCAATCGAAAGAACGGTACCAGTTGGTAAGTAACTTGTTCTTCGAGTGGATTGTGTCCTCCTACGTATTCCTCAACTTAGATAGACTCCCAAAGCAGTATGTATAATTTCTCTGGAGGAGGGGTTAGATTTTTCAATGCCCTTAGATGGCGGAATAAAGCACTGCTTTACCAAAACTCAGTTCCTTAGACTGGGAAGCATCCAGGCTATAGAATTTTGAAAAGGTGTGTAGTGAAGACCAAGTTGCTGCTTCACAAATGGACCTAATTGGAACACCTCTTTGAAGGGCTGTCGAAGTGGCGATGCCTCTGGTGGAATGAGACCTTAACCCTTCTGGTGGGTCTTTTTGTGCTAATCTGTAGCATTCTGAAATGCAAAGCACAATCCAGCGTGAAATTGTCTGTTTTGTCACCGATTGACCCAGTTTGCTTCCTGTGTAACCTATAAAGAGCTGGTTGTCCACTCTTAGTCTGTAAAGTCTAGAGATGTAAAAGCTTAAAGCTCTTTTTGGATCCAACCTGTGTAATCTTTCCTGCTCCCTAGTAGGATGGGGTGGAGGATAGAATGCGGGTAAAACAATTTTCTGATGTCTTGAAAATGGAAAGGGCTGCAAGGTAACCTTTTATTGTTCCAACATTCAGACCTCTATGTGCTAGGGTCAGAAGAAAAGATAGTACTTCCGGAATAGAACATAGAAAAGGATTTACATTCTTTTCTCTGCACCAGTTGCAAAACTTTTTCCAATGGCAACGGTATAGAAACTTGGTTGCTGGCCTTCTTGCCGAAAGCAACACCTCTATAACATCATCTGGAAGGTTGCAATCCCTGTATCTCAGCCTTTCAGATACCAAGCATGAAGGTTGAGCGTTTTGACCTCTGGATGGAGAACCTGACCCTGCATTTGAGAGAGAAGGTTCTCTCTCTGAGGAAGACGTACTGGAGGACAGATGGACATATCTAGAAGGTCCGGGTACCACATTCTCCTGGCCCAATCTGGGGCAATTAGGATCATACGGCTCCTGAAGCGTCTCAGCCTCCTGATGACCTGAGGAATGACGGGAATCGGAGGGAACGCATACAATAGTGGGAAACTCCACTCCACCACAAACGCGTCCCCCAGGGCTTCTCTCGGGGGAAATTCCCTTGAGCAATACCTTTCGCGCTTTCGGTTGATACCGGTTGCAAATAGGTCTACTTGAGGGGTTCCCCAATGGGCGAAGATCTCTTGAATGACTTCCTGAGCTAGTTCCCATTCGTGGGACACCGTGCTCTGCCTGCTCAGAGCATCTGTGATCATATTCTCCTCCCCGGCTAGATGAATTGACGTTAAAGAGATTCCTTCCTGAATTGCCCAATACCAGAACTGCATTGCCTCTCTGCACAGAGGTAGTGACCCCACACCTCCTCTTTTGTTTAGATAATGCATGGCCACTGTGTTGTCTGTCATTATCAGGACATTCCTTCCCCTGACAGATGGCAGGAAAGCCTTCAGCGCTAGTCTGATTGCCCTCAGCTCTAAAAGGTTGATGTGTAGTTTGGACTCCGATGGAGACCAACTACCGTTGATTGTCAAATCGTTGGCATGAGCTCCCCACCCCATGAGTGAGGCGTCCGTCAATACTGTGATCTCCGGCCATCGTTGCCAAAAAGGTTCTCCTTTTAGGATGTTCTCTGTACAAGTCCACCATAGCAGATCTTGTCGAACCTTGGTCGGAATCTGGAGAAGATCCGTCATTTGACCCGAGAACTGGGACCACTGAGTCTTTAGAGCCCATTGAAGGGATCTCATCCTCAAGAGTGCCTCTGGCACCAGGAAGATGCAGGATGCCATGAGGCCGAGCAACCTTAAAAAGTCGTAAGCCTGGAGATTTTGGGCATTTTGGAATTTGGAAACCATCTGAAGAATGTCTTGAGGATGTGTCTAATGTACTGAAGCTGTTGGGAAGGTGTCATTTGCGACTTCTTGAAACTTAGGGAGAAGCCCAGTCTGTGGAGGAAGTGGCAGGTGACTTTCAGATGATCCAGTGCTTGCTCGGCAGAACGTGCCCTGATCAACCAATCGTCCAGGTAGGGGTAGACATGAATCCCCCCTCTCCTGAGGTGCGCTGTCACCACTACCATTTACTTGTTTAAGACCCTCGGGCGGAGGTCAATCCGAATGGCAGGACTCGAAACTGATGGTGTGAGTCGCCAACTACGAACCTCAGGTATTTTCTGTGCTTGAGATGAATCGGCACATGAAAATAAGCATCCTGGAGGTCCAATGACGCCAACCAGTCCTGAAGATGAAGGACCTGAAGGATCTGAGAAAGGGTAACCATCTTGAACTTGTCCCTCCTGAGGAACTTGTTCAAGTTTCTTAAGTCCAAGATGGGTCTCAGTCCTCGTCCTTTTTGGGGATCAAAAAATACGGGGAGTACCATCCCTTGTTCTTCTCCGCTGCAGGTACTGGTTCTATAGCACCTTTCTCCAGCAGGGTTAGAACTTCCTGCTGTAGGAGCAGGTCCGAAAACTTCAACGGGTGTCTCCCTGGTGGATTGCTTTGAGGTTGCTTTAGAAAAGGAAGGCAGTAGCCTTGGGCTATTATTTCTAGAGCCCAACAGTCTGAAGTAATGGCTCGCCATTCTTGCAGATGCTGTGACAGACTGCCTCCTACAGGTGTTTTGTGATGCAAGTCCTCAAAGTGGTTTTGTGGCGGTTGTTGAAGCCGCTGATGGCAAAGAAGCTGGAGCTGGCTTTGCACGTTTTCCTCGTCCACCACGAGTGGCCTTTTTCTGGCCCCTTTGACTGGCCATTCCTCTCACCTTTCCATATGAGAAGTAGTAACAATAGGATCGTCCCCTCCACGATTGTCCTTGCGCAAGAAAAGGCTGAGCTCCTAAACATTTGGCAGCTGCTTTTGAGGTCTGCAACCTCTCAATGCTCTCGACAGCCTTATTGCCAAAAAGGTGAGACCCGTCAAAAGGCATGTTCAGGAGGCGGTTCTGTACGTCCGGTGCAAAAGCCAACTTCCGTAACCACGCAAATCTGCGCATTAGCGTGCTAGTGCCCATCGACCTGCTTACACTATCCGCAGTGTCCAATCCAGTTTGAAGGGATTCCTGCATGGCTTCCTTTCCATCTCCAACGATGGCTAGGAACCCTTCCCTTTCTTCCCTTTCTTCCCCTTCTGGTATGTGCTCCGGCGCCATTGCGATGCACTCCCACAGAGTGTACGAAAACTTTGCCAAGGCACATGTGGAATTGGCAGATTTTAAAGCCATACTCCCAGCTGAAAATACCTTCCGTGCCCAGCCATCCACGCGCTTATCGTCCCTGTCCGGAGAGAGAGGAGGGTACGCAAGTTTGTTAGAAGCTGTGGCTGCCTGTATGACCAGACTCTTGGGAGTGGGATGTTTTGACAGATAGCCGGGGTCGCTACTGGCAGGGCGGTATTTTGAGGTGAGGGATTTATTTACCGGAGGAATAGAATCTGGAGTTTCCCAATTCTTGGCCACCCTATTTTGCAGGGCTACATGAAAGGGTAGTACTGGGTCTTCGGTGGGACCATGGTCCAATATATCTGTTAAATCATTATGGATGAACTGGGCTGATGGTCTAGCCCATCCTAAGTAATCTACTACCTTCGTCATTAATTGACGTTATGATGGGCTGGCATGCTCTCCTGGTTCTGGTCTGCCAAAATCATTTTCAGGAGATGTGTCAATGCCACTTGCATTGTGTAATGATTCCACTAAGTCCCTCATTCTGCTTTCTTCTGAAATCAAGCATTCTGGGACATTTGGGGTGCCATATTCTAGCCCAAAAGGTACATTCTCCTCATCGGATCTCTCCTGTTGCTCAAATATTGAGGTCAGGGACTTGAAAAACACCTTCCTGGGGAGAGGCTTGAAAACCTTCTCTGGGAGAGGAGGAGGAAGGTGTATTACAGGGCTCTGAAGATATTACAGGTCTTGTAACCTTATCTTTCCCTTTTTCTGGCTGCCCTGGCTTGGCTGGAGCCTTTGGCGCTGATGGCTTCAGCGTTGACGACATAGTGGTCATCAACGGGGTTTGCTTCGAGGGCGTCTAAGCGCTCTTCGAAGATTTTCCCTTTGAGGTGTGATGGATCTCAGACGGTGTCGGTGACCTCGAACGGTCGACTCGACTGTTTTTCGCTCGGCGTCCTGGAAGGTTCCCAATCCTTCCTTTTTTGATCAACCGGGCTCGAGGGCACGCGAGTGTCGGAGCGATGACGCTCCCGGCCGGCTTCCGAAGAAGGCGCAGACCGAGGCTTCGCTTTCTCAAACACCTCCATCATTTTGACCCCGAATGCTTCCCACTCTTCGGGAGACGAATGTTTCATGGGGCATTTCATCCTTTTCAGAGACTCGTCTGACGACGAGGTGGAGGGAGACCTGTGGCGTCGTTTCTTCGACTTTTTTTGTCGAAGACAATGAGCGATGGGAATCGCTTCGGGACCTGGATCGATGCCTTTCGCGTCAAGGAGATTTCTCCTCACGGGACCTCGACGCTAGAGGCTTTATGATCGGTTTTGCGACCTGCCTGTAGTTTTCCTCTCCTTTCTCGCAAGGCCTTCCCTGTCATCTCCTGACACTTCGTACAGGCCTCCATGTCGTGGCCTTCTCCGAGGCACCACAAACACTCTCGGTGCGGGTCCGTGATCGACATTTTTGAACCGCACGTCTTGCACTTTTTGAAACCCGATTTCTGTGTCGGCGTCGATGACAAGGACATATTTCGTTATATTTATTATCTTCACAGAATTTGAGGCGCACCGAATCTCCGAAGCAACGTATACTGCGGAAAAACGGAACTGAGGCCAACGGGCGCCGCGCGTGCTACTTATATACCCGATGACGTCACCCTCGACGGAGGCCTTCGAGGGACCATCGACTCGACGACATTGACGCACGCCGCCCTCTGCCAAAAACATTTCCGAAGAGCAGCAAAGCTGGATGGAATACATCTAAGATGAGGACTACGTTGGAGGACACAATCCACTCGAAATACGATTATGGTGAGTAATGTATCCCTTCTGAGGCTTGTGGATCTGCTCGGAATCAAATGTTTTGCATTGATTAGCGAGCAGTACTAGTAGAAGGAGGTGGGTTATTAGAAGGTACCACTGCAAAGAGATGTTTCAGCACTGCTTGTCCCACCTGTGTATCACCACTAGAAGAACAAGTTATTTACCCCCTGATAACGTTCTTTCGACTGGATGTGCCTCCCACATATTCCTCATCATTGACACTTCTTGTCCAGCTTCAGCTGCTTCGGAATGTTTTTTCCCGGTAGAGGGTGCTGTGCATCGACGGCGTTGAGTCGATGTCCCTCGAAGGCCTCAATTGAGGCATATATAGCATGCGCAGCGCCTATTGTCATCAGTTCTGTTTTTCCTCCTCTTGCAGCAGAGATACCCGTAAACACGGGAGTGACCGTACTCTGCCTTGATGGAACAGAAGCTGTATTAGTACGGGAAATTCTACTGAGGCGTAGGATGGGACGACGATGAGGAATACGTGGGAGCAACATCCAGTCGACCAGGGGTAAGTAACTTGTTCTTCGAATGGATTGTGTCCTCTCACGTATTCCTCATCTTAATCTTGTTTTGCAGAACCTGTTCGGGGGTACCTTTTGGTAGAGCTCAGCACCCTATTGTGTTTTCTGAAAATATGTATATCTAGGTTGCATCAGCGTAGGTAACAGAGTCCTCGGTTCCTCTGCTCCGTTTGGCTAGATAATGGGTTTTAGTAGTTACACTAAAGGTTGCTCATGCGTCCATTATGCCAATAAAAGAAAACAATAAGCCTCTTTTCTGGTAATGCAGTGTTTTTCATAAAAAAAAATGCCCTTTTGCGATGACACGTGTTTCAACGGTATTTCTGTCTTTTTCAGGTGGGAGACGAGTCAGAGAGTATGGGTCCCAGACTCGAACACGGACAGAAAAACACAGAGCAGTGAAACTAAAGGAGTTGCTGGGATTAACCCATGACAGAATCTAGAAGCTTTTTAGAATATATATAGTGCATCAAACAAGACTGGCCCTGATTTGAAAAAGACGGAAAACCGTTGAAACACGCGTCATCACAAAAGGGCATTTTTTTATATAAAAAACACTGCATTACCAGAAAAGAGGCTTATTGTTTTCTTTTATTGGCATAATGGGCGCATGAGTAACCTTTAGTGTAACTAAAAAATCCTATTTCTCATCTTTGAGAGACTCCCAAAGCAGTATTAGGTTTGGAGGAGGGAGTAGAATTGGAATTCATTAATTTTCATGGACATTAACACTCTCTGGCTTGTCTCCCACCTGTAAGGCTAAGAACCTCTTGGTCATCTTCGACTCCACACACTCCTTTTCTCCTCACATCTCGGACGTCTCTAAGAAGTCAAACTACCAACTGCACCTCCTCAGAGGTATTCTTCCTTTACTCTCCTTCCCACAGAAGCTCACTGTCTCTAGAGCTCTGGTTCTCTCTAGGCTGGGCTACTGCAACATCCTCTTTCTAAATCTGCCTGCTTCTACTCTGCGCCCTCTGCAACTCATCCAGAACAGGACTGCAAGACTTGTCCTTGGCCTCAAGCCCAGAGATCGTATCTCATCAGCACTGAAATCTCTGCATTGGCTCACAGTGGCTGCAAGGATTAAGTTCAAGACCCTCTGCATTGTCTACGAGGCCTTCTGGGGTCTGGGTCCTCAATACCTCCAACTCTCTCTTTGTAAATGCCTTTCTACTCAAGCTCTTCGCTCTTCTACCTCCAACTCCCCCAGGGTCAGTCGCTTCTACAAGCAACAAGTTGGTGGTAAATCTCTTTCTTCGGCTGGGGCCTCCCTCTGGAACAGCGTCCCTGCCTCTCTGAAACTTGAGAACCATCTCTGGTTCTGGAAGCACCTCAAGACCTTCCTCTTTGCTTCTGTCTTCTCTCTTCCTTTCCCCTGCTGATTTCTTGCACTGGTCACATGGCTACCCTCTGATTTCAGGCCAAGGCCCCCTGCCCGCCCAGTTGCAAACCCGCACTGTCTCCTGGCAACACTTGCACTTGGGTCTGTATCTGTACCCCTACAGTCTCCCTACCTGCACTTTTGGACACCTGCTGTCTGCATTTACCCTTGCACCTGCCAGCCGTACTTCTTGTTACTGTTGTGATCCTATGTACAGGACTGCCCCCTCCCCTTTTCCCTGGCACTTTTCCCCTCCTCCTACTCTGCACTTACGCAATCTCAATGTCACTTGTTCTAGTAAGATCGTTGTCTCGGCCCTCCCCCTATTCCCCTTTCCTTGCCTCGCAACATTTGTGTACAGGCGCGCTACAAATGCCATATCATATATCATATAAGAGTGAAGGACTGCCTTGCCAAAAGAACCATCTTGAACAAGGGAAGAATCCAGGGAGTAATGCTTAGTGAATGTGTGTATGGAACGTTGCCACAATACAAATGTTTTGTAATTGGTACACCCCTTTGAAGGGCTGTAGATGTAGCCATGCCCCTGTTGGAATGAGCTCTTAAACCTTCAGGAGGGTCTTTTCCTGCCTGCAACATACAAAGTCTGTTTGGTAACAGCTTGACCTAGCTTGTACCAAACAGCCTGTAAATCTGATGAAGAGTTGGCCATCAATTCGCAACTTAGACATTCTTGAAATGTAAAAGCTTAACACTCTCCGAGGGTCTAACCTATGTAGTCTTTCCTCTTCCTTACCAGGATGAGGTGGGGGATAGAAAGAAGGGAGTACAATGTTCTAACTTAAATGAAAATCAGAAATGATTTTGGGCAAAAAAGAAGGTTTGACCCTTAAAACAACCCTATTCTTGTGGAAGATGGTAAAGGGCGGCCTGGATGAAAGTGCCTGCAACTCACTCACTCTACAGGCTGATGTCAGAGCTACCAATAGGATGGTTTCGAAGTTTAATAAACTTAAAGGACATGTGCGCAAGGTTCAAAGGGTGCACACATTAGGAATTTTAAGACCAAATTAAGGTCTCAAACCGAAACCTGTAAAGGAGATGGCGGGAACACATTAGTGAGCCCCTTTAGAAATTGAATCACCAGTGGAATTTTGAAATAGGAACATTCCTCTGACAAGCTTTTAAAAATGGACAGCGCTGCAAAGTAGCCTTTAATGGTATCATTCTGGAACCCCAGATTAGCTAAAGATAGAAGAAAGGATAAAACATCTGGTTTTTACATAGAAAAGGATCTACATTATTTTCCTTGCACCAGTTGCAAAATGTATTCCAACGGCAACGGTACAAAGACTTTGTTGCTGGCCTTCTGGCCAAAAACAACACCTCCATTACATCATCCCCGAGGTCCCAATCCTTCTATCTCAGCCTTTCAGAAACCAAGCGTGAAGATTGAGTCTCTTGACCCCTGGATGGAGAACCAAACCCTCCTCTCGCGAGAGAAGATCCTCTCTTTGTGAAAGAAGCATCGGAGGACAGATGGACATGTCCAGAAGGTCCGGGTACCACGTCCTCCGGGCCCAATCCGGGACAATTAGGATCATGCGTTTCCCGAACCTTCTCAACCGCCGAATTACATGAGGAATGACGGGGACCGGAAGAAACTCAGGAGTCTCCTAGAGCTCCTCTTGGGGAATATTCCCTTGAGCAATCTCCTTCTCACTTCCGGTTGACTTTGGTCGCAAACAGATCTACTTGAGGGGTTGCCCAAAGGGTGAAGATCTCCTGAAGGACTTCCTGAGCTAGTTCCCACTCGTGGGAAACTGTTCTCTGCCTGCTCAGAGCGCCCAGCTGCCGTGTTCTCCTCTCCGGCTAGGTGAACTGCCAATAGGGAGATTCCTTCTTGAATTGCCCAGTATCAGAGCTGCATTGCCTCCCTGAACAGTTGGAGTGCCCCTACACCACCTCCCTTGTTGAGGAACTACATGGCCACTGTATTGTCCGCCATTATCACAACATTCTTTCCCTGTACAGAGGCTATAAAAGCCTTCAGCGCTAGACTGATTGCCCTCGGCTCCAAAAGATTGATATGTAGTTTGGACTCCGAAGGAGATCAATGACCGCCGACTGTCAGATCGTTGCATGGGCTACCAACCCCTTGAGTGAGGCATCTGTCACTACTGTAATCTCCGGCCATAGTTTCCAAAGGGTCCTCCCTTCAGAATATTGTCCTTGCAGGTCCACCACAGAAGATCCTGTGAGACCCTGGTTGGAATCTGAAGTCGGTCCGACATCTTTCCTGATAACTGGGACCATTGCGTTCTTAGAGCCCATTGAAGGAATCTCATTCTTAGATGATCCTCTGGCACCAGGAAAATGCAGTATGCCACGAGGCCGAGCAACCTCAGAAAATCGAAATTTGGTCACCATCTGAAGAATGTCATGAACCCTCACCTCGGGTGGTGAGCTCTTTCCCAAGGATGTATCTAGCACCACTCCAATGTACTGGAGCTTTCGGGAAGGTGTCATATGGGACTTCTTGTAATTGAGGGAGAAGTCCAGTCTGTGAAGAGAGTGGCAGGTAAAGTTGAGATGATCCAGGACTTGTTCGGGAGAACGTGCTCTGATCAGCCAATGGTACAGGTAGGGGTAGAGGTGAATCCACCTCTCCTGAGACTCGCTGCCACCACCGCCATCAGTTTGGTGAAAACCCTGAATGGCAGAACTCAAAATTATAATGAGAACTGCTAACTGCGACCCTCAGATATTTTCTGTGCTTGAGATGGATTGGCACATGAAAATAAGCATCCTGAAGGTCCAATGACACCAACGAATCCTGGAGTTAGAGGGCATGAAGGATCTGAGAAAGTGTGACCATCTTGAACTTGTCCTTCCTGAGGAACTTGTTCAAGTATCTCAAGTCCAAGATGGGTCTCAATCCTCTGTCCTTCTTGGGTATCAAAACATATGGGGAGCACCATCCCTTGTTCATCTCCGCTACAGGCACTGGTTCTTTAGCACCTTTCTCTAGTAGGGTTAAAATTTCCTGCTCTAGGAGCGGATCCGGAATCCTCAAAGAGCGGCTCCCGGTGGATTGTTCTAAGGGTCTCTTTATTAACTGAAGGCAGTAACCGTGGACTACGTAATGTCTCGCCATTCTTCCAGATGCTGAGACAGTCTGCCACTCACTGGTGAGCTGTGACTGAAGACATCAGAGTGGTTTTGCGGCAGCTGATGCACTGGCCGATGGCAAGAAGGCTGCTGCTTGAGCTTGCTTAGCACCTCTACCTCGTCCATCACAAGGACATTTTCTCCGGCCTCTTTGACTGGTCATTCCTCTCGCCCTTTCAAATGAGGAGTAGTAGCAAAAAGATCTACCCCTCTAAGGTTGCGCACTAGGACGAAAAGGCTGAGGTTGCCTAAGAGCGACGCCTAAAGATTTGGCTGCTGCCTTTAAGGTCTGCACAGAAGGCATGTTGAGAAGTCTAGATTGCACATCCTCAACCACGCAAATCTGCGAATAACGGGCATAACGGTACTGGTAGCCATGGATGTGCTGATGCTATCTGCAGAATCCAAACCTGATTGAAGCGACTCGCACATGGCTTCTTTGCTGTCTCTAACAATAGCTAAGAAGCTGTCTCTTTCATCCCCTTCTGGAATGTGCTCTGCCCCATGGAAATACAATCCCATAGAGTATATGCAAACTTTGTGAGGGCACAAGTGGAGTTGGCAGATTTTAGTGCCATGCTCCCTGCAGAAAATACCTTCCACGCCCATCTATCTACACATTTGTCGTCCCCATCAGGAGGGATGGTAGGGTACGCTGCTAGTTTGGAAGTAGCAGTAGCTGCCTGCACCACCAGACTCTCCGGAGTGGGTTGTTTCGACAAGTAGTCGGGGTCACTACTGGAAGGGCCATATTTTTTTGTCAAGTTCTTTTCGACTGCTGGATTGGACTCCGGGGTCTCTGAGTTCCTAGCCACCCTTTTCTGCAATGTCATATGAAAAGGCAAAATAGGATCAGATTGTCGACCCTTGTCCAGAATGTCAATGAGGTCGTCCTGCTCATAAGGCAATGGAGGCCTACTCCAACCCATGTATTCCACCACTTTCGACATGAGCAGCCTGTAGGATGCATCCACATGCTCCCCAGCCTCTGGTTTTCAAAATTCAAGTTCAGGCGAGGTATCTACCCCACTTTCTGTTTGCAAGTGGTCATACAGGTCCTTCATTCTGGACTCTTCAGAGATCAAATTGTCTGGTACATTAGGTGTGCCGTACTTTAAGCCAAATAGGGCTTCATGACCCTCAGAACCCTCCTCTTCTTCAAAAATGGAAGTAAGAGATTTAAAGAACTCCTTTTTAGGGAGTGGAGCATATCTCACTGTCTGGATTTGTAATACTAGGCTTCGATGTCGTCAAAGTCAATGTTTTCTTTATCGGTACTGACAACCGACTTTTCCTTGTGTCTCGTATGATCCTTTGATGGTAATTGGATCGAGGCCTCGAAGGCTCCTGATGCGGATGATGCCTTTTTCCTGGGCATGAGGGCACGCAGGATTTCGGACGAGACCTTAACATCTAAACCCAGCTCAACCCTAAAGGCTTCCCACTCGGCCGGAGTGGACTTCTTAGTAGGGCAAGCAACCCTATCGGGGGGGAAACGTCAGACGACGAAGTTGACTAATGGCGACCTTCGGTGCCTTCTCCATTTCTTCTAGGACGAAGAAGAGTGGTGGGAGCCACTCCTCGACCTGGATCGCCGGTCGAAGGTTTCGCAGATCGGTTAGGAGATTTTTTTAGGGATTTTTCCTACCTTTAGTTTCCCCTTCCAATCTCTCAAGGCTTTTCCCCATCATAGACTGGCATTTGGAACAGTCTGAGCTGTTTTGGTCCACTCAGACGCACCACAAACCGATACAGTGCAGGCCAGTGAGTGACATTTTTGACCCGCAATCCTAGCAATTCTTGAAGCCAGACTTCGGAGTCAACAGCGTTGATGAAGAAGACATTATCGATGAGATTTGTAACAAAGACATCACAAGATGAGGCGCGCCGAATTTCACTCTAAGCTATCGCAGACAAACTGAACTAAGGCCAACAGGCACTGCGCATGCTATATATGCCTTCGATGACATCCCCCTCGACGGAGGCCTTCGAGGGACATAAACTCGATGCCATCAGCGCCCTCTGCCAAAATGTGTTTTCCGAAGCAGCTGGACAACAAGTGTCAAAGATGAGGAATACATGGGAGGACACAATCAATTCGAATGTGTGTCCTGACAGTAATGTTGGGTGAAGGTGTGTGCTGAACTCCAGTGGCAGCCTTGCAAATGGCATCTAGAGGCACATTTGCTATGAAGGCTAAAGTTGCCCCAGTGCCTCACATCGAGTGTGCTCTGGGTTTAAAGGGCAATGTTCTCTTGGCAAGAGAATAACAGAGTTGGATGCAGTTGACAATCCATTTAGAAATTGCTGCTTTAGAGATGGGGTCCCCTTCTCTTCCAGTGGCCACTGATACAAAGAAACAATCTGTCTGATCGACTGTCTTTTGAAGGTAGAAAATGACAACTCTGCATAGATCCAGCCAGTGCATATAGACTTAATGCTGCGTTCGTAGGGTTTTAAAAAAAATGCAGGAAGCTCTATAGTTTGATTGACATGGAATTCTTATATGAATTTGCGCGAGAAGCATAGCACCACCTTGCCTCCGTTTATTACTACGTAAGGGTCTTGTACTGACAGAGCTTGTAGTTCTCTAACCCTTCTCATAGAGAACGGCTATGAGGAAGGCCGTCTTGAATGTGCGATGTTTAAGGCTGGCTTTGTGCATAGGCTCAAAGAGGGTTCCCATGAACCTTTTGAGTATGACATTGAGGTCCCAGCTGGGAGTAGGGTTAGAGATGGGAGGGTACAGCTTTTTGACACCCTCCATAACAGCCTTAACTATGGGCACCTTGCACCACATTTTGTTTAGAGACGTAGTGTAAGCAGAGAGAGCCGCTAGGTGTACCTTGAGTGCAATAAAGATTAATCCTGAGTCCAGGAGGTAGAACAGGTAGTTGACTATTTTGGTTGGAGAACAGTTGGTTGGGTTGAGAGACTGTGTTCTGCACCATAACACAAAGCATTTCCATTTATTAAAATAGCAGTGCCTTGTGTTAGGCTTGTGTGCCTTCTCAAGTATTTCCATGCACCTTTGGCCTACGTTAAGTTGACCAAACTCTATGACCTCAGGATCCAACCTGCTAAATTCAGCTTCTGAAGGCATGTGTGTAACGTTCCCTGATCCTGGGTCAACAGGTTGCCCGTGCAGGATAGTTTCATGGGAGGACACAGGAACATCTTTTGTAGGTGTGAGAACCATGTCTGGCGGGCCCACATTGGAGCTGTTAGGATCAGTGTCACTTGTTCCCGGTGTAGCTTGTGGACTATTTTGTTGAGAAGAGGCGTCAGGGGAAAAGCGTATGCAAATTTACCAGTTCATCCGAAGTGCATTCCCCTTGGATCCATTTTGGGGAAATCTGGACGTGTAATCTTGGCATTGTGTGTTTTCCAGTGTTGCGAAAAAGTCTATTTCTGGGAACCACCAGTTTGAGAAGACTTTGTTTAGCAAGTCTACGTTTAGTTGCAATTTGTGCTCTGGGAGTAGCATTGTACTTCTGCTTAGTACGTCTGCCAGAGAATTAAGTTACCCTGGAACATGTTGTGTAACTAGGAACATGTATTGCACTGCCCACCACCAGATGTTCTGGGCTAGATGGACAGCTCTGGAGAGTGTGTGTAACCCCCCGTTTGTTTACATAAAACATGGCTGTTGTACTGTCCATAAGGACTGGGACTGTCTTGAGCGCTAGCAGAGTCTTGAAGGCTTGAAGTGCTTTGACAATTGCTAGTAGTTCCAGAAGGTTGACGTGCTTCTTGGTTAGCGCCTGTGTCCACCGACCGTGAACACTGTGATGCAGGAAGTGAGCACCCCACCCCGTCATATATGCATCTGTTGTGAGAGTGTCCTCAATTGCATGTGTGTGGAAGGTTGTCCCTTTAGAAGATGGTCTCTATTACACCAGCGTAGCGATCGAACCAGAGGTTCCGAAACCACGACTAGATTGTCCCACAATCCGCTTACTTGCGACTATTGTTTGGTTAGCCACTCTTGCATTGATGCATGTGCAGACTGGCGTGAGGCACTAGGTAGATGCAGGATGCCATCATTCCTAGAAGGCGCATTGCCTTTCATACTGAGGTGTTTGAAACAGCATGTTTTGGACCCTCTCTTCAGAGGCATACACTAGTCAGACGTCTGTTTTGATTACTGCCCCCAGAAGAACAAGTTACTCTCTTACCTGGTAACGTTCTTTCGATGGGATGGTCCGACGACGCATTCCATTATCTATGACATGTAATCACCACAGCTGTGCTGCTTAGGAAAATCTTCGGCGTCTGCGTCCTGCGTCGATGATGTTGATACACCGGCCTCGAGGACTTCCTCCGATGGCCAACGTCACTGGATGTTATAAGTAGGACGTACAACGGCCGTAGCCTCAGTTGTAGTTTTTTCCCCAGAACGTGTGGTACCAGTCTTCTGCCAGTCTGACACACAAAACCTTGCGGAAACATAAGCTGCAATCGCATAAGAAATTCTGTAGCGGGGAACGCAGGGAGGGAGCGATATGGAATACCTCGTCAGACCAGCCCATCGAAAGACCAGGTAAGAGAGTAACTTGTTCTTCGAGGGGATTGGGTCCTCCGATGTATTCCATATCTATGACAGACTCCCAAAGCAGTACCAATGCAAGGAGGTGGGAAAAGAATTTAGAAAACAAATGTAGAATGCCCAATCAAATTGCGGAGTAAAGGACCGCCTTGCCAAAGGCCAGATCCTGCCCCCGGATGGAATTGAGGGAGTAGTGACGTACAAAAGTATGTACCGAAGCCCAGGTGGCTGCATCACAGATGTTACGAATAGGAGCCATACCCCTGGTAGAATGGGCCCGCAAGCCGACCGGTGGGTCCTTACCCGCCAAGCGGTAACACTCAGAAATAGCCAGAATAATCCAGCAAGACAAAGTCTTTTTCGTCACAGCTTGACCCAAACACTTCCCAGCGTAACCAATGAAGAGTTGATCGTCCACTCTGACCCGGGACATGCATGAAATATAAAAGCTTAACGCTCTCCTAGGATCAAGCCTATGGAGCCTCTCCTCTTCCTTACCAGGATGTGGAGGAGGATAAAACGCAGGAAGAACAACTTTCTGGCCTAAATGAAATTCCGATACTACCTTCGGAAGAAAGGAAGGACGAACTCTAAGGACAACCCTGTCCTTATGAAACACAGTGAAGGGTGGCTTAACTGAAAGTACCTGTAACTCACTCTGTGAGCGGAAGTGACCGCAACCAAAAATACAGTTTTAAGAGTTAACAGTCTCAAAGGGCATGAATGCAAAGGCTCAAACGGAGCACCCATCAGAAGCTTGAGAACAAGGTTCAAATCCCAATCGGGCACCTGGAAAGGTGACGGAGGGAACACATTAGTGAGCCCTTTCAGAAACTGAGAAATGAAAGGAATTTTAAAATAGGAACACTCTTCAGACGAGCGCTTAAATATAGACAGCGCCGCCAGGTAACCTTTAACGGTACCCACTTGCAAGCCCCTGTGGGCCAAAGAAAGCAAAAAGGACAGAACCATGGGAATGTCACATGCAAAAGGATCCACATTCTGAACCCTGCACCAGTCGCAGAACTTACGCCAACGGCAACAGTACAGGGACTTTGTTGAAGGCCGTCTGGCCGAGGGCGACACCTCCATCACGTGTTCAGGGAGGTCCCAATCCTTATACCTCAACCTTTCAGAAACTAAGTGTGAAGGTTGAGGGATCTGACCTCTGGATGAAGAACCTGACCCCCCTCCAGTGAGAGCAGATCGTCTTGGTAGGGAAGACGACGTGGAGGGCAGATGGACAAGTCGAGAAGGTCCGGGTACCACGTCCTCCGGACCCACGCCGGACCAATGAGGATCATCCGGGAACCGAACCTCCGTAACCTCCGCAGTACTTGCGGGATGACGGGGACTGGAGGAAACGCGTACAGCAGTGGGAATGACCACTCCACCACGAACGCATCTCCTAAGGCTCCTTTTGGAGTAAATTCCCGCGAGCAGAACCTTTCGCACTTCCGGATGACACTGGAGGCGAAGAGATCCACCTGAGGGGTACTCCAAAGGGCGAAGATCTCCAGGAGAATCTCCTGAGCCAACTCCCACTCGTGAGAGATCGCGCTCTGCCTGCTCAGAGCGCCTGCTGTCCCGTTTTCGTCTCCAGCCAGATGAACTGCCGAGATCGAAGCTTCCTGCTGGATTGCCCAGAACCAGAGCTGCATCGCCTCCCTGCACAGAGGAAGTTACTCTGTCCCCCCGTTTTTGTTGAGGTAGTGCATGGTCACCGTGTTGTCCGTCAGGATCAGGACATTCTTCCCTCGCACAGTCGGCAGAAAAGCCTTCAGTGCTAACCTGACGGCCCTCAGCTCCAACAGATTGATATGGAGTCTGGACTCCGATGGAGACCAACAACCGCTGACTGTCAACTCGTTGCCATCAGCTTCCCATCCCGTGAGGGATGTGTCCGTCACGATCGTCACCTCCGGCCAGGATAGCCAAAATGGAGCACCCTTCATCATATTGTCTTCGACGGCCCACCACAGAAGGTCCTGGGCGACCGAGGACGGCACCTGAACAGGGTCCGACAACCTGCCGGAGGACTGGGACCTCTGGAGCTTGAGTGCCCATTGCAAAGATCTCATCCGCAACCTGGCCTCTGGCACCAGAAGAATGCAGGATGCCACGAGGCAGAGCAATCCCAAGAACTCGAATGCTGGGAGACTCTGGGCAAGCTGAAACTTGTGCACCATCTGCTGAATGTGATGAGCCCTCACATGGGGAGGAGAACACTGCCCCAGGGACGTGTCGAGCACAGCTCCGATGTACTGGAGCCTCAGAGTTGGTGTCAAATAGGACTTCTTTAAGTTGAGGCAGAAGCCCAGCTTGTGGAGGGAGTGGCAGGCGACGGACAGATGATCCAGAACTTGCTCGGGAGAGCGCGTCCTGATCAACCAATCGTCCAGGTAGGGGTAGACGTGAATCCCCCCTGTCCTGAGGTGCGCTGCCACCACTACCATGAGCTTGGTGAAGACCCTCGGGCGGAGATCAATCCGAACGGCAGGACCCGAAACTGAAAGTGCGAGTCGCCAACCGCGAAAATCAGGTACTTCTTGTGCTTGGGATGGATCGGCACATGAAAATAAGCGTCCTTGAGGTCGAGAGACAACAACCAGTCCTGAAGTTGAAGGGCCTGGAGGACTTGAGAGAGAGTAACCATCTTGAACTTGTCCTTCCTGAGGAGTTTGTTCAAACCGTGCAAGTCCATGATGGGTCTCAATCCCCCGTCTTTCTTGGAAATCAAAAAATAAGGGGAATATCATCCCTTGTTCCTCTCCGCTACAGGCACCAGTTCTATGGCGCCTTTCTCCAGCAGGGATTGAATTTCCTGCGCAAGGAGCAGATCCGGACTCTTCAAAGAGAGATTACCAAGTGGATTGTCTTGAGGCCTCTGCCGGAAAGGAAGACCGTAGCCGTGGGTTATGATCTCCAGAACCAACACATATGAAGTAATGGCGCGCCACTCTGCAAGATGCTGCGCCAGCCTTCCCCCAACCAGCGAACCATGGGACATGGCCTCATGACTGAGCTGAAGCGGCTGCGGCGTTGCCTGAGGGCAAAGAGGCAACAGCCCGAGCGGCCTTGGCACCTCAAGTACCTCGTTTTCCACCTCTGGCACTCCTACGGTGGCCCCTTTGACTGGCAGCTCCTCTCGCTTTACCAAAGGAGGAGTAATAACGAAAGGAACCTCCCCTCCATTGCTGTCCCCTAGGACGAAAAGGCAGAGGTTGGCGAACTGCAGTGCCCAACGATTTTGCTGCAGCTTTGGAGGTCTGCAACCTTTCAAGGCTCTCGTCAGCCTTGCTGCCAAAAAGATGTTCCCCGTCAAAGGGCATGTTGAGGAGCCGGGCCTGCACAGAGCAAACCCCGACTTCCGCAACCACGCAAACCTGTTTATCACGGTGCTCGCCGCCATGGACCAGCTGACACAATCTGCCATGTCCAAACCCGACTGAACGGCCTCACACATGGCATCCTTGCCATCCTGAACCATGGCAAGGAAACCATCCCATTCGTCCCCTTCGGGAATATGTTCAGCCACTAAGGAAACACAGTTCCACAGAGTGTGCGTGAAACGTGACAAGGCACATACGGAGTTGGCCGCCTGAAGCGCCATACCCCCTGAAGAAAACACTTTCTTCGCCCAGCCATCAAAACGCTTGTCGTCCCTATCAGGAGGGATGGTAGGATACGACGCCTGCTTTGCCGGGGCCGTAGCTGCCTGCACCACCAAACTCTCCGGAGTGGGGTGCTTGGTCAAGTAGCAGGGGTCGCTACTGGCGGGGCGGTATTTTCGCGGCAAAGACTTGCCCACTGCCGGGAGACTCTCCGGAGCGGTCCAAGCCGCCGCCGCCACCCTCCTCTGTAGAGCCATATGGAACGGCAGTACTGGGTCAGTTGGTGGACCTTGGTCGAGGATATCCATAAGGTCATCCTGAAGAAAATCCCCTGGGGGAGCAGACCATCCCAGGTACTCTGTGACCCTGGATATAAGGTGCCGGTACGAGGATTCGGCATGAGTGCCATGCTCAGGCCTATAAAACTCCACCTCCGGAGAGGTGTCCAGCCCACTGGCATCGTGCAGGGACTGTATCAGGAACCATGCCATCATCAGAGCCCTCATCCACCTCTGAAATAAATTAAAAATGGCGGAAGGAAGGCACAGAATGTGGAGCAAAGCCATGCTTGACCTTGGCCAGAGCCTTTCTAGGGGGTTCCATCGAGCCCCGGGGTACCCACGTCGAAACAGCCTCAAAAGGCCTCGAGTGAATCGGCATCGACGCTGAACGCAGCGCCAACAGCATCGATGGCGTCGACACGGGCCTCGAGGCCAGAGCCCTGAGCGTGTCCCTCGACAGCCTGGGCGCCGATGTCTTCCTCGAAGACACCACAGGTGCACACGGTCTCGAGCGCGTCGAGGACCGGGACCTGGAATGGGCATGATGAGAACGATTCTCCTTGTCCGAGCTGGACCTCTCCCGCGAATCGTGCCAACCACCCGAGCCCGAAGGCGTGCGAGCGGTGTCTCTCGACCGATCACGACAGACCCCACTCGGAGGCGCGGACGGACCAGTGCCCTGCGATTCGAGAATCGCTAACATTTTCTTCCCGAAGGAAGACCATTCCTCCAGTGTCGCATGCTTGGTGGTATAAGCGACCCGCCGACAGGCGGAGTCCTCGGATGAGGACGGGGTAGGCGACCGATGACGGCGCTTCCGGGAGTCCCTCGAAGAGGCAGATGAGTGGCGGCCCGCCTCCGGGACCGAGACCCACTGGACTTCTGACGACGATGGAGAGAGTGGCCCCTCGAAACGTCCGTCGAAAGCCCCGCAGACCTCGACTTCCGTGGCTTGGACACCTTACCTACCGACAACAACTTCTTGCGCTCCCGAAAGGCTTTGGATGTGAGCGACTGGCAGTCGACACAGTCATCCGTGTCATGGGCCTCCCCGAGGCACCAGAGGCAGGCGTTGTGCGGGTCTGTCACCGACATCTTGGACCCACAGTCACCGCACTTCTTAAAGCCCGGACGCGGGGTGGAAGGCGAGGTAGACATCTTCACGAAGAATATACTTCACACTACGAACAGGTTCGAAGGACCGAGACAGAACAGAAAATCCAAAGAGTCGAGGCGTGCCGAGATCTCCGAAGCGAACACGTTCGTGGAAAAAACGGAACTGAGGCTACGGGCGTCGTACGTCCTACTTAGAACATCCAGTGACGTCAGCCGTCGGAGGAGGTCCTCGAGGGCGGCGTATCGACGTCATCGACGCAGGAGCCGAAGATTTTCCAAAGCAGCACAGCTGTGGTGATTACATGTCATAGCTTTACTTGGCTGGGCACTTGACTTGACTTGCTTATGGAGAAGCCGTATTGGAACAGCAGATTGACAGTTGCTGCGTGCTTTGAATGCATATCTGGGGAGAGTACCCAGTAATTAGCCAGTCGTCTGTGAGGATACTCTGGAATGGACTGCCTTCATAAGTGTGTGGGCACCACTGCTAGGACCTTTCTGAATACCCTTGGGGCTAACGCAATACCAAATGGTAACACCTTGAATTGGTAGTGCTTCTCTCCCAATTTGAACCCAAGGTATTTTTTGTGCGCTGGCAACATTAAAATATACAAGTATGCATCTTTCATGTCCAATGTTGCCATGTAATCCCCTATTTTCAATAGTGGGATGACTTCCTGCAACTTTGTCATCCTGAATTTTTGAGGTTTGACATACGTGTTTGCAGGACACAGGTCTAGCAGTGGGCGCATTGTACGATCTTTCTTTGGAACAAGCAAGTACATTGAATAAATATCTTGATTTTGTTCCATGAAGGGCACCAGCTCGATGGATCATTTTTGTAACAGGATTCTGCTCTCCTCCTTGAGGATGTTGAGATATGCGGAGGACATGCGCCCTACGCGAGGTGGCTGTTGGTGAGGTGTTTGAGGAACTCCACTGAGTATCCCTTGGACACTGTATCTAAAAACCAGCGGTCTGATGTTATTCCCTCCCATTGCTTGGCGAACAGTGTTATGCGACCCACGACTGGGGGACGCATGGGAGGGAACGTAGATCGGCACGTCATTTGGCGGCAGGGGCTGCTGCGCAGATGGAGGCTTCAGCCCTGCCTCGTCCTTCCCTGCGGCGAAACCCACACCACTGGTATAACGTCTGGGTGTGTGGACTATAAAAGGAGGCACCAGATGTGCTTGCTCCGGGCTTGGCCCCTTTTTCCTGAGCCTTGCGTCCGAAAGTTTTGGTGTGTGTTAAACACACCCCTTGGGATGAAGGGTTTGCTGGAAATCTGACCAAGGGTCTTGATGGTCTCATGCTCCTTTTTTGCTGCCTCCAGCTGGTCATCGACCGCTTTGTCAAAGAGGAGATCCTTCTTAATTCGGGCCGCTTATGTCTCATGTTTTGGCTTAAATCTTGAGTCTAAGTAAGGAGGGTTCCCATCGCAATGACTCCTCCTGAGGTGTCTGCAGAGTCTAAGACATTCTTCAGAATGTTTTGTGAGACTGTTGTCATGATCTCTGCTTCCAAAAGGTCAGGGTTTTCCCAACTCCCTTGGAAGCAGATCCATAACCCAGGTTCCGAGTGCCAACCAGTCCCAATTGGGACCTTTTGGACCCAGTCCTGGTGCCAGTGGCACCAGGCTCATAAATATGCCCAGTCCCATCGCTGGAAGCGCCGGGCTCATAATGCTTGGGTGGACTTACCTGCAGCAGACCATGCTGCTTACTTGCCTGCCAGTTGAGCCTCTGATCCTCTTCTGTTTGGAACTACTTTTCCTGTTGGGTGGGGCAGGAGCCACTCCCTAGGTTCAGAACACTGGAACTCTTCTGGAAAGCAGGAACTCTTTTCTTACCTAGGCGTGGCTGTGGAAGGAGACACCTAAGCACTACAGGAGGCTATTTAAACCACACCCGATGGATGAATCTTGCTTTGCGTTATTCTGCATCCTCTGCAGCAGAACGCTCATTGTGTCTTCTGCATCTGATCCTGGGCCTAAGGAAAAAGGCTTACCACCCTGAATCCAGTCTTCAGCAACGCCTATAAAGACAAGAAAGAACAGGTTAGCATTACGGTCTTCAGTGACAGCGCTTCACTTACCTGGTCCATCGGCTGTCACCAACGCCTCGCGCTGCATTCCGGCATCTGAAAGACAAAGGCTTACCTACTCTTCGTGCGCTCCGGAGGTCTTCGCACTGCATTCCGGCATCTGAAAGACAAAACAAGGTGCGTTTAAAGACATTGGGGAACTTTAATACTCACGTGCCATTACTCCTTTCCACATCTAACCCGTGGGTATTCCGGCACCCTGCAGCCGCTCCGAACTTGTACCTGCAAAATAAAAAGACAGTTAGAGCGCATCGTGAAGCAGGCAACAAGCGCTTACTTACGTGCTTCCAGGCGCTTCTATTCATCACACGGGCTCCATCTTCAACTCACTTCAGCCCGTCATCCGCCATCGCCGGAACCCTGCAAAACAAGAGACATCATTACTAAAGACTTTTAAAGACATTAGAATTACTCGAAACTTACCGTTCGTGCAGTCAACGACGGACAGCAGTCCTCTGAAGTCAAGAGGCCTGCTCCCCTTATCCAGTGAAGAAACTGGTTACAGCACCCTGCCCCGAGGCAGATGGAGAGCACAGCGTTCACTTACCTAAGGTGAGAGCGTTAACCTTTGGGGTTCTACAGGAGAAGAGAAAGGGAAGAAGAGAGAGACATTCAATAACCCAGTTCATTAATCCCATATTTTCTATCTGCAGACATCTTACCCTTCGAGTCAGACATACAGTGCACAGAGGTCCAGCCCAAAGAGCCAGCCGTGTGTTACACATCACCTTTGAAGATACGGTATACGCCCAGTCAAGACCGGCGCCTCTACGGGAATCAGGTGAGCGTTACACCTGTTTCCTCTCTGCAGCGATCTACATAAGGTGGGATGGTGCCGGTTTCGGTACCGAGTACAGGTGTTGTGAAACCTCATCCCAATGGGTGCTGATGTAGCGGCCAGCAAAGTGGTGCTGTTTGCTATCCTACTAAGGTACGCAGCAGAGATTGTGATACGCTTACCTAGCATGTACACATTTTTGCACTCCTTGTTAGGAGGGGTTTCGGAGGTTGAAAGTGGAACACCAACTCTTTCTTGTGGTGGTCATGCGATCCTAAGCATATCCACAAGCCTCAGATAGATATATAGGATGCATTACCCACCATAATGGTATTTCTGATGCTTGTATCTGCTTAGATTCACATGTTGTGCTTAGGTCGACATCTAGTGGAAGCTGCAGAGTATTACAGCTGTTTTCGAAATTCAAAAAGGGTCGACAGGGCGTGCGCCAGTAATACTATCCTTAGTGTGACGTCCACTGTACCCATGGTCTTTAATGCATCAAGGTCCTTCAGATTGTTTCGTTTCTGACATGAGGTAGCATGAAGTGTAGCATGAGTACAAGTGTATCCAAGCAGATATGTATCAGACAAGCTCATAAAGCATCCATGCACATCTTCTCCAAGGAAGGAAGGGTGGGCGCATGTGAATCTAAGCAGATACAAGAATCAGAAATACAATTACGGTGAGTAATGTATCCCTTCTGAGGTTTGTGGAATCTGCTTAGATCACATGCTCTGCATAGACTAGCGAGCAGTGTTAGATGAAGAACCACTTGTCCCAACTGTGTATCTGCCTTGGAATGGGTGTCAATGCAGTAGTGCCGAGTGAAAGTGTGTATTGAGCTCCAACTAGCTGCTTTGCAAAAACTCTCTAAGGGGACATTTGCAATAAAAACCAAAGTAGCTCCTGTGCTCCTTGTGGAATGAGCTCTTGGCGTGAAAGGCAGCGTTTTGTTTGACAGTGAATAGCACAGTTGTATGCATCCGACTATCCATTTGGAGATGGCATTTTTGGAAATGCGGTCTCCCCTGCCTGGGGCTACGGAAAAAAAAAAACTGTTGGTCTGTTTTTCTTAGCAGTCTGGTTTTGTTTACATAGTAAAAGGACCACCCCCCTTACATCTAGTGTGTGGAGTTGTAACTCAGCTGAGCTTTGTGGGTTCTGGTTTACATGAAATTGAGAGATGAATTTAGGAGAGAACCTAGGATGTGTACGTAAAACCAGTTTGTCTTTGTGTATGACAAAGAAAGGATACTGCACTGGCAAAGCTTGTAGTTCACCAACTCTTCTGATGGAAGTAATAGCCACTAAGAAGGCAGTCTTGTAAGTCAGGTGTTTAAGACTTGACTTGTACATCGGCTCGAATGGGGTCCCATGAGCTTTGCGAGTACTACATTGAGATCCTATCCTGGCGGTGGGTTTGAAATTGGAGGGTGGAGTCTTTTTACTCCCTCCATGAATGATTTGATGACCGGCACTTTCCACCACTATACTTTATTGTGGGAGGTGGTGTAAACCAATAAGGCCGCCAGGTGGACCTTTACAGAGTTGACTACTAACCCTGAGTCTAGCAAGTGGAGCACATAGTTTAGAATGTGGGATGGGTTACATTCTATGGGGTTTATTTGTTTAAACTGGCACCAAATTACGAGTCTCCTCCACTTGTCGAAATAACAGTGCCTAGTTCTTGGTTTTTGTGCCTCTGAGAATATCCATGCACCTCTGTGGTAGGTTAAGATGTCCGAATTCTATGACTTCAGGAGCCACGCTGCCAAGTTCATCGAGTGAGGTTGAGGGTGCACTGTTAATCCCCCGTGTTGAGTGAGTAAATTGGCCTGGCACAGGAGTTTGATCACACATCGCCAGTTTGAGCAGATGTGGATACCATGGCTGTTTTGCCAACAAAGGAGCAACTAGGATGAGCGTCACTTGTTCCGTGTGAATTTTGTTCACCACCTTGTTCATAAGAGGAGTTGGGGGAAGTTCCTTGTGAATTTTGTTCACCACCTTGTTCATAAGAGGAGTTGGGGGAAAAGCGTAAGCAAATCTCCCTGACCAGTTCATCCATAGGGCGTTCACCTTGGAGTCTGGTTGGGGAAAACTGGACTCGAAATCTGGGCATTGTTTGTTTTCGCTTGTAGTAAACAAGTGTAGCGTGGGGAAACGAGAGACGAGGTTGTCTACGACCCATGTGTCTAGTTGCCACTCGTGTTCCTCTGGTAGGGGATCTCTGCTCAGTGAGTCGGCTAGAAAGTTGAGTTCCCCTGGAACGTGTTGTGAGGATAGGAATATCTTCCGAATTGAGTGCCCATTTCCAAATTTGTTGAGCTTGTTTGGACAGATTTGGAGAACGTGTGCCTCGCTGTTTGTTTATGTAAAACATCGCCTTAGTGCTGTCGGTGAAGACTTGCACCTACCAGTTCGCCAGGTGTATCTCGAATGCTTGAAGGGCCTTGAAGATTGTCAGTAGTTCCAGCAGATGTGGTTCTGCGCTGTGGCACGAGTCCACAGACCTTGTGCTGTGTGATGAAGGTGATGAGCCCCCCCTCCACCCGGCGAGTGACGCGTCGGTCGTAACTATCGCCTGTACTTCAGGATCGTGGAAGGGTTTCCTCTTTAACAGGTCTTCCCTTGTACATCAGAGAAGGTTTTGTACCAGTGTTGGCGAAACGACCACTAGATCGTCCCACTGACCGCTTGCCTGAGACCACGTTTCGCCAACCATTCCTGCATGGGGTGCATGCGCAGGCGTGCGTGCGGTACCAGGTAAATGCAAGATGCCATCATACCTAGCAAACACATAGCTTTGCGTACGCTTATCTGGCGGCCGGCCTGATAATGAGGTATTTGCAGTAACATATTTTGGACTCTTTCCTCTGAAGGGAAGACCAACCCCTCTTGAGTCTATTACAGCTCCTAGGAACTGTTTGGTTGTGCTTGGCACTTAGGCTTGATTTTTTTTCTCGTTCATTGAGAAGCCCAATTGAAAAAGAAGGTAGATAGTTCTTTGAATGTTTTGCCTGCAAATTTGGGGAGTCTCCCCTGTAATCAGCCAGTCGTCCAGGTAAGGGTACACTGGAATTGCCTCCCTGCACAGGTGCGCTGCCACCACCGCCAGTACCTTTGTGAATACGCTTGGTGCGGATGCTATGCCGAAGGGTAGCACCTTGAATTGGTAGTGCTGGTTTGCTATCTTGAACCGCAAGAATCTTCTGTGTGCTGGGAACACTGAAATATGAAAATAAGCATCTTTCATAGCCAATGTTACCATGTAGTCCCCCTGCTTTAGCAGAGGGATTACTTCTTGTAGCGTTGTCATGCAGAACTTTTGTGGTTTGACATAAGTGTTTGCAGGGCAGAATTTTAGATTTGTTTGGCACAAGGAAGTAGGTTGAATAAATACCCTTGTTTACCTGGCTCGCCGTGACGACTTCTGTGGTGTCCTTTTGGAGCAGCGTTGCGATTTCCTCAAGAAGGATGCGTTCTTCCTTCGAGTGGGTCTTGACGCGGGGGATGGTTCCTGGTCGCTGAATTAGCTCCACACAATTGCTGCCCGCCACGGTGGATAGCACCCATTTGTCTGAGGTCATTCCCTCCCGCGCTTGGGTGACGTTTGAATTACATCCCTCTGACTGGAGAGGCATGGGAGGGCACCCGAAGCGGGTAGTCACTGTTCTGAAAGTGTGGCTCCACCTCTAGAAGTGGAGGACCTCCCCCGGCCGCAAGATCAGCGCTGTCCCCTTTGGTAACTTTTTGAGAGCTGGCCTTGATTGTTACCACAGGACAATCCCCGACTCCGACTGTAGCCTGAACCCCTCTGTGAATTTTGTCTGCGAAAGTGACGAAAATAAGGATTACCTCTTTGGCCTGTGGGTTTATTTTTAAGCTGCCCAACAACTTTAAGGTGTCGTATTCATCCTTCGTGGATTTCAGGGCTTCTTCAACAGCCTTCCCAAAGAGGACGTAGGGCTCAATAGGCATATTAAGAAGCATAGCTTAAGTCTCCTGCTTGAATCCAGACAGGCGTAGCCACGCATGGCGCTTAACAATTGTTAATTCTGCAATAATTCTGCCCGCATTGTCTGCGGTGCCTAGATTACTCTTCACAATGCAGCTAGAAACTGCTCTGCCTTCTGCAGCCACCAGGGCCAATTGTGTTTAAGGGATTCAGGAGCTGATGATAATATTGCGGATACCTCATCCCACTTATAACTCGCTAGAGTGTGGTATTGTTAGCAATTCTAGCCTGAAAGGCAGCCAAAGAGGCTAATTTCCGCTCCATAGTGTATAGTTTCTTAGTTTCCATGTCCGGTGGTGCCTCTGAAGAGGCTAGGGGGGGGGTTCCTGCTCTCTTTCTTGATGTTACTACAAGAGAGTCTGGTTTGAGCCGTCCCTGGATATAGAGGGTCTCTGGGAGCAGGGCGGAAGAGTTTCTCGATGTGTGGATTAACTGCCCGCGTCTTGTTAGGTGTCGCCAGAGAGGGCTGGTTCCTCCACTGGATAGATTGCAGGATGAGAATGAAATGACAGCTTTCTTATCCCCTAAAAAAGTCGTTGTCTTGCTGAGTTTCCTGTGTTTTTATCTAAAAGTACTCAGCTGCCTATATGAGCATGTCGTTTTGTAGTGGCTGGTTGTCTATTGATCAATCTGCAACTGGGGGGGATCTAGGGTGATGGGAGAGGCTATGTTATACATATCTTCTTCCTCATCGCCATAGTCCTGTTCTCTGCCCTCCTGAGTTGTATAGGTGTCTTCAGTGTTGGTATCTGGCTCATACAGATCAATGAAGGGTGGGTCCTGCTGGGATGGAATAGACATGGTTTCAGGACGAGACTTTTTAGGAGGGGGCTGGGAAATAGGGGCATCTGCAGGGGTCTGAGAACTAGAGGCAGCTGCAGTGGAAGGGGTGGTTTGAAAGCTTTGGAAAGAATCTCGGTTCTTTTCGAAAACATTTGCCATTAAGGTCATCCTTCTCGTGACTATCAATGTCCTCACAAGTCCATTGGGCGTAGCCTGGAATGGACATAGGGCCTAGTTGAAAAGCCTGACCTTGAGGCGTGACTGGGACCTGAGGTGAGGGCTGTCTTTTGTTCATTAGTGCCGCTGACGAGGATTCCTCTTCCTGGGGATGTGAATCCTTTTCCCTATGTGGATGGGAATCGCTTTCCCTGAGTGTTGTAGGGGACCTTTCCCTGGGTGTTGTAGGGGACCTTTCCTTATGAAGGTTCTTAGAAGAGTGCTTGTTGGACTCCTTCCCCTAAAGTAGGCCCTTAGGCACGTGTTTTTTAACCCAGTCGGCTATTCCCGACTGTTTCGAGCTTTTAGCCGTCTTCGACGAGGCATGTCGAGCATTGGCTGTGGAGTGACCCGACGTCTCGTCTGCTGACATGCGACATTCGTAAACTGATTTAGGTATCACGTCTGTGTTGTCGTTTGACAGCAGCAGCCTGTCATGGGGTGATCAGGACATCGAGTGCCCACAGGACAGACGCTAGAGGTTGTGTGTGGGCTCTTGGTTGACGAACGCGTCGAGTCACGGCCCTTGGCTGTGTGTTTAGTGGTCGGGGCAGTGTGAGTGCTTATGCCACCGGGGGTTGTCGGCCTGTCTGCTGGGGGTGGGGCCTTGCGCTTGGGAAACCAACGATTTCCCGTCGCCTTCGGAAAATGCGGCGTTGCTGCCATCGCTATAGTTTCCCTCCACGTCCATGGTGGCCTCGGCCTGCATGGTGTGGCGGCCCCAGCGCTTAGTCTTACAGTCCTTTAACGTCTTAGGTTTAAAGAGCCTGCAGGCTCGGCAGTTCCCCTCGACGCGATCCGGTGGGAGGCAAAGGTTGCACACCAGGTGCTTGTCGACCCAGGTACATTTTTTGTTGTAACTTGGGCAGAACTTGAAAGCGGTTCTATCCATAATTAGAAAAAATGGCAGCTAGGCGAAGATAATGTATGAAAAGGGGTAAACACATTCTCAGGCTCGAGAAGATAGCTCAGGAGCAACATGCTCGCTTTGGAAGCAAGACGATACAGAGCAACACAGGTTCGATCCCCGGGTCTGCGCTTAGAAACCTCTGGGTAATAATAAATAACCTACCATTTTAATGTCCCCCTACCCCTCTCTCCCTACTATGTGGGTTGAAGCCCAAAGCAGCCCTGCAAGGCAGAAAGGATCCGCCGATTGGGAGTTTTACTCGACGGTCATCTTCTTCACCGCTGTCAGAGATGTTATCAATAGTCAGTGAGCGAAAGATAGAAAGATAGCAAGAGTATACTAACTCTAATTTGATTAATAAATGCGGTTATGCCGAAATCAGAACTCTGCGTCCGTCTACGATAATGGAAAAAAAAAACAATCAGAGGGACCTCAACATGTGATGGAACATGCGTATAGTGGACATCACACTAGGGATAGTATTAGTAGCACGCCCTGTCGACGTCCCTTTTCGAAAACAACTAATACTCTGCAGCTTCCACTAGATGTCGGCCTATACACAGCAAGTGATGCAAGCAGATTCCACAAGCCCCAGATTATTATTATATATATATATGGGATACATTACTCACCGTAATCGTATTTCTGATGCTTGTATCTGGTTAGATTCAGATGCTGTGCATAGGCCGACATCTAGTGGAAGCTGCGGAGTATTACAGTTTGTTTTTCGAAACTCGAAAATGGGCGAGTCGACACAGGCGTGCCAGTAATACTATCCCTAGTGTGACGTCCACTGTACCCAAGATCCCTCACGCGTCTAGGATCCTCAGATTGTATTTTTTCTGACATGAGGAAGCATGAGGAGTAGCGTGAGTACAGATAATCCAAGCAGATAAACAGAAAGGTAAGACTACAAGCAATCATGCGCCTTCTCTCGGAGGGGAGGAAGGGTGGGTCGCATGTGAATCTAAGCAGATACAAGCATCAGAAATACGATTACGGCGAGTAATGTATCCCTTCTGAGGCTTGTGGAATCTGCTTAGATCACATGCTGTGCATAGATTAGCGAGCAGTACCAGAAGAAGGAGGTGGGATGTGAGAAGGGTCATGAGCAAACAGGTGTCTTAGAACCGCTTGTCCCACTTGTGTATCTGTCTTGGAATGAGTGTCAATGCAGTAATGCTGAGTAAAAGTGTGAATAGAGCTCCAAGTAGCTGCTTTGCAAATGGTGTCGAGGGGAACATTTGCAATGAAAGCCAGAGTGGCCCCAATGCCTCTAGTAGAGTGGGCTCTTGGCGTAAAAGGCAGAGTTTTTTCAGAAAGAGAGTAACAAAGCTGTATACAGTTGATAATACACTTCGAGATAGCGCCTTTAGAGACGCGATCTCCCTCTCTGCTTGTAGCTACGGAGACAAACAGTTGATCTGTTTTCCTTAGCGGTCTGGTTTTATTTACATAGTAGAGGACCGCCCTACGCACATCTAGGGTGTGTAGTTTCACCTCAGTCGAGCTTTGCGGGTTCTGGAAGAAAGCCGGAAGCTCGATGGACTGGTTTACATGGAACTTTGATATAAATTTAGGTGAGAACCTAGGGTGTGTGCGTAAAACCAGTTTGTCTTTGTGGATAGTAAAGAAAGGATCCTGCACTGACAGAGCCTGAATTTCACTGACCCTTCTTATAGAGGTAATGGCTACTAAGAAGGCAGTTTTATAAGTCAGGTGTTTGAGACTACTTTTATGCATGGGTTCGAAAGGGGGGCCCATGAGCTTAGCTAGCACCACATTAAGGTCCCATCCTGGCGGTGGGTTCGAAATAGGAGGGCGAAGTCTCTTTACTCCTTCCATGAAGGCTTTAACTACTGGTACTTTCCACCACGACACCCTGTTATGGGATGTGGTGTAAGCCGAGAGGGCTGCCAGGTGTACTTTCAGAGAGTTAAAAACCAATCCTGCATCCAGCAGGTGGAGCATGTATGTCACAATGTTGGAAGGAGTGCAATTAACAGGGTTGATTTGTTTATTCTGGCACCAAATAACGAATCTCTTCCACTTGTCAAAGTAACAGTGCCTTGTGTTTGGTTTCCTGGATTCTTTTAGGATGTCCATACACCTCTGTGGTAAATTGAGATGTCCAAACTCTATGACCTCAGGAGCCATGCTGCCAGGTTCATTGAGTTGGGTTGCTGGTGCACTGTTTGACCTTGTTGCTGGGATAGTAGGTTGTACCAGGCTGGAAGTTTGATGGGCTCGCACACCGCCATCCTGCGTAGGTGTGGAAACCATGGTTGTCTCGCCCACATGGGAGCAACTAGGATGAGCGTCATTGATTCCTTGTTCATCTTGTACATCACTTTCCTGATGAGGAGTTGGTGGAAAAGCGTACGCAAACATCCCTGACCAGTTCATCCACAGGGCGTTCCCTTGAGAGTCTGGCTGGGGGAACCTGGATGCAAATCCTGGGCATTGTTTGTTTTCGCTTGTGGCGAATAAGTCTATAGTGGGGAACCCCCACTGAGAGAAGAGATCTTCTACGATCTTTCTGTGAAGGACCCATTCGTGTTCTTCTGGGAGGGAGTCTCTGCTTAGAGCATCCGCTAGGGAATTGAGCTCCCCTGTAACATGTTGCGATGACAGGAAGATGTTCCGTTTGAGTGCCCATATCCAGATTTTCTGGGCAAGCTTGGACAGATTTGGCGAACGAGTCCCTCCTTGCTTGTTTAGATAGAACATGGCTGTCGTGCTGTCCGTCCGGATCTGCACCGACAAGTTTAGTAGATGGGGCTCGAACGCCCGAAGCGCTCTGAATACTGCCAGAAGCTCTAGCAGGTTTATGTGGTTCTTGGCTACTGAGTGAGACCAGAGACCCTGAGCTGTGTGGTGGAGATGGTGAGCTCCCCACCCAGTCAGGCATGCATCTGTAGTCACCACTGCCTGTAAATCGGAATCGTAAAAGGGTTTTCCCCTTGCGAGATTCTCTCTTGTCCACCAGCGTAGGCTCTGTACAAGTGTTGGCGAAACGACCACTAGATCGTCCCACTGACCACTTCCCTGAGACCACTGTTGCACCAACCATTCCTGCATGGGACGCATGCGCAGTCGCGCGTGGGGGACCAGGTAAATGCATGACGCCATCATGCCCAGTAACCGCATTGCTTTGCGTACCGTTGTTTGTTGACCGGACTGATAATGTGGAATTTGCAGTAGTATATTCCGAATTCTCTCTTCCGAAGGGAAGGTCAACCCTTTCTGAGTATCTAGGATTGCTCCTAGGAACTGTTTTGAGGTGCTTGGCACCAGGCTTGACTTCTTCTCGTTGATTGAGAAGCCTAATTCGTGGAGGAGGTCGATAGTCCTCTGAATGTTTGTCCTGCAAATTCCTGGGGTTTCCCCTGTTATGAGCCAGTCGTCCAGATAAGGGTACACTGGGATTGCCTCCCTGCGTAGGTGTGCAGCAGCCACCGCCAGTACCTTGGTGAATACCCTTGGTGCTGAAGCTATCCCGAAGGGCAGTACCTTGAATTGGTAGTGGCGACTGTCCACCTTGAAGCGCAAGTACTTTCTGTGCGCCGGGAGCATGGAAATATGAAAATAAGCATCTTTCATATCCAAGGTTGCCATGTAATCCCCCTTTTTTAGGAGGGGGATTACCTCTTGTAGCGTGGTCATACGGAATTTTTGGGGCTTGACATACTTGTTGGCAGGCCGTAAGTCGAATACTGGGCGCATTGTCAAATCTTTCTTTGGCACAAGGAAGTAAGTTGAATAGATACCCTTGTTTACCTGGTGTCCTGGGACGAGTTCTATCGCATCCTTTTCTAGCAGAATGGCGATCTCCTCGAGAAGGATCTTCTGATGTTCTAAGGAGTGAACATTGTCGTGGAGGATGGTTCCGGGGACGCTGCAGTAATTCTATACAATATCCTATGGACACTGTTGACAGCACCCATCTGTCTGAGGTGATCCCTTCCCAAGCCTGGGTGAAGTTGGAAATGGGTCCCCCTACTGGGGTTGCGTGAGAAGGGACCCTGAACTGAGCGTCACTGCTTTGGTGGAGGCGTGCCACCTCCCTTGTTGGGGCTGCCTCTGCCTCTCCCACGACCTCTTTTGTTACCCCTGCCGAAGCTTTGGGTAGACTGCTGGCTGTTCCACTGTGTACCCTGTCCCTGGCCATAGTTGCCTCTTTGTGAATTTTGGCCGCGTGGGCGACAAAAATTACTGTTCCCCCTCTTCGACCGCTTTCCCAAACAATAGATCGGGTTCCACCGGCTTGTCTATTAATGAAGCCTGAGTTTCTGTTTTGAACCCCGACTGCCGTAACCACGCATGTCTTTTGATAACGGTACCTTCTGCTATCAATCTCCCTGCGTTGTCCGCGGCGTCGAAAGTTGCTTTCAATATGCAACCAGACACGGCTCTCCCTTCTGCCGAGATCCGAGCCAATTGGCCCTTTAACGGTTCAGGAGCAGAGGCTATGAGTGCCGCGACCTCTTCCCATTGATGGCAGTTGTAGCTGGCCAACAGGGTGGGGAAGTTAGCAATCCTTGCTTGGTAGGCGGACGTTGAGGCTACCTTCCTGCCAAACCCGTAAAGTTTCTTGCTCTCCTTGTCGGGAGGAGCTTCTGACGAAGATAAGGGTGTTCCAGCCCGCCTCCGAGTGTTGGTAACAACTAGGGAGTCTGGTTTAAGATGTCCTCTTATATAGAGAGGGTCAGACTGGGCTGCCCGGAAAAGTTTTTCGACCCTGGGGTTGACTGCCCTGGTGAGGTTTGGGTTTACCAGGGACGGATCTATTCTTCGTTGGATGGATTTAAGGATAGGGATGGTCTGAGCGACCGGCCTCCTCTCTCCCACCAACTCTTTTGCGAAGTCCCTTTCCTCCTGTACACCGTGGGTATCGATGTGAAAATGTTCTGCCGCGCGAGCGAGAACCTCATTAAGGAGGGGCTGGTTATCGACTGGCGAGTCGGTAATTGGGGCTTCGTTCTCTACCGGGGAATCTACTCTGTAAATTTCCTGCTCATCTTCTCCCCCCTCCTGGTCCTCATCATCCGCATAGTATTCCGTCCCGGTTTGTTCCTCCATAATTTCAAACTCCTGGTCCCCCTTAGGGAAAGGCTCTCCTTGGTACCTGGGGTGTGGAGTAGAGTATGGAGTAGAGTAAGGCTGCACCTCAAAGGGTTCAGGTCTTTCGAACCGGGCCTTTTTACTTAGGGGGATAGGATCAGTGGAACCTGAGGGTGTGGCCCCCTGAGGGTCATACGAGAGGAAATGCTCTGGATTCTTGTCGTAAAAATCTGCCAAGGAAGACATCCTTGACATGACCCTGTCTATGTCTTCACTGGACCATTCTTTGGAACAGGGGATGACTTTAGTAGGCAATTTAGGGGACTTATCAAGGGTACCCTTGCTGGAAGTTGATCTCTCAGTAGACTTGTATTTGTCTGGGGGAAAGGAAGGTCTTACAGGAGTGGAGGAATGTGCTTTCCGCTGTTTCCCCCCCCTCCCCGTGCGTGGAAAAATGTTTTCCCTGTCCCTTGGAGGCCCCGGAGACTTTCGACGCCTGGCGTCGAGGATTGGAAGAGGTATCTGTGTCTTTCGAGCGTGGGGCCTCGCTGGTGTTAACTGCAGGCTCCGTCTCTTGGAGCGCGGCCTGGGGGTGGAAGTCGTCTTCGTCCTCCGACGATCGAACTTCCGTTAGTCTAGGGAGCGAGGCACTCTTGGCAAGAGTGGATGATTGCCTTGTGTCATGAGGCGATCTCGATCGAGAGCGCCCAGAGGACACCGAGTCGGACCGTTCTATCTGTGCCTCTTTCCGAGAAGTCGACGTCGTCGAGGTTCGGTTGGACTTAGTGTGCTTAGTGTGTGTAGGGTGTGTAGCGCTTGCGTCGCCGGGGGTCTTCCCCATAGCCGCCCTGCCGGACGACCTTCCGAGGTCGGGGACCTGCGCTCGGCTGTCTTTCGACGCCGTAATGCCCTCGCCGTCCGAAAGTACGGCGTCGCTGCCATCGCTGAAGGCGCCCTCCGCTGCCATGGCCGCCTGCCTGGCGTGGTGGGCCCAACGCTTTGTCGAACGGTCCTTAAGTGTCTTAGGTTTAAACCTACTACACGCTCTGCAGTTCGCTTCGGGGTGGTCCCTCGGCAAGCAGAGATTGCACGTGGCGTGCCTGTCGACCCAAGGGTATTTGCGGTTGCACTTGGGGCAGAATTGGAAAGGGGTACCCTCCATACGCACCTTGAGGCAGCGGGCTGATAAGTGTAGGAAATATATAAGGTGTACCTATATATCAAGAGTGAAGAGTATGTACCACCCCCCACTCTCCCTACTTGCAGGGCCGGGGCCAGCGGCCTACCAGGCCCGGGCCGAGGCCAGAGGCCTTCCGAGGCCCAGATCCGTCGTGCAGCAGCCGACGGTCGATGTCTTCTCCAGCCGTCGTCGAGTGTCGAAGGGTCGACGTTGGGGTGGGGAAGGATGTCAATAAAGAATTATAAATGACGATTATTAGCAAAAGTATGGCTAAGGCCAGGGGACTCCGCAAAATGCTTCCGACCAGTATGGCGGAAAAAACAATCTGAGGATCCTAGACGCGTGAGGGATCTTGGGTACAGTGGACGTCACACTAGGGATAGTATTACTGGCACGCCTGTGTTGACGCCCATTTTCCAGTTTCGAAAAACAAACTAATACTCCGCAGCTTCCACTAGATGTCGGCCTATGCACAGCATGTGATCTAAGCAGATTCCACAAGCCTCAGAAATATAAATACATTACTCACCATAATCTTATTTCTGATGCTTGTATCTGCTTAGATTCACATGCTGTGCATAGGCCGACATCTAGTGGAAGCTGCAGAGTATTAGTTTGTTTTTCGAAACTCGAAAAGGGGCGTCGGGCCAGAGCGTACCAGTAATACTATCCCTAGTGTGACGTCGCCTGTACCCATGATCCCTCACACGTGTAGGACCCTCAGATTGTATTTTTTCGAACATGAGGTAGCATGAGGAGTAGCGCGAGTACAGAGTATCCAAGAAGATAAGACAGATAAGACTACAAGCATCCATGCGCCTTCTCTCAGAGGGGAGGAAGGGCGGGTGCATGAGAACCTAAGCAGATTCAAGCATCAGAAATACGGTGAGTAATTATCCCTTCTGAGGCTTGTGGAATCTGCTTAGATCACATGCTGTGCATAGATTAGCGAGCAGTGTTAGAAGAAGGAGGTGGGATGCGAGAAGGTTCATGAGCGAACAAGTGTCTTAGAACCGTCTGTCGCACTTGAGTATCTGTCTTGGAACGAGTGTCAATGCAGTAGTGCTGAGTAAAAGGTGTGACTAGAGCTCCATGTAGCTGCTTTGCAAATGATGTCAAGGGGTACATTTGCAATGAAAGCCAGAGTGGCTCCAGTGCCTCTTGTAGAGTGGGCCCTTGGCATAAAAGGCAGTGTTTTATCTGAAAGGGAATAGCACAGTTGGATACATCGGACTATCCACTTAGAGATGCCATTCTTAGAGACGCGATCTCCCTCTCTGCTTGGAGCTATGGAGACGAACAGCTGATCTATTTTTCTTAGCGATCTGGTCTTCTCTACATAGTAGAGGACCACCCTCCTCACATCTACCGTGTGGAGTTTCTCCCCAGCAGAGCTCTTGGGTTCTTGGAAGAAGGCCGGCAGCTCAATAGACTGATTAACATGAATTTGGAAATTAACTTAGGTGAGAACTGGGTTGATTTGCTTATTCTGGCACCAAATAACAAATTGTTTCCATTTGTCATAGTAACAGTGGCTTGTGTTAGGTTCTTTCGACTCTTTCAAGATATCCATACATCTCTGGGGTGAATTGTCTTGGAACGAGTGTCAATGCAGTAGTGCTGAGTAAAAGGTGTGACTAGAGCTCCATGTAGCTGCTTTGCAAATGATGTCAAGGGGTACATTTGCAATGAAAGCCAGAGTGGCTTCAGTGCCTCTTGTAGAGTGGGCCCTTGGCATAAAAGGCAGTGTTTTATCTGAAAGGGAATAGCACAGTTGGATACATCGGACTATCCACGTAGAGATGGCATTCTTAGAGACGCGATCTCCCTCTCTGCTTGGAGCTATGGAGACGAACAGCTGATCTATTTTTCTTAGCGATCTGGTCTTCTCTACATAGTAGAGGACCACCCTCCTCACATCTACCGTGTGGAGTTTCTCCCCAGCAGAGCTCTTGGGTTCTTGGAAGAAGGCCGGCAGCTCAATAGACTGATTAACATGAATTTGGAAATTAACTTAGATGAGAACTGGGTTGATTTGCTTATTCTGGCACCAAATAACAAATTGTTTCCATTTGTCATAGTAACAGTGGCTTGTGATAGGTTCTTTCGACTCTTTCAAGATATCCATACATCTCTGGGGTGAATTGAGATGTCTGAACTCTATGACTTCAGGAGCCATGCTGCCAAGTTCATTGAGTTGGGCTGAGTTTGCACTGTTAGCCCCTAGTGCTGTGAGAGTAGGTTTTACCGGCACAGGAGTTTGATGGGGTCGCACACCGCCGGTTTGCATAGGTGTGGATACCATGGTTGTCTTTTCCCTGCATAGGAGCAACCAGGATGAGCGTCATCGGTTCCCTTTGGATCTTGTTCACCACCTTCCTCAGCAGAGGGGTTGCTGGAAAAGCGTAGGCAAACATCTCTGACCAATTCATCCATTGGGCGTTCCTCTTGGAGACTGGCTAGGGGAACCTGGATGCGAAGTTTGGGCATTGCCTGTTTTCGCTTGTGGCGAATAGGTCTACTGAGAGAAGAGGTCTCCTATGACTTCTTCGTGTAGTCTCCAATAGTGTTCTTCAGGGAGGGGATCCCTGTTCAGAGCATCTGCTAGTGAGTTGAGATCCCCTGGAACATGTTGGGATGACAGGTAAATCTTCTGTTTGAGTGCCCATTTCCAAATTTTCTGGGCAAGCTTGAACAAATTTGGCAAACGAGTGCCCCCTTGTTTGTTTAGGTAAAACATTGCAGTCGTGCTGTCTGTTAGGATCTGCACTGACTGGTTGGATAGGAGGGGTTTGAATGCCTGAAGTGCCTGAAGACTGCCAGAAGTTCTAGCAGATTGATGTGGTTCTGAGCCACTGTGTGAGACCCGAGACCCTGATCTGTATGGTGAAGGTAGTGGGCTCCCCACCCTGCTAAGGAGGTGTCTGTTGTGACAACGGCCTGTATCTCTGGATCATAAAAGGGTTTCCCCTTTGTAAGATTCTCTCTTGTCCACCAGCGAAGACTCTTGTACTAGTGTTGGCGAAACGACCACTAGATCGTCCCACTGACCACTTGCTCGAGATCACTGTTTCGCCAACCATTCTTGCATGGATCGCATGCGGGGAACCAGGAAATTGCAAGATGCCATCATGCCTAGCAAACGTATTGCTTTGCCCACCCTTATTTGGCGACCGGCCTGATATTGAGGAATTTGCAGCAATAAATTAAGAATTCGTTCCTCTGATGGAAAGGTCAACCCCTCTTGGGTGTTTAGGACAGCTCCTAGGAACTGTTTTGAGGTGCATGGCACCAGGCTTGATTTTTTTGTTGTTGATTGAGAAGCCCAATTGGAAGAGGAGGTCGATTGTTCTTTGGATGTTTAGTCTGCAAATTAAGGGGGATTCCCCTGTAATGAGCCAGTCGTCCAGGTAAGGCTACACTGGGATTGCCTTCTTGCGTAGGTGCGCCGCCACCACCGCCAGTAGCTTGGTGAATACCCTTGGAGCCAAGGCTATTCCGAAGGGCAGCACCTTGAACTGGTAGTGCTGGCTGTCTATTTTGAAACACAAGAATCTTCTGTGCGCTGTGAACATTAAAATATGAAAATAGGCATCTTTCATATCCAATGTTGCCATGTAATCCCCCTTTTTTAGTAGGGGGGGATTACCTCTTGTAGTGTAGTCCTGCAGATTTTTTGTGGCTTGACATACTTGTTTGCAGGGCACAAATCTAATACTGGGCACATTGTTAAACATTTTTTGGCACAAGGAAGTAGGTGGAATAAATACCCCCGTTTACCTGGCTGCCCGGGACGAGTTCTATGGCGTCCTTTGCAAGCAGAATGGCGATCCTCAAGGAGGATTTTCTGGTGTTCCAACAAGTGTATCTTCTGTCTTGGAGGATGGTCATGGGGCGCCCTAGCAGCTCTATACAGTATCCTGCGAGCACCCATCTGTCCGAAGTGATCCCCTCCCATACGTGGGTGAAGGTGGAAATGCGCCCCCCTACTGGGGATGCATGGGAGGGGACCCGAAGCGGAACGTCACTGTTTACTGGGTGGGGTATCACTTCTGGCAGGGCTGCTTCTACCCCTAGCGCGGCCTCTACGCTGCCCTCTGGGGAAGCTTTGTGATGATTGGAACCGATTGTTGCCCCATGAGGTTCCTTGATTTTGATAGTACTTTGAACCCCTCTGGGAGCTTTCGCCCCGAAAGCGACAAAAATTAGAGTTTCCCCTCTGTCCAGAGGGTTTCTTTGTGAGTTGTCCGTGAGATTTTAGAGTCTCGTATTTGTCCTTAGCTGTTTTTAAGGCTTCCTCCACTGCCTTGCCGAGTAGTATGTTCGGCTCTACCGGCATGTCTATAAGAGTGGCTTGGGTTTTGGGTTTGAACCCTGACTGTCTTAACCAAGCGTGACGCTTTATTACAGTGCCTTCAGCGATTAATCTTCCAGCATTATCTGCTGCATCAAAGTTTGTTTTCAGTATGCATCCTGATACGGATCTACCATCTGCTGCCAGCTGAGCCAATTGGCTCTTCAGTGGTTCAGGTGCGGAGGATACTAATGCAGCTACTTCTTCCCACTGATGGCAATCGTAGCTTGCCAAAAGAGTGGCACTGTTAGCAATTCATGCCTGATAGGTGGAAGAGGAGGCAACTTTCCTGCCCAGAGCATTTAGTCTTTTGCTCTCTTTATCGGGAGGTGCTTCAGAAGAAGCAAGTGGTGTACTTGCCCTTTTTCTGGTGGTTGTTACAACCAGGGAGTCTGGTTTTAATTGACCACTAATGTACATGGGATTGGAGGGTGCGGCACAGAATTATCTTTCAACTTGTGAATTAACTGCACAAGTAAGATTTGGAGTTACCAGCGAGGGGTCAATTCTACACTGGATAGATTTTAATATAGAGATAGCCTGAGTAATGGCTCTTTTGTCACCTAGGATCTCTTCTGCGAAATCCCTGTCCTCTTGGACACCTTATGTATCAATATGAAAATGGACTGCTGCCTTAGCCAGTACCTCGTTGAGGAGTGGTTGATTATTTACCGGTGAGTCATTCACCGGGGGGGTCTTTAGGAAGTCAAGATTGTAGGCTTCAGCCTCATCCTCCTCCTCCTCCTGGTCCTTGTCATCCCCATAATAAGAGACATCTGTCTGGTCTTCGTGCATTTGTGGTTCTGTTTCCTCACAATTTGACTTGGGATGGTAAGGTTCAATGACCAAAGGGTCTGTGAACAAGCCCTGCACAGGGGCATCAGAGCAGAGTCTTTTAGCAGGGGGCTGAGAGTCCTTGGACCCCAAAGGGGCATAAGTAGCCGGTGTGTTGGCATAACTATGAAAATAATTAGGGTCTTTCATAGACATTCTTCTCATAACCCTATCGATATCAGCTGAATTCCACTCTCTGGAGCTAGGGATAACCACATCTTCTATTTCCTCCTCCATGCCCATATCTTGAGCAGTGGGAGGGATGATTTTTACTTTAGAGGGAGGTTCAGGGACCTTGGACTTTCCTACTGATTTAGGGGCCTTTTGTTTCTCCTGATGAACATGGTGTTCTAAAGGCTTTTTGTGTTGTTTATCCTCCTTCCCATGACTAGAGGAATGTTTCCCAGTGCTTTTAGGGGCTGGTACGAGATTCGGAGGTTGTCTTAGAAGAAGGACGTTGAATCTCGGGAGAAGACGCTATGCGCCTTGCCTGAGGATAGAGGTCGGAACCGTCTTCGGACGATCGGGCCTCTGGGACTATTGGGAGTGCAACACCTTTTCCAACCGCGGACGGTTGGTCTTTGTCATGAGGCGATCGCGAACAGGAACGCCCAGAGGGCACAGATTTGTTGGACTGCTCTCTCTGTCTCTTCTGTTGCTGATCGCTCGACACGCGTGTCGAGTCACGGCCGGGGCTGATGTGTTTAGTGGAGTAGTGTGTGACGCGCTTGTGCCGCCGGGTGTTGTCCCCATAACTGGGCCACCGGCCAGTCCTCCGGGGTCGACGGCTTACGCGTGGGTGTCTGAAGCCACCCCTCTGCCCTCGCCGTCCGATACGGCGGCGTTGCTGCCATCACTAAATGACCCTTCTGCGTCCATGGCCTCTAGTTGCCTGGCGTAGTGGGCCCAGCGTTTAGTGGAGTGGTTCTTAAGTGTTTTCGGCTTGAAGAGCTTGCAGGTAGCCTCGGGATGGACTTGTGGGAAACATAGATTGCACGAATTGTGCTCATCTAGCCAGGGAAACTTCCTGTTACACTTAGGACACAATTTGAAAGGAGTACTCTCCATATGTCTCAAATGGGCAGCGGGCGGGTATATGTAGGAAATAAATGTGGGAAAGCCTGTATGACCACCCCCCACTCTTCCTACTTGTCCAGGGCCGAGGCCAGAGGCCTTCCAAGGCCCGGGCCGAGGCCAGAGGCCTTCCAAGGTCCAAAGTCCATTGTGGTGTTCTCGACGGCTGGTTTCCTCGATCTTCGGCATAGGGTGGAAGAGAACGGGGAAGTTTTTTTTAACAGTCATTTTAGTATAATTGGCTAATGCCAAGGGAACTCTGCAACATGCGTCTGACTAGTATGGCGGAAAAAAACAATCTGCGGGTCCTACACGTGAGAGGGATCATGGGTACAGGGGACATCACACTAGGGACAGTATTACTGGCACGCCCTGGTTCGACGCCCCTTTTCGAGTTTAGAAAAACAAACTGTAATACTCTGCAGCTTCCACTAGATGTCGGCCTACACACAGCATGTGATCTAAGCAGATTCCACAAGCCTCAGAAATATATATAAATAAAACACACATGCCCCTACAAAGTTGTAGCACTACAAAATACCACCTAGCAGGCATGTACAAAAGAACCCCAGCGCACAAGACCTTGCTACTTTAAAATAACATATTTATTGTAACATTTTACAGCACATAGTTAAGACAGAGGCGAAAGAATTCACCCCTGTGACAGCCGTAAGGTTGTAAAAAGACACTCACCCCACGGGTGGAATAAAGTCACACGTTCCGCCTGAATGCTCAGGCTCCCTCAGACTAATGCAATCCAAATGTGCCGGTAACACCATCGAGTATAAAAAGAAGGGAAGTTACAGAACGTCCCAATTCGTGTTACATAACGTGTCTGGTAGTCATGTGACCACATCATATAGGGTTGCTGAAAACGACAATTATAATGACCTCCATCTTGGAATGGTCATTTACCTGTGAATGTGGTACTGTATGTAACATTAAATCGTAAAGTTATTATATAAGCTGAACAGATCAATGTTTGTTACCAACGTGATGCTAACAAATTGATTGAGACGTAAGGTGCTGCCCATATTAAAATATTATCATTTTACAAAAATCGGTGTACAACAAAAACACACAAATGTGCTAGTTTATCATTAAATGACTCATTGCTGCCAAAATAGCCGCAATCAGGCATATGCCCCCTCAGAGGGCAAGCGCTTGCAAGCCTAGAAACAGTAAAAGAAGACGGCAACCATCTTATAAGAGGGCAAGTGCCCTAATTCCAACATACAGCAAGATCAAACATATCTGTCCCTGCCAGTAATTTCAACACCTAAGTAGGTGTAGGTTTATTATCCTGCAATCTAAAACTGTATATTAAACTCAAAAAGATTTCTTCCCCAAAAAAAAATAAAATGGTCAAAAAAACATCAGAGAAAATCTGTTCACTCATATGTCAGCAACCACAGGTGGTGCATAGCTCACAGCTATTTTTAAAAATCCATCACTTAAGAAAAAGTGCAGATAAATCCCAGCAGTTGCATTTGAAAAAGTGTGCTAAGTGGCAGTTCCAATTCAGACATCGATTATATTGTGTAAAGTGTACAAGTAGAGATGAAGATGTCATGTTAAAACAATGCCCTTATTGGAAACAACATCTAATCACGTGCAAATTGCAATTCCTATGTCTTAAATACAGTACTGTTTAAATGCAGCAGCATTTGAAAATGTGCAAAATAGCTAATTTAGTGAGTTCAAAGATGAAACTTCACAAAGGTCAAATTGGCATTGTTAATACAGATTAGCGCTCAAAGAGCACCCTTCATAGAGGTATCCAAAGAAAGCAGCATAGATATACTAGACACCTAGTCGTCATGTACAGAAAGCTATTTCTAAGTTGAGTGCAAAGAGCAATTCCTGAATCATAGATATAGAATTCACAAACCTAAGAAAAATGTTTAAGTTAGTACCTTGTGATAAAAAGAATCATGTTTGTAAAAACACATACATTTCAGCATCTATGTTGAGCCCTTTTGGTCTCAGGGTGTCGAACTTGCATATCAGCGTGGCTTCCAATTGCCTCAATTTCAATTCACGATTGCCTAATCTTTTATTGGGCGGAATATGAGCCAATCCTAAAAAAGATAGGTATCTCACATCACCAATGTGTTTCTCTTGAAAGTGGGTTGTAAGGGGATAGGTCAAGTCTCCATTCTCGATGGCTCTATAATGCTGCAGAATCTGCATCTTTAGAGGTCCTATAGTAGAGCCTATGTAATGTAGGCCACAAGCACATGTTATAACATATACTACAAATATCGTTATGCAAGTAATTCTGTGTTTGTATTTCCAACATAGACCATTCATGCTAGTAAAAGGAACCTTAGACACATGGTTACACATTTTACAGTTGGCACATTTGTAAAAAGCACTTCTGCTCATGTTAGTCATCCTGACACTGTCTGCTGATTTGGTAATCACCATACTGGGAGACAACATAATTTTGAGAGTAGGGGCCTTACTATATGTAATGTTAGGAGCATCATCTAAGAATAGCTTCAGATGTAGGTCAGTGAGTAATACCTTCCAGTGTTTATTCATGATCATCTCGATTTCTTTCGCTTGATGATTAAACCCTGTAATGAGCCTGATTTTGTTGTCATTCAATTTCTTTTGCCTAGAAAAAAGAGATTCTCTAGTGGATATCTCTGCTTTCGTGTAGCATTTAGAGATGATGTTATTTTGATAGCCACGTCTGACAAATCTCTGACTTATATTTTTGGCTTCACTCTTATAATCCATATCATTGCTGCATGCTCATTTGGCTCTTAAGAATTCTCCATGAGGGATAGAGTCTATTAGAGCTCTAGGGTGATGACTCTTGACATGGAGGGTTGAATTGGAGCTTGTCGGTTTTCTGTACAACTTAGATGTCAATTTGCTACCTTCTACTTGGAATTGAGCATCTAGGAATACTAAATTCTGTTTACTAATCACCGTAGTTAATTCTGACTTGACCGTTTTGTCATTCAGTATATTCACATTCTGTGAGTTCCAATTCAGTCCCGTCCCAAATAATGAACAGGTCATCGATAAATCGACACCAAATTTTAATGTGTTTGGTCCAATGCTCCAATTCTTCTGTCCATGCCTGTTGTATCTCCCACCATCCCATGTACAAGTTGGCATAAGTCGGGGCCATACAGGACCCCATAGCCGTGCCTCGCGTTTGCTTGTATAGGTGATTTTCATTGAGAAAATGATTATGCTGCAGGCAGAACTGTAACATTGTCAACATCATTGTGTTGTGCTGTTGGTAACTAATAGATCTGCCCTCCAGGAAGGATTGGCACGCTTTTATCCCTGCAGAATGCTGAATGGAAGTGTACAATGAGACTACATCTAATGAGACTAGAAAATATTCCGGTTCCCAGTTGATGTCTAATTTAGCTAACAAATCAGCAGTATCTCATATATACGAGCTCAAACTTGAAACAAACGGTTGGAAAAAATGGTCTAAATATTTGGATGTGTTTTCAAGCAAACTACCCATAGAGGACACAATGGGTCGACCCGGGGGATTCCTTAAACTTTTGTGGATTTTAGGATTAAAATAGATGAGGAGTCACAGGATGAGCATTTTTGAGAAAGTAATTCCAGATGGTTACTTTAACAGATTACCCATGCGCCCATACTCTTTTGAAAAAAAAGACAAGTAGAGGGTAGACCTATTTTAAGTGGAATTGGATGGGCCACTATGAACATAGCACATTACATTGATGATATTTTAAGACCACTGGCAATTAAAACCAAATCGTATCTAAAAGATACAACTACGGCGATTAACAAACTGGCCAGCTTGGAATGGCAAGATGACCATTTACTATCCATTTGGGATGTGAAATCACTTTATACATCTATAAGACATGATACTGCTACAGAAACCATTGACTATATCTTTTCCAAGGAAACAGCATCGAACTATCAATCAGTGGGCATGCTCAAGGAAATACTACTCCTAACATTACAAAACAATATCTTCATATTCAATGGACATTTTTACAAACAGATAAGAGGGGTAGCGATGGGGATTAAGTACACCCCGGCACTAGCGAATTTAACAATGGCCATGTATGAAGATCAATATATCTATGCAGATGAGGCGTATGAACCGAATGTGATACTATGGATACAATACATAGACAATGTTCTTCTGATCTGGAAGGGCAATAAAGAAGGACTTGAGGATTTCAGGAAGAGGGCCAATCAGAACACAATGGGGATTGAATTCACTGGTAACTCAAGTGCAAAAGAGATCAATTTTTTAGACCTCAATATCTATGTATCACAAAAAACTCTCAACACAAGAACTTGCAGAAAAAGTACAGAAGCAAACTCTACTTTAACAGCCACCAGCTGTCATTACAATCCAGTGATCAAGAATATACCCAAGGGTGAATTCATTAGAGCCAGGAGGACCTGCTCTGAAGAAGACACTTTTGCAAACGAATGTAAACTACTTAATAACAGGTTCAAGGCAAGAGGATATGGGAAGAAAATTATAACACGTGCAGGAGAAAGCAATCAAACTAAACAGGGCAAGTACCCTCATCACCAATCCCTTGAACTCGACAGCAAATGACAAAATTAGTTTCATCACCACCTATTGCACAGACAACATTGTCCTAAGGAAAATATTGAAGAGAAACTGGCACCCATTACAATTGGATCCCAATGTGAAGACGTATATTGAGGACAGTCCTTCCATAATCTTCAAAAGAGCGAAAACAATCAAGAATATCCTAAGCCCGTCTTTCCTTCCAGAACTTAAAAATGACAATTTGCCAGCATGGCTTCCACCACCACCAAAAGGATTTCGAAAATGTGGCACATGTTCAATGTGCAAACATGCACTCAACAATACTGTGACCTTTAAAGATAAACATGACAAAAGTCACATTATAGAGGATCAAATAAACTGCAAAACGAAATACGTTGTGTATGCCATAATCTGTCAATGCCAAGAGATCTATATAGGAAGCACGATTCGCCAATTAAGAACAAGAATACGAGAACATTTATCAAACATCGGAAGCCAAGACATAAATTTACCATTAGCCCAACACTGGCAAAGGAACCACCAGCTAAATGACAAAAAACTACTGAGGTTTGTTGGTCTCAAGAAAGTGGTATTAGGCCCAAGGGGCGGTGACCAGGAAAAGAAATTGAGACAGGAAGAAGCAAAATTAATTTGTAAATTTCGCACAGTAGAAAGGGGCCTAAATTCTGACAAAGAGATGGCCTCTTTCTTGTAAGTAATAATCCAAGCAATGGTCATGTATGGTATTGGGCCCATGAAATATGCTTTACACAAAAAACAATAAAACAAAAAACGGTAGAAATGACACCATAGTATAATTTGCCCCACCAAGGCGCGAAAGGCAAGCCCTAAATGCAATGGCACACCACTAGAGAATAAAACTCACACCGCAAGATTTTAAAATAAATTTGTTCAAAAAACACCCTGAACTAAAACAATTCTGTGCAGCAATAATGTTACACAAAAACTAGACAGGAATAAAAACAGAAAAAAGACTGGGACAACGCACAACGTGAATCTACGTCACATACTAATTTATATTTCTAAAACAATCATTTAATACAGTAACAAAGTGGGAAGGAGCTTTAATTAGTAAATACACTTAATTAAAGATCATTACAAAGTTCAACTTCCATGTATTAACGTAGTGACATTAACAATACATGAAACGGGCCCAAAGTATGGCCGCCGGCAATAGGAATAGTAGTAGGACTACGTTGCTAGGTGAAAGTGTTTATACGAGGAAGCTCAGTGAACGAGCGGAGCTCGAGAGGACGGGTTAGCACGAGATTTGATTCAGGAAGGTAAGCGAGCATGAGGGGCTCTCGGAGGGGATACTTCATTCCTAGATACACGCGTGATCACGTGTGGCGCGCGGATATATTTGAAGAAAGATATCTAAAGACTTTGAATCACAACGTGTACACAATGGACGTATTTTTTGGTTATCAACCAATTTGTTAACTATGCAGCAAAACTCAATAAGAGGCAACTGTCCACAACCATGTATAACAAGAGGTATAAAAGCACCCTGAATTTAACGTAGAGAATTAAGAAAAATGACCTCTCAGAAAAAAGAGTGAAATGACACACATTCATGAATTCTTTTGCACAGGCTGGGATTTAACCCATGACTGGACACACATGACAGAAAGTATAATTGTGGAGAACTACAATTAGGTAAGCCGACTTCTTTTAAAACCTAAATACCATACAGACCATTATCTTAAAGGATTATAGAACGAATGTAATTAAATAAGAACCATGGATACTGTGACATAAGGACAGGATGTTTGTATGCAAACTGGTATAGACTAATGTATTGTTTCTTTTTCTCCTTGTTGATGTGTTTTTTTATCCCTTAACACTCCTACCCTCCCCCTCCCCCTTTTTTTGGGGTTTCACTATTCCAATGAATGACAAAATTCCAAACATTTTATGTTGTCACAAATTGTTATTTTATATGTAAGATGACTAGCCCTGATTTGAGAAAGACGGTGGATCCGTCGAAACACGTGTAATCACAGAGGGCACTCTTATTTGAAGAAAAGAACAATTAAATCCGTTTACATTGAAAAATTGAGGAAACGGCTACTTGTCTTTTTTTCTCAAAAGAATATGGGCGCATGGGTAATCTATTAAAGTAACCATCTGGAATTACTTACTAATCAACAGAGTTGAGGAACCAGACACTCCGAGGTTACACCCCCATGCGACCGGACACCAGAAAATAACTAAACACTAATTCAAAAGGGCGCAGAGATCCAAATTAAGGAATACCCACCCAAAAAGGTTCCTCACCCTTTGCTAAACATTTTTGAGAAAGAAGTATTCATCTTGATCTATGAGCTCCAGATCACACCACTCTTTCAGCTTGGCATGATATAGAGTCTTAGTCTTCAATAATGTATCCTTTTCTATTGGTATATAGTTATTGGTATCACTCAATTGTCTCTTGGCTTCTATTTCATATTTTTCGCTGTCCATGACAACAATGCCTCCGCCTTTATCAGACGGACGTATGACTATAGTATGTTCATTCTTTAAAGCTTCTAATGCCTGGAATTGAGAATAATTGAGATTTCGGCGAGCTGGCAAAATTTCACTGGATAGTTTTTTGAGATCTCTCATAACTAACTCTTCAAAAATGTCAATAGGTTCACATACTATATTCGGACATAAAATGGATTTGGGTTTAAATTTTGTCGGACAGCTCATGTCTGTAGATATCCCAAAATGTTCTTTTAGTATGGCATCATCCATCCTAATACTTTCATCCATCGTAGATTCTGTAGATTCTTCCATATTCGCTAGGCATATAAGACTTGTAAGAGCCTTCTCCGATAATATGGACACTTCTACTTCTGCTTTATCTCTCTTTTGCCCATGGTGGTCTTCATACTTCGTAGCATGAAATTTAGTCAGTTTGAGCTTTCTAGTGAATTTGAATAAATCTATTCTAGTGGAAGTATATTCAGACATGGGAAGGGCTAAAGGAGCTAAAGGAGAGACCCAGGGAGAGTACCGATCGTTCATAATCTGTCAAATCTATTTTTGAGATATTGAAGATCTTTAGTTGGAGGTCTTGTTCCCTCGTGGTTACTCCAGATCTCATTGCCATGGGCGATTGTTTGCGTTTGATCCCCCGCCTCATTTTCCTCTGCCGCCTCTTGTTCGCCCCTCTTCCTTGTCCTGTGTGTTGACCTCGCCCTCTTCTCTCCGACTTGCTGTCTAAGTGCAGCAGTTTGAACTCCTCTAAAAAATTTTTTTTTTTTTTAACCTGTTCCCTCTGTTTCTGATGAGCCCACTTCTGAGCTGCTCGGGTCTTCACTCTGCAATGCTTGTGCTTGAGTATCATTTTTCTGCGCGCCCAAGCGAAGTGGCCTTGGAAGTGGCCTGTTGAGTCTGTTGCTCAGGCTCCTGGAGGAAAGGAATGCCGTGACCTGTGAAGCCTCGTAAATCTTCCCAGTATTTACATCGCCGTATGGACTTCTGGCCACGCCCCCAGCGGAGCATTTTTTATAAAAACTACCGTGTGCGCGCCCAAGCGCGTGCGCCCAAGCGAAGTGGCCTTGGAAGTGGCCTGTTGCTCAGGCTCCTGGAGGAAAGGAATGCCGTGACCTGTGAAGCCTCGTAAATCTTCCCAGTATTTACATCGCCGTATGGACTTCTGGTGAATACTCTTTTTAAGGACTTCCTAAGCGTTTGTGTCTAAACGTGTTTAAACACCGTAAACCTTAATTAAATGATATATATCTTCATTTTACTTTAGGCCACGCCCCCAGCGGAGCATTTTTTATAAAAACTACCGCGCGCGCGCCCAAGCGAAGTGGCCTTGGAAGTGGCCTGTTGAGTCTGTTTGGTCTGTGGGGGCGGCGCTAGCCTGTGTTCCGCAAAATGGTAGTCCACTTTGGTGTCGAGCCCGGTATGAATATTATAGTCTGGTAAAATATCGTGTTACACCTAGTGGAATTGCATTGTCTGTATCGTCTGTGTTACTTCACATGTTAAACAATGAGCCCAAAGAAATCTCTAAAAAAAAAAAATCATCATTCAGCCGGTGTGCTTGTGCCCTATATGGCGACCAGAATGAGTGTTGCTAGAGCCACGGCAGTAAATGCAATTGACTCATCAGGTATTGAGGAGGAGTTGCTGGACTGTGCCCAGCTCTGCTCGTTGGAGCAGAAAATGCTAATCATGCCGAAAACTATAGAGAGTGATGCCAATGATACTCAGTTGCCAGATAGTTTGCAATCATTGTTTGCTGAGGAAGGTCACTCTGAAGCTGTGAGCCAGGGGTTGGAGTTTGTTTGCAGAAACAATAACATGAATGAAAGTTTTCTTTATGCAGACACTCCACCAATTTTTATAACAGCTGAAATTTCTCTGCTAGCTACGTCGCAGCATCTGGATCATGACGCTATTTGCGACATTGTACCAGCTTCAAAGACAAATAGCGTGCATTTGGATTCGGTCACTGAGTCATGTTGCAAAGAACATAATGTGCTGGTGTTGATGGAATTAAAAACGCACACAAGATTATTAAATGAACTGGTGCTCGCATTTACAGCTCTACCCGAGTTGCTTAATGATCTATATGCTAACCATCGGGATGAGATAAAACAAGTAAAAAAGGTCTCAGATATTAGTGGGATAGTAAACGTTACAGGTCATGCAATGGATGTTGTTTTGGCGAATGGCAACTCTGAAGCTAGCAAAGCTATAATAGGTGTACTTGATCCAAGTGTGTGCACTGTAAAAAATGATGGCAACCTTGAAGCTAGAAAAGCTACAGTAGGTGTATTTGATCCCAGTGTGTGCACTGTAAAAAATGTTGGTGTAACAGTCATAAGTGATGAAGATACCGGTATGTATCGAAAAAATCTAAAAAAAAAAAGGATTTTTTTTTTTAAAAACAAGCGAAGGCCAGTTTAAACTCATCCCGGAAATTTATGAGAACTCTGGACATACGTGAGGCCTGGTCTGACAGACAAGTTAAAACTGGACCTGCCAAGAATGTTGTTAGTAGTATACTGTCAGAACCAGTTCAAGTTGTGACTGACAGTTGTGGTGACAACAGTAAATTGGCGGAACCAGCTCAACTTGTGACTTCAACAATAACGTCAGCTTCTACAGTGGTGGCTTCATGCAGTCCTGGAGTTTCAGAATACACCGAGGGGTCTCTTAAGCTGTCAGAGGCGTTGAAAAATAAGGCAACTTCCGATAGGATTGATAGTAATCTTTGTGCCCTAGAAAGGGGGGTACAAGATATATTTGACATTTTTAAGAATCCTGATGTTATATTCAGACCAAATACCCCTATAGCCAGTGAGTGTTCGACCTCTTTATGCCCTACTATACCAGCTGCACAAACTAAAGATCTTAACATAGCCCATATACGTGAAAACAAAACTTGTGGGGACTCTACGAGTATTTTTAATACTGCTGAATTAGAGAGTAAAATGCCAACTGGTCCTATTCCGAAGGATAACATGGATGTACCTCTCTGTAAAAAATCTGACGCAGTTACCCCTCCTCTAATTGATAAAACTCAGAATTCACAATTGTCTAGAGAAGCAGTCAGTAATATTATCGAAGACATTTTGAATCACAAATTGAATGAAGCCAAAAAATTTCTACCAAGCCTAGCAGGTTTATCTCAAGGGAAAAATGAGAGTGTGTCATTTACTAATGGCCCTAGTACACACACCAGGATGCCTGACGATGTCTCAAACAATGATTTGCCAAGCAAGGGCATAATAACAGGACCTGGGTTGACACACGGAAGGCAGGAATATACTACATCACCAGATTATAATGTCCGGGAAAATAGTGGTAAGAGATTGGAGATGCAAAATCTTAGACGACCAGCGTTTCCAAATGAACCAAGCCTGGTGCTCTATGTATTTGATGAAGGAGGCCCAAGATCTCTAAATAGGCACTACATACTAAGTTTATTCAATGATATCGAGGAATTGAGATTGATAAACTCTGCAGATATTCAGCTGGTTGACTTCATTCACAATGATAGATAGGATTATGCCAGATTAATAATAAATTCCCCCCTGGTCAGGAACCTCATTTTGAAGGAGGCTGGTGCCCTCCAAAAAAGAGGTTTTGACGTAATGGAATTTCAAGAACTAATTAATCCATTTGTTGCTCCTAGCCAGACTGAAGGCTACACGAAGTATACCAACAATCTAGGTTTGAATTCAAATGTGCCACAGGTATCTGTAGGTATGGCAGGTTGTAAGGTATCTATGGCAGAAACCAAGTCTGATATGCAAGAGTGGAGATGGCTAGCTTTATCGTTAAAGGAATCCATTGATAAGCTAAAATCAATGAAGGATCCGCTTTAGCAAGAATCCCCCATTTAGACTCGTATCATGGAATTTGAGGGGATTTTTGCATTTGACAACTAATACAAACATTGTAAAAATATTGGAAGAGTTTGATTTTGTGTTGTTGCAAGAGACCTGGTCAATCGGTAACCTTTTGTGGGATGGCTACGGAATAATTAATCTAAAAGCAATTAAGGGTTCGCTTGGTCGTCCAAGTGGCGGACTCGCATTAGCTTACCGGTCAGGCTCCAACATCACATTGGTCTCCGAGCAAGTGATATCAGATTGTGCAATCGTAGGTACTTTTATTTTAGCAACTGACAGGGGCAACATTGTTATTATGCTTATGAACCTCTATTGGAATGCTGCCAAACACTCAAATGTACAGATTTTACATCTACTCGCAATGCTGAATCAATATATAAGTGATTGGCTGGAAATAAATATGGGTGGTGCTTTGTTGCTCTCTGGTGACCTGAATGCGGATTGTAATCTGGATTATAGTGATGCACTATGGATTTTAGCATCTATAGGTATTGAGTGTGCAGGGGCTTCAAATAAGGAATATAGAGGGAGCCTGTGGCTGGAATTTATGTTGAGTTGGTGTATGTATCCCATATTCAACACTACTCCAACATGGCAAGCACGTGGCCAGAAGTCTATTCTGGATTACATCTTCGTGAGTAATCATTTACAGGAAGCCTCATGTTTATTAAATGTGTATAGATTAGATGAAAGCGATCATGCAATGATCTAAACGAATTTGCCCAGGTTGAAAATTCAAAAAGAGGAGACCCCATATATGGAGAATGTCATAGTGAATGTTGCTGGATCCAGGGTTAAATGGTCTCCAGCTAATAACACCCTGATGTTACATGACTACACAACGCAGTCACTACAGTGGAAAATGGTAACCTACTCAGGTGAATGTTTTAAGTCATATGTTGAGTATATGTTGGGGTCAGCTAATGTAAGTAAACAGAATATGGTCACTCCTAAAAAATAAACGCACTCATATTTGACAACGAAGTAAAAATGAGAAAGACTCTCCTAAGAAAAGACTTGCGCCTTATAAAAAAGCAAAATTCAAATCTTATAGAAATGTGCGGTAAAATTAAGCAACGTAAACAAAAATTTAAGAATTGGCTATTATCACATAAAGCAATTATGGCTCAAAAAGATGGTGAAGCCATGATTTCTGCCTGAGAAAAAGGTAATAACAAAAATACATGGCTAATTATTAACGGCATTGAAGCAAATCAGCTGTGGATGACAATGAACCCTATTGCTGGGAATGTGTGGGTGGATTATTTTGAGAAGCTATATAAGTACCCTGATACCCTTCCCAATGTTACACACAATAGTAATAAGATGTGGTCACTGAATATCTCAGTTAATAACATTTCCATCCACATAAAAAAGGTGAGGCCTACAACTACTCCTGGCCCCAATAACCTGTCGTATATCACATTGAAACGTAATGTAGATATGTGGGCTGGTGTATTGAATTGTTTGTTTAGTACTATACCCCAATTCCTGGAAGATGTCCTATGTCATTCTAATATATAAGAAGGGAAATCGCTTAAGTCCACTGAATTATCGTCCAATTATGTTAACTGATGTGGAATCCAAGATATTTGCAGCAATTGTCTTGGAAGAATTGAATATATGGATAGAGGCCTCTCATATATTGGATATAAGACAAATAGGCTTCAGACAGGCAATGAGGACGGATTTGGGTGGATCAGTTGTAGCAAATGTTCTAAGTAAGGCTAAAGCCAAAGATAAGCAGCCTCTATATTTAGCCTCAATGGACTTGTCTATGGCTTTTGACATGGTCGACAGGAAACTCCTTTGGAGGACGCTATATGACCTGGGTATAGAGGAAAGTCTATTAGACCTGTTAATAGCCCTATATTCAAACACAGAGATGAGAGTGCGACTCAACACCAATGGTTTAATGTCTGACCGAATCAAGACCTACAATGGTTTAAGACAGGGTTGCAGATTGGCAGCCACGCTGTTCAATCTTTATGTATCTAAGGCTGGGTTGTTCCTGGATCCTAGTGGTCTGGCATCACCAAAATTGGGTAAATTAAGAATAAAATGGATCGCTTATGCGGACGATTTTCTTCCATTTGATGGCACAAAAGTAGGCCTACAGAGAACGATTGTTGCATTCGAAGATTTTGTTACGGGATAGGAAGCTTCTGATAAACCCTATTAAAACAGTGATATTCTATACAGGTATGAGATTTATAAAACAAGATTCCTTTTCTGTTTGTGGTGGTGTAAAGCTAAAATACAAACCAATATTGAAATATCTGGGCTATACTTATACCACCTCACAAGCAATTGGCTTCACAAAAAAAAAATCTTAGTATAAAAGCTTCAGTAATTGCTAATCAGCTGAACATAGTGGAGAAAAGATTCAGAAGATGTACTCTTACTCCATGTATTCTATTCTATCGCACAAAGGCTATCCCACGCTTGTTATATGGAATAGAATTTTGCTCAGAGTATCTGGCTCCATTTTTGAAAATTATTGAAGCCCAAATATGGCGTAAGGTTTTAAGACACATACCGAAATGTATTCCTATGGAACTAATACGGTACGAGTTGGGTTTGCCATCATTAAGGAGCATTATGCATTGGAAGAAGTTACAATTACTACGCAAATGTCTTATCTCTGAGGCCAATACATTGTATTATTTTTTGGGAACAGACGCTGAAGGTACATTTATGTGTGATCTCAAAAGAGACTGTACCAAAATACTAGCGGAATTGAGTCTTTCTATAGAGATTCTTATAAGGAATCCGGGTAAAGTGAAAGAATTGGTAAAAGCTTTTGATTGGCTGAATAACAATGTGGTGATTCTGAACTCTAGGTTATACTCGCAAGCCATATCTTTTTGGAAATGGAAAGCTGCTCCCGAGAAATACTTAGAAAAATATCCTTCTAGAGCCTTTAGAAATGCGACCATGAGATTTCGCCGTAATATTTTAAACACCCTAGCAATTCAGAATATTAGGAATAGCAACGTTGCGGAAATCAAATTTTGCAGACACTGCAATGTATTTGGAGTTAGTGAATCACTGTTGCATTTATTGTTGGTATGTCCTGCCCTTGTAAAACATAGAAATGAATACTTTGCAATGTTTGTAAATGACACCTCTAATGTGAACAGAGCCAGGCTGTGGTATGAAATGCTTCATGGAAACTCCACGGTTTTAAAAATACGTATTAATGAATTTTTGAGAATCATTTGTGACTTGATATGAAAATGGTCATATTATAAAGAGTTTTAGCGTTTTCTTGATATAAGATTTTTAATATCGACTTGTGCAGCTTTGTATTTAATCTCCTTATGTTTAAGTATATATGCAACTGTTTTTAGATGAGAAATGTTTGTACTTTTGTAATTTTGTATTAACTTATGCTCTTTTGTCTTGCTTGTGAAATATGTTTTGTAAAGGTTTATACAAACCAAAACAAGATAATAATAATAATCGTATCATTTTTCTCTATTTGTTCCAGTCTGATTTTAATTGGGTTGTCAAATCTCTTGGCAAAAGTGTAGATTCTCCCTTGTTCGTAGTCTAAGCGATCTCGTTTGAACTTATGTTGTTTCCTCATTCTGATCTCACCTTCATGTCTCTCAAGATTTTCTTCCATGCGTGACATTCTTCTTTTGCATTCATCTCCATCATCAGAAGAGAATAACTGTTCCTCCATTTCTTCAATATCTTTGAGGAGTTTGGTCCCGTCTATTTTCACATACTTGACTAAACTTTCAATCATCTTGCAGGAACATGTATTGGTGTGATCAGTCCATTCCTTAATCAATTCGGGATTCAGGTCTTCAAACGTAGGGATCGTGGGGATTCTCAGTCCTCTAGGGATTCTTTGAACTTCAAGATATGTCTGCAGTGTCATTGCTTCCCACCATTTAGATATCTCCTTTTTCTTAATCCTCTCAAGTTTGTCAAATTGTTGCTGTACGGTAAGACTTGCTGGAAGACTACTGTCCACCTTGGCTTCTGTGGCTGCTGACTCTTGATTAAATAAATAGTTGCCGCTGCCCGTCTCCTGGCTTCAACCTGGTCTGTCATTGCAGCGGACTAGACAAGTCTATAGTCCGTGCAAGAGATGTCTAGTGTGCTGTATAAGAAAAGTAGCAAAACACCTGAGCTTAATAACACAATGTGGGTAAACTTGTGTTATATCCCTCACACTCCACAATACAGTGGGTAAGAGGTGCTGAGTCGGTCTCCCCCTAGTCCAAAAATAGCCGATTTCAAATATCATGTGTATTTGCCATTCCGCAAAAAAATACACATCGACTTACATAGAAAGGCGGGGAGCCACACCTTGACTAATATAAGTTGCCAAGGAACAATACTCGGCAAAATTATCTATATATATATCTGTGCTTGTATCTGCTTAGATTCACATGCGTCCACCCTTCCTCCCATACTGGAGTAGAAGACGCATAGATGTTTTTCTGGGTTATCACAGTTTCTGCTATATATATATGTATATGGGACACATTACTGTGCTTGTATCTGCTTAGATTCACATGCTCTGCATAGTCCGACATCTAGTGGTAGTCGCAGAGTATTACAAGATTGGTTTTCGAAAGTTGAAAACAGACATCGACAGGTCGTGTTAGTAATACTATCCCTAGGGTGACGTGTACAGTACCCATGGTCCTTCACCCGTCGAGGTCCCTCAGATTGTTTCTGACATGAGGCTGCATGAAGTGTAGCACGAGAACAGATGTGAATTTAAGCAGATACAAGCACCCAAAATAAGATTATGGTGAGAAATGTATCCCTTCTGGAGCTTTTGGCTCTGCTTTGATCACAACCTCTGCATAGATTAGCAAGCAGTACCTAGAGAAGGAGGTGGGAAATGAGAAGGTACAGCAGCAAAGGGATGTTTTAGAACCGCTTGTGACCCCCTGCATATCTGCTTTTGAGTGAGTGTCAATGCAATAATGCTGTGTGAAAGTATGGATGGAACTCAATGCAGCAGCTTTGCTCTTGTATGTATGGTACAGTGAGCCCTAGGAGTGAAAGGTAAAAGTATTTTGGATAGGGAATAGCAGAGCTGTATGCACTTGACTATCCATATGGAGATGGCGTTTTTTGATATGTGATCGCCCTCTCTCCCAGGTGCTATAGAAACAAAGAGTTGTTCTGTTTTCCGTAGAGGTTTAGTTTTGTTCACATAGTACAAGACTGCTCTCTGTACATCAAGTGTATGGAGGCTCCTTTCAGCTGAATTGGATGGATTTTGAAAGAAGGTATTAAGTTCTATGGATTGATTAACATGGGACTTTGAGATGAACTTAGGTGAAAACCTAGGGTGTGTCCCGAGGATACAACCCCGTCCTTGTGGATTATGAAAAGCCTTTAGCTCACAGACCCGTTTTATAGAGGCGATAGCTACTAGGAATGCAGTTTTGTAAGTCAGATGTTTTAGGCTGGCCTTGTGCATAGGCTCAAAAGGGGGACCCATGAGTTTTGAGTGCACAACATTAAGATCCCAACCCAGAGGAGGGATGGAAATTGGAGGGTACAGCCTCTTTACCCCTTTCATAAATGCTTTAATGACAGGAATCTTTCCACCAGGACATCTTGTTTTGTAAAGTGGTGTAAGAGGACAGGACCACCAAATGAACTTTAATGGAGTTGAATACTAGGCCAGAGTCTAGTAGGTAAAGCATGTAATGTAGAATGTTAGCTGGGGAACTTTGTTGGGTTTAGTGTTTGTGACCTGCACCATATCACAAATCTCTTCGACTTATTGAAATAGCAGTGCCAGGTGTTGGGTTTTCGTGCCTCCTTTAGGATATACATACACATTTGTGGACGATTCAAGTGGACAAATTCTATGACTTTAGGAGCCAGGCTGCCAAGTTCATAGATTGAGGGCGCGGGTGGAGGGATGCTCCCTTGTGTTGTGTTAGCATGTTGTATGGGCACAGGAACTAGACTGTCGCATATTGCCAGTTTGAGCAGATGTGGAAACCAAGATGCCCACATAGGAGTAACCAGGATTAGTCACTTGTTCCTGCACTATTTCGCTCAGGAGTGGTGTCGGGGAGTGGTGGGGAGGGGGGGGTTTAGAGGGGGAGCGAGGAAGCGTAAGCAAATTTCCCTGACCAGTTCATCCACAGGGCGTTCCTCTTGGACCCTGGTTGGGGAAACCGGGACGTAAAGTCTGGGCATTGAGCCTTTATGCTTGTGGCAAACAAGTCTAATGGGGGGTGACCCCATTGTGAGAATATTCTGTCTAGGATATCTTTGTTGAGTTGTTACTCGTGTTCTTCTGGGAGAGGGGATCTGCCAGAGAAGAGTTCCCACGGAACATGTTCTGAGGTTAGGAAACATGATCCGCTTGAGTGCCCACTTCCATATTTTTTGGGATAGCTTGGACAGACTTTGAGAGTGTGTGCCTCCTTGCTTGTTTATGCAGAACATAGCAGTGGTGCCTTCTGTGAGGACTCGCACTGTTTGATCTTTAAGTGTTGTCCACTGGCCATATGGGCTGCATGGTGAAGGAAGTGAGCCGTCCATCAGGCAAGTGAGGTTTCCGTAGTTAGGGTCACTTGTGCTGGTGGAACACGAAAGGACTTTCCTTTTAGCAGGTTGTCCCTGGACCACCAGCGAAAAGCCTGTACCAGGGTTAGCGAAACAACCACTGACCGCTTGCCTGAGACCATTGTTTAGCTAACCATTCCTGCATGGGACGCATGCGCAGAGGCGTGTGTGAAACCAAGTGAATGCATGAGATCATCATCCCGTACAGTTATCTGGTGACCGGCCGTGTAGTGAGGTACTAGCAACAAGCTCCTCTTTTAGAATTGCTCCCAGAAATGGTTTTATTTGGCTGGGTACTAGACTTGATTTCTTTTCGTTGATGGGGAAGCTCAAATTGAAAAGAAGGTCTATTGTCTTTTGTGTATTTGGTTCGGAAATTTGAGGAGATTCCCCGGTAATTAGCCAGTCGTCCAGTTAAGGGTATACAGGGATTGACTTTCTGCACAGGTGTGCTGCTAAAACTGAGCATCTTTGTTAATACTCTTGGCACTGATGCGATGCCGAAGGGGAGTACTTTGAACTGGTAGTGCACTCCCGCTATCTTGAAACGCAGATATTTCCGGTGCGCAGGGAGCAATGAAATATGAAAGTATGCATCTTTCATATCCAATGTTGCCATGTAGTACCCCTGTTTTAATTTGGAGTTTGACATATTTGTTCGCAGGGCGCAGATCTAGTACTGGGCGCATGGAAAGGTCTTTCTTTGGCACAAGGAAGTTTGTTGAATAAATACTCTTGTTTACCCGATTTGCTGGACGATCTCTATGGAGTTCTTCTAAAGCAGTGCCTTTACTTCTGACAGTATGCGGTTCTGTTCTGGCGTCATTTTCTGTGTTTTGGTGGGCGGTTGGGTGGTTTTTGTAACAGTTTGATATAATACCTACATGCCACGGGGGACAACTCCCACTTGTCGGACGTTATCCCCTCCCATGCGCGGGTGAAGTGTGAAATTCGACCTTCTACCAGTAATGGAATGGAAGGGGGGGGAAGAGTATCCTGTAGCAATGCATCATTGTTTGGAACAGGTAGAGCCTCTTCCAGATGAGGTTCTTCCTCTTCCTCTGGATTTGAAAACCGGAAGAGTAAGATTGCCCTTGCGATGGGCCCCAAGATGAAGACTGTCAGCCCCGAGTGTATCCGGAAGAGCGCTGTGAACCTTGACCCCGAAACCTTCTGGAGTTTGAGGAGCCCTGTTGTACGTAGGGCTTGTTTGTTAACTGGCCAAAGGATTTAAGAGTGTCATACTCCCCCTTTACCGAAAAGTACATTAGGCTACACCGGCATGTTCAGCAGGGTGGCCTGAGTCTCTAGCTTAAAACCAGACTTTCTGAGCCAGGCATGGTGCTTGATGAGCGTGCCTTCTGCGATGACGAGGCCTACATTATCTGCTGCATCAAGATTATTTTTGATAATGCAGTTTGATGCCTGCTTGCCCTCTTCAATAGTGCTTAAGAATTGCGATTTTAGGGTTTCTGGCACGGCTTCAACCTGGTGTTACAAGTCATCCCACTTGTGGCAGCCGTAATTAGCCAGAAGTGTAGTGTTAGCGATTCTAGCTTGATATGCTGCTGAGGATGCAACCCTCCTTCCGAAAGTATATAATTTTTTGCTTTCTTTGTCTGCCCTCTTTCTGGCAGTTGTGACAACTAGTGCATCAGGTTTTAGCTGACCCCTAATATACAGAGGTTCTGTGGGCGCTGGCCTGAATAATTACTCTATTCTGTGGTTAACCACCCTAGTGAGATTAAGCACAAGTAGGGAGGGCTGTATACGTCTTTGTACAGACTAACAGCAGGATGAACGGAGTGGTGGACTTCCTGTCTCCCAGAATGTCCTCCAGAAAGTCTGTGTCCACTTATGCCTCTTGGGTGTAAATACTAAAGTTTCAATAGTGTTGGGCAGTCTTAAGCAGCAGTTCATTGTATTGTAGTTGGTTGTCTACAGGAGAGTTTGCTACAGGCTGGTCTTGGTGGTCAGGAGACTGAATGACATAGATGTTGTAATCATAGTCGTAGTATTGGTCCTGACTATACAGGGCCCCTTGTGACCTTGAGAGATCCACATCATACATGTCCTGAGATGGGTCTTGGTAGGTGGAGGCCGTGGGTCCTAGGTCATATTTGTAGGCTATGGCTCAAGACGAGTTTATTTGGCAGGGGGTTTATGCAATGAAGCCCCTGGTTGTGAGTCATCTCTAAGGGACATTAGTTCTTCTGGATGCTTGTCCATAAAGTCGATACAAAATATGACATCCTCTTTAAAATTCTGTTAAACTGTTCAGGAGTATAGTCACATGAAGGTGGAAAGACTGACATTGTAGGGGTGGTTCGAGAGGGTGCCCGGTCCTTGTGATGCATAGCCCCTGAGCATTTGTCCACAGGGGAAGAAGAATCTAAAGCCTGCATGGTTTTGGAGGAGAGAGGCGTTGAGAGTTTCAACTTTTTTGGAGACTTAGGGTTTAACAGGGATGTGTTTTTTTAATTTACTATTACATTTTTGGCGTTTGTTTGGAGGACGCCGATGAGCCTTTGCAGGCCTTTTTGTGTGCGGTGTCCAAACCAACCTTAGGATTCGTTTTCAGAGGCTTGGCATGAGGTGAAAATGAATGCGATGGCCCGGAGGAAAGAAAAGATCTTAAGGTTTTTTTCTGTGGACACAACATGGGCCTCGACGCTTGCCGATTTCATCAAATGTCGGAAGTGGGGTATATGCTTAATGTTCTTGGATGTGTGTGCTATGGCCGCTGGGTGTCGTCTCTGTCACAGAGCCGCTGGCCTGCTTATTGGAGTCAGGGTCCCGCACATTTGGCATCACTAAGGACACCAATACTAACCTTGCTGGAGTTCTCCGTCTAATCGATGGAGGCTGCGGCCTGCATTGCGTGGACGGCCAAGCATTTGATGTGTTAATCTTGGAGAGTTTTTGGGCAGAAATGTTTGCAGGACTTGCAAAGTGTTATGACCCGGTCTGGGTCATACTGATATAAACAGGATACAGTTGCAGGTATGCTTAATGGTTACTTTATTCAGGTTCTTCAGTTACAGGTACAAATCAGGTCTCATCAAGTCCATAAGGAGATAGGAGGAAATCATGAGGGAAACCCACTGGCTCCCACCACCCAGGCTTCCTTAGATCAACCGCCTGGGTTAGAACCCATTCATACACAAACACTCCAAGATACCTCATACATTCCACAAATGACATCACCACATACCTACAGCATTCAGAAGGTGAAACCATAAGAAAGGAAGGCTGATCCTAACACCTCCTTCCCTTATAAACCATAGAAGGGAAGGCTAATCCTAACTCACACCTCAAACACACCATGACCTGAAGCCGTCATCACACCTAACCATCAAAAGGCCTCAAGCACGAATACTCTGCCAGTCACTCTAAAAGACCAAGAATATAACAGCTGGACAACCAGGCGTAACTAACAATCCAGTAACGGCACCCCACCATCTAAACAACAACAACTTCTGTCCTTCAAAAAATCACGCATCACCTTCCACCCGTCGCCGCCACCAACGGGTCACCAGCCTGCCACGCTGGAGCACAGACCTGCCCCTCTGGGCTACTAACCAGCATGCCATACGCAACCTGAGGAAAACAAACCACCTCCCGTCCACCACTGCCACTGGTAGAACTCAGGGCTGCCACACCTGAGCACAAACAGCCACCTATACGGGCTGGCACGAAGTCCGCTACACACCTACAAGGAACATGTCTATCCTACTACACCAGACCATAGACTCATGGCAACTGAAGAGACAGGCGCCTCCAATCAATTAAAACACACTCACCTGACTCATCCTCAACCACTCAACATTCATAGCAACACTCACAACAGAGGCAACTGGTGGAGAACCAGTCAACCATACCACCATACTTCCTCGATGTGTTGGCCAGACACCTCGAGCCCTCATAGCTACTAAAAACCACCAGGTAAACCCCACTACCAAGATGTTCTGTTGCCAAGCTCCCAGAACCACCCAGAAGAAACTCCTGGATGACCCCAGAAACAACACTTCAAGTAAAAACAATAATAATGAATCACTCACCATCATGGCTCAGCACAAAACACTATCCTGACTCCTCTGAGCCACACAAATCACTACCCTGACTCCTCTGAGCCACGCAAATTACTATCATGACTCCGCAGAGCCACACCAATCACTATCAAGACTCCTCTGAGCCGCTTGACCAGACTACTACTGGTCACACAATTCACTACCATGACTCCGCAGAGCCGCTTGACCAGACTACCACTAGTCACACAATTCACCATCACGACTCCGCAGAGCCGCTTGACCAGACTACCACTGGTCACACAATTCACTACCATGACTCCGCAGAGCCGCTTGACCAGACTACCACTGGTCACACAATTCACTACCATGACTCCGCAGAGCCGCTTGACCAGACTACCACTAGTCACACAATTCACCATCACGACTCCGCAGAGCCGCTTGACCAGACTACCACTGGTCACACAATTCACTACCATGACTCCGCAGAGCCGCTTGACCAGACTACCACTAGTCATACAATTCACTACCATGACTCCGCAGAGCCGCTTGACCAGCCACAACCAGTCAGTGCACGCACACGTCACACTGGTTACATGCACCCCATGCAACCTCACACAGTCGTGTAACTTAATCACTCAGACAATCAAGTGACAACATCTTGGTTACAACCGGAAGTAACTTGAGGGGTGTGGGCAGGGCCCTACCCACACTCCAAATCCAATCACGTGCTTAATAAATCAGATAGCCATATAACATTTCAATAATGACATGCCTCTGAAACAACTGTAGAGCCACCATCTAAAAGTCCATGCTGCCCTTTCATGTACAACTTTACAGGCTGCAAATCCTCAAGATGGTTAAAAGCTAAAACAAGCCAGGAAGCATAAAATGAATATCACCCAAAAAATGGAATCACATCATGCTGCACGCACACGCAACTCCATTCATCCCGTATAAACAACATCACTGTAAATATAACCCTGTAATAAAACTTCTTGTAGCATTCTAAAAGTCTCTGTTGCCGCATTGCAACATAACCTTCCTGCAACTTCAAAAGGTTATACTAATGGCTTTTAAAACAAGAGGTTAGCACTCCATCACTGCCTTGCCTTCTATCTTTCATCCATCCATCCATCCATGCTGTTTCACCATGCATTTATGTACGAATTTATGTACCCATTAATCTTTGTTGTTTCAAATCTAGTACACAGACTGAACATATTTGCAAAATGCATAATGCCAAGATAAACAGCAGGCTAATGTGAACAACCCATGTCCATTTTTTTTTTTTTTTTTTTTTACAACGCAGCAGCTTTTACTCTTTCCCAAACAAAATACACAACCATTGCATTAAATTCTCTATCCCATCGCAGCAATGCTTACTATTTTCTGCAGCTCCGTACTTGACTCACATGAAACATTATGTGATTACACTCTACGAAGCTATGAATAAGCGCACATCTCATGCGCGCCATACCAATGAAGCTGGCACTGAGACACGAGTCACACGCTGACAAAAAACAGCACTATGAAAACTTCAAACGCTGCGTGTGAGATAAAAACTTTTCCTCTTCTTCTTTCTTCTTCATGGACACATCCATCACAATACCGAAACCTGAGCAATGTAAACAAAGGATGTTCCGAAGTCGGAACTGAAAACGGCTCCCCTGTACACGTCATAACGTTCACCACGCTGCTGGGTGCATTCCTCTGATGGCGCTTCCCTTGAAACGCTCTGGATGGACGTTCTCCTCATCCGCCATACCTCACAGCAGTCCAATGACATCATCAGTGCCACTACGAGCTCAGGAGCACACGGACCTCTCCGGCCAACTGTCACTGCAGCTAGCTGAGGTCATTGCCAAAACCGGCGCTGCACAACACCCATTGTGAAGCTCTCCCAATGCTTCACTAGAAAATCATGATGACAGAATTCCTTCTATCAGCTGGAGTAGTGTAATATGTCATTGCTCAAAGCATGCCATGGCTGACTCTGTAGCTCAGGCGACCCCTGGGACTTCACAGATATGGCGAGCCAACAACTCACACTAGATCAGTCTTTGGGCACATCGAGCACCTCGCAGCACATAATGAATGCATAGGCGAGCTGCCTCACAGAACTGTCTCTCTGAATTCTCGCTGGGTGCCACTGTCTGTTGCCCCTGCGTGCCTCAGCAGGCAGCCTTCTATACCCCGCAGAGGGTGTTTCGCCTTGCTCCTCCCAGTGCACCAACAGTTCCTCAGCCCTGGGTGCCTGTCCTTGCGCCTACCAAGGCACTGTCACTTTCTCAGCCCTGGGTGGTGGGACTCACTCTTCCTGGACCATGGGGGCAGTGGGTTCCCTCTCCTTGTACAGTCTCTCACTTGAGCTTCGCTCCTGCTCTGCACCCCCCGCAGCAGTATCTCCTTTCTCCTTATCCTGGACCACACACACACACGCACAGGTACCTGTTGCCTTGTAGCCTTCAGGGTCCATCCAACCAGTCCTGTTGGAGACCAGTCCTCGTCGCCAATTGTTATGACCCGGTCTGGGTCATACTGATATAAACAGGATACAGTTGCAGGTATGCTTAATGGTTACTTTATTCAGGTTCTTCAGTTACAGGTACAAATCAGGTCTCATCAAGTCCATAAGGAGATAGGAGGAAATCGTGAGGGAAACCCACTGGCTCCCACCACCCAGGGTTCCTTAGATCAACCGCCTGGGTTAGAACCCATTCATACACAAACACTCCAAGATACCTCATACATTCCACAAATGACATCACCACATACCTACAGCATTCAGAAGGTGAAACCATAAGAAAGGAAGGCTGATCCTAACACAAAGCTTTTCAGATTGATCCCTATGGAGACAGTAATTGAACACTATGTGCAGGTCTTTCCATGGGAATTTTCGATGGCAGGTAGGGCAAAATTTAAAAGGAGTTTTGTCCATCATTAATGAAAAAGGCAGTTAGGAGAGGAAAAGGTAAAGGGGATGGCAGAATATGCATTCTCTAAAAGAAGTCAGTATGAAGACCTCCCACCTGTCTCCCTGCTGTAAGGGCCGAAGCCAGAAGAGGCCTGTGAAGGACGCGTCTGGTCAGCGATTCAGTCAGGTAGTCGATGGTGGAGTTGTCTGTCAAAGGCCGTCGCAGCAGTTAGTTGACTCTGCGGCAAGAGCGGGCAATAGAAAAGAAGGAACAAGTTACTTACCTGCAACTGTTGTTCTCCAGCATGGGTCTGGCATGAATTCACATGCTCATGAATATTCCCCGTCGTCAGGCTGGAAATCCTCGGTAAAAGAAAAAATCTGTTTGTTTTGTTTCTTTCTCCTAATAACCAATCACTGGTCTCTGGGTCATACTGCCCCCAGCCAATGACTGCCCTCTACCCAAGTCCCTCCTCAGGCAGCCATCTTCAGATTTGGTAGCACGTAAAGTGGCAGTAGGACCAAGAGAAGAACCGCAGAGGGGTAGGTGGGAGGGTTCGCATGTGAATCCATGCTAGACCCATGCTGGAGAACAACAGTTACAGGTAAGTAACTTGTTCCTTCTCCAGCATGGGGTCTGGCATGGATTCACATGCTCATGAATAAAAAAAACACATAGCAGTACACACATGCACAACCACGGGAGGTGGCAAGGCTCAACATTAAGCATTACAACAACTCAACATTAAGCATCTCTTACCGCCTCACCCGGCTCACCTTCAAGCAAACAGGTTGCGCAGCACTGCTTGGCCGACTCTGGACTCCTCCTCCTCCCTGGAATCCCGGTCAACGCATTAGAATCTCGTGAAGGTGTGAGTCGACCTCCACGTATCAGCCCTGCAGATGTCCAGCAGGGGCACACCACACAGGAACGCCATAGCCAAGAGCCAATGGGCTCTTTGACGGCCAGGCAACGGTCGATTTGCCAACCGGTGACAATGTATGATGCAGTCGGAGAGACACCTGGAAATGGAGGCCATGGAGAGGGCCTTCCCCTGGTTCACAGGGCCAAAGTTCACAAACAGCTGCGCGCCTTCCGAAAACTCTTCTTGCGGTCCACAATAGAGCTTCAGCGCTCTAGCCACATCCAGCGAGTTCAAAGTTCTCTCAGCCGGCGATGAAGGCAACGGGAAGAAAACAGGTAACACCAAGGGCTAGTTGAGATGGAAGTCTGACTGCACTTTGGGCATGAAGGAGGGGTGCGTCCTCAGCACGACCCTAGTTGCATGGAAAGTCAAGCACGGAGGCTTACAGGAGAGGTCCTGAATCTCGCCCACTCGTTGTGCGGAGGTGATGGCCACCAGGAACGCCTTCTTCCACAACAGGAATTTCAGAGGTGCCGAATGCATAGGCTCGAACGAGGGACCCATGAGTCTAGTCAACACCACATTGAGCTCCCACGCCAGGCCGCAGCCTTCACCGGTGGGAACGAGTGGAAAAGTCCTTTCAGAACTGCTTCACCAGGCGATGCGACCACAGCGACGATCGCCCCGGAGCTCTGGTGTAGCGGGAGATAGCCGCCAGATGGATCTTGATAGAGGCGTGTGCCAGCCCCACCTTGGCCAGCGACAGCAAGTACAGCAGCACTTGAGGGGCCGTAATCCGTAGAGGGTTTATCTTCTGTGCACGGCACCAGACAGTGAACCTCTTCCATTTATGTCCGTAGCACTTAAGAGTCGAAGCAGCCATGGCCTTGGCAAGCACCTCCTTGCAGTCTGCTGAGATCTCGTATCCACCAAACTCTAATGCTGCAGGAACCAGGCCTGCAGATTCAGCGACGATGGGTCGTGGTGCAGAACCGCGCATCTTTCCCTGGCGAGAAGATCCGAGTCTGCTGGAAGCTTGACTGGAGGGGACGCTGACAAGTCCAAAAGGTCCGGGTACCATCATCTGCCTCAGCCACGCCAGTGCGACGAGGATCATCCCGTACCGGGACCGTCTGAGATGACTGATGAGTTGCAGAAGCAACGGCAACTGTGGGAAAGCATAGAGAAACAGGCCGTCCCAGGGGAATGAGAATGCATCCCCCATGCTCCCCGGCTGGGGAAACATGCTGGCGAACCTCCGCCACTTGGTGTTCATCGTCGTCGCAAACAGATCGATCTGGGGATTGCCCCATCGTCGAAACAGTAGGTCCACCTGATCCTGCCTAAGTTCCCATTCGTGGCAAGAGCACAGCTCCCTGTTGAGTGAGTCGGCGACTGTGTTCTTCACTCCTGCCAGATGAAAGGGTACCAGGAACATCCTTTGAGCAACAGACCAGTGCTATAGGTCCTGCGCTTCATGAGAGAGAGCAGGGGATCTGGTGCCCCGCTGCTTCCGAATGTAGAACATTGTTGGGGTCTTGTCGTTGAAGACCCGCACCACCTTGCCCTTAAGGGACGGAAGGAATGACTTGAGGGCCAAAAACACGGCCCGGAGCTCCAGGACTTTGATGTGCAACAACTTCTCCGGGAGCCAAAGGCCTCTTGCCTGGAGATTTCAAGTGTGTGCGCCCCATCCCTTCAGGGAGGCATCCATTGTCACTGTCTCCTTGTGCGTTGAGGTCTGGAAGTCCGTGCCCGCGGCAAGATGCGCACGGACCCCCCACCATAGAATCGCTCAACGGAATGTCTCGTGGAGGGCGATCCTGTCCACGAAGCTTCCCTATGCCTGCATCCAACGGGTGTCAAGGAATTCCTGCAGTGGTCGCATCTGCAGTCTGCACAGCCAAACGAGGTGGATGCATGATGACATCAAGCCGAGCAGGGACTTGATGGACCTCACCCTGGTAACCTTCATGGACAACAGCCATTGTACGTTGCCCAGGATGGCCTTTATCCTGTCCTCCGACGGTGCAGCTAGGAGTGCCACCGTGTTGAGTCTGGCTCACAGGAACTGGGCGTCCGGCAATGGCTCCAAGCAGGACTTTGCATAGTTTATCGAGAACCCCAGTTCCATGAGCAGGCGGATGGTCCTCGCTGTGTGTTCGACGGCGAGGTCCTTTGGCTTCGCTCGGATGAGCCAATCGTCCAGATCGGGATAGACATGGATCCCCTGCAGGTGCAGCCGCACCGCCGCCGGTGCCAGGCACTTGGTGAAGTCCCTTGGGGCCGACTTCAGACTGAAGATGATGGCCCTGAACTGGTAGTGCCGTCCTTGGACCACAAAGTGCAGAAACTTTCAGTGCCCCTTGTGAATGGGGATGTGTAAGCAGGCATCCTCCAGGTTCAGCGACGACAGGAAGTCCCCTTCTTCCAGCTGTCCCAGCATGCTGAAGAGAGGAATTTCTGGGATTTTATATATTTGTTGAGGCGGCAGAGATCTAGGATGGGGCCAGCAGCCGCCGGTCTTCTTTCGAACGAGAAAGTACTGAGAGTATACTCCAGAGACCCGCAGCCTCTTTGGGACGAGCTCTATTGCGCCCTTCTTGAGCATTGCTCGTACCTCCAGAAGTAGTTGAGGAATGTGGTTTTCTTTTCTGGCCACGGGTGGAAAACAGGGACACTTCCTTTGGAACTCCAAAGTGTGCTCGTGGGCCAGGGCATCCAGCACCCAATGGTTGGTGGAGATGGATTTCCACACGCCGATGAAGTTCACCAGCAGGCCCTCCCACCGGGGGGCTCGGGTGGGGGCCCGACGTCACGGCCGGTTCAGTCCTGCTTCGCCGACTCCTTACTGCCTTGGGCCCCTTGGCGATGACAACGATGTCCGCCAGCCTTGTTGCGCTTCTGTAGGCTTCCTGCAACGAACAACGGGCCGCCTGACGGTATGAGGAAGAGCTGCCGCCTAATCCTTTGGAGGCACTTGCGACTTGCCTCCGGAGGGCCGAAAGGACGGCTGTCGTTGATGTCTTGGTGTCTGCCTTGATGGCCTGCAGTGACTGGTCTACTGCCTTGCCGAACAAGTTGTTCCCATCGAAGGGCATGTCAAGTACCCTCGTCTGAACGTCCTGACGGAAGTCGGTGGCCCTGAGCCAGCCACGCCAGCGAAGGCAAACGCTGTTGCCCATCTGGTGGAAGCCGGTGTCGGCGATGTCCGTGGCCACCGTAATGGAGTGGTCCAAAGCCACCTCGCCTTCTTATAAGATTTCAAGGGCCTGTGCCCTCTTGTCGTCTGGGAGGAAGTTCAGGAGGGGGCTATTTTAAACCACAGCTCCCTATCGTAGCGGGCCACGATAGCGAGAGCGTTGGCCGCCTTAATGGTCATCGCTGCTGACGAGATGACCCCGACATCCCATGGTATCCAGCTTATTCCCCTTGCCGCGTGGCGGGGAAGTTGAAGTCGACGCCGTCGTCCCAGCGGATTCCTTCTTGGCAGCCGCAGAGACCACGGAGTCCGGAGACGGCTGCGCTCTGAGGCACATTGGTGCCGAGTCTGGGACCCGGTACTTCTTTTCGTACCAGTCTCTCTTCCAGGGGCAGAGGATGGGTTCTTCAGGAGGGTCAACCCCTCGTCCCAGATGTCGCCCAACAGTGGGACCAAGAGCACGGTCTTCCTCTTGGCCTCTCGTCGCTGATAAAGGAATCCCTCCTCCTGCTCCTCGGGGCACAGCTGAAAAAGCTCTGAGGCCCTAGCGATCATGGCGTGAAACGAGCCAATTTCGTCGGGAGGAGAAGCCTGGGTGGGGGCGACGGGAGATCTGTTCTGTCGTCGCTGCCGCTGTCCGTCCGCGCCTTGTCCCTCGGAGGAGGGGATAGGGGTGAAGGATGGAAGGGTGGGGGCAGATGGACTCGCCTCCACTTGGGTGCAGGACTTCCCGACAGTCCAGGCGCTGCTGGATCGTCCGCCGGAGGCAAAGTCAACCTTATTCTTATTTCTGAACACCGGGTGTGCAGGGCTAGCAAGATGTCCTCCGATGTCCGTCGGTGGTTGCAGCGGTTGCGACGGGAGCATTGGCAGTGGCGTCTGCCGGTTCCTCGTTGATCTGCTGTTCCTCGTCAGCTCCCCCGTCGCTCTCCACGTCCGCCTCCTTCCCGTAGGACCAGCGATGAATCTCTTGTCCAAGACTGACTTGAGGCCCGCCAGCTCATCCTCGGAGGAGATAGAGTCTGGTAGGACTATTGCACCCCCCCTCTTCTCGGCTAGGGGCTTCACAGGGGACTTTCCGATGGGCAGGAAAGACGATTCCCTCCGGGAGGGCAGGGGAACTCTTGGCTTTGAGGTCCTCTCCACTGGGGCCGCATCTGCAGGTTTCGCCAGGGACGCTGCCACTTCCTCAATCGAGGCCTTAGCCAGGTGAATCTAGGCCTTCACGACCTTTGGCGCTTCTGAGGCCTTCACCCTTGGCTTTCTCCGTCGGGGTAGACCGGGGCTTCTCCCGAAGCTTACCCAGGTTTTCCGTCTTCCTCTTCGTTGAGCCGGAGCGTTGACTTGTGGTTGACAGCGTCGGCGATGCTGCGCCCGGACTGGCAGCCGCAGAGCCCGTGGACTTGCAGTGCTTTGCCTTATGTTGGGCCCCCGTCGCTGGAGCGCCCTCAAAGGTCTTAGAAGACCACTCAGACTTCTTCTTGGGATCACCTGCCGCTGGGCTTTTCGCCCCCGGGCCGGTCGGCAAGCCATTTGCGACGGTCCTTCATGGTACGGGCGGACATGTCCTTGCAGAATGCACAGTCCTCCACCACGTGCGAGTTGTTGGAGTGCAGGCAGTAGAGGCACCGGGAGTGCTCATCCTCGAAGATGTTCTGTAGACCACATCCTGGGCAGATCCTAACCAGCTTGGATCCAACGGGCGTCGAGTCTCCTTTGTGTTCGGCCATCTCCACGCGGGGTAGGCCTCAAAGATCTTCCGGAATCCGCCAAGAAGTGAAATTCGACGAAATTTCGCCCTTGAGGGATGTAGAGATTTCCGAAACGGGTCCCCGTTAATCGGAAGAAGAATCGGTGGAGCTTGAGGCTTGATTTGACCGAAAAAATAAGAGTAAACTCTTTGAAAAAAAGCAATACGCAGTAAAAGCTCGAGAGCGAAGCACGAGGACTCCCAACACTTTAACGTGTGGTACAAATCTGAAGATTGCTGTCCGAGGAGGGGCTTAGGTAGAGGGCAGTTATTGGCTGGGGGCAGTATGACCCTGAGACCAGTGATTGGCTATTAGAAGAAAGACAGTTCAGAAGCAAAACTAAAACTGATTTTTTCTTTTACTGAGGATTCCCAGCCTGACGGGGAATATTCATGAGCATGTGAATCCATGCCAGACCACATGCTGGAGAAAAGAGCAGTCTACAAATAAACCTTTAGTTAATCAAAGGAATCAGCCTGGAAAGGAACTCTGCAACTTGCGACAGACCACGATGGCTGAAAATAACAATCTGAGGGACCTCAATGCGTGAAGGACCATGTGTACAGTACACATCACACTAGGGATAGTATTACTAACACGCCCTGTCGTCATTAGTTTTCAACTTTCGAAAACACATCTTGTAATACCACAACTACTACTAGATGTCAGACTGTGCAGAGCATGTGATATAGCAGATCCACAAGCTCTAGAAATATATGGGATACATTACTCACCGTAATCGTATTTCTGATGCTTGTCTCTGCTTAGATTCACATGCTGTGCATAGGCCGACATCTAGTGGAAGCTGCGGAGTATTACAGTTTGTTTTTCGAAACTCGAAAATGGGCGTCGACACAGGCGTGCCAGTAATACTATCCCTAGTGTGACGTCCACTGTACCCAAGATCCCTCACGCGTCTAGGATCCTCAGATTGTATTTTTTCTGACATGAGGAAGCATGAGGAGTAGCGTGAGTACAGATAATCCAAGCAGATAGACAGAAAGGTAAGACTACAAGCAATCATGCGCCTTCTCTCGGAGGGGAGGAAGGGTGGGTCGCATGTGAATCTAAGCAGATACAAGCATCAGAAATACGATTACGGTGAGTAATGTATCCCTTCTGAGGCTTGTGGAATCTGCTTAGATCACATGCTGTGCATAGATTAGCGAGCAGTACCAGAAGAAGGAGGTGGGATGTGAGAAGGGTCATGAGCAAACAGGTGTCTTAGAACCGCTTGTCCCACTTGTGTATCTGTCTTGGAATGAGTGTCAATGCAGTAATGCTGAGTAAAAGTGTGAATAGAGCTCCAAGTAGCTGCTTTGCAAATGGTGTCGAGGGGAACATTTGCAATGAAAGCCAGAGTGGCCCCAATGCCTCTAGTAGAGTGGGCTCTTGGCGTAAAAGGCAGAGTTTTTTCAGAAAGAGAGTAACACAGCTGTATACAGTTGATAATCCACTTCGAGATAGCGCCTTTAGAGACGCGATCTCCCTCTCTGCCTGTAGCTACGGAGACAAACCGTTGATCTGTTTTCCTTAGCGGTCTGGTTTTATTTACATAGTAGAGGGCCGCCCTACGCACATCTAGGGTGTGTAGTTTCACCTCAGCCGAGCTTTGCGGGTTCTGGAAGAAAGCCGGAAGCTCGATGGACTGGTTTACATGGAACTTTGATATAAATTTAGGTGAGAACCTAGGGTGTGTGCGTAAAACCAGTTTGTCTTTGTGGATAGTAAAGAAAGGATCCTGCACTGACAGAGCCTGAATTTCACTGACCCTTCTTATAGAGGTAATGGCTACTAAGAAGGCCGTTTTATAAGTCAGGTGTTTGAGACTACTTTTATGCATGGGTTCGAAAGGGGGGCCCATGAGCTTAGCTAGCACCACATTAAGGTCCCATCCTGGCGGTGGGTTCGAAATAGGAGGGTGAAGTCTCTTTACTCCTTCCATGAAGGCTTTAACTACTGGTACTTTCCACCACGACACCCTGTTATGGGATGTGGTGTAAGCCGAGAGGGCTGCCAGGTGTACTTTCAGAGAGTTAAAAACCAATCCTGCATCCAGCAGGTGGAGCATGTATGTCACAATGTTGGAAGGAGTGCAATTAACAGGGTTGATTTGTTTATTCTGGCACCAAATAACGAATCTCTTCCACTTGTCAAAGTAACAGTGCCTTGTGTTTGGTTTCCTGGATTCTTTTAGGATGTCCATACACCTCTGTGGTAAATTGAGATGTCCAAACTCTATGACCTCAGGAGCCATGCTGCCAGGTTCATTGAGTTGGGTTGCTGGTGCACTGTTTGACCTTGTTGCTGGGACAGTAGGTTGTACCAGGCTGGAAGTTTGATGGGCTCGCACACCGCCATCCTGCGTAGGTGTGGAAACCATGGTTGTCTCGCCCACATGGGAGCAACTAGGATGAGCGTCATCGATTCCTTATCTTGTACACCACTTTCCTGATGAGAGGAGTTGGTGGAAAAGGGTACGCAAACATCCCTGACCAGTTCATCCACAGGGTGTTCCCTTGTGAGTCTGGCTGGGGGAACCTGGATGCAAATCCTGGGCATTGTTTGTTTTCGCTTGTGGCGAATAAGTCTATAGTGGGGAAACCCCACTGAGAGAAGAGATCTTCTACGATCTTTCTGTGAAGGACCCATTTGTGTTTTTCTGGGAGGGAGTCTCTGCTTAGAGCATCCGCTAGGGAATTGAGCTCCCCTGGAACATGTTGCGATGACAGGAAGATGTTCCGTTTGAGTGCCCATATCCAGATTTTCTGGGCAAGCTTGGACAGATTTGGCGAACGAGTCCCTCCTTGCTTGTTTAGATAGAACATGGCTGTCGTGCTGTCCGTCCGGATCTGCACCGACAAGTTTAGTAGATGGGGCTTGAACGCCCGAAGCGCTCTGAATACTGCCAGAAGCTCTAGCAGGTTTATGTGGTTCTTGGCTACTGAGTGAGACCAGAGACCCTGAGCTGTGTGGTGGAGATGGTGAGCTCCCCACCCAGTCAGGCATGCATCTGTAGTCACCACTGCCTGTACTTCGGGATCGTAAAAGGGTTTTCCCCTTGCGAGATTCTCTCTTGTCCACCAGTGTAGGCTCTGTACAAGTGTTGGCGAAACGACCACTAGATCGTCCCACTGACCACTTGCCTGAGACCACTGTTTCGCCAACCATTCCTGCATGGGACGCATGCGCAGTCGCGCGTGGGGGACCAGGTAAATGCATGACGCCATCATGCCCAGTAACCGCATTGCTTTGCGTACCGTTATTTGTTGACCCGACTGATAATGTGGAATTTGCAGTAGTATATTCTGAATTCTCTCTTCCGAAGGGAAGGTCAACCCTTTCTGAGTATCTAGGATTGCTCCTAGGAACTGTTTTGAGGTGCTTGGCACCAGGCTTGACTTCTTCTCGTTGATTGAGAAGCCTAATTCGTGGAGGAGGTCGATAGTCCTCTGAATGTTTGTCCTGCAAATTCCTGGGGTTTCCCCCGTTATGAGCCAGCCGTCCAGATAAGGGTACACTGGGATTGCCTCCCTGCGTAGGTGTGCAGCTGCCACCGCCAGTACCTTGGTGAATACCCTTGGTGCTGAAGCTATCCCGAAGGGCAGTACCTTGAATTGGTAGTGGCGACTGTCCACCTTGAAGCGCAAGTACTTTCTGTGCGCCGGGAGCATGGAAATATGAAAATAAGCATCTTTCATATCCAAGGTTGCCATGTAATCCCCCTTTTTTAGGAGGGGGATTACCTCTTGTAGCGTGGTCATACGGAATTTTTGGGGCTTGACATACTTGTTGGCAGGCCGTAAGTCCAATACTGGGCCGCATTGTCAAATCTTTCTTTGGCACAAGGAAGTAAGTTGAATAGATACCCTTGTTTACCTGGTGTCCTGGGACGAGTTCTATCGCGTCCTTTTCTAGCAGAATGGCGATCTCCTTGAGGAGGATCTTCTGATGTTCTAAGGAGTGTACTCTTTGTCGTGGAGGATGGTTCCGGGGACGCTGCAGTAATTCTATACAATATCCTGTGGACACTGTTGACAGCACCCATCTGTCTGAGGTGATCCCTTCCCAAGCCTGGGTGAAGTTGGAAATTCGTCCCCCTACTGGGGTTGCGTGAGAAGGGACCCTGAACTGAGCGTCACTGTTTTGGTGGAGGCGTGCCACCTCCCTTGTTGGGGCTGCCTCTGCCTCTCCCACAACCTCTTTTGTTACCCCTGCCGTAACTTTGGGTAGACTGCTGGCTGTTGTTCCACTGTGTACCCTGTCCCTGGGCATAGTTGCCTCTTTGTGAATTTTGGCCGCGTGGGCGACGAAAATTACTGTTCCCCTTTGGTTAGGGGGTTTGTTGGTTAGTTGGCCAAGGGATTTCAGTGTTTCGTATTCGTCCTTGGCGTTTTTTAGTGCGTCTTCGACCGCTTTCCCAAACAATAGATCGGGTTCCACCGGCTTGTCTATTAATGAAGCCTGAGTTTCTGTTTTGAACCCCGACTGCCGTAACCACGCATGTCTTTTGATAACAGTACCTTCTGCTATCAATCTCCCTGAGTTGTCCGCGGCGTCGAAAGTTGCTTTCAGTATGCAACCAGACACGGCTCTCCCTTCTGCCGAGATCCGAGCCAATTGGCCCTTTAACAGTTCAGGAGCAGAGGTTATGAGTGCCGCGACCTCTTCCCATTGATGGCAGTTGTAGCTGGCCAACAGGGTGGTGGAGTTAGCAATCCTTGCTTGGTAGGCGGACGTTGAGGCTACCTTCCTGCCAAACCCGTAAAGTTTCTTGCTGTCCTTGTCGGGAGGAGCTTCTGACGAAGATAAGGGTGTTCCAGCTCTCTTCCGAGTGTTGGTAACAACTAGGGAGTCTGGTTTAAGATGTCCTCTTATATAGAGAGGGTCAGACTGGGCTGCCCGGAAAAGTTTTTCGACCCTGGGTTTGACTGCTCTGGTGAGGTTTGGGTTCACCAGGGACGGATCTATTCTTCGTTGGATGGATTTAAGGATAGGGATGGTCTGAGCGACCGGCCTCCTCTCTCCCACCAACTCTTCTGCGAAGTCCCTTTCCTCCTGTACACCGTGGGTGTCGATGTGAAAATGTTCTGCCGCGCGAGCGAGAACCTCATTAAGGAGGGGCTGGTTATCGACTGGCGAGTCGGTAATTGGGGCTTCGTTCTCTACCGGGGAATCTACTCTGTAAATTTCCTGCTCATCTTCTCCCTCCTCCTGGTCCTCATCATCCGCATAGTATTCCGTCCCGGTTTGTTCCTCCATAATTTCAAACTCCTGGTCCCCCTCAGGGAAAGTGTCTCCTTGGTACCTGGGGTGTGGAGTAGAGTATGGAGTAGAGTAAGGCTGCACCTCAAAGGGTTCAGGTCTTTCGAACCGGGCCTTTTTACTTAGGGGGATAGGATCAGTGGGACCTGAGGGTGTGGCCCCCTGAGGGTCATAAGAGAGGAAATGCTCTGGATTCTTGTCGTAAAAATCTGCCAAGGAAAATATCCTTGACATGACCCTGTCTATGTCTTCACTGGACCATTCTTTGGAACAGGGGATGACTTTAGTAGGCAATTTAGGGGACTTATCAAGGGTACCCTTGCTGGATGTTGATCTCTCAGTAGACTTGTATTTGTCTGTCTGCTTCGGGGGAAAGGAAGGTCTTACAGGAGTGGAAGAATGTGCTTTCTGCTGTTTCCCCCCCTCCCCGTGCGTGGAAAAATGTTTTCCCTGTCCCTTGGAGGCCCCGGAGACTTTCGACGCCTGGCGTCGAGGATTGGAAGAGGTATCTGTGTCTTTCGAGCGTGGGGCCTCGTTGGTGGGCTCCGTCTCTTGGAGCGCGGCCTGGGGGTGGAAGTCGTCTTCGTCCTCCGACGATCGAACTTCCGTTAGTCTAGGGAGCGAGGCACTCTTGGCAAGAGTGGATGATTGCCTTGTGTCATGAGGCGATCTCGATCGAGAGCGCCCAGAGGACACCGAGTCGGACCTTTCTATCTGTGCCTCTTTCCGAGAAGTCGACGTCGTCGAGGTTCGGTTGGACTTAGTGTGCTTAGTGTGTGTAGGGTGTGTAGCGCTTGCGTCGCCGGGGGTCTTCCCCATAGCCGCCCTGCCGGACGACCTTCCGAGGTCGGGGACCTGCGCTCGGCTGTCTTTCGACGCCGTAATGCCCTCGCCGTCCGAAAGTACGGCGTCGCTGCCATCGCTGAAGGCGTCCTCCGCTGCCATGGCCGCCTGCCTGGCGTGGTGGGCCCAACGCTTTGTCGAACGGTCCTTAAGTGTCTTAGGTTTAAACCTACTACACGCTCTGCAGTTCGCTTCGGGGTGGTCCCTCGGCAAGCAGAGATTGCACGTGGCGTGCCTGTCGACCCAAGGGTATTTGCGGTTGCACTTGGGGCAGAATTGGAAAGGGGTACCCTCCATACGCACCTTGAGGCAGCGGGCTGATAAGTGTAGGAAATATATAAGGTGTACCTATATAGCAAGAGTGAAGAGTATGTACCACCCCCCACTCTCCCTACTTGCAGGGCCGAGGCCAGCGGCCTACCAGGCCCGGGCCGAGGCCAGCGGCCTTCCAAAGCCCAGATCCGTCGTGCAGCAGCCGACGGTCGCTGTCTTCTCCAGCCGTCGTCGAGTGTCGAGGGTCGACGTTGGGGTGGGGAAGGATGTCAATAAAGAATTATAAATGTTGATTATAAGCAAAAGTATGGCTAAGGCCAGGGGACTCCGCAAAATGCTTCCGACCAGTATGGCGGAAAAAAACAATCTGAGGATCCTAGACGCGTGAGGGATCTTGGGTACAGTGGACGTCACACTAGGGATAGTGTTACTGGCACGCCTGTGTCGACGCCCATTTTCGAAAAACAAACTAATACTCCGCAGCTTCCACTAGATGTCGGCCTATGCACAGCATGTGATCTAAGCAGATTCCACAAGCCTCAGAAATTCAGAAATACACACACACACACACACACACACACACACAACCCCCCCCCCCATGTGTGCTTATGAACATGTATGTTGATCTAACAACTAGCAATACTCAAAATCACTCATCGGTTTAATGTTACTATATGTGTTATCAAAAGAAAAACTATAAATGTTTTATTCTTTTAACATAGTTGAAATCGAGCCAAAGGGTGGGAATCTGCATGCACAATATACTGAAGATGAAGTGCCCTAATGCCATTTGTTTCACCAATTTGGTACTGCTTTGGCTCCCCTTCAGAGAACCCTACTGGCCCTTCCCATGACTTACATTCCTATATCTCCACTGCTGGTTCCCCTTCATCCCGTGGCAGTCAAATAAAGTCACTGGACTTTTGTGCGAGATGGCATCGAAGCAAACCTTTTTTGTGTGCAGAGGATCCCCGGGACGGATGTCTTCACGCCAGCCAAAGGTGTATACCTGCCGAACAAAAAAAATGGGAAGATCTGATAAAAGGTTTGCTAAAAGCACTATTATGCAGTTTGTGAGTTTAGTGGTCCAAAGATCTCCTGGCACACATGCATCATTTTGAGCCAGGTACTAACAGTAACAAGCTTTGGCAATGGCAATAATTTGGGCTTTTGTGTAGCACAGCTGTAGTGGTACCAACTACCCACTGTTGGTAGAAGGATGGAAAATGGTGTGAGTACTTGGGCATCTAATAGCAGTGCCTGGCAAAAGCTTAAAACATATGCACATGCCCAAGATGTTGGCTTTGCCAACGCTCGGTTTAAACAGGACTTCAGTGAAGGACATGCAGAGTCCCAATACATCGAGTGGCTGAAGGCAGACCTGGTAAGACTTGTATTAGATAGTTACATGTTTACAACTCCAATTAATTAAGTTATTAACTCTTAGAAGCATGCTTTGAACAAACACTGGCAGACAATCTGAATGTGAATCCTGATGGTAAGACTTGATTAAAGCAAGCTCAAAGAGTTCCCATGAGGATGTGTTTTGGGCAGGCAGACGCAGAAATGGGTGGAAATGGCCATAGGATAAGCATGGCCACGGGCAGGCAATGGGTGGGCACATAACCAAACACCTACAGATTCTGTTTCCTCCAACGTCCATTCCTCCCTATCTGTACTCCAATGCAATAGTTTCGGCTTTTAGGTGTCACAAGCGACACCTAGTAGCCGCAGAGCTACATAAGGAAAGAAGCCGTTTTTTTTAAAAAAAAAACATCCTAAACAAGGGGTCGCCTGGGACTGACATCCCTCATCTGGGACAGGAAAGCTGCAATAAGGCGGTAATGGGTGGCTAAGTAAAAAAAAAAAAGAGGGGTAAGCTTTCTTTTCCAAAGCGGCGATGAGCTTTCTTTCGTCTGCATGTCCGGACTTTCTAACTCAAACACAATTGGCTCTCTGTGCCCTTTGCTGAGAAGCTAATTTTTTATTAATTTTTGCAGTTTTATGTGCCGCGAACACAGATCGGAAGCAAAGGCACTCTATAACTGCCATTATGGCATTACACATTGTTACACTCGACTGCAAGTTTTCCCCTTTTCTTTGTATACTCTCTCATTTACTGCCCTAGAGGCTTATTAATATGTGACTATAAAGCAGACTACGAGTTAAACTGCTTGACACATTTGCTTCTGGGGCAATAGCAATGCATCTCTCTCGCTGCCCCACCTTCAAGAGTTTTAAGTTGAGGTATGCTGGAACACGATTCCACAAGGTGCTTTCATGGTTAGTAATGGCATTGGGCACACGCTTTGGTACGGTTGGCCTCAAGCATTCTGATGCCTGCACACGCAGAGCCTTTGGCCCAGGGGCAGTATCCAGTTTCCATTCACACTGTACGGGGCACTACCCATAATCAGTCCCTCTGCCAAGTGCCAGCACCACTGTGGCATGCGCCAAGCCCCCTCTGCCTATGACTCACTTGCCATGCCCAGGGACATCTACACATACATAGACCCCACTGCCACACCACCAGTTCCATCTTCTGTACCCAGAAGGGTATAGGCATACCCTTGTCATAATCCCTCCCATGCCCGGTCCATTCTGCTCAGATGTCAGCGATACCCACCTGTGTGCACTGTACTCTGTGTAGCTCATCTCGACTTCTATCCGGACCTATCACATCTGCCTTTTCTATCAGGGGACTCCCACGTGCGTGCGCACATCTGCACAGAATGATGGCAACCGTGGTCTTTTTAGACAGTAGCCTGATGAACATGCGTAACGTTGAAAAAACTGAAGAGACAGCGCGCAAAACTCCTCATGGATGCAGAGAACTGCATGGCCATCTTGGTGTGGGGCCCAGTCACGTCCACTTCGGTATCAGGCGAGGGGGTGGGTCGAAAAATGTCTCTTCTAAAGGAACGTATTTTATCTAATTATAAATGCAGGCCAATAATAGACATTTTCTTTATAGATAAAACTTTAGAAAATGTTACAATGTTTTGTTTTAGAGCTATAAAAGTTTTGATTTCTGTTTTATGGCATGGTCAGCGAGTTCTTCAATTATGCATAACTGAACCAGGCAAGCCTGCGCCTTAGATCAACACGTGATCACACTGCACCAAAGGCTTCCTTAAAAGGGAGCTGTTTTCCTCAGCGCTCGCACAGTAGTAACCTGGGAGAGGAGGGAGTGAAAGTAGGAAAGGATCCCTCTACGAACCCTGCGGAAGGAGACAAAGCTGTGGGCTCCTTCCATGGACATCGGGCACCACTCAAAGCCTCCCCCTGCTCCTCCATGTCGTGCCAGTGGAAAACAAATGTGCAGTTTTAAATCAGGATGTATGCATGTAAAAAATAAATAAAAAAACACTAAATATTTGTAAAAGTTAAAAAGAGGGTTCATCCATCTTTTAACATTAGTGTTTTTGTGAAATCGTATGCAACATATATTTGAAATTTGCTCTACACATGAATGGATAATATAAATGGATAATATAAATGGAACAAATTTGCTAATTGCCTAAATATCTATCATTTTATTTGGAAGATGCATGGTATATTTACCATTCTAATATGGCCTTAGAGACAGTCATCCAAAATGGCCACGACCATGGAAGAGCTCAGAGCTAAAAGTTCCCGAGATGGGTGGGATTAGCCATAGGGATTAGCATGGTTAGGGCCAGGGAATGGGAGGGATTAATAACCAAACACCAAAGTACACTCTGGGTTCCTCCTCAAATGTCATTCGTGTGTGCCCCTTGCCACAAGCCCTTATCTCTATGTACACATGAATCAGTATTTGAATCCAATAGTTTGGGCTATTATAGGTGTTGCTAGCCCAAACAAAAAATGTGATTATATATACTGCCTCTTTTCACTGACCCAGCAACTCCTGACAACCGACCCCCTTCCCCACACAGATTATAGGATGGATGCCCATGTTCAGTCTTTATTTTCTTTTTTAAAACTGGCTCTGTTTGCCAATGTTTGGATAACCACTGAGCATAGATTTTAAAAAAGTTTACATTTTTCCATAGAATTTGGACAACAGTTAACTATTTGCTTGTCTTGCTGCATACAGAACCCCCATATTACTTTTAAAGTTTTAAGCTTTACTGCACCTTCACTGAAGGAGTACATTGTCATGGGCTTCATAACAGCAGGCGTTGGCGATATGACCACCACAGATGACAAACAGACCCATTTGGATGTGCGTACGGATTATTCAATGTTGGTTAGACTGCTTTTTGGCAATAAAAGGAAGAGGAGCTAATCCTGCTATAACTGAAGAGAATTTCAATGGAGGCAGGGAAATATACACTCTTCATTGTCACATTGCTTGAAAGAATGGGACAGCAGAGTGAACGTCTACACCTCTAGAAGGACGTACCACAGGCCATTTGTTTTGAAAGATTAAAGCTGGGTAGGACGCTCCCTGTTTGAAACGCAATAATTAGCCAGACCGGCAGGAGAATAATTCCTCTCTGTGCAGAACAACTTATGTGAAGCGTGATAGGGATGTTTCCATGTGTTAAAAATGTGGCAAAAATTGCTGTTTACACAAAAAATGGCGGCAAAAAGGCAGTAGTTTTGCCGCCGCAATCCGTGTAATGGATGCAGGGGGTACCCCCGCAAGCCCCAGACCCATTATACCATGTAAGAGGAGCGGGGACACCCCCGCTCTCCTTAAATGGTATATTGGAGTACACCTTTACGGGTCAAATATCAGCATTCTTTCCACAATTTTTTGTGCAGACGACTTTTTTGCTGGGATTTTATTACTGCATACCCGTTTCCCTGTAACTTTGTGGTTACTTGCATGATGTGTCCAGGATGGGCTTGTGGCAGCAGATATTTTTGTAGTGTTGTCTTTTTTTAGATTTCGTGCAAGTTTGTATTTTGCCACTTAATGCCAATTAGAGTACCATATACTCTAAAATGGCCGTGCCATGAGAATTTTGCCTGTCTTTTGGCCATCTTGTAGTTTGACCTTATTCCTGACGTGGAGTGGCAGAATTGTCCATAAATGTTAAACCCTTCAAGATCCTGGATGAAAGGGGGACTCTTGCAGCCATTCTTCAGATCATTATTGCAGCCAAGCAAGCCAAGAGAGTAGCCCGGACCTCACAGTTGGAAGATTGCTAGCTACACCTTTCTTTCCTCCGACCCACTGTAGACACTGGTTCTTCCAACTTTGTATCGGTGAGTGTTGAGAACGATTTTCTTTTTGTAACTATCCCTCCATAGTTTTCGATTGCAAGCCTATTAGTTTAGCTTTGCTCCTGTCCTGACTTTTTGAAGGGATATTTTGGTTGATGTTATATGTGTCTAAAGACAAGCTTGTGGTAGCAGTTACATTATTACAGTGTTTGCTTTATTTTTCTTGTGCACATGTGAGTTTACCGCATATGGCTACTAAACGTGGCTACTGCCCTAAAATGGCTGTGCCACAAGATTTTCGCTTGTTCTTTGGCCATATTGTAATTTGACCTTCCTGCCCATCCAGATCAGAAAATCCCTCATAAAGGTCATGCACTTGCCTGGAAGAGATGCTGCTTTTGTGAGTGCATGTGTCTGTGCCAGTCACTAGAAGGGCGCTGGAGTCGTCTAGCCCCAGTCCACATAACTGGTGCCAAATAGTCTGCTACTGGGGCAGATGTGAAAGCAGTAGTTGTCCCTGATTGGACAACTACTGGTTGTTTGAATGGTGCAGATCCTTTCCATTGGAAGGCTTGGGTTTGCTTTTGGCTCTAGTTTTGGATAAAACGACTCCTGCAGCCATTCTTCAGATCTACTTTGGAGCCAAGACTCCGAAGAGCAGCAGCCCATTCATGACCCAAGGACAACTCCTGTAGTGGACCAGCATCCCCTCCAGCGATTGGCCTAATGAGGCCCTACTCCTCTGCCTAACACCCCCAAAGACCCTCAACGGTGATTCAGCCCTTGGAATAGTGGGACCAACTAGTCTTGATGTTCCTTAGAGACTTCAGAAATATCCCTGGACTGCCCAGTGGACTGACCAGCTCTCTTATGGGCTACCTCGCTAGAGTCATCGCCGTTCCGTGTTCAAGACCGGAACTTCGGGGGCTGCCAGCTTGTGCCCTAACTCGCCTCCTCCTGAACGTTCAGCTTCCAAGCATCGAGGGAACCGGTCCTGGAGCTGCTTCTTTGACCATGACTGGAAGGATGCTGGTCGTCGCCTGCAAACAATGATCATTGCTGGAACTCGCCTTTCTCAATCCTTTGAAGTGTCCTGAAAAGGTGTGCATCGTAGAAATCTGCATTTCTTCACTGACTGGGCCTGCATCTTTCCCAGCGACCCCCAGATGACCAACCATGATCCCAAGGAAAATCTCAGTCATAGGGGTGAGTAAGCTTGCCTGTGCCTGTCACCCCCGCCCTCCACCACCGTCCTCTATAGGATAACAGTGGGTGCAAAGCCATTGTCTCCCATCTTCCCCTTAACTTTGGTCGCCAAACCTGGGTCGTGTATCCTACCCCTGGGTTAGCCTCAGGTCTGGAAGAGGGAGAAGCACTTACCAGACTTCTGGTAAATTGTTGCTGAACTTTTAAATAGTTTGAAACTTTTCTGACTCACCACCATAAGACCATTGCTTCCCTTTACAGAACCCTTACCTGTGATAAACCTTGTGTTACCTCTAATTTATGGGCACTAGGCCCCTATACATTTTAGGGTTGGCCTTCTAAAGTATAGGAAATTCAACTTGTGACCGGTTCTCATCATTTTATCTACCTTACTTAACCGGTTAGCTATTTAATGATACATTGTAGGTGAACCTACTGGTGAATGTATAGATTGTTTTTATATGGTATTGTGTGTTCTAAAGGCCTAAATAAATAACTGAGTGTTTAGTCAAAACCCAAACAAGGTAGAATGGAGAGCAGTCAAGGCTTAGTCTCAAGAGTGTCAATGTGGCCAGGGACCCTCAATGAGTCCTCAGAATTAAATACAGAGTCTGCCCGTTCACCATAACTAGGGTGGCCTCCAAAAAGCTGGCCACTAGGGCTGATTTTAAAAATCCATTTCAACAGTGGGAACAACCAGTCCTGATCCCTGCTTAAACATCTAGCCGCTGGAAGTGCTCGGGGGTGTCTTGGAACCATTCTGTGGGTTAGCCAGGTTTTTGTTCTCGGCCACTTCACTGCAACAGTCACCATCCCGAGTTCAGCCATGGGACTCTGCAGACACTCAGCTAATGGAACAAGAAGCATTTCCCTGAAGATGCTGCTCTCCACCACAAAGAGGGGGTTTGCAGAGCCAGTTTCTTTGTTCTCACCAACACGGCCGCCTTCTCCCATTTTCAAGTGGTCCTCGTAGTCCGCACCTGCATTCTATTCAGAGAGTGCTCTGAGGATGTTGGTGGAGTGGTGGTCCAGAGGTTGGTGTGTTCTGGGTGTTGTGAAAGATCAGAAACAGGAGACGGACAAAGAGGCCTCAAAACTTCCTTTTAGTTACATACCAAAATCCTTAACTGTCCCTAGGTGCAAGATTCTACTCTATAAAGGAAATCATATCAAAAAAGGGTGCTCGTCAGGATGTCTGTCCAAAATTAAGGAAGTCCTCCATCCTGAAACTTGTCCTAACCTACTCTGTCCCTACCAGTGGTAACAAAAAAGAAGAAAGCCAACAGAAAATACACAAGGACTCCCTGGTTCTTGCCATGGACTGCTGGCTGGTTTCTGTCGACCCCCCAGCCTCCTCCCAAAACTCTGTTATGGTTTTCTTCTTAGGGATCCATGGCCCAGATGCACAGTCTATTTCCGAACGTGTTTTCAATCTATTTGTCTTTTACATAGTTTCAACAAGTCCCATCCAGTCTTGGGGTAGAGCTTCTTGCACCAGCCTTACGGTACAGTACGGTTTCTTTCACCCTTCTTAGCGATTGCTTCTTCTCACCCATCCTTGGGGTCTGGTTTTGCACGCCCAGTCTTCGGGTATGGTCTTTTGCAGCCTGCCTTGGCCTCGTGCTTCTTTCACACAGCCTTTGGGTTTGCCTGGTCTTATCCCACCTTGGGGTATGGTCCTTTGTAGCCCACCTTGAGCACTCGCCTCCTTCACCCAGCCTTGGGTTTGCCTGGTCTCAAAGTGCCTTGGGATATGGTCTTTTGCAGCCCGCCTTTCACCCCACCTTGTGGTATGGTTGGGCCTTGCCTCCCCCTCTCTCCTGAGCCACTGTGTACCTTTAATTTTGCTGAGGTACTCCTCAGGAGATCAGGCAGGCTCAGCGCAACCATTGCGGGTTCTTCCAGTACCTGTCGGAACTTGAGCTTCTCTTCCGTGGACTTCTTGCAGTGCAGTGGCGTCCGTTCCCCCGTCAGTCGGTCGTTGCGCAGCTTGGGCCTGCACTGGTGCTCTTGTTCCTGGTCTCTCCTCCAACAGGTTGGTCAGTGTTCCGCAGGCTCTGCCTCGTTCTGGTCCACCATGCTTGGCTGACAGTCTTCCTCCTGCCAAGCTTCCCAGGGGGAGGGCTCAGTGCATATGTTGCTCAGCGGAGGTCTCTTCTCTCGTTCGAAAGATAATTGGCTCTTTATCACTCTGTTAGAGGGGGAGAGTTACCACAGCTTTTTCAACCTCATCTGATCCGGTGCACACAGAGGGTCAGAAACCACACCAACATTCCTTACAGGAGGCTTACAGATATACATCCCTTTCTTAGGACCTCCTGTCCTCTTAAGAGTCAGGGAATCTCCCCAGTGGGATCCTGCTTGCACTGTCCCCATACGGGGTGTTTAGCTGAGCAGGCTCACCTCCCAACCCCCCCCCCAAGGGGGTGGGAGATGTGACTAATTCCCTGGATTCAACAGTGTCCAGATCCCGTGCACCAGAGCATGGAACCATGAATTAGCCAGATTCAAGAACCTGACACCTGAAGTGACCTCTGCACCTGCGATTCCTGGGCTTCCTTCAATGGAACCAATGCATTAATTCAGAAGGCCCAATGATTTCTGAACTCCTGTGGTGGTCCCCGAGTGAATCTGAGTACAGGGGGTGACTAAACCTACCGGTATCCTCCCCAGTCTCAATAGGGTTGTATGGATGTAAAGTCTCTCCCTTGTCTAGCCTTTAACAGCGGTGTTACGGCCTGGTATTCTTCACTGGGGGCCCCCCCCTAAGGTGGTTTGATTGGGAGAGGGTCTGTTAAATACGTTCCTCTTGTTTTTTACTGAACTTGGAACACTTACACACTTCCTGTTGGCTCAATGAAACACTTGTTCAACTACCTAACAGATACTCCTCGCCTCCCAAGAAGACCTACTGGGACTTGTGACTCTAAGGGCACTAAGCCCGTGCTTTTCTAGTGAGGGAAGGACCTTTTAAGGTTAGTATGGAACAAGTTACTTACCTGTAACTGTTGTTCTCCAGCATGAGTCTGGCATGGATTCACATGCTCATGAATATTCCCCGTCAGGCTGGGAATCCTCAGTAAAAGAAAAAATCAGTTTCAGTTTCGTTTCTGAACTGTCTTTCTCCTAATAACCAATCACTGGTCTCTGGGTCATACTGCCCCCAGCCAATGACTTCCCTCTACCTAAGCCCCTCCTCTGGCAGCCATCTTCAGATTTGGTAGCACGTAAAGTGGCAGTAGGACCAAGAGAAGAACCGCAGAGGGGTAGGTGGGAGGGTTCGCATGTGAATCCATGCTAGACCCATGCTGGAGAACAACAGTTACAGGTAAGTAACTTGTTCCTTCTCTAGCATGGGGTCTAGCATGGATTCACATGCTCATGAATACAAGAATACATAGCAGTACATACATGCACAACCACAGGAGGTGGCAAGGCTCAACATTAAGCATTTCAACAACTCAACATTAAGCATCTCTTACCTCCTCACCAGGCTCACCTTCAAGTGAACACGTTGCACAGCACTGCTTAGCAGACTCTGAACTCCTCCCTGGAATTCCAGTCGACGCAGTAGAATTTCGTGAAGGGGTGCGTTGACCTCCACGTAGCAGCCCTGCAGATGTCCAGACAGGAATGCTGTAGTAGCAGCAATCGCTCTGGTTGAATGGGCTTTCGGACAGTCAGGCAACGGTCGGTTTGCCAACCAGTGACAGTGCATGATGCAGCTGGAGAGACATCTAGAAATGGAAGACTTGGAGAGGGCCTTCCCTTGGTTCACAGGGCCAAAGTTCAAAAACAGCTGTGATGTCTTCCGAAAACTCTTTGCGCGGTCCACGAAGAGCTTCAGCGCTCTAGCCACATCCAGCGAGTGCAAAGTCCTCTCAGCCGGCAACGAAGGCGACGGGAAGAAAACAGGCAACACCAAGGGCTCGTTGAGATGGAAGTCCGACGGCACCTTGGGCATGAAGGAGGGGTGCCTCCTCAGCACTACCCTCGTCTCGTGGAATGTCAGGTACGGGGGCTTACAGGAGAGGGCCTGGATCTCTCCCACTCATTGTGCAGAGGTGATGGCCACAAGAAACGGCGTCTTCCACGATAGAAGTTTCAGCAGCGCCGAATGCAAAGGCTCGAATGGCGGACCCATGAGCCTGATCCGCACCACATTGAGCTCCCACGTGGGGGTCGGAGCCTTCATCAGTGGGAACGAGTGGAACAGTCCTTTCATGAACTTCTTCACCAGGCTGTGGGACCACAGCGACAACCGCCCCGGAGTTCTGGTGTAGCGGGAGATAGCCGCCAGATGAATTTTGATGGAGGCATGAGCCAGCCCCGCCTTGGCCAGCGACAGCAAATACGGCAGCACTTGAGGAGCCATAATCCGTAGAGGTTTGATCTTCTGTGCACGGCACCAGACAGAGAACCTCTTCCATTTATGTCCATTGCACTTAAGAGTGAAGGAAGCCCTGGCCTTGGCAAGTACCTCCTTGCAGTCCGCCGGGATATCGTAGCCTCCTAACTCTAGTGCTGCAGGAGCCAGGCCCGCAAGTTCAGCGATCCTGGGTCGTGATGCAGGATCATGCCTCCTTTCTTGGCGAGAAGATCGCGTCCGTCAACAGCTTGACTGGAGGGGACGCCGACATGTCCAGAAGGTCCGGGAACCATATCTGTCTTGGCCACGCCGGTGCAATGAGGATCATCCTGCACCGGGACGTCTAAGTTGACTGATGAGTCGAAGAAGCAACAGCAACAGTGGGAATGCATAGAGGAACAGGCCGTCCCAGGGAAAGGAGAATGCGTCCCCTAAGCTCCCCGGCTGGGGAAACCTGCTGGCGAACTACCGGCACTTGGTGTTCGCTGCTGTCGCAAACAGATCTATCTGGGGATTGCCCCACCGTCGGAATAGGAGATCTACCTGATCTTGCCGAAGCTCCCATTCGTGGCAAGAGCGCAGCTCCCTGCCGAGTGAGTCGGCGACTGTGTTCTTCACTCCTGCCAGGTGAAAGGCCCAGTACCACAGATCTTGCGCTTCCTTGGAGAGAGCCGGAGATCTGGTGCCCCCTGCTTCAGGATGTAGAACATCATGGTGGTGTTGTTGGTGAAGACCCGTACCACTTTGCCCTTGAGGGATGGAAGGAAGGAGCCAAGAGCCCAGAATACAGCCCAAAGTTCCAGGACGTTGATGTGCAGCTCCCTCTACTGCGGGAGTCAAAGGCCTCTTGTGTGGAGATCTCCGGTGTGCGCCCCCCATCCCTCCGGGGAGGCGTCAGTTGTCACCATTTCCTGATGCGCTGGGGTCTGGAAGTCCATGCCCGCCGCGAGAAGCACATGGGTGCCCCACCCTCTTGTTGAGGGTGATCTTGTCCTCGAAGCTTCCCGCCACTTGTATCCAACGGGCGTCGAGGAACTCCTGCAGCGGCCACATCCGCAACCTGCACAGCCGTACCAGATATATGCATGACGCCATCATGCTGTGCAAGGACTTGATAGACCTCACCCTGGCAACTTCCATGGTCAACAGCCGTTGTACCTTGCCTAGGATGGCCTTTATCCTCTCCTCTGACGGTGAAGCCAGCCGTGCCACTGTGTTGAGCCTGGCTCCTAGGAACAGGGCGTCCTGCGATGGCAAAGGCACCAAGCAGGACTTTGCATAGTTTATCGAGAACCCCAGTTCTGTGAGCAGGCGGACGGTCCTCGCTGTGTGGTCGACGGCAAGTTCCCTTGACTTCGCACGGGGGACGTAATCGTCCAGATAGGGGTAGACGTGGATCCCACTTGGTGAAGACCCTTGGCTCCAACTTCAAACCGAAGGGCAGTGTCTTGAACAGATTTTCTTTTTTTTGTAAATGTTTTTTATTGGCTTTTGTATGGTACACAAGTCAAACATTTATATGGCTTCCACATGTTAATATCGTTGCCAACTTTTCTGTTTACAGTTACAACAATTAAACAAGATTTAACATTAACTGTCTTCGGTGATGTAGTTCAGTTTTCAATTTGTGTCTTGGGTGTGAGGGTATAGGTCCAGGTCCGTCATTCACATCATAGGGATGGGACCCTGAGCAGTTCACTTTCTTGTGTATTCCTGCGTTATATTGAACATTGTGTGTGTTCCGCTTTCATTTTCAGGGAGGCATGTCATCAGATGGGAGAAACATGTCTCTTAGTGCTTTCCATGCTTCGTATGTGATGCTGTTCCCTCCCTCCTCCCCCGTGAGGCCTGCATCCCAGGCTTCTGTTTCCGCTGCAGCCCAGCGCTCCAATTCTTTGCTCCACCTGTCAAATTGCGGGCCGGCTTTCGATTTCCATGTGATTGTCCTTTTTGCCAGCATGCACACCATGTCCATCAGCTTCACTATGTATTTAAATTTACTTAGCCTGGGGTATGTACCCAGAATTCAATCCTTCGGAGACCAGTCGTACCTATTCATACCTGCTTTTTTGCATGCTTGTTCTATTTTGGCCCAAAAAAGCCTCTACTTTCCTACATCCCCAAAGCATATGCATCAGACCCGCCCCTTCTTGTCTACATCACGGGCATACCAACTTAGTCTACTTATTGAAGCCTGCCACTCGGAGTGGTATCATATGTTCTGTATAGTACGTTCATCTGCACCAGTCGAAACCTGACATTCCTGGAAATCTCTTTGGGATGCATCAGTGCTCTTGTTAGGGAGAATTCTCTTCCAAGGCTAATTTACCTTACCTATACAGTCCCCCAGTAGCTTTGCTGGATTTGAAGGGTTTATTGTTTTCTTCTGCTAAGAGTGAGACTCTTTTTCCCACTCGTAGACATATTGCTGATGTGTGTTTTAGGCTATTTTTGTGCTTAGGGTCTATGGGGTTTTTCTCACCCTCATAGGTATCATCTTTTTACATGCGTGTTACACAGCACCCTCAGTGGAGTAACACAGGGTGTCATAGTGACTCCCAAACATAGACTCCTTACCCTGGGACTGACTACTGTCTCCCAGGGCATGTAAAGTCCCCATTGACTTTAGTAGTCAATAACTATGAACAAAACCAGCACAACCCATCTTACTATGGAAGTACTGGAAAGGGTTAATAGTTTTTCCCTGGTGTTCATTTTCGAGAGGGTACCGTCGTGTCCCTCTCTCCAAAGTTTCTGGCTGGTGGCAGTGGTTACTACCGTAAATATTCGACCACGAATATTTCCCTATGGGATTTTCCCATTGTTCAAGGCTACCACTTTTACTGACGGCCTCTAAAATACCGCCGGTTTATTTTATTATTAACTTTACTACAGTAGGTTTTTATTGCCAGATCTTTGCTAATATTTCTTTCTCGTGCCTTTGTCTGAAATCCTAACCCGGGTTGGGGATCCTTTGTTCGTCCTTTTGGAGGGCTTCTGCACAGAAGCCCTCCTCTCGGCGCCATTGAGTCTGGGGTAGACAGGATATGTGGGATGGGGAATAGGCACTCTGCCCTGATAGGCTGGGGTGTTATCCCGCCAGGATAGCCACCCCACTGTGTGAGTGACAGCTAGGCTGTATGAATGGGGGATTTTCTTCATAAAAGCAGGGCTCTGAGGACTGGAGGACAAGACGTCACCACTGGAACTAAGAAACCCAAAGAGGAGAGAAGTTGAAGACATCTGTAACGACAACCACCGGTGAAGCCCTGCTGCAGATCCTCACCACTTTTCTCCAACGACTCAAGAAGATCTTCACCTGCGAGAGTCTTCTTACCTTGAGCTGGTGGGGCCAACCAGTTTGCCAATCGTCTTCCAGGACCTGCCTTGGTCGAATCGCCAGTGCCCTGCACTAGGAGACCAGATAGCCAGGCACCCGTCCACCATAACCGCAATTTAAAGGAGTGTACCTTTTATTTTGTTTTGGCAGCACCGCGCCTTGCTTCATCCCTGGGCAGTGCAGTAACTCGAACCTTCCTCCGCGACGCGAGCCTCTCTTCCTCGGCTGGATCTCCCGAACTGCAGGAACTACCGCCACCGCAGGAGTCTCTTCCAATTTTAAGGTACATTGTTCCGCCAGGCCTCCCGTTTCGTTGGGTACTGCTAAAGGTGTTTTAAATCCTTTACTTAGCTCCTGGGTTGGCCGCCCCTATCATCTATTATCATCTTACCTTCTGCCACCGTCTTTTGAAATCGTTAAACAAAGACCTGACTGCAGCTAATAGAACCGTTTGATCCTGGGCACTTTGCCTTGTACCACCTTTTCCTTCCCCTTTTTAATATTGTGAAGTGCCATTTTGCTAGGTGGTTTTCACCTAAGTATTGCTTATGCTAAAGTACTGCCTTGCCTAACTTGTTCACAATCTAACTGGGAAGGGTTGCTGGTGTGTTGTAGAGTCAAAACCTGTATAACTTGTCCTTTTCCTCCCTTTTGAGAAATAGAGTGCCATTTCTGCTGGGTTTACACTGTGCCATTTTGCTCAGTTTTCACTCTTGCTCAAACTTGTCTACAATTTAAATAGGGATCTGTGTATACTTTTCTTGACTGTTTTAACTTGCTTTAAGGATAGTGATTTGTGTGTTGAACTTAAGAGTGTGTAAAATAAAAATATATATTCTTTTTGATACAAAGCTTTGGTTAGTGTTTCCTTGTTTCATAGTATTGTAGTCCTATTGTGTAAACCCTGAATACTGCTCATCTCCCTCTTGAGATAAGTCTGACTGCTCAGCCACAGCTACCAACTAAATCTGTGTGGTACAGACTGATACCAAAGGGGATTTATTGCATATACCTGTAGTCTTAAATCTTCTGTAGTGCTCCCTAAGGGAACTGCATAGGATTCTGCCCAACAGCTCTTTTCCATGCTCCTAGGTCTTCTTGCCATCTATCTTTAAGTGCTGTGCTAAGGGGGTTGTTCCTATTTGTGAGCTGGTGATAGAGCCTGGATACAGGCTTCCATCCGTTGCACAAGTTATACAACTCTGACAGTAAGGGGAGGGGGTCACCTCTGGTTCTGCTGGCCACTCGTCCCGTCCCATTTCTTTTTAGCCACTTGTTTTATTCTCTGATACCATAGAAATTGCCCTCTTGGTAACCCCTCTTTTTCATGCAACAATTCTAGGTCTCTAAAAATTCCCTCATCGTACATGTCTCCCCAGGTGTACAACTTTTCCCAGTATCTCGTGACAGAGAGGTCAACCTCTACTTTGCCCACGTCTGCCATAATCGGCACGTCAGGTGAGTAGGACCGTCTATGTCGTAGTACAGTTTTGGCTCTCTTCCACACCCGCTTCCCCAACTCTAGTAGCATAGGGGTTGTCTCCAAGTAGGTTGGCAGGATCCAGATAATTTCTTTCAGTTGTACGGGGTATATCAGGTGTTGCAGCAGCCGCCCTGTCTCCGCTGTGGCATCGTCTGACAGCCATCTAGCCACATGGCTGAGTTGAGCCGCTAAATAGTATTTTTCTAAGTCTGGGAGTTGTGTGCCTCCTTTGTAATGTAGTGTCAGTGTGGTTAGTGATAGTTTGTGGCGGGACGCCCCCCATAGAAACTCTGATCAACGCCTCAAGTGTACGGAAAAATGCTGCACCGATACAGTATCAGATGTTCTGAAAATAGTATAGAAACCTCGGCAGGATGATCATCTTAGTGATCGAGGCTCTGCCCAACATTGAGAGGGGTAGCTTGGACCAGAACTTCATTGAGTTACGCAGGCCCTTTATCACTGCCACCGTGTTGCATTTGTGTGTTTGTTCTGATGTGTGCATGATATTGATCCCTAGATACCGGAACGTTTCTAGTTGCCACTGTATTCCCACTACTGGCAGATCGCTGGTTTTCACATCTCTTAGCCCTGCTAACAGAAATATGCAAGACTTCTTTCTACTGAAGCCGTATCCCAGATAGCATGCATAGTTGTCTAGCACCTCCAGTACCACCGGGGCGTTATATTGAGGATCCCTCAGATAAAGCAGGACGTCGTCTGCTTTTAATGAAATTACGTGGTTCCTCCCTCCCAGCCGTATCCCTGCATCGAAAAATTGTTTCCTTATGTATATTGCAACTGGCTCTAGTCCCAGGATGTATAGCATGGGCGACAATGGGCAGCCTTGCCTGGTGCCTCTCCTTATATCCCAAGCCGCCGACACTGTTCCTCCCGTCTTTACCCTGGCTGTCGGATCCCTGTATAATATTGTAATCCATCTCACAAATCTTTCACCAAACCCAGTGTCTCAGTACTTCTATCAACCACTCCCAATTTATAGAGTCAAACTCTTTAATGGTGTCGAGTGACATCACAGCCAAGTGTTCTCTGTCCTGCCCCGTCTGTGCCATGATGTGTTGCAGCCAGCCTAAGTTGGTTGTCGTATTACGGCCAGGCACAAACCCATTCTGGTCTTCATGTATATGGCTCCCTATTACTCTTGCTAGTCTTTTGGCCAGTATGGCAATCAGAATCTTAATATCATAGTTGAGCATGGCCAGCGGGCGGTATGAGTCACAGACTTCCGCCGGTTTATTCGGTTTGAGGATTGGAACTATTAGGGTTTCCCTCATACTCTTTGGCAGGATCCCCTTCTCGTATGCTTCCATGTACACCTTGTGCAATAATGGGGTCAGGGTCGGCTCATACACCTTGTAGAATTCTGGGGGGGGGTCCATCGCTTCCCAGGGTTTTGCAGGTGGCTAGTGATCCAATAGCCTCTTCTAGTGCCTCTCGCTGTGTCTCGCCTAATTTTGGCAATTCTATTTCTTCTTATGTATCCCTTATGTCACCCAGCAGTACCTCAGTGTTGTGTGCGTGTAGCATAGTATAGAAAGCTGCAAAGGTGTCATTTATTGACAGTTGCATCCTGTGCAGTACCCCCTTCATCCCTGAGCCCTGTTAGGTGTCTCGGGTGTTATGAGAGAAGTCTACCAGATTTGTCTCCTTTGTGTGCCCTTGTTGTGCACGTTATGTAATCGAATTTGGAGAGCCGCCCCCACGCCTCTTGGCATTTGGTTCTGGCTTAGGCTAGTTTCAGCTCTTCCTCTCTAGTCCCCAGATTATTATTTTCTACCCATTTTATCTCCTCCTCCCGCTGTTATAATTCCCCTGTGAGCATTTTTCTAATGCCTCCCGCTCCTGCTATAATTTCGCCGGCCGCGCATTACCACCATCAGGGCTTCCCACATTGTGTTCCATTGGTCTACACTGCCTTGGTTGTTCTCTATGAACTCTACCAGCTTATCCCTCAATTCGTTCCTGAAGATTTGATCCATGAGCACCTCTATGGGCATGCGCCGCAGCGGTATTGGGGGTCTAGAACCTACCATTGCCTAGTGCATTAGTAGGGGTGAATGATCCGAGATCGATTTGCCCAGGTACTGTGGTGACTCTACTTGTGCCAAGGGTGCCCTGTCTACAAAGATGTAATCAATCCTTGTGTACAAGCCATGCGGGGAGGAGTAATACGAGTAGACTGTTGGTGGGGTGCCATTTCCTCCAAACGTCCACCAGATCTATTTGTGCGAGTGTTGTGTTCAGTGCTTGTGGGGCTGCCTTCACCTGCACTTCTGGCAGCACAGACCTGTCCAGGTCCAGATTCTTGATGCAGTTAAAATATTGCCACCCCATATAAAGAGGCCTTCCCTGCGTTGGGTTATCTTGGCTTGCAGCATATTTAAGTAGGCTGGTATACCGTAGTTGGGGAAGTAACAGTTCACCACACAGATCTCGGTCTGCTCAATGGCGCCCCAGAGTACCAGGTACCTTCCCTCTTTATCTGCTTACACCCCCAATAATCTAAAGGGAACCCTGGGATTAACCCATGTAAATACTCCCCTTGCGTACTTAAGAGTATGTTGCTCTGTGTCCGGTTCCCCCCCTGTGGTCCTTTAGTTAAGCCATGGCTTCTGCCGTAAGGTGTGTTTCTTGGAGTAAGGCTATGTCTACCTTTTTTCTGTGCATGTAGGATTTGACTCCGTTTCTACGTAGGTAGGTGCCTATCCCTCTCACATTGCAGGTCATTACTTTAAGTTGAGCTGCCATTTTTGTTGCGATCAGCTCTATAGTCGGCGTCCCAAACCAATTTTTGCGTATCGTTATGGCTGCCGTTTGTAGCCACTCCATCTATACCCTGAGTCGCCATTCCCCAGTTGTTAGTGTTGCTTATGGCCCCCACCCCCTTCCAATCCTTCTCATCTCGAAGACTTTAGAGCATTGAAAACAATAAGAACAATGGACACAAACTAAATAACTGCGCCCAGCGACTGCTTCCTATCTGCCGTGCTCAGGCGCCTCCGCACTGTCTTGTCCCTTCCGGGGCATCGAGCGCGAGTGCTGGGTTAGGTCCTGGCGTTCAGGCAGGGAGGTCGGGCATGTCCCTCAGCTGTTTCGCTTAGTATGATATTTCGACTTCCGTTGATCTTCCGTGTGCAGTTCGTTAATAGCTTTCCAGTGCAGCCGCTTCCCCAGTGGCCACATGGTAACTCGCATTCTAGGTCCACAAGTGACCGGGTCGTCCCCGTCTGCCAGATTGTTGTGCTCCAGCCACATCTGGGCTCCTGCTGGTGTTTCCAAAAAAATGGTTCGCCCTTTGTGAATTATCTTTAATCTGAACAGGTACAGTAGCATATATTTCAGATTTAGCTGCCTGAGTCGTGCTTTAATCGGGACAAAGAAGTTTCTTGCTCTCTGCAAAGCCGGTCTGTAGTCGGGGTAGATGGTTATCTTAGAATTGCCAAGCTTGATCACCCCACCCTCCCTGAAGTGTGAGTATAATCTCTCTGTCCTGGAAGTTGAGGATCTTTGCAATTATGGGGCGTGGATATGAGCCAGATGGTGGTCTTTTTTGGAGCGATCTGTGGGCTCGTTCAACCGCAAAACCTTGTGATAGCTTGCCCTCACCTATTTTTTGTTGTATCAGGGTTTCCACATATCTCGTTGGGTTGGGGCCCTCTGTGCCTTCCGGAATCCCCAGTTGTCGTATATTGCTGAGTCTAGCTCGTCCTTCAGCGTCCTCAGATCTTGCTTCCAGCGTCGAAAATTTTCTTTCCAGTTCCACTACTCTGGCTTTCAAGTCTACTGTGGTCTCCGTTGTGTCCTTGAGTCCAGTTTCAGTGACTGCTAAGTTTCTCGCGTCCTGTCTCATCAATTGCATATCTGATTTAACCTCATTTAACTTTGTATCTATGAATGTTCTCAGAGCTGCAATGGCCTCAAGTACTTGACCGTCACGGCTTTCGGCGTCTGATGTTTTGCGGGTCTCAGGTGCAGTTGCACCTTCTTGCTGTGCAGGCAGTGTTTTTGTCGCCGCAAAGGAGTTCATTAATGTGGTCTTTGTTTTGTCCTTGTAAGTCGGCATTGTTGTAGGCCTCCGGGCAGTTATCAGAGAAGCAAGACTGGTACTCGTACCCCACCTTTCATTTTGGGTAGTGTGTGTGACTGTTTGGCCTCACCTGTGACTGGCTCTTTGCTTGGGCAGTTGCTGCTCCTTTTTTTGTTAGTTTTGTGGTGCGGTTCTGTCCGTTGGCAGGGCTCTTCAAAGTTTGACTTATTGGTGTTTGTGCTACCCAGTGTTTGGAGGCTTGCCGTTTGTTTATCAGCACCTTGGTCTCATTGTTCTAGTGATGTTAGCTTCACAACCCTGCTTTTCTTCACTTTGTGGTCATGCGTCGCCTGCTTGCGTTACTGCGTAGCGCCTTTCTAGGTGTTGGGGCTTTGTTTGATGGCGTTTGCTCGTCAGTGTTCACCCAATGTTGGCGGCCGGATTACTTTGTTGTGCCAACCACCAGTCCGGTCTCAGCCTTCCTATGTCCTCAGCCCCTCATCTGGCTCTCGTCTGTGGAATGTGCAGCTTTGCCCTTGGGTCGCACGGTCTGCACTTGCAGGGTGTCTGGGTTTTGCCGATTTGTGGTGCGCATCCGTGGGGGTTTGTGCTTTCTTCCGTGGCTATGCACGTTGAGTAGACTACCAAGATATGTTAGGCAGCTCTGTGATGAAGAGCGGAGCTCATATCAGTGTCTTGGGCAGCTGCGTTAGTGCTACAGTGTGCCTTCGCTATGGTATGGTCTTGGTGGCTGGTCCGGCTACTTAGAGCATGTGCTGTGCAGTTCCTTCCAATCACACAACTGGGGTTTTGCTGCTGCGATCAGGCGTCCCCCCAGTGTCTCAATACGGCCCTCAGTAGTGCCCAGTTTAGCCAGTTACTGTGGGGAAGTGCAGTGCAGCGCCCCAGCCGCTAGTATGCTCCTCACTGGCATACATCTGTTTTCCAGGTCCCCCTGGGAGATATCATGCGCACTTGTCAAGGCCCGGGGCGCGTGTTGTCAGCGCTTCCATGTAGGGACTTTCAGTGAGGGGCCCACCTTGCACACTCGCGGACTCCGCCTAATGCCTGTGAGTGAAAAAAGGAGCGGTGCCGTCTTTTTGAATTATGTGTGGCTTCAATGGTTAATGGCTCCACATTGGTGTGTCTCTCACCTCACTCCTGTTGGGACTGGTCGCTGCTGCTTTTCGTTCCGCGCTGCAGTGTGTCTCCGTGTCACCCCCTCCACTTCTGCTACAGTCCGATCTCGCCGGGCTGCGAAGCTCCAGTTTCTGGCTTCCTTGGGGCAGCCGCTCCCGTTCGTCGTGCAGGCGTTTGTGAGGTCCGTTCCCCCACCTCTCGCACCTTGGCTCACCCCTTCGGGCTCATCAGTGTCCTGTCTGCACCTCGACGCTCTGGCTCTGCTTTCACTGCAGCGCTCGTCGTTCTCGACACCACTGCAACCGCCGTCTCTCTCCTACAACAGCGTAGGGCTATCCGGTTCCTACTGCGTTGTGGTTCTGTTTATGTTCAATATATTCTACCTAGCTGGTCGGGTACTGCGTTCTGCACTGGATCTTTGTCGTACGCTGGGTGGACTCGATTCAGGCTTTCCCGGGTAGCTGGTTGTTCAGCAGGCCGACGGGAGTTCTGCACCCATCCCCCCACTTCGGTGTGGGCTCCAGGCTCCGGGGGGATGGTGCGGGGGTAGCGGGGAATAAGAGTCCTTCCCAGAGGTCTATCTTATCTTTCCGATTTTCTTTGGGTTTGGCATGCACAAGCAGAGGATCGCCTTATCTGTCTCTGGGTGTCCTCCACTTCGCTGGAGGTGCTGACTGTCCGCTGTTAGAGGATCAAGTTTTAGGATCCCAGCTGGAGCTCAGTGCTTCAGCCTCCTCGCACCATGAGCACCAGGCCACACCCCCTCACCTAGAACTGATAGTGCCGCCCTTGGACCACGAAGCGCAGACATTTTCAATGTCCCTTGCATATGGGGGTGTGGAAGTATGCGTCCTCCCAGTCCAGTGATGACCGGAAGTCCCCTTCTTCCAGCTATCCCAGCACGTGCTGAAGGGTGACCATCTGGAATTTCTGGGATTTTATGCATTTGTTGAGGCGGCGGAGATCCAGGATGTGCCGCAAGCAGGCAGTCTTCTTTCAGACGAGGAAGTACAGCGAGTATACTCTGGTGCCCCGGAGCCTCTTCAGAACGAGCTCTATTGCGCCGTTTTCCAGCATCGCACGTACCTCCAGAAGTAGCTGTGGAATGTGGTTTTCTTTCCTGGCCACCGGTGGAAAGTGGGGACACTTTCTTTGGAACTCCAGAGTGTGTCCGTGGGTCAGGGCATCCAGCACCCAACGGTCGGTGGAGATGGATTTCCACACGCTGACAAGGTTCGGCAGCCAGCCTCCCACCGGGGTGCTCAGGTAGGGGTCCAATGTCATGCCTGGTTCAGTCCTGCTTCGCCAAGGCCTTGTCACGTTGGGCCCTCTGGCAACGACGTCCACCGGCCTTGCTGCGGCGCCAGTAGGCTTCCTGCAACGAAGAACGGGCCGCCTGATGGTACGACGAAGAGCTGCCGCCGAATCCTTTGGAGGCACCTTGAGACTTGCCTCCGGAGGTCCAAAAGGACGGCTGTCGCTGATGGAGTGTGCCCAAGGCACGGGCTGTCTCCATGTCTGCCTTGATGGCCTGCAGTAACTCGTCCACTGCCTTGCAGAACAGGTTGTTCCCGTCGAAGGGCATGTCCAGCACGCTGGTCTGTAGGTCCTGATGGAAATCGGTGGCCCTGAGCCAACCGCGCCGGCGAATGCAAACGCTGTTGCCCATATGGTGAAAACCAGTGTCGCAATGTCCGTTGCTGACATGGTCAGAGGCCACCTCACCCTCCTGCAGGATTTCGAGGGCTTCCGCTCTCTTGTCATCTGGAAGTTAATCCAGGAGGGGGGTAATTTTAAACCACAGCTCTCTATCGTAGCGGGCCACGATAGTGACAGTGTTAATGGTCGTCGCTGCCGACGAGATGACCCAACGTCCCATTGCGCCCAGCTTCTTCCCCTCGCCATCCAGCGGTGAAGTGGAAGTCTATGCCGTCGCCCCAGCTGATTTCTTCTTGACCGCCGTGGAGACTATTGAGTCCGGGGACGCTGGGCCCTGAGGTAGATAGGAGCGGAATCCTGGACCTGGTACTACTTCTCGTAGCGGTCTCTCTTCGCAGGGGCCGTGGACGGGTTCTTCAGAAGGGACCGTCCCTCGTCCCAGATGTTGTCCAACAGCGGAACTGAGAGTACGGTCTTCCTCTTGGCCTCTCGTCTTTGATAAAGGAATCCATCCTTCTGCTCTTCCGGGCATAGCTGGAAGAGCTCTGAGGCCCTGGTGATCATGGGGTGAAACGAGCCAATTTCGTCAGGAGGGGAAGCCCGGAGAGGGGGCAATGGGAGATCTATTCAGTCGTCACCGCCGTCATCGTCTGTCCCCCATAGGAAATATCTGAGTCCGGTAGGACTACAGCGTGCCCCCCCCATTTTCTCACCTTGGGGCTTCACAGGGGTCTTATCGATGGGCGTGAAAGACTAACTCCGGCTGGGTAGGGAAACTATAGGCTTGAGGGTCGTTTCCACTGGGGCCGCCTCCACGGTCTTCGCCAGGGACGCTACTACTCCCCTCAATCGAATCCTAAGCCTGGAGAATCTGGGCCTTCGCGACCTTAGGAGCGCCTGAGGCCTTCTCCGTAGGGGAGAGGACCACTGCCTCGCTCCCCCTTGGCTTTCTCCGTCTGAACCGACCGGGCCTTCTCCAGAAGCTTACCCAGGTTGTCCGATTTCCTTTTCATCGAGCAGGAGTGCTGGCTCGTGGTTGATAGCGTCGGTGATGTTACGCCCAGCCTGGCAGCCGAGGACCCTGTATCAACGGCGCTCCGTGGACTCGCGGTGCTTTGCCTTATGTTGGGCCCCTGTCGCCAGAGCGCCCTCAAAGGTTTTAGAAGACCGCTCGGATTTTCTCTTCGGAGAAGTACCTTGCCGGGGCTCACCTGCCGCTGGGCTCTTCGTCTCCAGCCAGTCAGTCAGCGAGTCGCTTGTGGCAGTCCTTCATAATACGGGAGGACATGTCCTTGTAGAACGCATAGCCCTCCTCGACGTGCAATTTATCTGCGTACAGGCAGTAGAGGCACCGTGAGTGTCCATCCTCTTTGAAGACGTTCTGTAGTCCACATCCTGGGCAGATGCTAAACAGAGGTGTCGAGTCTCCCGGGTCTTCGGCCATGACCACGCGGGGTAGACCTCCAAGATCTTCTGGAATCCTCCAAGAAGTGAAATTCGACAAAAATTCGCCCTTGAGGGTCAGAGAGATTTCCCAAATGGGTCCCAGTTGATCGAAAGATGAATCGGTGGAGCTTGAGGCTTGAATTGACCGAAAAAATAAAACTAAAAAAGAAATGCAATACGCAGCAAAGCTCGAGAGCTAAGCACAAGGACTCCCAACACTTGAACGTGCTGTAAAAATCTGAAGGTGGCTGCCAGAGGAGGGGCTTAGGTAGAGGGCAGTCATTGGCTGGGGGCAGTATGACCCAGAGACCAGTGATTGGTTATTAGGAAAAAGACAGTTCAGAAACGAAACTGAAACTGATTTTTTCTTTTACTGAGGATTCCTAGCCTGATGACGGGGAATATTCATGAGCATGTGAATCCATGCCAGACCTCATGCTGGAGAACTTATTTATACAGTTTTTTTTGTAAACCAATTTTTATTATTTTATAACACCACACCAAACATTACAATAATTAGGACTTCCGTGTTCAAGTATAACAATAGAACATTACAAATTACGTTCTTCAGTCCCACTCCCTTTACTTGAGCCACTATAACCGTAACATCAGCCTGTACTTCTTCAGTCGGGTCTATCGTAATCATGTTATCCGTATCCTCATCGATGCGATCGGGCTGGGGGGGTGGGGGGGGGACCACGATGGCAGCCACCAACTGCCTCCATTCGATTAGGGGTCCCACCTCCTCCTCCTCCTCCCCTCCCCTGCAGACCGCTTCAAACCAGGCAGCCGTTTCTGCCTCAGCCCATTTCATGAGGTCAGTCCACCACAACTCCATCCTCGGCCTATGGGCTGACTTCCAGCACATTGCGATCCTTCGTTTAGTCAGGATATATGCCAAGTCTTTCATTTTGCTAATGTGCCTCAGGTTACGTGGCCTAGGGAAACCCCCCAACATGCAAGCCCAGGCCGACTCCACCTCCAACGTGATGCTGTTTCCTGCTAAGCGTGTCTTCAGTTCTGCCCAAAATCTTCCCACCTCCAGATAGGCCCAAAACATATGCAACATCCCAGCATACTCCTCCCCTCACCTGCGGCACCTTTGAGTCGTCTGGCCACCAAACCTGGCGATCTTACTAGGGGGTCAAATATGCTCTATGTGTGACATATAATTGGATCTGCTGGAGTCTTGCGTTCCAGGACACTTTCTTATGATATCTCTGGGCTCTATCCCATAGCCCATCAGACATGGGCTCTCCCACCATGCCCTGTGCCACAACTCCCATCCAAGCATCCCATCCCATCCAAGCACCAACAGCCTCGCCATCTCCAGTACCTTTGGCCTGGACAACCACACCACTTCTCTGAGGAAGTAGGGAGCTGGTTCTATGCACAGCAGCCTGGTTTCAGCCGTTTCCTCTTCAGACAGCCATCTCGCCACATTTTGCAACTGTCCTGCCAAATAATATACCTAAAAATTCGGCAATTTTATTCCCCCCCTTTTCGTACGCGTTCTGAAGTTTTCAAAGAGCCACCCTGTTCCTGGAGCTGTGCCATATATAGCCCTTGCACAGACTGAAGACCAACGAAGAAGCGCCTAGGGATCACGTGCAGAATATTTACAAAGAAGTGTAACAGCCTGGGCAGGACCACCATCTTAAGTGGAGCAGCTCTCCCCATCATGGCCAGGGGTAGTCTGGACCAAAAACCCATACTATTTCTAATGCCTTCTACTGCCTTTTCTGTGTTGTATTTGTGTTCTTCTCCTGTCGTGTGATATATGTCAATTCCGAGATATCGGAACGACTTGGTTCGCCAGGGTATTGGCAATGTCGGCAAGCCCCTAGGTAGGTCAACTCTATATCTCCCCAGGGGGAACATGCTAGATTTCTTGGGGTTTACCGCTAGGCCAGAGAGAGCGGCATATTGTTCCATCACCTCCAGAATGTATTGTATGTTCTCTTCTGGGAAGCGCAGATACAAGAGTATATCGTCAGCATATAGTGAAATGAGATGCGGGCCACTTGCAGTGCGGATCCCCATTTCCCTGTATTGTTGCCTAGAACAGACGGCCAGTGGTTCCAACGCTAATATATATATAACATGGGCGACCAAGGGCAGCCCTGCCTAGTGCCCCTGCTAAATTGCCATTTGTCGGAGATAGTGGCACCCGTTTTAACCCTCGCAATTGGGGCACTGTATAACAATTTAACCCACCTGAGATACCCCGGCCCCATTACATAGCTTCCCAAAGTCGCTAACAGCCAGGGTCATCTCACTGAATCGAAAGACTTAACTGCGTCCAGCGAGACAATTGCCAGTTCACCTAGGTCCTCCTTCGTTTGATCAATAATGTGATGCAATCTTCTATGGTTATCAGTTATGTTCCTACCAGGGACGTAACCTGTTTGGTCAGGATGCATCAGTTTACCAATAACTCGCTTAAGCCTATTTGCCAACACAGCCGTAAGAATTTTGCTATCCTGGTTAAGCATCGATAGGGGTCTGTATGACCCGCAGTTCGTGCTAGGCTTACCCGGCTTCAAGAGCGGAACGATCACCGCCTCTCGTAGGGACTCTGGCAACCTGCCATGCTCATACGCCTCATTGAGCATATCCAACAACAGGGGAAGCAGCTCTTGTTTGTAGGTTTTGTAAAATTCACTCGGGAGCCCACCTGACCCCAGAGCCTTACAAGTGGCCAGGTGTTGAATCACTAGCTCAAGTTCTAAAGTAATTGGGGCATCGAGGTCTGCCCATTCTAAATCGTCTAGGGTGGGCAGGCCTATATCCTCCAGTGTTTCCTGGATTTCTTGGTGCCTCGATCCACCTGGGTCCTCATAGAGACGTTTATAGTATCCTAGGAACTCTCTGCTTACTCCCTCGTGGGTGTTCAGGGTCTGACCTCCCTCCCCTATGATTTCCCTGATCACCGGCTGTGGTGCCTCGTTCTTATATAGCCAGGCGATCAGCCTGCCCGGCTTGTCTCCTCCTGCATGCTGTCTTTCCACATATTTCTTATAGCTTATTTTGCATAACCTGTCCCAGTGTTCACTACTCGCCTGTTGTAGCTGTCTTATCCTGACCCCGTCTTCCCTAGAGGTGCCTCCCCTACGCATAATGTCCTCCAACTCTTCCTCCGTTCCCCCACAGCTCCCGCTCTATGCCCCCCTGGAGCCCTCTAGACTTCGATACAGCCACCCCCCCCCCCAGTACCACTTTAAATGCTTTTACAAAGGTAGCGTGCTTCCCACACCGTTCCCATAGATTGAACACTGCCAGTATTGATCTCGAAGTACTCTGTGATCGCCTCCCTCGAAGTCCTCCCGGAATCCCAAATCCTGCAGAGCCTCAGATCTGAGCTTCCACGTCGGAATCCGTGCTCTAGGGGGGTTGGTGTCGCCACTCGAAGACCAGGGGGGAATGGTCTGAGAGCACCCTGGCCTTATATTCCGCGCTTCTCATCTCATCGGCCAGCTCTGCAGCAGCGAACACGTAGTCCAGCCTTGCGTGCAGATCATGTGGTGCCGCATAGTGTGAATATTGCCTATCTGCTGGGTGCAACTGCCTCCAGACATCAATTAGGTTGAAATATCTCAGGAGGGCCAGTAAGACCTTTGCAGCCGGGCTGGGTTTGTCAAGCTTACAATCTGATCTGTCTACCTTAGGATTCAATACACAATTAAAGTCCCCGCCCCACAGGATCCCGCCACCTAATAGGGGGCTAATGAGTCGGAAAGTAGACCGCCGTATCTTGGTTGGGGGGAGTATAAGTTAACAATACTCTTCTCCCAGTTTTCCAGCATCCTCCTCATAACTATCAATCTGCCTTCTGGGTCTCCCGTAGCCTGAAGCAATTGAAATGGCACGTGCGGTGCTACCCAAGTGATGACACCTCTTGCATAGGCCGAATATGTGGCTCCCTCCATGCACCCCCTCCACTTGCTCTTGACCACTTCCAACTTCTCCGTGGTGAGGTGGGTCTCCTGCAATAATGCTATGTCAATCCTCCTTCTTTTCAGGTACATCATCACCTTGTTATGCTTCAAGTAACTGTTGAGGCCCATGACGTTCCAGGTAACCACTCTAAGGCATCCTGACGCCATAGATACCATAGCCTGCCCTCCCTCTCCGCCCTCCAACCCGCCTGATAAGATTCACATTTTGGCTCGAAACCCCCTCAGACCCAACAAACTCCCCCTCCTTCCTTTTCCCAACAACAAACCCCCACACCCTACCCCATCCCTCCCCCCCTCCCTACCCAGCCCCAACAAATGCCCAGCTCCATCCCTGGATCTCAGGCGATCCCGCGTTTGGCTCTGCCTCGGTATGCCGAGGACAGAGGCCCGGCAGGGTGTCACCCGACTACCGGTGACCTGACTAAGCTACTATAAATGGCGGTATGAGGACTAGCTCTGCGAGGCTCCCTTGCTATGTGAAAAGTCTCTGTGCTCACGGATCATCTCCAATAATAACCTTATCATGCCTGCCCATAAGCTACATCTATTACAATAATCAAGTCCCATTGTCTTAGGCTGCGACACCGATAGGTGCAGCATACTCAGATTACTTATCTCTTCCATCACCTTCTCCCGTCTGGATGCCCGATTCCTGGGGGAAGCTCTGCGTGTCGAGCCATCCCATAGCTTCCTCCGGGTATTCGAAAAACAAGGTTCTGTTTTTGTGGAACACCTTTAGCTTCGACGGGTAGAGCAACATATACTTGTGGCCTGCTTCACGCAATCTCTTCACCGTCCCAAAGTTCATGCGGCTACGTTGTACCAACGGGGTATAATCTGGGTATGCAGTTATATTTGCTGTTCCCCTTTATATTGTTCCACCCTTCCGGAAGTGTTCAAGGATTCTTTCCTGTTAGGGAGAATTCTCTGTTAAGGCTAATTTCCCAAACCTAGCGAGTCCCCCAGCAACTTGGCTGGATTTTTGGGGTTTATTTTTTTCTCCTGCTAAGAGTGAGACTCTTTCTCCCACTCCTAGACATGATTTGAGAATGTCCTTTGACTATGTAATGTGTTTTATGGGCTATGGGGTCTTTTACTCCATAGGGCTTCATGTGTTTTTGGTATGTGTGTTACACAGCACCCTCAGTGCAGTAACACAGGGGTGTCATAGTGACCCCCAAACAGACTCCATACCCTGGGACTGACTACTGTCTCCCAGGGCATGTAAAGTAACCATTGGCATTACTAGTCCAAAATTGTGAACAGAACCATCATATTGTGGAAGTACTGGTAGGGGTAATTCAATTGCCCCTGGGTCTATTTTCCAAGGGGGCACTGTCCAGTCCCCGTATTTTCGAGTTTATGGCTGGTGGCAGTGAATACCATGCAAAATATTCCACCGGAATATTTCCTATGGAATTTTCCCATTCATTTTTAACGCACCACTTTTTGGTGCAATGTTAAAGATACCGCCGGGTTATTTATTTAATATTTATTCCCCGGTTGGGCCTTTTTGCCAGGACTCGGTTTTAAAATGGCGTTTGTGTTCGCCTCTGAAACTCTAACCCAAGTCGAGCCCTTTGTTCCACTTTTTGGCGGGCTTCTCCACAGAAGCCCTCCAAATGGTGCCACTGTCTGGGGTCAACAGCATGTGTGGGAGGGGGATTAGGCACCCTGGACTGAGTTGCCTTGGCAACTCAAGTCGCACTCTTGTGTGATTGGCCCAGTGGTGAGCCGCCCGGCTCACCACTTAGCATGTTTGAGTGACAGCTAGGCTGATGAATGGGGGTTTTGCTGCATAAAAGCAGGGCTTTGGGGACTGGAACTTCAGAAGTCGCCACAGGACCTAAAGAATCCGAAGAGGGGAGAAGCTGAGCCATCTACATCTGCTGCACGAAACTCACCACTTTCTCGACGACAGAGGAGATCTTCTTCCCCTTGAGCTGGTGGGACCAACCAGTTTGCCTTTTTCGCCTTCCTGGATCGTCTTGTGGTCGAATCGCCCGTGCCAAGCACCCCGGCGACCGGATAGCCACACTTCACCACTACTGCGAATAAAAGGGTAGTACCTTTTAACCGGGAAACTCTGCGGCTGGATTCTTCCCTGGCAGTACAACGACCTCCAGCTTTCCTCCACGTCGAGATCCTCTCTTCCTCTGGATGAAGCCCCGACTTGCACTTGCTGCCAGGAACAACTGCCCCCGCTGGAGCTTTCTCACCATTTCAGATACTGTGTCCCGCCTGGTCTCCCTTGCAACAGACTGATCAAGGTGTCCCGTAAATCCTTGACTCTCTATCCTGGGGTGACCTCGGACCTGCTAACTTTACCTTTCTGAACTGATACAACCTCTTTTGACTTTTCTGCAAAGACTTTGAGTGCATTTCCACTGTGTGATCTTGGGCACATTCCGCCTTGCTCTCTCCAAGAGTGGGCCTGTCCTATGAACGTTTTGCTCTACAGTAGACCCTGCCTTTCTTGACTTGCTGTTGTTTCTTAAAAGTGTTGGTATTGTGTGTTTTTCCTATTCTGCCTTTTCTCTACCTTTTTTAACCAAATAATTGGAGTGCAATCTATGGTTAGCGCTCACCTCTGTTTTGCTAAATAAGTGATGTCTTAACCTAGACTTGTCGAATAATTAACTAGGGAGGTGTATATACTTATAGGGACTGTGTTTGAACTTGCTTGACATATTAGTGCCATTGTATTTTTACAAATGTGTTTTTAAATAAATAATTATATACTTTTATACCAAAGCTCTGGTCAGTGTTTGCTTGTGCTACTGTATTATTAGCCCTATTGTATATACTGCATAACTCTTCTTGAGAGAAGTCTGACTGCTCAGCCACAGTTACCAGGTAAATCTGGGTGGTACAGACTGCTACCAATTGGGTTTCTTGCTTACTCCTGTAGTCTTAGACATTTTGCAGTGGTCCCTAAGGGAACTGCACAGGTTTCTGCCTAACATTTCCCGATCTCGATAGTTCAGGATCTTGGCAATCACCGGCCTAGGGGGGGATCCTGGGGGCAGCTTCAGCGTCCGGGCCCTGCGCGCTCTTTCCACCGCAAACCCCTGGGACAACACTCCTCCAGTTATCTCCTGCACTAGCATAGATTCAATGAATTCTGTAGGGTTAGATCCCTCGGCCCCCTCCGGCAGACCAAAACTTTGCGGATATTGTTCCTTCGGGAGCGTCCCTCTGCCTCCTCCGCTCTGCATTCAAGGTTGCCCACACGTTGCACTAGGGCGTGAAGGTCTGTTTTATGTGATGCACAGTCCGCTGTGTTCGGTCCAACCGCTTTTTCCAAAGTCTCTGTGCATTCCGCCAGTGACCTAACATCTTGCCGGAGGAGGTTCACTTCCGCTTGCACTGCCCCAACTTTAAGCTCCAATGCAGCTTTCAATTCAGTCATAGCCAGTCCCAGTTTGGTCTCCCAGGCCACTTTCAGGTCCGCAATCGCTGCAAGGATCTCCTGGTTAGTGCCCATGGTGACTGCACTTCCAGCGGGGGTTTTGTCAGTACTTTTGGCTCCCCCTGGGCACGGCGATGTTCTGGCGTATTCTTCTAACGAGGGGTGCTTGCTTTTGGTTCTCAGAGGTTTGCTAGACATGGCGCCGTGCGACAGGCTTGTAGGCGAGCCTCGCCACCAGCCAGTGCCAGCGGAGCTAGACTGCTGTTAGCGTCTGGGCCCAGATAGGCCACACCAGGGGTGTCTTGGAACAACTCATAAGCCACAGGAGTGGGTTGTGTCTTCCCACGTAGAGCTGTAGGTCTGCACTCCGAGCAAGCACCCGCGGTTACTGTGGGCCACCTGAACCAGGTATCGTGCGCTCAGGCTGGCTGCGGGCCCAATTAGGTCCTCCAACTCTCTTTATGTGACCCACATGTGTCCCATTAATTCTATACGCACTCACTGCTTCATGCACGCAGGGCGGCAGCGGCTATTTGAGGTACTTATCTCAGAGTATCAGGCTGTGTCTATAAAACCCACAGCACACCGCATCATTCAGAGCCTGCCACCATTTTGTGCCCATCCGCTCGCCATGTTACGTACACCTCCATCGTGGGTGGGAGAGTGTCAGGGGCACTTTATTAGAGGTCCAGCAGACTATTTAAGGAGAGGGGAGCACCAGCAGGTTGTGATTTTATAAGCTCTCCTCCCCGATCTCCTGGAATCCTGCTGCTGTAGTTCGTCTGGCCACCCGCTTCATTACTCGTGTCACTATTTGTGCGGCAGGTTCGCTGTGCCTCTGTCTGGCACCCCTCAGCGGGCTACTGTCTCTGCAGCCCCGGGCACACAACCGACAATCCGGACGATCCGCCTGCCTAATCCCACTCTGAGGTGCCAACGACACTCCCGCGCGGGCCGAGGGATCCCGCCGTCTGTTCCTCACTCCTTGTGCGGGTTTAGCATCAGTAGGCAGGCCTTCCGTGTGCGGCACACCTGAGCGCTGTGCTGTGTGGCCGCCGGGCTCTTCGCTGCATGAACGCGTTCCCTGAGCAGTAATACTCGGTGGCGGGCACCTCGCGGCCCAGAGCCGCAGCCTCCGGTTCCTGGAGATCAGCTGTTGGGCCAGGGTCTCATGTCTTATATTGGCCCCCCCTCGACCCCAGGATATTCAGAGCACTGCCCCACACGAGCCTCAAGCCAGTCACTACCACCGCACCGCCGATGCAGTCCTAGCGCCGGCCGCCCCTCCTCACGCGGTCTCCAGCTTCATATATAGTCACAAGTGTTAGGCAGAATCCAGTGCAGTTCCTTTAGGGAGCACTAAACCAGATTAGGACTACAGGTGAGAGCAATAAATCCCCTTTGGTATCAGTCTGTACCACAAAGATTTAGTTGGTAGCTGTGGCTGAGCAGTCAGACTTATCTCAAAAGGGAGATGAGCAGTATTCAGGGTTTACACAATAGGTAGTACAGTACTATGGAGCAAGGAAACACTGACCAAAGCTTTGTACCAAAAAGGGAATATATATTTATTTTATACACTTCTAAGTCAACACATAATCACAATTGGTAAAGTAAGTAAAAATTCAGTCAAGGAAAAATAAATACAACTCCCTATTCAATTGTAGACACGTTTGTGGTAGAGTGAAAACTGAGCAAAATGGCACAGTGAAAACCAACTACAAATGGCACTCTAGCAATTCAACGAAAGGGAGGGAAAGCACAAGTTAAACCAAAATCTCTTCAGACACCCCCTAGCAACACTTCCCTGAAGGTTTGTGAACAAGTAATGCACAGTAACACTTTAGCCAAAAGATAAGTGAATGGAAACTGAGCAAAATGGCACTCCACAAGTTAAAACAGTAGGAAGGAAGAGGGGTTTAGAAGATTTAGGTGCACCAACACATTTCTCATTGAAAACCAATCTAGTGAGAGCAGATCTAACAAATCAGCCAGAGTCAATAGGCCTGAGCCAGAGTCAGCGGTACAGGACCAAGAGCTTAGGAGCAAAAATGTTCTTGTAGCTGCAGTCAAGTCTTTAGTATAAAAATATTGAAGAGGTAGATGGGAGGCAAAAGAATGTTAAGAGAGAGGGCGGCTGGCCCCACAAGTAGTTAAAGGATTTAAAACACCTTTAGGGCTACTACGGTGAAAGGGCAGCCTGGCGGAACAATGTATCTTAAATGTGGAGAAGTGGCTCCTGCGGTGGCGGTTGTTCCTGGCAGTTCCTGCAGGTTGAGGGGTCCAACAGAGGAAGAGAGGCTCTTGTCGTGGAGGAAGGTTCGAGTCGCTGCACTACCCAGGGATGAAACCAGACGCTGTGCTGCGCAACGAAGTTTAAAAGGTACGCTCCTTTTAATCACGGTCCGGGTCGATAGCTGCCTGGCTATCCGGTCTTCAAGTGCGGGGCACTGTCGAGTCGACCAAGGCAGGTCCGAGGATGCGATAGGTTAACTGGTTGACCCCACCAGCTCAAGGGAAGGAGGCTCCTCTGCTGAAGGGCTCCTCTTGTCGTGTGGAAGAAAAAGTGGTGAGACGATCCGCAGGGCTTCACCGGTGGTGTAGATGCTGAAGATGTCTCTGGCTTCTCTTCCCTTCGGTTGCGTAGTTCCAGTGGCGACGTCTTGCTCTTCCAGTCCTCAGGACCCTGCTTTTATGCAGAAAGAGACCCATTCATACAGTCACTCACACAGTGGAGTGGTCATCTTGGCGGGAGACCCTCCAGCCTATCAGGTTAGAGTGCGACCTGAGTTGCGGAGGCAACTCTGTCCAGGGGTTCTACTCCCCCTCCCAAACAACAGACCCACCCCAGACTCAGTGGCGCCGAAAGGAGGGCTTCTTGGCAGAAGCCCGCCAAAAGGACGAACAAAGGATCCCCAACCTGGGTTAGGAAAATGGAGTAAGACTCGAGAAAGAAGTTTTATCAAAGTTCTGGCAAATAAAACCTACCGTAGTAAAGTTAATAAAAAATGGACCAGCGGTATGTTAGAGGCTGTCAGTAAAAGTGGTAGCCTCGAACAATGGGAAAATCCCATAGAGAAATATTTGCGGTTGAATATAAAAAAGGTAGTAACCACTGCCACCAGCCAGAAACTTTGTAGAGGGGGACTTTAAGGTACCCTCTCGAAAATGAACATAGGGGAAACACTATTAACCCCTTCCAGTACTTCCATATTAAGATGGGGTGTGCTGGTTAAGTTCCTAAAAATTGACTAGTAAAGTCAATGGGGACTTTACATGCCAGTCCCAGGGTATGGAGTCTATGTTTGGGGGTCGCTACGACACCCCGGTGTCACTGCACGGAGGGTGCTGTCTGACACATGTGCATAAAGATGGTTCCTATGGGTGAGAGAAAAGATCCCATAGGCATTAAACACAAAAATAGCCTAGAACACACATAGCAAAGATGCCTAAGAGTGGGAAGAAGAGTCTCACTCTTAGCAGGTAAAAAGAAATAAACCCTTCAGATCCAGCAAAGCTGCTGGGAGACTCTATAGGTAAGGGAAATTAGCCATAAGTGAGAATTCTCCCCAACAACAAGTGAGGCCATCCAGAGCACACTATGCTTGTCCTTGTTGCGCCGAGGATGTATCTTCTTTTAACGCAGCTTGTGCAAGAACCGTGCACCCAACGCGCACCGCTTCTTCACTACATGCTATCCCTTTGTGCTGGAACGTCCGCCATTTTCTTTTTCTTTTCAGTCTCTGTCTCGGGAACTTTGCTTGCTCCGTACAGCTGTTTCATTAGTTGTGCGGGCTCCAGACTTTCCCCATATGTGCCCAGAGTATTCATAGGCTGATACCTTTATTTCCTTCTGCCAAGGGCAAGTGCATCTGCACATTTGTCCGGATTAATGCAGGATCGATGGGAGCTCCTCCAAGAGCACGTCTACTCACATGGCTCTCTGAGCCACGCCCACTCAACTTATTTATACAGTTTTGTATGGTTTACCAACTTTGTTATAAACATTTGTTCTCAAAGTACTGATTACTTACCTGTTTGTTTCTTTAGTCACTTGTTTTCCTACACTTACAGTCCTTGAAATACAGCTGTTTTTAAAAGTGAAGTGTTAGTGCTCTTAGCAGAGCACACCGAAGTGAATGTGTGTATATAACCATGAATGTTTCAGTGTGCTACTTAATTGTGTATTTTAATTGATAAGAGTGTTCGAAGGCCTTAATAAATAACTATTTTCGACTTTCTGCCGAACTTGCATTAGCACATGGAGATCAGTTTTTGACCTCTTCTCATGGAATTAGAATGTTTACTGGTCTGGTATTGACTGCGTGCTGAACATTTGGCTTCAAAAGCCGACAGGGGAAACAGTGCATTTCACAGGTAATGTTAGGAAGAATTCTCTTATAAGGCTAATTTCTCACCTAGCGAGTCCCCCAGCAGCGTTGCTGGATTTTTGGGGTTTTTGTTTCTCCTGCTAAGAGTGAGACTATTTTCCTCCCACTCTTAGGCATGATTTGAGGTATTTCTTTGACTTATTGTGTGCTTATGGGCTATGGGGTCTTTTTACTCCATAGGGTATCATCTGTGTCTGTGTGACACGGCACCCTAAGTGCAGTAACACAGGGGTGTCATAGTGACCCCCAAACAGACTCCATACCCTGGGACTGACTACTGTCTCCCAGGGCATGTAAAGTCACCATTGGCTTTAATAGTCCAAAATTGTGAACAGAACCAGTACAAACCATCATATTGTGGAAGTACTGGAAGGAGTTAATTCGATTGCCCCTGGGTCTGTTTCCAAGGGGGCACTGTCCAGTCCCCCCTTGTCGAGTTTCTGGCTGGTGGCAGTGGTTACCACGCGAAATATTCCACTGGAATATTTCCTATGGGATTTTCCCATTGATTTTAATCACACCACTTTTTGGTGCAATGTTAAAGATACCGCCAGTTTATTTATTTAATATAAAATAACTGATTGGGTCTTTTCGCCAGAACTCTTTTTTTTTTTTTTTTTTGTTTATTTGTTTTGGTAGCAAAAATAAATTTACACCTTTACAAATTATACATAACACATATAACACATATAAAATCTCATAATACAAATGTTAACACACAAATAATTATACAACCAAGCAATACTAAAATCAATATCTCATTAAAACATTACCTAATGCATCAACAAGAATCCTCAAAGTCGCCAACTCATAGAGGCACAAAGTCACATAACCATCGCTGCATCGCCGAGTCACCACCTCGCAGAGTCACGATGATACAGAATCACAGAGTCACAGAAAAGATCAGTGGGACTAAATAGCAAACCTAACCCGTCCTAACCTACCCAACATGGTGGTGGTACTAGGGCATCGCAAGCCTCCAGCAATATAGTGGCAAAAACCACTATTCATCGAGTATGCAAAATCTCACAGATATAAAAGTTTACCCACTCCAGAAGGTCCTATTGAGTGGCGTCAGATGTTCTTCGATTATTGCAACGAGTCTAACGGTTGCTAATATAATAGAGTTGGAATTTCCCTGCATACATCGCAGCCATACTAGATGACATTCAAACAGGGAAAACGAAGAAAGGTACTCAACCAAGCAGCGTTGTCTCTGCCTGGAAAAAAAGTTACAGTACATGAAAGGATGAGGCAGGGTTTCAGGCTCAGATGTAATTAGACAAAATCTGCAACCCTCCCATTTTGCCAGTGTCCTATAGCCATTCCAATTTCTGATGCGAGCACCCGTCTGGATAAGATCCATACGGAAACGCATATAATGCCTTCTTGCTCCTTTGTCTGGAAAAGCTAGAATGTAAGGCAGCCGAGGTGCGACTGCATGTCTAAAAGAGGCATATGTAGTGAAGGACGGGTAGCGTCCAATACGATCGCAATTTTGGGCCCAAGAATTTTTAAAAAAACGCCTTTTGACTTTGGCAGGGTTATTTACCAGGTCATTCTGCGTCATATTCAGAGAGATTAAAACCGCTTGTATCTTATCTTTCACGCTAGTGATCGAACTGGGACACTTTCCGGCTATCATTTCCTGGAAATCCTCAGAGTGAGTTAGGGGGAGGGGAAATCATTTTAGAGAAGGCAGATACCATCCGCCAAGTTAGTCTGTCTTCTAGTGGATATAGACCCAATTCATGAATGATTAAAGCATTCGGTAAGTAACCGGGCAACCCCAAGATGTTCTTCCAAAGTTTACCCTGTAAGATGTTTAAAAGGGGCCCCAAATTCAACAAGCAGGTGTCTAATGCATAGAGAAGGATGGGCTCTATCTTCATGGTGTAATATTGTATCAGAGGCAAAAGAGAGTAACGACAATATTTGGTGAAGATGATTCTCATTTGGGCCAAAAGGGGATTAAACTTTGCCATCAATACGGAACGCCACTTATTAACTGACATTCCATTCGATATATGGTAGCCCAAATACTTAATCTCATCTTTTCTCAAGATCACCTGAGCATTTATGGTAAAGTTGAATCTCGGAGGCTTTTTTTTGGCAGAGAAGACCAGTATATGCGATTTAATTGAATTAATAGTCATGTTGTTAAGCTTACAATAGTCTCCAAACAGATTTAATTTGTTTTGCAGTCCAAACGGCACTCTGTCAAATAATATGATGTCGTCGGCAAAAGCTAGCCAATGAAGCCGCATAGAACCCAGTGTAACCGGAAAAGAGTTGGAACCCTGCCAGATCTCCTCGACGTCGGCAAGGTAAAGATTAAACAGGACTGCTGCCAAGTTGCAGCCCTGCTTAACACCAATGAACGTCGGTATGTTGTCAGACAGGAGCCCTTCCGCATTGATGCGGACTCGGTAAGAAGTCCTCTGATGTAATGCCGCGATTAATGCAACAAGTGGAGAAGGAACGCCATAAGCCAACATCTTCTGCCAAAGCCGTGTACGTAGTACATTATCAAAAGCAGCCGAGAGATCCAAGGCAGCCATGTATATAGTTCCATTTGTTTCGATGTGAGCATTCCGAAGCAAATGGGCTAAGATCGTAGCATTTAATTGGGTGCCCATTGCTCTGCGGAAACCGACCTGTGATTTGGAAAGAATTTTTAGCTCATGTATGCAGCGTTCCAATTCCACTAAAAGCAAACGTGCAAACATTTTCGCGGCAGTATCTATAAGGGCAATAGGCCTGAAATTTGAGGGGTTGTTCAGCATACCCTTTTTGTGTATGGGAATAATTATGGTAGTCAACCATGATTCCGGGATCTTACCAGTTAAATAGATCGACTGGTAACATGGAAGAAGATATCTAGCCCAGAAATGGGGGTCGTCTTTTATGACGCAAGGCGGTAGCCCGTCGGGACCGGCTGCTTTGGAGAACTTCAATTGGGAAATTGCCCATATGATGTCTTTAGCGGCCCATGGACAGACTCGCGGTATAGGCAAACACATATCTGAGCTCTCAAGAGTGTCGTAGGTTACGGGGAGAGCATATTTTTGAGAGAAGTACTTCTCCCATTGTGAGCCCGAGATGATCGCCACAGAACGAGTCTCCACCTTACCATAGGGGTTTCTTAGTATTGCCCATATCTCTCGGGTTTTTTTTTTGCAGAGCAGGCTAATCATGTGTTGATTTGCGAGTGTAGAGGCAGCCTGAGAAAGAGACTTGATATGGTGCTTAAAGCACCCAATGATATGGTTTTTTTCACGATGGTAGGAAAGAGGGCAAAGGGCCTTTTTTCTTAAAGTCGCCAAGTCCCGATTTTTTTGCTTTCTCAGTGTTGCTATCTGATTCGGAAGTGTGTTGGTAGCGGATGGGCTACCTTTAGCCAAAGCGTCCTTCGCTAAAGAAAGTAAGTGAGACTGAATCATGTTGATGTTTCTATCGTTGATTTTTTTAAAGTGCCCCTGCGACATAAGGTTATCATGGTTAGGTATCAGATCTCTGTTCACCAGAAACACCAATTTCCTACACACGGCCGGACTCCAGTTGACAGAGATGGTATTTCGGTCAGGAACCACCAAAGAAGCCGAAAGTGAAGGACTGAAGACCTCGTGCCTCATATAAAGTGTAGAACACAACATGTGGTGGTCGCTCAGACCCAAGTCTGAAATTGAGACTGGTTCGAGCATTCCGGAGCACACTTTGGACGCAAGGATGTAGTCGATAAGGGATGAAAGGTTACCTCGTGACCATGAGATATGGGGGGAGTTAGGTGCAAATTGGATTGGGTAGATACCCCATTTTTCAAAGAATCCTAACAAGTGGGACCCTCTATAAACAGCATGTTGGGCATAGGCAGAGAGGGAGGCAAAGGAGCCTGATGACAGAGTACTGAAGGTATGAATTTAAGTCGCCTCCAATCACAATTTCATGGAAGGGACACGAGACTGAAGCATGCCCCAACATCCTTTCAAGATCATCCACGAGCAGGGAAAAAGAGACAGCCTTGGGATTCCAGTACAGCGAGATTAAGAGCAAAGGGACGGCCTCGGCAGATTCAAATGACAGCTCCACTAAAACACAAGATTTCGAAGAATCAAGAATAGAGGCCACTGCTTTTAGACCATTTTTGATAAGGATGGCAATACCGCCAGAAGGACGGCCTGTAGAAATACGACTGGCTGGAACCGCAAAAGTAGCGTACCCATCGAGAAAAAACTCGGATAGGCACATCGTTTCCTGCAAGAATAAGATATCAGGTTTCTGGGCAGAGGCAGCTCGCTTGTGCCATACGACCAAATTGGAGAGGCCACAACAATTCCAAGATGCAATAGTCAGGCTCGACTGTTATGAGCCTAGAGTGGGCCCTTTGGGGGCTGCAGCTGTTTTTATCAAAGGTTCCAACCACGCTAGCCCACTCAATGCTTGGGTTAGCGATGCTAGATGGAGGGCTAATTGCGTAACCTGAGAGTCAGCTGAATCCAAGGGCTGCCCGACTGGACATACTGGCAAGGGAGGAGCTACCCAGTCAAGATAAGCCCATGCACTATCCATGTCCGAAAATAGGCATGGAGTCAGACCAATTGAATGGAAGTCCTCAGCAAAGTCCAACAGCATTTTAGTAATAATCTGCGATTGGACTCTGCACAGGGCTCTATGATTGTTGTGGGTTGCCAACTTGACCCAATCTAGGTCTTTAGATGAAAGGTTCCTAAGGGCTGGAATTTGGAAGAATGAGTTCATCAAAAAGGACCTATTTATGCGAGCAGGGCCGTTTATGTCTGGGTTGCTCATCCAGCCAAGAATTAATTTCATATCCTTTGGAGTATTCAAAAAGGATAAGACGGCTGGTAGAGAGGATCCGGCCACTAGGGGCGGGAAAAGCTTATCCTCCACGTGAGGAGACACTGATACCCCAGGTACTTCCAAAGGAGACGGAGAACACCCAAGATCTGCTCTTACCGCACTTTGGGGAGGTGGGGGCATGATGACAACATCCGTCCCTACCGAAACGAGATTCAACTGGGGGGGCGCATTATTTGGATTCAGGACAAGTGTAGTAGCAGCCTCGGCTGGCGTTGACGTGCTCACCTTTCTGGGTTGAATGGAGGGAAAAAAGGAAGGTAACTGTGATTGGAACTTGGCCGTAGGAGGGCCTTGGGGGCCACAAGCGGCGATTTGTGTGTTCCCAGGTTTCGTAGCTGCAACCTGAAGATGTTTTCTACTTTCTTCATCAAGGTCGCAGAAGGTTGAGCCAATGTCATCGTGACTGACCCCCATGCCCAAGGATACTGTGGGTTCGGGGATCGTCGTGGCACAAGTCGAAGGTTGTATGTGAATGTTAGCTTTCTTTAGACCAGCCTTGGTTTGATTTAAGCGTTTTTGAGCTCTTAGGAAGGACTTTCTCGCTTTGCGCGAGACGAAGTGTCTTCCTTCATGCACCACCGGTCCTTCCTCCAAGTCCGAGCCCAAGTCTACTGCCAACGATGCGGGACTGGGCTGAGCCTCAATGATGTCTGTCAGGGCGGAGGGACTATCCAAGGCAGTAGCAGGACCTTGAGTGGCGTTGGAACCCTCTCTTGAGGGGACCGCTGGGTCAAGAGGCTGTTTGGTGTCAGCTAACTTATGAAGGAGCTGTTCCACCTGTAGTAGACGTTCGTGCTGAAGTTTTAAAACCTCCACCCAGTCAGTGGCCTCCGAGGTGGCATGAGTCGTCGACAGGGGATTAACCCCAGACACTGCCTGAGAGTAAGACATCTGTGGGACAACTAAGGAGCCCATTGCCGGCTCAGTCTGGGAGCCCTGAGTGTGAGTCATAGTGGGGGTGTAGAGCTGGGGGGCTCTATGTGGAACATTCTCCATAAGTTTTTCAAAGTGGGCCAGGTAGAAGGATCTAGAGTGCTCCTCAGCCAAAATAAAACCTTCAAGTCTGGCCATCTTGTCTTTCATAAGGGAAAATGAGGCTTGCATCTCCCTTAGGGTGCAATGGGTCAACTCATGGCCCTTATCCAATAAGTTGAGAATGCGTGAGATAACTGGAAAATTAAAGGGTTCACTTAGCTGCGAGTGTGCGCTATAGTCCTCTGGGGTGGAGGCCGATCTAACCTCGCTCTTTGGAGCAGTGGCGTCAGCCTCCTCAGTCGCCAGGGCGGGAGGGACCGCACCTCCTACGAACGAAGACTCTACTGCCGTCATTGCGCCAAAAGATGTGTTATCGTATAGGGTAGCAACACCCCCTTCCAAGCCCCTATGTTGAGAAGTCAATGGAGCCATCCCATGGTCATCATTTGTTTCGCTGTTAAATACTGGGGGGATGTAAAAGTGTACTTGTTCACGAAGGGGAAAAGCGGATGACGCAGGGGACGAGGGGCCCAAGGAGAGCCGCACTCTTTTGCTTAGTTCGCTAACAATCGTGGGTGCCAAAATAGACGTGTCTGTAAGACAGGGAAGGCCTCTAGGGCCTTGTGGAGAGGGGCAATCAACATCAAGCACATGATTGAACACCTCGCCCTCGTCGCCAACATAGTCATTGGCGTCTTGGACGGAAAAAGTTGCCATGGCTGATGCTAAAGATGGACCATGCAGAGAAGGGGAGTTGGCAAAAGATGGTGTGGCTGGATTGGCAGGTTCCATGTATCCCGCCTGGACCCGTCCCACCCCACTCTCGATGAAGAGGCTAGACATAGGTGGAACAGGGACAGTAGCTACCGAATGCTGAAGAAGGGCAGAGGATGGGATGTTGGCGGAGGCCTCTGGGGCGAGGTCCTGTAAGGGGGAGCCGATTTTACAACCACTTCTTAAAGTCGGACTCATGGTCAGGATCGATCTATACCCCAAAACCAAAGCGTCCGGGACACCCCTTGTTAGCCAAGTCGAGGGATGCAGCCAGCTAACAGTAAGCCAAGTAGTATAGGGGCCCAAAAAACCACAGTTCAGGGCGAGTCCTCTATAGGTTTACAAGGCAAATTACATATGAGTAAACCAGGCCTCTAAACACATGAGTTATAACAACTTAGGAAGTTGACAATAGTGTGGCACCTTTGTGTGAAATGGAAACACAATGTTGAGGGCACCCCCCACGGAGCACCACACAGGGAACCCCACCCAGGCAGGGACTCCCTGACTCCCGAAGGAATAGGCGACAGTATCCAAAAGTATAACAAAAATTTCAAAATAAATTAGAATAGGCTAAGAACAATAAATCACAAACCGCGAGTGGTTCTAGCTCGAAACTTGACGCTACCAGGGGCCTGCAGACCTCGTCCGCGCTCCCGCAAACCGCGAACAGCCAACAGTACTTAGAATGAACTGGAATAGAACAGAACTCTTTTCCAAAATGGCGTTTGTGTCCGTCTCTGTAACTCCAACCAAGGTCGGGCCCTTTGTTCCACTTTTTGGCGGCCTTCTCCACAGAAGCCCTCCAACTGGTGCCACTCTGTCTGGGTTCCACAGGATGTGAGGGTGGGGGAATTGGCACCCTGCACTGCGTTGCCTTAGCAACCCAAGTCGCAATCTCTGTTCTGATTGGCTCAGTGGTGAGCTGCCCGGCTCACCACTTAGCATGTATGAGTGACAGCTAGGCTGTTGAATGGGGGTTTTTCTGCATAAAAGCAGGGCTTTGGGAACTGGAACTTCAGAAGTCGCCACAGGACCTAAGAAATCCGAAGATGGGAGAAGCTGAGCCATCTGCAACGACGACACCACCGGTGGAGCCCTGCTGCAACGACCTCACCACTTTCCCGATGACAAGAGAAGATTTTCTGCTTTAAGTCTTCTCCCTTTGAGCTGGTGGGGACAACCAGTTCGCCATTCGCCTTCCAGGACGTCCCTTGGTCGAATCGCCAGTGCCAAGCACCCCGGCGGCCGGATAGCCAAGCTTCACCACTGTGACCACAAATAAAAGGAACGCACCTTTCGAAGGAACGCACAGTTTCCTCCTCAACGAGATCTTCTCTTCCCCTGGTCGAAACCACGAACTGTACCCGCTGCCAGGAACAACTGCCACCGCTGGAGCTTCCTCACTCTTTAAGGTACTGTGTTCCGCCTGGCCTCCCTTTCTGTGGATTGCTAAATGTGACCCTTAAATCCTTGGCTTTCCAACTGGGTTGGCCCCAGACCTTCTAACTTTACCTTTCGCATCAAACCAACCTCCTTTGAACATTTCTGCAAAGACTTGAGTGCTTTTTAAACTGTGTGATCTTGGGCACATTTCGCCTTGCTCTATTTAAAGTGGGCCTGGCCTATGAACTTTGTCTCTACAGTAGACTCTGCCTTCACTAACTTGCTGTGGTCTTAGAAAAGTGTTGGGAACTGTTTTATTTTCATGACCTGCCTTTTTCTCTCCCTTTAACTTAATTATTGGAGTGCCATCTAAGTTACGCGCTCACATCTGTTTTTACAAATAGTGGTGTTTTGATCTAGACTTGTCTAATAATTAAGGGAAGTGTGTATACTTTATCTGACTGTGTTTGAACTTGCTTTGATTTAGAGTGCTTAGTTTATTTCCTAAAGTGTGCTTTAAATAAATAATTATATACTTTTGATACCACGCTCTGGTCAGTGTTTGCTTGCTCTACTGTGTTTTAGCTCTATTGTGTATCCTCTGTATACTGCCCTACTCATCTTGAAAGAAGTCTGACTGCTCAGCCACAGCTACCAGGTAAATTTGGGTGGTGCAGACTGCTGCCAATTGGGTTTACTGCTTACTCATGTAGTCTTAATCTTCTTGCAGTGTTCCCCAAGGGAACTGCACAGGATTCTGCCTAACAGGCAAGATTTATTTCAACTAGATATTTCGTATCTGGGAGGACCCTTTTTTGCTGCAACATGCTATTTAGCATTCGATAGAGAAAGCAAAAGCGTGTGAAAATGTGTCTTATTAGCACGCCTCTATTTGTGCTCAACTGAACCCTTTACCATTATCACACTCTCCTAAGTCTAAGCCTTGCTGCTCATCCGCACCAACCAGATAGGGTTTGGCTAGACATTAGTGTCTGTCCCTGTACATCAGAACATCAGAGTAAAGTAGCCTCTCAGAATCCATCCACAGGGCTGATTCTGAAAATCCACCGTAACAAGCCTCAAATATGAAACACTTCTGTGAAGTCTTTTTTCACATTGTTGGTTTTGAACAATTGGAATGTACTTCAAAAAAAAGGAAAAAGTGCCTGAAGACACCACATATCTTGGCCTCTGGGAGAGGAGCTTAGGCCTAGATTATTGGCTATAGGACAAAAGGCCCATCATAAGGGTTAAGACTAAAGTGAGTTTTTCCCTTTTGCTTCAACAAAATTGTTCAGAGGAACACCATCTCGCCCTCTTTTGCAAAGCATGTTATCTATGCAATAACCAGGGCTAAAGAACTATGCTTTTTTTAAATGTTGGAGTAGTTCCTTCTAATGCCATTTGGTAAACTACTTTTCCTTTTTTCAGGGTCCGTCAGAACTGTTGAAGAGAGTCTGGTACACTTCAAAGAGGCTGTTGCAGCGTCAGGCCTAAATGGTTTAAAATAAAAATCTCATTTTGCATGGGTAGAGGGTAGCAGTGTATCAGGTATTACAATATCAAACCTTTTCACAATGGCTAACTTTGCTTGTGAGCACAGCTACTTGCAGAGTAAATTCAGGCAGGCTGTAGTCCTACTTGTAAAGGTTGGCAAGCTGCAGCTCATTACAGTGAAACATATGGAACTAGTCACTTACCTGCAACTCCTGTTCTCCAGCATTGCATCTTCCATAGATTCACATGCTGTGTGACTGTGTGAAGTTTGCCTAAAGGGTATGGTGCGAGAGATGTTAAAGCTTGGACAACGACCAGGGTGTGCAAAGAGCGCTCTGCCGGGGTAATCAGCGATCCAAACAACACTGGCAATACAACGGGTTCATTGAGATGAAACGCGGATGCCACCCTGGGCACAAACGAAGGGTTGGTGCATTGGACCACTTTAGATTTGTTGAACGTCAGGTAGGGGCCCTTGCAGGAAAATGCTTGCATTTTATCCACCCAACAAGGACCAGGAAAGCAGTCTTCCAGGATACTAATGTGATCAGGGCTTTGTTCATTGGCTCAAACAACGGCTTCATTAGAGTGGAATTGAGCTCTGCCGGTCGTTTGATTGGTGGAAAAGAACAGAAGAGACCTTTGAGGAACTCTTTGACGAATCTTTAGGAACACAGAAGGTGTATACCTTGAGGTAGCTGCTAAATGCACCTTAATGTACGTCAAGACGGTGGCTGGTTGAATGGTGCAAGGATCTAGCTTTTTGGATCTGCACCATATCAAACCTTTTCCATTTGCTGTTGTAACAAGCAGGTGCAGAGGGAGCGCAAGCCTGCGCCAGAATATCCCTGCAGTCTTGAGGTAGTGCGAGAGAGCCAAATTCTAGGAAGACAGGAGCCAGGCCGTCAGGTTGAGGGAGGCTGTGTCGTAGTGTAGGACGTCCCCTCTGTTCCTGGACAGCAGATCGTGATGAGGGTAGAGTCTCACTGGGGGAGCCGAGGAGCGCTCTAGGAGGTTGGAGTACCAGAACTGTCTCGGCCCTGCAGAGGCCATTAAGATCAGTCTGCACCAATATTGTCTGAAGACACTTAGGACTTGCGGAATCGGAGGAAATGCGTAAAGGAATTTCCCTTTTCACAGGAACGAGAAGGCATCCCCTAAGCTTTCCCGGCGGATAAACCTGCTGGTGAACACTGTGCACAGTTTGTTGTGCTATGTGACGAAACGGTTTATATCCGGGGTACCCCAAAAGAATAAAACCTCTTGGAGCTGACCCCCCGTAACTCCCACTTGTGATAGGCGCAAAGTTCTCTGCTAAGGAAATCCACAATGGTATTCTGAAGTTCTGGAAGAGGAATGAGGAACATATGATGTTTTAACATCTAGTACCACAGGGACTGTGCATCCAACAACAGGGATGGATATCTTGTTCCTCCCTGCTTGCATATGTAGAACATTGTGGTGGTGTTGTCTGTCAAGATTAGCACCACCTTTCCGATGACTCTTGGAAGGAATGACTTGAGCACCAAAAAGACTGCGTGTAGCTCTAGCAGATTGATATGGAGAGTTTTCTCCTCTTCCACCCAAAGGCGTCGGACATGCAGGTTGTCTGAATGCGTGCCCCAGCCTTAGTGGGAAGCATCCGTTGGGACCGACCTGGGAAAGGGGAAGCTAAAAGGGGGCGGCCTGGATTACATGAACCTTGATGGACCACCAGTGCAGCTCTTTCCGGAAACGTTGGGTCAGATTGATCCGATCCAGCCAAGACCCCAAGACGTGTTGCCAATGAGCATCGAGGAGCTCTTGCAGGGGCCGCATGCAGAGCCTGAAGTTGGTTAATTTTCATAGGGATGCAGGAGGGCATCATGCCTAACAAAGACTTGTAGCGGAGGGCAGATGCTGCCGGAGACACCGAAAGGTGCTTCACTTTGGCAAGAAGGGTGAGCACCCTTTCCTTTGACCGGGATGCCCTGCAACATAGTGTGTTGAGATGTGCACTCAGGTACAGCACCTGCTGAGGGGAAACGATACATGATTTTGGGTAGTTGATGGAGAAACCCAGGGATTGCAGGCAGTGAATAGAGAAGTGCTGAGCTTCGCCTTGGTGTATGACAGTGCCCTCACCAACCAATCATCAAGATATGGTAGATGCGAGTGCCTGTCCAACAGGGATGCACTACCACTGGGGAGAGGCATTTGGCAAATACCTGATGTGCGGACCGGAGGTCCAAGGGTAGACCCTTGCACTGGTTGCCGACTACTTCGAAATGCAGGTAGCGCCAGTGTTTCCAGTGAATAGGGATGTGAAAACAGGCATCCGAGATCTGGAGGTGCCAGAAAAGTGCTGTGTTGCAGTTGTGACTATACCTGCTTTAGTGCGGCCATACAGAAGGTTTGGGCCTTTAGATATTTGTTTAAAACTCTGAGATCTAAAATAGGTCTCCAACCCCCAGTCTTTTTTCTTACCAGGAAGTACATGGAGTAGACTGCTTGACCTCGCTGTGTGGGCAGAACCTTTTTTATGGCCCCCTTGCACAGCAACGACCAAACCTCCTACTGCAGCAGATGATGGAACTTATCTGTTTTTCTGACCAGAAGGATGGTAGGTGGCCCCTTGACCTACTCCAGTGTATGGACCTGCTGGATGAGCACCCATTTGTTGGTGGTGGTGTTTCTCCACTCCTGCACGAATTGTCACAGTCTTCCTCCCACTGGGGTGCTAAAGTGTGAAGGGCACAACCCTGGCCAGGTCAGGGCTGTTAAGATGGCTGGCCCCTGGAATGAGAGGAGCCCTGCCAGCGCTGGTTTCCTCTGTAGGACTGGGACTTATTTTTGAAAGGATCCACAGTGTATAATGGCTTTCAGAATTCCACCCAGGATGCAGCCAGGGCCTACGGTGTTGTAGACACCGGGAGCTTGGTTTTGCAGGCAGGACCCTTAGATGGTGCACAGGATCCTCTAGGTCGTCTGGATTTTGGCTCTCAATCCAGCTGGGAGTTTGGTCATAATGCGCGGATACCCCAAACACCACATAACTGGACCTAATTTTGGTTGACTGGACACTTTATTTGGCTCCAGAGAACCTGGTGGAAGAGAGAGCTTCAGAAGGAAATCATACCTCAGTAAACATGTGTATACCCTCTGAAAACCAAGTTCCATAGTATCATTATTTGGGGCGACTGTCCCCAGGTGTTCTGATTCCGATTTGTCCAGTTTCATGGATCCCTGAGCTTTGAGTGTAGAGTGTCATAACTATTCACCTTCTGTGGGCGTGATTCCAATTCTCGAGTGACCCTTCTCGTGGCCTCTGGTACTATGACCTCGCACCTGAGCTCCTCTGGAGGAGTCCCCGAAACACCCCAGCCGGTTCGCTTTTCACCATAATGTAAGAAGCAATTCTCTCATTAAACCCTGCAAACACTGCAAACTCTTTAAGAGTAACAATCACCTTTACTTGTAAACAGCCATTGTGGAATTTTTAGAGCAAGCCTTTTCCTTGTATTTTTAAATATTCCTGTGATTTCCTATGTGTGTTAGAGTGATGAATCTAAACAAAAGAGGCAAGGGTGTTGGGGCTAGCTAGCCTTTTTGGTTGTAACCCCCGAGCTTCTATCTGGGGCTACAACCAAAAGACCCGGGGCAATAGCCCCCTCAGCCCCCCCAGCAACGCCTCTGAAAAGAGGCGATAGCTGGACGGTCACTTCTGGCATCACTCTGGGAATCCTCCAGACGATAGTTCTTTGCCTGCCAAGCCATTACAAAAGGGGAAAGGGGAAAGACCATATGTAAACCAGGCCAGGTCCCACACCAAAAGGGGCAGTCCAGCCCAAACTGCTAGGTCACATCCCTTCTGCATGGGACCACAACCATCTCCAGACATGTTTTGGTTCATTAGGCGTCAGTGAGGAGTAGCTTGGGTCTCTAGGCCCAGCAGGCACGGGACCCACGTCTGGGCATAGCCGTCCCACTCGGGGTGACTAAAGCAAAACAAAAGAGGTGATGTGTGGAAGGTTTAGAATTCATATTAACCTCTGGCATCGCTCTGGGCACCCCTCCAGACTTTTGTTCTAAACCTGCCAAGCCATTACAGAAAGGGGAAAAGACCATTTGAAAATCAGGCTTGATCCGACCGCAAAAGGGGCAGTCCAGCCCGAACTGCTAGGTCACATCCCTTCTGCAGAGGGTATGCCCAGATGTGGGCCCCTTGCTCGTTGTGCCATAGGGAACCAGGATGCATCTCACTGATGAGGACCAGCATAACTGAAACATGTCTGGGATTGCTTGTGTTCCCGTAAGGATGGGACGTAGCCTAGCAGTTCAGGATGGGCTGTTCCCATTGGTGGCAGTAACTGACTGATTTGCATATGGCTGGATCCCTTTTGCAGTGGCACAAATGGGCTAAAAAATGGTTGTGTGGAAGATTGGCCAGAGAAGTGCCAGTGGTTCAGATTTATTCAAAACCTTCCACCCATCAATTATTTGGTTATAGAGTGATACATCTGTTAGGAATATGGGGAGGGAATGGCAAAGTAAAAAACCTTGTGCCTTTGTTTCTCTTGATGTAAACAGTCCTTTATAAACCCTTTACTGTATTTTTCACACCTATCTGATTTCGGATGATCGACGGTGCCAAATGTTACTAAACCCTCCATGGGTCTTGTTATACTCTTTACTGTTATTTACTGCTTAAAAGAGACAATGTGCATTTTGAGGTTCTTATTTGAACTGTGGTTGCTTAATGCCATACTTGAACACCTCACCGCAGGTATTCAGAAAAACCTAACAATACCCCTCAATCCAATTCTAGTAAGATCTTTCCTCGCCAAAGTCCCACCCATTATTATTATTTCTTTCTTTAGAGGGGGCCTCTCGCCCCCGCCGTTCTCCTTCTCCAGTGTCTGCCTCCAACTCACTCTAAACTCCTCTTCCCCATTGATCAATCCATGTACCAACTCTTTCTTGCACTCCTCTCATCCTACTTCAACTCTAGCCTTTCCCCTTGCACTCTGCCCCCCATTCTTACTCTCGCTGTTCTGCAGTGTCAAACTCCTGCTCCATGCCCTCACTATTTCTATTTTCTATTATCATATTGTTTAAAGTGCCGACCTAGCTCAAGAACAGCTGACCACTGTACAGGGTGTGGGTAGTCAGCGTATAGGTTGTTATCTATACCGTGATAGAGTTCCAAAGGGTGGGTGTGTGTCTACTACTGCCACTTTCTATACCCAGTTTCGGGGAAAGAAACGCTAACCGTTTCAGCAAGAGCATGTGGATGGTTCACACCACTGCTTGCCCTTCTACTGCCCGAAGTGCATCAGGTATTGTAATGAGTGCTTGATGCTGCTTTGTGAGTCGTAGCAATAAACAGGGCCTACTATTTTGGAATTTGTTGGCCTGGTAAGTGTGTATAACAGACTACACCTTTGCTCCAGTGTGTTTGCATGTTGTGTCCCCGTTACATGCTGCTTCGTTTCAGCACCTCCTGACCACAGTAGTGCATATTTTAAAATGTAAGCCCAACATATATATTACATATCTAGCATTGTACAATTGTGTGTTGTATCAGGTTTAGATGTCTAGGTCTACTTGGGCATGAAAGGATTAGGTATACATATAGGAAATTATAGCAGGCCCAATAGTTGGATCACCAAATGGTCTTTGATGTGACTTCCAGTCTCTGGTATGCCTGAAGGAATTTGGTGCTGAGGATGACAGACTGATTTTTGCTATTACCACCCACTGGTGTAGGAGTTTCTTTAGCCTTTATGGAGTAATGTGATTGAGGTTTCACCTGGGTGACATTAACTACACATTTTTGTATGTACTGTGGAAAATATTTACTCAAAGGATTGCTGCAAGACTCGTCTTGCACACATGTGAAACCCTTGCCTTTCCTTATACACACTGAACATTTGCAAAGTTCATGAACTTTGCAGCGCACAGAACGAGGAAGCCATCAGAAGGATGCCAAGAGAAAAGGCTGCTGTTAAGCAGAATACTAAATGCAAGGACGTTTGGGATAGCATTGTCATATAAAGGAGGAACCTTTCTATAAGATAACAGCGTCATGCAAAAATCTCTTTACAGAGTGGATAGTCTATATTGCAGTGTTGCTAAAATGTACAGTTTGCAGTTTTACTACACAAAAAGCAGACACAGGGCATTAGTAAGCCAAAACAAAAGTAGCCTATAGCAAAATATCCGTGCAAGAAAATCATGATGAACCCAGAAAAAGTGTGAATATCTTAAATCTAATCCTTGCTGTATAGCTAACCAGTGTAAAGCTTTTGGCACCAGACTGATGCGCTTTTGCTGGGGGCTACAAATCAGCCGATCAAATTAAAATTTAGAGTCATGAAGAGATAATTGCAGAAATACCAGGATATAAACCCATTACAAGTGTTGCTATGGAGACACTCCTCCAATTACAGACAGGGATCTTTTTGTGACGGCAATACCTTATCTAGCCCACAACCAGAAACTCTTTATATTTGGGCTACAAATCCCTTCGAAGGAAGGTAACTTTATTTATGAAGCAGACATTGGTGTGATCTGGGCAGCAAACATTTTAGAAACAGGATATTTGAGAGCTGGCACACACCTGCATGTTGCCCCATGCTCCATCACCGTTGGTGTTCAAACATGTCTCAAGACGCAGTTGGGCACCCTGGCCAGCGAGTTTCGTGTCCACACACAGAGAGGTACCTACATTACGCATCTGCAAGTGTGAAGCATACCGAAACAATTTTCATTAGAATTTAGCATCTTTGATACTTGAAAGAGCATTTTATATCAACGATAAAGTAAAATGAAAATGACATTACTTGCCTTGGGTAGTAAAACTAAATTTCAGAACTCTGGTTCTTCCTTTTTGGTATCGCAATATGCACAGTTACAGCGTTGACAGCCTCTTTGCTCAGAGAAAGGAGACTACAGGTCACAAAAGCTAGTTATATTGAAAGGGCTTTAAATGTGGGACCAGTTTAACTTCAGGCCCTTCATAAAGGGTCTACACAAACCTTACTAAACAATACTGATAGAAAATGTATTAAATCGATTGAAGTACCACCCACCAAACACTTGGCAAAGGTTTGCTTTACCACGTTACAATGATCACCAACTAAAAATAAGGTGACATCAGTTTTTGGCACAGGGCTGTCAAGCCAAAGAAACTGATCTGTCTCACATAAACGTAACTTATTGACAGAGAAGTCTAAAGTTCAAGTATAACTAACCAACACATCGAAATACTTTTTTTTACAAAAGTGCACAAATGAAAAATATTTCAGGCAAGTGTTCTATTTTTAAATAGGATTCTAAGCACTGTGTTTTACACCACCAGTATCTGCATATCCCTGCATTAAAAACCTGTACTTTTTTTGTCAAAATCAAATCGATCTAATGGCTAAACACTGACCGCAAAGAAACCAGAAGCATTTGCAGGTCTGAAATGCATCTGTGAGGACCGGGGTGCCCGGCCAAACCCTATCGGAGAACAGAGCCTACCAAACCTTATAAGGGAGTGGAGAGGCGACACCTGCAGTGGTGCCCGTGATACACCTGACACAGAAAGCAGGGGGCTGGAATCCCTGGGCCTAGCCCACATGGGCACACCTCCCAGCTGCGCGAGAGGTCTGACGCCCAGGAGCCGAGACAGACTTTGGCTAAACCCCTCGGAAAGGCTTTGCATCGGCAGGATCACAGGGGGTAGCAGGCACTATGGAGGCCGGCAAAGGAGTGTGGCTCCGGGACGTCATGGCGGGACAGCTAGCTGCAGGAGCCTGCCGCTCCGGTCTCGCTAATGTTGGACAGTGGAGAGGAGACCCCCACACATGCAGGACCCGTGCCTGGGTAGTCAAAGACACACGCCGGGAGGACCGGGTAGGAAAGGAAAAAAAGAGACGAAACACGGCGGCCATAGGAGGGGAGGGGGGGGTCCCACAATCACCCAATAACAAAGGAGGAAAGGGTGGGAATCCTGAGAACCAATGAGGAAGGGGACAGGGGGTGGGGGTGAGTAGCATATATAAAGGAGGGACTCAAACATGGAGCTGAGTGTCATTCTGCTTCTTGCAGGAACAAGAGACTGAAGCAGAATACACCTCGGGCATATTGAAGGAGGAGCTGATCACAGTCATCCTGCAGGGCCTGAGGGAAAGACCTAATCAGAGACTAACTGCATCCGAAAAGAGGGACCAATTGAAGGGCAATGCTGTAATTGTCCCTTTCCTGAGCAAATAAAGGAAACTTCTTGAATACAACCTGGTGTGATGCGAGTATCCTTTGGTAGAACCTCTCACAGCATCCTTTGTAATAATATTGCTTTATTGTAATAATATTGCTAAAAAGCAACATATGAAGAGTGGAGAGAAAATAGGGTTATACTAACTCTGACAACTAGCATTGTACCCATCAGGTGACCATGTAGTATTTACTATGTGGATCTGTCTAAACGCAAAGCAAGAATTCAGTGGCACAAACACTGTTTAAATATTAGGACACAGAACTTAAAATCTACAAGATCTAAAGATTTTTAAGAAAAAGGATATCAGATTCATGAAGATTCCAGATATTAGTGACAATATAACCATCTTGAAGGGGACAATTTTATTCACATTTCTACAAGAAGCTTACTGAATAGAGTTCATTTGATTACTTCAGGAGACACAAATGAGAAACGTAACCCGCATTGCTTCAGGGATCTGCAACCTTTCCCTCACCAGTTGTTTTGGACTACAACTCCTATCAGCCCAGGGCAGCATAGTCAAAGGAAATGGATCATGGGAGTTGTGATCTAAAACATCAGGAAAGCCACAGTTTCCAAAGCAGAGCTTTCTGTAAATAGACTTCCTGTTTTTGCTATGGCCCGCTGAGACCACATGAAATCTTTTTAGTGCAACAAGCAGCAGTGTGTCACTGCCAGTTAGAGACTTCCTTTTACTTTTTGATATATGTTAGATAACTGTTTTGATGGTTGTATGTTTTTTATTCATAACTCCATGATTTACACACACAGGTAGCCACTGGCAGCATACTGAGCATAGACTGAGCATTATTTTCTAAATATTCTTAGTCTGAAAATATGTACATGGATGTCATTCTATGCATATATCCTCTGCGACAAGGATATGGGAGCAGTTTCTTACCTGTAACTCCATTTCTCCAGCGTTGGTATCTTTCATGGATTCACATGCTGTGAATATTTCCCGTCAGGCTGTGAAACCTCGGCAACTTTAACCTAGCCTTTTCCTATGGAAAACTTCAACACCTTGGTGTCCTATCGACGTCCTTTTTGGGTGATTTAGGCTACCAAATAGGATGTTCGGTATAAATAGTCCCGCCCCCACGGCTTCCCTTCAGATTTTAGCCTCCAAAGTAGAGGAAACCTGAATCCCGGTTTGCCTGCAGGGGGAGGCTGGCAGGCGCACATGAATCCATGAAAGATACCAACGCTGGAGAAATGGAGTTACAGGTAAGAAACTACTCCCTTCTCCAGAATTGGATCTTTCATGGATTCACATGTTGTGTAGATTATATAGCAGTACAAATAACCCTTGGAAGTGCATAACAGGCAAACCAACCCCATGCCATAACCACAAACATAACAAATAACACCAAACAACATGCATGATAACAGACCCAGCAAGTGATAGAGTAAAACACAAAACCCGGAAGCTGCGGAGCTTACCTTATTGAAACAGGCGTTGAAGAACCACCCGTCCTACCTGTACATCTTCCACATGCTGCTGACACAGACAATAGCGTCTGGTGAAGGTATGCAGCACCGCCCAAGAAGCTGCCTGGAAAAGGTCAATGAGCGGGATTCCAGCCCAGAGCGCCGACGACGACGCAGTGGACCTTGTAGAATGGGCCTTAGGATTGCCCTTGAAGGGCTTGTCAGCCTTTTCGTGACAAAAGTCAATTGTGGACAAGACCCAACTGGAAAGTCCTTGCTTGGAAATGGATCGTCCCTTGCTGGAGGGACCAAATACCACAAACAGCTGTTTCGACTGCCTGAAGTCCCGAGTATGGGCCAGATAAAACGTGAGCGCCCTCTTAACGTCCAGAGAATGTAGGGCTCTTTCCGCCGGCGTGATCGCCTTAGCGAAGAACGAGGGCAAGGCAATTGTAGCGGGTTTGTGAAACTCTGAAGGCACTTTTGGTATGTAGTGCGGATTAGTAGACAGGAAAACCTTGTCCCTCATGAATCGCAGGTACGGTGGGTCAATGACCAGCACCTGAAGCTCCAAAATCCTGGCAAATGTGATTGCCACTAGAAACGCAACTTTCCACAAGAGTGACTTCAAGGACGCACTCGACATGGCCTTAAACAGCAGTTTCCTGAGTGCAGCAAGAACCACATACCGGAGCAAACCTTTTCTCCGGGTGAAACGTCGGAAAAAGTCCTTTCAGAAAGTGCTTAACCAGTCTGTCACTGAATAGAGGAGTAGCATGACACCGTCTGGTGAATCTGGAAATGGCCGCTAAATGCACCCTGAAGACAACGCCAGGCTCCCCTGTACCAGATGCAGAAGGTATGGGAGAACCTGTGCCAGAGTAACCTCCAATGGCCCTACTCCCGGATGCTGTTCACACCAGGCACAGAATCTCGCCCATTTCTACTGTATGAGACATTATTGGAACGCCCCTTTGCCGCCTCCAGGATACAACGGCACTCCTGTGAAATAACTAAATGACCAAACTCGGAGTGTCAGGAGCCAGGCAGCCATGCTCAGAGATGCCGGATCGTGATGCCACACTCTCCCTTCGTCCTGTGATAGTAGATCCTCTTCCTCCCCCAGACGAAGCAGCTCTTCCACCGCTAGATGAAGGCGATCTGAGAAGCACGTCGTTCTGCGTCAGAATGGGGCGACTAAGATTATTCTGCATTGGTATCTGCGCACCCACTGTATCATCCACCGAAGCAGCGGAAACAGAGGGAACACATACCCGAAGAGGCCTATCCATGGGAACGAGAACGCGTCCTCTTTTGACCCTGCATGAGCCACCCTGCTGGCAAACAATGGGCACTGCTTGTTCTTTGGTGTGGCAAATAAATCGAGAGGGGGGAAACCCCCACTTCCTGAAGATCTTCGTCAGCTGCTTCTTCAGCATCCACTCATGCACTTGCCCCCTGTCCCTGCTGAGAGCGTCTGCCTGCACATTCTGGATCCGCGGCAGATGGTAAGCCGTAATGTTAATTCCCTGAGCAATGGCCCAATGCCACACCTCCTGAGACACTCTGGACAGGAGCCGAGAATGCGTGCCCCCCCGTTTCCTTAAATAGAACATTGTGGTGGTATTTGTCGGTCAACACTCGAACCACAGCGCCTCGGTTGCAAGGGAGAAAGGTCTTCAGGGCCCAGTGCACTGCTCGCAACTCCAGTAAGTTGATGTGCAATCCTGCCTCCTCCCGGGACCACAGGCTCTGGACCTGCGACGGGACGAGGTGCGCCCCCCAACCCATCTGGGAGGCGTCTGCCACTATCAGGAACTGAAAATCCAGCTCCAGCAGTCCCTTCGAGATGACCGCCTTGTCTGACCATAACCCTTGACTATGCAACCATCTGGCTGCAAGAAATTCTTGTACCGGTTGCATGAACAAGCGACAGTTCGGGATAAGCGGAATGCAGGACGCCATGGACCCCAGCAGTGACATGTAACTGCGGACCGGGACCACAGTTTCTCTGCCCCATTCGGCTGCTCTGGACTTAGGCTTTACCACTCTTTCCTCCGACGTCTTCACCAGATTGTCCTGTATGAGAAACTGGGCACTGAGAAAAACCAACTCCCTGGATGGCATCAGAAAGGATGTTGTGAAGTTTACTGCGAAGCCCAGTCATCGTAGCAGGCTCATGGACACCTGGAGAGACTCCCACACCCTTTCCGGTAACAGCACCCGTACCAACCAATCATCCAGATATGGGTACACATGATGCTGCTCCCTGCGGAGGAAGGCAGCCACTGGAGCCAGACACATCCTGCAGCATAAGCATCTTGAACTTCAGGCATTGCAGATTCTTGTTCAACGGCCGAAGATCTAGAATAGGCCTCCATTTTCCATTGGGCTTTTGGATGCACTGGTTTGATCGCCCCTTTCGTCAACATGAGTTCGACCTCCTGCTGCAAGACAGGCAGGTGCGGCTGCACCACATGCACAGGCGGAATTGGGAGTTGAGGGCACCGAAACCCCAACGAGTGGCGAAGACATACCATATGCAGTACCCAGCGGTCTGTAGTAAGATTCCACTCGTCGACTGCAACCTCAGTCGCGGGAGGAGGCAAATGTGGCATTACCAGAGGCCCCTCAAAACGCCCGTAAAGGAGCGAAAAAAGCGGCCCGTTTGCAGGGACTTCACCGTTTGTGTCTTCCTTCATGCCCTTGAGCGCCTCATCTATCTTCTTGCAAAAGAGCAGTTCCGCCTCACAGGGCATATCCACAACTTTATGCTGGACTTCTGGACGGAAGTCAGTGAAGCGCAACCACGCCTGCCTACGGAGAACACCACCATTATTAATTTGTTTAAAGCCAGACTCCGCCAAGTCCACTGCAATGTTGATACTGTGGTTGGAGGCCTCCTCCCCCTCTCGAACCAGCAGCATAGCTTCCTTGTGTTGTTCCAGGAGATGTTCCAAGAGCGGGGCCAACCAGTGCCACATCTCCCTGTCATACCTGGCCATAACGGCCAAGGAATTTGCCACCTTCACTGTCGTAGCGCCCACCGTGAGGACTTTCTTCCCGAAAGCATCTTGTTTTCTGGCCTCACTGTCCCGTGGCGTAACACACTTGTGGTGGCTCCTCGCCTTCCGGTTTGCCGCTGCTGAGACATGAGGCACTTGGGGTTGAATCAGGTGCCTTAAATTTCTTCCACAGACGTCCCTTCATGGCTGGTTCTGAAAAAGGATGGTGAATCGTGAGCAGGCCCTCCTGCCACACATGGTCTAAAATGAAGACCGAGAAGACTGCCTTTCGTCGCTTCCTCTACTAGGCGGTTCCACCTCCAGGTCTGTAGCCCACGTATCATCTCTCCTGGGCGACGAGGACACCATCGACAACGTGTCACAAGGCCTGCTCTCCTGATCCGAATCGACCAGCTCTGCTTCCTCTGGATGACTTCTTGGAAGGCCCAATCCCACCGGTGACGGCAACATCAGCCGCACCAGAGGCGAATCCCTGGGGAGACTCGGGCGAGGGGCCTCAACAGGCACACTACGCACCACTGGAGCCACCGGGCTAGGAGCCGCTGGAAGTCTTACATCCAAGTATCCCAACAATGACTACAGTAGTACTGTACTCCTAGTACTTAACACCTGCATGGACAGCAGTGAGTGTGGGTTTACCAACGGGTACAGGGGCGCCCCAGCCCTAACCCCACTAGACGGACCTGCCTCCCGCAGACCCAATGCCAATGACAGGAAACCTGGTTCATGCTCCTCCTCCAGACCCAAGAAAACTGAATACGAAGCCCTATCCTGATGGAGAATGTCCACCGGGAGCAACGGCCCGAAGCCGGCCCCACACTGGCACGGATTCCCCATCGGCAATAAACCACCATCCGCCTTCCAGCTTCGTCGTCAACAGCAATTCCGGGCCACTGACAGTCATGGCCGTAGACGGAGCCGATGACACCCCCGTCGGCGAAGGAAGTGAGGATTGTACCACAACCGTGGACGACGGAACCGTGGACGACGACCTTGTCGACGACACTAAGGCCTCCACACCATGGTTGAATTGCCGGAACGGTGCTTGGACGAGTCTCGCCGGAAGAGGACCTACGCCGGTCCTTAGACGACGAGTGCTTCGAAGAGGACTCTCTCACCCTCGCCTTCTCCAGCGACACAGACTTCTGTGCTGACTTCTCAGGCCCATCACTCAACCCCTTGGACTTGTCTGGTCGCTCCGACCTAGAGAGCGAAGAGCTACCCACACCTTTGGACCAATGCGTCTTGGATTCAGAGGAACCACCTTTCCCCACCTCCGATGCCGGCACCTCCGTGCGTTGTTTCTTGGCGGGGGGTTCAGCGAACATCGCCCTCCACTGCGTAGATGCCTTCACCGCCGGACCAAGGACTTGCTTCCCCGGGATGAAACCTCCAAACCAGGGTAAGCGCCCTCGTTGAGCCAACTAATCAGCCAGCATTCGCGGTCTTTGTGTTTTCTGAGAAAACCCAAGACAGATCTCACAGGCATCGTCAAATGATTAGGGTAAAGGCAATACAGGCAATCTGCATGGCCGTCCCCCTGTAAGACCTTTTTTGGCCGCAGGTAGCGATTCTTTCTGGCCAACAGACAACATAATGGCCGGTAGTACGAAAAACACGTGTAGAACACGAAGAGTAGACAAGGTGATTCCCAACTGTTTGGAGACGGCTGAAATCTGAAAGGAAGCCAGGGCTATTTATATCAAACGTCCTATTGGGTAGCCTAAAGCACTCAAAAAGGACGTCATTAGGACAATAAGTTGTCAAAGTTTTCCATAGGAAAATGCAAGGTTAAAGTCACCGAGGTTTCTCAGCCTAACAACGGGAAATATTCACAGCATGTGAATCCATGAAAGATCCAATGATGGAGAATGGGCAAATCAATATGCAATCTGTTGAGTAAACTTACTGTAGGTTGATTTCCACTAACTGAATGTGGTATGTAAATTAATTTGTACATAAATAAAGTGTTACTCACCGAAGTGACTAACATACTCCTAGTCCTTAGTCCCCTTTCCTCTATACTGCATGGGCGTCCCTCGCTAGGGACGGGAACGGAACCTTTTTCACCAGAAAAGTAACACTTTCCGTTTAAATTTATTTGCGCGTTGGGGCGCAGCCTTGGGAGCATGCGCTCCGTTGAACCTGCGCCCACCGGCGCCACACCTCAGTCCCCTTTGACGCATTGGCTGCATTAGAATGTTTAACAAACCTGCTAAATTTTTGGGGGGAGAATGGCGATACCTATGGAGGAAAGGGGACTAAGGACTAGGAGTATGTTAGTCACTCCGGTGAGTAACACTTAATTACGCCTACGTCCCGTCCCCTTTCCTCCAAAATGCATGGGCGGTTAGCACCGACAAGAAAAGCCCTGGGGAGGAAAGTGATTGTGGACTTTATGCAAACAAGTTACGCAGAACCGCCTGCCCAAAAGCAGCATCAACCTGAGCACTGGTATCCAAACAGTAATGCTTGCAGAAGGCTGATGGGGTGGCCCATGTGGCTGCCTTGCTAATCACCTGCCATGGAACATGGCATTGTAAAGAGACCACGGCTGCCTTGGCCCCAATTGTGTGAGCGTGCATGTCACTTACGACCACCTTACGCTGTGTCCTGTAAGCCACGTGAATGGCTGCAACCTTCCATCTGGCTATAGATGCCTTAGATGCTCGCTTGCCTGGTTTTGAACCACCGAAGGCAACAAATAAGGCGTCCGATCTGCAGAAGTTCTTAGTCCTGGCAAGGTATGATTTTAAAGCTCGTCTGACATCGAGACAATGGAGTACCCTTTCCGCCTACTCCACGGGGTTAGGGAAGCAGGTGGGGAGCACAATCTCGTTGAGATGTAAAGATGAAACAACCTTTGGGAGGAACCTAGGATGAATGCGAAGCACCACCTTGTCCCGATGAAAAACTGTGTAGGGTTCTGTGGTCACTAGAGCCCGATTCTCGCTGACTGCCATCCGATGTTAGGCCCACCAAGAGCGCTGTCTTGAGAGTGACTAATGTAATGTCCACTGTAGCCATGGGCTCAGACGGTTTGTGCGCCACGGCACTGAGAACCAGGTTCCGGTCCCAAATCAGGTGCGGGCGCTTGACCGGTGGGTGTAGTCTCGTTAGCCCCACTAGATGCCTTTTGACCACTTGGTTGGATGAAGAAAAGGAAGTCCTGCCTGAGTTACTGCATGCTCTGATGGCCGCCACATATGTTTGACACGTGTCCACCTACACCCCTGATTTAGCTAAATAAGCTATCGCACCTGGTCTAGCGTGCATGTCAGTGGGACCGCCGAGTTTTCTTTGGGCCAGAAACAAAATCTGGTCCACTTGCTTTTAAACTGTTTCCGTGTAGCCGGACTCCTGCCTTCCTGGATGATCTTTAGATTGTCCCGACTCAGCTGGAGATGTTGAAGCATTACCTGCTCAGGGACCAAGCTGCTAGGGTTAGTTTCTCCAGGGAGGGTTGGATCACCGCTCCTCCCTGATGGTCTGGCCCTAGAGGTAGGGGAACCAGAGGTTGGTTCGACAATTGCAACAGATCCAAGAACCACAGAGTCACTGACCACTGGGGAGCTATCAAAATGAGACACAGCTGGCGGGTTTCCCTGATCTTGACCATGGTTTTATGTAGAAGAGGGGTCAGGGGGAACGCATAGCCCCACATTCCATTCCATTGAATTTGCAGCACTTGCCCCATGGAACCTTGGCCCCGGCCACCCCAGGAGGTGAAACACTGGCACGTCCAATGGCTCTCTGTTGCAAACAGGTCTATGCTGGGGTGTCCCCATTTGATAACATTTCCTTAAGTACCCTCTGTTCAGCTGCCACTCGTAGTTATCCGAGCCCAGCCAACTGAGGCTGTCCGCCTCTAGATTCAACTCTCCCGGAAGGTGTACTGCCGAGATCCAGATTCCTTCTGCAATGGCCCATTCCCAAATGGCTATTGCCAGTTTGCACATAAGCAGAGATCTGGTGCCCGGTGCCCACCCCTGCTTGTTGAGGTAATACACGCAGGTAGAGTTGTCCCCCCCCCCTGCTTGTTGAGGTAATACACACAGGTAGAGTTGTCCGTCTGAATGCATACCTCTCTGCCCTTGATGATGGGAAGGAATGCCCTGAGCACGAGCCAGATAGCCATCATCTCCAACCAGTTGATTCTGCTGGTCGCCCCGCGACCGTGCACAGTATGGCCGCTCAGGGCGGCCCCACCCCTGGAGGGAGGAGTCTGTTGTAAGGATGTGGTCCACTGTGGGCAGCCTGAAGGGTCCTCCCACCCAGAGGTTGGATTCCTGCCTCCACCACTCCAGGTCCTCGTGTAGATGCTGGGGAGTGGGGTCCGCTGCTGCCTGGTCTCCAGATTCCTGATCCCAGGAGTCTGAAAAATGTAGCTGCAGCCGCCTCATCCGTAGCCTGGTGTGGGGAACCGCCAGTAGACAGGCCGCCATGACACCCAGTAAGTGCTGGTACCACCATCCTGTGGTTACAGTTCTGCCGAGGAAGTGACCCACAGAAGCCTGGATTGTTGCCACCTTTACCTTTGTGGGGAACACCATTAGCCTTTGCGTGTCCCACTGAAGACCCAAGAATACCAGCGTTTGTGTTGGTTGGTGGTGCAACTTCTGACCAAAGCAGGGCCACAACAGCATTCATGAGCTTTGTGAAGACCCTGGGCGCTGAGTTCAAGCTGAATGGTAGTACTTTGTATTGGAAATGCAGACCCATGACTCGAAATCCGAGGATGGGTCGATGCGCCTGCGCTATCAGGATGTGCAACTATGCATCCTTCAGATCCAGTTAGCACGTTCAGTCTCCTGCACACATAGTCTCTGCTATTAGAGCTGGATTCACAATTTTTAATTTCTGTAGAGGCAGGTACTCGTTTAAGAAGGAAAGATCTAGGACCACTGGCAGGCCAGCCTGGTTCTTTTTCTGAATAGCAAAGATGCAGGAACAAAAGTCCACGAAGAGAGGGGAACAAGGATGAGGAGAGGGACGAGGCAGCCGGAAGCACTGTGAGATTAAAAAGATCACCCAGGCGTCCAAAAACCGTGCCATCGAAGCCTGACTGGAGAGTCAACCTGCCCTCAACTGGGGTGCTGTGGATCGGACACGTCCCGTCATTGCTTCTTTGGTTGTGGGGCTGGCGCCCGGGAGGGGATCTAAAAGAAACCTTTATGGGAATACTTCTGGTGTTTACGCCTGTGCTGGCTGGGGGACCGGTCCGGCTGCCTGGCCCGGTGGTCTTGGAAGCCCCGGAAACCCAACAAATGTCCAGCCCTTGTCCAACAGAGCCTGGGTCTGCCCAAAGTTGTTAGCTGTGGGTTTGGTAAGAATAGACTGTGATTTGGCTGTCTGGCAGCTGATTTTCTTTTGGCCAGCTCCTCATCAGTGGTGGAGTGCAACAAATCACCTCCCTAGTAGAGGAGATCTACTATTCTCTCCTGGATGTCAGGATTAAACCTGGTTGCCCTTAGCCAGGCCGCCCTTCTCATGTCTGTGGTCACACAGACTGCTACTTGCCGTGTCATGTGGGCAACAGTAGCCTCCATGATGTCCTGGGATACCGGCTTGGCCTCTGCCAGGCCAGCTTTGAAGGATGCATGCCTGTGGGAAGAAGGATCCAGGAGGAAGTCTTGTGATCTCCCTCCTCAGCCTTTGGTTTGCCGCAGCCAAGATGGCATCTGCGTTAGCTTGTCTGATATGAGACCCGCATTAGAATAAACCTTTTTACCGTAGGCCTCCAGTACCCTTTCCTCCTTGCCCAGGAGCGCTGAAGTGACGGTGCTGGCCGTTCACATCTGCGGTTTGGCCTACATAGATGCTGCCGCGACGACAGTGGCTGAGGGTGAACTGCTAAGAGCAGAGAGTCGCCCTACACTTGCTAACATTTTGCATCTAGCCTTTTGTTAGTTGGCTGTGTAGAGTGAGGCTTCAACCACCCATTCTTAGGCAGGGCCTCCACATCTTTTTGCAGTGGAATCCCGCATCTGGACTCTGCCCTGATGGTGAGAACCTTGGCCAAGACCCACGTCTCTGGCTGTTCCTTTTGTGGGTGTGAGATGCCAAGGTACTCTGCCAGACCGGAAATTCTGTTGTGGAAGGCCCTTGCCAACAAAGGTGTGTTTTGCTGCACGTTGTCAGTGTACTGCTGATTCCCTGTGTCGATGGGGGCCACTGGGTTGATTGGTGCAGGTTCATGTGGCGGCAGCTGGGCGGGTGCTGCACTTGCAGCTATCGGAGCCACCGGTATCACAGGCTGCGGCGGAGGAGTAGTAGGTTGCACGGGAGCCGGCTGCTGCGGAAGCATGGGCGGCATCATCTCTTGTATGATGCCCTTAAGGATTTTTCCCATTTTCAGGGAACACATGAGCGTTAGGAATTTGTTGAATATACTCTCCTCGCAGGCTGGCTCTAGGACTGGGGCCTGTAGTGGTGACATGACCTGCTGCCTGCCCGCTGTATGTGAGAACACTTCTGTGTAACATGCTTGTCCCGAGATAGTTGGGTAAATTGTGCACAATGTTTCTTGAGGCAGAGGCACTCATTCTGACATGGCCGTGGATTGCCGCCTTGCGGGTTCGGCGGATGAGCGGGCCTCTGGCCTGGTAGTCGATGATTCCCACCTTTGGGGATCGCCGGGTCTCTGATCCAACCCCATTGTGTCCCTGTGTGCCGCCATCTTGCCTCCACCCTCAGCACGTAGATCCTTGGATGACATGGGTCTGGGTTCAGCCTGTCTGCTGGTAGGCATAGGCTCCGTCCCTCCCTGCACCTCAGGTGTGCGCCTGGTAGGCTGGAGGCCCTTGGCCATGAGGCCGGTAGTGCTATCTGCACTGTGTTTAGGCACCCCCTCAGGCTGGTAATACGGCATAGCCCCTCGGGAAGAGTCCCGGTATGAGAGCCTGTTGGCTCCTTGGCGGCGGAACTGGGAGGATCCCTGGATGCCTCGGCCCACAAGCCAGTAGATGCTGCAGCCTCCGTACCCTCGTTGCCATTGCTAGGGCCTGACTGGCCCCTCCTGTTGGCAGTCTTCCCTGGGAAGGAGTCGCACTTCCGGGGTGCTTTGTTGAACAATGTACTCGACTTCTTCGTCTTCTTCTGCAAGCATTTGTTAAGGTGTTCCGACGGCGATCTGGAGAACAGCTCCCTCCACCGAGCCAACCGGTTCTTGAGGGACCGGGGAGTGAGCGCGTCGCACACCAAGCAGCCGTCCCATCCGTGATCTTCTACTAGCATCAGAAACAGAGGGAGTGCAGGTCCAACGCAGGGAACGAACCGGCACATGACGGGCACCTGCTGAAGCCCTCCACGGACGACATGCACAGGGGACGGACTGGGGCACAGGTGGACGGTGTATCCCTGGAAGTAGTGTATCTGAAAAAGATTTAATAGAATGAATAGCTCTAAATAAACTAAGGGAAAGCATGTGGAATTACAGGCCCAGAAGGGCTAAACTACGAGCGCTGGTGAAACCAGTCCGCTCCCATCCACGAGGTACAGAGGATTGGGGTGTGGCGCCGGTGGTGCGGTCAAGTGAGCGCATGCTCCAAAGGCTGCGCACATATTTATTTAAAGGGAAAGTGTTATTTTTCTGGTGAATAAGATTCAGTTCCCCGCCGTAGCGAGGGACGCCCATGAAGGATGGAGTAAAGGGGGTGGGACGTAGGAGTATAGTACTCCATTTACCTTTTTAACAATGGAGTGCAGTCAGCTGTGTTTCAAATTCCAACACTGAGGGAAGTGACAGTTCCTGATCATTTTAGTAGCAGTCAATTCATCAGAAAGTCCTTTCATTGAACGTGTATGTATGTTTTAAATTGTACTTTAGAATTTGTAATTTCTTGAACTTGGCTACGGAACAATTGTCGCTAGATAACTTGTTGTTCAACAATACATTCTTTTGTTACACAAACCAATATCCACATGGAGAGTAAACACTGTGGTCCCAATAGGTGGCATTATATATCTTAAGTGCATATTGGCATTTCCGAAGGGGACTCGGCCTGCTACCCACTAAAACACACTTCAGAACTAAATAGAGCATTTTAATTGAATCCCTCATGAACAAGAAAAACGGTTGTCCCTTTAGTGTACAAAATGGAGCAATGGATAAATGTCTTATTTAGAAGAAGTCCATATGCGGCACATGCTATTCTGCACTGTAAACCAACAATATAGGAGACATTGGACACAAAAAGTAACTAATAGAGACTGTTGTGAACATACAATTAACCTGTTCATCTGTTGTTCAAGATACCATGTAGGTCTGACTTTTTAAATTTAACAGAAAGGAACATTAGTAACTACATTGTTTTTGCAATTATTTTCTCAAAATGGTTTTAATATCCAAAATGCAGTGGAGATGGTTTGGTTTCCCCCCGCAAGTCAACACATTTGTATGTGAATTATGAGAATCCACACATACCACAAAAGGATTTAAATATACTGATAAACGTACACATGAAGCAAAGTTAGTTTGAATTTTGTTGTGGTTTTACCACGTGTGTGCAATCCTGACTAGATAGGATTTCTATGGTCTTTTTGAACCATTAAGAGACAGCGACCACTGTAATCAAGAAAGGATATTAAAGCTAGGCTTGTCCATCTGAAACCTCCACCTCCTCTAGTTGGTGCTTAACTCCAGACACCCATGCCAAAACTGTTTACCTTTGCAGAGGGCACAGTAAAGCCCACCAGTTGCAAGGGTGATGTATGCCCTGCCAAAATAGTTCAAGCCTGTGCCCAGCTGCTTGCCCCATCGTTTAGGAAATTTGTAAACATATCGTTTAGAGACATGACTGTGCCATCAATATCAAGCAAGCACAGATCACGCCCCTTTTGAAAAAGCCCTCACTGGATCCATGCGTGGCGGGCAGCTATCGCCCGATTATTAACTCTCCCTTCCTGTTGAAGGTGCTGGACAAAATAGCACACAATCAGATTCAGACCTTTGAGTGCCCATAGCATTCTAGGCCCTAAACAAGCAGGCTTCTGGAGTGCACATAGTACTGAATCCACATTGTTGAACCTTAAGCCTAACATCTTTCAATCTATGGACAAGGGTAAAACATCATTTCTGATGCTCCTGGACCTGACGGCGATGTTTGACTTGGTAAATCATTCCATCTTCGCCAGCAGACTGCTAGAAAGTGCCTCATCTTCTAATGAAGCATTCATCTGGGTGCTCTCGTTTCGGTCAGAACGGTCGGCCACGGTCTTCCAAGACGACGCTGGGTCTGATGGCTTCACCTTACAGTGTGGAGTACATCTGCTTTGCCAACTATGCTGACGATACTCAGTGTCTCTTCCCTCTTTCAGGTAACTATACTAAAGACGCAGAGGTAATTAATGCCATATACAACCAAATCCAGCTCTGGATGTGGTATAAAGGCATAGCCTTGAACAACTCAGAAACTGAGATTATTATCCTCGGCACTGGCCCCAAACTGCGCCTTTTAGATCAGGCCTACTCATCCTTTCAAATCGCAGATTGTCTTCTCCCCAACCTGAAAAAAGTAAAAACCTTGGGAGTCACTATTGACCAAGAACTCTCAATGAGGTCACATATCGGCTGTCCAGTGTCCAACTCAACATACTACATCAAACTCCTGGCACATATTAGACCATTCCTTGAGGTCCCCAGCTGTGCCACCCTGGCCGGGCAATCATTGGGAGCCGCTTGGACTTCTGTGCCAGCAGTCTACTTGGTGTGGGTAAAAGAACGTAATCGTTGTTAGGGAGAATTCTCTGTTAAGGCCAATTTCCCAAACCTAGTGAGTCCCCCAGCAACTTTGCTGGATTTTTGGGGTTTATTTTCTTCTCCTGCTAAGAGTGAGACTCTTTCTCCCACTCAGACATGATTTGAGATATCCTTTGACTTCGTAATGTGTTTTATGGGCTGTGGGGTCTTTTACTCCATAGGGTTTCATGTATTTTTGGTAAGTGTGTTACACAGCACCCTCAGTGCAGTAACACAGGGGTGTCATAGTGACCCCCAAACATAGACTCCATACCCTGGGACTGACTACTGTCTCCCAGGGCATGTAAAGTCACCATTGACTTTACTAGTCTTAAATTGTGAACAGAACCAGTACAAACCATCATATTGTGGAAGTACTGGTAGGGGTAATTAGATTGCCCCTGGATCTGTTTTTCGAGGGGGCACTGTGCAGTCCCCCCTCGTCGAGTTTCTGGCTGGTGGCAGTGGTTACCACGTGAAATATTCCACCAGAATATTTCCTATGGGATTTTCCCATTCATTTTAAACGCACCTTTTAAACGCACCACTTTTTTGGTGCAATGTTAAAGATACCGCCGGGTTATTTATTTAATATTTATTCCCGGTTGGGTCTTTTTGCCAGGACTCGGTTTTAAAATGGCGTTTGTGTTCGCCTCTGAAACTCCAACCCAAGTCGAGGCCTTTGTTCCACTTTTTGGCAGGCTTCTCCACAGAAGCCTCCAAAAGTGGCGCCACTCTGTCTAGGTCTACAGGATGTGTGGGAGGGGGGTTTAGGCACCCTGGACTGAGTTGCCTCGGCAACTCAAGTCGCACTCTTGTGCAATTGGCCCAGTGGTGAGCCGCCCGGCTCACCACTTAGCATGTTTGAGTGACAGCTAGGACTGATGAATGGGGGTTTTCTCCATAAAAGCAGGGCTTTGGGGACTGGAACTTCAGAAGTCGCCACAGGACCAAAGAATCCGAAGAGGGAGAAGCTGAGACGACTTGCAACGACGACCCCACCGGTGGAGCCCTGCTGAACCGTCTCACCACTTCCCAACGACAGAGAAGATCTTCATCCCGGAGAGTCTTCTTCCTCTGAACTGGTGGGGATAACCAGTTTGCCCTCTTTTCGCCTTCCTGGATCGTCTCGTGGTCGAATGGCCAGTGCCAAGCACCCCGGTGGCTGGATAGCCACGCTTCACCACTACCGCGAATAAAAGGGTAGTACCTTTTAACCGGGAAACTCCGCGGCTGGTTTCTTCCTTGGCAGTGCAACGACCTCCAGCTTTCCTCCACGTTGAGACCTTCTCTTCCCCTGGATGAAACACCGACTTGCACCCGCTGCCAGGAGCAACTGCCCCCGCTGGAGCTTTCTCACCATTTCAGGTACTGTGTCCCGCCTGGTCTCCCTTGCAACAGACTGTTCAAGGTGTACCGTAAATCCTTGACTTTCTATCCTGGGGTGACTTGGGACCTGCTAACTAACTTTTTCTGAACTGATCCAACCCTTTTTGAACTATCTGCAACGACTCTTTAAAGTACTATTCAACTGTGTGATCTTGGACACATTCTGCCTTGCTCTCTCCAAGAGTGGGCCATGGTATTGTGTATTTTCCTAATTCTGCCTTTTTCCCTCCCTTTTTAACTAACTTATTGGAGTGCCATCTTAGGTTAAGCGCTCACCTCTGTCTGTAAATAAGTGGTGTTTTAACTAAGACTTGTTCAATAAGTAAGCAGGAATGTATATATATTAATAGTGACTGTGTTGCAACTTGCTTGCCGTATTAGTGTTAGTGTATTTTACAAAGTGTGTTTTTAAATAAATAATGATATACTTTTATACCCAAGCTCTGGTCAGTGTTTGCTTGGGCTACTGTATTTTAGTACCTATCTTGTATACTCTATATACTGTCTAACTCTTCTTGAGAGAAGTCTGGCTGCTCAGCCACAGTTACCAGGTAAATCTGGGTGCTACCAATTGGGTTTACTGCCAACACCTGTAGTCCTAAGCCTTTTGCAGTGGTCCCTAAGGGAACTGCACAGGTTTCTGCCTAACACTGGTGTACAGCGGTGGGATTTGTATTGAGTATACATTTTAGTGTGCTTATAGATACCTTAGTGCAACTAACCACAAAGCTTAGCACTAAAAAGTTTATTTTCTAACCTGTCAACTATGGAAAGTTATAGTCAAGAGTCCCTTGCTACAAAAACTGCTGATTGTTTAAGAGTTCTCTGTAAGCATAAGAATCTCCTGACTAAAGGCAAGAAAATGGAGCTAATAGAAAGGTTTTTCGCAAACCAAAGTCTGGATGGTGGTTCAGAGGAACCTACCACTCCAGCAAATGTAGATAATAGTAATGATATTGAACCTAGTATTGATAATCTTGATTCAGAACCAGAAGAGGAGGGTGAAGATGATGTAGTTGTCCCCCCTAGGCCTCTACCTGCTCTGCCAGCTGTACCTACTGGACCTTTGCCAGGTCCCACAATTAGTTCTCAATGTCTTGAACTAGAGAAAATGAAACTTGAATTGGAGTTTAAGAGACTTAATGCTCAAACAGAACAAAGGCACCAAGAACTAAGGCTCAGAGAAATGGAGCTCAAGCATGAGCTAAAGATGAAGGAATTGTCTGTTGAAAATGCTTCTCTCTCCGGATCCTCTAGGAGTTCCAGTCCCAAAAGACCCCAGATGCCTAAAGAGCTTGTGGGTATGTATGAGCCTAAGTTGGATGTGTTGGATTGGTTGAGTTTGAGCATAATCATGGGCTCCAAAACATTACAGGAAATGAGTTACTTTCCTGGTTGTTCTCTAGGCTCCCCCCTGTTGCAACTGATGTGGTAATGGAGTTGGGGGAGGAGTATAAGAAGGATTATGAATGTGTGAAGCTAGCTTTGATAGCTAGATTTGGGAAGATCCCTTCCCAGTACCTTAAGAGGTTTAGGACCCTCAAAAAGCATGATGGTACCCTTTGGGCTACCTGGGTGAGTAAAAGTTTGAAAAACTTAGAGGGATGGATTAAGGGTTACAAGGCAAACACTTATGAGGGAATGAAGAATCTTGTGATGTTGGAGTCAATTTATGATGCCTGCTCTCCTGAGCTCAGACAGCACTTGGCTAATTCAAAGGAATTTGTTTCTAGAAAACTAGCTAAGGCTGCTGACTTGTGGGTTGCCAACAGGGCTACTCACAAGGAGTCTGGGGTAACTCAGAAAAAGGATGAGGGGAAACAGCCTAAAAATGACTCCAAAGAGAATTCTAATAATTCCAATCCCAAAGAGGGCCCCAAACAAAACAATAAGGGTAAGCCACAAGGGAAACCGAATCAGGCTAGTGTACCTTCTGGTGCCAAACCAGAAGGAGGTCAGAGCAAGCCACCATTCCAGAAAGCATTTGGTAAATGCTATGTTTGTAGCTCGCCTGACCATGTGAAAGGGGATCCCAGATGCAAGGGTAAACCTTCAGGGGTCCACACTGTCTCCTTAGCCTTCGCTCCAGAGGAGGAAGTACAGATGGCCAGTGGAAACTTTCTGTTACTAGCTGATGAACCCATTGGAGTCTCAGCTAGTGTTTCTTTAGTGTCTCTGGGGTTGTGGGAACAACAGAATTTAGATGTTTATAATTCTATCCCAGATAATACTAAAGAGTATTATAAGGACAGTGTCCAGATGAATGGTCAGGAGACTCCGGCCATTAGGGACACTGGGGCCAGCATAACTGTGGTGGATAAATCATTTTTTCAGGCAGAGGATGTTGCTAAGGCACCCAAACGCCTCACCAAGTTAGCTGGAGGTCCTGTGCAGATGCTTCCCCAGTTACCATTTCTCGAAGATACCTGTCAGCATACAAAGTGAGGTACCAGGAAGGGTTCTGTTGGGAAATGACCTGAAGACTCTTGGAGTAGTGTCACATACCCCCAGACCTCCTAGTAAAAGGTTACAGGAGCTCACCAGACCTGCAAGAGAGAGAACCAGGAGAGGTACTCCCAAGGAGATGATGAAGAAGGATATCACTCCTACTCCACTGGAGTTACAACTTGCTATCACTGAAAAACAATAAGCAAAGAAACCCAAGACTTCTAGGAAACAGCCAGCAGCAAGCACTCCAGTGCTTCCAACAAGGACTTCCCCTAGGTTGTCCAAAGTTACGCCTGTAACTCCACCTCCAGCTGAGGCTGAGAGGGAGGTACAACCCTGTGTGGTTGAACTAGACTCTGAAGAAGAGCTAGTGAAGGCCAAGAACTCATTGGAGATCTGGATCCTGTTGCCCATCCTGAGCTGTAGTCTTTACTGGCAGAAGGTGGATCCAACAGGGCAGACTTCAGTAAGGGACAGAGAGAATTTCCAACTCTGGAAGGTCTTCGCCAACAGGCAGCTTCTCAGGCTGATGGGCAAGAGCCTGGGAAGTATAGGTTGCACTGGCAAGATGGCCTCTTCTACAGTGAACCGGCTGAGTCTGCACCTGGAGACTACAAGCGGCTTGTAGTGCCTCAAGAAAACAGACAACAGTTCTTGCAACTGGCCCATGAGATTCCTTTGGCTGGTCACTTGAGTTTCAAGAAGACCAAGCAAAGGCTCTCACTCTACTTTTATTGGCCAAAGATGGGGGCTGAGGTAGATAAGTTTTGCAAGAGCTGCCACACCTGCCAGACTTCTGGTAAGGTTGGTTCCAAGAATGTGGCACCTTTAGTGCCCCTCCCAGTTGTGGGAGTCCCATTTGAGAGGGTAGGGATTGACATTGTTAGTCCCCTTGATCCTCCAACCTCCTCAGGCAACAGGTTTATCCTTGTTGTAGTAGACCATGCTACTAGATACCCTGAGGCAATTCCTATGAGCACTCTTACAGCTCAGGCTGTGGCTAAGGCCCTCCTTGGTATTTTTACCAGGGTTGGGTTTCCTAAGGAAGTAATCTCTGACAGGGGGTCACATTTTATGTCCCACTACATGAAAACCATGTGGAAAACCTGTGGAGATACTTACAAGTTCTCTACCGCCTACCACCCTCAGACAAACGGATTGGTAGAAAGGTTCAACAGAACCATGAAGAGCATGATAGGTGCTTTGGAAGATCCCCTTAAAAGAAAGTGGGACCTTCTACTGCCATGCCTTCTCTTTGCTTATAGAGAAGTCCCTCAGGAGGGAGTAGGTTATTCTCCCTTTGAACTTCTCTATGGCCATCCAGTCAGAGGTCCATTGGCCCTGATTAAGAAGGGGTTGGAGAGTGCTCCTTCCCCCAAGCCGGTCAGAGTGACGGACTATGTGATAGGTCTCCGGAGGAGAATGTCACACATGATGGCAGAAGCTAGTGATAACCTGAAAGCTGGGCAAGCTTTGGTTAAGCAAAGCATTGGCATGATCAAAAGGCTAACATGGTTGAGTTCACTCAAGACCAGCTAGTTTAGTCTTAAGAGTTTGGTTACAAGTAATGCAGACAAAAGTGTGGTTACAAGATATCCAAACTTACGAATTTGGTTACAAGTCATGCTGGCTTAAGAATATGGTTACAGGTCATACATACAGAGCTTAGGTTATATATAAGTGTTATGCTTAGATGTGTAGGTTGATTAACGTGTTAGAATATTATGCAGTACAGTTTAAGAGGTATTTACATTTTCATAGATTGGAGCGTTATACAGTGCAGTGTGCGAGGCAATTGCATTCTCGCACCACAGTGAGTAATGCCTACTATTAGGGTGAAAGTGTATGGTGTCAAGTAGTTGGGGTCCGTTCATTGAGGAGGTTGTGTTACTTACAGTTGAGGGGGGTGTAATTTAGTGTCCCATGTAAAAAGCCATGTTTTTATTTTTTTCCGGAAGGAAAGTAAGTAAGAATCCATCCTTAAGCCCAACGGCAAGGGGTTCCAATAGTTGGCTGCCATGACCGGGAAGCTAGAGCCACCTGCTCTTTGTCTTTGTATCTGGGCTTGGTCAGTTGCCCAAGATAGGCTGATCGGGTGGGCCTGTCAGATTGGGTTTTAGTTATCAGACTAGATAAGTAGCGAAGGGCAGTGTTGGACAGGCATTTGTGGGTGAGCGTGAGTACTTTAAATTTAATTTGGCCTCTCACTGGTAACCAATGAATGTTTCTTCTGAAGGTGGTGATGTGTTCTGATTTAGGAATGTCAAGTGCTGCTCTGTTGGCGCTATTCTGCACAATTTGGAGTTTAATGTTATTTAACAAAGAGCCTGCAAAGATGGCATTGCAATAGTCAATCCTGGAAAGGATTAGTGATCTTGCAAGTGTGATGCGGTTCTCTTCTGTGAGATAAGGTCTACAAGCTGCGATGAGTTTGGCTGTATAAGCGGATGCCGATGAGATGGCATTGACTTGACAAGAGAAGGTAAGTGAGGAGTCAAGATAAGACTCATAAGGTCTTAATCTCTTTGCCGGTTGTTATTCGGTTTCCATCTATGTTGAATGATTGGTATGATGGTGAGAGATTCTTGAGTTTTGCTTGGCTGCCAAAGATCAGGGTCTCCCAGTCTGATCGTTAAGACATAGCTCGTTCTGAGCCATCCAGGCTTGGATAGTGTGATCGATATCATTTAGTGCTTTAGCGTCAGTGTTGTAGTCCAACGTGATGTGAATTATTATTTGGGTGTCGTCAGCATAATTAGTGTATTTGACACCCAAATTATCTAATTTGTCAAAGAGAGGTTTAGTGAATGCGTTATACATGGTAGATGATACGCAAGATCCCAGGGGCACTCCGCAGATGACTGGGGTAGGGCTAGCTGCTGTTGCCGATGATGAGAAGACTCATCTTTTGGTTTGACAAGAAAGATTTAATCCAAGCTATTGCATTGTTAGAGAAGTGGGCCTCACTGGCTAGGTGACTGCATAGGATTTTGTGATTCACCAGATCAAATGCCGCCGAGAGGTCCAACAGGAGGATGGCTAGGTCCCCTCTGTCTCTGATCTGGTCCATTTGCGCTTTTAGGTAAACCAAAGCGGTTTCCGTGCCATGGCCTGGGCAGAAACCTGATTGGCGGAGGCCAAGCAGATGGTGTGTTTCTAAATATTTTTGAATTTAGACATAAGCAACTCTATCAAGAATTTTTATCAAGAATGGTACCGTTGTGATGGACCAGTAGTTAGTTGCTACATTTGGACCTAGGGTCGTTTTTTTCAGTAAAGGCAGTACCCAAGCTTCCTTGAGATTATCCGGTACTTTGTCGGAGGCAAATTAATTGTTTATAAGTGAGGTGGACGAAGGGTGCCAGATCGTCTGCGCAATCTTTGATTAAGGTCGCTGGACAGATATCGCCTTGGCAACGTGATGGTTTGAGGACTTTTATATTTTTAGCAGTCTCATCTATCGTAATAGTGGAGAACTCAAACTTTGGGAATGGTTTGGGTAGGTTATGTTCAATTGTGGGCTGCTTAGATGTGTTAAGTTTAATCTTTTTATTGCTGATTTTGAGTTGGAGTGACGTAATTTTGTCCATAAGGGCCTTTTGTATGTTCTCGCACCAAGCTTGGTCTTTGATACATAGGTCTGGGTTCCAAGAGGGTGATTCTAACTCTCTTAAGACTAAAAAAAGCTCGTTAGAACTAGAATTAGCATTCTCTATGTGCAGATTATATGCGTTGCTTTTGGCTTGATGGGCGGCTTTTCTGTAATCGTAACTAGAGAGGAGAAATGTTTATTGTTGCTTGATGGGTTTTTTCTCCAGTTATTTTCTGCATTTCTTTTTTTTTGCTAAGCAAGTCTGAGTTTGGGGGTGAACCATTGATTGAGGTGTGCTTTAGGTATGGCTTTGCAGTTACCCATGGGGGCCACCCCGTCTAAGGCTACTTCCATGGCTTGGTTGTAGGTAGTTACTAAAGATGAGGGGGTGAATTGCAGAGTAGGCGGTGAGCCGTGAGATTAAAGGGAGTATGCCGTCAGGCGTTATGTTGCGCGTGTTGTGGGCTTGTGTAGCGGCTACCATGGGAGTCGGTGTGCTGGTGGATATGTTGGTACTGATTGTTAGTAGTATGAAATTGTGGTCAGACCAGGGGCAAGGATCATTATTGGAAATGAGAGTAGTTCAATTATAATCGGCGAGCCAGGTTGAGTGTACAACCTTTGGCATAGGTGGGACTGGAAGATCGTAAGGTGAAGCCTTGGGTTTCGATCGTATTGGCTAGTATAGAGACTTGAGTGTCAGAACTAAGTTGAAATCTCCTAGGATAATCAATTTAGAGGTTGGTTTTATATCAGTAGTTAATAGGGCGGCAATGTCCCCAGCAAAGGAGGAGATAGGACCTGGCGGCCTATAGATGAGATGCAGATTTAGTTGTGGCTGAGATGGTGATCTTAGTGGACACAAGTTCTCCTGATGTGAAGGCAGCATTTGGAATGTCTCTAATGTTAAGGTTAGATTTGGAAATAAAGGCAATGCCTCCTCCCTTTGCCCTAGTTCTATCCTTTCTAATGATCGTGTAACCGTCCGGTAAGGCAAGGGCTAGTGAGGGGTCTGCTGCCGGATGCAACCAAGTTTCCGTTATGGCAATAAAGTCAAGGTTGTTGGTAGCGATGAGGTCAGAGATGTCCGGTACATGTGCTGGGATATATCTAGCGTTGAGTAGGGCACCTTTAATTAGTGTAGATGTGTTTGACACTGGTGTGTTTGGTTTTGGTTGTACTTGTGCCACTTTTTGGATTAGGATAGCTAGAGTTATGCCTCTAGCATTATTGAAGGTGGCGCTGGAGCAGCTTCAGTACACCCTGCGCATACGACTCCAGAGTCTTGCTGCTGTTATTGCAGAAGATTGGTTTTCACCAAGTTTATTAGAACATGTGGCACAGATTATTGCAAATTGCGTTGTGTGCAGACATTTCCAGCAGGGCACACTTTGCGGACAGTGAGGATCGATCCCTAGACCCAATGGCCCGTTTCAGAATCTACATATAGATTATGGGACCATAAGACATATAATGGTTATAGGTACATGTTGGTAGTAGTATGTCCCTTTTCCAGATGAATTGAGGCAGGTTCATGTACGCACCCCAATGCCACATGCACTGCCATGGTTCTCGTGTGTGAGGTGTTTCCTAGATGGGTTGTGTGCAATGAGTGGTGTGCGAAGTCCTGCGATCTGACAATGGACCGTATTTTGCAAACAAACTATTTGAGCAGGTTACTCTTTCATTCGGTATAAAGCATACATTTTCTTCTGACCATCATCCAATGGCATTTGTTGACGTTTAAACTGACTCCTTAAAGAGAGGATAGCTAACATCAAGATCACTTTAAAGAAGGGGTGGTTACATTGCTCACCCCTTGCATTATTCGCACTGCAAAACCAACCCTGCCCAGATCACCACCTGACTCCTCATGAGTTGGTGATTGGACACGTCATAGGAATACCCCTTTCTCCTCCTACTAGGGTAGAAACTGATGCCCACAGTGTATCGAAGACATTAGATGAGATGCATGATTACTTGACAACTTGGACCGCTAGTGTCTCTTATTTCTCAACCTATTAAGAACCTATTAAGAACCAGAGGGAGGGGTCAAAGAGGAATGAAGACGACAGCCAAACACTTGTTCCCGACAATCTACTGAAGCAACCTAGTGTGTATCCAAGAGACCAGGTGCTGGTACGTAGTTTTGTCCACACCTGGGATAAAACCCGTTTTGAAGGACCATACATGGTAGAAGGTGTTACTCCTACAGCTGTCAAGTTACAAGGAAGACAGGCCTAGCTGCACCTGCACGACATCAAGCCACACAAAGGAGAGACTGTGACCCCTGCTGCATCCGCTGACAGTGAAGCAACAGAAGCCCCCCGAATGATGACAAGATCGGTTGCAAAGAACCAAGACAAAGATTCATTGAAATAAGGACACTTTGAATCCTTAAGGAACTTTTCAAAGGCAAAGAAGAATGAACAAATGTTTGAACTAGTTGCAGAACTATTTTAGATAAGAGCAAGAAAACGCACAAACGTACTGGATCCAAAAAAAACAAAAAAGTGACTCATACCTCTTATGTTGCCTATAATAATAACATTACATAAATTTTTGTATGCTGTTTTTACCTACATATTGCAGTCTTATCCAGCTCAAGAAGACGACACGTGGACATTGTGACATTTCTTGGCAACCCTAAAAACAGTCCTATTATTTTCAGAATAATTATTGTGATTGTTCTGCAGTTTTTGATATAAAAGTGTGATTTACAAAAGATTACAAAAGTTACTTATTGAATTAAAAGACTGGGAATGCTCCAAAATTCAAGACTCACTACCAACAGTAAAGTCGATAAGTTTCTTTCAAATATTAATTTTAACTTCATTCTCTACTAGGATTTGTCTTTTCTTCCTTATTATTATTATGGCATTTAGACACAACACAAATGCAGGTACATTGACAATGAAATATCGCTTGTTATCCCTAAAAAAAGCACAAGTAGCATTTTTCCTTATTTTGTTAAACAAATTAACTTAAAAGAGATGCTGGTGAAGATCATGAAGATATAAAAACATATGTTGATAATTCGGCCCGCTTAAAGAAGAACATGTGGTATCAGCACACGAAAGACGTGGGCAGGAGAACGTCAGATGAAAGCTGCTACATATGTTCTCTCATCCCCTATGCCATGAGCACATCCAGAACATTAATTGCAAGAAAAATACCTGAACTAGAGGCAAGATGTCTTACTCACTTAGCAGTATGCACTACAAGAGGACAATTTGAGGAAAGATGGGCAACCTTAAGGTGGAGGTCAAGAAAGAAATTTCCATATGAAGATGGCTATATAAAACAGAGCACATGGAAAAAGACCCAGGCTGGATGAGCAGGATACATCTGTATTCCATCATTGGTATGACTGGAGATCAGATAAGGATTGTCGAACAAAAGAGTCTAGGATGTGCAGATGCATGTGAGACACCAGGATTACCAAGATGCTGGGAAATAACTCCGATGTTGACATATGGATGAGTAGCAACCAGCACAGGATGGGAAAATGTAACACTGGCAGTGCACATTTCTTGATGGCATCACCAGTGCAGATAGTGAAAGACGAGGGCCCGAACATTGGTCAAGAATGAAGCAGGACCTGTGTCCACATTACCAATGATGAATATTCCACTCTGCTTCAGAAATACAGGATCGACTAAAGTGGGAGAAAACGAAGATTGTAAAGAAATAATTGAAGTTCCAGGAATGAGTGGAGGAACGCCATGCTGATGGACCATTATTGGGCCTGTGGATCAAGAGCTTATATACAGCTACCTAAACATTGGGAAGGAAAATGTTCTATTGTGGTCATATATGTTTCCGCATTCGTGATCCCCCAAAGTGATCTCCATATTGAAGAGATTCCAAAAATGGATGCACACCAGAGAAAGAAGAAGAGGCTGCTTAAATTCCTTAGGCTGAAGAGAGATATATTTCTCAGCAAAATCAATAGAAGCCTATGATATCATTCCAGCTGAGTATAACTATTCAGCAAGACGGCAGTGATATTTACAGCCATATTTATGCCAGGAATACAGACTACAGTGAATGCCAAAAAGTTGCAGATAACTAGGTGGAGCCGTTACAAACAAATATGACAATCAAAGGATTTAATGCGATCCGAGAGGAATTGAGGGCCATTAGACTTGTGTTAAAGGTGCTAATTCAGCGCCAGATGGAGGGATGAACCTACCAACTGTGGGAGTAAAGAAGATGCACGGTGGGGGTGGCCACATGGGGAATAACAGATATTATGAGCAACAGACACACTGTATGAAGGACTTCACCAGGAATGGTAGGTGGTAACGATACATTAGATGTAAACTTGGTCCAACACAATGCTCTATGATTAGCTAAAGCAGGGGAGGGACAAAAATAGCACAATCAAAAATACGCTTAGTGGGAAATCCCTCGGGCTGACTGGACCTGGGAACTTTTCAATTTAAAACCTGTGACCACAACGACAGGGATGTGCAAAGGAGGAGGAGGCTCAATTTACTCATCATATGGGGAAGAACATAACTGGGTGATGTAACGGCAGGGCGGTCAGCCAAACCAGCCGCCCTGCATGGTAGCGCGGAGGGAGGCTATGTTCCAGTGTGCCGGTCACATGACCGCTGATGCCCATCGGCAGTGGGAAGGGAACATTGGACAGAGTGGCATTCCTGGGAGGACCAATCAGACGGTAAGTTCCTAAGCGATGATGAGGTGGCCAGCCCTCAAAATATCTACCACAGGGTCAGCAAAGGTAATTATCGAACAAGTTTGTGTGAATGTCCCCTTTCCCGCCTGCTGCAGGGTGGCTTGTGTCCTGTTCTCAATGGTGCTGACCAATGGCAGTGTATTAAAATTCCGGTGGTAAGCGCAAATGTTGCTTCATTAATAACCAGATGTTCTGGGGTGGGTTATGAATAAAATGTGGTACCACATGGGGAGGCGATGTGATGGTTAACTATTGAACTGTTTGCTCTAATGACGCTATTCACAAATTAATGTAACTATTGAGGAGGAGGAGGAGATTGCTAACCAATCAAATCCCTGGGAAGCACAGAAAAAAAGAATCCTCCAACTTTAAAGTGTTTCTCCTGACTTCCAACGATTGCATTTCCTGTTATAAAACTACTGTTCATAGTCCATGCAGATGTCAGCCTCTCGATCAGAGCTAATCCACTGCTCTGTATGATTTGTGATCAACCAGCTATAATAAACATAGTTGCTTTTTGCCCGGTTACCCATTTTTGAGTACATGTTTTTTATTATGCACCAATTATCGGACCCTGGACTACATTTTTGGAGGCCTCCGCGAGATGTCTCAGTCCTCCACGGACTACTGAGGGTATCCAGGCCGACATCCCTGGGGGCGTGGGTCTGCTGACCGCAGACCTGTTCACAGCGCATCACTGAGGAGGCCCGACAGAGCCAGAGTTCGCAAAGGTCAGCCAGGTCCCGAGAGACGTCCCACGCTTAAGTGGAAGGGCGAGTGTTCGGCAGAAACCTGTGCAGTTCCCTCTGGGACCACTGCAAAAGATTTAAGACTACAGGTGTTTGGCAGTAAACCCACTTGGTAGCAGTCTGTACCACACAGATTCACTTGGTAGCTGTGGCTGAGCAGTCAGACTTCCCTCAAGAAGAGTTAGGCAGTATACAGAGTATTCACAATAGGTCAAGAGAACACAATAGAACAAGTAAACACTGACCAGGGCTTGGTGTAAAAGAGATATAATTATTTATTTAAAACCACATCTAGAAAAACACACAGGCACTAATAGTAAGCAATTCAAAAACACGGTCACTAAAAGATATACACTCCCTTAAAAGAATATTAGACAAGTCTTAAGTAAAGCCCCACTTATTTTCAGACAGCGGTGAGCGCTTAACGTAGATGGCACTCTAATAATTCGTTTTAAAAAGGGAGAGAAAAGCAGAGAATAAATTGAAACAGATCCCAACACTTTTTCACGAACACAACAAGAGAGGAAGGCAAAGTAACACTGTGAATTCAGAGTCAGTAGGCCGGATCCGCTTTAAGAGGATCAAAACGAAATGTGTCCAAGGTCACACGGTTGCAGTGCACAAAAAGTCTTGTAACGGTTCAAAAAGGGGTTGGACCAAAGAAAGGGACCAGTTAGAAGGTCAAGGTGGCCAGCCCAGTCCAGAAGGTTAAGGGGTTATTATTACCATGTAGCAATCTTTAGAAAGGGAGGCCTGGCGGACACGGTACCTTAAAGTGGTGAGAACACTCCAGCGGGGGCAGTTGTTCCTAGCAGCAGATGCAAGTCGGTGCTTTGTCCGGGGGAAGAGGATCTCATCGGGGAGGAAGACCGGAGTGGGTTGCACTGCCAGGGAAGAAACCAGCCGCGGAGTTTCTCAGGTAAAAGGAGCGGTCCGTTGATTTGCGGTTCAGTGGTAAGTGGCTATCCGGCTGCCGGGGTGCTTGGCATGGGCAGTTCGACCACAAACCGGTCTGGGGTGCGAAGAAAAGAAGGTAAACTGGTTGTGCCCACCAGTCAGGGGAAGAAGCCTCTCCAGCCGGGAGATCTTCTCTGTTGTCGGGAAGTGGTGAGTCGGTTCTGCAGGGCTCCACCGGTGGTGTCGTCGTAGTAGGTCGGCTCAGCTTCTCCCTCGTAGGATTCTCAGGTCCTGTGGCGACTTCTGAAGTTCCAGTCCCCAAAGCCCTGCTTTTATGCAGCATACCCCCATTCACTCAGCCTGTCAATCAAACATGCTAAGTGGTGAGCCGGCCGGCTCACCACTTGGGCCAATCACACAAGAATGCGACTTGAGTTACCAAGGTAACTAAGTCCAGGGTGCCTAAACCCCCTCCCACACCCCCTGTGGTACCCAGACAGAGTGGCACCACTTTTGGAGGCTTCTGTGGAGAAGCCCGCCAAAAAGTGGAACAAAGGGCTTGACTTGGGTTGGAGTCACAGAAGAGAACACAAACGCCATTTTAGAATCGAGTCCTGGCAAAAAATACCAACCGGCGAATTAATATTAATTAAATAAACCGGCGGTATGTTCGGGGCTATGAGAATTAAATAATTAAAGTTGGTAGCCTCGAACAATGGGAAAATCCCATAGGGAAATATTCACGGTCGAATATAAAAAGTAGTTTCCACTGCCACCAGCCAAAACTCAATCAGGGGGGGACGGAGACGTGCCCCCTCGACTAACAGACCAAGGGGCAATCGAATTGCCCTGACCAGTACGTCCACTATATGATGGTTTGTACTGGTTTCTGTTAATAATTTGGGACTAGTAAAGCCAATGGTGACTTTACATGCCCTTGAAGACAGTAGTCAGTCCCAGAGTATGGAGTCTATGGTGGGGTGTCACTATGACACCCCTGTGTTACTGCACGGAGGGTGCTGTGTAACACGCATAGTAAAAACACATGAGACCCTATGGAGTAAACGACCCCATAGCCCATAAAACACATTAACAGTCAAAGGAACACCATAAACATGTCCAAGAGTGGGAGAAAAAGAGTCTCACTCTTGGCAGGAGAAAAAAACAACTCCAGAAATCCAGCAAAGCTGCTGGGGGACTCACTAGGTTAGGAAATTCAGCCTAAAGAGAGAATTCTCCCTAACAGCGAGCCCATGGTGGAGGCTCAGTGCCATCCAGGATGCAGGTATAAATGTGCATAAAGATGCTGCACAATAGGTGTATGGTAGTAGAAGGGGAAGGGATAGATTGTTTTCATGGTGTATAGGATGCATCCGCGAGAGAAGGGAGGACGATCGGCCGTAGTAGTGTAGATATTAGAGCGTGCCACCCGAAAGGGAGTGGGCGCTGGTGCCTGCGGTAGAGCGGGAGGGGTGCATGGCGAACTCGATTAGACAGGAGTGGTGCGTAGTACAGGCGATTGTATAGTTGCGTCCTTGGGGTACGAGTTGTGTTGGTTTATTCTTGTAGGGAGGGGCATTCATGTGGTATTTACCAATGAATGTTGAGGGCTTGTGATGGATGAGTGAGCACCCAGTGGTATCTCGTGTACAACAGCAGGCTTTTCACGTTATTAACAGCAGGAGTGTGCCGGTGGTGCATGGGTAGACACTGGACACTATTGCACTAACATTGCACCTTGCGGCCAAACCTGAATGTGTGTTTGATGCTCTTTAATTGATATACTATTGTAATCACTTGTGAGATTCCACCACATTCTGTGGATTGTGTGCCTGGCGGCATGTGAGGTTAGCCTACTCACTTTAAAAGCAGCATTTGGCTTTGTGCACTCTGCTTGAGCTACTTGGCCAGGGAAACTACATTTCCCAGCAGCCCCAGGCTCCTCAAATCAGTTGATCCGACGCACCTGCTCTGGCACACCTGAGACAAGCCCAGTCTTGCCCAGCTACTTAATCTGCTGTGGAGCACGTTTCCAGGTTCTTTTTTTTTCTCATCTGTGTGTGTGTGTTATCTTGCTGCTGCCAAAACCGAATGTGTGTTTGATGCGCTTTAATTGAAATTGAAGTACTTTTGTAATCACGTTCGTATTAATGGTTTCTTGATACATTTTCTTTTTACTCTTAGATCAGTTTTAAAACCAGTTTTACACAGAACAGGAAGTTCATTTTAGCAATATTTTAATCTATTGATTGTGTGAATTTTATCAAATTTAAACTGCTTTGATTTAATATATTTTTTAGCTCTCTCATATTGCATCTTGCCTCATCTGTGACTCCCTGCGTGCTACGAGGCTCCTTTCCCTAGGAGACACAGCCAGTCCATGCTTGTGATCCCACGCGCTCTGAACTACATTTCCCAGTGGCTCTGTAGTTCGCGCCCTATTTAATATATTTTCAGGCGCGTCAGGGACTGGCCAGTCTACGCAGGTTTGTGTCGTCCTTTCACGGCGGTCTCCTAGAAGGTCCATCTATAACGGGGGTGAGGGGGGTGTTTTGTTCTTAACGTTTATACTTAGTTGGGGATACTATGCCTTTTGAGAAGAACACAAAGCCGGACGCTCTTGTGACTGTAGAAACCAACCTTAAACATGCTAAAACTGTGCTGCTGAATACCAGGTCCCTGGATAGACAGGCCACAGGCGTCAGGGACTATAGGACTATATATTATAATATAAGAACGGCATTATGTGCCTTACCGAAACATGGCTGCAGGATTTCAGTGGCCCCAATATTCACCTGCCAGTACCTGCTGGCTATACTTTTTTTGTTAAAAACAGGGATAATGGGAGGGGTGGAGGAGTGGCATGTGTGGAACGAGAAGAACTGAAATTCGTTCGAGTACCCATAACCTGTTCAGGCTGCGAGATTATTGACCTGAAGATTACACTCACCCCCAGTAACGATATGAATATTGTCCTTTATCATCCGCCTTCGGACGCTCCCCTCTTTTACGAGCTTATGGGTATTCTAGCCTCCTTATATAAACCCAATAATTCCACGCTGGTACTGTGGGATTTTAATAGGTGACTGAACAACTTTTAAGACCCTGAAGTGCTTTGTTTGGAACAGCTCTTTAGAGGCAACGATTTTATTATACAAAGCAGGAAGCCAACCCACAAATTAGGCAACATTCTGGACTAGTTGTAGCAAGGAACCTGACGCTCAACCAGATTTCTATCGATCCTTGTATTTGGCCGGACCTTTTTTTGGTGACCTTTACCACAATTCTTCCTTGCCCTTTGGCTCAGAAAAATAACCTTATAAAAAGGGTGGCAAGTAGAAACTTTAACAGAGTATATAGTGTCGGATAGATGACTCCCTCCAGGTTTTGGTGACCGAATATGAAAAATTGTTAGCTAAATATTTGAATAATGTAGCACCTGCTAAAAGCAAGCTCATTGGAGAAAAGACTAACAATAAGAAATGGTTCTCGTCTGCTCTGTCCGCCCGTAAACAAGAAAAGAGGAAAGCAGAGAGAATCTGGCAAAAATATGAGACGCAGGAACACAGGGTGGCTTGGAAGACCTTCGACAAATTATATTGTCAGGAGAATTTTTCAGCAAAGAAATCATTTTTTTGACTCACAGATATTAGCTTCCAAAAATGCTCCTAGGAAGCTATTTGAAGTACTCAGACTTCGAAAACCCTAAACCGACACTTCATCAAATCTCCCCTAATTCTGAAATTGTGAAGCGGTTCAGAGGGCATTTGCAGACAAGATCACGCCAGCTCATGTCCAGATTAAGGAAAACTTTATAAACCCTATGTTTCAATATTCACTAGAAAGGAATGAGGCGGTTAAATTTGAATGTGATTGCGTATTTACCTTTCAAATGATCTCATAAGATTTTTTCAGCAAGGCGCCAAGCAAAATGAAGCCCACGACCTGTGAGGGCGAGACCTTCCCCATAAAATTAATATTGGAACATCTAAGTATTTTTCTCCTGTTCTTGGTCCATTTCATTAATGCAACCTTTAGGGATTAATGCATCCCTGACTCACTAAAAAAAAAAAAAAACATGGTAGTGACGCCATTGTTGAAAAAGCCAGGACTAGATCAGAAGATCTATACTAATTACAGACCAATTACCAGTGTGCTTTTTCGATTGAAGGTGGTTGATAAGGTTACTACTCTTCAGTTACAGGAGCACTTTGAGAAATCTCGAGTTTTTCATCCCAGACAATCTGGTTTTAGGTCACACTATGGCATGGAAAGTGACTTGTTGGACCTTCAAAGTGAAATGCTCAAGATTATGGACAACAGCATGGTCGGGCTGCTGATAGTGTTAGATTTATCAGCGGCATTGTTGACCATAGAAGGCTTTTAAGTCGGCTGAAAAACCTTGCTGGCTTCTCCAACGAGGCTGCCCTCCAGATTGAATCCTTCTTGCAGAATAGAATGTCTAAAGTCCTTTGGGGTGAAGCTTGCTCTAAACCAGAGAGGTTACAGTATGGTGTGCCAGAGGGTGCCTGCCTCTCACCAGCCCTTTTTAACATACTTTCTCGTCCGCTGTGCGATCTCTTAGATTCATTGGGAGTTAGCTTTTCGAACTATGCTGACGACACCCAGTGGATTATAAATATTAGTGGGGACCATGAAAAAGATTCTGATCAAATTTCAAGTATCAAGGTCCATTCAAAGCTGGATGTCCAATAATGGCATGTGTCTCAATGCGGCAAAAACACAGCTACTTATGTTTGGCTCAGCCCAGACACGCTTAAAGCTTGATATTCTGATTTCTTGATTCAAAATCATCAAGTCTGTACTGTCACAAAGGTTAAGACCCTGGCAATCGTGTTCAAAGTCTCTCTCAATGCAGATGCACAAATCCAGTACATCACAAGCAAGGCACAACATCACCTAAGGTTACTTAGGTTAATTAAACCTTTTGTCTCAGGTGTAAACTGTACTACCATAGTATGGGCCTCATCACGACTTCGGCGGTAACCCTTAAATCCGGCGGTAGCGCTATTACCGCCGGATTTAAGGGTCCGCCGAATCAGGGCTTCAGCGGATTTCGCTCCAGCTCTGAGCTGAGGGGAAATCCGCCGAAAATGTGCGCTATTACCGCCGGCGGGAAATCCGCCGGCGGTATTAGCGCGAAGATTCCCCATTGAGCCCAATGGGGAATGGGGCATTCCCGAATGGGCTCAGTGGGTAATGGGGACTTACATTACCGCCGAACTCGTGATCCGGCGCTATCAGCGCCGGGGACTTCGGCGGTAGGGCTAATACCGCCCGCGCTAATAGCGTTACCATTACCGCCCAAGTCGTGATGAGGCCCTATGTGCTCTGATTATACCACGCATAGATTATTGTAGTGCCCTACTTGGTGGTGCAGGTAAGGGATGCATGCAAAATCTCCAAATCCTGCAAAATGATGCTGTGGGCATCATTAAAAATATTCCTGAGAGAAAACATTTCAAAGCATCATAAAGACCTACACTGGCTCTCGGTAGATGTCAGGGTTTGTTTTAAAGTTTGCACTGTAGTTCATAAATGCCTTTAAGTAACACACCTACCGATCTGAATGATTCTATTAGCGCCTCCTGTCCTAAGAGAGTAACAAGATCTAGCGACTCCATTCGCTTGACCATCCCTAAGAGCAAGCGGGTGAAGGGTCTCGGAAAGGTCCTCCCAAGCGCAGGCAGCACGTCTATGGAACGACCTTCCGAAGGAAATATTTGCAGACAGAAACATGTCGACTTTCAGGAAACTATTGAAAACAGTACTTTACGAATAGTTGATCTTTGATGCCTAATTCTGAATAGATGTTGCTGTGCGCCCTGATGCCTGTGGGCTCCGGCACCTTATAAATATGCAAATATACAGGGAATGATGAACCTGTGGAGAGGGCTGTCAAGTGCCAACATCAAGTGAGTGGTCGGGACTGTGGAGAGGGCCAGTGTGAATGAGCGGAGTGGCTGTTTCGGCCTGTGAAGAGGGCCAGAGACAACATTGAAGGGTGTGCTTGGGAATAAGAGGGTGGGGAAGAGTTGGGGAGACAGAAAAAGGGGAAACACAGTAGTGGAATAAAAAAAGAAGAGGAAATAATGACATATATGGACAGCCCCTTACAGCATATGTGCCGTAAATTGCCCCAGTATCGTGATAAAATATTAAAATGCAACTTCCAGTGCCCAGGAGACTGCAGGACTGTGTTTCCCCACCTGGCCAGGAGAAGGGACATTTGACAGTAAAATAATTGACAATATGTTCTCATACCTGTTAACAAAATATAAAGGCTCTAAGCTAAAAAGCAGGCAGAATATACTGGGTCTCTGGAAAGTATATGAGGAGACTAAAGAGTACAAATTAAAGAAAGACAAATGGACAGTGGGAGGGGACGACCAAACTCACTACCCTCACCCTACGTGTTATATGCCACTTTTCAACCAGCCGCAGGGTACACTAACCCACGGCGGGAAACATCCAAGGGAAATCAGTGGAAAAGCACAGGGGAAAAATAAAAGGAACAAAGAGGAGATGCATATGCGGGGGCAAAATAAAATATCTAGCAGACATCGAAAAGAACACGCGCCAGCAAGTGGATGCGTTGTTCAGTGAAGCAGAACGGGTAATCAAAGAGGTGGTGAGGAGGAACAACAAGGGGGACAAGGGACAGTGGGCATCAGGAAGAATAAAATTCAAATTAGATGGGGAGGACGGAGAAGTGGAAACAAAAAAAGACGATGAGGGGGACGAGGAAGACATAGCATCATACCAAGAATGAATAGGACATGAATGGAGTGACATGCATAGTGACAAATGGACACCCGACAAACTAAGGAAATGGGGAAGAAAAGAGCAGCGGCGACAGCACAGAGTTGCGGTACGGGATGGCCCACCTCCGTACGCAGGAGGACGGGGAAGGTGAAAATGGGGTTAACCCAAGTTGTCAGGGGAGGAGGGGCAGGACCAAAAATGCAGCTAATGCCACTATTACAGAAGGGACAAGGGGTAGCCCATTATGTGCCCCTGCAAACAATGGACCAGAATAAATTAATATGTAGTTTATATGTTGTAGTAATCAATGGGTAGATCTTAGCGACATTGACGACATCAGACACCTAATTTCGAAACTGAAAAGATCAAGAGCACTGGGGCCTGATGGCCTCACTAATATCGACCTGAAACAGAATCTGGAAGAGTGGGCAATATTCATAAGAAGAGTCTACCGACAGTGTAAACAAACTAAACGGATTCCGGCATCTTGGACGGAAGCGGTGGTGGTTCCAATTTTTAAAAAAGGCAACTGCGACAATCCAGCAAACTATAGACCAATCGTGTTGTCGGATATAATTGGTAAAATCTTCGCATCGTTGTTATTACGGAAATTTCCAAAGTGTGCAGAAACATCACCAAGTGCAGACCACTTTCAAACTGGCTTTCTGAAAAATCCGAGTACCAGCATAAACATCTTGCTTCTCAACATTATAAAAAGTAACATCAAGAATGGAGCCCCAAGAGTTTTCATGGCCTTTATTGATATGTCACAGGCTTTTGACAAAGTCGATCGTCAAAAATTGTGGACTAAACTCGCCAAATGGAATTGCTCGGCTGAAATTTTAGAGCCAATCATCGCTCTACATACAAACACCAAAATACGAGTCTGTCTGAGTCAGCAAGGTCACCTCTCAGAGGAAATTAAATCTGAAAGAGTAGTGAAACAGGGATGCCCTCTGGCACCTGCCCTCTTTATTGCCTACATTGGTGACTTGCAATACGCTGAAGAGTCTGTCAGATCCTTTACACCCAAGTTAGGTGAACATCATATATCTCGTATTTTGTACGCAGACGACATAATTCTTCTGGATCTAACCCAAGTGGGACTACAATGTCAGATCACCAACCTGGCTGAATATACCAAAGGTAACAATCTTGAAATTAACATCGAGAAAACAAAAATACTGACCTTTGAAAAAAAGCAATCACGAAATAAGATCAATAGCCAGCGGTCATTAAACAACAAAAAATTTTAAGTTGTTTCCCAATTCAAGTATTTAGGCATAATGATGGACTCAACAAATAACGAAGATGCCATGACACAATTTCTTTGGAGCAAGGCTAAAACTATGACTAACCAACTGAGAATGATTGACAGAAGATTCGGGAAATTTTCGTTATTGCCAACAATACATTTCTACAAATCTAAAGTGGTTCCAACATTGACGTACAGCATGGACGCCTCGCTGAACATGCCAACCTCGATCTGGCCAAAGATAGAAGGGCATCTTTGGAAATCAGTCTTGGGACTTCCCAAATCAATCTCAATATCTGCCATCAGTCGTGAACTGGGCCTCCTGTCATTAGCAGCTTCAGTGGAACAAAAGAAAATGCAACTCTTACAGAAGATGTTAATGCCTGAAAACTTGCCAATTTACAAACTCATCAACAAAGACAGCAGACTGATTGACCTGGCGTGCTCCCACGAAGATCTGATCACGAATCCAGAAAGGATAAAAATGAAAATGGGATATGAAGACTGGATATCGACATGTGAGAAAGCAACTGCCAATCGGCTGCTGACTAACCTTCCACCATCAACAAACAAGCTGAAAGTACAGATAGCACATTGCTCGAAATTTCCAAACAAATCGCTTCAGAAAATGTTTATGAGAATACGTTTGAACTTATTACCAACTAATGAAATCCAAGCAATTCGTAGACATACAGTATCAGATAAATGTAGATTATGCAAAGAAGACGCGGCCCAAGAAACGATTTTCCATTTATTAATGAATTGCCAAAAAACAAGCCATCTTTGGGTCCCATACTTAACTCCATTGTTTGGTGACTCAAAAATTTGAGACAAAAAAACTTGGTGGTATCGCCTGGTAGCAGGGGAGGTCATGAGATACACCATAGCGGCTGTAAAAATCTTGGAAGAAGCCATGAGGAGGATTACTGTTCAAATAACATCTGACAGAAGCGTTGATGGCAAAGTCGTTCCTTCACCATCTTTACTTCTCTAGCTACAAGTCCATCTACGGATGCACTTTTCGTTTATTCTTCTGTTTTTCTTCTTCCTCTTTCTACTTTATATGTTGCTATCTCTATTTAGAAGAGAGTCTTGTAAAAATATTTTTGATTATACACAAGTAATAACAAAAAATATGTAGTTTACCTTCTCTCTTGGAAGGGGCAAGTAAATGGATACAGGTACTTGAGAAAAAGACAGCAAGGGTGACGCTGGCCCTAGGGGATATGAAAGGTTTGTTTGCCGCAATCACAGGAGAACAGGCAGACAACATTTTCAATCTGGTGGGCTACAAAGGAGTGAAATGGAGCACCAATGCTCATGACTGATTTCCATTTACCAATTGTTGAGCACATGTCTGGAAATTTCTAAGAAGCATGTATCCAGATAGCTATGACCTGGGGACGGTGATGACTCATAAAAAGAAAGGAGAATATATAAAGAGTTCAGGATAGACAAGAAGGTCTGGGGATTGTTCCATCACATACTAGTGAAAGGATTGCCAACAGAAGTACATGCATCCTTAGACAAGAACGTGGGTATAGATGCTATTGTAAAAGGAAGCATGAAAGCGAGACGCAGGCAGAGGAGAATGCTGTGAAGGCAGAAAACAAAATTAGTACAAAAGTAAGCTTGCTAAATACACTATGGAAGGAGCACTGTTCGTGCCAGACGCTGCTGTCATGGAACCAGCACCGCTGGGAGGGTTTCCCGTAGGACAAGCACCGTAACAAGGAGGGTACACATGCAGCCACAATATGGGCCACAAAGGGGAATACTTCCACAGGGGAATTACATGCATGGAAAAGGTTACTTACCTGTAACTGTTGTTCTCCAGCATGGGTCTGGCATGGATTCACATGCTCATGAATATTCCCGGTCATCAGACCGGGAATCCTCGGTAAGAAAAGAAATGCAGTATTGCTTTAAAAGCTTGAATACTGCCTTTCGCCTAATATCCAATCACTGAAGACCAGGTCATACTGCACACATCCAAAGACGGTCGTCTCCCACAGTCCTGCCCCGCCCCGGCGGCCATCTTCAGATTGGAAGCATGTGGGGTGCCAGTATCAAGCCAGAAGAGCCACAGCCGGGACGGAGGGTGAGTTTGCATGTGAATCCATGCCAGACCCATGCTGCTGGATAACAACAGTTATAGGTAAGTAACTTGTTCCTTCTCCAGCATGGGTTCTGGCATGGATTCACATGCTCATGAATGCCATTATACAGCAGTAACATATACATAACCATGGGAGGTGGCAAGGCTCAACAGAAGTACAACACTTACTCCTGGAACCGACTCACCTGAAGCAAGCACGTTGCATAGCACCGCTTGGCTGACTCTGGATGCCTCCCTGGAATCCCTGTCGACACAGTAGAATATCACAAAGGTGTGCATCCACCTCCACGTAGCAGCCCTGAAAATGTCCAGCAGCAGAAACCCAGAGAGAAACACTGTCGTAGCAGCGATGGCTTTGGTGGAGTGGGCTCTTGGCCGGCCTGGAAGGGCTCTGCCGGCCAGATGATGACATGGCATGATGCAGCCGGAGAGCCACCTGGAGAGGGAGGCCTTGGACAGGGTCTTCCCCTGATTCACTGGAGCAAAGTTCACAAAGAGCTGAGAAGTCTTCTGGAAATCTTTCGAACAGGCCACATAGAACTTCAAAGCACAAGCAACGTCCAGCATATGCAAGGACCGTTCATCAGCCGAAACAGGATTCTAGAAGACTAGAAGTACCAATAGTTCATTAAGGTTGAACTCTGACTGAACATTCGGCATGAAGGCGGGGTGAGTGCCGAGCACCACCCTAGTACTGATATTGATATTTTATTTGTATCGCGCTCATGCACAAGTGTTTCAGAGCGCGACAAGGGGAACAAGGGAGAACAAAAACAATGATCTTACTAGTCCTAGTGACATTGAGAATGAAAAAGTGCAGGGGAGAGGGAAGGGGGAAAGTGCTGAGCAAAGGAATACAAAACCGTGGTAGTGCATATTGCTTAATTTATAACAAGATGTTATGGGGTGGGTTGTGCATAAAATGTGGTAGCACATGGGGAGGTGTCAGGAGGCAAAGCAGGCAGGTCAGGAAGCATAAAGTAGCAGGCACAATGGGGGGCCAGATTCATAGTAGGTGCCACGTTTGTCCATCCTGCAGGTGCACCAGACACTAAACCAGCATGTGCCTGCAAGAAACCCAAAACAAGACTAATTGGGGGAAAGAACTACACGCCTCAGCGCCTCTCACGCACAGGAGACATGGCTCACGGAGCCTGTAAACGTTCTGGGCAACGCCCAGACCAAAACCCCGTCATGTGCGAGCAACCAACGCTTGTTCGCGCTAGACTTTTTCCCAGAACGGGACGGACGCAATCAGAGGACCTCCCGGCATGCTAAGTTCATTGCAGGCCACGCTCTCGCCCATAGCAAACTCTTGAGGCCCCGCAGGTCTTCAAGATAAGTGGAAGGGATTGGGCAAATGGTGCAAAAGTGGGAAGCATGAACTAACGGCTTGTGATCAAACCGCATGCAGTTGGGAACCGCAACTAGGGGTGGGGGTACCAATGAACACAGAGCCTCTAACAGAGCCATTAACTCGCATGATTGAGGTCACGGGTTGAGATGCATGTGCTTTTGATGTGCCATAATCAGAACGCTCAGTAGCCCGAGGCACGCACTAACTGTCCCTTCTTTGCTAGACCACAGATGCTGATGGTAGGTCTTCGAGAGACTGCAGATCCTGAGACAAACTCCAGAACACGTGAACAGCCAAAGCTAAGTGCTGTTTACTTTTGTTATGTAAAGTGTGTAATGTATAAGTAATGCAGAATTGTTTACAGTAAAATCACGGCAAAGTAAGGTTACACAGAAGGTATACCCAGCGGTTCTACATGTTTTCTGTTTCTCATGTTTTCGGGAGCATTACAGAACGAAAGGTTGGGCGCTAAAGTCAGGCGCTTCTGAATGAGACGCAGAGTCAAGGTATTAAGTCCCTGAATCATTGTCAGAGGGCTGAAGAACGCTCCACAAGGTCTAGGGAGCAATCTCCAAAGAGAGCAAGGCGTAACTCGGTGATCAAACAAGTCAGTGGCAAAACCCCAGGCTAGGTGTGTGATTGAGAGTGTGTGAGTGGGTAACAGAGGCGCATAAGTGCGCGCCAGCACAAAGCCAGCTGGAACAGGCTCACGAGTCAAGAGTCAAGGAGCATGCTTTCCTCAACACCCCTTACCCATCCATAACCTCTCCCTAACCCTCTTACTGGCGTTCCTACATCCCTCTACCCATCCAAACCGTGGACCCGAACCCTCTTTCCCCAATAGCTCCAGGAACTAAGAGCGTCAAGGGGAGGTAGCAGTTCGTGCTGCCTCTGCGCTGAATCAAGATTCGCCTTGACAGGAGGCGAGGTGATGGATAACTATTGAACTGTTTGCTCTAATGACGCTATTCACTAATTAATGTAACTATTGAGGAGGAGATTGCAAACCAATCAAATCTATGGGAAGCACAGAAAAAACAAATCCTCCAACTTGCAAGTGTTTCTCTTGACTTCCGACTATTGTATTTCTTGTTATAAAAATACTGTTCATAGTCCATTCAGTTGTCAGCCTCTCGATAAGCGCTAATCCACTATTCGATTTGGATGGAGGAAATGGAGTCCTGACAGAGGTAATAACTATGCTGTCAACCTTACAATCGAAGATGGTGGAATAAGTAGACGAGACGGAAGAGGATGACTGGTCTTCGTCCTTATTTTCGTGGGTTCAAACTTGGCTGGCGAATACCTTCAAGCTGCGTGGAGCAAAACTAGTGTTGGTATTGCTAGGATTTTGTCTAGTAAGGATCTTTATGGGACAATGTAAGAAGAGAGCGCAGAAAGCTAGTGGGGTGAAGATGGGAATAGTTTCTTACCTGTAACTCCATTTCTCCAGCATTGGTATCTTTCATGGATTCACATGCTTAGAATATTCCCCGACGACAGACTGGGAACGCTCGGTAAGCTTATATAGCCTTTTCCTATAGGAAAACTTTAGACACTTTAGTGTCCTATCTACGTCGTTTTGGGCCGCGCACGCACACCCTACCAAGACGTAGCGGTATAAATGCCCCGCCCCCGGGCTCCTTCAGATTTCGACCCCTCCAAGTGGAATGGGGTGAAACCAGAAAAAATGCGAAGATTGCATTTCGGGGAGGCCGGAGGGCGCATGTGAATCCATGAAAGATACCAATGCTGGAGAAATGGAGTTACAGGTAAGAAACTATTCCCTTCTCCAGCACTGGATCTTTCATGGATTCACATGCTTAGAATAGAATGCACAGCAGTGAACGTGAAACAATGAAGGAGGTGTAACTGCAATCGAGCAATCACCCCATTCTGCCAAAGAAAACGAACCATGATTACATACGATTAGAAATTAACCACCTGTCACCGTACTTTATACCGCAATATACATAAGTTACAACAGGATACATAAAGCACGCATTGGAACCACATACGCATGTTCGTGCATATAATTAAAAGCATATACGTAACTATATATGGGATACATTACTCAACGTAATCGTATTTCTGATGCTTGTATTTGCTTAGATTCACATGCTGTGCATAGGCCGACATCTAGTGGAAGCTGCGGAGTATTACAGTTTGTTTTTCGAAACTCGAAAATGGGCGTCGACACAGGCGTGCCAGTAATACTATCCCTAGTGTGACGTCCACTGTACCCAAGATCCCTCACGCGTCTAGGATCCTCAGATTGTATTTTTTCTGACATGAGGAAGCATGAGGAGTAGCGTGAGTACAGATAATCCAAGCAGATAGATATATCTGCATGTATAAACACATATCCAACCAGCATAGAACCCTCTCGAAGAGAAAGGGCTTACCTTATTGAAAGAGATGCCGCAAGACTGCTCGGCCCATTTGAACTTCGTCCGCATGCTGTCGTTCTAAGCAGTAGTGGCGGGTGAATGTATGGGGCACTGACCATGCTGCTGCTCTGCAAATGTCTGCCAGCGGGATCCCCGCCCATAATGCCGTCGACAACGAGGTCGCTCTGGTCGAATGGGCTCTCGGACGCCCTTGTAGCAGCTTTCCCGCTTTCGAGTGACAGAAAGCAATCGTCAACGAGACCCATCGAGCCAGACCTTGTTTCGAAATTGCTTTCCCCTTTGCTAAAGGGCCATACGCAACAAAGAGCTGCTGTGTCGATCGAAGTTGCTGGGTACGATGCAGGTAGAATTTTAGAGCCCTCTTGACATCGAGGGTATGCAGAACCTTTTCCGCTGCCGACGATGGCGTTGCAAAGAAGGTGGGTAGGACCATGGTAGAGTGTTTATGAAAAATCGTAGGAACTTTCAGGATGAAACGAAGACTCGTCGACAAGATCACCTTGTCCTTGAAGAATCTGAGATATGGAGGGTCTATGACCAATGCTTGTAACTCTGAGATTCGTCTAGTCGACGTTATGGCTATTAGAAAAGCCACTTTCCAAGATAGAAACTTCATGGACGCCGTGGCCATTGGCTCAAAAGGTGATTTCATCAAACCTGCAAGTACCAAGTTAAGGCTCCAAGTTGGTGGAAAACGCTTAACCGGGGGAAACGTCCGAAACAAACCTCTCATGAAATGTTTAACTAATCTGTCACTAAACAAAGGTGTAGAGTTCCTCCTTCTTGTGAACCTAGAGATGGCCGCCAGGTGAACCTTTGGAGATGAAAAAGACAAGCCACTCCTCGCCAAATGCAACAGATACGGGAGGATCTGTTCCGGAGTAACTCTCAGAGGTTCCACTTCCGCCTGCCCTTGGCACCACACACAGAATCTTTTCCACTTACACCTGTAAGACTTGTTGGTGGACGGGGCCCGCGCAGCCTGTAATATTTTTCGACAGTCCGATGGAATGGTCAAGGCCCAAACTCCGAAAAGTCAGGAGCCAAGCCTTGAAGTTGAGACTGTTCGGGTCGTGATGCCACACCGTTCCTTCGTTCCGGGACAAGAGGTTGGGCTCTTTTGGGAACGTTATCGGGTGGTCCGCTGACAGATGAAAGAGGTCGGAAAACCATGGTTGCCTCGGCCAACATGGCGCTAACAGGATGACTCGGCACCTGTACCTACGTATCCACTGCAGAGCCCTCCGTATCAGGGGAAACGGAGGGAAGGCATAGAGGAACTTGTCCTTCCACGGGAAGGTAAAAGCTTCTCCCACTGAATTTTCCTGTGGCCATCTGCTAGCGTACATTTTGCACTTCTTGTTTGCCTTCGTGGCAAAGAGGTCCAGCGTCGGTTGTCCCCATTTCTGGAAGACCTTCGCCAAATGATCCTCGTTTATTTCTCACTCATGAATCTGGTCCATCTTTCTGCTGAGCGAGTCCGCCTGCTCGTTTTTCACTCCTGGCAGATGATGGGCTATGATGGATACATCGTGCTTCAGCGCCCAGTGCCACACCTTCTGATCCTCGATGGAGAGGATCCTGGACCGCGTACCGCCTTGCTTTAGTAAATAAAACATTGTCGTGGTATTGTCCGTCAGAACTCTCACTGTGGATCCCCTGATGTGAGGCAGGAACGCTCTCAGGGCACAGCGGACTGCTCTCAATTCCAGAATGTTGATGTGTAGGAGAGATTCTTTCTGAGACCAGCGGCCTTGTGTCTGCAGAGTGCCCATATGCACTCCCCAGCCGGTTAGGGACGCGTCCGTCACCACTGAACTGGAATTCCGGTTCCTGTAGAGGCACTCCCTTGGAAATATTTCGACGATTCCTACACCACCATAGGGTTGACATGAGCTCGACGTCGTCAACGGTCAACTTGTCTGACCAAAGGCCCTGAGACTGCGTCCAACGATCTGACAAAAACTGTTGAACTGGCCTCATGAAAAGGCGACAGTTGGGCACTAGATGAATGCAGGACGCCATAGCTCCCAGGATTGACGTATATTTTCTCACCGACAACCTGGAATTGATCTTCAGCTGGCCTGCCAAACGACTGAGCCTGGTGATCCTGTCGAGGGATGGTTTGACTAATCCCTGCTGGGTGTCGAACTGGGCACCCAGAAACAGCAAGCTTCTGGACGGCGTTAATGAGGATTTGTCGAAGTTTATCGCAAACCCCAATCGTTCCAATAGGTTCAATGTCTCCTGTAGACTGTCGTGCGTCGACGACGGGGAAGATCCCCTCACCAACCAGTCGAGATACGGGTATACATGGTGGCCCTGCCTCCTCAGCCAGGCTGCCACCGGAGCCAGGCATTTGGTGAACGTTCTGGGGGAAGATTTTAGTCCAAAAGGGAGAACTGTGAACTGGTAGTGATTGTGTTCTACCACAAACCTGAGGTATTTCTTGTGTCGCGGACACACCGGTATGTGAAAGTACGCATCCTGCAGGTCCAGAGACGCCAGAAAATCCCCTTTTTGAACTGACCTGATTACCTCTTGGAGGGTGAGCATCTTGAACTTTATGTTCTTCAACGACTTGTTCAGTTCTCGCAGATCTAGGATGGGACGCCATTTTCCATTCGGCTTTTTCACCACAAAGTACCGGGAGTAAACCCCTTGACCCCTTTGCGACGACGGGACCTGTTCTATAGCCCCTTTTTGTAGCATAAGTGCTACTTCCTGCAGCAACACGCTCAGATGGGAATGAGCTACACGCACCGGTGGAATATGCGAGGGTTGCTTTTGAACTGCAGGGAATGTCCGTATTCTACAGTGTCCAACACCCATTGATCTGTGGTTATCAGCTCCCATTCCTTGATGTAACATGATACTCTGCCCCCCAGAACGTTTCGATGCCCGTCATTGCTGACTCTTAGTTTGCTTATCCCTCGTCGACGACGAGAAACCTGCCCTTTTCTTAGGGGCTTGGTAGTCCCAGCGCTGTCTAGCTGCTTGTGAAGCTTGTCTGTATCCTTGGGAGGAATATGTTGATCTACCGAAGGAACGGTCCCTGGAAGAGAACCTGGAGTTCCCCGAAGCTCTCCTGAAGGGACGAAAAGGCCGGGAAGCCCGACCACTATGGAGAGCTCCCAAAGAACGCGGTGTCCGAGTCCTCCTTCATGCCCTTCAGGGCTTCGTCGACCTTCTCGCCAAAAAGGAGGTCCCCTTCGAAAGGCATATCCAGTACCTTGTACTGCACCTCGGGTCAGAAGTTGGTGCATTTCAGCCACGCCTGCCGTCGGAGGACCACACCGTTGTTCACCTGCTTGAAACCCGACTCTGCAAGATCTACTGCGATGTTAATTGCATGATTTGAAGCTTCCTCGCCTTCCCTGACTAGCAACATAGCCGTTTTTCGATGTTCATCCGGAAGGTGTTCGAGTATGGGTGCCAGCAGGTGCCACATTTCCCTGTCGTATCTAGCGACTATGGCAAGAGAATTGGCCGCCTTAACCATGGTAGCACCTACCGTCAGGATTTTCTTGCCGAACGCATCTTGACGTCTGGCATCACTTTCCGGGGGGGGAGTCGTACACTTGTGTTGAGCCCTCGCCTTTCTCACCGCCGCCGATCCCACAGAGTCAGGTGTCGGTTGTGAGGAAAGGCACTTGGGAGTAGAGTCCGGGGCCCTGAATTTCTTTTCCAGACGACCTTTAACCGCTGGCTCTGAGAAAGGGTGACGCATGGTCTGCAGACCTTCCTTCCACACGTGTTCTAGGATGGGTACTGAAAACACTGACTTTCTCCTTTGACCCATGTGGTCGAAAAGAAAGCAATATTTCTTTTCCTCTTCTTGTGCCAGCCCAAATTCCTTGCAGGCTTTAGCCATCATGTTATGGAATGACCCGATATCGTCTGGAGGAGACGGCTGAGCCGGGCTCCTCGGCGTTTCCAACTCCACATCGGACTCCCAGGTCGGATCCCTGGAGGGGGAAAGTGAGACTATTGACGACGCCCTGCTGCCTGATTCCGAATCCAACAGCTCCCCTTCTTCGCGGCGTGGAACCGAGAGGCTTGCTTCCGGAGGCCCTGCAGCGGGGGTTACAGGTGGAGGACGGCGAGAGGGGCCCGGGTCGTCGACGACCAACCCGGCTGGGGATGTTCGAGGTAGTCTATCGTCCAGTGTCCGTAGCAGAGATTGCAGCGTGGATAAGACTTCCAACGATAGAATCGATTGTGGATTCAGCAGAGGGATAGAACCCAGACAGCTTTCGGAGACAGGCTTGATAAGTTGTAACCCCAGGTCTGCCGGGGCAGCTACCCTTTCGACCTCGTCCCCCGAAGACACCGACAAGGCCTCTTGCTGTAGGAGTGTGTCCGGTAAAACTGGGTCATAGACCTCTGGCACCAGGCCCTTTGAGGGATATCCGTCGACGAAGCCATAGTTGGTCCTGTCGGCGTCGACGTCTGCAATGCAGGTGCGGTAGATGTTAACTGCGTCAATGGCAGAGAAGTCGTCGACGACAGTGGTGGTCGTGCAGGTGTATGCGTTGCTCCCGCCTTTTCTGAACTCGTCCTGCGTTTTTCTTTTTCTCGACTCGAGGTCGATCCATGACGATCGCCTGAGGAGGATTTTGATTTGTCTTTATCTTTTCTCGTCGAAGATGAGGACGAAGAGGCACCTTTCGACGCCGAGTCCTTGGGGCGGCCTTCCAACGACTTCTTGCCCACCGGTCTAGTTTTCTTCACCGGGGGCTCCAATGACGATGAGCAGCGCAGGGCCCCTGAAGATTTCAATGCCGAGGCCACGCTGCGTGTTGAGCCCACCTCTGAAGGCGGGTATGCCCCCGCTCCATCGTTCAACCATGCGACAAGTCTGCGACTCCGATCCTTAAGGGTCTTCTGGGAGAAGCCCTTACAAATGTCGCAGTCGTCAGCCGAATGGTGAGGGTGCAGACAGTAAATGCAGTCCATATGCGCATCCCCCTCGTAGACCTTTAGGCCGCACGGGCGGAAAAGTGCTTTTCCTGACATCAGGAGAAGAGCGCAACCTAATCAAGTAGAAAAATACACGAGGTGTTCCCACTTTGGAGACGGTCGAAATCTGGAAGGAGCCGCGGGGGCGGGGCATTTATACCGCTACGTCTTGGTAGGGCGTGCGTGCGCGGCCCCAAACGACGTAGATAGGACACTAAAGTGTCAAAAGTTTTCCTATAAGAAAAGGCTATATAAGCTTACAGAGGGTTCCCAGTCTGTCGACGGGGAATATTCTAAGCATGTGAATCCATGAAAGATCCAATGCTGGAGAAAATGATTGACGTGAACACTGATGGTCCAACTAATGATTCCAACTTGCTGCTTCTGACAGAAAACAGAATCTGGACTGACACTATTTGTTGATTAGACACTGCAGTTGGTATTTAATTTTTATGCAGTGAATGTAGTGGTACATATACAAATTAGGTCATAGGAAATTCAACTTTAAACGTGTACATGATATAGTACATGGGTGTATAAAATCAAATAAACAATATTTGAAGATTGAATTTTAACAATTGCATTCTCTAAATCTCCTATGTTGGAGGAAATGAGACATCACTGTTTGTAAGTGTTCAAGGTAACAAAGCGGACATATAATGTGAAGATAATCAAGGTTACAAGCCAACAAAACAAGTCAACACAACTGTGTTTCGGCCTTTCATGCTCAACGTATATAGCAGTTGTTAAGTAGGCCTTCATCAGAACGGGTGAAGTCTTGTGTAGGAGAGATCCTATGAACTCTGTCGAAAAAATTGATAGAACTGAGAGTCAGAAGGGACTGCAGGTTAGGAGGTCTAAAAGTTAGACAGCATAATTGCTAGAGAAGTTCTCACGGGAGAACTCAGGAGATTGCGGTGCTTACCGTAATCAAATGGCACAATGGCGTACATCATCAGAGTGTCCACGTACACGGACGGTAATACGTGAGTGGTAATAAGTAGCACATGAGTCCTGTGGAGAATGACCAAAAAACCAGTAAGTGGTGCATTCTCTGAGCAGATAGTGTTATCTATGTACATGGTATGAGTCTTACCATGCAAATTGACTGTGAAATCACAGGGCGCATGGTGCTGCGCATGGATCCAGGCGTTCACAATGGAAACGGAAGACTACTAGGAAAAAGAAGGAACAGGATCCTAGTAAGATGGCTGCTGATGTGAAGTACTTTACATTCTTGCGAACAGCCATAATGTTAATGGAGGACAATTAGTGAAGTGCTGTGTGGCATGCATTCTACGGACTGAATGGTAAAATGTTAATGCCGTGTGCAGCGGGCACATTAGCGTACTACAATTTGTGTAGATCGTGGAGAACTGTGCTAAATCAATGGCAACAGTAATACAACTGTATTTGTCACTTGTGAACGATTTCTGCAACGATTTGTGCTTCGTGCTACGAGGCATGCATACAAAGCAGAATAGTGCAATAATATGGCTGTGTCCCGCGATCAAAGTCGCGTACTTTATTTTAAGTAAGGATCACCCTTGTATTTTATTAATAATACAGGTATACGCCGTGCTGGACCGTGTGCGAGTGTCGCGTTCGAGTTATGACAGTGCAGAACAAAGCGCATCTGAAAAAAGATCGTACAAGATAGTGCGCCTATCTAATGACTGATGGCTATTGATCAGGGTAATCAGCGCAACCTCATAGAAGAAAGTAGCCTAGGCTTACCTGCCGAGCCGCATCGCAGCGTGTGGAAGAATCGAGCTGTGCGGTGGCTGAGGACAAATGCGGGTTGCCTAGCAACTTGAGTGTTTATAGGAGCGGCCATGTTGTAGACCTAGGCGGCTGAGGATATTGCCTGTTTGGCGGGCTAAAAAAATAATCTGATGCCGAATGCAGATTAAAATGAATCTAATCAAAGCAAGTTGGTACAAATGCAAAAAGCCATCACCTATTTAGAAATGCGACAAAACCGTAGCTGAAGCAACAGATGTCATTGTGATGGAACGCAGGCAGAAGGAGTCCTGAGACGGACTGTAAGCTCCAATCGGTGTCGTGCTGGTGCTAATGAGAGGGCTGCGTCATGGTGTGACAATATTGTGGCCGAGAGTAAATGTGAAAATGATGCATAGATCGACAGCCAGTATGCCAGATCTGCGAGATTGCTCACTCAGTCTAACACAGTCAGTTACAAAATTGTTTATCCAGGATTGGAACAAAAATGTACATTCAAATGATTACACATCAGTCCACGGAGATGCGGAATACAGTCACAGAGTGCTTAAAATGTTCATTGCAGAAATGGTGAGTGACTATCCATGCAAGCCATTTAACATTGGAAGGCAAAACTTATTTTGATCTAGACAGAAGATAATAATCCCAACTAAGAGTTCGAATGGAAGAAATGTGTTTCAGATAAAATGTCACCATTCGGTAGTGTCTGTTGTGAAGTTATTACATTATGTTGTTATTTATATGGAGGGGGAGACATGCATGCAATACTAGAGGCTATGGAAGCGTAGAGTTGTCGCTGCTGCCAGGTTCTAATGATGTCATAGGGCACTAGCTGTATGCTCTGTGCCCAGCGTTCTATATTTGTCAGTTGGAGTTGTCCCTTGCCTACATTGGATGTTTCTGATGTGCTGGGGGTCTTTTACCTGTTTACTAAATAAATCCATATCACAAAGACTTACCTGCCTCCACGAGTGTCTTCATAACATTGGCGACGAGGATGGGATGTGGACAGGAGACCTGAAGACCTCCAGCAGAGCTATCCAAAAGGTGAGCGCCGCTCCGCTTTCCCCTGGCGTAGTAGCGGCGGCCCGCAACCGAAGTGTTCCCTCCCCTTTGTGCCCGTGAGATTGTGGCCGCTCCGCCATCCCGGCGTTGTAGTGGCCACCCCGATCAGCAGCACCGACTGTCCTGTCAGCCAAGTAAGTGTCGCTGTGCTGCGCTACTCCCCACCCGACGGCTTTAGGTAACGCTCGCCGCGTTACTTTCCTCGATACTGCCAGCCATAACACACGCGCTGCGGGGCGACGCCGTGAGGATAAGCGAAAGCCCGCTTTGTTGTTTTGGACGCCTGCCGTTTCATCGTCCTCTGCGGCGCAGGCCGACGCTGTGTCCCGGAAGAGGGAGGGAGCAGCGCTCAAAGAAAGAGGGAGGATTACCGTACCCACGGTAATAGAAGCGCAGCAAGAAAAAGGCCATTATCCATTTTGTAATGAATGCGCAGTGAAAAAGGATTACCGTACCCGCGGTAATAGAAGCACAGCAAGAAGAAGGCCATTATCCATTTGGTAATGAATGCGCAGTGAAAAATTGTAGAGCTGACGTTCTACCAAACTATATTACAAGGATGTGTGCACAGTAGTACATTCTGTGAGACTTTGACAGAGCATAAGGGAACACATTAAAAAGGGGAGAAGAGACATTGCAAAGCCTCATTAAGCAGGACCTTGAAAAGACATTAAAGGGGATCAATGGAAGATAGAAGTTTAGATTGAATTTAGTTGCATATCGCCGAAGGTTCCGTGTTATCAGCCTTATATCCACACAGAACGAGAAAGGAGAGAGAGAAAATTTCAAGTAAGAGGCAGTGCACGGGAAAAAGCATCAGTCCGGAAATATAGGAGTATTTTAAATTGTGCTAGGCGCAAAGAGGACAAAGGTCAAGTAAACTGCCACAAGGAGCAAGTCTACAGAGGATTCCAGCACCAGGAGCATGGCAGGTTTACCTGGAATAGCAGGGCCCCCAATATTCAAGCCTGTGCCAAGTCCAGCAAAAATACAGTGGGCTCAACGGCGTAAAGGATTTTTGCATTATATGAAGGCAGCTGGAGGAACGTCGTACTCAGGTGAGAGGAAGTTGGCTTTGTTGCTGCATTTCTTGGGATACGAAGGTCATAGAATTTATGAAACGCTTCCTCAGCCAACGGGAGATGGCAGTGGTGGGGATGACGCTGCCAATGAATTTGATATGGCTCTACTTAAGCTGGACAAACATTTCAATCCCAAGACCAGCACGGTATTGGAACAATATAATTTCCGCATGAGGGTGCAAGCACAAGGTGAATCGGTTGAAGAGTATGTGACAGCCTTGCGGCATTTAGCTTTCACATGCAAGTTTCAAGGGTCTTTTGATGAACACATCCGTGACCAGTTTATGACTCATTGTAGATTCAATAAGATACGCGAAGAATTGTGGCTGAAGGACGACCCCAATCTTGATGAGGTTCTAGATCTTGCTTAACGTGTGGAACACTCATTGGCATGTGTCGCTAAGTTGTTGAAGAATGAAACAAGCGACCTCAAGGAAGTAAAGAGTGAAGTGCTAAATGTCGCAGATAACAAAGGCAAAGGAAGGGGGAAAACCAAGCAATCGAGCAGAGTTGTCGGGGAAGAGAAGAGAAACCAAGAGCCAGGGCAGAGGACTGAAAGAAAAGAGGACAGACTATGTTTTCGATGTGCGAGTAGTACACATTTTGCTTCATCTGTTGTGTGCCCTGGCCGTAAAGTGACGTGTGCAAAGTGTAAGAGGAAGGGTCACTATGCCAACTGCTGTAAGAAACATCCAATGTAGGCAAGGATCCATACCACCAGGTTGAGCCGACGGAGGAATGTAGAAAGGTTACGGCTTTTATAACGCACAAGGGTGTATTTCAATTTAGAAGAATGCCGTTTGGGTTGGCGTCGGCCTCATCGGTATTCCAAAAGATTATGGATCGGTTGATTGGGTCGGTAAAGGGAGTATTTTGCTTCCAAGACGATGTGCTAATTTGTGGTGAGACCTTAGAAAAACATGGCAGAAGTCTTAATGATGTGTTGAAAATTTTCGAGGAGAGAGGCATTACTTTAAGGGAAGAAAAATGTCAGTTTGCGGTATCTAAGGTGGACTATTTGGGCCACGAAGTGTCAGCTGAGGGGGTGAAACCCAAGGAAAGCATCATTAACTCGATAAAGGAAATCGAGAAACCCACAACAAAAAGTGAACTTCGTTCATTTTTAGGTATGACAGAGTTTTATCAAAAATTTGTGAAAGACTATGTAACTAAAGTTCGTGAGATGAGGAAAATATTAAGGAAAGGTGCAGATTTCATATGGAGTTGCGGGTGTGATGCAGAATTTACCAGAATCAAAGAGGAAATAGACATGGCAAAGCCTTTGGGATGTTTTGATACAAGAAAATTGTCTATTATTACGGTAGATGCTAGTGAGGGCGGCCTGGGAGTCGTTTTGGCACAGAAACAGGATGATGGGTCGGAAGTTATAATAGCCTATGCTTCACGTGGCCTAAAGGGTGCGGAAGTACGGTATTCTGTTCTTGAAAAGGAAGCTCTCGCATGTTATTGGGCCGTAGAGAGGTTTAAAAATTTTGTCTGGGGTGTGGAATTTGTGATCCGGACGGATCACAAACCTTTGAAAGTAATCTTTGAGACGAAAGGTCTGGACAACATTTCACGAAGGGTGGCTGGATGGGTCACCAGGTTGCAAGCCCACAAGTTTGCGATGGAGGTGATTCCTGGAAGAGAGAACACGTTGGCGGACAATTTGTCTAGAGTCAAGGTTAGTTCCCAAGATAGGATTGAAGATGATAACATGGAGATGGTGTTTGTGAGTACAGAAGGCATTGTATCCAAGCAAGAGTGGTTGGATGAGATAAGGAAGGATGTGATTTTGAGCAGGGTGATATCCTATGTAGTTTCTGCTGTATGGCCAAATAAATCGGCCTTGTTGGAGGAAGAAAGACCTTTCTGGGAGGTGAAGGATGAATTGTCAGTTGCGGATGAAATATTGTTCAGGTGGGAGAGGGCAGTAGCACCAGTGGGGATTCGTAGAAAAATTATCGATCTGGCGCACAGTGGACATATTGGCATCGCAAAGACGAAAGGGGTACCGAGGACGGATTACTGGTGGCCAGGTTTTGATAAGGAAGTTGAAGCCCGTTTGAGTGAGTGCCAATTTTGCATAAGAAGTGGTAAGGGCGTAGAGGCCAAGAGACAACCTTTAATTGATGTTGGTGTTCCGGCTAAAATTTGGAGTGATATAGCTATGGACATATTAGGACCCGTCGATTTGGGATATGGTCGGGGAAGATTTGTGGTTCTGGTTGTCGATTTGTTCTCTAGGTGGGTAGATTTCAAAGTTGTGAGAGAAATATCGGGGAAAAGTATGGTTAAGGTTTTGCAAGAGATCTTTGCAAGTGAGGGTCTCCCAGGAAGTGTCCTCACAGACAATGGCACGCAATTTACCGGTGGATGTTTTCCCAAGTATTTGGAAAAATGTGGTGTGAGCCATAAGAGGGCAGCTCTTTATCATCCTGAAACAAATGGAGTAGTTGAGAGGTTGAATAGATGTGTGAAGGAGAGCATTCGCATGGGGGAAGAGTGTGGATTTGATAAATTGGCGACTATTCAAAATAGGATGTGGGTATTGCGCATGGCACCTCATGCTACTACCGGTCTGCGTCCGTTCAAACTTATGAGAGGTCAAAAACCTTACTCCATGGCGTGTCCGTCATGGTTAGGCAGGAGCAGGGAATCTGATGTAGTCATTGATGAGCTGAGGAAGTCTCTCAAGAAGAAGAAGAGTGAATGGGTGATGCGTGAGAATAAAAGGAGAGGAAGGAAGGAATTGCGTGTGGAGTGTGGTGACTGGGTGAGGATTAAGAAGGGAGTGGTGAGAAAGAAGGGTGACTTGTTGTATTCTGACCCAGTTAGAGTTGTTGTGGTGTTGAAGGGTGCAGTGCGTGTTGCTGGCGGTCAGGTTTGGAATAAAGACTGCATCGCTACTGTAAAAAGATGTCACGTGTAAAGTGGAGATATTGGGTGAAGAACTTTTATGAAAAAGAGGGAGATGTGTTGTGAAGTTATTACATTATGTTGTTATTAATATGGAGGGGGAGACATGCATGCAATACTAGAGGCTATGGAAGCGTGGAGTTGTCGCTGCTGCCAGGTTCTAATGATGTCATAGGGCACTAGCTGTATGCTCTGTCCCCAGCGTTCTATATTTGTCAGTTGGAGTTGTCCCTTGCCTACATTGGATGTTTCTGATGTGCTGGGGGTCTTTTACCTGTTTACTAAATAAATCCATATCACAAAGACTTACCTGCCTCCACGAGTGTCTTCATAACAGTTTCCATTCTAGGGTAATGTTCAGCCCTACTCTTACTGTATTGAGTCGATGCACCCATTTGTGTTAGAGTTGGGTGAGGATTTTGTCCATGTCTCCGCCTGTGCTGGTGGTTGTTACTTTTTGTACAACCAACCATTTCAAGTCTTTGTTGTTATGATTTTTCTGGGTGAAATGGTCAACCAGTGGTTTTACCAGTATCTTGTTCTTTATGCAGGAGCGATGTTCGCAAATTCTCGTTACGACTGCTCCCATACTCTTACCAACGTACAAAAGTCCACAGGGGCACTCAATAATATAGATACCCTGTTTTGTATTACAGTTGGTGTGGTCTTTTAGGGTCCAGTTGACATTCCCATGCTTGAACACTTTTGGTTTCTGTTAACTGGCACACGACACATTGTCCACAACGAAAGTGCCCTCATACTGGAGGCAAATTCCATAGTGTTGTTTGTGGTTGCACAGGTTCAGTGAAAGTATGTACCAGTGATTCCTTGATGTTTTGATTTTTCTTGAATGCGAAACGAGGCAATTTGTTGAGGGTTCCTGTGTTGTTAATCAGGTGCCAGTATTTTTTGATTGTTTTCTTCACCAAGTTGCTCAGAGGACTGTACGTAGTAACGCATACCAGTCTGTCCACATCTTTTTCTGTGGTTTTGGTAAGACATATATAGTTCGATCAGTGTTTGCTGCTCGTTACTTGGCTTGTCTTATCGCTTTCCTCGGATATCCTCTGTCTAGTAGACGGGTCTGTAGGTCAGTGGCATGTTTTTAGTAGGTATCGCAATCAGTACAATTCCTCCTAATCCTTAAGAATTGTCCGTAAGGTAGATTGTATTTCTTGCCGTCAGGGTGGTAACTCCCAAAGTGGAGGAGTGTGTTTTTCGGTCGGTGGGTTTACGGTACAATTCAGTTTTCAAACGATCACCTGATCGAAAGATGTGCAAATCAAGGAAATCTATGCAATGAAAGTCCCATTGCATGGTGAATTTAATGTCTGTATTTCATTGGTTCAACCATTGTAGAAATGCAGCCACGTCTTGTTGGTTCCCTTGCCAGACGAGGAAAACATCGTCAATGTAGCTTTTCCATAATACGATGTGATCTTTGTAAGGGTTAGCTGTTGCTGTGATGTGTTCCGTTTCATACCTTGCCATATAAAGATTGGCTATGTCTGGTGCGAAGGTCGCACCCATGCTTACGCCTTTCACTTGTTTGTATAGCTGATCGCGGAATAGAAAGACATTTTCCGTCATTGGCAGTCAGACACACTCGAGTATGAAATTTGTAGGAGTGTATACAATGTCATCCCGGAGGTCTAGAAAAATTCTGAGTGCTTCGAGGCCGCCTTGTTGGGGTATTGACGTGTAGAGGGCCTCCACATCCATGGTTACCAGAATGTATTCTTTTGTTGCATAGTGATATTATCGAGCATCAAGATAGTATCTGTGCTGTCTTTGATGTAGGACGCCATTTGATTTACAAAGGGTTTTAGAAAAAAATCAGTATAAACCGCGAGTGGTTCAGAGATTGAATCAAAAGCAGAAACAATCGGTCTCCCTGGAGGATTGGTGGTGCTCTTGTGAATTTTTGGCAAAATGTAAAATGCCAGAATTTGTGGATGGGCTTTATTCAGAAAGGAGTATTCATCGTCACATATCCATGGTTGTTCTAGAGCATGGTGGGTTAGACTTAGAATTCCATCCTGTAGGTGTTAAGTAGTGTCTCGTATAGAGGTAAATAGGCCTCTGTGTCGCTGAGTAGGCGCACACATTCTTTGTCGTAATTATTGGTATTAAGAATCACAATACCACCCCCTTTATGCATGGGTTTGATGGAAATGTTGTGGTTTTTTTTCAATGTTGCTAGAGCTGTCCTCTCTTCAGGTAGTAGATTGTCATGATAGTAATTATTTTTGACCATCCCTTTTTGGATGGCCACTGTTACGATTTTCTCGAAGGTCTCAAACTCACACGGAATGGTATGTGGAGGAGGTATGAAGGTAGATTTCATTTTCAATCCTGTGGTGTTGTCATTGATGTTCTCCTTTCGCAAAGGTTCAGTTCCTGATGTTGACTGCTCAGGTATGAAAACTTCAAAAAAGTATTTTAAGCGGATATTGCGGGAAAAGCGTTTCAATTCAAGTTCAGTATCAAAGGCTTGAGCTTTTGCCGCTGGTACAAACGATAAACCTTTTTCCAGGAGGTTCTGTTCAGCAGGAGTGGTTATATGGTCGAAAGGGTTGAAGATTGGAATCCTCTTTGTTAGCCTTGGTTGTTGTACCACTGGAGGGTCCACATCTGTTGTCCTTGGGAAGTTGGTCTTCTCCTTGGGCGGCCTTGTTGTTTTTATTGCGGGTAACCTGCCCCGCCTGTGGTACTGCCACTACTGCTAGAGGAGGTACCTGAGAAGGGGACCCCTCTAGTCCTGCGATTGAAGTTGCTTTGTTGTATTTCGGTGTAGTAATTTTTTCGGAGATAAGGATAGGTTTTCTCCTGCGCATAATTTTGTAGATCTATTTTGAATTTCTGGGCTTTCCTTTCAATCGTGAGCACTTTGAATTTGTCAATTTCCACTTCAAGTTTCTCTAGCTTGGTTTTTGCATCCTGTATGGTGGCGTTGTCATGCCGCGGCAGGGTTGGCGGAAGTGGAATCGCTGGCGGTTCTGTCCGCCGTAGCATTCCGCTCCTCGTCTTCCGTATACCGCTCTAGTCGTTGTACGCGTCCGTGACCCGGAAGTATAAATATCCTCACTTCCGGGTCGCATACGCGTTGCAACGTTTCCGGGTTTCCTCCTGTGTTGCTGCCGCTCCATCTCCCGGTGAAATTCTTGACTTTCTGCATTCAGTTTCGCTGTTTCCCACTCTGCTGCTTTTCCACCCTGCCCAGTGCGTTATCTCGTCCTTGTCTAGCCTCTTTTTTCTCCTTATTTTCTTTTCCTTCTTTTTCTCCTTGCTAATTTGAACTCACCTGTTGCCAGACCTTTTGCCTGCCTACCGGACTGCCTGTGATTATCCTTAATATCCCATTGAACTCACCTGTTGCCAGACCTTTTGCCTGCCTACTGGACTGCCTGTGATTTTCCCCTGAGTCCGTTGGATCTACCTCATTCCGGATTCGGTGCCTGCTCATCGGATTGCACTCTCTTCAGCTAACTCATCTTCTGGGATCCTCCACTTACAATACTACGTTCAGGGGTTTTTTGTGCCTTCCGGCTTTTTTCCCCCTGTGAGGCGTTCTCGGTAGGATAACCCCCGTTGCCCCTATCTTAGTGGCACGGTGGCATCCTATCGAGGGCGTCCTTATCCTCACAAGAAAAAAGAGAAGCCTCCTCGACATAAGGACGGAAGGATTAAGCAGAAAGAGGAAGGTGAGGAGTTGGGGGAAGGGGGAGAACTTGTCATCTCATCAGAAGAAGAAAACATAACCGACAATCGTGACAGTTTGCAACGCCAACAAGAAACTGAGATGGCTACCCCCCAACAAGTTCAGGAACTGGTAGCCGCAGTCCAAAACCTTAATATGGAGGTCCAGAATCTTAAGACAACCAACGCAGCATTACAACTAAGAATGAATGAACGGGAGCGACCCTCTGCAGACCTACCTTCATACCCTTTGGTTTCAGGCAAGTTTGATGGATCACCGAAACGAGTCAAGGAGTTCTTAGATGCCTGCAATCTTCACTTTTCCTTCCGTCCGCAGACCTTCACATCAGATCATACCAAAGTAGGATTCATGATTACCCATATGACAGGTAATGCCCTGGCGTGGGCCACCCCTTTGGTTAATCAGTCAGATCCTGTGCTACAGAACTACAATGATTTCAAGACCCTGCTGCAGCAAACATTTCTACGCACAGAAAGTGCTTTTATGGCCTCGGAGGACCTCTTGGATATCCGCCAAGGAAACACCGATCTTCTCTCCTATATCACTACGTTCAAACAGATAGCCGCCGAAGCTGGCTGGCAGGAACAAGCCCAATATACCATCTTCCGTCGAGGGTTGAGAGAGGAACTCAAGGACGAACTAGCTCGTATCGACCGTCCATCCTCCTTTTCAGATCTCATCACGGCCGCTCTTCGGATCGATTTCCGACTCTCGGAACGACGGTCAGAAAGAAAGAAGAACAAGCTCTACAGTCTCCCTCCCTTAGAAGCCCAGATACCATCTTCTCAACCACCTTCACGCCAAGGCAAAGAAGAACCGATGCAGATCGGTACTGCTCGTGCACCACTCACCTCGGAGGAACGGAAGAGACGACGGGATGGCAACATGTGCATGTATTGTGGAGCCTCTGACCATCTGTTACGGAACTGTCCTAACGCTCCTCCGAGGCGTTCGGGAAACGAGCGCCCTCGGTGAGTATGGGGACGCACTCCCGAGTGGCCATTCCTAGTCCTTATGCAACTTTGTCAATAGCCTCTTCTGGTTTACTAGAGGATTCAAGGTTGATGGTTCTGTCAGTCACCCTTACTGTAGGCAGGACCGAAGTCCCAACTCAGGCTTTACTAGACTGTGGTGCTGCCGGCAACTTCATAGATACCTTGTGGGCTAAGCGAAAAGGTATAACTCGTCTGGCCAAACAGGAGGATCAGAAAGTCGAAGGAGTGGATGGGGAACCTTTGATTTCCGGCATGATCACGCATACCACTGAGGAATTACAACTATGTATCCAGCAACATACCGAAAGGATCTCGTTTGACATAATCCGAGCAGCCCACTTTCCTATCATACTAGGGATAAGCTGGCTACGAAAGCACAACCCTCACATTGATTGGGCAAAGAACGTACTCTGTTTTCAGTCCAGCTTTTGTAGATCCGAATGTCTGCCGGAACCAAAGTTTGAGACAGTACAAACTACCAATATTTACGACTCCAGACTCATCCATTGTCTTCCACGCCATCTACAAGAATATACAGAGGTAGTAACAGAAAAGACGCCTAGTGATCTTCCTCCACACAGACCAGAAGACTGTTGTCTGGACCTTGTTCCTGATGCACTGGTACCGTTTGGTAGGATGTACCCCTTATCCCTCAGAGAAAAACACTTCCTCTGGGAATATTTGGATAACAACCTGGCCAACGGACTTATAAGACCTTCAAAGTCACCAGCTGGAGCATCACTATTTTTCATCCCGAAGAAGGACACACAAGAACTGAGACCCTGTATTGACTACAGGGGTCTAAACAAGGTGACCATAAAGGACAGATATCCCATGCCTCTTATCACCGACATTATTCAAGCTGTTCATGGAGCCACAATATTCACAAAATTGGACCTTCGGAATGCATACCATCTCCTCCGGATCCACCAAGGGGATGAATGGAAAACCGCGTTTAGGACCCCTTATGGGTTGTACGAATACCAAGTGATGCCCTTTGGCCTTGTGAATGCCCCATCTGTATTCCAACGCTTTATGGACCGGCTTTTTTCGGACCTACTGTGTCAGACCACGATTGTCTATCTCGATGACATACTGGTTTATTCAAGAACGCCGGAGGAACATGTTGTCCATGTCAAAGAGGTCTTCCAGAGACTAAGAGAAAATCACCTCTCAGTCAAGATAGACAAGTGTGTTTTTTCTGCAACATCTATCCCATATTTGGGTTTCATATTATCAAGTCAGGGTGTCGCCATGGATCCCCGCAAAGTTTCTGCCATTTTGGAATGGCCTTCACCTAGATCCATCAAGGAGGTACAAAGGTTTTTAGGTCTGGCAAACTTTTACCGGAAATTTATATCCAATTTTTCCCACCGGATGGTACCCATCACCACACTACTTAAGAAGAGCTCCAAACCATTCTTTTGGTCCAGCGAAGCTGAGGATTGCTTCCACAGTCTCAAGGAAGCATTCTGTACCGCCCCCATCCTTCAGCAGCCAGATCAAGACCGGCCGTTCATCGTCGAAACGGATGCATCTTCATCAGCTATGGGGGCAGTCCTTTTGCAGGAACACCTAGGTGAGGAACATCCAGTCTCCTATTTTTCCAAGACACTAAATGACAGCCAAAGGAACTACTCAGTCATAGAGCGTGAATTATTGGCCATGAAGTCAGCCTGTTTAGAGTGGCGTCATCTCCTACAAGGAGGAAAACACCCATTCTCCATCAGAACAGATCACAGAAATCTACAAGTTCTGCGACAGTTCGAGTGCTACAACACAAGACAGGCCCGCTGGGCTCACTTCTTTGCCAGTTCGATTTCAACATTACCTACATCCCAGGGCCACAGAATATAGTCGCGGATGCTTTGTCTCGCAGAGGAGACTATGTGACCGAATCCGACAGGACGCCGGATCTTATGTTCCCCTTGACGAGGAGAATAGGTGTTCTGTCCGCTTTCTTGAGACAAGTGAAAGAAGCTTCAAAGGGGGGTTTTGAGTCGGAGTGTCACCCACAAGACCCCGTCTATGAAATCAAAGAAGGACTCTACTTTGTAAAAGGAAAACTGTATTTACCCACTTCAGAATTTCGGAGATTGGCGTTAAAATGGTGTCACGACTCCAAGTTGGCGGGTCATCGAGGTGTTAAGGGCACATTGGAATTTCTACAGAGGCACTTTTATTGGCCAGTGATGCGCCATGACGTGGCCAGTTACGTACAATCCTGTGTGACCTGTCTTCGCAGCAAGAGTTCTCGTCTAAGACCTTTGGGCCTTTTGAGGCCTAATCCTGTTCCCGACGGTCCTTGGGAAGTGGCATCTACTGATTTCATCGTGGACTTACCCCCTTCTGAAGGGAGCACATGCATCATGGTGGTGATCGATTACTTCACAAAGATGGCTCACTTCTCCCCATTACCAGGGGTACCAACAGCAGCAGCCATGGCCGAGACATTCATCAAAGATGTCTTTCGTCTCCATGGAATACCAAAGAAGATCATCTCAGATCGAGGTAGCCAGTACACTTCTCGTTTCTGGAAACATCTCTGCAACCGTTTGTGTATAGAGAGAGCTCTAACATCAGGTTACCACCCTCAGTCAAACGGACAGACGGAACGTTTAAATGCCACACTAGAACAGTACCTACGATGTTATGTGAACCTTCAACAGGACAACTGGGTTTCTCTACTACCCCTGGCAGAGTTCTCCTACAATAACTCTTTCCAATCTACTCTCGGTTTCACCCCTTTTTTCTGTAACTATGGCTACCATCCCCGAGCTATACTACCGGTCTCTAATGTCTCTACCTCGTTACCCACAGTTGACTCCACTCTCGCCTTGTTGAGAGACGTCCACCTACAGGCTAAACACAATCTTAGCAAGGCTCAAACGAGATACAAGGACCAGGCCGACAAACATCGAAAAGCGGTGCCTGACTGGGGGGTAGGATCTCAGGTCATGTTGTCCACAAGGTATCTACCACGATGGGCACACCCTTCCAAACTCTCCCCTAAATTTCTGGGTCCATACGAAGTCACACAAGTCATCAACCCGGTGGCCTTTCGGCTAAAATTACCCAAAAGCCTTCAAAGAGTCCACCCGGTGTTTCATGCCTCACAACTCAAACCTTTTCTTGCAGACATCTGGTCTCGCAAAAAGAAAAAAACCCCCTTGCCGGCTACTTCGACCCAGGAGGAATTTGAGGTAGCCCAAATCTGTGACTCCCGGTATCGCCGGGGAAGGTTGGAATTCCTTATACGGTGGAAGGGGTATCACTGGTCGGAAAACTCTTGGGAACCAGCCTCTCAGGTACATGCCCCACTGTTGGTCCGCAAGTTCTTTCGCTCTCATCCGGGGAAACCGGGGGGAGGTCTCCATAGGAGGGGGCATACTGTCATGCCGCGGCAGGGTTGGCGGAAGTGGAATCGCTGGCGGTTCTGTCCGCCGTAGCATTCCGCTCCTCGTCTTCCGTATACCGCTCTAGTCGTTGTACGCGTCCGTGACCCGGAAGTATAAATATCCTCACTTCCGGGTCGCATACGCGTTGCAACGTTTCCGGGTTTCCTCCTGTGTTGCTGCCGCTCCATCTCCCGGTGAAATTCTTGACTTTCTGCATTCAGTTTCGCTGTTTCCCACTCTGCTGCTTTTCCACCCTGCCCAGTGCGTTATCTCGTCCTTGTCTAGCCTCTTTTTTCTCCTTATTTTCTTTTCCTTCTTTTTCTCCTTGCTAATTTGAACTTACCTGTTGCCAGACCTTTTGCCTGCCTACCGGACTGCCTGTGATTATCCTTAATATCCCATTGAACTCACCTGTTGCCAGACCTTTTGCCTGCCTACTGGACTGCCTGTGATTTTCCCCTGAGTCCGTTGGATCTACCTCATTCCGGATTCGGTGCCTGCTCATCGGATTGCACTCTCTTCAGCTAACTCATCTTCTGGGATCCTCCACTTACAATACTACGTTCAGGGGTTTTTTGTGCCTTCCGGCTTTTTTCCCCCCTGTGAGGCGTTCTCGGTAGGATAACCCCCGTTGCCCCTATCTTAGTGGCACGGTGGCATCCTATCGAGGGCGTCCTTATCTTCACAAGAAAAAAGAGAAGCCTCCTCGACATAAGGACGGAAGGATTAAGCAGAAAGAGGAAGGTGAGGAGTTGGGGGAAGGGGGAGAACTTGTCATCTCATCAGAAGAAGAAAACATAACCGACAATCGTGACAGGCGTCATCTTGAAATTTCTTTTCCAATTCAAGCAGTTTGGCTCCTTGCTTTTTGCATTCTTCGTCAGCAGTGTCTATGACTAGAATGAGCCAGTCCTGACTACATTTGTTGCTGACCCCACTGAAGTTTTTTGTAAATTTGGGGTTATCGATGAATACTCGGGGAATGTTCTTAACCTGTAGTCCTTCAGGGAGGATACCAGCCTTAAGGTATTCGAACATAAACTTGCTGTGCATTTCGGTCCTTATCAGTTTTTTCTTTTTTTGATTGATATTTTCCAGTTCATCTTTAGCTAAGCCTTGTGTCAGGATACCGTCTTCATTGCTCAGGGTGGATGAGGTTCCTAAAAGTTTCTTAAAATAGTCATCAGTATATGAGACTATGTTGACTTTGTCCATTTTGATGGTAGGTATGGGCTCACGGTTTCTTTTTATTTTTGTAATGTTGTTCCTTGTTGAGCAAGGGATGTAAAGAAGCCCACAGCCGTGGGCTGCACTATCCTGGGATATATAAAGGGCACCTGTGAAAGGGGCCCCTAACGTCTATGGAAACAAGGCGAGTCACCACACACGATAGATACACCAGACACGAGGTTGTATTCCCAAAGCTAGGGTTTATTGCAAAGCAAAAGTCTCAGTTGGCCAACTCGGTCTCACGTCCCGTGACGTGCATCTCTAGACCTCGAGGGACGCAAGAGAGTGAATTACGTACATCAGTTACATATATACAAAATGCATATCAAACAATCAGCTATGACATGTTTAACACCCCCCTTTTATTGGGTGTCTTTGAACTTGGTGTGATGATGATGGACATCTCCGACAACTATGACACCTTCAAACATCTATTCTAGTAACAATTTGCAATTTGTGAGTGCAAAGGCATCTTTCAGTTGTTGAATAGAACACAGCGCTTCTGTTCTTGGAAGCGAGCTACATATGGGGGGCGGGGAAGAGTTGCATTCCTGACCTTGCTATCTATAAGGTGCTATTCGTGTCCTGGGAGCCGACACGCTCTAGCGGGCTCAGCAAAGGAGGGCCGTAAGAAAAGCATAATTCAAGCCTTTAGCGGTATTATTCTAACATATTCCACCATATAACGAGACTGGCTGGCAGCTGCGAAATGATTAAATGCCCTGCAGCTCTGCTTCAAGGCTACATTCGGGAGGGAGCCGGGCATTCTTCCTGACGCTGCCTACGTTTGTGTTTCAACAAACTCTTGTTATCCTCTCGGCCCTGCAGCCTTGTCCTTTTTACGTACAGACAACAATGTTTTACAGTCGAACAGTGTAAGCGGAAAATATACTGCGAAGCAATAGGAACAGAAAGCAATGAGCAATGGTTAGAAAACAAAATGGCGATTCTTGTTACATCAAAATGGCCGTTCATTGGCAAACTCGTAAACCTATATTCTGTCATATCGTGCCCACGGCCACCAAAATACGTTTGCGGTCACAAGGTAGAGGTATCCATTTTTCTAGACTGACAAACTCTCCTTTGGCCGTATGCCAAACGTCTCATCTATTTATTGAAACCTCCTCTAGTGATGATGAGTCTGAAGTACTTATGTCTGAATTTTGCATGCTATCGTAAACATCATCGTCTTCATCAATATCTATTGCCATCAACTCTTTTACTGCTCTCATCTCATTTGGGTCTGGGTCAGTTCGACCATGAGGTTGTTTTTTCTTTGTCATCATATGCATACATCCTTCCGTACATCCCTCAGTTACCTCAGCGCAAACTATGGGTAGACAATGTATACAACAACAACACTCTAGGAATATTCCAAACACCACTACTAATATTGAGATCAACTTGCATCCCCAGGAACGTAATATTCCCCAAAACCAAGATCCTATTCCCCAGCTTCCTTCTTCAGTAGGGAGTTCAGAGCTTAGGACGTGCATTTTCTTTATTGCTTCAAAGATCGTGGGGGAATAGTCATCGACATAAACGCAACACGCTGATCCCATTATTTTGCAAATTCCCCCATGATCAACCAGGATCACATCGAGAGCCATTCTATTTTGCAGCGTCATTAACCTGATTCCTCTTTCTTCCAACGTCATGTTAAATAGTATATCTGTTGTTGTGTTTATTGTATTTTTTAGGATTCTGGACAGTTGCCTTATATTATAAGAGTTCACTATCTGCCCTAAGAATGGAATGAATGATTTTGCTACAACAGTTGCTATTAAAACACCCTCGTCAGTCCTTTTGACTCTAGTTCTGGATAATCTGGCCATGGCTGCTGTTTCTAAGAGGAATACTCCTGGGAACAGTAGACCTAGTTAACATGTACCTCCCCAGTTTCTGGGCAACCAAGGATATGCTTTCTCTCCACATATAAAATAAACTGGATCACCTACATATACTGGTTCTATTTCCCATTGTAATACCACTGTATTCATGCAACCAGTATATGTTCTGACTGAAAAAGAGCCTTTCTAATTTAGACAAAAAGGGACAGTTCTTGGGCTATAATTCACCGTGTAAGATGGGGGAATTGCATCTTTGTACCCTTCTGTTCTTACATGAAACGTCATTACAGATGTTTTTTCTGGTGGGGACAATCTATCTCGTCTATTTTGTCGTGTTATCTTTCGTGTATTTTTCCTCGTGGGCTCTGGGGCTATTACTTGTGCTTTATGGAAAATGAAACAACCCACAGGCTTCATTATTATCGCCTCAAACTCATTCATGTTGGTTCTGTCTAATTGACCCGTATTACTCCCATTCCATTTCCCATAGAACATTACACCTAAAGATGCACTACATGCAGAACTTAATGGTAGTGGCTGCACATACCACCCTATTCCTTTCCCAGCATGCTGTGGTAAATGGGCACATACCCAGCAATTTGTTTTCTTCAGAATTGCATGTGTCATGTTCATGATCAATAGCAAAGTATTATTTCCAAAACCTTCCCTGTGTCTTTCTTCCATTGGGGGCAAGGTATAAGTGATCACCTGGACCGGGCTTTCAGTAGTGGATATATTAATCATTGGTAAAAACATTTCTAATGGATGTATTGTTTCCACCCACCATAATATTAGGGCTGTCGATATTGGTGCTACCACGCTCATAAAGCACATTATTATTGTCAGTACCAGCATACAATTTGTTTTACCTTGCGTTTTTCTTAAGCTTACAGTCTTTATAATTGACTCATTCTCAGCAGTGGTGGTGCAGGAGGAGGCTGGAACCGGTCCCGGCATGTTTCTCGTCGTCCTTTTTCTTTCTTATCACAGTTCGTTGTGGATATCTCTCTTCGTCGAGCTTGCTCTGATGTCAAGAAGTTCAACGGAATTGTCACAGTTCAGTTCTGCCTGTCCTTTTAGCCTGGATTTGTTTATTCATTTTTACAAGATCACCTGTCCTTTCATATACTGCTCAGAGGACCTTTGATTAGTTATCTTATTGCCTTAGTATCATGTGCGCTCAGCTTGTCCGCTCTGGTTCCTGACACATGTACTTTTAATCAGTTATCTCATTTGCCATAGTACCATGTGCGCCCAGCTTGTCCGCTCTGGTTCCTGACACATGTACTTTTATTATCGCACTGAGGAGCCGCGAGTCTTGAATTGTCCGACTTGCACAATTCTCACGCTTCTCTTCTCTACACCTCTAGTTCCTTCTCCGTCCATGAGCTGAACCAGAGGTTGACAAACACCAAAAAGAACTGCGGATCACTTCGTCTTTCGAGGCCGCAAGTTGTATCGCCTCACTCATGGTATCGTGTGATCCGTGAATAGTGCCGGTGCACTTCCAGATTCAGGCTCAAAGTCAGCCTGTGGCGCTACTGCAGGTGCTGGTGTGCGCCGCGCCAATGATGCAGATCCGTTCTTTGGCGTGCTGGCAAGTGCTGGTGGGCGTCAAAGGGGTACACAATTTGTTTCTGCTGGTATTTGCAAGGCAGATTTCGTGTCGGCCAGCAGTGATGTCGATTCTAATGGGCAACGTTGGGGCACTCTTTGCCCTTCCCCCTCTTTGGCAATCATCTCAGGCTTTGTTTCGAGTTTCACTTCTCGTTTTGGCAGATTAGGTGGCTGCTTACTGGCAACAGTTTCTTTCGTTTCTGAGACCGCCGTCTCTTTCCGGTCATCAGTGTCAGGCAAGTCTTTCAGTGCAGTTGGAATCTTCTTGGCATGGGTGGCATGGATCCACGACTTCCTTCCATCCACCCGTATTGCCGTCTGCGTCGCCAAGAGTACTTGATAGGGCCCGCGCCACCTGGGTGCTAATGATGACTTTCTTTCAAAACATTTTTAGCAGCACCCAGTCGCCTGGCTCCAGCACGTGCCCCGGACCGGTGTATCTCACTGGTAACGCCTCCTGCGCCTGCTGATGAATCAAACAATTTCTGCATTAGATCTGTTGATCCATCACGGAGGTGGTCTTTCACAAATGCCAGAGATAAGGATGATTCTCAAGGTCAGCTTGGCGTTGCTTACTGTAATAACCTTATAATAATAAAGTACTAGAAAGCAGATTATCTTTTGGCAATTGTGAATGACACCTACCTTCTCTTTAGTCAGCCCTCTCGGGATAGAAGCTAGAGGGAATTACCTGAAAACCCTTCTTAAATCCAGCCAAAAGGCTAGGCTGAAGTGGAATCTCCAGGGGAAACCCCGAAGGGAAAAAACCCTGTGATGTGCTGCTGGAGAGCGTGGATTCCTGCAATGACGGCTGAAGGATCACGCCTTTTGGAATGTAGTCTGTAGTCTTATTAGGTAGGATTCTGGGTGAGAAGAGTAGAGGTAAAGGTAAGTCTGGGTCCAGATTTCTAATCCAGAAGAAGAGAAGTTAAAGAGAAGGAAGCTTACCCTGACAGATCTATTCATTTTTAGGCTTCTGTATTTCTTATCTGATGAGGAATGCAGACCTGTAGCCTATTGCCAAATATAACAGATTAGGGAACGTTTTAAGAAGCAGTTCAGAAATTGTGGGAATTGGAATGAATCTTACCCAAAGGCAATAGCCGCAGGGAGATATGGGTAAGCACAGAATGAGAGGCTAACACAAGTAGAAACCGAAGGCAGAATGTTGCGTCCTAATGGGCGTTAATACAAAAACAAGATTAGAAGAAAGAGACCTCCACGAGAAAGCTGGACTCGATGCTAGAAGGTGAGGAATCACTACCGGTAAACGTAGCTGTGAAAACAGGAAGGTATCGTCTACTCGATCCGGATGGCAAGGATTGTAATGGAGATTTCTACAAGTTCAGAACAAAGGAAAAAGTAAGTGAAAGTGAGAGTTGGAATCAGTAGTCAATGATACTTTAAGGAGAGAAGCAACGCGTAGGACCGAAGCTCCAGCTGGCGGATATTCCTTCCCGGAAGTCGGGGGCGGGGCTACCCGCGCAGTCCGGTGAACATGAACAACTGGTGTGCTGCTCGCAGTCCCGGGTACCTCCATGTTGGAAGTCCCGATTCCAATTCGAACAGCGGGAAGTGAAACCTGGCGACGAGAAGCAGCGGGATCCAAGTGGACAGCTGTAACAAAAGGCCACAATAAGTACTAAGCACAGGATGTTCTACCTCACTAAGTCGTTTTGGCTATGGTGCGCACCATATATTTGCCAGCCTCCCCATCGCGATCTCGTACGGGGAGAGCCCAGTTTTAGCCTGTACAGACGTACGCATGCATAATAGTGCTATTGGTAATGCATCCACCCAACTCAACTTGCTCCCCGCACAAATCTTGCTAATCTTTGATTTAAGAATCCCATTTTGCCTCTCCACAAGACCGGCAGAACTCGGATGCCTTGAACTATGGAATCTCTTATCAATCTGAAGACCAGCACATATCTGTAATACCACTGCGCCCACAAAATGTGGTCCATTATCAGACCATAGGACATGGGGCAAGCCAAATCTGGAAAAGTACTCCTTCAACATTACTTTTGCCGTGCTCATTGCTGTGCAGTCCTTCAAGGGATATGTCTCCACCCACTTACTGAATGCACAGATCACCACCAAGACGTATAAGTTTTGGCACCTCTCCATCTCTATGAAATCAAAATGGATCACCTCAAATGGCAAAGAGGGCGGGCCAAAACTGCCTGTTGGAGTCACTGTTCCCTTCCCTATATTTTGTTGCAAACACGTGATCCAGTTCTACACCAACCTCTCTGCATTCTTTTTTATGTTTACATTCTGCCAAACTGTAGAAAGGTGCTGTATTATCTTCTTCGCACAGATGTGCGTAGGGCTGTGGGCCATTGTGACCATTGCAGTCACGTACGATTTTGGCAACATCCAGTTTCTAGTTCCCTTGTCCACCCAACAACCCTCCAGATCCAACTCAGCAGATCCCTCTGCCCACCCCTGTATTTCATCGGCCGTAGCTTCGGCCTGCATTTCTTTGACAGTGGCAACTCCATTCTCTATCATACAGGGTACTTCCTCCGTCTGAACCGTCATCATTTTGGTATTCAAATCAGTGGCAGTTTGTTTCGCAATTCTGTCTGCAAACGCGTTTCCATCTCCTACTTTGCATGTTACTTTTTTATGTGCCTCGCATTTCACTATTGCTAGGCGCTTTGGAAACCTGAGTGCAGACAGCAATCGTACAATCAAAGGGCCATGTTGAGTTCTGGCGCTATGTGATGTCAAAAACCCTCTCAGCCCAGAGTCGACCAAAGTTATGAACCACTCCAAAAGCATACTGACTATCAGTATATATATTCACATTCAAATTTTCAGAAATCTCGCAGGCTCTGGTTAATGCTATTATTTCTGCGGCTTGTGCTGAATTATAGGGAATTCTTTTGCTTTCTACAACGCTCTCTAGGGTAGTGATAGCATATGCGGCAGTTGTCGTGCCATCTGGTAATTTAAAACATGAGCCGTCACAAAATAACTCTCCCTCTGGCTCTTTCTGTGGGATATCACTGAAATCAACTCTCCCCTTGGTTTCTTCCTCAGTGACCATTAAGCAATCGTGGGGGGGTGATTCATTCTTCCCAATTTCTTTTATGGTTGGTGGCATTAATTCTGCAGGATTCAAAGCGCTACACCTCATAATTTGGATATGGGGCGCGAACAAGATAATCTCATATCTTGTCAATCTAGCAGAGGTGAGGCGTTGCGTCTGTGTCCTATTTAATAGAACGTCTATGGCATGTGGCACCATCAAAATTAAAGTGTGCCCCAATACCATCCCTTCCGTTTGTTTCCCTGACGCAGCAGCCGCCGCGACAGATCGCAAACATCGCGGCAGTGTGCGCACTACAGGGTCCTGCGCAGAAGAAAAATAGCCGCACTGCCCATTTCTTCCACCTTGTTCCTGTGTCAAAACCGCCAATGCACATCCTTCACTTTCACACACAAATAGTCTAAAAATGTTCTCATAATTCAGCGTACCCAAAACTGGAGCCGAGCATAATGCAGTTTTCAATCCATCAAATGCTTTCTGACATTCCTCATCCCACTGCAAAGGCATAACCACATCCTTTCTAGTCAATTTCACCAACGGCTTCACAATTAACGCAAAATTACCAATCCATTGTCGGCAATATGAAGCCATGCCTATTATGGCTATGACTCCTTTTTGTGTCTTTGGAATAGGCATACAAGAAATACTTTCTATGCGTTCTGGCGTTAGTCTTCTCCCTCCTTTCGAAAGTAGGTAGCCCAAATAGGCCACCTCCTTTCGATTATATTGAAATTTCTTCAAACTAGCTTTATGGCCATGTGCCGCTAGGTGTGACATGTGTCTATGTATTGCAAGAGTTCACAACCCACGGGTAATTCCAGCATGTCTAGCTGCTCTTTTAATGCTCTACTGTAAATACTTGGACTTTCCGTGTAACCTTGCGGAATCTGCGTAAATGTAAATGATCATCCTCCTAATGTGAACGCGAACAAATATCTGCTGTCCTTGTCCACTGGAATACTGAAGAACGTGTTTTTCAAATCTACTACACTAAAATATTCTGCTGAAACAGGTATCATTGTTAATATTGTAGTGACATCTGGCACTAGAGGAAATTGTGGATCTACTACCTTATTCAATGCGCGCAAATCAATTATAAAACGGTATGGTACCTCATTGCCTCTTTTTTTATAAACCGGAAGAATCGGGCTGTTGCATGTACTGCCTGTAATTTCCTCGATTACCCCTAATTTCACCAAATCTGTAACAATACTCTTCAATCCTTTCTCACCTTCAGCCGAAATTCTGTATTGGGGTATTCCCGGTAGGGTAACACCTTCTTTCAAGATGATCTTTACTGGCTCTATCTTTAAACATCCTACATCATTGTCATGCATTGCCCATATACAGGTTGGTACTTTACTTAGTTCCCCTGGTAACGCTTCAGACATGAATTCTGACACAGGGGCATTGTGTGGCCAAATCGTTAGAAACCCCCCGTCCGCCGTGCAATGTATAATGGAACCTAGTTTTTTCAACATATTTAATCCCAACAAATTCTCCCCACAATTTTCTGTTAAAAGGAAAGGACAATGTTCAGTAAATGGTCCTACTGTAACTGGGACTGGTTGGGACACTGGGTTTATGACTGGTGTACCTGCGAACCTACGGAAACATTCTTTTGCCCTGACAGTGGTATATCCGGAACCAAGTGGTGGTCTAATGAACACTTCTGCGCTCCTGTATCTATTGTTGATTTTGCTGTCCCTGACTCTGGTTTGGGGCATTTTGGTTTTGGCCTTGGTTTTGATTACCTTTGTTATTGTGATGCTGCTGCATACTATTCCTATTTGGTCCATTCGCTCCTGGGTGTCCTCTATGCTGTCTCCTTGGACCAGACCCATTTCTATTCTGTAGATGCGGACATTGCGCTCGCCAATGTCCTTCCTCCTTACAATACGCTCACTGATTCGGTCCCACTGTTCCCCCATGCATATTCGAATTACTCCTTCCTTGTGCGTTCCCTCGCCTTCTATTATGTCCTACTACTTGCTGCAGTAGTACCTGCGTTTTCAATAGGCATGCTTTCAAGTCTGCCCCCATCTGTTTTAGCAACGATAATTCGTCCACCATTTCCTTCTGCCCCGGTGATGGTAACTGCTGCCGTTCATTATGTGACCCCTGCATTCCCTTCCGATGTCTCCCGATATCCTTACCCCTGTACCCAGGTGTAGCAAACATTTCGGCATAATCATTATCTAATTCATCTTTAAGTTCAAAAAATCCATAAACATGTTCTCTCACTTCTTCATCCCTCTCCCTACAGCGTGCTAATGCATTCAAATCTAACAATCGCTGCAGTGGTAATTTCCCAATTAACTGTTTCCATTTCTCAGAGGAACCAGACGCTTTTATGGGGTTAATATATGATATATCGGAAGGAGGGCATGAGATTGTATGAGATGTTGATGACTAAGGTTGGGAAGGAATTGACACATCTGAGACTGGATTGGGAAGCGGAGGTGGGGGCCCCGATGGAAGATGGGATGTGGGAACGTGCCCTGGGATATCACAAGAAGGTGTCAAGAAATGCCAGACTAAAACAAATACAGCTGTATATAACGCATAGAGCATACATGACCCCTCTGAGGATATCCAAGTTTGGAACCGCTGGGCGACAGGCGTGTCCTAAGTGCGACATGGAAAACGCTGACATGACACATGTTTTGGTCATGCCCAGTAATTGAGTGTTTCTGGGGTGAAGTGGCACAAAAACTAGCAGAGAAGGGTGTCACGCTCGCTATAGACATGGCCTGGGCCTGCTTGCTGGGAGGGTTCCCCAGACCACGGAAACTTAAACATGTTGGGAAACTGAAAGATTTGACATACGTGCTCGCAAAACGGAGGATTGCCATGGGATGGATGAAGTGTCACAAGCCTCGGTTGGAGGTATGGTGGAAGGAGTTGCAGAAATGGGCGGAGGCTGAAACGATGGTATGGCAAGAGGCGAGCAGCATGAGCGGGGAGGAAGAAGTGGGTACCCTGTTGGCGTTGAAATTACTAATAGCAGAACTGTTCGGATCAATATTGGATCCAATAGAATCCGAGGGGAGTGAGACCCTGCCACATGTAGCAGATACTGAATGCGAAGAACAAATAGGCTTATAAAGGAGGGTGGGACTGGGGGAGCAGTGAACAAAAAAAAAAAAAATAACGAAATGGTGTTTAATGGAACTGTTGCAAAATTGCACTGCGTGTTGGGTTTGTATTGTTGTTTGGTTTGAATAAAATCAATAAAAAAAAATGTTTAAAAAAAAACTGTTTCCATTTCTCCACCAAATATTCACCCATGCATCATCATACATCGAAGCCAATGCTGCGTCCCATCATTCCCGTCTATATACATCTCTGCCTGTTGCTGCAATTCCACCTTCCTTTCTTTGCCAATTGCGCTGCGAGTTACCCTCGTGCATCCCAGTTGGTCAGTCCCACCTCTTGCCCCTGTGGTTTCAACTTCAACCCCGGGAGGAACGGACGGTACCGAGTCTGTGCCTGAGGCGGGAGGTGCGGATGGGACAATGGGAACAGGGAGTGTCTGTTGTGGGCCTGGTTGGCTAATAGGAAGTGTTACGCGTGCGGTCTGTGGCTGTGGGAGGGCTTGAGCTACCGGATGGGGGAGCTTGGGCTACGGGCGGGGTCTGGGCAATAGCTACTGACGTGTCTGGTCTAACTTCTGATCTTGGGCCTTGTTTTGTATGGGTCAATATATTTTCTATTAATTCATCTGCTATGTGTAATTCCTGTTGTGGATATATCTTTTCTATATTCAACTGGTCTCGCCTGCCAGCCCTTCTTAGACTCTCAGTCCACTCCTCCTCTTCTTTCTCGTCCGCTACTTCACCTTTCGATTTATGCCTGCGCGCATGCTTCGCTCTGCTTTTAAATCAGAGCATTGCTTCCTTTCTCCAGGCTTTAATAGTCTCAAATGCTGCAGGACGCGCTTTCTTTCTTATCAACACCCTTTCCAGGTTGTCTATCCTCGTTATCTCAAAACTGCCATTAATCGGTCTTGTTGCTTTCTGGTTTGCCTATGCCAAGTCTCACAGAATATTATCGCACCCACTCCATACTTCACATACATCTCATACGCCGGCGTTCCCCCAGGTGGTACAATTTGGCCATATTCCAAAGATGGTCTACCACAGCGGAAAACCCCGCTAAGGTGGACAATACCCCAGGCATGTTTCAACCTTTCCCCTGGTTAATCAGCCTTACCTAGGGCGTTTGATTTTGCAAAGTCAACTCTCAACCAATATCAGGATTACTTTGAATCGGGGAATGACTCACCTGATAAATCAAGTCGTCTGAATACTGACGCACCAAAGGACGTCGTGTCTGCGTTTCTTGGCTTCCGCCTCGTTTCGGGACCCTCGCCTCCTTGTTCTCTAGCCAGGCACGTCGATCAGGGATCAGATGTGTGCAGATCTGCAAAAGGAGTCTCATCACTTTTACAGGGCGCCCCGAACACCTCTTGATCCCGGCTCGATCATCCTGTCCTCGCCGTTCTCCGCCTTACTCAATTACAATGTTATGCGATGGAACAAGTGGGGGAGGGTCCCTATTCGGGCACCATCTTGAAAGGGGCCCCTAGGGGACCCTGACGTCTATGGAAACAAGGCGAGTCACCACACACGATAGATACGCCAGACACGAGGTTGTATTCTCAAAGCTAGGGTTTATTGCAAAGCAAAAGTCTCAGTTGGCCAACTCGGTCTCACGCCCCGCGACGTGCATCTCTAGACCTCGAGGGACGCAAGAGAGTGAATTACGTACATCAGTTACATATATACAAAATGCATATCAAACAATCAGCTATGACATGTTTAACACCCCCCTTTTATTGGGTTTCTTTGAACTTGGTGTGATGATGGACATCTCCGACAACTATGAAACCTTCAAAAATCTATTCTAGTAAAAATTAGCAATTTGTGAGTGCGAAGGCATCTTTCAGTTGTTGAATAGAACACAGCGCTTCTGTTCTTGGAAGCGAGCTACATACGGGGGGGAAGAGTTGCATTCCGGACCTTGCTATTTATTAGGTGCTATTTGTGTCCTGGGAGCCGACACGCTCTAGCAGGCTCAGCAAAGGGGGGGCCGTAAGAAAAGCATAATTCAAGCCTTTAGCGGTATTATTCTAACATATTCCACCATATAACGAGACTGGCTGGCAGCTGCAAAATGATTAAATGCCCTGCAGCTCTGCTTCAAGGCTACATTCGGGAGGGAGCCGGGCATTCTTCCTGGCGCTGCCTACGTTTGTGTTTCAACGAACTCTTGTTATCCTCTCGGCCCTGCGGCCTTGTCCTTTTTACGTACAGACAACAATGTTTTACAGTCGAGCAGTGTAAGCGGAAAATATACTGCGAAGCAATAGGAACAGAAAGCAATGAGCAATGGTTAGAAAACAAAATGGCGATTCTTGTTACATCAACATGGCCGTTCATTGGCAAACTCGTAAACCTACATTCTGTCATATCGTGCATGAGACGGTTGGCCCACGGCCACCAAAATACGTTTGTGGTCACAAAGTAGAGGTATCCATTTTTCTAGATTGACACCTGGTTAATGCCTTGCTCTACCCAGGTACGTATACTATATGATAATACAATTGAGCAAGGTCATGATGGTCCAACTAATGATTCAAACTTGCTGCTTCTGACAGAAAACAGAATCTGGACTGACACTATGTTGATTAGATAAAGAGGAGCTGGAAAACATCAATCAAAAAAGAAAAAACTGATAAAGACCGAAATGCACGGCAAGTTTATGTTGGAATACCTTAAGGCTGGTATCATCCCTGAAGGACTACAGGTTAAGAACATTCCCCGGGTATTCATTGATAACCCCAAATTTACAAAAAACTTCAGTGGGGTCGGCAACAAGCGATCACGATTGAAAGGAAAGCCTAGAAATTAAAAAAATATCTACAAATGTATGCAGAGGAGAAAACCTATCGTTATCTCTGAGAAAATTACTACACCGAAATACAACAAGGAAACTTCAATCGCAGGAATAGAGGGGTCACCTTCTCAGGTACCTACTCTAGCAGTAGTGGCAGCACCACAGGCGGGGCAGGTTACCCGCAACAACAACAACCACCACCTTTTTTTCAACAAGGACAACAACGAGGATGCCCAAGGAGAAGACCAACTTCCCAAGGACAACAGATGTGGACCCGCCAGTGGTAAAACAACCAAGGCCAACGAAGAGGATTCCAATCTTCAACCTATACGACCATATAACCACTCCTGCTGAACAGAACCTCCTGGAAAAAGGTTTATCGTTAGTACCAGCGGCAAAAGCTCAAGCCTTTGATACTGAACTGAAATTCAAACGCTTTTTCCGCAATATCCGCTTAAAATACTTTTTTGAAGTTTTCATACCTGAGCAGTCAACATCAGGAACTGAACCTTTGCGAAAGGAGAACATCAATGACAACACCACAGGATTGAAAATGAAATCTATCTTCATACCTCTTCCAAATACCATGTGGTGTGAGTTTGAGACCTTCGAGAAAATTGTAACAGTGGCCATCCAAAAAGGGATGGTCAAAAATAATTACTATCATGACAATCTACTACCTGAAGAGAGGACAGCTCTAGCAACATTGAAAAACAACCACAACATTACCATCAAACCCGCGGATAAAGGGGGTAGTATTGTGATTCTTAATAGCAATGATTACGACAAAGAATGTCTGTGCCTACTCAGCGACACAAAGGCCTATTTACCTCTATACCGAGACCCTACTAAAGACCTACAGGATGAAATTCTAAGTCTAACTTGCCATGCTCTAGAACAATCATGGATATGTGACGATGAATACTCCTTTCTGAATAAAGCCCATCCACGAATTCCGGCATTTTACATTTTGCCAAAAATTCACAAGAGCACCACCAACCCTCCGGGGAGACCGATTGCTTCCACTTGTGATTAAATATTTGAACCACTCTCGGTCTATACTGATTTTTTGCTAAAAACCCTTTGTAAATCAAATGGCGTCCTAAATCAAAGACAGCACAGATACTAGCTTGATGCTCGATAATATCACTATGCAACAAGAATACATTCTGGTAACCATGGATGTGGAGGCCCTCTAGACATCAATACCCCAACAAGAAGGCCTCGAAGCACTCAATCTTTCTAGACATTGTATCCATTCCTACAAAATTTCATACTCGAGTGTGTCAGGCTGGTAATGACAGAAAATGTCTTTCTATTACGCGATCAGCTATTCAAACAAGTGAAAGGTGTAAGCATGGGTGCGACCTTCGCACCAGACATAGCCAATCTTTACATGGCAAGGTACGAAACAGAACACATCACAGCAACAGCTAACCCGTACAAAGATCACATCGTATTATGGAAAAGATACATTGATGATGTTTTCCTCGTCTAGCAAGGGAACCAACAAGACCTGGCTGCATTTCTACTATGGTTGAACCAACGTAATGCACACATTAAATTCACCATGCAATGGGATTTCATTGCATAAATTTCCTTGATTTGCACATCTTTCGATCAGGTGATCGTTTGAAAACTGAATTGTACCGTAAATCCACAGACCGAAACACACTCCTCCACTTCGGGAGTTACCACCCTGACGGCATGAAATACAATCTACCTTACGAACAATTCTTAAGGATTAGAAGGAATTGTACTGATCGCGATACCTACAAAAAACATGCCACTGACCTACAGACCCGTGTACTAGACAGAGGATAACCGAGGAAAGCCATAAAACAAGCCAAGAAACAAGCAGCAAACACTGATCGAACCATATGTCTTACCAAAACCACAAAAAAAGCTGTGAACAGACTGATATGCGTTATTACGTACAGTCCTCTGAGCAACTTGGTGAAGACAATGATCAAAAAACACTGACACCTAATCAAGAACACAGGAACCCTCAACAAATTGCCTCTTTTCACATTGAAGAAAAATCAAAACATCAAGAAATCACTGGTACATACTTTCACTGAACCTGTGCAACCACAAACGCCGCTATGGAATTTGCCTCCAGTACAAGGGCACTTTCATTGTGGACAATGTATCCTGTGCCAGTTTACAGAAACCAGAAGTGTGTTCAAGCATGGGAATGTCAACCATAAAAGACCACACCAACTGTAATACAAAACAGGCTATCTATATTATTGATTGCCCCTGTGGACTTTTGTACGTTGGTAAGAGTATGGGAGCAGTCGTAACGGGAATTTGCGAACATCGCTCCTGCATAAAGAACAAGATACTGGAAAAACCACTGGTTGACCATTTCACCCAGAAAAATCATACCAACAAAGACTTGAAATGGTTGATTGTACAAAAAGTAACAAACACCAGAGGAGGCAGAGACATCAACAAAATCCTCACCCAACTCGAACAGAAATGGGTGCATCGACTCAATACAGTAAGAGCAGGGCTGAACATTACCCTAGAATGGAAACATTTCTTGTAAATGTAAGAAAATGATAACTCATGGTTTTGAACTACTAGATCACCATACAGAAAGGACCTAGCTATTTCAACCACTACCGAATGGTGACATTTTATCTGAAACACATTGGTTCCATTCTAACTCTTAGTCAGGATTATTATCTTCTGTCTAGATCAAAATAAGTTAAGCCTTCCAATGTTACATGGCTTGCATAGAAAGCCACTCACCATTTCTGCAATGAACATTTTAAGCACTCTGTGACTGTAGTCCGCATCTCCGCGGACTGATGTGTAATCATTTGAATGTACATTCTTATTCAAACCCTGGATATACAATGTTGTAACTGACTGTGTTAGACTGAGTGAGCCAACTCGCAGATCTGGCATACTTGCTGTCGATCTATGCATCATTTTCACATTTACTGTCAGCCACAATATTGTCACACCATGACGCAGCCCTCTCATTACCACCAGCACGGCACAGATTGGAGCTTACAGTCCGTCTCAGGAATCCTGCCTGCGTTCCATCACCATGACAACCGTTTCTTCAGCTTCGGTTTTGTTGCATTTCTAAATAGGTGATGGCTTTTTAGCATCTGTACCAACTTGCTTTGATTAGATTAATTTTAATCTACATTCAGCATCGGAGTAGCTTTTTAGCCTGCCAAACAGGCAATATCCTCAGCTGCCTAGGTCTACAACATGGTGCTCCTACAAACACTCGAGTTGCTAGGCAACCCGCATTTGTCCACATGCTGCGATGCGGCTCGACAGGTAAACCTAAGCAACCTTCTTCTATAAGTTGCGCTGATTACCCTGATCAATAGCCATCAGTCATTAGATATGTGCAATATCTTGTACAATCTTTTTTCAGATGCGCTTTTTTCTGCACTGTCATAACTCGAACGTGACACTCGCAAACAGTCCAGCACGGCGTATACCTGTATTATTAATAAAATATACGAGTGATCCTTACTTAAAATACAGTACGCGACTTTGATCCCGGGACACGCCATATTATTGCACTATTCTGCTTTGTATGCATGCCTTGTAGCACAAATCGTTGCAGAAATCGTTCACAAGTGACAAATACAATTGTATTACTGTTGCCATTGATTTAGCACAGTTCTCCATGATCTACACAAATTGTAGTACAGCATTAACATTTTACCATTCAGTCTGTAGAATGCATGCCGCACACTTCACTAATTGTCCTCCATTAACATTATGGCTGTTCGCATGGATGTGAAGTACTTCACATCAGCAGCAATCTTTCTAGAATCCTGTTCCTTCTTTTTCCTAGTGGTCTTCAGTTTCCATTGTGAACGCCTGGACTCACGCGCAGCACCATGCGCCCTGTGATTTCACAGTCAATTTGAATGGTAAGACTCATACCATGTACATAGATAACACTATCTGCTCAGAGAATGCACCACCTACTGGTTTTTTGGTCATTCTCCACAGGACTCACGTGGTACTTATTACCACTCACATATTACCATCAGTGTACGTGGACACTTTGCTGATGTACGCGATTGTGCCATTTGATTACGGTAAGCACCGCAATCTCCTGAGTTCTCCCGTGAGAACCTCTCTAGCAATTATGCTGTCTAACTTTTAGACCTCCTGACTTGCAGTCCCTTCTGACTCTTTGTTCTGTATTTTTTCGACAGAGTTCATAGGATCTTTCCCACACAAGAATTCACCCGTCCTGATGAAGGCCTACTTAACAATTGCTATATACATTTAGCATAAAAGGCAACACAGTTGTGTTGACTTGTTTTGTTGGTTTGCAACCTTGATTGTCTTCACATTATATGTCTGCTTTGTACCTTGAACACTTGCAAACAGTGATGTCTAATTTCCTCCAACATAGGAGATTTAGAGAATGCAATTGTTAAAATTCAATCTTCAAATATTGTTTATTTGATTTTATACACCCATTTACTAGATCATGTATACGTTTAAAGTTGAATTTCCTATGACCTAATTTGTATATGTACCACTACATTCACTGCATACAAATTAAATAGCAACTGCAGTGTCTAATCAACAAATAGTGTCAGTCTATATTCTGTTTTCTGTCAGAAGCAGCAAGTTTGAATCATTAGTTGGACCATCATGACCTTGCTCAATTGTATTATTATATAGTATACTTACCCGAGTAGAGCAAGGCATTACCCAGGTGCTCTTTATATACCTGTATACACCACTGGACATCCAAGACCTAGAAGTGAATCCTGACGAGAGCAGAGTAACGTCATGAGGAGAGGACATGAAGACATACCGAGAATACTTAAATAATAAAGAAGCAACTGATGTAACAAGGGAAACATGTAATCAAATATGAAGAAATCATGTGCACCAAAGAAATAAGTGAGAAGAGACGAATTGAATGTACATACGCAGAGACTAACAAGTTACTTTCCCCTGGTAATGTTTCCACTTGATGTTTCTCCCATGCATTCCTCATCTTTTGATATTATCTTTTCCAGCTTCAGCTGCTTGGGAATTTCTTTTCCAGCAGAGGGTGCTGTGAGTTGATTCCGTCCAGGGCCTCCGTCTCCAGGTCGACGTCATGTTGGCTTCAGTTCCGTTTTTCCAGTATTTTCCTTTGCAGAATTACCATCTTAGCATCATACAGTATCAGACTCTAAAAGAGCGTAAAGTGTAATGCCTGGAAATTCTACAGCAGAGTAGGTTGGCAGGGGCAATAAGGAATACATGGGAGGAGCATCCAGTCGAAAGTAACTTGTTCTTCGAATGGATTGTGTCCTACCACGTATTTCTCATCTTTTGAGACTCCCGAAGCAGTGTTTGGTTTTGGTGGTGGGAGTATGAATTTTTAGAGTTAATATTAGTCATGGACCCAATGAAGGTCTGCCTTCCCAAATCCTCCTTCCTGAGGTAAAGAGGAGTCTAGACCGTAATGTTTTACCAAAGGTATGGATGGTAGAACAAGTGGCTACCGCACAAATGTCCCTTACTGGCACCCCTCTTTGTAGGGCAGAAGATGTTGCCCCATGCCCCTTGTAGTATGGACCCTTAGGCCTTCTGGTCTTTCCCAGCTAATCTATAGCATTTTCCAATGCTAAGAATAATCCTTCTGAAGAGAGTTTGTTTCGTTACTGCTAGTTCTCATTTATGACCTATGTATCCAATGAACTAATAATTTTGGCAAATCTTCGCCATTCGCGAAATATAGAATTTCAGAGCTCTTCTTGGGTCAAGTCTGTGTAGCCTCTCCTCTTCCTTTCCTGAATCAGGGGGCAGGTAAAAAGTTGGTAAAACAATTTTTTGAGATACATGGAGTTCGGAGACTATTTTAGGTAGAAACAAAGGTTTTACCTTAAGAACAACCTTGTCTCTATAAAACGTAGTAAAAGGGGGTTTGCAAGATAATGCCTGCAACTCGCTCACTGTGTGGGCTGCTGTAAGAGCAGCTAGTAAAACGGTCTTAAATGTCCGAAGTTTTAATGGACACGAATGAAGAGGCTCAAAAGGAGCACACATGAGAAAGTTTATAAACAAGATTAAAATCCCAAACATGGACTTGAAAAGGAGTTGGGGGAAACGCATTGGTGAGCCCCTGGAAAAATGGTATGATTCATGGCATTTTTAAGTAGGACACTTGCTCAGAAGAGCACTTAAAAATTGAAAGCACTGCCAAAAAACCCTTTTTTTTGTTTGTTTTTTGTTCTCTATTGGTTAAATAAAGAAAAAAACATTTCAACCTTTAACATCCATGTACCCAATCCTCAGTTTACAAGAATATTCTTTAGACCATACTTTCTTGGTTGCGCCTTAACAATTATCAATGCAGGAGGAGGAAACAGAAGAAAAAGAAAGGGAAGAAGAAGCAGAAATCTCATTATATTGATGTGTCTGAGGCCGTTTTGGATAACAATCTGTTCTACAAATTACAAGGCGTCAGTCTCCGACCAATTTTGTCAACTGTCATTAGTCTTTCCCAGTATTCCTCCTCCGTGCATGAATCAATCAAGGCCACATAGTCTCCAAAGTACTTTCTCCTTTGGAGTGATAGTTTCTGGGCATGACAAGGTCAAATGTCTAGTCGTCTCCAAAATGTTGGGATTTCCACAGAACTGGCATCTGGCTTCTTGGAGCGTAATCTTTTTTCTTAAAAATTGCACCTCCATAGATGGCAAAATATTTAGCCTACATCACATCAGTACATCCCTATAGCGGGATGATGGAAAAATACGGAGGAGGATCGTTCAATGTTTTACGCTCCCATACAAAAATGTGGCAAAATGTGTTCATTGATGTTCTTGTTAACTCTTATCCAGAGGTAAATTATGGAATTGACCATTTCCAGGTTCTGGCTTTCAATGGTCCATCCAAAGGTCTTCTTTTTTAAGTCTGTCCTTGAGCAGATTGCATAATTAAGATCATGGATTTCTTTGTTGATCTTCATGTTGTTCCTGTCCAGATAATTTTTAAATTCTGTGATGAGTCTCTGGAGACCTATAGCAGTTTGGTCTATGAACACCACATCATCTGCGTACAGGATCCAGGACAGCGCGTAGTCTTCAAATACCGGTGGAAAGGCCCTTATCTTACACTGAGACTCGTCCATATCAGCCAGATATAGGACAAATAAGGGGACCAAGGTGCATCCCTGTTTCATTACCTTAAAATTCAGAATCTTTTAGTGGTATTGCCTCCCTTTAAGGTTAGTATTTAGATAGATGTATCCGTGTATAACTCCTGAATAGCTTCCAAAAGGTCGGACGGGCAGTTCCATTTCTTTAACTTGGACCAGAGGAATTCTCTGCTGACTCTGTCAAAAGCCTGCTCTCGGTCAATGAAACCCAGGTAGATGTTCCTTTTTTTTTTCAAGGGCCCGCAGTTTTAACATATTCAGAATGAATAGATTCAGGGATGTACCGACCCCACTTACAAAAGGCGGTTTGCCGCTTGTCCAGAAGACCTGCTTTTGTGGCCCAATTTTTAAGATCCCTCAGGAGGATGGAAGCTAAAATCTTTCCAATGGAGTCCAAAAGGGCAATGGGCCTGTAGTTCCTGGGGTTACTGCAGTCCCCTTTCTTAAAGATAGGTAGTATCAAGGCCTCATTCCATGAATGTGGTATAGTTTGAGTTTTTAGTATCTGATGGAATAGTCGTAAGATGAAGTTGGTCCAGGCTTCCCCATTTTCTTTAAGCATGTAGTTTGATATACCATCCGGCCCAGCAGCTCTTGAGGAACTAGTTTTTTGATCCTTGGTGATATGTCCTCACGGTCAATCTCAATGAGCCAAGGAGTTGATTTTTCTATCTTTTTCCTCCTATTGACCCCGAAGGTCTGCTGGAAAAGGCTTGTGTAGTGCTTAACCCATGTGTCTTTTGAGACTTGACTAATGGCTAAGTAGACTGGAAATCATCGCCTTTAATTATGATCTCCCAGAGGCATCTTGCATTTGATGTTTCGATTGCTGCCAGCATTTTCTCTGCGTCACCCTGGGCTCTCCAGACCCTAGAGGATTTTAGCCAGTTTTAGTATGACTGTTTACATTTCCTCATCAGTTCGTCTTTATTCGATAGGGAGCTTCTTCGTAGGCCTCGCAGTTCGGCTCGAAATTTCTTCCTTTTAGCCACAAGGTCCATGTTATCCGCATGTTTCCTAACAATTGTTTTATTTTTGTTTGCATCGCACTTGACTTCGTACTCCTTAAATAGCCATCTATACTCTACTTCAACTAGATTTCTTTTTACATGAGAGTCAAAGCGATCCACCAACTTTGGGATGGCCTGGGCTTTTATTCTTAGCCTGTTTCTTCCCCACGATACTTCCAGTGGGGGGAAGATAGGTTTAACCATTTCTCCGGACTCCTACTAAAATTCAATTTCTAATAAGACGTGATCACTGGCTTTCTGTTTCTTTACTATGAAGGAGTTCATCCATTTTAAGGTGTTCCCTGCGACAAAACAATCTAAACATGCGCTGCTTGAGTTGTTAAACCACGTGTCGACCCCTTGGAGATCACCTTTGGTCCACCCATTTAGAATTTTCATCTCTCCAATTTCCATTTCTTCAAGCCATCGTTTTTCATTTCCATCCAGCTTCGAAATAGTTTTCAGTTGGCTTCCTTTGTCCAACAGTTTTAAATTCAAGTCACCACATAGGAGGATAAGGTGTTTTTCCCTCCAACATGGACTTATCTATGGCCTCCATGATATCGGACACGTATTTTTCAATTTCACATTCCTTTGGACTCCAATATGTCTTAATTAGAAGGAGCCTATCTCATGTGGCCCCATCTTTTTCTTTATATTTAGCATCTGGACATACGGATTTGGAGTACAATGATCCAAGACATGAAGGTCACTATCGTCTAACAAAAGTCGTCAGGCCAGCGCAAGCTCTACCCAAGGGGCCTTTCCTAGCAGGATTGATGTATACTTCATTTCCCTCATACACAGGGATCGATCTTAACCATGATTCCTGAAGGCAAATTATTTCAAAAGGTCTCCAAAAAGGTACCGTCTCCGGAGTAGAGATGGTTAAATCCCCTGGTGTTCCATGAGGCCAATAGGGATTCTTTCCCGACTACTTCCGTATTCATCTATTGTTTCTTTTTTTCAGTCCTGACTCTCGGCATCCGTAATCCATCGATTTCTTGCTTCCATCCTGGGTTCCAATGCGCCTGCTGAAGTGCCCTTGATCTGGAGTTGTCCACAGTGAATCTTAGTCTTGCCATTTCGTTATCACCAGGCATCAATGATCCTTTTTCAGTTCTTTTTAAATCAGGGATATATCTACCTTCATCCTTGGATCTATGATTTTCATTGGTCCTGAGCTTTAAGTACTCCTTTTCCGGGTGTTTATAATATTTTGACCGGGAGTTTGGCTCTACAGGTTTGATTTTTATTTTGCCTCTCTTTACTCGGCCGTGAGTGTTTTCCCTCTCTTCACTCCCTTCGGTTGTCCCTATGTCTGTTAATCTGAAACCAACTTAGGCCAATTTCGCCTTTGCTCTCATCATTGTCTCTTTGGTCCTTTGCGATCTCAAATGTAGTATCACCACATCAGGCCTTTTTTCGTCCACAAATTCGACAATTGCAATGTCGTCACATAAGATCTTCCGTAGTGGTGGGAGCTTGTTAAGTAGAGACATCAGATTCTTTCTATTAAGAAGTACCCTTTTAGTGTCTTTCACTGTTCTCTGGTTTGTGGCCATTCTTCCAACTATACTGGCCAAGGGATTCCCCTTGGGCGTTGGATTTGTCACATTTCTTTGTTGATCCATCTGTTACCTGGGCTCCTCCCATGATGTACCTGCTACAGCCTGCATTCTATGTTCCCTTTGTTCTTCCAATAGGCGAGAGAGATCGTTCTTCCTTTTATCTTCACTACATACTCGTTTTCTAGGAGTATGGGTTCTTGACTCTGTTTGCTTTGGTATCGGGTTTTTCCTTGCTCTTTCTACTCTTATGTCCCATTTCATGATGATACGACTGTCTATGACTTGCCAATCTGACATGCTGATGTTGTCCCAGTTTTCATCATCTTGATTATTTTCTATTATTTCGATGAGATCGCTCAAGCATGCATTAGACTCAAGTTCCATTTCATTTTCTAATTCATGCTCGATCCAAATTATAGGAGGGTTTTCTCAAGTGTCGAGGTCTTTAAAGATATTACGTATTTTCATTTGCAACCTCGGTTTCTTTGCAGGATGAGTTAGCTCTTCACCGGATAGTATTTTAATGTTCCTTAGAAAGGATCTTGAACCATTTGCCTTCCGTTTTGTTGTTTGATTTTTTATTTTCTTTTGGGATTTAGGATCGCAGGTTTTTGCTCGACATGGTGGGGCGGGTCCTGAAACATCGCGTAACTTGATTTTAAACCTTCCATGAGAGGCAAGGGCGGGTAAGAGGCCCTGTCGGCAGAGTTCGATGTTGGAATGGTACCATCTTGAACTGTTTTGGCAGAGCCCAGACCCCTTCCCAGAACCAGAGGCCCCCCTTTGCCAGGCTCTGTTTCTTGTTCTCCGAGACATTATTCACTTTTTCTATCAGATCAAAGGTTTCCATAAGTCTTTTTGGATGGTCTTGGGCTAGGGGGCAGGGAGAAACTTTTTGCTGGTAAATCTTCCTTATTCGCTTATGCTCTTCTAAAACAGCCTCCATAAGCAGGTGTTTATCAGATTCCCATCGTGCTAAGTCACTTAAACAGGTTTGCCATTGGTTTGATATATCCGATTCCTTATCCATTCTCAGATCCTTGAATTTCATTTACCTGCTCCTTAGTTTCCAGATTGAGTGTGTAGACCGTTTGCAGAGATTTGTTTATGTTCTCATATAATTTGAGGAAAGAGGTAATTGCAACTTTAAAAAGGCAGTCATCACCAAATTCTGGGTATGCACAAAATCGTCCATTCTGCCCTTACTGCACAGATCTCTTATTTTCCAAGAGAGTCCTCATTGATAGTCATCTGCTGCTGATCGCCACAAAGGTGGAGTCCTCGCTTAACTTATTGAACAGGTTGATGGTAGGGCTATTTGGACCGTTTCCTCTTGGCCTCTTTTGCTTTTGACTAGAGGTGTCGAGAGGTCCGTCTACATCAAGGGCTGCTAATCTTTCCTTTATGAAGGATAGACTTCTCCTTTTTTCCGTTACAATTTTCCCAGTTAAACTGGAAATGTCTCAGATTAGTTTATCCGCTAGTCTTGAGTTACTTAGCCTTTCCATTCCTATGGCCGTCCGTCCCATTTGAGGTCCCTTGCTGGAGGCTCTTTCCCGACTTCTGTCGCCATTTTCCAAACCTGAAGCCAAGTGCACCCCCATAGCGTTGGCCTCCTGCATATTGGTTTTATGCACATCCGTAATCGCTGAGGGGATCATTTCTTTTACCGCAATTGGTCTTTTTGCCAATTCCTGCGCAACCACATGCACAGGTTCAGCTTTCCTTGTGGGTGCTGTAGGAGGCGGAGCCTGGGGCGATTCACCTAGGTCCGCCCAAAAAGCTTCACCCTGCCAGGTCAAAATCTCTATTTCATCTATTTCCCCAATCCATTTTTCGTAGGGTGCACTTCCTACGGGGGAGTAGTCAAGATCTTGCACACTGTTTGTCTTCGGTGAACTGGAGGTTATTTCAACCAATTCAAGTGTATTGGGTTGGTTTGATGCAATCACAGGGGCTTAAAGGTTTGAGTCTGGTTTGGTCCCGATTTCTAAAACCTTTTCTGTGGTAGTTTTATTCATGTCTTTTACTAACCCGGCTATCCTTGGGCTGATCATCGGGCAATGAATGCCTGGGTTCATTTTATAAGCTTTATTCTGCCTAGGTGAGGTGGTTTCGGGCAACCCTTTGTTAGAAATCTCCGAGTCAGGGGTAGGGATCATTGGGGCCAGGTCATCTTCCTCATTTCATTGACCAGCTTGACAAGGATCAGTTGTATCCCCCCGATCCCAGACAGTAGACGGAGGCTGCAGTAATGAAGTAGGTCCGTCGCTGCCGCTTGTTGGTGGTGTCCCACATGCAGGTGCTGGGGAAAATTCTAAAGGTTCTGACTCCCGTTGCCTAACAACCATCAAATCAGTAGGTGTATGGGATGCAGCCTCTGGGGCAGGTAGTAACGTCCACCCCGTGTCAATGGAGAAGTCATCTTTTTTACAAAAGGTAGGCGCAATTGTCTCGTAGGCAGCGCGAGCTTGGTCCTCAACACCCGGGAAGGCGATGTAGGTGCGGATAGAACCTAAATGTGAGGCCAAACGCTGTCTTACCTGATGTCTAGTTTTAATCCCTGGCTTGACCCACAGATATGTCTGGTCGCTCGTCAGACGGCCCATTGTCAGCGTCATGCAGGTCCTCTGATCGAGATGTAGGAGGCAGTTGTAAGTTTGCAAAAATCTTCATGGATATGCGCTTGGCACCTCCAAGCGCCACCAGGCAACACTGACAACACCACTTTTGCACCACTTCCGTGTCAGCGGGTTCTTTTTCAGCGGTGTGTCGGGTTGCAAACGGCTCCTCCTCCGGAGCCTTAAAGGACCATGGCAGCAATTTCCAGACAGAGGGCAAAGCAGATTCGAGGCCTCCAAAGTTAGCAGTCCTCAGTACTGGGTACCGACACGGACCACACTACTTTCGCACCACTTCCACCTGGAAGCCCCAGATTTGCCAAATGTAGCAAGAAAGACAACACCATGGTTGTATTATATTGAAATGGATCCACATTCTTATCTCTGCACCAGTTGCAAAACCTGTTCCAATGGCAACGGTAGAACGATTTGGTTGCTGGCCTAGCTGAAAGCAACATTTCTATTCATCCAGGTGGTCCCAATCACTATAGCTCAACCTCTCAGAAACCATGCATGAATGTTGAATGTCTTTAATTCTGGATGGATAAACAGACCATCCTCTCACGAGAGAAAGTCCCGTCTTTGTGGAAGACGCATTGGAGGGCAGATGGACATGTCCAGAAGGTCTGGGGTACCACGTCCTCCTGGCCCAATCCGGTGCAATCATCATCATGGATTTCCCGAACTTTCTCAACCTCCTGATCATGTGAGGAATGACAGGGACTGGAGGAAACACGTACAGGAGTGGAAACTCCCAGTCCACTTCGAACGCGTCTCCTAGAGCTCAGTTCACACTTCTGGTTGACAGTGGTCGTGAACAGGTCTACCTGAGGGGTTCCCCAAAGGGTGAAAATCTCTTGGAAGGACTTCCCGAGCAAGTTTCTACTCGTGGGAGATGGGAGTAGTTTCTTACCTGTAACCATTTCTCAAGCGTTGGTATCTTTCATGTAATCACATGCTGTGCATATTCCCTGTCGGGCTGGGAAACCCCGGTAACTTTGACTTAGTGATTTTCCTATGGAAAGATTTTGACACCTTGAGTGTCCCATCAATGTCGTTGTAGGTGCTTTTAGCAGCGCCAAATGGGATGTCAAGTGTATAGCTCCACCCCAGCAGCTTCCCCTCAGATTTTAACCACTCCAACTGGAGGATGTCCTTTAAAGGATGTTTGCCTGATGGGGGTAGGCTGGAGGGTGCATGTGAATCCACGAAAGATACCAACGCTGGAGAAGAACAAGTTACTTACCACCTGGTAACGTTCTTTCGATTGGATGTTCCTCCAACGTATTCCTCATCTTAAATGTATTCCATCCAGCTTTGCTGCTCTTTGGAAATTTTTTCGGCAGAGGTGCCGTGCGTCGATGTCGTCGATTCGATGGTCCCCCGAAGGCCTCCGTCGAGGGTGACGTCATCGGGTGTATAAGTAGCACGCGCGGCGACCGTTGGCCTCAGTTCTGTTTTTCCCCCTTTTTTTGCCTGTGATCTTGTACTGTGTAGATTGTGCCGGCAGACAGGTATCAGCCTTGCGAGATTTGAGATGGCAATAACCCGGAAAAATCTACAGAGGGTTAGGTTGGGAGGGCGATGAGGATACGCTGGAGGAACATCCAATCGAAAGAACGTTACCAGTTGGTAAGTAACTTGTTCTTCGAGTGGATTGTGTCCTCCAACATATTCCTCATCTTAGATAGACTCCCAAAGCAGTATTTTGCATACTTTCTCTGGAGGGTTCAGATTTTTCCCCCCCAATGCCTTAAGATGGCGGAATAAAGTACTGCTTATCCAAAAGTCATCTCCCTAGACTGGGAAGCATCCAGATTATAGAATTTTGAGAAGGTGTGTAGTGAAGACCAAGTTGCTGCTTCGCAAATGGACCTTATTGGAACACCTCTTTAAACAGTGGTGGAAGAGGCGATGCCTCTGGTGGAATGAGCCCTCAACCCTTCTGGTGGGTCTTTTTGTGCTAGTCTGTAGCATTCTGAAATGCAAAGCACTATCCAGCATGAAATTGTCTGTTTTGTTACCGATTGACCCAGTTTCCTTCCTGTGTAGCCAATAAACAACTGGTTGTCCACTCTAAGCCTAGAAAGTCTAGAGATGTAAAAGCTTAAAGCTCTTTTTGGATCCAGTCTGTGTAATCTTTCTTCGCGGAGGATAGAATGAGGGTAAAACAATTTTCTGACTTAATTGAAAATCATATATTACTAAATATGATGGTTTAACCCTCAATACAACCCTGTCCTTATGGAACACAGTATAGGGTGGCCCAGAAGACAGTGCCTGCAATTCGCTCACTCTTCTTGACGATGTTAGAGCAACTAAAAAGGCCGTTTTCCATGTTAGTAATCTTAACGGACATGTGTGCATAGGCTCAAAAGGGGCACACATTAAGAAATGTAGGACTAAATATAGATCCCAAATCGGTACTTGAAATGGGTGAGGAGAAAACACATTAGTGAGACCTTTTAAGAATTGTGTTATCAAAGGAATTTTGAAGTAGGAGCCTTCTTCCGATGAGCGCTTGAAAATGGAAAGCGCTGCAAGGTAACCTTTTATTGTTCCGATATTCAGACCTCTATGTGCTAGGGTCAGAAGGAAAGATAGCACTTCCGGAATAGAACATAGAAAAGGATCGACATTCTTTTCCCTGCACCAGTTGCAAAACTTTTTCCAACAGCAACGGTATAGAGACTTTGTTGCTGGCCTTCTTGCCGAAAGCAACACCTCCATAACATCATCTGGAAGGTTCCAATCCCTGTATCTCAGCCTTTCAGATACCAAGCATGAAGGTTGAGTGTTCTGACCTCTGGGTGGAAAACCAGACCTTCCATTTGAGAGAGAAGGTTCTCTCTCTGAGGAAGACCTACTGGAGGACAGGTGGACATATCTAGAAGGTCTGGATACCACGTTCTCCTGGCCCAATCCGGGGCAATTAGGATCATGCTCAGAGCATCTGCCGTCATATTCTCTTCCCCGGCTAGATGAATTGCTGTTAGAGAGATTCCGTCCTGATTCGCCCAATACCAGAGCTGCATTGCCTCTCTGCACAGGGGAAGTGACCCCACACCTCCTATTTTGTTTAGGTAGTGCATGGCCACTGTGCTGTCCGTCATCATCAGGACATTCTTTCCCCTGACAGATGGCAGGAAGGCCGTCAGCGCTAGTCTGATTGCCCTCAGCTCTAAAAGGTCGATATGTAGTTTGGACTCCGATGGAGACCAACGACCACTGATTGTCAAATCGTTGGCATGAGCTCCCCACCCCAGGAGTGAGGCGTCCGTCACTTCTGTGATCTCCGGCCATGGTTGCCAAAAAGGTTCTCCTTTTAGGATGTTCTCTGTACAGTTCCACCATAGAAAGTCTTGTCTGACCTTGTTCCGAATCTGAAGAAGATCCCTCATTTGACCCGAGAACTGGGACCACTGAGTCTTTAGGGCCCATTGAAGGGATCTCATCCTGAAGCGTGCCTCTGGCACCAGAAAGATGCAGGATGACATGAGACCGAGCAACCTTAAAAAGGCGTAAGCCTGGAGATTTTGGGCATTTTGGAATTTGGAAACCATCTGAAGAATGTCTTGAGCCCTCGTCTTGGGAGGGGAGCTCTTTCCCAAGGATGTGTCTAGTACAGCTCCTATGTACTGAAGCTGCTGGAAGGTGTCATTTGAGACTTCTTGAAATTGAGGGAGAAGCCCAGTTTGTGGAGGAAGTGGCAGGTGACATTCAGATGATCCAGTGCTTGCTCGGCAGAGCGCGCTCTCATCAACCAATCGTCCAGGTAGGGGTAGACATGAATCCCCCCCTCTCCTAAGGTGCTCTGCCACCACTACCATTAACTTGGTGAAGACCCTCGGGCGGAGGTCAACCCGAATGGCAGGACTCGAAACTGATAGTGTGAGTCGCCAACTACGAACCTCAGGTATTTTCTGTGTTTGAGATGAATCGGCACATTAAAATAAGCATCCTGGAGGTCCAATGACACCAACCAGTCATGGAGTTGAAGGGCCTGAAGGATCTGAGAAAGGGTAACCATCTTGAACTTGGCCTTCCTGAGGAACTGGTTCAAGTTTCTTAAGTCCAAGATGGGTCTCAGTCCTCCGTCCTTTTTGGGGATCAAAAAATACGGGGAGTACCATCCTTTGTTCCTCTCTGCTGCAGGTACTGGTTCTATAGCACCTTTCTCCAGCAGGGTTAGAACTTCCTGCTGTCAAGGCGTTCCCCCCTTCTCACCTGGGTCCGGTGTTTTCCGGTGTCTTCGATCGCTGCCTTCTTGCGAACGCTCCTGGTCTTGAACAGTGCTGCTCGAGTCTCGTCTGGTTTCAGGTTGCGTTTAGTTCCAGGAACGCGGAGTACAGGAATCCGGGAGTCTGGGAAAAAGCTAGTGATGCTCGGAATCAGGAAGGGGGAAAGGGTCAGGAGCGGGTAATAGCACTGGGACAAAGGAAACAATACCGCGAGCTACGAACACACGTCTGAGGCTACTCTGCAATAGCATTGAGGCGCGCGGAGCCGCAGAAGGCGTGGTCTATAAATAGATCACGCCACGTTCAGCGCATGGAGCGAGCAAGGGCTTCAGCTCTGGACAGCCATGTTGGAAGTAGTACGGAATGTAAGCCCCGTTGAGACAAGGACCAGGAGGTCCAAAAGGGGCGTGATCTGAAGTTCATGATACCTGCTGTAGGAGCGGGTTTGAAAACTTCAACGGGTGTCTCCCTAGTGGATTGCTTTGAGTTGCTTTAGAAAAGGAAGACAGTAGCCTTGGGCTATTATTTCTAGAGCCCAAACATCTGAAGTAATGGCTCGCCATTCTTGCAGATGCTGCAATAGCCTGCCTCCTACAGGTGTTTTGTGGTGCAAGTCCTCAAAGTGGTTTTGTGGCGGATGTTGCAGCCACTGATGGCAAAGAGGCTGCAGCTGGAGCTGGCTTAGCACGTTTTCCTCGTCCACCACGAGTGGCCTTTCTTTGGCCCCTTTGACTGGCCATTCCGCTCGTCTTTCCATATGAGGTGTAATAACAATAGGATCGTCCTCTACATGATTGCCCTTGCGCACGAAAAGGCTGAGGTTGCCTAATAGCAGCTCCTAAAGATTTGGCCGCTGCTTTTGAGGCCTGCAACATCTCAAGGCTCTCGTCAGCCTTGTTGCCAAAAAGGTGAGACCTGTCAAAAGGCATGTTCAGAAGGCAGTTCTGTACATCCGGTGCAAAACCCGACTTCCGTAACCACGCAAACCTGCGCATTACCGTGCTAGTGCCCATGGACCTGCTTACACTATCCGCAGTGTCCAATCCAGATTTAAGGGATTCCTGCATGGCCTCCTTTCCATCTCCAACGATGGCTAGGAAACCTTCCCTTTCTTCCCCTTCTGGTATGTGCTCCGCCGCTATTGCGATGCACTCCCACGGAGTGTACGAAAATTTTGCCAAGGCACATGTGGAGTTGGCAGATTTGAATGCCATGCTCCCGGCTGAAAATACCTTCCGTGCCCAACCATCCACAGGCTTATCGTCCCTGTCTGGACGGATAGACGGGTACGCAAGTTTGTTGGAAGCTGTGGCTGCCTGTATGACCAGACTCTCGGGAGTTGGATGTTTTGACAGATAGCCGGGGTCGCTACTGGCTGGGCGGTATTTTGATGCGAGGGACTTATTTACCGGAGGAATAGAATCCAGAGTTTCCCAATTCTTGGCCACCCTGTTTTGTAAGGCTACATGAAAAGGTAGTTTAGTACTGGGTCTTTAGTGGGACCATGGTCCAATATGTCTGTTAAATCGTCTTGGACGAATTGGGCTGGTGGTCTAGCCCATCCCAAGTAATCTACCACCTTGGTCATTAACTGACGGTAAGAAGGACTGGCATGCTCTCCTGGATCTGGTCTACCAAAGTCATTCTCAGGAAAAGTGTCAATGCCACTTGCATTATGTAAAGACTCCACCAAATCCCTCATTCTGCTTTCCTCTGAGATCAAGCATTCTGGGACATTTGGGGTGCCATATTCCAATCCAAAAGGTACATTTTCCTCCTCGGATCTCTTGTGTTCTTCAAAAATTGAGATCAAGGATTTGAAAAACTCCTTCCTCGGGAGAGACTTGAAAACCTTCTCTGGGAGAGGAGGAGGAAGAGGTGTAGTACCATGCTCTGAAGAAATTACATGTTTTGTATCTTTCTCCTTCTCTTTTTCTGGCTGCCCTAGCTTGGTTGGAGCCTTTGGCACCGAGGGTTTCGGCTTCGACTGTGTCGACGACATAGTGGTCGTCGACAGGGTCTGCTCCGAGGGCGTCGAGGCAGTCTTCAACGATTTTCCCTTCGAGGTGTGACAGGTCTCGGACGGCGTCGGTGACCTTGAACGGTGGACTCGACTCGAGCGTTTATCGCTCGGCGTCCTGGAAGGTGGGGAGCACGAGAACGGGTTCTCCAGCAGCCGACAGGCTCTCCGCCCACATCTTCCCTCCCAGGTCTAGCAATCGTGTTCCTCCCTTTCTGGCAACCACATCCATTCATTCACGAAGTAAGTGGTATAGTCTGCTCTAAACAGTTTAGGATCCTCGGAAAACCACCTTGCCATCTATTGGAGTTGGCTAGCCACGTACTACGCCTCAAAATTGGGCAATCTGATGCCCCCTTGTTCATATGGATTTTATGTTTCCATAACGATATTCTATTCCTAGAGTTGTGCCAAATGAACCCTTTGCATATGCTGTGTACTTTGACGAATAACTTCTTTAACAAAGCTACCCTCACCCTCATGGTCAACGGTAGCTTGGCCCAAAACCTCATGCTGTTTTCAGCCTATGTTCAACTGTAACGCTGTGATATATATCCACTCCCAGATACCTGAACATCTTAGTTTCCCATTTTAACTGTAAGACTTGCGGTTTCTGCTGCGGTGTTCCCACATATCTGCACACGGGAAATATGCTCGACATTTTTGGGTTAACGGTTGTGCCTGACAGCATGGCGTACCGCTCCATCACCTCTAGGATGTACTGAAGGTTTTCCTCAGGATACTACAGATATAGCAACATTTCATTCGCATACATCGACATTAAGTGTTGCCCCCCCCCCTTGGTGTTGATTCCTACTTCTCCATATTGGTGTCTCAGATACACCGCTACGGGGTCTAATGGTAAAATAAAAAGCACGTGGGACCACTGACATCCCAGTCTAGTACCTCTGCCCAGTTGCCACTGTTTTGAAACAGTCACACACTTTCTTACTCGAGCCAATTGTTTGTTATATAGCAATTGAACCCACTTCAGGTACACCGATCCTATACCATATTCCTTTAAAACCGCCAGTAGCCAGGGCCACTTAACCGAGTCAAAGGCTTTCACTGCATCTAGTGAGACTATCGCTACCTCTTGAGAGCTTCCCTCTGTCTGCTCTATAACGTGGTGGAGCCTTCTTAGGTTGTCTGATATACGCCTGCGTGGGACATACTCCGTTTGGTCAGGATGTAGAAGTTTATTTATAACCAGCCGCAAACTATTCGCCATCACTGCTGTGAGTATTTTACTGTCTTGGTTTAGCATCCAGAGTGGTCTATAGGACTCTCAGTCCATGCTCGGCTCATCGGGTTTGAGGAGCAGAATGATAAACGCTTCTCTTACGGACTCAGGCTGTGTGCTTGCGTCAAACGTCAAACGCTTCATTTAACATAGTCAGCAGCGGGGGCAGTAGTTCTGATCTGTATGCTTTATAGAACTAACTCGGGAGTCCATCTGTTCCTGGGGCCATATTAGTGGGTAGTAGATTAATCACCTGTTCCAGCTCTTCTAACGTTATTGTGGTCTCTAAGTTCTCTCTTTCCACCGCCTCAAGGTTGGGAAGGGTAAATTCTGTTAAAGCCTCCAGTATATCTATTTCTTCTTCCATTCATTTACTCCTTTGTGTGTCCCGTATCTGCCCATCTGGCCCTTGCATTTCTCTTATTGGTTGCCTGGGGGGGGGGGTCTCATTTTTATATAACCAGGCCAGTAATCTTCCCGGCTTGTCTCCTTCTGCATGCGGTCTCTCCATATATTTTGTATAGTTGAGATTACATAGTCTCTCCCAGTGGTCCATACATTCCTGCCGTAATCGGTGTATGTCCTCGGGGAAAATCGCTTACCCTCCCCCATTTTAGATTTTAAGTCCCTCTCGGCAGCTTACAATGCCTGTGTTATGCCACCCTGTAAGCCTTTTGAGTTTGATATTGCCGCTCCCCTTATCACCACCTTAAATGCCTCCCACAGTGTCCCTGCCGACTCCACACTGCCAGTGTTGTGTTCAAAATACTCTATTATCTCTGTTCTCAGGTTTTCTCTAAACACTAGATCTTTCAGTGCTTCGGCCCGTAGCCTCCATGTTGGGATCCTCGCCCTTCGGGGGAGTTCTGTGACGTTATCAGCGGCACATGGTCTGAAAGGACCATGGCCTTATATTCTGCACGCGTAATTTCTCTCGTTAATTCGGATCCAACAAATATATAATCTAGTCTGGTGTAAAGGACCTGCGGGGCAGAGTAATGTGAATATCCTGTCTCGTGGGTGGTGCATTCTCCACACATCTACTAACCGAAAATCATTTAGCAGATTGCGCAGTGCCTTCGCCACTGGGGCCGGCCGGTCTACCTTTTCATCTGATCTGTCGAGTCTCAGGTTCAAGGTGCAGTTGAAGTCCCCCCACCCCCAAATATCACCGCCCCATCCAAATAAGGGCTGACTTTCATATAAAGGTTCTTGAAATAAGCCGTAGTGTCCTGATTAGGGGCATAAAAATTGATGATGTTTACGTCTCTATTTGCCACCATCCCTCTTATTAACACCATCCTCCCATCCCTGTCTATAGTCGATTGTAACAACTTAAACAGGACATGTGGCGCTATCCATGTTATCACCCCTCTGGCATACGCTGAGTATGTTGCCCCTAGGACAATCCTGTTCCATTTCTTAGTTACCAGTGTTAGCTTGTCCCTATTCAGATGAGTTTCCTGTAATAGAGTGATGTCTATTTTCTGCCTCTTCAAGTACATCATGACCTTATTACGCTTAATATAATTATTTAGTCCCCTTACATTCCAAGTTACTATCTTAAGGTATCCCATCTTATCTGTTTCCTACTCCGCCCGTCTCCGCTCCCACCCTCCTTTCCTTAACTTGTGGCTTGTGATTGTAGGCCTGACCTTCCTTACCCCCCACCCGTGGGGTCCTCCCCCCTCCCTCCCTTCAAACACCCCAACCTCCCTTCCTCCCACCACCCTCCCCCTCCCCCTCCCAACCTGTTGCCTAGCTCCATCCCTGGATCTCAGGCTACCCCGCATATTGTCCCTTTCTCGGACCTTGCCGATATTCAGAGCTCAGCAGGGGGACACCGCCCTACCAGTATCCCACTAAACTATCTACCAAGGGTGATAGTGTGTACCCTCCGTCTCTCCCACATCCGTCTTCCAGTTTACTACACCTTCTACTGTCTTAAAAGCCCTTAGTTCGCACTCCCTTCGTTCTCTCAATTATACATTTTATATTCTAATCCAAAGTCAATATCCTTGTCCCGCGTAACATCTCCCCTCTTTCAGTGCAAGTACTTCTCTGCGGAACCCAGTTCACTTGTCTAGTCTGCTCTCAGTCTGGTCATCTGCTCCTGCTGGGCAATTCCGTGCGTCCAACCATGCTGTCGCTTCTTCCAGGGTTTAAAAAAAAAAATGCACCTTATTATTTTGCATCACTTTCAATTTCGCTGGATACAGCAACATGCATTTGTATCCAGCATCAAGCAGTCTTCTTTTAATGGAAACATAGTTCAGCCGCTGTCTCTGTACCCAAAAGGTGTAGTCTGGGTACGCCGTGATGGTCGCGGATCCTCTACTTATAGTTCCCCCTCGGCAGAATTGTTCTAGTACTTTCCCTATATCTTCTGTAGTTCAGAATCTTGGCAATGAGCGGCTGAGGAGGGGCTCCCTGCGGTGGTCTCCTGGTCATGGCCATGTGCACCCTCTCCACGGTGAACCCCTAGGTGTCAGGATTAGTCAGGCGAGTACTAAGGCATCGAATATGGCAAGGGAAATGTGCACCCAGGAACAACGACTCAGGTATGCTAGAACCCAGGAGTGCAAATAGAGTGTGACATCAAAACCAATATATGAAAAGGGATGTGGGGTAAGCACCTGACCGCGAAGAAAGTCGGCAAGCACCTTACCCCCAATTGCTGTTACAGGTACTGACAGCGCTAAACCCACGTGGAGGGCCAGCAATGACAGGATCTGTGTACTAACACTCTTGATGGTATTACATAAGGGAACTTAGGAACTGTACTCACGAGGACGAGATACACCTCTTGAATGTCAGCTAGCCCACGAATCCTGTTGATGAATCTGGGACCCAGAAAGGCTATAACAGCAATGGGAGAAGTAGGGAGGTCCAGAGGACAAGGGCTGAAGGCAGCCGGAATGAGGCAGGCTGCTGGGCAGGGAGCCCAGAGGACAAGGGCTGAGGCTGGGAATCAGCAGAGCGAGATCCGCTGCTATGTGGAGAGCCCGCAGGGCAAGGGCAGAGGCTGGAAGGCAGCAGAGCGAGATCCGCTGCAATGTGGAGAGCCCGGCAGGACAAGGGCGGAGACTGGAAGGCAGCAGAGCGTGATCCGCTGCTATGTGGAGAGCCCGCAGGGCAAGGGCGGAGACTGGAAGGCAGCAGAGCGAGATCCGCTGCAGAAAACTAAATACCTAAGTTGGAATAGGGATAACAAACTAGTGGGGAAAACATAAGCATTCACACAGGAGCTAGCTACCACCACACACCACACCTAATGATCAAATGGGAAATGGATGCAGAAGTGCAATGGAAAACATGGAATGGATCCTCTAGAAAGTAAGGATCAGGAGCAGGGAAAAAACGAAATGTCCTATGCAAACTTCTCCCTACCCCTCCAAGGAAAAGACAGGAAACTAAACTAAGAGGAAGGCTAAGGCAAATGGGTAACAGCAGCAAAGGACAGAGTCAAAGAAATATAGAACACAGACAAACTGGGCTGCAACTAAAAGGGGAAAGCACTGAGAATTGCTGCCTGCAAACAGGGGAAGACAAAAAGGGAAATCAAGGGAGCAGAAATCAATTAGCGCATGAATCCGAAATTCAGGGCGGAGGAAACAAGAAAACAGGAACAAGGAAGAAGGTACAAAGGCAAGGAACCAGGAACTAGTCAAAAACAGGAACACTGCAAACGATGACCAGCGCTGGACTGAAGTGAGACTGAGGCTTTTAAAGCTGTTTAACGAGCACACGCCTCAGGTGTGCTGACTGCTGCACCTGCAGCCACAGGTGTTGCCTATCCTCCACCCAACCTTGTCCTGCAAGGGTGGAGGTGGAGCAGTGGGCCAGGCACTCTGGGAAGCACAGTCATTTGGTTAAAGAAGCATGCTGGCTGCCAAAAACCTGGAATGGATCCGGAAGGGAAGTAGTTTGGAAAATAGGGATTTAGCGCTCCCAATTCATTACAGCACTGTGGCATTAGGTTCGGAGGAAATGTCCAGCAAGGAATAAGCCCCAAAACATGCCCCCAAGTGGCGGGAACGGGAGCGAAGGGAGCGAGTCGTGACACTAGGTGAGTGCCCCACCGCTTATCTCCTGTAGCAGCATATTCTCGACATAATTTGTCAGGTTCGAGCCTTCTTCTCCCTCTGGGAGCCCCACTATGCGTATGTTGTACCTGCGCGCCCGCCCTTCTGCCTCCTCCGCCCTGTTTTCCAGGATGTGCACCCGTTGTTGCAATACTGTGACCTCCCTGGCGTTCGTGGTACAGGTTCGTGTGTTGGCTTTCACATCACTTTCAAATGCGCCCGTGCGCTCCGCCAGTTTCCGAACATCTTGCCGTAGAAGGTTGACATCGACACTGACAGCGTCTATTTTTAGTTCGAGCGAGGTCCTCAATTCTGCGATGGCTGGGTCAATCTTGCATTCCCAGGATGACACCAGCGTTGCGCTAGTGTCAAGGATTTGTTGGTCATTCCGTGCCGGGGTCAACTCCCCTTGCATATCTTGCTTCTTAGGTCTCACAACATCTGCAGGTGAAGTCGATTTAGCAAAATCCTCCATCGTCGGTTGTTTCCCTTTGCTTTTGCCTGCTTTAGCCACCATTTCTGCCCTCGTGTTTATGTCCTGGTTCTCGGTGCCTAGGTCTCTTGATCAGTCTGGCCCTTCCCTCTTGGTTCTCAATTTTGAGGTGCCTGCATTGCCAATGACTCTGCCGTGTGTTGGGCTTGGCTCTCCAGACCTTGGTGTGCTTGGGCTCCTCGTGTCGTGTGCCGGTTTACACTAGAGTTCTGTCTTGCTCCTCAGGTGTCCATATGGTTTCAAATTATTCTAGCCGGGTCTAGATGCAGCTGAAGTACCCTTCCTACTACAGTGGGTCTTGCCTGCACTGCTATGTTCAGGAGTACAGTTTACTAATAAGCTCTGGCTTGGCTTACTGCAATGTTCGAGCTTGCTCCCATGCACCAGTGAGGGCTTGTTTAACCCGGAGCACACTCCGCTTGTGCCTGCGGCTCCTTCAATCGAGCTTTCCGTATTTTATAGCCCCTTTTGCAGTGCTCCCAGTGCCATGCCAGTCCCACTCACTTCCTTTCTCCCTGCTGCCTGCTATCCACACAGATGCCCTGCTCCGGCTGTTCTGCTTTATCCTCTTATTGTATGCACTGGGTCCACCGTTCAGTCCGGCGTCCTAGTGTCTTCCTTTAGTTTCCAACTGCACGTCTGAATCCGTGCAACAAGTATCCACTCCGGCGCCAGTTTCCGAGTTCCTCGGGCTTTGCAGTTATTAGGGTCCTTGGGTGTCCAGACGCTCAGTGCCGCACCTCGCTTCCCCCGTCTGCTTCCCTGCGCCCGGCCCGCTATATACTGCCTGTATACTGGGGCCTAGGGGGGGGGGGGGGAAATCAAGCCATCCAGCGATCTGCGCCGTCTTTCCACTGTCACCCGATCCTTTCTGCGGGCTTCCGAACGTAGAGCGTTCAGGGCAGGTCACTCTTTCTTACCGGGATATGCTCTCATTGTACGCTACTTCGTGTTGGAATGCTTTCATGTCCTGTAGCGCCTCGGGTCTCATTTATCCTGTTTCTGCTAATCTCCTGTCATTCACCTCCCAGCCCTTTGTTCTTCTTAGGATGCCATCTTGGATCCCACGTCTGCAGACCGCTGCAATCTTCTCTGGGCTGGTATTCCAGAGTTAAGTAGCTGACAGCACCACGTAGCACACCAGCCGTGCCTCACCCTTTTATGAGCTTGCCCTCCCAGTCATTTCCAATTTTGGTATCAACAACGTGTAGTTTGAAGTCGGATTGCCTCAGGATCAGCGGGAGCTCTTCGGGTGCACGTCTGCCTACATGGCCTTGTAACCACCCCCCCCCCCCCCCCAGCATTGGATCTTTCATGGATTCACATGCTGTGAATAGATTTTGTAGCAGTATACATGCTCGTAGGTGGAAACCAGGCAAACAAAGATTAGATAGTATAAAGTTGTCTGTGTGTTAATGGGAAAAGAATACATCTACAAGTAGAGAAAGGAAACAACCCCGGAAGCGGCAGGTCTTATCTTACTGAACAGGCGTCGGTGGACTGCCCATCCCATCTGCACATCCTCAGTGTGTTGCTGGTGTAAACAGTAGTGCCTGGTGAAAGTGTGGGGCACCGGCCATGTTGACGCTTGGCAAATGTCTCTGTTGGGTACCCCAGACCAGAGAGCCGGAGAGGCAGCCGTGGCTCTAGTGGAGTGCGCTCTGGGTGCAGATTGTAACGGTCTGTTGGCCTTAGAGTGGCAGAAGGAGATTGTAGACGAAACCCATCTTGAAATGCCTGTTTCGATATGGATTTTCCTTTGTTGGATGGACCAAAGGCTACAAACAGCTGCTTAGTGGATCTAAAAGATTTTGTGCGATCCATGTAATATTTCAATGCCCTTTTGACATCCAGAGAGTGCAGAGCCTTTTCTGCTGCTGAAACGGCATTTGGGAAGAATGTGGGTAGAGTCATGGTAGCATTTATACGAAACTCAGAAGGTACTTTAAGAATGAACAGTGGATTGGTGGAGAGAACCACTTTGTCTCTCATGAACTGTAGATACGGAGGGTCTATAACCAAGGCTTCGAGCTCTGACACAAGTTTACAAGTTTAAAGCCACCTTCCAAGTTAGAAATTTGATGTGGGTTGGTGACAATGGCTTGAATGGAGGCTTCATAAGCCCTGCTAAGACCAGGTTCAGGCTCCACAGGTGGAAATCTTTTCTGTGGTGGAAAGTTACAAAAGAACAAGTTATTCTCTTACCTGGTAACATTCTTTCAATGGGATGGTCCGACGACGTATTCCATATCTATGACTGTAATCACCACAGCTGTGCTGCTTCGGAAAATCTTTCGGCGTCTGCGTCGATGACGTCGATACGCCGCCCTCGAGGACCTCCTCCGACGGCTGACGTCACTGGATGTTATAAGTAGGACGCACGACACCCGTAGCCTCAGTTGTAGTTTTTCCCAGAACGTGTGGCACCAGTCGTCTGCCAGTCTGACCATACAAAGCCTTACGGAAACGTAAGCTGCAATCGCATAAGAAATTCTGTAGCGGGGAAGGCAGGGAGGGAGCGATATGGAATACGTCGTCAGACCATCCCATCGAAAGAACGTTACCAGGTAAGAGAGTAACTTGTTCTTCGAGGGTATTGGGTCCTCCGACGTAGTCCATACCTATGACAGACTCCCAAAGCAGTACCAATGCAAGGAGGTGGGAAAAGAATTTAGAATACAGAAATTTAGAATGCCCAATCAAATTGCAGAGCAAAGGACTGCCTTGCCAAAGGCCAGATCCTGCACACGGATGGAATCGAGGGAGGAGTGACGTACAAAAGTATGGACCGAAGCCCAGGTGGCTGCATCACAGATGTTACGAATAGGAACACCCCTCTGTAGAGCAGTAGAGGCAGCCATATCCCTGGTAGAATGGGCCTGCAAGCCGACCAAGCGGTAACATTCAGAAACTGCCAAAATAATCCAGTTTTAAGAGTTAACAGTCTCAAAGGGCACGAATGCAAAGGCTCAAACGGAGCACCCACAGAAACTTGAGGACAAGGTTCAAATCCCAACCGGGCACCTGGAAAGGTGACTGAGGGAACACATTAGTGAGCCCTTTTAGAAAATGAAAATTAAAGGGATTTTTAAATAAGAACATTCTTCAGACGAGCGCTTAAATATGGACAGCGCCACCAGGTAACCTTTAACGGTACCCACTTGCAAGCCCCTGTGGGCTAAAGAAAGCAAAAAAGACAGAACCACAGGAATGTCACATGAAAACGGATCCACATTCTTAACTCTGCACCAGTCGCAGAACTTTCTCCAACGGCAACGCTACAGGGACCTTGTTGCGGGCCTTCTGGCCGAAAGCAACACCTCCATCACGTCTTCAGGGAGGTCCCAATCCTCATACCTCAACCGTTCAGAAACCAAGCGTGAAGGTTGAGGGATCTGACCTCTGGATGGAGAACCTGACCCCCCTCCCGTGAGAGCAGATCGTCTCAGTAGGGAAGACGACGTAGAGGGCAAATGGACAAACTCCTCAGGAAGGATAAGTTCAAGATGGTTACTCTTTCTCAAGTCCTCCAGGCCCTTCAACTTCAGGACTGGTTGGTGTCTCTCGACCTCAAGGACGCTTATTTTCATGTGCCGATCCATCCCAACTTAAAGAAGTCCCACTCATCACATTCTGGCACCAGAAGAAGGCAGGATGCCATGAGGCCGAGCAATCTCAAGAACTCAAACGCTGGGAGACTCTGGGCATGCTGAAACTTGTGCACCATCTGCTGAATGTGATGAGCCCTCACCTGGGGAGGAAAACCCTGCCCCAGGGATGTGTCGAGCACTGCTCCGATGTACTGGAGCCTTTGAGTTGGCGTCAAGTGGGACTTCTTTAAGTTGAGGGAGAAGCCCAGCTTGTGGAGGGAGTGGCAGGTGACGGACAGATGATCCAGGGTTTGTTGAAACCGCGCAAGTCCATGATGGGTCTCAATCCCCCGTCTTTCTTGGAAATCAAAAAATAAGGGGAATACCATCCCTTGTTCCTCTTCCGCTACAGGCACCAGTTCTATGGTGCCTTTTTCCAGCAGGGCTTGGACCTCCTGCACAAGGAGCGGATCCGGACTCTGCAACGAGAGATTCCCCCGTGGATTGTCGTGAGGCCTCTGCCGAAAGGGAAGACAGTACCCGTGGGCTATGATCTCCAGAACCCACACATCTGAAGTAATGGCACGCCATTCGACAAGATGCTGCGCCAGCCTTCCCCCAACCGGCGAACCATGGGACATGGCCTCATGACTGAGCTGAAGCAGCTGCAGCGTTGCCTGAGGGCAAAGAGACAACTGCCCGAGCGGCCTTGGCACCTCAAGTAACCTGCTTTCCACCTCTGGCACCTACAGTGGCCCCTTTGACTGGCAGCTCCTCTCGCTTTACCAAAGGATGAGTTATAACGAAAGGAACCTCCCCTCCATTGCTGTCCCCTAGGACGAAAAGGCAGAGGTTGGCAAACTGCAGCGCCCAACCTCTCAAGGCTCTTGTCAGCCTTGCTGCCAAAAAGATGTTCACCGTCAAAGAGCATGTTGAGGAGCCGGGCCTGCACATCAGGAGCAAACCCAGACTTCCGCAACTACGCAAACCTGCGTATTACGGTGCTCGCCACCATGGACCGGCTGACGCAATCTGCCATATCCAAACCCGACTGAACAGCCTCACACATGGCATCTTGCCATCCTGGACCATAGCAAGAAAACCATCCCGTTCGTCCCCTTCGGGAACATGTTCAGCCGCTAAGGAAACACAGTTCCACAGAGTGTGTGTGAAACGTGACAAGGCACATACGGAGTTGGCCGCCTGAAGAGCCATACCCCCTGAAGAAAACACTTTCTTCGCCCAACCATCAAAACGCTTGTCATCCCTATCAGGAGGGATGGTAGGATACGATGCCTGCTTTGCTGGGGCCGTAGCCAGCTGCACCACCAAACTCTCCGGAGTGGGGTGCTTGGTCAAGTAGCAGGGGTCGATACTGGCTGGGTGGTATTTTTGCCGCAAAGACTTGCGCACTGCCGGGAGACTCTCCGGAGCAGTCCAAGCCGCCGCCACCCTCCTCTGTAGAGCCATATGGAACGGCAGTACCGGGTCAGTTGGTGGACCTTGGTCGAGTATATCCGTGAGGTCATCCTGAAGAAAATCCCCTGGGGGAGCAGACCTTCCCAAGCACTCGGTTACCCTAGACATAAGGCGCCGGTACGAGGAATCGGCATGGGTGCCAGGCTCAGGCCTACGAAACCCCACCTCCGGAGAGGTGTCCAGACCAATGGCGTCATGCAGGGACTGACGCAGGTCCTCAATCTGGCTATGGCCCGAGAGAATCTCATCTGGCACCGTATCAGGAACCATGCCATCATCAGAGCCCTCATCCACCTCCAAAATGTACTCAATATGGTGGAAAGTGGGCACAGAATGGGGAACAAAGCCATGCTTGACCTTGGCCAGAGCCTTTCTAGGGGGTTCCACCATGCCCCGGGGTACCCCCGTCGAAACAGCCTTGAAAGGCGTTGAGTGAATCGGCGTGGACGCCGAACGCGGCCCCGACAGCATCGACGGCATCAACACAGGCCTCGAGGGCGGAGCCCCGAGCGTGTCCCTCGACATCCTGGGTGCCGATGGCGTTGACGACTTTCTTGGAGGCGGAGCCTCGAGAGAGTCCCTCGACGACCTCGGCGCCACAGGCGTCGATGTTTTCCTCGAAGACATCACAGGCTCACACAGTCTCAAGCGTTTTCTAGGACCGGGACCTGCAACGGGCATGACTAGAACGATTCCCCTTGTCCGAGTGGGACCGCTCCTGCGAATCGTGCCGACCACCCGAGCCCGAAGGCGTACGAGCGGTGTCTCTAGTCCGATCACGACCGACCCCACTCGGAGGCGCAGACGGACCAGTGCCCTGCGGTTCGAGAATCGCTAGCATTTTCTTACCGAAGGAAGCCCATTCCTCCATTGTCGCATGCTTGGTGGGATAAGCGACCCGCCGACGGGTGGCGTCCTCGGATGAGGACGGGGAAGGTGACCGATGACGGCGCTTCCGGGAGTGCTTCGAAGAGGCAGGAGTGGCGGGACCCACTCCGGGACCGAGACCCACTGGACTTCCGATGACGATGTGGAAAGTCGCCCCTCGAATCGTCCGTCGAAAGCCCGCAGACCTCGACTTCCGGGGCTTGGACACCTTACCGACCGACAGTTTCTTCTTGCGCTCCCGCAAGGCTTTGGACCTAAGCGACTGGTAGTCGACACAATCATCCGTTTCATGGGCCTCCCCGAGGCACCAGAGGCAGGCATCGTGCGAGTCAGTCTCCGACATCTTGGACCCGCAGTCCCCACACTTCTTGAAGCCCGGACACGGGGTGGAAGAAGAGGTAGACATCTCAAAGGACTTGTACTTCACAAACAAACAGGTTCGAAGAACTGAATAGTCGAGGCGCGCCGAGATCTCCAAAGCGCACACGTTTGCGGAAAAAACAGAACTGAGGCTACGGGCGTCGTACGTCCTACTTATAACATCCAGTGACGTCGGCCGTCGGAGGAGGTCCTCGAGGGCGGCGTATCAATGTCATCGACGCAGACGCCGAAAGATTTTCCAAAGCAGCACAGCTGTGGTGATTACTGTCATAGATATGGAATACGTCGGAGGACCCAATCCCCTCGAAAAGGCCTTTTAAGAAAGGTTTAATTAGTCAGTTACTGTAGAGCGGTGACGATCTTTTCTGTGTAAACCTGGAGATTGCCAATAAATGGACTTTGGTGGAAGAGACCGCCAGACCCTGTGTAGCTAATTTCAGCAGATAAGAAAGGAGTTGATGAGGTGTTATAGCTAGCGGCTGCAGGTTAGGCTGCTGTGAAAACCATGCACCAAATCTTTTCCTTTTCCATTTTCAGCTTTAGGAGAGGTTGTTAGCAGGGGCTCTAGCTGCTGCTAGAATGTGCCAGCAGTCTGGAGGGATATTCAAATGTCCTAATTTGGAGTGGTCAGGAGCCACGCTGTTAACTTGAGACCCTAGGTCGTGATGAAAGATCATCTTGTCGTTCTGGGATAGAAGATTGGCCTGTGATCCTAGATGAATTGGATCGCCCGCTGCCAAATGAAGCAGATTGGAGAACCAGGTCTGCCTGGGCCAGTACGGGGCTACCAGGATTATCCTGCAACAACCTTTGCATATTATCTGTATCTTTTCCTTATGAGAGGAAAAGGAGGGGACGTGTAGGCAAAAAACCATTCCAAGAGAACGGGAATGCGTCCCCTTGCGATTCTGGATGTGGAATACTGCTGGTGAAATTCTGGCACTGTTTGTTGTTGAGGCTGGAGAAAAGGTAAAGATGGGGATGACCCCATTTTAAGAAAATGTTGGCAATCTGAATGCTTTGCAGTTGCCACTCGTGTGTCTGCGAGGAGTCACTGCGGAGGGAGTCTGCTTGCTTGTTCTGCAACCCAGGCAAGTGGAAGAGTTGAAATAGAATGTTGTGCCAGATGGCCCAATGCCAGATGGTCTGTGCTTCCTAGGATAAGGCGTGTGATCATGTTCCGCCTCGTTTCCGTAGATAAAACATTGTGGTCGTGTTGTTGGTGAAGACATGCACCACCAAATTCTCGATTAGAGGAAGAAAGGATTTCAGTGGCCAGTGCACTCCTCGTAATTCTAGTACATTGATGTTATGTAAGTTTTCCTTGGGGGACCAGAGGCTTTTGACCTGGTGCTGGTCTAAATGAGCACTCCATCCCGCCAAGGCGGCATCAGTCACAATGGTAAACTGGAAATGTGGCTCTATCAGTGGAATCCCTTTTGCGATGTTGAAGGGGTATGTCCACCACTGCAGTGTATCTGACAGAGACCAGGAGATGGTTACCTTATCTGACCAGGAACCCCGAACTTGGGACCATCTGGTAGCGAGAAACTTTTGCACTGGCCGCATGTGAAGACGGCCATTGGGAAACAGCGGTATGCAAGAGGACATGGTTCCCAGAAGAGCCATGTATGAGCGAACTGTAGCAGGTTTGTTCGGCGTGAATAAAGTTGTTAAAGTTATCAATCTTTTGATTCATTCCGCAGAAGGTTTGACCAGATTTTGGTCTGTAAGGAATTGAACACCCAGAAAAAACAAGCTCCTTGAGTGAACTGCACAGGGTTTCGTAGAATTAATGTTAAAGCCCAACTGCTGGAGCAGAGTCTCCATTTGATTGAGAGACGATAAGGCTTGTTGATAAGTTAATCTTCGAACTAGCCAATTGTCCAAGTACGGGTACACGTGATGGCCTTGCTTCCAGAGGAAGGCGGCTACTGGTGCCAGGCACTTTGTGAATGTTCTGGGAGCATATTTTAGGCCAACGGGCAGAACTCGAAACTGATAATGGCTTTCGCCCAGTCAGAATCCAAGGTACTTTCGGTGCATTGGATGCATTGGCACATGGAAGTATATATCTTTGAGGTCTAGGGCCGCGAGGAATTCCTGGGGCTGAATGGCTTTTATGACCTCTTGGAGCGTTACAATTTTTAATTATTGTTTCTCGATGTTCTTGTTCAGTATTCGTAGATCCAGAATAGGGCGCCACTTGCCATCTGTTTTTCTGACAATAAAGTACCTTGAGTAGGGGCGTGGCTAGGCAGCCATGGAATAGGCTGTGGTTTCCGTGAGCTCCGTGATCCGGCGAACTGATCCGACGGAGAAATAGATATTTCTCTCGCTGAATTGCAACTTCAAGCATTAGAAAAGGTGTGTGAAGGTATTGAGCGGAACCTGTGCAGGTTGACATCGTGTCCTGAGCTCCGGAATGGGCGAATTGATACATTGTATCCCGCGGCCAGCCGCAACATGAGCACTAAGATGGCGGCGGTCGAGAACAAAGGACTCCCGAGACGTGCATTCTAGTAACGAAGAAGCTGCCCAGCCGATTGCTACAGCTGCGGATTAAACTGACTCATAAATAGAAGCAGCGCGGATCGGGCGGCCGTGACCACAGGGGGCCTTCGCTAGTGCGGCTGGAGCTCCGGTCAATTACCGGGAGCGCACCGAGTGTGTGGGCGAGCTGGGACCGTAATGCACGGCACCCGTAGCAGCGGTTGATGGAGGATTGTGTGGGCGTGTGAGGAGCAGCTGGGCCCTGCAGCACGGAGTGCCGCTGCAGCGGCGAATGAACACTGTGTCCCGCGGTGCGGGTTGGAAAAGTTCGGGGCGGGCGCTGCCTGCCTCGAACAGAAACTCTGTGGAGCCGATCAGCGCATCGGGGGCTGTCCCCTTAGTGAACGACAAGGCACTGGCCTGCGACCGCTCGCCAGGATATGCGCAGGTCAGAGGAGGCAAAGCGTATATAAATTACAAGTGGAGGCGGTGCGGCGTAACCACGGGGCCCCCGCTGGCACGGCAGGACCCCCGGTCTATACCGGGAGCGCACTGAGCGTGTGGGCGAGCAAGACTCCGCCTGCGGAGTGTAATGGGACCGCAGTGCACGGCATCTGTATTGAAGTCAAGGGAGGATTGTGTGTGCGTTGAGGGTGCTGGAGGCGTGAGGAGCAGCTGGACCCTGCTGCACAAAGAGCAGCTGCAGCAGTGAATGCACGCTGTGACCCGCGGAGCGGGTCGGAAACGTTTGTGGCGGGCGCTGCCTGCCCTGAACAAAAAGCTCCGTAGAGCAGATTTGCATACCCGGGGCTGTCCCCGGAGGACTTGATACTGGACTGGCCCGCGAGTGGAATGGGATCGTGTACAGTCCCAAGTGGACCCAGCGGTGCGATTGAGGGAGAACGAACTGGCACGCTGCATGTGACCTGGCGGGCTGCATATGACCTGCACAATTGGGTGCTATTGCACCCTCTGATGTCGCACAGGGTGGCTACAAGGGATGAACTAATGGCCAGTTGATAAGCGTGCTTACCATAAGCCTCAAAGGTGCATTTAGTCTCTGCCCGCATTACATGTGCCAACAAGAATTGTATGTGTACGATAAACGTGGGAGAACACAATCCACCTAGAAGCTATTGAGCTCGTTACGGCACAAGCAAGCTGGAAGATAGCTACCCTAACAACTTAAGACTCTGGAAGTGTCACAGCAACAGCACATAGTCAAATTCAGATATGCAAGAAGGGAGGTGCTATGTCGGCGAAGAGGTTGAGGACCAAGACCAAACAACCCACAATGGAGGTTTATGCAAAAGCGCAGAGGACCCCCACAACGCTAGCGCAGAGCACGGTCGCGACTCCTGCTGAGGAGGCCCCAGACGGAGATAAGCAACAGATCCTGGCGGCCATAACAGAGATAAGCACCAAATGGGGCTCGATGGCGGACTTGCGGACAGCCCTAGAAAACAAAATCGATGCGGTAGGGACTGAGTTAACCCTGCTACGACAAGACGTGAGAGCATTGGCGGAGAGAACGAGTGGGCTGGAAAGCGCAGTGAAGACCAATACTGAAGTCAGCACTAATAACGCAACTGAGGTTCACGCGCTAAAACAGCAAGTTGCTAATCTTGAAAACCGAGTGGAGGAGGCGGAAGGAAGGGCGAGAACGAACAACATACGGGTGGTGGGCCTGCCGGAGGGGGAGGAAAGCCAGGACCCCACAAACTATGTGGAGAACATGATCCTCCAAGAAATAGCAGCAGACAAGCTCTCACAGGGGTTCACGGTGGAGCGAGCGCATCGCGCCCTATAGAGAAAACCACGACCTGGGGCCCCGCCGAGACCGATCATTGCGAGGATCTTGAACTATAAAGACAGGGAGAAGATCCTGGAATACTTCCGCAAGGGCGATACAATAGAGAAAGCATCTGCCAACATCGCGGCATACCCGGATTTCACGATGCTTGTGCAGAGGCAGAGGTATAGCTATGTTGCTGTCAAAAGGAGGCTACGTGCAGCTGGCATTAAGTATATGCTCCTGTACCCGGCGAAACTGAAGGTGTTGCACAAAAGCAGAGCGTTTTTGGAGAACGCGGGGTCCTGGCTGGTCCTGCAGGGTTGCCCAGAACAAGAGGTAGATCGAGATCATCAGGAAAATGACAACTGAAGAGCCTATGTCCTGAACATTGAGGGGGTAAGTGGGAGGGGGGCCCTTTTTCGGGGGGGAATAGCTAGTCCGGATGGACGTTGAGCAACCTTTGGGACTTGTGCTCTGCACGGACTGGAATATAGTGGATAAAATGCTAGTAGAAGCTGCATAGTGTTAACATTAAGCGTAAAATTGAAATTAGGAGTAACGGGACGGTAGTAGCCCACCCCTGAGAACTGGTAGTTGAGTGGCCATTAGGGCAACTTTACCCTACTGAGCCCTGAGCACAGGCTTGTGTGGGACAGGGCTAGATGTGGGGGTGCCTGAGATCCAGGGATGGAGCTGGGCAACAGTTGGGGGGCGGGGGGTTTGTTGAGGAAGGGTTGGAAGGGGGGAGTTTGGCAGGTATGTAGTTGTTGGGAGTTTTAGTTTGAATATGAGCCTACATAGAAGAGCCGGATGGATGAATCTGTATTGCGCGGGCGGGAGGGATCGACTAGAGGTTGGAAGGAGGATCTTTAATGAGCCATGGGTGAGCTGAAAGTAATTACGTGGAATGTCAGGGGACTTAATAGTTATTTGAAAAGGAATAAGGTCATGCTGTATCTGCGAAGGCAAAAGATAGATATTGCACTGTTGCAGGAGACACACCTGACGCGAGAAAAGATGGAGACAGTGGTAAAGAAATGGAAGGGGGTTGTGGTGGGCTTGTCATATTCTGCTTATGCTAGAGGAGTACTTACATGGGTGGCGCCGCATGTCCCATTCAAGGTTGTTGCAGGAAGTAGTGGAGACGGACGGGCGGTTGGTCATATTGAGGGGGCTGGTTGAGAATAACGAGATAAGTATCGTAAATACATATGCCCCCACCAAAACACAGCAACATATTTTAGAACTCTGTGTACCAACCTTAGTAAGTGTGTGGGTAGGGTAATGCGGTGATCTGGGGCGGGGATTTCAACTGTGTGATGAACCCCAAGGTAGATAGATCAGATGGTAAAATTGACAGACCTGCCCCAGCGGCTAGGGCACTGCGGACACTGTTGGACGACTTCGGTCTGGCAGATGTGTGGAGAAAAAAATTCCCCCCAAGAGAGGAAATATTCGCACTACTCCGCCCCGCAACAGCTACACACGAGGCTGGACTATGTTTTTGCCACGTCGGATGTAATTACTGAGATTACCCAGATAGAATACAAGGCAAGGGTCCTTTCGGATCACTCGCCATTGCTTCTCGGGTGGCAATACTGCCCCCCGAGGGCACGGATTCCGATGTGGCGACTTCGAGCAGAGGCGCTTAAGGATCCAGTTTTTAGAGAGGACATTAGGGAAGAGATCCTTAACTATTTTGAGGTGAACACGGGTAGCGTGGATTCTGCAAGCACGTTATGGGAAGCCTTCAAGGTGGTGATGCGAGGGGTTGCCATAGCTAAATTAAAGGGTCTGCAGGGCGGGATCCTGGCTGACCTGCAAAGAACAGAAGGAGAATTGGAAAGAGCATTAAAGGTTGGAGGTGTGGATATGGACCAGGTATTTAAACTGCAACAGGAGTGTGTGGAGCACTGGGAAAGGCTCTGCAACCTCAACTATAAAAAATACATAGAGAGACAGCATGCGGGTGGGGATAAAACGGGACGCCTTTCAGCATGGCTATATAAAAGCGAAACTCCCAGAATCCCTATCAGAACGATAACGAAAAACGATGGGGAGGTAGTGGACACCCAGGAAGGAGTAAACAAGGAGTTGGCGAATTACTATAAGGTGCTATACGGGGACGAGGAGTGCTGCAGCCGAGAGGAGATAACGGAAACATTGGACGATATAGGATTGCCTAAGATAAGTGGGGAAGAGAAGGAGGAGCTAGATGCACCGATCACTCTTGAAGAGCTAGAAGAAGTGGTGAGACAATTGCCTACTAGCAAGACCCCGGGGGCGGATGGGTTCCCGAGTGAATTTTATAAAGTATATAGAGAGGAAGTGCTCCCTCCAATGTTAGAAATGCTTAATGAAGCGTATGAGATAGGACGGCTGCCGGAGTCGCTCAGAGAGGCGATTATAATACCCCTTCCCAAACCTAACAAACCAGGGCACAGCTGTGGCTCATACAGGCCTTTGTCGATGCTAAACCAGGATAGCAAAATATTGACGGCTGTCCTGGCAAACAGATTGCGACGAATAATTAGCAAATTGATACACCCTGACCAGACGGGCTATTTCCCAAATAGAAACATAACCCATAACCATAGGCGACTCCAACGGGTGATAGAATGGGGTAGTAAGAATGATGGAGAAATGGCGATTGTGTCTTTGGAAGCGGTAAAAGCTTTCGACTCGGTCAAGTGGCCGTGGCTGCTGGCGGCCCTGGAGGGATATGAGATAGGGCCTAGTTATATTCGGTGGGCGAAGATGTTATATAGTGAGCCGCTAGCTAGAGTACGAACGGGATCAGTGATATCTGAGAAGTGGCAACTAAGTAGAGGCACCAGGCAGGGGTGCCCCTGGTCCCCGATGCTTTACATTCTAGCCCTGGAGCCCCTAGCTATATACCTCAGGCAACAATATGATACAATAGGTATTGAGGTGGGGGGGGGGGAGAATGACACCTGATATCCCTGTATGCAGATGACTTGTTACTATACTTGAGGTACCCGGAAGAAAATCTCCAGTATATCCTGGAGGTGATGGAGAGGTACGCGAGGCTGTCCGGGATAGTGGTTAATCCACAGAAATCCAGTATTTTTTCTGCTGGGCAGCTATGCGAGAACCCCTGTGAGACGGTTACCGGTGCTACAAACACCGTGGGCGGTCAGCTCTTTCCGATGCCTTGGGGTGGATGTGTACCACACGGTAGAAGAGGAGCATAGGCACAACACTGAGGTAGCTATTGTGAAAATCGAGAAATGTATGAACTTCTGGGTGAAGTTGCCCCTAGCAATGATGGGACGTGGGGCAATGTTGAAGATGGTGGTCCTTCCTAGGCTCCTACATTACTTTAGTAATATTCCGTATATGATACCTAAGAAGTTTTTTGCTAAACTGAATAGTATGTGTAGGGACTTCCTGTGGCAAGGTACTCGAAACAGAGTGGCGTTATGGAAGCTGCAGAACTTTTATGAAAAAGGGGGATCAAACTGCCTAATTTTGAGGTTTATTATGTGGCGAGTCAGCTACAATATGTGGCCAAATGGCTCTCAGACGAAACGACCCCTGAACTCAGGTTGTTTGGGCAGGATTGCGCCCCATTCCACTTGAAAGAAATGATCTGGCTGCCTGAGTCAGAAATGAGAGGGCGCTCGAACATGATGATGCTTGGGTGGCAAACGTGGCGTAGAGCGTGCCGGATGATGGAAAATCCATTCCCGTGCTCCCAGCAGGTGCCGCTGGTCGCACTGGTAGGGGACGATAGGCAACTGAGGGTGATCATTAGGACCCACTGGGAATTGGTGGGGTTGGTGACGTTAGGGGATATATGGCAAGAGGGAACCATTAAGGATTTCGGAGTGCTTGAGGAAGAAAATGGGGCTACATACAGGCCAATATATTACATATCATAGAATTGTACGGAGAATTCGGAACACTTGGCCTGAAACTGTATTGGAGGAAGAACCGGATGCTATCATAGGGGCAATATATGACATATCTGAGGGAGGGCATGAGATCTCTAGACTGTATGAGATGGTTATGCATAAGGTCGGGAAGGAGCTGACAGTTGAGATTAGACTGGGAAGCGGAAGTGGGAACCCCCGATGGAAGATGGGATGTGGGAACGTGCCCTAGGATACCACAAGAAGGTGTCTCGGAATGCAAGATTAAAACAAATACAATTGTATGTGACACACAGAGCATACATGACACCTTTAAGGATATCCAGGTTTGCAAAGGCTAGTCGACAGGCGTGTCCCAAATGCGACGAGAAAAAGGCTGATACGACGCATATGTTTTGGTCATGCCCAGTAATTGGGGGTTTCTGGGGTGAAGTGGCACAGAAACTAGCAGAAAAGGGGGTTATGATCATCATAGACACAGCTTGGGCCTGCTTGCTGGGAGGGTTCCCCAGATCACAGAAACTTAAACATGTTGGAAAGCTCAAAGATTTAGCATACGTGCTTGCAAAAAGAAGGATTGCCATGGGGTGGAAAACGTGTCACAAGCCACGAATAGAGGTGTGATGGAAGAGTTGCAGAAGTGGGCAGAGGCTGAAACGATAGTATGGCAAGAGGCGAGTAGCGCAGGGGGGGGAGGAGGCGGCAGGAAACCTGATGGCATGGAAATCATTAATAGTAAAATGATTTGGTACGATACAAGACCTGGCAGAATCCACGCGGAGCGACACCCCGCCACGGGCAGCGAATACAGAGTGCGAGGTATAAATAGGCTCATAAGGGGGGAGGGACGGGGGAGCAGTGAACATGATTATGTAATGATTAATTGAACTATTGTACAATGCACTGCGTGTTTGGTTTGTATTATTGTTTGGTTTGAAAATTAATAAAATCTGTTAAAAAAAAAGTACCTTGAGTATACTCCCTTTCCTCTTGCTGAGGGAGGCACTTTTTCGTTGGCTCTTTTTCTTAGCATGCGACGTATCTCGTGCCGTAAGACGTGATGGTGTGGGTGAGATACCTTTATAGGGTGAATTGGGATCTGTGGACGCTTGAACTCCAACAAATGGCTGTACTGGACCGCATCTAGCACCCACTTGTTTGTCGTTAAGGATTGCCACTCGTTGAGGTAGAATGCCACATTTCCTCCCACCTGACTGCGCTTGTGGCAGACATTGTTGTGACTTATTTTGCATACCTCGCTGGGAGGTGGAAGATCTGCACTTTCTTTGCCCTTGGTATTCTCTATTGCACTGGGAGGATTGATAATTGCGCTTGTAGCCCTGAGTATTGTATCAGGGCCCGATATAGCTCTTGCGGTCTCTGGAACCTGACAATCTTGCATTGCTTGAGGCTCCTCGAAAGGAGCGAAAGGACCTCCTGCTTTGAAGGGCAGTTAGAGATTTAGCCGTGTCCAAGTCCGCCTTCATGGCCTTAGTCGATTTTGTCGCTGAATAGATTTTCCCCTTCGCATGGCATATCGATAACCTTGTGTTGCACTTCTTGGCGAAAGTCTCTGCGGCATAGCCATGCCTGGTGTCTATGGCCTACCCCATTGCCTATCTGCTTAAACACAGTTTTGGCAAGGTCTACAGCTCTGTTGATGCTGTGATTCAATGCTTCTTCTCACACCAGCAGCATAGCCTCCTTTCTCTGCTGTTCTGGCAGGTGTTCCAACGACGGGGCCAGACGGTCCCACAAATCTCGTTCATATCGAGCGACTATTGCCAGGGAATTGGCTGCTTCTAAAGGTGTCGCCGCAATGGTGAGAACCTTCTTTCCAAAGGGATCCATTTTCCGATTCTCATTGTCTGGTGGAGTAGCACATTTATGTTGTGATCAAGGTTTGCTGCGGCTGAGACCACCGACTCCGGAGCAGGCTGTGAATTGAGGCACTTTGGAGTACTATCTGGATCTTTAAACTTTTTCTCCAATCTTCATTTAACTGCATGCTCCATAAAAGGATGCTTCATAGTCAGAGGCCTTCCTGCCACACATGGTTGAAGAACAAAATGTTTCTTCTCCTCTTCTGGAATTAGGCCAAACTCCTGGCATGCCTTGGACATCATAGAATGGAAAGCTCCGATATAGTCCGGGGGAGAAGGCGGAGCCGGCTACCCAGTGCATCTTGGTCTGGGTCCCATGTGTCGGCTCTTCTTATGAAGAGTCGTCAGTGGAAGTCGGATCCGTATCCTGGTCTGTGTTGGCCAATTCACCTTCCTCTTGCTCTCTCCTACGTGGACTGAATGTACATGGAGGTGGAGGTCTAGGCAGTGATTGCATCCTAGGGTGTGTGCCCTGGTCTCTAGAGGGATAGGTTGGATCCCTTTGCTGAGGGGTAACCTGTGGTTGTCCATACAGTTGCATTGCTTGAGTTTGAGGGAGCGGAAGTCTAGCATCAAGCTGACCGAATAGCGACTGCAGTGTAGAAAGAACCTGCAAGGAAAGAAGGGATTGAGGATTTATTAGGGGGTATTGAGTCTGCATACCACCTATTCCTGCAGAGGTTGATGGCAGAATAGGTGTTTGAAACCTTAGAGGCGTGGTTTGCAATCTAGCTGGTTCCTGGATTGGAGGATCAGAAGTTCCTTCTTCAGGAGCCGATTCAGAAAATACACTTTGGCATTTGTATGGTGGAGGCTCAAAGTCTGACAATCTCATGCTGCTGCAGAATGTCTTCTGGCATGATCACTGGATACTCAACTGGAGAAATTACCAGGGGAGTCTGGTCGTGCTGTATAGTGGTCCCAGTTTGGGTTTTTAAAATCCCCTTAGGGGACTTGCCTTCTGCCAGCAATTCTGAAATGTTCAACCTGGTGGTCGACGGAAGTAGCCGATGTCTTTTCTTGGTCGTCAACGGGGTAGTCATCAGAGTGGTCGACTGGAGATGAGCCGTAGGCCCTGATGAAGGTGCAGTCGTCGACATCATCGTGGTCGATGTCGACCGCGTCTGCTTCGACGATGATTTGGTCGTTGATGGGCGTCTTGATGACTAATGGCCGGAGGAGGATCTCAGAGATTCCGACGAGTGGTGTTTTTAGCTGCTCGTCGAGGTAGATAATTTCAACGACAAGTTTGAGGAGGATGTCGTAGCCGGTCTGGTTTTGTTTTTGTCTGCTGACTGAGATTTCGTGGACAAGTCTGTGGATTTTGAGGAAGGGTGCAAGCCCTTCTCACTAGGTTTGTCTGACAGAGACCTCACGATGAGCGCTTAGAAGAGTGTTTGGACCCTGAATGGGACGTCTCACCACTGGGCAGAGGTTGGACGAGAGGTAATGAGTGTTTGGCTTTATCGTGCCCCAAGGACGATTTTACCTCACCTGTCTTATGCTTCTTTGCCACAGGCTCCTCAGATTTGGACTGTTGTGATGGTGACCTCTTGACCTCAGCAGTGCAATTCCATCTCCTCACTGCTGGTAGGAACTCTTCACCAACCATGTTCATAGAACCTCCTCCCCTTAATATTCCCATATTCTGCAATTATCGTTCCTACTGCACATTTGACAACCAACTACCAGTAATTACTGGTAATTTTTGTTGTGTCTACTCTATCCTTATTCAATGTTCCCATTAAACTGATTCTAACCACTTGACCTTTTAACCAATTAGTCATCATCCCCACCTACACTATGTGAAGTACCATATCCAGGGATACTGAAATACAAATACAAGTGAAAAGATAGAGAACAATGCCAGGTGCATTCATTAATATTACACTCCAAAAATACCTTCGGGAAATAAAAGTATTTCAGGTGAGCTTTTAGTGTATGAAGAGATTAACACATTCTCAAAGAAATCAATGGCATGCTAAAAGCTACCAAATGATAAGGAAAAAGCTGCTTCCTTCTAATCCACCATCTAATAAAACAAACACACAATATTGTCCCCTTCAACGTACAGATCATGGTTGATGGTCTTCTTAGAACAGAGTGCATGTATGTTCCAATAAGGTGTCCAAATCTCCCTGCTGCTATCACTCCTCAGGACTGATCTGCGCTACTGCCCAAAAACATACTAAGGACTGACCTACTACTCCCACCCCAAACACTGCTGATGACCGATACTGCTGACCTACTGTCTATATCACTTGGTGTTGTCCAGGGAAGCACATCAGCATTAGCTTCTGCTCAAAACATTTAACCCAAGGTGACTGAATAGTAATTTTCAATAAAACGTAAAATCTCACCATGCAGGTATTTAATGAGTTGTGCCATAAATGCTTTGTCTTCTTTTTAAACTTAGCTTACCTTTCCCCATGCAGCTGCTGGAGGCTCCACTGGGGGATAAAACTTTGGCAGGTCCCAAGCGACCTCATTCATGAACCACTTAAAGGTCTTGCAGTTGAGACGGCTCCGCATTTCCTTCTGTGCACCTACATCCCCAGCTGACAGATGTCGGTACTCAGGCCGGCGCTGATAAATATACTCTGCATACTCATCCATCCAGACCTCAGCCACTCGCTTTAGATTCTGCAGACAACAAAGGCAGTATGAAATATGGCCAGAGAAAAGATTGTGCCTTAAAAAATAACATTTCTCCACTTATTGACTAGCACGAGATACATAAAAACATTGCAAAGAGCTCAAGCTAGATTTCTGCAAAAAACATGGGTTGTAGTTATATATTTAAGAATGAATTGTACTTGAGCAAAACGAAGTTTCTCAAATATCTAGCAAGGGTAAGCTAGATAAGGTGAAATGCTATGAAAATTATGGAAAGCCATCAAATAAAAACAAAAAACGCTCTTTTCCCAACATTTTCAGAACATCTAATAGCTGTGGGTCTCCTGTACTGTGTAAAATAGTTGCAACAATCCCAGAGCAGGCAAAGGGTGACCGGATTTATTTTGAAGTTATGGATGGTTGTAGTGGATCTTCATGCATGTACAGCCCCAGTGGTGTTCGATGGAAAAGAACATATTGTACATGCAGCAATATTACTCAGGCTTACGAGGGAGCAGTTTATTGCTATTTTACTGTAAACTGGTTCTGCACGTGCAAGAACAGGTATGTTTTAAAGGAAAACTCTTGCCTCAGACACACATTACAGAACTATGCTGCCTGAACTAAACTAACACATCTGACTGAAAACTAGAAAGTCTTTGCCTTAATGTTGTTCAAGTAGAAGAGAACACTCACAGTGTGTGCTCTCTGGACATACTCACTGCTCTTCATCAGATTTTCAGCCGCTCTACGACGTGTTAAAGTGGTCACGCAAACTCATTTATTTTGTTGCAGTGTTTAAATCTCTTGGTTTTACATCTTACATCAATAAATACTGGGTAGTACAGAAAAACGATTTGGGCATCCAAAATACCTGCTTCATGAGCGCCGACAGACCTTATTCATAGAACATACTTTTCTCCATATGATAAACCTATGTATTCGTGGACACCAGGCAGAGGATTTCTAATTACAATCCAGTGGCATTATTGCAACCCAGACAGCCTTGAAAATGAATCGCCGGTAGAGGCCAACTCGTGCCCTTGGATTCCCAAAAACAATCATGGATCCAGTTACGTCCACTGGAATGTAGACTATGCTTGACCATTTCTCAGACATTTCCCAAAATCCTATAGCCGCTGGGTGGCACACAAATCTATTCTTTAACAAAGCTCCTACCAAATCACAACATGAGCATTTTCATAATCCAGGCGAGTCCAATAGATTGAGATGGTTTTGTGTATGGTATACATTGTAGAAGTATTTCTAATGATGCAACCTATAGTTGCAAGACAGTTTTAATGTTTCAAAACTATATACCAGGTATCTATTTTTCAATAATAAACCATTAAAACCGAAAAACAGACAAATTACTTTCTTACGGATCACGTAATCACAATTAACTACATTGTGCCCTCCTACCCCCTCTTTCAATTCCTATTGTACATTTATGTATGGCCACACCTGAGGGGGAGCACATCATTCAACGGACATCGACCTGATATTGCAATGTCCTTCGCTCAAATAGATCAAACCACCACCAACAGAGCTGAGACCCTTGGGTTCAGCGAAGAAGAGGCTAGGAAGATCCTTGGTCTAATTAAAACCACTGGCGATGAACTTCGGACAACAGAAAAACCAGAAAACCTGATCAGACAATTGGAATGGAAAAGTTGCTGTGTAATTAATTTAAAGCTCCATGCAACCACACTGGCACAGTATCACAAAGCACAAAGGATCCCACAGGGCTTAAGAGTCAATTTGGAACCAACACTCTGCAAGGAAAATCGAGAATTTGTAAAATGCTGGAGAAAAATACTCAATAAATGCAGTCTGGACCCAATTCTCCTTACCACACAAGAACTGGCAAAGAACTTAGAAATACTAGAAGAGGTTGACATCATTAAAGAGGATATAAGTAAAGGGATCACCTGACAACAACTACAACAAATCTTGGAGGATACAAACAACAAATTGGCCAAATATAAGCAAGAATTGGAGACCAAAAAGATGAGAAAATTCAGAAGGGACATCCAGGACTATAAGCTGCAAATAGTCTACACCTAGCAACAATACGGACAACAACCCAGCAGACCTCAAAGACCTTGTACATCCAGGACATGTCCGATTAATACAGAGACTACATCATCAGAAGTATCAAGCATTAAACTTGAAGTTGTGGCAGAGGGCAACAAAGAGGATACTCCCGCCCCACAGAACGAGGCAAGAGAAGAAGCAAGTACCAGTGTTTTATTTTAGAAAAGGCCCAACTAGAAGGGGAAAAAAGAAAAAATCCACAAAGGAAAAAAGCACTGATCAAGAAGATATAGTGGTCAATATCTTCTCCTACACACCTTCTCACGCTCCAAGCTCGGAGTCTTGAGGAAGGGTCTTTCCTTTGTCCCGGAACATAGTAGCAACCTACTTAGAGAAAACACATTTTTTCAAACTGAAGAGAACTCAAATTGAAGGTTTTCGTTTTCTTTAGTTGACTGGCGATGGATGAAGGAAAAGAAGAATCATCAGAATTTCTGGAAATACCACCTAAAAGCACATTTAATCCCCCTGTACAAAATCATGTTCTCACGGTTTTTGAAAAAACTGTACTAGATGATCTAAAGAAACTTTCATTCAAGACAAATAGAAAAGGCAATTTTTCCAAACAAGAAAGGCAGATATTGAGAAACCTGCTGAACAATGAAGATGTAATCTTTAAACCGGCGGACAAGGGAGGAGCACTGTTGCTGATGAACAAATCTGACTACCTTGAAGAGATATTGAGACAACTGTCTGACTCAGAAACCTACAGAGAAATCCTGTGTGACCCTACTGAACAGGTTCGCACATTAATCCAACAGGTATTATATGAAGCATTGGACCGAGATGTGATTTCAACAAAAACATGCAGATACCTTGAGAATCAATATCCAATTACCCCGGTATTATACATCTTACCTAAAATACACAAGAAGCTCGACAAACCACCAGGGAGGCCGATAACAGCCGCCACCAACAGTATTCTGGAACCACTGGCAAGGTATCTGGATAAGGTGTTGCAACCACTCATACAGACTACAGAAACCTACATACGGGATACTATGCATTTTCTGAATCGACTGAAAGACATTAGGTTCAAGGAAGGAAGAGATACCCCCTTCACAATGGATGTCACGTCCCTTTATACTAATATTGTGCATGAAGCTGGATTAGAAGCAGTTGAATGGCTATTGTTACGATCCCCTGTCAAGGTGACTTTTTATCCTCACTCTTCTCAAACTGGTACAAATGAATAAATTTCTTCAAGTTTAATGATCAATACTATCTCCAGTTATCCGGAACAAGCATGGGAGCAGCTACGGCACCCACCTATGCTAATGCATTTATATATTATCTTGAACATGAGAATGTCCTCACTTCACTCAGATGGTCACAACATCTTTCACTATTTGTCCGTTACATCGATGACATCTTTGGCATTTGGTCTGGTCTGGATGATGAACTTAATGCTTTCTTTGAGATGATGAACAGCATGCATCTGCGCATTAAATTTACTACATGCACAAGCCAAGAAAGCATTCAATTTCTGGATGTTGAAATCTACCACAAAAAAACAACTCTTTGGAAACCTGAATGTATACCAAGGTAACAGATCGGAACAGTCTTTTAATGGCCACCAGTTTTCATCCAAAATGCACCATCGAGAGCGTACCATTAAGACAATTTCTTCGTTACAGAAGAAATATCTCTGAAATGGATGAATATCGACAACAATCAGATACACTAAAAACAAAATTCAGAAAGAGGGTATGGTTCTGCCCTCCTCTCAGACATAGCATCCAAAGTGGACGCTATGGAGAGAGACACACTCCTTACCCCCAAACTGTCCAGACAAGGGGAGAAGCTAGTATATGTGACAACTCACTCCGTACAAAGCCACAAGATCAAAAGATATCATCAAAAAGAATTGGCCCATGCTGCAGATGGACCCTACTTTACAAGCTTTATTCATGGAGCCACTGATGTTTGCGTACCGCAATAGTAAATCACTACTGAGCAGTCTGATTAATGCAGAGTTACACAAACCTGAAACCAAATGAGTGACATTTAAGGGCACGCAACCTTGTCTCAACTGCCAGCATTGCGGCAATATTATTACTGGCAATTCCATCACACACCCTCACTCTGGACAACCAATCATGCTAAGACACTCCTCCACATGCGATTCTAAAAATGTCATCTATGCATTGAAATGTCCTTGTGGTTTTTACTATGTTGGTATGACCATAAGGAAAGCAAAGATACGTTGGACAGAACATAAATCCAACATAAGGACGAGAAACTCCAAATCGCCAGTGGCCATGCAGTTTCTCGAAGCTCGCCATACAATAGCACAACTGAAATGCCCTCTGAGGTAATGGACACCACTTAAAGCATTGATATACATTGTTAATATTTATATGACCAATATGTTAAGAGTCGGTTGCACACTAAGTCACCTTTTTAATTTACATTATCTATAGGTCAACAGCTAAAAGACACTACTGGCACAGAAATGGAATACTATCCAACAACGAATAATAGGCATCTAGCCCTGAAGACGGATCTAGTATCCGAAACGCGTCGGCAACCCTATTACACTCCAAGGAGCCTATTAGATTGGAAGTGATATTAAGATTGTATATGGGTTGAAGCATTTGTGTGAAGTGGATAACACAATGTTTAACACAACTATGTACCACATGAATTTGTTTTGATTTTGTAACAAGACTTCTGTATGGAAATCAATTGAAACAGTAATTATGGATGAGATTTCCTGTTTTGTCAACGGAAAGTACTTGTCAATGGTTTAATTGAAATTGATTATATGTTTATGTTTACACTCACTAAAAATTGCACTTGTGCACTATAGTGGCGTCTTTTTGTTGTGAGACATTATCAATACCCACTGTTGTGTGCAGAAAAAGAAGTTGAAAACGGTTGACTTAATTTTCTATTGATTTCTTTTTTGAAAAATTGAAACTGTAACAGTGATGAATTCTTAGAGGAAAACTGTATATTATACATTTGGTGAGGGTGACAAACCCCAAACTCTTGTGTTTAAATCTACCTGGGATGATATTCATCCCCATAGGAGTGCAGCTTTGGGTCTCCTGTTAGCGTCTAACACAGTATGTTTGTTTTATTTCTTGCAATCCTAGCCATCCATCATTTATTACTGTAAATACCATTTACAGTAATCATTTGTTTTAAACTAATTAAAATAACACTTTGCCTACCTAGATTTACTTTTTAATTCGCACCAAGTCAACATCTAAAACGCTAGGCAGCTTTTTTTAAAAACAGTTTCCGAAACTGATGTCAAGGAGAAACATGAAGGAAAGAAAAAAAACGAAGGGACAGAAAACCAAGTATGCACATGAAACATGCAAAGCGTGATTGTCACGAAATGCAGTCAAACTCCTACTGGCATCCAGAATGCAATGTTTGACAAAGTCACTGATCAGGTCCAGGAAAGGGGGGTACATGAAGCTTTGAAGAGCATGGGGAAGATAGCGGCTTCCTGATGTGATGACTGGAAGCAGTACATGGAGGTTTCTGCAGAGACTATCAACCCCCTCAAATCTCTTGCATGTACTGCATTAGGAACAGATAATCATGGAGCACCATATGAAGATTGGGGGCTGCAATAACGCATAAGTTTTCTCAGGACAAAGAAAGCAGGAGGCTTGTGAAGGGGCTTCACCTGGGGGGAGTGGCCGAGTAGGCAAGTGGCACACTAACCTGCCCACCTTTCTTGTTGAGGGCTCACTGCTCTATGAAGGAGACTTGAATTTGAAGGCTCTGGGCCTGCGCGAGCAAGAGGAAATGAAGCAGATATGCAAACCAAAAGGTTTACAGGGTACTGCAGAACCAAGCTGCAATTACAGCACTGCATGACTCCAAGATGGTGGTTGCTGCTTTTGAGTCCTTAGTCTGTGTGATATTTTCCAATGATGTAATTAAACAGAAAAATCCACAACACATAAGAATAGTAAAAGGGGAGAAAAACAAGAGGGAAGAACTAGGAGACCATAACCAATCAGGTGTTCTGGTATTAACAAGAGACAGGGTTCAGAAATTACCAATATTGGGGCCTTTAGGGAATCTACAGGCTGTGAGGAAGTTAGGAAAGATAGTTGGAGTGTTAACGCAGGAGAAAGGAAGCTAAGAGGAGCAGATATTTAAGAAAAGGAACTCTTTGCAATGCTGCTGGGAGTTATAGTCCAGACAGAAACCTGTAAGAAGCATACCCAGACCATGTATTGGGCTCAAGGAAGTGCACCTGTGAAAGCAGAGCAGACCAGAGCCTAAAAGTTGGCTCAAGTCCAGGAGGGCCATCACTGGAAAACTGGTTAGAACAGCTTCAGTCTAAAAAGTACTACTGGACAGGTAGCGGCAGAACATTTCTGATGGCAATCATTTTGGGTGTTCCCTGGAGGAAGAGGAAATCAGTTTCTCTGGGAGGTGGTTTGCTCGGTCTTCACTTTCTCAGACCAGGAAGGTGACCAGCATTCAGAGGATTATAATGTCTGTTCCAATGAGTCAACCAAGGATTATCCAAGAAAGTGCTAAAAACACCAGGTAAAACTGGGATTTTGGAAATAACCATAAGCAGCTACATCCCTGGATTTAGGTTTCTTTTTGTACATAGCATGGAAAATCACAATCAGGAGACTAACAAGGTGGTATTATGGTTGAACGTTTCTTTATCCAAGATCAAAAGAAGAAACCCATGCTTGGCCCTTTTCTATAAAGAGAAAATATAAAATGGTGCTGGACAGGATGTCCTTTTAAAACAAAAGTCCTCCCCATCCAGAATCCTATGCTTACCTGAATTCTGACCCTATCAATATAAAAAAACCATGAAACGCAACAAATGTACACTGTTTTTCTCAATAGGGACTCCCCCGCCACTACACACAGTCTAAGTGTGAAGCCTGAATGGATCTTCATCCCCCTCTTGCTTGAAGTATACAACTCAGTCCAATTTATGTCTCTTGTCCTTCCAGTCACATGGGGACATTTGGCCTGGGTCCCCCACTCTAACCTTTTTCCTTATAATCGTTCCCAAGAAAGTTCCTGGTGTTCTCCCCTGCTAGGAAGTTCTTGGTCTCTACTCCCACCTTGAGTTTTGGCTCCTCCATCCATTCTTGGGGTCTGGTTTTGGTAACCCAGTCTTTGGTATCTTGCCTCACCTTGCCATCTCAGATCTCTCACCCTGTCTTGGGGTTTGCTTTCTCTCACTCCACCATGCTGCCTCTTTAGGCCTTGCCTCCCCTTTCCCGATTCCCTGGAGCCACTGCGTACCTATGTTTCCTGTACGGTACTCCTTGGGAGAGTCGGGGACTTAAGAACCCACAGAACCACTTTTTTGGCCAGTTTCTGGTGTCACCTTTCGGACAGACCTTGTCCAGTCTTCCCGTAGTGTCTGGATGCCGGGGTCTTGGAACACCGGCTGCCCCCGCCTTTCAGGAGGTGGGTGCTTTGTGTTGCTCCCCTGGGCTGGGCGCTTCCGGCTCCTGCAGGGCTGCGAGCGTTCCATGAACTCTGCCATGGTCACCTTAGCCATGCCTGCCATATGCCCTTACTTTATCAGCCAGACCTCCCAGGAGGATCTCTCCATGCTTCTCATGCTACACAAGCGTATGGCATGGCTCCCCTTTGGGGAAAGGTGACGAATTCCCTGGATTCATTATAAGAGGTATTTGGACTTTCAACTGGGATACTAGGTCATCATTCTAAAATTAGGCCCTTGCACATATTCTGTTGGCACTCCATCCCGACGTCAGAAAAATATTCCTTAACCATTTTATGTTTTAGAGACCCCCTTCCCAGCTCATAGACCCGAGATAAAGTGTAAAACCTAATTTCTTGTGCATTGAGCGTTTTATTCAATGCCATGACAACTGTAAATTCCATTATTTTTTGCATAAAGTGTAGAGCAAGAGCTAAGAACCAAATCATAGCTTCCTAACATGGAATCCGAAATACATAAGCAGTTAGTAAAGTTATTTACAAATTCAATTCATATATCTGATGGAGAACTATAAGCAATATTATCCATCATAGAGCCTTCATAGATATCCATGAGCATAAATTAGAACAGCATGCCGAATCCCCCAAAAAGAGAGAACGCCCAACCAATCATGGAAGAAGGGTGGACTTTTATGATCTCTCTAACCAAACATTTTTCAAGGAGGCTTCTCAGACCCGAGCATCTCGTATGCAAATGTTTCAGGCAGCAGCCTTTCAAATTTCTGATTGGAATGTTAATCAAATAAGGCCGTTAATAGCTAGCAACCTCTCCTTTGTTTCTTGATCTCACTGATAGAAAATTATGTTTGATTTCAGCACACCTTGCATCTAGCAACTATCTTCGGAAGTGGAAAACTGGGGAAAACAGCCACAGAATTTGCAAAAAGCAGCTCCGATTTTCTGATGGCTCTTTGTCCAAATAATAACAGAGCGCTCTTGCCATCTAACATGTGTAAAGTGCTTTGTGGTGCAGGAGGGTTTGGGATGAAAGGTGATAAAGACATGGTCTGATTTTTATGAAAATCAGAGGCCATCTTTGACAGGAAAGAATAATATGTCCTTAATGCTACTTTGTGTGTGTTAATGGAAAACAGCATATCAGGCCTAGAAGCCATTCCCAGAGAAAGCCCCAGAGGGGCTGTGTTTGGGGGATGAGGGGCTGGCGTGGAGTCACAGACAAGCTTGTGCGAAGGGGAGGGGAGAATTGGGAGAGCATCTGGTGGACCAAGAGAGGAGTTTTTGAAAGAGGTGATAATGGGAGAAACGCCTGGAAGGAGAAGGAGTTGTTAGAGAGATGTACAGGGGAAAATTGAAGAATATCAAGGAGGTGGATGAGGAGGAAGAGAGAAGTGTAGAGAATTGGAATATTGTCAAGTAGGAGGAAGACTACATCAGAAGGGGGTGGAAAAACAGTAGTGAGGAGAAGGCAGAGGAACCAAACACACAAAGGGATTCACCTAGGAGAGGTGAAGCAACAAGTCCATGTTTAAGGCATTGAGCAGGGATGGGAGAAGCTCAGAGGAAAGTCTCCGGCAGGACCCTGTAAATACAACAATTGGGGTGAGACGAGAGTGACTGCATTAGGGGACTGGGGAACCAAAACCCTGAAGACAAAAATGGTAAGAGGGCTAGCAAATTCCCTGTCAAGACCTTAGGGCAGCCACCAGTCTTTCTGTAGCTCCGGGCATTGGCAGAAAGGCTTGCTCCATCAGGACACCACCTATCGAGCCCACCAAAAAGCTCAATTCACAGAGCAGATATCCTGGAGTAGGCACTGACTTGTGATAAACAGAAGGGGGTCGGAACCCTTAATACCAAGAGTGCAATCATATTGGTTGTGTTCATCTCCTGACAGAGAGCAGTACCAGAACTTAGAGAACATGGAGAACGTTTTGTTTGGCCCCTTTATAACTTGCAAGCAATACTTCCTTTTAAGTTGTCCTGAAGTACAGCTCATATCCTGTAGAAGACCCAACATACAAAAAAGGTTTGCTTAATTCAAAGCCTTACTGTTTATTTAGACCTAATTGTACCACATCCCCTAAACCTTTGTTTCTACAATGTTTGGTTCCAGCCTGCCTATGTTAATTTTCCTATCCAACACCAAGTGGGGGAATTTTCCAGAAGAGATGTTCAAAGTTTGATTTGTTCATACGCATGAAAATAGGATCCAGTAAATTGGTAAACATTAGGGTCCCAACAAGATGAATGGCCTTGGGTCTTGTCACGGGCGGGTTGTAGGTAGAGGGGGCGGAGTAATGACAGGGAGGTGAGTGGGGAAAACATGGAAACCAGACAAGGCCTTTCTTCACTGCTGGAATATCTGAGGAAATTTGAGGGTCAGGAATGAGTCCAGAGAACAGAAGAATCACGCCGGAAGGAATGATGATGAAAATAGAAAAGATGCAGGGGCTTACCCAGATGGAGAAAGGGCAGAGTCCAGGGAATATATTAAGTCTAGGGGCAGATTAGTCCTGCTACATAGCAAGAACAGGAGGTGGCCGTACAGCGGTAGATTTAGTGGAGGATGGAAAGATCCAGGCAAACTAAGGCATCAAAGAAAGTCAATGTAGTCTGGTACACGTGAATCGAATGATAATTCATACAAACATTTCAAAGGAGCAAGTCCATGACCCAAAAGTCAAACAATGGGGAACAGCAAGTAGGTCCAGGCAAGCAAATATGCCGGACCAGATAGCAATTCCAAGAAGCAAGTCCAAAGGTCGGCAACTGGAAATCAAAATAGGGCCAATTAACACACAAGGGGACAGGCAATTACTAGAACAAGGCGTAAACAACTACAGTCAAGTAAAATAATGGGAACACCACCAAAGAAAACAGGACACTTAATGTGTTTAGCAGTCTGGGCAGGTCCCGTGGGCATGAGATTCAATTTTTCAAAAATGTTTTTAAGCTCCAGAGCACCTGGGGACCATAGTCCACTCCCATATATGTAATGGTAGGTGCCAAGTACGGCACACCAAACCCTTGCTACTTTGTCCTTGTGCTCCGGTTTGTTCCAGATTCTGGAGAAGGCCTTGCTCTTAGACGAAATAGCGGTTTAATAAAACTTTGATGGAGTAAAAGAATTGTACACTGTGTTAGACAGATAAAGAAGAAAGGGCAACACAATCATTCTTCATGTTATGACAGTGTATTGTGGCACAACACGAAAAAAACCTTTAGATGCTTTGGAAGATCTAGTAGACATCTGGCATCAACCTTTAAGCACGTTTATGCTTCTCTCAAAACTACCATGCACGCTTAGGTCAGGTTCAAAATGCCTGTACGCCAAACTCAGGAGCCATGATCCCAAGTTCAGCAATGGAAGGTTGCGATGGCACACACTGCGGTTCACTTTGGCTAGAAAATCCTATTTGTGGGGGAAGAATATATAGACTGGAGTACTCTCAACAAAGCTTGACTTGAAGGCTGGATCTTTGCAAATACATTTTTTTCCCAGTTTTAAAATAGATCGATTGCAGTACTTTCAATTAAATGTCTAGCTTCCATAAACCACCAAGGCTCAGATGGGAATTGCAAGAGAGGGCACATGACAAGGGTCTGTGTGTTCCACGACTGTCGAACAGGACCGTCAAACTGTCAAATGTGCCCTCTTCTGCACTGGACGAAGGGTCTAGAGAAATGTAAGACCAAAGAAAGGTATTGGATGCAGGCAGCTTTAACAGCATGCAGCCCACTGATGCCAGTATATGGTCTCCAAGATTAAGGAAGACAAAGGAGATTGAGTGTTCAGTGTGCTGCAATGGGGAGGTGTTAATCATGGTCCTGCAACTGAAAGACTGCAAACAATGCAGGAGTGTGGCTGTCTATTGGCAACATTCCATTGATTTGTATTCCCGATTCATAATTATGCGAACGTTTGATATTTCTGAATACAAGTAGAAAGCAAGTAAAGCACACTGCCAGACAGATATATGGGGTAAGGCATAATGTGAGGTGCTACGGAAAACAGGTTAAAACTGATGCCACGCTGCTTTGATGATCTACCCTACACATCCAACATAGGCAATGACTGGGGCCGGGGTAAGGAGGAGGAGCAGGCCTGGGACATTGGGCCACGTCACAAAGAAGGCAGAAGGTGTGAAACTGGCAAACTGGCTGGTAACCGCTGCAAAAAGTGCTTGAGTCATGGTTTAGTAGTACACATTCTGTGAATGAAGTGCAATAATCTAAATCAACCGAAAGGCCATCTGGACAGAAAAGCCAGAGGTCCCAAAGATGTCTGGACGTCACGCACTGCATAGAGTGCAATCTGAGAAATCAAAATAATGCCGTTGGAGTGAACTTCTCTCTCCCCTCATCTCTGCCCCCCTTCCTCAAACTGATTTGATTTGGATCTAGTGTGGTATGCAGAGCTGAGAGGGTGAATTTTCAATCTGCCTTTGTGTTGGGAGACTGACCCTTAAACTTGCTCATATTCCAATGTGTCAACCTTACTTGACTCCATCTGATCAGACGTCATTCCTACGTTTTGCCCTCACCAGCTAGTCTCCAGTGCCGTCAAAAATTGGTTTCTGTGGATTCTACACAACACATTTTTCATCTTAATGCTCATTCAGGTTACCTGTGATTATGGTGTACAATCACTACCCTGACTCAAATGGCCAAAACTGCTCTGCTCCAGCTGATCAAATGGCCCTAATGCTTTCAAGCTCGCCTACTTTTAGCTCCCAGAAGCAGCCAATGGTGACAAATAGCACTTTACAAGGTAAATAATTCCAGCAAGACCACGTAATGAATTTGCTGCAGTGATCTGTTTAACATGGTCTCCAACAACCATCTCAAATTGTATGTTTTTTCGTAAATATCCTAGTTTTCCCACATGGCTTAATATAAAGAAAACACGATCTACAAATACCTAAATTCACATAACTGCAAAACAATTGAGCATTACTGAAGTGAAAGCTATAGGTCGATAAGAAGCACTAGCAGAAGCCAAAGAGGATTGTGGGACCTCAAACGCACTGGTTGTGTCTTGGTTTTGAGAAGGTCCAGGCTCACAGGCCATGCTTATTCTTGATGTGCTTAGAAAATAAATATTTGCCCTTAGCACTGCGGAAAGTACATGCAGCAGTAAAGGCTTTGCAAAACATGTCACGTGAAGTTAAGCAATTGCCAGTTACTATTTGCAAAGCTGGCAAACCATGCTCACATTTTGCCTTAAATTCGAGGCCTGTCAACAACAAGGGTAGTCAAGCAGGGATAATTGGGCTTTTCGCTACCCTAGACTATGTAAACTTAATTATCACTTTTAGAATCTGGGCCATAGTGGAAAAGCATACACAAAAATGCCAGATTAGTGAATTAAAATGACATTCCCCATGGATTCTAGCTCTAAGGAGGCAGAGGCTTGGCAATTTTAGTTTTCTCCAGTAGCCAAGAGATGAAATTGATGTCTACCCCTGTCTGTAAATAGAGCTTGTAAGATGTTTTAGCTTATGACCCATTTATGGCCCTATTGGGGCTCAATGGGAATGGGGAATGGTTTGGTAAATGGGGACTTACTGGTCCCTCCAAGGTCGGAATGGACCGGTAAGTCCCCATTGTACCAAACCGGAGTCAGTACCGGTATTGGAGCCAGTCATGGCGCAAAAAGCGCCATGACTACCACCATACTCGGAATGAGGCCCAATGAATCCTTAACTGCACATTTGGAATCTACCAAGATATATTTCAGGACTCTCACATCCACACATTAGTTAATGATGCATATGAATACAAATGAATCTTCATCCAATTGGAGTTATCACTCATTTCCTATCGCCATTGGACGACTGCCTTCAAAAAGAACCATGTCGAAACACGTGTCGGCCGACATCCCTTTCTAATAAAGACATTGAAAAAAATCTGCATATCAGATGCATTGTAATTTTGAATAAGGAATGCAATTACTCATTTGGATCTACTCATTAACAGAGGGCAAAGCGCATCACGCCAGTCATACACAAGTAGAATTGTATAACCTGTAGGTGCTGATGGGTGCACCTACGTCCTGACTTTGGCGATGCAGCTAGCCCCTACCTAAGGAGAAAGTGGACATAGCGCACACCCCTGCGTCATTAACCCATATATTTTTTTTGTTCAGGACCTATCAAACTGTCCCGCTAAACTGAAAAGGTCAAGGAGCGGGAAGTTGTACCAGTGAGTTAAATCACCACCCCAGCCTCAACTGATAATGAAGTAACTGTTTTACTTTGAGTTGTGCAACATAAATAAACTTTGGCACAGACGTTTTGTGACGTGTTTCTCTTGGTCAATCCCAGCCGGTAACAAGTGGTGGCAGGGGTGGGATTGAGAAGAGAACGCCATGGAGGCCTTATCAAAAGCCCTTGGACAAGGGACACCACCAACTACAGCAAGCACTACAAGTACAGAGTCAGCAGGCCCAGGCTGATCGACAGACCTTTCAGCAGGCATTGCAGATGCAGTAAGCACAGTTGGAGGCATCCAATGTAAGGAGGCAAGCCCAGGTGCTGGCCACTGTCCTACAGAAGAACAGGTTACTTACCCCTGGTAACGTCCTTTCGACTGGATGTTCCCCCAAAGTATTCCTCATCTTTGACATGTAACGTCCAACTTCAGCTGCTTCAGAAAAAAAGTTCGGCAGAGGACGCCTTACGTCGAGTCGATGTCCCTCCGTCGAGATTGACATCATCAGAAGGTATATGTAGCACGCGCGGCGCCCGTTGAACTCAGTTCTGTTTTTCCCCTCCTCGTGTATCCCCGATGCCCATAAATACGGGCGTGATAGTACTCAGCCTTGGTGGAACGGAAGCTGTAATAGCATGGGAAATGCTACAGAGAGGTAGGTTGGGAGGGCGATGAGGAATATGTTGGAGAAACATCCAGTCGAAAGAACGATCCCAGGGGTAAGTAACTTGATTGATTGAGTTATTTATTTATAGAGCGCTTTACACCAAGGCACTGTACAATGGAACCACAAAATACAGAGTAATAACAAATAATGTGAGCAAAGTGGCAACATGAATCATTCAACAACAAAACAGTGCAAAGAGCAATTGACAGAGAGGGGAGAGGTGGAGTGGGAACAGGAGAGTAAAGGGAGGGGCGGGGAAGGATTGAGTGAGAGTAGAAGGAAGGGAGAGAGAGTGTAAAATAGAAAAGGGAAGGTGGAAAGGGAGGGGAGGGATTAGAAGAGGGGAAAGACGGGGGGAGTAGAGAGGGTGGGGGGCTTCAAGGTGGGGATTGGAGGAGGAAGGGTTTAAGGGAAGTGCGAAATGAGATGAGGGTAGTGGAAGAGCGGATTGAGAGGGGGAGAGAGTTCCAATGCAGAGGAGCAAGAAGTTGGAAAGAGCGGAACCGGGAGGAAGCGCAAGGGGAAGAAGGTACAGAGCCAGAAGTGGTCAGCGGAACGAAGGGAGCGAGAGGGGGAGTAGGAGGAGAGAAGGGAGGAGAGATAAGGAGGGGTAAGACCATGAAGGGATTTGAAAACAAGGCAGAGAAAATGGAATTATAGTTGTAGGTGGAAAGGTAGCCAGCCTAGTCGAGAGAGCGAAGAGGAAATGGAGTCACGGGAGGTAAGGAGACAGAGGGTTCGAATGGCAGAGTGGTATATAGATTTAAGAGGGGCAAGCTGAGATGAGGGAAGACCGAAAATTATAGAGGAATGGTAATGTTCTTAGAATGGTACTGCCTTACCAAAAGCAACGCCTTGAGAATGGGAAGCATCCAGAGAATAATGCTTTGGAAACGTGTTTATTGATGACCACGTTGCAGCATCAACCGCAACCACGTAGTAAGCATGCACCAACATGTGTTTACTCCCTCTGTCCCCACAGGCCACCCATACCCCCTCTGTTCCCCCCATGATGTTCCCTTCTGCCCCCCACCCTTCCCGCACACAGGTGTTGCCTGGTTTGCTTGATTCTTCTACCCTGCTGCCCCCCCCCATCCAGCCTACTTCTGCAGGAGTCTGTCCTGATATATTCTGGGTTCCCCATCACAGTTTTGTGGCCAATGCTGGATTTGACTTTTATGGACTTCATTCATTCACAGTACATCATCCTTTCTCAACTCTCATGCTGTACTTCCTTTGCATCTTGTACTCATGGTGGCCCTGAATCATGCTGCTCCCATCTTCATCTTGTATCCTGGCTGCAACATTATGTGTTACTACGGACCTCTGCAACTGTATTCGCTCTACCCTCTTGCTTCGCCACTCTTTTTGACAGCTTACTCTGTTCTCTCCTCCTCTCCCTTTTCCTAACTCCTCCCCTCCTCCCTTTACTTTCTTCTATGCACTTACTCTATCAGAATTGTCCCTGGACCTAGTATGATAGCAACCTCGTCTGTCACCCCCCCCCCCTACCCTTACTTGTTTTCTTTCCTCCTCCAGGCCCCCTCCAGCACTATCTGAAATGTCACCAGGACTAGTACGATAGTCGCTTGTTTTGCTCATCCCCTCCCTTTCTGCACCCCTCCCACTCACCTTTTGTTTTCCTCCAGCTCTTCCAGAAATGTCGCCAGGCCTAGTACGGTAGCAGCCTGTTTCCATTTCCTTCCCACTCTCCCCCTCCCTTCCTTATCTCTTACACTATCTGAAATGTCATCAGGCCGAGTATGACAGTTAATTTCACATCCTTACTGTTCATGGCCTGTAAGAATGTCATTGTATTTTCCCTTGTTCCCTCCTTTGCCTTGAAACACTTAGAAACAAAATGTGTATAGGCGCTATATAAATAAACTATCATATCATATATCACAGATATTCTTAATAGGAACGCCTCTTTGAAGGGCTGTAGATGTAGCCATGCCCCTGGTGGAACGAGCATGCAAACCTTCAGGAGTTTCTTTGCCTGCCTGTAGCTTTCAGATATGGTAAGAATGATCCATCTAGACAAGGTCTGTTTGGAAATAGCCTGGCCTAGTTTGTGTCCTGAGTAGCCTATAAAAAGTTGGTCATCCACTCTAAAATTTGACATTCCGGAGATGTAAAAACTTAACGCTCTCCTAGGGTCCAGTCTGTGAAGTCTTTTCTCTTCCTTACCAGGATGAGGTGGAGGATAGAAGGAAGTCAGAACAATTTTCTGACTTAACTGAAAGTCTGACGCTACCTTTGGTAAGAAGGGGGGTGTTTTACCCTTAAAACAAACCTATCCTGAAAGTGCCCGCAACTCGCTCACTCTAGGGGCTGATGTTGGAGCTACCAACAGTATTGTCTTAAAGGTTAACCACCTTAATGGACATGTGTGCAAAGGTTCAAATGGAGCACACATCAAGAATTTCAAAACCAGGTTAAGGTCCCAAACCGGAACCTGAAAAGGAAATGGAAGGAACACATTAGTGAGCCCTTTTAGAAATGGAGTCACCAGTGGGATCTTGAAATAAGAACATTCTTCTGATGAACGCTTAAAGATTAACAGCGCTGCCAGGTAGCCCTTAATGGTGCCAACCGGAAGGCCCTCATTTGCTAATGAAAACAAAAAGGATTAAACATCCGGAGATTTACACTGAAAAGGATCAACATTCTTTTCTCTGCACCAGTTGCAAAACATATTCCAACGGCAACGGTACAAAGACTTTGTTGCTGGCCTCCCGGCTGAAAGCAACACCTCCATTAAGTCATCCGGGAGGTCCCAATCCTTGTATCTCGGCCTTTCAGAAACCAAGCTTGAAGGTTGAGAGTCATGACCTCTGGATGGAGAAACCGACCCTCCTCTTGCGAGGGAAGATCCTCTCTTCGTAGATGACGCATAGGAGGACAGATGGACATGCCCAGAGGTCCGGGTACCACGCTATCCTGGCTCAATCCAGGGCAATTAGAATCATGCATTTCCTGAATCTTCTCAACCTCCTGATCATATGAGGAATGACAGGGACTGGAGGAAACGCATACAGGAGTGGAAACTCCCAGTCCACCACAAACACGTCTCCTAGAGCTGCTCTTGATGGAAATTCCCTTAAATAGTATTGCTTGCACTTCCAGTTGACACTGGCCACAAACAGATCCACCTGAGGGGGTCCCCAAAGGGCGAAGATCTCTTGAAGGACTTCCTGAGCTTGTTCCCACTCGTGGGAGACTGTTCTGCCTGCTCAGAGCATCTGCCACTGTGTTCTCCTCCCCGGCTAGGTGAACTGCCGATATGGAGATTCCTTCTTGAATTGCCCAATACCAGAGCAGCATTGCCTCTCTGCACAGTGGTAATGACCCTACACCACCTCTCTTGTTGAGGTAGGACATGGCCACTGCGTTGCCCGTCATTATCAGGACATTCTTTCCTCGTACAACGGGCAGAAAAGCCTTCAGAGCTAGTCTGATTGCTCTCAGCTCCAAAAGATTCATGTGTGGTTTGGACTCTGATGGAGACCAACAACTGCTTATTGTCAGATCGTTGGCATGGGCTCCCCACTCTGTGAGTGAGGCGTCCGTCACTACTGTAATCTCTGGCCATGGTTGCCAGAAAGGTTCACCCTTCAGAATATTTTCCTCGCAGGCCCACCACAGAAGATCATGTGAGACCCTGGTTGGAATATGAAGTTGGTAAGAAATCTTTCCTGAGAACTGGGACCATTGTGTTCTGAGAGCCCATTGAAGGGATATCCTTCTCAGGCAGGCCTGTGGTAACAGCATGTTGAGAAGTCTAGCCTGCACTGCAGGTGCAAAACCCAACTTCCGCAACCACGCAAATCTGCACATCACAGTGCTGGTAGCCATGGACCTGCTGATGCTATCTGCAGAATCCAACCCAGATTGAAGGGACTCGCACATGGCTTCTTTGCCGTCCTTAATAGCTAAGAAGCTATCCCTTTCATCCCCTTTGGGAATATGCTCTGCCGCCACAGAAATACACTCCCATAGAGTATACGAGAACTTTGCAAGGGCACAAGTGGAGTTGGCAGATTTTAATGCCATGCTCCCTGCGGCAAATACCTTTCTCGCCAATCCATCTACGTGCTTGTCGTCCATATCAGGAGGGCTGGTAAGGTACGCTGCTTGTTTTGAAGTAGCCGTAGCTGCCGGGTCATCAGTCTCTCCGGAGTGTGGTGCTCTGGCAGGTAGCCTGGGTCTCTACTGGAGGGACTGTATTTTTTGCTGAGATCCTTGTCAACTGCCTGAATAGTTTCCGGAGTATCCCAATTCCTGGCCACACTTTTTTGAAGTGCCACATGGAAAGGCAAAACTGGATCAGTAGGTGGAGCCTTGTCCAGAATGTCAGTTAGATCATCTTGGTCATAGGGGGCTGGAGGCCTAGACCAACCCAAGTACTCGACAACTTTAGACATGAGCTACCAGTAAGAGGAGTCTGCATGTTCCCATGGTTCAGGATTTTTGAATTTTAGCTCTGGAGAGGTGTCAATTCTACTTGCATTCTGCAAATTGTCATATAGATCCTGCATTCTGCTTTCCTCTGAAATGAGGCATTAAGGCACATTAGGTGTACCATACTGAAAAAGTCCTTCGGGAGAGGAGTATATGTTTTTCTGGTTTTGAAACCAGAGAATTCGACGTTGTCATGAAAGTCACTTGCTTCTGATGGTTTAGCTGGCAAAATTGGTGCAGCTGGCGTCGACTGTTTCGGCGTCGATGTCGACAGTCGCGTTGATGGCATTGACGGTTTAACAGGGGTCAAGGGCCTGATGGGCGTCATTGGCACCAACTGCGTCGAAGGTCTGGAAGGCACTGAGAATCTACAACCTCTCCCCATGTCTTGAGTGATCCTTTGATTTCTCAGATCGAGGCCTCTCGATGAGGATCATGCCTTTTACCCCCCCTCGAGGGTATGCAAGTCTTAGGCCGAGACCTCTCCTTTCTGGCTTCCTTATAAGGCTTGGTCAGAGCATGGCTTTGTTTCTCGAATATTTTTAGCATTTCCACACGGAAAGCTTCCCATTCTGCTGGAGTAGACTTTTTCGCAGGCTACGAGACCCTTTTGGGGAACCGTCAGGCGAAGAAGGCAACCTGTGATGCCTCCTCTTCGACTTCTTCGAGATGAGTGGCGGGAACCACTCCTAAACCTGGAATGCTTAGCCTTCTTTAAAACTAGTCTTAGGTGTCGACGATGTAGATGAAGAAGACATAATCGCCGAGTTTGAAGACAATCACTCGAATTAACAAACATCACACAGTATGAGGCGCGCAGAGTTTCACACGAAGCAAACGCTGTTTGTGGAAAAACGGAACTCAGGCCAACGAGCGCCGCGCGTGCTACATATACCTTCTGATGAAGTCACCCTCGACGGAGGCCTTCGAGGGACATCAACTTGATGCCATCGACGCACGGCACCCTCTGACGAAATTTCTTTGTGAAGCAGCTGAAGCTGGAAATTCCATGTCAAAGATGAGGAATACGTTGGAGGACACAATCCATTCGAAATAGATATCGGGGGAAGACCCAGCCCATTTTTTTGTTAACCTTGAGTAACCCGGAATGCACAATGGCCGCAGGAGAGATGGAGTCATTATATTGCACCCTTGATGACTGGGGAAATGCAGAGTGCTGATCAGGCCGCTAACCCCACAGGGGATACTTATGTGGACTTGAAAAAGGTTGTCTTGGAAAGATTGGGGCATGACGAGGAAACTATTGGGTGAAGTTCAGAGACGAAACTCCTGACAAATGGGACGCACCAGCAACTATATTACAGAGTAAAAGAAATGGAAGACACGTGGTTATAGATGGCCAACACCAACGGCCCAGGAAATGGCTGAGAGAATAGTACAGGAGTAGTTTGTGGAAGCCCTGCCATGGCCGATACAACGATGGGTGATGCAACACCATAGGCTGGGCTTGGCGGAGGCCATTAACATGGCCTTGGCTTATCAAAAGGCAGGTCAAGGAAGAATGATGGTGTACAGAGCTGTCACCAGCAGACAGCCTCTGGCCACGGCGGGCCAACCCCGGTTCTGGTCAGGGATAGGACCGGGAACGTCCGGCCTACCCAAGACATGAAACGCTGAAACTGACGGAGGAATGTATGGCTGATCCCAGATGTAGAGGCCAGAAGCCTGCAGTGTTAAGAGTGTGGGGAATGGGGCCATTTAGCAAAAATGTGTCCCAAGAAGAGTAAGGCGGAACTAATGGAAATTGGTCTCTTTGATGCGCCAGGAGAGGGAACATATTCAGAGAGACTACGCACATTTCAGTGGTCACCGTATCCATATACCTATGAAGCCGAAGTGGACAGGATTCCAACTCGAGCCATGGTTGACTCCAGAAGCTTGCAGGCGGTGGTGAATGTCCAGCTGGTAGGTGGGGTGACGGCGAGGGGACAGAAAATCCCCATTAGGTATGTGCAAGGGAATGTCAAAACCTATCCTACCAAGGAGATCAGGGTTAAACTAGCTGAGGAGCAGTTGAAGATCAACACTGCTGTGCTACCCGTGCTCCCTGAACCCCTCGTCATAGGGTCGGATCTGGCTGTAATGCCTAGAATCATTCAACGGATCGAAGAGAATTGGTTGGACAGTGCCCCCCTTTCATGATGCGACCCTAGAACAATGGCCGGTGCAACCGAGGAAATGTCGAGCGGAGAAGCAGAATTTGCAAGGCAGGTGGCATGAGAAGGTAATGCTACCAGTGGCGGTGGATTGGAAACTCGACGAACAACGCAACAGCTACCAATTAGCTCAAGAGTTGGATCTCACCTTAAGGAATGCTAGGGTGGCCGTAAAAGAGCAAAGGAAAGGGCAGGGACTGTATTTCAGCAATGACAAAGGCCTATACTACAGAGCCGTATCACAGCCGGAAGGGGGCACATTGAGGCAGTTACTGGTTTCGACCCAATGTCTTAGAAGTGACTCATGTGCAGATAGGAGAGGGTCACTTGGGAACAGAAAAAACCATACAGAAGATCTTGGAAATTTTCTTTTGGCCTGGGATACATCGACAGACTGCTCAGTTCTGCCAGCAGTGCACTGATTGCCAGAAGAAGAATAAACACCATGTGCTGAGGGTGCCGTTACATACCATGTCTTAATCCTGGGGCAGTTCCAATGGATAGGAATGGATATTGTTTGACACCTCGAATCATTCAGCCGAGACCATCGGTATTTACTAGTCATCGTTGAGTATGCCACATGGTAGCCCGAAGCCTTTCCGTTGAGCACCTTTGTAAATACCCTAGGGAATGAGGCAATGCCGAAGGGAAGGACCTTCAACTGATAGTGTTTGTCCTCTATCATGAACCTGAGGTATTTTCTGTGCGCTGGCAACATTGAAACATGAAAGTATGCATCTTTCATGTCCAATGTTGCCATGTAATCCCCTGTGTTACTAGAGGGATTACCTCTGTCAATGTTATCATTCGAAACTTTTGTGGCTTGAAAAATGTGTTAGCTGGACGCAGGTCTAGCACAGGGCGCATGTTGAGATCCTTTTTGGGTACAAGGAAGTACACTGAATAAATACCCTAGTTTACCTATAGAATGGGGACGACTTCGACCGTGCCCTTTTCTTGCAGGATCTCGACCTCTTGCAGTAGGATCTTCAGATGTTCTGGCGACAGACGCCTGGACATTGGTGGTCGGTATCAAGGTGGTCGGCTGAACTCGTTACAGTAACCGTGGGTGACTGTCTTGAGAACCCACTGGTCTGTTGTTATTCCCTCCCATGCTTGAAAGAATTATGTTATTCGTCCCCCGAACGGGGAGGCATGGAGGGGACCCGGATCAGTAAGCAATTTCTGATTTGAGGCCGGGGAGCCTCTTGAGATGGAATTCCTACCCTTGCCGCAGCACTGCCCTCTCGGCTGACATTGGCTTATGGCAGCTGCCCCTTGTCTGAGGACCAATACATATTTCCCGTTCCATACGGATTCTGGGGGGAACGTGGGAAAGACCGTCTCTGAAAGGAGCCGCGGGAGTTATCCCCTGGCTGCTGGTAGGGTTTTTGAGTAATCCGGTTTAGAGACTAAGGTCTTTGGTAGTCTCTAAAGCATCATCCACTGCTTTCTCAAACAGGTTGGTGTTGTCTACCGGCTTGTTTATAAGGGATGCCTGGGTTTCAGGTTTAAATCCCGAATTCTTCAGCCATGCGTGTCTTTTTAGCAGGGTACCTTGGGCCAGTGTTCATCCGGATGTTTCTGCAGCGTCCAGGGTATTTAAAAAAATGTTTTGATTCACCTGCATTCCCTCCGACACAACCGCCAGTAGGCGTGATCGTGTTGGCTCTGGTACTTCCAGCAGGCCCTCCTGCAGCAAATTCCACTGTACATCGCTGTAGCTAGCCAGCAATGGGGTGTTGTTGGTTATTCTGGTGGAATATGCAGCCACAGTTGGAATGAGTTTCCCTTGGGTATACAAAATCTTGCAGTCCTTGTCTGGCAGTGCCTCGATCGTAGACAAGGGTACTCCTGCTCTCTTCGTAGTTGTTGTTACCACTAGGGAGTCAGGAGTGGCATGACCGCGTATATAAAATGGGTCTGTCGGGGAGGGTCGAAAAAGTGTCTCCACCCGTGAATTCACTGCTCTTGTCTGAGATGGAGTCAGCAAAGAGGGGGTGATGCAGCATTTAATAGAGGTCAATAGGGTTATTGCCCAACTTGAGGGTGTTTTTCATTTTAAAATATCCTCTACGAAGTCAGTATCTTGTACCGCTTCTTGAGTGGCAATCTGAAAGTGTTCAGCCGCTTTTTGTAAGGATAGCATTGAATGCCATCTGATCATCTATGGGAGAGGCCTGTCTTGTAGGGAGTGAAGAGGAAGGATCCATGCACAGTGTGTCTGGATCGGGTGCAAGGGCTGGTGACAGCCAGGGTGCGTTGCCCACTGGTTGTTCATCACCTGGTTGATCATCACCCCAATTAGGATGGGGGTTGTCATAGAGATCCTCTCCCTTGGTATAAGGGTCCTGAAGAGCATCTTCTTCCTCATGAAGAGCACACATTTTTGGTAATGGGGATACAGTAGGATAGGAGTCCCCATCTCTTAGCCTCTTGGGTCTGAATCTTTCATAAAAGGCCACAAAGTTTGAGTCTGTTCATACACCCCTCAAACCTATCACTGGTCCAGAAGGATGAGCCAGAGGGGGGAAAGGACTCTTCCTGAGGCCTTGGGTCTACAGGCCATCGAGCTCTGTCTGACAGACATGGGTTGAGAGCCCTCAGAATAATCTTCCCGACCTCCTCGACACATTGACGTGTCCTTAAGCCTAGTAGCCGCCAAGACTATCTTCGCGAGGCTCTAGCGGACCTCGAGCATCTCTGGGAGGGATTCCGAAGTGCCTAACCCCTTCGTCACAATTTTTGGTGCCGCCGAAACCTTTGGAGTCGACGCGCTCTTATGAGGCATCTCCGCGCTCCTGTGGTGTTTGGTGCGGACGTCCTTCTGTGGTTGCCCGAGTGCATGCCATATGGACGGTTGCGGGGAGGGTTGCCGATCCCGAGGACCGGAGGGTGCTGTTGAGAGTCTTGGCGTACCCGCTGACGTCTGTGGCCTTCCCGACGAGTCCATCGAGGAGGCTCAGGGGGTTGTGTGCTTTCCTTTTTGTGAAGTGTGTATGTCCTTGTTGCTGAGGTGTACTTTCCCCATAGCAGAACCAGCGTCCTGCCTAGCGAGGTCGGGATGGACATTTCGGAACTTGGCTGTTCCGTAGATAGGTGAATGGCATCCTGATCTGCACCATGGCTGCCACTTGCTTCCTCGTCACTCGAGGCACTTGCGCTGACGGGGGAGCTACACTCGGCCTGCTGCATCGCGTAGGCTGCCCGCCGTTTCTCCCTTCGATCTTTCAATGTCTTAGGACGTAAAAGTCAACAGGACTTGCAGGACTGCTCATTATGACACTTAATACACCTCCGGTGTGTGTGTCCTTCCAGGGATCTTTGCGGTTACAAGAAAGGCAAAAGGTTCCTGTCCTTAGTTCAGGTTAAAAGCGACAGTGTAACCAACAGAGAAAAGAGAGGGGAGAAGGAAATGCATTCTACAAAAGAATCGGAATCCCAGGCCCCACTCTCTATAGGCCTGGCCTGAGGCCCAAGGCCACGCAGTCGACAGAGTCGACCGGAGCGCCAGCCGCCGAAGTCTGCAGTCATCTTCAGCAATCTTCGGCGTTGGTCTGAAGTAGTCGTCGGTGTAACAATGACTCGTTATTTTTAACCAACTTTATTTTTATTTTAACTATGACAATAATTGGTCAATCATTACAACACGTATTATGAACATTGTTACCTTCATGAACCCCGTATTCATTATGCTTGAACCTTAGCGTCAAGTCCAGTATTGTGTTCATACTTTTCTTTCCCCTCCCACCTTAGCCCCCCCCCACCCCCCCAACATTGTTCGTACCAAACAAAAACCTTGGTTTGTAACCAGAACAGTTCCATGAGCCAACCCCTCATCCATAGTCTCTGCTGTCTTTATCTGATGTGGATATTTCTGAGGATCCAGGGTGTAAAGTATTGAGACTCACTCTCTCCCACGTAATCCTGAAGGGGTTCCCATATGCCCAAGAATTTCAGATGTGTCTCTGATTTTGTGGCGCAGATGTTCTCCATTGCCATAACTCCCCACACTTTCACCCGCCACCATGGTGCCGTAGGACCTTCCGCTGTCTTCCACGTTGGGCCACTGTCATCCTAGCTGCAATCAGTAGATGGGTTATGAGGGCCGCTTTGTTCCCTGAGGCTGCATATTTCCCTTCTGCCACTGCCCCCAGCAGAACGACCTTTGGGGACCATGGTAGGTTGGCGCCCGTTATGTCTCTGATAAGGCTCAGTATTTCTTTCCAGTACACTTTCATCCTTGGGCACGACCACCACATATGAAACATATCTCCTCTTTCCCCACACTGTCGCCAACATTCTGGAGGGTACGTAGGGATCATTTTGTGTATTCTACTTGGGGGTATACACCAGCGATAGCAGAGTTTGTATGCTGATTCTTTAATTGCTGTGGATTTGGATAGTTTATGAGCTCTCCTCCAGATTTGACTCCAGTCCTCCTGTGTAATCTCCTCCCCTATGTCCCGCTCCCAGTCCTTCATATATTGGAGGGTGTCTTCCATTTGCGCCCTGTCTAGTAGCTTGTATAGTCTAGTGATCCCTTTTGTGGGTGTCCCCTCCCGTATTGTTAGTTCTAGGCCTACTGGGGGTCGTAGCCCAGCCTTTTTAACCTCTGGGTGTGAAATCCAGTGGCGCAGTTGTATATATTTGAATCTGTAATTTTCGGTAATGCCAAATCTATGTTTACAGGCTTCGACGGTGAGTGGGGCATCATCCTGGTACATATCTTGTAGGGACAGTGTGTCTGCTTCCCTCTACCCTTCCCAGAACCTTTTATGAAGCCCCGGCGAGAAGTCGGTGTTATGTGCTATAGGGGATAGTGTACCCGACCTTGTTTGACCCCGCTGCCACGGATAGCCCTATCCCAGCTGTGTAGTGTCGTCTTAGTGGCCTCTAATAGGATACCCCCTTTATCTCGAGCATTAACAATGACTAATATTAAAGACCGGAGGTCGTGGACAAACAACATATCTTAGCAATTTCCGAGCTCCGCAAAAGGGGACCGGCTAGATGGGCGGAAAAAAACAATCTGAGGGACCTCGACATGTGAGGGATTTTGGGTACACTACACATCACGTTAGGGATAGTGTTACAAGAACGCCCACGTCGACGTCCCCTTTCGATCCTCGAAAGACAAGATGCAGTACTCCACGATTACCACTACATGTTGGACTATAAGCACAGCATGTGATTCTAAGCAGATTCACAAGCATCAGAACTGTTTTTACAAATGGAGCACCATCACAGGGATCACTTCATTAGTATTGTATTGGTACTTCTGCTCCCAGGGATGCAGTAGCTTTATTTTTCTGTGCGAGGTGCAGGAGGGTTCGTAGGGAATTATCAAGATACAGAAGTTGTCAGCCGGAGAGGGGCTTACTTACTAATTGAAAAAGATGTGAGAGAATTGCTTGGCCATGGATTGCACCACCTAAAGCGTGCCTTCTGCTGCCCTGATCATGTTGGCAAGAACAGTAAACTTGGATTTAGGAAAGGTTACTCATCTTAGGGACTACTGTACTACTGGTCAGGTGTCCTCGCTTTCCTCCATACGGTTGGGCAGGACCGGATGGGTTTTTGGAGCACCAAAACATTTTCCTTCGATTTGTACGCAGGGCTGACTCATGCGTGGCCTTGGCCCACCTCTTCAGATGTCGCCCTTCAATCCTTTCTCAACTTCCGAGGTCAGTGCTCGACTGATAGCCAAGTGCAGTTTTAGAAGGGAAGGCAGGAGGGTGTATGGGGGAAAAGAGGATCTCTAGATTAGGATTACATAAGTATCTATGGTGAGAAACTTTACTCCTACGTCCTGTCCCCTTTCCTCCATGCATTTGGGAGACTTTCAAGCACTAAATACAATGGGGTGGATGGTCCCATTTCCTGCCTACTTGAAAAGGTTTCTAAGAATTGCCTGGCTAAACTGAGCACCAACCACGCAGCTCGTATCCAGACAGTGTCTGCAAAAAGCAGAGGGTGATGCCCAAGTAACATTCTTGGCAATGGAATCCCAATGCACATGGCTTTTGAAAAGCAGCAGAGGCCACATTGACTCAACGAATGGGCATGAAGTCTCTTCTGCTATGGTAATGCCTGGTCAACACATCCCTCCAGGATGCATATGAGGACCACATCTCAGGGTTGTAGCATTAGGAGCTTGAAAGCCTTTGCTAACCTTCACAAAGGTCACAGAGCTGAGAGGAGTTCCTGAATCCCTTTGTACTACCCCGATTTTTTTTAAAGCTCTCCTGACATCTAAGCAGTGGAGAACTATTTCAGCTTCTTAGGATGGATTAGGCAAAACACTGGCAATATCTCATGGTTAATGTGGAATTCAGATAACACTGGGCAGAAATTACTGGTGAGTACGTAGAACCACCTTGCCACAGTAAAAAAAAAAAAAACGGAATGGCTTCTCTGCAAAAGAGATCTCGATTTAGCCAATGCATCTCCCTGAAGTAATGGCAATCATACCTTCCAGAAAAAAAAAACATTGGTGCAAATGGCTTATGATGACAAATCGATGCCAGGAGTACATTTAGGTCCCACTTGGTGCGAGGAGCTTTAAATCAAGGTTATAGATGCAACAGCCTGTTGAAGTGACACTTGACCACCGGATGAGCGATGGAAAAAGACTGACTCCAAGTATGCCCAACGCAGAAAGGCATGTTCTGCAGGAGTCTATTTGTATGCCTGAGGTAACAAAACAAACAAATGTCAGTACATCAAGAGGTCGACAGGGGATTCTTCATTCTGCTTTGGCTCCAGTGACAGATACCACTTTCTCTTCTATTGGGAATGGGTAGAGGCCTTCCTAGCTGCCTGAATGACATTTGCTTCTGAGGAGCCAAATTGCCCTAAAGATCGAACCCCAGAAAACATGCCGCTAAGCTCAGCGATTGGTGAGGGGGACAGGGAACCTGCCCCTCCTTCTGGGAATACTACTTCGGAACTTCAGGGAGCTGGACAGGAAAAAAGCTCACAAGATTCAGAAGGTCTGAGAAATAAAATCTCATTTGACACCAAGGAGCTATTAAAATTATGGAGAAATGTTACTATCTTGAAAACTTAGGAAGCGTCTGGTGGATCACAGGGAGAGGAGGGAACACAAAAGCTTCCATACCATTACAATATAGCTCTAAAACATCCCTTAAGAAGCAGACTGCCTGGCTTCAGCTGAAGGTTAGAGACAGCATTTCTTATTCAGTCATGTTGAAAACAGATTAACTTTGGGAAACCAGAGTTGTTGAAAAGGTATAGTTTAACTTCCTTGTTCAGTCCCACGTGTGGTTGGCCGTCGCCAGCCAACTACCGGAATCTGCAGCAGAGTTTTCCATTACTGGTAGATGAATTACCTGAAGCCAAATTTCTCTGAATAGCCCATTCCCAATTTCTGGATGGATGGATGGATGGATGGATGGATCTGCACTGTCTTGTTCTGAATACTGATCTGAAAAGCTAAGAACAGAATCCATGCAGTTCACTAAGATCAGCAGTGGGAAAGATGTTGTGGAAGGCGGTCAAAAGCGGCTGTGCTCTAGCACAGAGAGCGACTTGATGGCTGCCAGTCCTTTCCTCTAGCCTCCTCCGTCTTCTCTGCCAGTCTTCAAAGAGGTACTGGGGCCGGAAGTGTGCCGAAGGGACCTCAGTAGCGAGTTGACCGTCTGACTAGTACTGCGTGCTGAATGGGAAGCTGAGCCCATAGTAATCTCGCCGTACACAGAATGAAAAGATCCAACTTCGTCCAGAGAGGAGGCCCAATGGGGCTTGGCCGCGTGCAGAGTCTCCCCGTCCGCCGCGATTTAATAGTCATCCACGTCGGTACCAGTAGCCGTGGTAGCTGTGTCCGTGTTTGGATCCGAGGCTCCGGTCAGAGTCTTGTTGTGAAGAGGTGTTGGTGGTGGTGGCAGAGGGGTCGGATGATGCCGAGGACCCGCGCCCCCCCTTGGACTTTCTCTTCCGCAGGGAAAAGTTTACCCTGAGGAGGTGCCGGCCCTGACAGCGGCATCCTTCGTTGGATTTCAGTGACCAGTGTGTGCAGAGTGGATAAAACGTCCAGAGACACATCCCTAGTTCTAATGGTAAAAAGAGCCAACCGAGTCGGAACCGGGCTAATGTGTCTCGTCTTCTGCCCTGGGGACTGAGGTCCTCCCACAGGTCCTCCCCCCTCTGTGGTCCAAGCAGCATCTGTCATGGTCATGAAGTCAGGGGCACAGGAATGCAGGGGTTGCATGCACAGGAGACCTGGGTGGACACTGTCCTGGCGCCTTTGGCGCCAGGCTCATGAACAAAAGTAAACAAGAACTTCCATTTAACATCAAAAAGCTTTTATTAAGGACATAGCCCTTCAGATGCATTAACCTTGAACATTCCATCCATTAAGCAGCCCCAAGTGTATTCTTGGGTGGGGCTGCTAAGGGATTGCCTTCGCATGTGCTCACTCTCTAGGAGTGGCAGGGTGTGGCTGGTAAGCCGGCCCTAATGGGCGTGCCCACGATCTCAGCTATATAAGCTGCCCCAATCCTCAAGACAGACGCTTCGCGTTATTCTGCACTTGCAAGCAGTGTAACGCTCACTGTCGCCTGAGGTCAGACTTGCCTTTGAAGATCCTACTTCCTGGACATCCTGCTTCCTGCCAGCATACTTACCAACTGGGGGAAGCTGTTCTTACCTGAACATCTCTTCGGCAAACCAAGTATTCATCTTTACACTTTCCAGAACGCAGAAATCTTCATCTTGGCACCGTAGTATGACACGCTCCATCGTCGACAGCAGCGCCTGCAAGGAAAATCCGAAGACAGGGTTAGACATTGAAAAAACATTCAGTTTAAGGTTGCGCTTCGCCATACTTCACTCTTTTCCTCAAACCATCACTTACCTGCTGTAGAACATTGCGGTAGCATCCATCTTACATACGGCCGCGTCTCACAGCTGCATTGAGGCCGTATTTCCATCTAAGGGAAGAAAACAGAAGTGAGACATTATTGCGGGCATAAATAGGAGCAACATATAAAGACACTAAACAGAACGAACAGCATCACAAGAGCTCAAGAAAGACTTACCAATCATAAGGAGAAGCATAGTCGCAGCTGCACTGGACTAATCCTCATCAGGGATCAATAAAGGAACTAGATCCCATTCGACGCGTCCCTGCCAGAAGTAGCAGGACGGAGACCTTATCTTCCACAATTCACAGGTGAGGTTTATGGGCTGCTGGCGTATGCTCACAGAAACCGTACTTTGGTGTTAAGGGTTTGAGAGGTACAACAATCACAGATTGGTGCACTCACACACTTATCTCCACGCAGGAGCAGTATCACCACGTACCACTGCTCACAGCTTTTCTACTGAGGGAGAGGCCTGAGAGTAATCTTTCGCTGTGCTCCAACAACTTATCAAAAATCCATTTCAGCTGCAGGAAGATCGAGGACGCTGTTAATAAGCCTAGGGTGCTTTTTGAGTTGGTGCAATCTCTATCTATGCCTTCCAATTCTGGTCCCTCGATCGAGCCTTCACAAGCTCTTTCTTCCTTTTTCCATTCCAAGATTACCTCCATATGCGAAGACATCAAAGTCAAACTAGATGCCTCCGAAAAAAACGTTTCCTTCCCTGACCCTCTCACTCCCACTACTTCTTGGGTCTCTTTTCCGGTGGTCTCTGAACAGAACATTCTGAAAGCCATTCATGGTCTCAAGTCAGCATCTTCTGCTGATGCCACCCCTTTAGACATGCTTAAAGCCATCTCCCCTGATATTATTACTGAAATCACAACAGCCATTAATGCATCATTCCAAGAGGGGGTGATACCTGGATTCCTGAAACATGCCCGGGTGCTTCCGCTCCTGAAGAAGCCCTCTCTGGACCCTGCTGTCCAGGCGAATTTCCGTCCCATTTCCCTTCGCCCATCCATGATGAAAACGCTGGAGGCACTGGTCTCTCCCCTCCTCTCATCCTATATGGAATCTTCAGGTTACTTTGATATTTTTTAATCTTGTTTCCATCCTTGGAGAGGCACCGAATCAGTTCCTAATTCTATATTTGATGACCTCACCTGGTTAGTTGATCAGGGTGGGGTAGGTGCCTTGTTATTACTTGACCTCTCTGCTGCGTTCGACATGGTTGATCATGATATACACTAATATCCCGTCTGTCGGACGCAGGCCTGGGGGGCCAGGTGCTTAAATGGTTCGCAGACTTTTTGACGGACCGGTCTCAACCGGTCTTTCGGCCCCCTTACTGTTCGAAATCAGTCGCACTGTTCTGTGGAGTTCCTCAAGGATCGGCCCCATCATCCATCCTTTTTAATATTTGAATCCGTCTACTTCTCCTTCTCATTCCATCTCACGGCTTTCGATTTTACTCTTATGCTGATGACATGCAGATCTTGGTACGTTTGGATCTCTCTCGGCCCGACACTGCAGCCTGTCTCAGGAACTGCCTTGAAGATTTAGGTGCGTGGATGGCTACCAACTCTCTCAAGCTTAATGGTAGTAAAACAGAAGTCCTGGTGGTAGGGACAAACACCCCCCTCAATTACTGGACCCTGGACTTCTGGCCCACGTCTCTTGGCCCCTTCCCTCTCCCGTCTTCTACGGTGAGAAACCTGGGAGTTAAGTTCTCATCTTCTCGGATGATGACTGAGCAAGTGGGCGCTATCTGCAAAGCCAGCCATTTTAAATTGCGGACATTAAGAAAGGTTCTTCCTTTTATCCTGGGCCATTTTCATGCCCCAGTGGTTGGAGCACTGGTTCTTAGTACAGTAGATTATTGTAACTCACTGTACTTCGGCCAACCACACCATCTGCTCAATCGAATCCAAATGCTCTGGAGCTGCTGCTCACGCAATACTGCGCCCACCAGCACGCTCACATATGGCCCCCTCCTGCGTCAGCTACACTGCCTTCCCATTGAACAACAGATCCATTTTAAATCTGTGTGCCTTGTTCGCCAGGCTTTTTACAAGGCTGGAGCCGAATATTTGCAGGAGAGGTTTATCCACTATGTGCCAAATCGTCCTCTGCACTCCCAGCCTGCTACTCCTTCTGGTTCCCTGTGTTAAACGCACCCAAACAGGATGCCGCGCTTTTTCGGTGGCCGCAGCCAAAGCATGGAACCAACTTTCTTGGGCTCTCTGTGCTACTGCTAATCATCTGGCCTTCAGACGTGCTCTGAAGACTTTTCTCTTCTAGTACTCTTAGATTCTTTTTCTCACCTGCTACCCTCCAGCGCCAAGATGCCTTTGGCGTAAGCTGCGCTTTACATATTCACATAACATAACAAGGGGGTGTGTCACAACCCTCAGCCCTGATCCCCACTGGCAAGCCCATTGGCCAGGTGGAATCAGGGCTCGGATCACTAATTAAGACTGGCATCCACTTCTCAGGCCCTCTTGGGGTCAGTCCTGGCGCCTTTGGTGCCAGGCTCATCAGTAAGGAAAGACATCTGCTTGAGTAACTACTTTATTTAGGCTTTCAGCCAACATGGAGGCATCCACATAGCTTGATTCCTAGAACCAAGCTATGCGGTGTAGTGTTTTGGGTGTGGTGGCCTAGGGACTACTTTACCTGGACTACTTTACAGTGGCTATTTAAACCACACCCGAACAAGACAACACGCTTCGCGTTACTTTGCTTCTAGCAACGTGACGCTCACCGTGTCCAGCTTTCTCACGAGCCTGGTAAATTCCGGACCTGCAGAAAAACCAAGAACATCGTTAGCAGCAGAATCTTACCTGCATTCAACATCCTTCACTGCTCGCAGCTACTGAGCAGCTCTGTTGGTGGAGTTCACCGCCCGGATCGAAGTACCTGAGAAAAGGAGGAAGACATCATCAAAGGAGGTAGTGGAGACATTACAACCACAAAGTGCTTAAAGACTTACCTGGTTGGTTGCTTTTCGGCCGGCATAGCTCCAGAACTCCATCTGCGCTGGGAACTCACTGCGACCTACGAAAAGAGAAAAGCACAGGTCAGTGAGGACAAGACATTGCTGCGCGACGCAAAGCGCCTCCTTCCCGCATCATAGCGCTATAGCACTCCATCATCTCCCTGTGATAACCAGCATATCCAGTTCTCCAAGCGGACACTCCGAGCTCCTAGGGAGATAAAAAAATAGACATTTAGAACAGAAAAAAGGCATGCAAGAATTACGACGCCATCAATCGCAATAAGACCTACCTGAAAGACACTACAAGGGCAGCATCAGTGAAGTACCTGGACCGCCCGCGCCCGCGAAAAGACAACGCGCCCCTGCCCAGAAAGCAGGACGGAGAGCCCACTGATTCCGACAACCTGGTGAGAAGAGAACCTGGAGGGGCTGGAAGCACAAGGGAGGTGGGGGAAAACTTACTGTGGTCGCCCAGTCCTAATATAGTCTTCATTTCCAGGCGGAATCCCATCGCCACCAAGACCACACCAGGGAATCAATGGGAAGGGCACCAACGACCAACTGGCTGGGTGGCGTCCCCGTGGATACCAGGTGAGCGTAACAGGGTGATTCAAGTTCAGGGAGGGCTGCAACCGTGCCCCAACTCCTCTACAGAGGCCAGGTGGAGCGTAACAGCCTCCCTCGTGAGGATCGTTGTCCTTGTCAGTACTAGAGTACATCTGCTCCGTTCTATCCTCCGTAGCCTGCCGGTCCGCATACCTGGGAGGGTGGGAGTGCTTTCCCTCTCAGGAGGTTGTTGGGCCGGAGCAAACACCTGGTCTCCCTGTCGCCAGTTCTTTAGCCACTGCTTCCACAGCCGTATCTCGCCTTGGGGGCAAGGACAACCGCTGGGTGGCCACCACTTCTTTCCAGGACCTACTCTCTTTCAGAGCCAGGGTGGCCGTTGTTGACTTAGACAATGAAGTGCTTGTGGCTGCCTTAGTCGAAGACGCCATCGTCGACTCCGTTGACTTGGCCTTGAAGCCTTAGCTGGCGACGAGTCCTCCTTCGACTTTTCCCTCGTTAAGACTATCCGCGGAAACACAGTTGGACGGGGTTAGCGACTTTCTCTTCGAAGCAGCTCCGGCCATGGCAGGCTCACCTTGGAGGATGATGGTGAACGCCTTTTGCTCTTGTGCCACGCATCAGCGGCGAACACAGCAGAGCTAGCGGCGCAGACCTTAGCCTTCTCTCGGACTGCCACATGCAGGGCATCCTCAAAGGATCTGCACCTCCTCCCGGAGGGAGAACGCTCCTCCGCCCGGCCGTTCCTGGATGAGGCTTGACCCTGCCCCGAGGCTGCGTCCGAGGCCGTGCTCGACTTGAGCCACGTTGACAGTCTGCTGTATCTGTCTTTTCTTGGTTTTCTTCGAGAAACCACGGCACACCTGGCATGCCTCCGCATCGTGGTCCGGATGCAGGCAGTACAAGCATTTATGGGGTGGATCTTCTACGAAGACGTTTCTTAAACCACACTTCACGCAGAATTTGAAAAGGCTGCGGCCTTCTTTCTTCTCCTCAGTCATGCTGAAAAGTTGCAAAGCAGGCCCCTGAGGCCAGGCCTTCTCGAAACGTCGATGATTTGACAGTGGATGAAGATCTTTGCAGGTAGCGGAGCTCCGCTGCTGGTCTCCATCCTTTGTCAGCCAAAATCTATTTTGCAAAAATAGTAAGAAAAAACACTTAATTATTTTGGAGAGCAATTTGAGGACTCCCAGCACTGAAGCATGCAGTACAAACCTGAAGATGGTTACCAAGTGTTAGGCTTAAGGAGAGGACTGTTATTGGATGGGGGGCGGGGGGTATGACCCAGAGGACAGTGATTGGTTTAGAGAAGAAGAACAAGTTACTTCCCCTGGTAACATTCTTTCAACTAGATGTTCCTCCAACGTATTCCTCATCTTTGACATGTAATGTCCAGCTTCAGCGGCTTCGGAAAATAAAATTCGGCAGAGGGCGCTGTGCGTAAATCGCGTTGAGTCGATGTCCCTCTGAGGTCTCTGTCGAGGGTGATTTCATCGAAGGGTATATATAGATCACGCAGCGCCCGTTGGCCTCAGTTCTGTTTTTCCCATCCTCTTGAATCCCCCCCTCTCCTGAGGTTTGCTGCCACTACGGCCATCGGTCTGGTGAAAACCCTTGGGCGTAGGTCAGCCCGAATGGCAGTACTCGAAACCGAAAATTGCCAACCGCGAACCTCAGGTATTTTCTGTGCTTGAGATGGATTGGCACATGATAATAAGCATCCTGAAGGTCCAATGACACCAACCAATCCTGTAATTGGAGGGCCTGAAGGATCTGAGAAAGTGTGACAATCCTGAACTTATCTTTCCTGAGGAACTTGTTCAAGTATCTCAGTCCTACGTCCTTTTTGGGAATCAATAAATATGGGGAGTACCTCCCTTGCTCCTCTACGCTACAGGTACTGGTTCTATAGCACCATTCTCTAGCAGGATTAAAATTTCCTGCACAGGGAGCTGATCCGGAATCCTCAAAGAGTGGTTCCCCAGTGGCTTGTTCTGAGGTCTTATAAAAGGAAGGCAGTAACTGTGGGCTATGGTTTACAAACCCCAAGCATCCGAAGTAATGTCTTGCCATTCTTGCAGATGCTGAGACAGTCTGCCCCCCCACTGGTGAACTGTGTCTCAAGACATCAGAGTGGTTTTGCGGCAGCTGTTGCAGAGGCCGATTGTAAGGAGGCTGCTGCTTGAGCTGGCTTTGCACCTCTACCTCGACCACGACGAGGAAACTTCTTTGGCCCCTTTGACTGGCCATTCCTCTCGCCTTTCCAACTGAGGAGTAGTAGCGAGAAGATCTAACCCTCCACTGTTGCTCACTAGGACGAAAAGGCTGAGGTTGCCTAATAGCAGCGCCTAAAGATTTGGCTGCCGCTTTTGAGGTCTGCAACTTCTCAATGCTCTCGTCAGCCTTGTAGCCAAAAAGATGACTTATCAAAAGGCATGTTGAGAGGCCTCGACTGCACATCTGGTGCAAAACCTGACTTCCTCAATGCAAATCTGTGCATGACAGTACTGATAGCCATGGATCTGCTGATGCTATCTGCAGTATCCAACCCTGATTGAAGGGACTCGCACATGGCTTCTTTGCTGTCCTTAATAGCCAAGAAGCCTTCCCTTTCTTCCCCTTCAGGAATATGCTCTGCCGCCATGGAGATACAGTCCCACAGAGTATACGAAAACTTTGCAACGGCACAAGTGGAGTTGGCAGATTTTAGAGCCATGCTCCCTGCAGAGAATACCTTCCTCGCCCATCCAACTATGCACCAATCGTCCCTATCAGAAGGGATGGTAGGATACGCTGCCTGTTTTGAAGGAGCCGTAGCTGCCTGCACCACCAGACTCTCCGGAGTGGGGTGTTTTGACAGGTAGTCGGGGTCGCTACAAGAGGGGCGGTATTTCTTGGAGAGGTTCTTGTCGACTGCCGGATTTGACTCCGTAGTCTCCCAGTTCCTAGCCACCGTTTTTTGAAGTGCCACATAAAAGGGCAAAATGGGATCAGTCTGAGGACCCTTGTCCAGAATGTCCGTTAAGTCGTCTTGGTCCTAGGGTAAAGAGGGTCTCTACTCCAACCCAAATATTAGGTCACTTTTGACATAAGCTGACGATAGGAAGAATCAGCAGGTTTTCCTGGTTCAGGCTTTCCAAATTCTAGTTCTGGCGAGGTGTCAACCCCACTTGCAGTTTGCAAGTTTTCATATAAATCTTGCATTCTGCTCTCCTCACAGATAAAGCTCTCTGGTAAATTGGGTGTACTGTATTGTACCCCAAATGGTGTTTCCTCAATATCTGAATGTTCCTCCTCTTCAAAAATAGAAGTTAGGTACTTGAAAAAAATCCTTTTTTGGGAGAGGAGCATAAACCTGGTCTGGTTTAGAAACCACAGGCTTCGACACTGTCGAAGTCATCTAAGTTTTCTTTGTCGACGTCGATGCATGAGGAACACTGGGCACGGATGGCGTGGCTGACAAATAGACGTCAAGGGCCTGACAGGCGTTGGAGGCACACCGGCGTCGAAGGTGTCAGTGGCGTCGACGACCTCGACTGATCACCATATTTCTTGTGATCCTTGGTCTTCTCACGCCGGGGCCTCGAGGGCTCCCGATGTGGTTCAGATCTTTTATCCTGGTTTGCGGGCGCGCAAGTTTTCGACCAAGACCTCTCCTTTCCAGCTTTTTCAGAAGGCACGGTGGGAGCATGGATTTGTTTATCACATATTTTCAACACCTCCACCCTGAAGGCTTCCTATTCAGCTGGTGTCAAATTTTTTGAAGGACATACAACCTTTTTAGGGGAATAGTCCGAAGAAGAAGATGAAGACAACCGTCGGTGACTCCTCTTCGACTTCCTCAAAGACTAGGCAGAGTGGCAGGAATGACTCCTCGACCTGGAACGCTTGGCCTTCATCCTCCGAGGAGAGCCTTCCCTCATCTCGTCGGTCAAAGGCCTAGCAGTTGGGGATTTTGGGGATTTTTCCTACCTTGAGTTTCCCCTTCCGTTCCCTCAATGCCTTTCCTGTCATGGACTGACACTTGGAACACTCAGTAGTATTGTGGGTCTCTCCTTGAGGCACCACAGGCAGATGGGATGTGGGTCAATAAGTGACATTTTCTAGCCACAATCTCTGTATTTCTTAAAGCCGGACTTCGTTGTCGACAGTCGAAGACGAAGACATATTTTTGATGATTTTTGATTATTTTATAGAACGTACGTCACAGAAGAGGCATGCCGAATTTCACTCCAAGTGCCAACGCGGAAAAACAGAACTGAGGCCAATGGGCGCTGCGTGAGCTATATATACTTTTCGATGACATCACCCTCGATTGAGCCCTCAGAGGGAAATCGACTCAACGCCATCAACACACAGCGTACTCTGCTGAAGAATTTTTGCCAAATCAGCAGAAGCTGGGCATTACATGTCAAAGATGAGGAATACGTTGGAGGACACAATCCATTCGAAATACAGTTTTAAAGTGAAATCGGAACTTTTTTCTTTTACCGAAGATTCCCAGCCTGACCGGGAATATTCATGAGCATGTGAATCCGTGCCAGACCCCATGCTGGAGAAGAACAAGTTCCTTACCAACTGTAACGTTCTTTCAACTGGATGTTCCTCCCACATATTCCTCATCTATGATATTCGTATCTCGCCAACTTTGCTGCTTCGGGAAAAAAAAAATTCTCGGCAGAGGATGCTGTGCACGAGATTGTGGTGTTGATGTCCCTCGACGGTCTCCGTACCGTGTTGACGTCATCAGCAGTATAAGTAGCTTGTGACGCGCTCGTTGGCTTCAGTTCTGTTATTTTGTATAAACTATTACTCATTCAGTCGTGCCCCACACTGTAAGCTCTTCGTGAACGTAAAGCGTAAATCACGTAAATTGTACAGTGGGGAAGGGTGGGAGAGACGATGAGGAATACGTGGGAGGAACATCCAGTGAAAAGAACGTTACAGTTGGTAAGTAACTTGTTCTTCGAATGGATTGTGTCCTCCCAGGTATTCCTCATCTATGATAGACTTCCATAGCAGTGGTAATTTAGGAGGTGGGAGTACTATTTAGTTTTATCATGGATAGAATGAAGTACAGCTTTTTCAAACAATGCCTCATGGGAAGAAGAGGCATCTGATCAGTAATGCTTAACAAAAGTATGGATTGATGCCCATGTTGCAGCTGAACAGATATCAACTACAGGGACTCCCCTCTGAAGAGCCGCGGAAGTTGCCATACCCCTCGTGGAACGGGAACAAAGCCCTTCCGGCGGGTCTTTCCCGGCAAACCTGTAACTCTCCACAATCGCCATCGTAATCGTAATCCAGTGGGATATAGTTTGTTTCGTCACCGCTAATCCCAATTTAGGAACAGTATAACCCACGAAAAGTTGGACATCTTGGCGCAATTTAGAGATTTAAAAAACTCAGAGCCCTTTCTGGGTCCAGTCTGTGTAATCTCTCCTCTTCTTTGCCCAAATGAGGAGGAGGGTAGAATGTTGGGAGTGTTATTTTTGTGACAAGTGAAAGTCAGAAACTACTTTCGGCAAGAAAGAAGGTTTAACTAAGTACCACCTTGTCTTTGTGAAAGGTATTATACAGAGGTTTGCATGAGAGAGCCTGTAACTCACTAACCCTGCGGGCTGATGTTAAAGCCACAAGAAGGGCAGTTTTAAGTGTTAAGAGCCTTAAAGCACAGGAATGTAGAGGCTCAAAAGGTATACAAGTCAAGAATTTCAACACAAGATTCAAATCCCAAGCAGGGACATGAAATGGTACCGAGAGTACACGTTGGTGAGCCCTTTCAAAAATGGGATAATCATTGGAATTTTTAAATAGGAAACCTCTTCCGAGGAGCGCTTAAAAATGGAAAGCGCGGCCAGATATCCCTTTATTGTTCCAACCTGGAGCCCTAGATTGGCCAAATGTAGCAGGAAAAAAAGCACCCTTGAGTGCCACATTGAAAAGGGTACACATTCTTATCCCTGCACCAATTACTGAATTTATTCCAACGAAACCGGTACAAGGATTTAGTTGCTGGCCTTCTGGCCGAAAGCAAAATCTCCAAAGTTGAGTGTCTTGACCTCTGGATGGAGAACACGACCTTCCTCTTGCGAGAGAAGATCCTCTCTTTGTGGAAGACGTATTGGAGGGCAGGTAGACATGTCCAGAAGGTCCAGGTACCACGTCCTCCTGGCCCAATCTGGGGCAATTAGCATCATGGTTTTCCTGAACTTTCTCAACCTCCTGATTACGTGAGGAATCACAGAGACTGGAGGAAACGCGTACAGAAGTGGAAACTCCCAGTCTACCACAAATGCGTCTCTAGAGCTCCTCTCGGAGGAAATTCCCTTGAGCAGTACAGTTCGCTCTTCCGTTTGGCACCGGTCGCAAACAGATCCATCTGAGGGGTTACCCAAAGGGTGAAGATCTCTTGAAGTACTTCCTGAGCTAGTTCCCACTCGTGGGAGACTGCTCTGCCTGCTCAGAGTGTCCGCTGCTGTGTTCTGCTCTCCGGCTAGGTGAACTGCTGACAGAGATTCCTTCTTGTGTTGCCCAGAACCAGAGCTGCATTGCCTCTCTGCACAGTGGTAGTGACCCTACTCCTCCTCTCTTGTTGAGATAGTACAAGGCCACTGTGTTTTCCGTCATTATCAGGACATTCATTCCCCGTACCGAGGGCAGGAAGGCCTTCAGCGCTAGTCTGATTGCCCTCAGCTCCAAAAGGTTTCTGTGTAGTTTGGACTCCGATGGAGAACAAACGTTGATTGTCAGATCGTTGGTGTGGGCTTCCTACCCCATGAGTGAGGCGTCCGTCACTACTGTTATCTCCGGCCATGGCTGCCAAATGATTCCCCTTTGAGGATATTGTTGTTGCAAGCCCACCATAGAAGGTCCTGAGCAACTGTGCTCGGAACTTGCAGAAGATCCGACATAATCCCCGAGAATTGGGACCACCGAGTCCTGAGGGCCCATTGAAGGGATCTCCTCCTCAGTCGGGCCTCGGGCACCAGAAGCATGCAGGAATCCATGAGACCGAGCAACCTCAGAAAATCGAAGGCTGGCAGATGCTGGGCATTTTGGAAATATGTTACCATCTGCAAAATGTGATCAGCTCTGTTCAGAAGGATTTCTGAACTCTGACCTGAGGAGAAGAGGTTCGGAAGGCCAACCTAGTTTCTTGGAGCAGGGTAACCTCTGGACAAGCCAGACCAATAAGGGTAGCTATGGCAGGCGGTCAAGACTAAATCTTAGGAGGGGTGAGGATGACTGAAGGACCTCAATGAGCCCACAGAGCAAGGACACTTACAAATTACTCCAGACAGGTGTTCTATCATAAAATATAGACACATTTATTACAAGGCCTTTGTAACATAGACAACAGCAAAAGAATCACAGTATCACTCAATAAGCCAATACATCACACTCAAAACAATATATATACAAGACCATGGTGTCCAAAGGGGTGACTGCACAAAATATGTCGACAACCTAGAGGGGAAGGAAACAGGCAGTGCAGGTAATCTTTAGGCCCAGTTCCACATCAATAATACACCTAACTAAGAGGCAATCCAAGCCCTACGAAGAGAGGAGCCTTGCGCTCAATAATACATGCACGCGCTTGTGCCAATGGGCGGAATAGGGTCTCTTCAAGGGTCTCTAGCAACTCAGGAAGGTGGATGAGGCGATGCAGAACAAGTTCCCACTATTTAAGGAGGACCTCCACTTGGAGGCGGAGGCAGTTCGAGAGTGCGGGATGGACTCGCTTTTTTCACAATAGCGGTGGAAAGGAGAGGGGGCCCCCAGGGGCCACTCGTGGGTAAAAATGGGCTCTTGCGCTAGGGGCCACCGGTTGGGGTAAGGAGTACTCACCGGTCCCTGATGCAAGCAGACCCATACTTTGCCAATTCAGTTCACTTCGCTGGCAGGTTCGAATGCAACAAAAAGGATGTCTCGACACCTTTCAGTTCCTGAGATACAGCGATGATTCCCAAACGGGACAGTGCCGATTTCCCCGCTCCGGGAGGATGAATCGACCCAGTTTCACTGCAGCAGGCTTCAGGGACAAGAGGGTCACAAATGCAGTGAACTTGAACAGGTTGTTGCCTAGGCAGGGCAACACGGTAACCGCACTTACTCCGGTCCTGGCGCACTCGTCTCACTTCAGACCTGGGAACGCCAAGTGTACGATATTCGGTGTGAAGGTGCCGTGGATACAGAGCTAGCAGTATACCAAGTTTCGAGGGCCTCCTCGAAACGGCAGCCGTGACAGAGCAAAGCAACTGGGTAAACTGGTCAGTCCACTGGTTGGCCCAGGGACACTTCCGAGAAAGCTTACTTGCAGGGTTTGATGAAGGCGCTGAGAATAGTTGGTCCCACTATTCCAATGGCTTGAAGCGTCTTCGCAGACCTTCTAGGACGACCAGATGCAGAGGGGTCCCATGGGATGACAGCGGGCTCAGGGTGCCAAACATTCCAGCGGGTCACCAGCGGTTCCTCGACTCAGCTTCATAGTTGCAGGATACATGGATCCTATCCTTTGTTCAGTGAGAACTCAGGAGATCGATGTGGTAGTTGTGTTTCCAGCCTCTTCTAATCCAAAGTGCCCTTCGTGCCAAAACAAAGAAGAGCCAATGGAAGATCTGCTCACAAACACACACTCCATACGTGGACCAATCACGGACCACGGCGGTCCTGGACATTCATGGCACTCCAGACTCTCTGGCACCCAGGATGTGTATTGTAATCAGACATTCCAGCCCACATCCGGGAGGCACACACACAAGGAATGCAGAAGCCCACAAAAGCATTGGGGTTCACGGGAAAGTGCATGACCAAATATGGACTGGCCTGGGTTGACTCGACCTGGGGAAGTTGAAGGGGCAAGATGGCCCAAGGACAGGACAAAGAACCTCGTGGCATGGCCATTTTGGAGCCAGGCCACCTATTTGTGCCAAACGCGGTTAACGCAGATAACATTGCAGGAAAGGGTTAAAAAGAATGCAAAGAGATAGCTGCCACCAGTCCTGTCCATGATATCTTCACAGTTCATAAAAAGTCCAGCAAGAGTATCTAGGGCCTTTGGAAATGACTATAGACCCAAGTGTGCTGTATGGTAAGATACATTGCACACTTGTTACGTGTTGCACAAAAGCTGCAACATGAGGAAAGGACTAAGGGAAACAAAGTCTCCCAGTACTGACTGTCTTAAGGTCATGTCCGTTTCCCCATAAAAAGTGAGCGAAAGCCCAGAGGAGTGCAGCTGAAGGCTGTGCTTCTCTGGCAAAGTCAGTCAATGGTGTCTAAACAGCAGCAACAAGTTTGGGGGTTGACACATGGAGGGAAAATGACATACAACTAAAAAATCTTTCCCAATAAGCTCCACTTCGGGAGGCACGGCTTTCCCTGAGGAAGTATCCAGGACTGCTCCTATGAACTGGAGTCTTTGGAATGGTACCATATGAGACTTCTTGTAATTGAGGGAGAAGCCCAGTCTGTGTATGGAGTGGCAGGTGATTGAGAGATGTCCCTGAGCTTTTTCGGGGGAACGCGCCCTGATCACCCAATCACCCAGGTAGGGGTAGGCGTGAATGCCCCCTCTCCTGAGACTTGCTGCCACCACCGTCATCAGTTTGGTGAAAACCCTTGGGGCGGAGGTCAGCCCGAATGGCAGAACTGGAAACTGATAGTGAGAACCGCCAACCGCGAACCTCAGGTACTTTCTGTGCTTGAGATGGATTGGCACATGAAAGTAAGCATCCTGAAGGTCCAATGATACCAAGCAGTCTTGGAGTTGGAGCACCTGAAGGATTTGAGAAAGGGTTACCATCTTGAACTTGTCCTTCCTGAGGAACTTGTTCAAGTTTCTTAAGTCCAAGATGGGTCTCAATCCTCCGTCCTTCTTTGGGATGAGAAAGTTAGGTGAGTACCAACCCTTGTTCCCCTCTGCTACAGGTACATGTTCTATTGCACCTTTCTCTAGCAGGGTTAAGATTTCCTGCAACAGGAGCAGATCTGGAATTTTGAGTTGGTCCCCAGTGGATGGTTCTGAGGCCTTCTTAGGAAGGGAAGGCAGTAACCTTGAGTTACTGTTTCCAGTGCCCAAGTATCTGAAGTAATGCCCCGCCACTCGTTCAGATGCCGAGAGATTATGCCTCCCACCGAGGTCTTGTGTGACAAGGTCTCAGTGATTTGGAGGCGGCTGCAGAAGCGGCTGAGGGTAAAGATGCCGCTGCTGAGGCTGATTTTGCACCTCTTCCTCGTCCACCAAGAGGTACATTTGTTTTACCTATCTGCGCAGCCTGTCCTCTTTCTCTACGAAATGAGCAGTATCGAAAAGAAAGACCTCTAAAGGAAGATGAGCCAAATAAGGTTTTCGAGGCTGTTGCATAGAGGTGCTAAGTGACTTAGCTGCCGCCTTGGAGGTCTGCAGTTTCTCTAAGCTCTCATCAGCTTTACTGCTGAACAGCCTTGAGCCGTCAAAAGGCATGTTGAGTAGTCTGGCCTGCACGTCCGGTGCAAACCCCGACTTCAACCACGCACATCTGTGCAGTACTGTGCTTGCAGCCATGGAACTGCTGATGCTGTCAGCAGTATCCACTCCTGATTGGAGACACTCTCCCATTGCCTCCTTGCCATCTTTAATATTCAGAAAGCCTTCCCGTTCTTCGCCTTCTGGAATATGTTCAGCTGCCGCCATAACAATCCCACAGGGTATGGGTGAACCTGGCCAGGGTACAGGTAACATTAGCAGACTTAAGGGCCATACTGTCCGAGGTAAACACCTTGCGAGCCCAAGCGTCCACTTTTTTTATCATCTCTATCCGGGGGGGATAAATGGATAGGCTGATTGTCTTGTTGAAGTTGCAGCTTGGACCACTAGACTCTCAGGCGTACAGTGCTTACTAAGCTAATCAGGGGCACAGCTTGCTGGTCTATATTTTTTGGGGAAGTTCCTGTTAACTGCTCACTCAGATTCAGGAGCCTCCCAGTTTGCGACGACTGTTCTTTGAAGGGCCCTATGAAAAAGGAAGAACTGGGTCCTTTTGGGGGCCCTGATCCAGGATGTCGGTCTTATCATCCTGTTCAAAGGTTGGTGATGACCTACCCCAACCCATATAGTCAGCAAACCTGATCATCAGGTTCCTGTACCCAGAGTTTGCATGTTCTGCAGGATCAGGTTTTGGTAATTCTAACTCTGGTGACGTATCAATGCCACTGGCAGAGTGATGGGTGTCACAAAGATCTCTCATTCTCGACTCAGGGTCAATCAATTCCTCTGGTCCATCTCTAGTACCAAACTTTACTCCCAATGGAGAAATATCATCCTCTGAGGTGCTTTCCTCCTCAAAAATAGAGGACAGACTTAAAGTCTGATCTCGGTAATGGTGTGTACCTTTTTTCTTTCGCTTGAATTTACCTCGGACGTCTTCGATAACAGAGTCAATGGGCCTCATTACACGGATGGCGCTAAGGGATTACCGGCACCGGTAAGGGCACTTGTGCCGGTAATCCCTTAGCGCCATACTACGAGGTCACTCAGCGGGTCCCGTCCTTAACGTGTGGCCAGACCACACGTTAAGGAAGGGACCCGCTGAGGGTCTTCAGGGCAAATAACGGTACCGTTAATAGCGGTACCGTTATTTGCTCCTCCCCCATTCCCATTGAGCCCTGTGGTTACCACTGTCCGTGTAATGAGGCCCACTGTCTCCTTTGCAGTCGGCCGCGAACTCGTCGAATGCTTCAACGGTTTATGCTTCTTAGCCGGTGTCAGAAAATAACTCGACTGTTGAGGAATCTTCGACGTTTTAACATCGAGTCTAGCATTTCGAGTCTCCGCCTTACTACTGGTCTTAACGAAAGTAGTTTCTGACATTCCTTCGGCGTCCAAAGGAGCGACCGGGGTCTGGCTCTTATGAGGCTTCTTTGAGGGGGTCTCATAGACCATCATGTGCACTCTAAATTCTTCCCATTTTCTAGGGGAATCGGACCTAGTCGGACATCGTATCACCTCGTTAGAGGTATCTGACGAAGAAGAGGGAGACCAATGTCTCCCCTTCGCCGTCTTGGAAGAAGACGAAGAACGTCTCCATCTACTCCTAAAACGAGACCTCTTGGAGTGCTTGTGCCGATCCAAGTCTTTCAAATCACCGGACTTCCTATGCTTCTTAGAAGAGGCCTTCAAAGCTTCCTGTTCCACCACCAATTTACCTTTTCGTTCACGAAGAACTTTCTCCATCATCGACTGACAGGAGCCACAGTTGCCGGTTCAATGGTCCGAACCTAAACATCAAAGGCAGACACAGTGAGGGTCTGTGATCGACATTTTAGAACCGCAGTCAATACACTTTTTAAACCCCGTTTTAGGAGTGGAAGGGGTCGAAGATGACATTTTCCTGAGGAAAATACAAAGCGTGCCGTTAACTCGATGCAAAGCTATTGGAAAAACAAAACTGAAGTCAATGGGCGCGCTACTTATACTGCTGGTGACGTCGACACGCTAAGGAGACCATCGAGGGACATAGGCGCCATGACCTCATGCACATCGCCGTCTGCTGAGAATTTTTTTTCCCGAAGCAGCGAAGCTTGTGAGATACGAATATCATAGATGAGGAATACGTTGTAGGACACAATCCATTAGACGTTTTTATTTATAAGAATTAGGATCTTGAAATTTGTGTTCTGACTTTATCAAAGATTCATCATTTTAAGTGTGTTTGTCAAGTAGGCCGCCCATGTGTTTGGGGGACCATTTTGCTAACTGGGCTCGCTTGTTAAAGTGAACATGCTGGTAACTAGAGCCTAGCTTAAAAATAGGTAATCTAAGCCTGCAGTTCAATTCCCCCTCTAAACACAGTGGTTCAGGAATAAGTCAAGGGTCTCCTCGAGAAACAACTAACTTTGTGCTGCTGGCTTTTGCTCCTTTGGAGTATCGTATTTTACCTACTCCTCCCATGTGTAAGGGGAGTATGCGGTCAGAAGCCCATTAGTCTGTCCAAGATCAGAGAATGTTTTTTTTACTGATGACGTTGATGATCATGGTCTGAGTATGACTACACCCAAGTCTGGCACGGGCATGGACACAAAGGACGCTTGCATTTCTAGGTCATTAGAAAGCTCAATGTTCTCGTCATGGCTACTGTGGATAGTTCACCACCACTCTCAGGCAAAGTGAAGTCAGATGACACGCAATCTGAGCAACTTAGTCCCGATCAGAGGCTTTATGTTAAAGAAAATATTATTTGTGATCTTTACTTGTGTACGAATTTCTGTGAATTTTGGGTGGAGTCTTTAGATAGCGGTGAGCTAAAGGTTCAGCTGGTCAAGACTGAAACGCTGCCTAACAGACCGGCTACTTTGAAATTGATTGGAGTTGAGGCTATTTTAGAAACTTCAAAGGATTCTCGGGATGGATAAATTCTGAAAGAGGCACCTGACTCCCGTGGATGATAAATCGGTCAAAACGTGTGAGGTGTGGCCTAACCCCTTAGCCCTGACCTCAATATTGCCGGTGGTAACTGACAAGCCTACTCGAGGATCCTCATGTTCTGTTTGCTCCGCCCCTACTAAAAGTAAATCTCCCCATACCAAGGACTTGAGAGTTGGCTAGGACTGTATGTCCGGACAAAACGAAGTGATTTTCTTTATGGATAGAAGAAACTTTGTGATCACAGATGTTGAAAACGCGATAGTATGAATCAAAGGAAGCCCTTAAAAATAATGTGCTGGCCTGGTTATGACCAAAAACTTGGCCAGGCATCATAACATCCTCTGACTAAGATTCTGCTCAGGGAAGAAATAGTCAACTGGTTTTCCCAGAGCAATAGGAGCTTTGTCCTGGTGGGATGTGGTGATAATAATTTGCCACTCTTTTTGAGCTTACGTAAAGATTTTACTAACCGTTTTTTCAAATTTGAGACTTGTACTTGATCTGGCTTAATATTTTTTGCCTTCTATTTTAATTCTCTTGTGTTTTGATGCTGTGTATTTAGCGTATTCTATCCTCTTGTTGACAGCCCCTGTGTACCTGAGGGCTTAAGGTGCTGAACAAGTGTATAAACAAATAAAACTAAGAACATGGTAGTTCCAGGATGTTGATGAGTACTTTACTCACTTAGGAGGACCACAGATTGAACATTTGAAAGTGCCCCATAGTCGTGCCCAAACCCAGGAGGGACGTTTGTCATTATGGTAACCTGGGGAAGTGGTTCCAAAAAAGGCATCCACACAGACAGATTCATCGGACCACTATAGTAGATGCTGATATGACAGGCAGTACTTGGGACTGGTCATCCGAAACTTGGGACCAGGGCTGCCTCAGTCCCATCTAAGTTCTGCATATTTTCAACATGGGATGGGGCACTGCCAGGATGCATGTAGTCATAAGGCCGAAGGGTCTCTGGAATCACCAAGCACTCTTGAGCTTCACATTGAGGAATAGGGAACATGTCTCCAAGATGTCAGTTTTCTCTGTTGTAGGTAATACTCAGGCCTGAGACTTATTCCTGAGGAAGTCTATGAAGTTGTGGGTGACTGTCAAAGCAGACTTCAACCAGTTTACAGATTGGCCCAGATAATGTAAACTATCTAGGAGAATATGGAGCTGCTACGTTTCAGCCAGCTGTGGTCAATGAGACCTCAGAAGCCGGTCTAGGTATGGATACACATGGCTGCCCTGGAGTCAGAGGAAGGCCATGACAGCCACCATCCTCTTCGTGGATACCTGTGGGGCTGAGTTCAGGCCAAAAGGCAAGACAGTACTGGAAATATTCACTCCAACTGAGAATTGAAGAATCTTTTGATAGATGGCCAAATTGGGATGTGGAGGTATGCATCATTTAAAGCCACTGTACAGATCGAATTTCCATGCTTAAGAGCAGACAGGATCTGCACAGGTGTGATCATCTTGAATTTGTCTAGGGGCAAATGCAGATTGAAAAACAGGTCCATAATCGTGCACAGACAGACTTTTTTGCTTTCTGCACTGTAAAGGAGCAAGCACAGCCACCCTGGTCTCTCTCCATCAAGGAAATGTCTTCTAAAGCTCTAATTTCTAGAAGTTATCCCGATCTCATCACACAAAAAGAAGGGGGTGGGGGGGAGTGAAGAGGGAGGTACATTGCTTTAGGGGTGGATGGGAGAGGGGGACAGATCGGAGAGGGGGAACCGCTGAAAGAGGGGAACAATCTCCCTCAGCCGCAACATGGCGGGACAGCCCCCCCTCCCCCCCACCTACTGGAGGAAAATAAAAAACTTTGTGGTCTTGATTTTATTTTTCTTTGGTGGATGCTGGGGAGGCTCTCCTGTCTGAACTGGCATCGTCATAGTCCAGATTTGAGCAATCCTTTGAATCAGGTATGGGTTTTGTTAGAACCGGTCGTGTCTCAGCCGGTTCTTCCCATGTCTTGGTCAAAGGTGGTGGAGCCGTAGGTGTCTCAGATTGTTAAGAAGGATCGTGAGGCTGAGTGAGCAACTCTAAAAAGATACAATGAAGAAATATTTCAAGGATCAGAATGCATCAAACTGGAATGTCACAAAAAAGGAATTCTGAGACTTTTCATGGCTGAGGCTGGTCTTTAAACAGGTGCCTGTTTATTCCCAGATTCCACAAATGTGGGCTGCCACAACGGTCACCAAATCCCAGGATCAATTTACCAGGGGTAAAGAAAGAGTGTCGGGCAAGACATTATCAGAGGCGATCACTCATACCTCGGTACAAACAGGGTTCTACCCAAAGTAGCACTGGAGGTAGATTTGGGCTTTGCCTGTCAAAGGCACAGACGATGCAGTAGTAGGAATGTCTGCCTCGTCATCTCAAGCACTTATCTTGTGACCTGAAATTGTATGCTGTGTCACTACGGGGCAAGACTCCTGGATTGAATTAGAGGACACTAGCTGATATACCCGGCGTTGCCCAGGCTTTCATTCCCTCATAGGTACAGGTAACTGCAAAACGTGGTGCAGATTGGTGAAACAGCATGGAATTGTATCATTAACAATGCTCTGCCAAGCCACAAACTAATTGACTTTTGCTGAAATCCGGGGAAAGGGCCCATCCAGTGTCCAAGTATCATGTAGCCAGTAATGTCTGAAGGGTCTTAACAGGTGATTGTGCAAAATTTGGTGCAGATTGATAAAACAATATGGAATTGAATAGGGAACATACACGAAGCCACAATGCCACACCCACATTTTCACTTTTGCTGACATCTAGGGACAGGGGTAGGGTGTCCAGATGTCATGAATCCAGTAATGTCCTGAGGGTCCTAACAGGTGACTGTTCAAAATGTGGTGCAGATGGGTGAAACAGTGTGGAATTGTATAGGGAACATATACACGAAGCCACAAACCCACACATGTTCACACACACATTATATATGGGATACATTACTCACCGTAATCGTATTTCTGATGCTTGTATCTGCTTAGATTCACATGCTGTGCATAGGCCGACATCTAGTGGAAGCTGCAGAGTATTACAGTTTGTTTTTCGAAACTCGAAAATGGGCGTCGACACAGGCGTGCCAGTAATACTATCCCTAGTGTGACGTCCACTGTACCCAAGATCCCTCACGCGTCTAGGATCCTCAGATTGTATTTTTTCTGACATGAGGAAGCATGAGGAGTAGCGTGAGTACAGATAATCCAAGCAGATAGACAGAAAGGTAAGACTACAAGCAATCATGCGCCTTCTCTCGGAGGGGAGGAAGGGTGGGTCGCATGTGAATCTAAGCAGATACAAGCATCAGAAATACGATTACGGTGAGTAATGTATCCCTTCTGAGGCTTGTGGAATCTGCTTAGATCACATGCTGTGCATAGATTAGCGAGCAGTACCAGAAGGAGGTGGGATGTGAGAAGGGTCATGAGCAAACAGGTGTCGTAGAACCGCTTGTCCCACTTGTGTATCTGTCTTGGAATGAGTGTCAATGCAGTAATGCTGAGTAAAAGTGTGAATAGAGCTCCAAGTAGCTGCTTTGCAAATGGTGTCGAGGGGAACATTTGCAATGAAAGCCAGAGTGGCCCCAATGCCTCTAGTAGAGTGGGCTCTTGGCGTAAAAGGCAGAGTTTTTTCAGAAAGAGAGTAACACAGCTGTATACAGTTGATAATCCCCTTCGAGATAGCGCCTTTAGAGACGCGATCTCCCTCTCTGCCTGTAGCTACGGAGACAAACAGTTGATCTGTTTTCCTTAGCGGTCTGGTTTTATTTACATAGTAGAGGACCGCCCTACGCACATCTAGGGTGTGTAGTTTCACCTCAGCCGAGCTTTGCGGGTTCTGGAAGAAAGCCGGAAGCTCGATGGACTGGTTTACATGGAACTTTGATATAAATTTAGGTGAGAACCTAGGGTGTGTGCGTAAAACCAGTTTGTCTTTGTGGATAGTAAAGAAAGGATCCTGCACTGACAGAGCCTGAATTTCACTGACCCTTCTTATAGAGGTAATGGCTACTAAGAAGGCCGTTTTATAAGTCAGGTGTTTGAGACTACTTTTATGCATGGGTTCGAAAGGGGGGCCCATGAGCTTAGCTAGCACCACATTAAGGTCCCATCCTGGCGGTGGGTTCGAAATAGGAGGGTGAAGTCTCTTTACTCCTTCCATGAAGGCTTTAACTACTGGTACTTTCCACCACGACACCCTGTTATGGGATGTGGTGTAAGCCGAGAGGGCTGCCAGGTGTACTTTCAGAGAGTTAAAAACCAATCCTGCATCCAGCAGGTGGAGCATGTATGTCACAATGTTGGAAGGAGTGCAATCAACAGGGTTGATTTGTTTATTCTGGCACCAAATAACGAATCTCTTCCACTTGTCAAAGTAACAGTGCCTTGTGTTTGGTTTCCTGGATTCTTTTAGGATGTCCATACACCTCTGTGGTAAATTGAGATGTCCAGACTCTATGACCTCAGGAGCCATGCTGCCAGGTTCATTGAGTTGGGTTGCTGGTGCACTGTTTGACCTTGTTGCTGGGACAGTAGGTTGTACCAGGCTGGAAGTTTGATGGGCTCGCACACCGCCATCCTGCGTAGGTGTGGAAACCATGGTTGTCTCGCCCACATGGGAGCAACTAGGATGAGCGTCATCGATTCCTTGTTCATCTTGTACACCACCTTCCTGATGAGGAGTTGGTGGAAAAGCGTACGCAAACATCCCTGACCAGTTCATCCACAGGGCGTTCCCTTGGGAGTCTGGCTGGGGGAAACTGGATGCAAATCCTGGGCATTGTTTGTTTTCGCTTGTGGCGAATAAGTCTATAGTGGGGAAACCCCACTGAAAGAAGAGATCTCCTACGATCTTTCTGTGAAGGACCCATTCGTGTTCTTCTGGGAGGGAGTTTCTGCTTAGAGCATCCGCTAGGGAATTGAGCTCCCCTGGAACATGTTGCGATGACAGGAAGATGTTCCGTCTGAGTGCCCATATCCAGATTTTCTGGGCAAGCTTGGACAGATTTGGCGAACGAGTCCCTCCTTGCTTGTTCAGATAGAACATGGCTGTCGTGCTGTCCGTCCGGATCTGCACCGACAAGTTTAGTAGATGGGGCTCGAACGCCCGAAGCGCTCTGAATACTGCCAGAAGCTCTAGCAGGTTTATGTGGTTCTTGGCTACTGAGTGAGACCAGAGACCCTGAGCTGTGTGGAGATGGCGAGCTCCCCACCCAGTCAGGCATGCATCTGTAGTCACCACTGCCTGTACTTCGGGATCTTAAAAGGGTTTTCCCCTTGCGAGATTCTCTCTTGTCCACCAGTGTAGGCTCTGTACAAGTGTTGGCGAAACGACCACTAGATCGTCCCACTGACCACTTGCCTGAGACCACTGTTTCGCCAACCATTCCTGCATGGGACGCATGCGCAGTCGCGCGTGGGGGACCAGGTAAATGCATGACGCCATCATGCCCAGTAACCGCATTGCTTTGCGTACCATTATTTGTTGACCGGACTGATAATGTGGAATTTGCAGTAGTATATTCCGAATTCTCTCTTCCGAAGGGAAGGTCAACCCTTTCTGAGTATCTAGGATTGCTCCTAGGAACTGTTTTGAGGTGCTTGGCACCAGGCTTGACTTCTTCTCGTTGATTGAGAAGCCTAATTCGTGGAGGAGGTCGATAGTCCTTTGAATGTTTGTCCTGCAAATTCCTGGGGTTTCCCCCGTTATGAGCCAGTCGTCCAGATAAGGGTACACTGGGATTGCCTCCCTGCGTAGGTTTGCAGCTGCCACCGCCAGTACCTTGGTGAATACCCTTGGTGCTGAAGCTATCCCGAAGGGCAGTACCTTGAATTGGTAGTGGCGACTGTCCACCTTGAAGAGCAAGTACTTTCTGTGCGCCGGGAGCATGGAGATATGAAAATAAGCATCTTTCATATCCAAGGTTGCCATGTAATCCCCCTTTTTTAGGAGGGGAATTACCTCTTGTAGCGTGGTCATACGGAATTTTTGGGGCTTGACATACTTGTTGGCAGGCCGTAAGTCCAATACTGGGCGCATTGTCAAATCTTTCTTTGGCACAAGGAAGTAAGTTAAATAGATACCCTTGTTTACCTGGTGTCCTGGGACGAGTTCTATCGCGTCCTTTTCTAGCAGAATGGCGATCTCCTCGAGAAGGATCTTCTGATGTTCTAAGGAGTGTACTCTTTGTCGTGGAGGATGGTTCCGGGGACGCTGCAGTAATTCTATACAATATCCTGTGGACACTATTGACAGCACCCATCTGTCTGAGGTGATCCCTTCCCAAGCCTGGGTGAAGTTGGAAATGCGTCCCCCTGCTGGGGTTGCGTGAGAAGGGACCCTGAACTGAGCGTCACTGCTTTGGTGGAGGCGTGCCATCTCCCTTGTTGGGGCTGCCTCTGCCTCTCCCACAACCTCTTTTGTTACCCCTGCCGTAACTTTGGGTAGACTGCTGGCTGTTGTTCCACTGTGTACCCTGTCCCTGGGCATAGTTGCCTCTTTGTGAATTTTGGCCGCGTGGGCGACGAAAATTACTGTTCCCCCTCTGGTTAGGGGGTTTGTTGGTTAGTTGGCCAAGGGATTTCAGTGTTTCGTATTCGTCCTTGGCGTTTTTCAGTGCGTCTTCGACCGCTTTCCCAAACAATAGATCGGGTTCCACCGGCTTGTCTATTAATGAAGCCTGAGTTTCTGTTTTGAACCCCGACTGCCGTAACCACGCATGTCTTTTGATAACAGTACCTTCTACTATCAATCTCCCTGCGTTGTCTGCGGCGTCGAAAGTTGCTTTCAATATGCAACCAGACACGGCTCTCCCTTCTGCCGAGATCCGAGCCAATTGGCCCTTTAACGGTTCAGGAGCAGAGGCTATGAGTGCCGCGACCTCTTCCCATTGATGGCAGTTGTAGCTGGCCAACAGGGTGGTGGAGTTAGCAATCCTTGCTTGGTAGGCGGACGTTGAGGCTACCTTCCTGCCAAACCCGTAAAGTTTCTTGCTCTCCTTGTCGGGAGGAGCTTCTGACGAAGATAAGGGTGTTCCAGCCTTCTTCCGAGTGTTGGTAACAACTAGGGAGTCTGGTTTAAGATGTCCTCTTATATAGAGAGGGTCAGACTGGGCTGCCCGGAAAAGTTTTTCGACCCTGGGGTTGACTGCTCTGGTGAGGTTTGGGTTCACCATGGACGGATCTATTCTTCGTTGGATGGATTTAAGGATAGGGATGGTCTGAGCGACCGGCCTCCTCTCTCCCACCAACTCTTCTGCGAAGTCCCTTTCCTCCTGTACACCGTGGGTGTCGATGTGAAAAAGTTCTGCTGCGCTAGCGAGAACCTCATTAAGGAGGGGCTGGTTATCGACTGGCGAGTCGGTAATTGGGGCTTCGTTCTCTACCGGGGAATCTACTCTGTAAATTTCCTGCTCATCTTCTCCCTCCTCCTGGTCCTCATCATCCGCATAGTATTCCGTCCCGGTTTGTTCCTCCATAATTTCAAACTCCTGGTCCCCCTCAGGGAAAGGCTCTCCTTGGTACCTGGGGTGTGGAGTAGAGTATGGAGTAGAGTAAGGCTGCACCTCAAAGGGTTCAGGTCTTTCGAACCGGGCCTTTTTACTTAGGGGGATAGGATCAGTGGAACCTGAGCGTGTGGCCCCTTGAGGGTCATACGAGAGGAAATGCTCTGGATTTTTGTCGTAAAAATCTGCCAAGGAAGCCATCCTTGACATGACCCTGTCTATGTCTTCACTGGACCATTCTTTGGAACAGGGGATGAGTTTAGTAGGCAATTTAGGGGACTTATCAAGGGTACCCTTGCTGGATGTTGATCTCCCAGTAGACTTGTATTTGTCTGTCTGCTTCGGGGGGAAGGATGGTCTTACAGGAGTGGAAGAATGTGCTTTCCCCTGTTTCCCCCCCTCCCCGTGCGTGGAAAAATGTTTTACCTGTCCCTTGGAGGCCCCGGAGACTTTCGACGCCTGGCGTCGAGGATCGGAAGAGGTATCTGTGTTTTTCGAGCGTGGGGCCTCGCTGTTGTTAACTGCGGGCTCCGTCTCTTGGAGCGCGGGCTGGGGGTGGAAGTCGTCTTCATCGTCCGACGATCGAACTTCCGTTAGTCTAGGGAGCGAGGCACTCTTAGCAAGAGTGGATGATTGCCTTGCGTCATGAGGCGATCTCGATCGAGAGCGCCCAGAGGGCACCGAGTCGGACTGTTCTATCTGTGCCTCTTTCCGAGAAGTCGACGTCGTCGAGGTTCGGTTGGACTTATTGTGTGTAGGGTGTGTAGCGCTTGCGTCGCCGGGGTCTTCCCCATAGCCGCCCTGCCGGACGACCTGCCGAGGTCGGGGACCTGCGCTCGGCTGTCTTTCGACGCCGTAATGCTCTCGCCGTCCGAAAGTACGGCGTCGCTGCCATCGCTGAAGGCGACCTCTGCTGCCATGGCCGCCTGCCTGGCGTGGTGGGCCCAACGCTTTGTCGAACGGTGCTTAAGTGTCTTAGGTTTAAACCTACTACACGCTCTGCAGTTCGCTTCGGGGTGGTCCCTCGGCAAGCAGAGATTGCACGTGGCGTGCCTGTCGACCCAAGGGTATTTGCGGTTGCACTTGGGGCAGAATTGGAAAGGGGTACCTTCCATACGCACCTTGAGGCAGCGGGCTGATAAGTGTAGGAAATATATAAGGTGTACCTATATACCAAGAGTGAAGAGTATGTACCACCCCCCACTCTCCCTACTTGCAGGGCCGAGGCCAGCGGCCTACCAGGCCCGGGCCGAGGCCAGCGGCCTTCCGAGGCCCAGATCCGTCGTGCAGCAGCCGACGGTCGATGTTTTCTCCAGCTGTCGTCGAGTGTCAAGGGTCGACGTTGGGGTGGGGAAGGATGTCAATAAAGAATTATAAATTTAGATTATTAGCAAAAGTATGGCTAAGGCCAGGGGACTCCGCAAAATGCTTCCGACCAGTATGGCGGAAAAAAACAATCTGAGGATCCTAGACGCGTGAGGGATCTTGGGTACAGTGGACGTCACACTAGGGATAGTATTACTGGCACGCCTGTGTCGACGCCCATTTTCGAGTTTCGAAAAACAAACTGTAATACTCTGCAGCTTCCACTAGATGTCGGCCTATGCACAGCATGTGATCTAAGCAGATTCCACAAGCCTCAGAAATATATATATATATATATGACAATGCATTACTTACCGTAAAAGCATTTCTGATGGTTGTATCTGCTTAGATTCACATGCTGTGCATAGGTCCGACATCCAGTGGTCACTGCGGAGTATTGCATTTTGTTTTTCGTAGTCGAAAAGGGGACGTCGACAAGGCGTGTCTGTAACACTATTCCTATAGTGACGTGCGTTGTACCCATAATCCCTCACGCGTCGAGGTCCCTCTGTTTGTATTTTTCTGCCCTGAGGGAGCCTTTTAGACGTGAGTGAGTACAGAAAAGAGAGAGATATAGAAAAGGATGTCTATGTTCCTTCCATCCGAGTGGGGAGGAAGGGTGGACGCATGTGAATCTAAGCAGATACAACCATCAGAAATGCTTTTACGGTAAGTAATGCATTGTCTTCTGATGTTTGTTAATCTGCTTAGAATCACATGCTGTGCATAGACTAGCGAGCAGTACCCGGAGTTGGAGGTGGGTTGTGAGAAGGAACAGTAGAGAAAAGATGTCTTAATACTGCTTGTCCCACCTGGGAATCAGATCTAGAGTGGGCATTTAGACAGTAGTGTTTTGTAAAGGTGTGTACAGAACTCCAGGTTACCGCTTTGCAGATGGACTCAAGGGGAACATTTGCAATGAATGCTATGGATGCCCCAGTGCCTCGAGTAGAGTGTGCTCTTGGCTTGAAGGGTAGTTCTCTCTTAGCAAGAGTGTAACAGAGAGTGATGCATTGTACAATCCATCTAGATATAGTGGATTTTGAAACTGCATCTCCTTCTCTTCCTGCTGCCACCGAGACAAAGAACTGATTAGTCTTTCTCAGTGTACTAGTTCTTTCCATGTAAAACATGACAGCTCTGCGCACATCAAGTGTATGCAGGCTTTTTTCTCCTAGATTTGAAGGATTTTGAAAGAACTTTGGTAGTTCTATAGACTGGTTGACATGAAATTTGGAGATGAATTTCGGTGCGAACCTTGGGTGTGTGCGTAGAACCACTTTATCCTTGTGAACTGTTACAAAGGGGTCTAAAACCGAAAGGGCCTGTAATTCACTTACTCTCCTAATGGAGGTAATAGCGATTAGGAAAGCAGTCTTAAGAGTGAGATCTTTAAGAGTTGCCTTGTGCATGGGTTCAAAGGGTGACCCCATGAGCCTGGTGAGTACCACATTTAGATCCCAGCCAGGAGCTGGGTTTGCTATTGGAGGGTGTATTCTCTTTACCCCTTCCATGAAGGCTTTGATTACTGGGATCTTCCACCACGATACTTTGAGTTGTGAAGTGGTGTAAGCCGAAAGCGCTGCCAGGTGTACTTTAATAGAATTGAATACTAGACCCGAGTCCAGTAAATGGGTCACGTACAGAATAATTTGTGTGGGAGAGCAGTCAACGGGGTTGATACTCTTCCCTCTACACCAGATGACAAATCTTTTCCATTTGCTAGAATAGCAGTGACGAGTGTTAGGCTTTCTGGCCTCTCTGAGGATGTCCATGCACCTCTGTGGAAGTTGTAAATGTCCAAATTCTATGACCTCAGGAGCCAGGCTGCTAAGTTCATGGTCTGAGGGCATGGGTGCAGTGTCCTGCCCCTGTCTTGTGACAGCATGTTGTACGGGCAGGGCAGTCTCACTGGAGGAGATAGAGACATCTTCAACAAGTGAGCGAACCATGGCTGTCGGGCCCACATAGGGGCCACCAGTATCATGGTAACTTGTTCCTGATGCATCTTGTGCACTATCTTGTTGAGAAGGGGAGTCGGGGGAAAAGCGTAAACAAATTTCCCTGACCATGGAATCGATAGACCGTTCCCCTTGGACTGGTTCTGGGGGTACCTGGAGGCGTAATCTTGGCATTGAGAGTTTTCCAGAGTTGCGAACAGGTCTATTTCTGGGAAACCCCACTGTGTGAAGACGTCGAAGACGATGTCTTCTTGTAACCGCCATTCGTACTCTACGTGCAGGGGGAAGTCTCTGCTGAGTTTGTCTGCTAGCAGATTGAGTTCCCCTGGTACATGTTGTGATAGTAGGAACATGTTGTGTTTGAGAGCCCACTTCCAGATGTTCTGGGACAGATTGGACAGTCCTGGAGAGTGAGTGCCCCCTTGCTTGTTGAGGTAGTACATGGCTGTGGTGCTGTCTGTGAGGACCATCACTGTCTTTCCTTGTAGGTGTTCCTGAAAGGCTTTCAGTGCTTTGAACACCGCTAGTAGTTCCAGCAGGTTTATATGCTTGGATGCTAAGCTCGGAGTCCACGCTCCGTGAGCAGTCTGATGGGATAGGTGAGCCCCCCCATCCTGTAAGGGATGCGTCTGTGGTTAGAGTGGCTTCCACTGCGGGTGTGGCAAAAGTTTTCCCTAATAACAGGTTTTCTTTTGTCCACCACCGCAGCGAGAGAACCAAGGCCTGCGAGACCACCACTAGATCGTCCCATTGTCCGCTGGCCTGACACCACTGGCTGTTGAGCCACTCTTGCATTGGGCGCATGCGCAGGCGCGCGTGAGGTACCAAATAAATACATGACACCATCATCCCTAGCAAGCGCATTGCTTTGCGTACCGTCACCTCTCGACCTGCCACATAATGGGGGATCTGAAACAGCATGTTTTGAACCCTCTCGTTAGAGGGGAAGACGAGGCCGTCCTTTGTTCGAATTAGAGCCCCTAGGAATTGTTTGATTTGGCTGGGGTCTAAGCTGGACTTCTTTTCGTTGATGGAGAAGCCCAGTTGGAACAAAAGGTCTACAGTCTTTTGGGTAATGGAGAAGCATGTTTCGTAAGAATCCCGTTATGAGCCAGTCGTCGAGGTAAGGGTATACCGGGATGGATAACCTGCGCAGGTGGGCCGCTGCCACTGCCAGTACTTTCGTGAATACCCTTGGTGCAGATGCTATCCCGAAGGGTAGTACTCTGCACTGGTAGTGTTTGTTCTCTATCTTGAACCTGAGGTACTTTCTGTGCGCTGGCAACATTAAAATATGAAAGTATGCATCTTTCATGTCTAGTGTTGTCATGTAATCCCCTTGTGATAACAGTGGGATTACTTCCAGCAAGGTCACCATACGAAACTTTTGGGGTTTGACAAACTTGTTCGCTGGGCACAGATCTAATACAGGGCGCATGGTTAAGTCCTTTTTGGGTACAAGGAAGTACACTGAATAAATACCTTCTGTTACCTGAGATAGGGGGACAGCCTCTATAGCTTCTTTTTTCAGTAGCTCTTCTACTTCTTGAAGAAGAATGGTGAGGTGTTCCGGTGTCATGCGTCGGTTCCGTGGGGGTCTGTACTTCGGGGAACCGTTGAATTCGATGCAGTATCCGTGGGCTATGGTGGATAATGTTTTTTTTTTTTTATTGGGTTTTGTGTTAACCCTTTAAAAAACAGAAAGAACAGACATAAGCCAAGCCTTAACATTCATCTCTAATCAGTGCCAGCCCTCATCTCCCCATCTGTTTCCCCTAACGTGAGCACGGGTATGCATCGCAGCGACCCAACGATCGTGTCCACCGAGACATCATGTAGATGATCTTTTATAATACGGAGAAAGGAGACCAATGCGTATAGCATTGCTCTGTTTGATCCATCGAACATGGCTCTCCACCAATCATCTCGGGTGAGGCACTGAAAGTTCATTGTTATTGGACTAAAGATGTTAACTCTTTTGGACTCAAACACAGGGCACGTTAGGATTAGATGTTTCAGAGTTTCTTTTGGGGAGGCACAAAAGCGACAGGTCAAGTCCACGTCCGAAGATTGTGACCAGTAGCAGAGGCGTTCTTTAGTTGTCATGACATTCAGTCTAAAATGGAGATAAAGGGCCCGAGCCCATTGGTCGGGAAAACGGGCCAAATACAGGGGTACACATCCATATGCCCTTGCCTCGGCCGGCGCTTCGAGCATAGACCTTGATTTGGCTCGTTTGTCACAGGTCTGGATCCAGTCATTTCTCCAGATCTTTAGTTTTGCCGCATCTGGATTTTCAAGAAGCAGTTGCATCGTGATGTCGTACGTGTTAAGCACGTCAAGGCATAGCTTGTGCCATTGGAATACGATTGTAGGGTCCTTGGCATACTGTAAGTTGTGTAAAATATCCATCTGGGGCAGTGTGCTCCTCATGTTTAGTTTCCTGAAGATGCTTAGGAGGTTCCAGGCAACTCTCGCTTGCAAAGATATGTATCCAAGCTCATATCTAATGCACACTGTGGCGGTGCCCTTGGGAAGATGGAGGACCCTGGACCAGAAGATGTTTTCTAAGGAGTTCCACACCTCAGAACCACACCCAAAGGCATTTTCGCCAGCGTATATCAGAGACGGTGCCACCTTCTGCTGGAAGAAAGTTAACGTTGGTCTTAAACTAAATTTACCAAGCTTTTTGTTGATTAGGACTGCTTGGCATGCCAGTTGACGGCATTTTTTCTTAGCTGAATCAACCCAGGGTGCATCGTTTATGCTAGCACTTATCTGCATGCCTAGGTATCTTGTGTTAAGCACACGCCCAATGGGTTCTTTGTTCACATACCAATTAAGTTTCTGCCGAAGCATATTGGATCCATGGAGTCTTTCAAGGACCATAACTTCGCATTTCCCTCTGTTGATAACCAGCCCGTTCTCTGTTAGATATTTCTCCACGGCTGTCAATTTCCGCTGTAGACCTATAGGGGTTAAGTCTATCAGTATGATGTCATCTGCGTAGACTAAATAGTCCACGTGTGAGACGTGGAGTTTTGGCGGGAAAGTACGCAGACCACAGAATACGTTCTTAATGTCGAATATGAACAGGTTGAAAAGGATTGCCGCAAGTGGGCATCCTTGCTTGACACCTCGAAAGGTGTCAATTGATGAAGAGAGGTTGCCCTTTTGATCTAGGCGAACTCTGATGTTCGTGTCCGTATGAAGATCATGGATAGCGGCTAACAAACTTGCAGGGCAATTCCATTTAATCAGTTTAGACCAAAGCAGTTCTCTATTAATGGTGTCAAATGCCTGGGACAAGTCCACTAGGGCGAGATAAATCTTGGAATTAGATCTTAGGGCTTCCATTTTCAATAGGTTTAGTGTTAGGAGGTTGATACCACAGCCCAAACCTTTGACGAAACCAGTTTGTCTAGGGTCCATCTGGTTGCAGCTTGTTAACCATTCCGTCAGTTTTTGTTGAAGCAGAGTAGCATAAACTTTGCCCAATACATCGAGTAGAGCAATTGGTCTGTAGTTCTTCGGATTGTGGCGATCGCCTTTTTTGAAAATCGGTATAATCACTGCTGATTTCCAGGACTTGGGAGTCTTACAGTTATTGACAATCCTTTTAAACAACAACTCGCAGAAGGAGGTCCATAGTTCAGGTTGGAGCTTAAGTGTAAAATTAGTTAGGCCATCAGGGCCAGGGGCTCTTGAGTTGTTCAAGTTCTTAATGACTCTCAGTATATCGTCATGGTCGAAAACCATGTCCCAATGTGGCAGTGCAGGTGGTCTCCAAGCAGCAACCTCATTGTTGTTACAGTAGAGGTTTGCGTAGAAGGAGACCCATTCGGCCTCAGCGACCAAGTTAGCTTGGAGAGCATGTTGAGGAGCAAGATTGTCATTTATCAGTCTCCAGTATTCAGCGGTGTTTGAGCTCTTCATTTTTGATAACATTAGCTCTGCATCATTCTGCAGCATAATACCTTTGTGGGACTTAAGTCAGTTCTTATAGCGTTGTTTGAATTTTTTGACATTTCCGTTGGCAACGCTGGGGGTTTGTTTGCGGGCCGATCTTATCTGCCAGCGTAGAAGTCGTTTCCGTTTTTGCACCTCAAGGTCAAATTTGTGCTTCGATTGGAACAGACTGTTGCCCATGTGGATCCTGTTTTCACGGTATTGAGTTAAAAGGTGATCATATTCCATGACATCAGAGGTCTGAAGGCCCATCAGGATCTTGCTTGTCTCATTACAATCTAGGTTTAAGCGGATCCTACCAGTTCCTGTTCTAATAGGAAAGGCCCACAGATCTCGAGGATTTTCGACTGTTTCCATGAATGTCAAGACCACCATGTCATGATCGCTGTGCTGCATTGTTTGGACAGACAGACTAGTCGTTCTCATGTGGATCCTACTGGATACAAATATGTAGTCCAAGGTTGAGTTAAGGTCGCCTCGGCGCCAAGTAAGAGCAGCTGGAATGTCTCCCATCGTTTGACCATTCAGCATCATCAGGTCACGTAACTTCATTTCCAGACACCATTGGGTTGCCGGAAGGAATTCTGAGTTCTTTACAGTCTTCTTGTAGCCTGATTCATTCGAGTGATCAAAGCAGTCAATATTAAGATCTCCACAGACTATCAACTCATTTGCGGGGCCAGCTTCCATATACTCGTCCAAGGACTTCGTGACTTCATCTATGAAGTTTGTGGTTCCACTCACTGCGTGGTTCCAGTAGAGATTAAAAATGCAGATCTTAGTTGTAGCTCCAGCGGGTGTACTTCCCACCCCGACCGTAGTCACCTGAATATATGGGGAGATGCTTATTGAATTTAGAATTCCGAAGACCTGAGTTGATCCTGGCAGCTACAAGTAGACCTGCCATCGGTCTCCCTCTATTCTGTTTGAGCGCCGGTGTGTGGGCAATTTCAAAACCCTCCAAGATGGGTTTTTCACAGAGCCATGTCTCTTGTAGGCAGATAATGTCCAAATCATGGGCCCAGGTGGTGTTAAACAGGTGAGTGAACCCTCTTGTGTTCCAGGAGCCCAAGTTGAGTTTTTTTTTGGTGTTATGGTTCTTGGGGGCCTGGCGTTAACAAGACATGGTGTTATTTAGGGTTTCAGCAACCCAGGCCCAATCGTTCCCTTGCGTCATGGATGATGCTTCAGACACTGGCCGGTCTTCAGTTCGATGTGTTTGGCTGACTCCTTGGATTGTAATCTTGATGTTGTTTTGGCTAGGTAGCTCATTCATAGGCTTCCAAGATTTCTGTGTCAGGGAAACGGGTCTTGACTGAAGAGCCGCAATAGCCCGTTCACTTGGGCACTTTGGAAGAATTTTATCGTCCCTACCAGCTTCCATCTGGTTTGCGGCTTCATTTAGGGTCTCTGTTGAGGCCCTTATTGGAGCTAGTGAGATATCAAACCCTAGCGACATTAACGCAGGTCCAGCTTGGAGCAAAGTGTCAGCTATAATTTTTGACTGAACGTGTAGAATAACTGCGTCATTTTTGGTTTCCTCGAGGAATTCTACAATTTTCAGGTCACTTGATTCAATTGCCCGAAGGCTTGGGATCAGATGACATAGCCATAGCACATTGTGTCGATTCAGTATCAAGTCATCATCCGAATCTATCCGTTCCAAGAGTACGTGTTGATAAGAAGACTCATTCTTCCAATGTTTACTCTTATAATGTTCGTTTGTTGTGTGCTTTTTTAATGTAGGATTTTCTTGCGGCACATTTAGGTCCTTGAAATACAGTGATTTAGTTTGGGTCGAGTCCTGTACTTTCGGACCTAACAGATCAGTCTTAAGGGCTTTGGGTAGTTGTGGATTGATACAGGGGATAGGAGAAGCTTGAGTTTCTGTAACTTTCATTTTGGAAAAGCCCTTATTAAGCTGGCTGCAAGTCTTGCGTCGTTTCTCCTCGAGCGTCATGAAGGATTTAGAACAGAAGTTCATATCGTCTACAGAGGTGATGATTGGCCCAGTTGCTTCGCATATAGTTATGATTCTAGGGGTTTTTCGAGCCGGCACTTTTGACGGAGAGGAATTATTGTCAGCCAAATTTAGTCCAATATCGGGCCGGTTATTTATTGTAGGGCAGACAACATTCGAGAGAACAGCGGCGTTATCTCTTTGTCTGGAGACGTCCAAGGGGGTAACTGACAACAGGTTGTGCTCCGCAGACCCATCCGCTATGTCGGCTACTTGTTCGTCGTGTACCGACAAATTTAACAGCTCCTCCGATATGCAACTTAAGTCAATTATATGTTCAGTGACCGGATCTAGCTCGGTGTCAATGTCGTTTGGTTGAGGTGCATAGACATCTTGTTTCTCCTTTGAAGTTGTTTTGTTGACAATTACGTTCAGAGTTTTTAAATTACGCAAGAATTTCCTGGAATCATTACCTCGATTCTTTTTTTTCATCGAGATGTTTTTTGGTTTTTTGTGTTCGTTGCCTCTGTTGGTTCCAGTCTTCAGGCCAGTGCTGGGCCCTCTTGTAGGGTGTTTAAATATGTCGAAGACTGCAGCGGCAGCATCATTTCCAGATTTTAGTGTGTCAACCGACACCTCTTTAGCAGGAGCATGGCCAAGAATTAGATTTGAACAAGCAGCCACTTGAGTGTCGTGGAGGGCCGAGTTCTCTGCATCCTGAGTTTCCAGGCAGATGGCCTGGGAGTTGGTCAGCGCGAGTGTAGTCAGATCAGTAGCAGCGGAGGCTAGCTCAACCGTTTGCGGGCCTGTAGCACATGGATTGAGTATCAACAGCGATTGCTCCTGATCATCTTCGAGTGTAACCTTTTCAGTCCAAGCTACCTTGTCTACACATCTGTCGCACTCGAAAGTGGTAGCTTCTGCAATCTGGGCACACGTGGCTATTGGTATCCGAAGGGGTGGGTATACTGCATGGTTATTTGGAGTTCGAGAGGTCTGTACATTTCTGTCTTCACGAGCTTCGTTATGGTCAAGATTATCTGCTTTTTGTTGAAAGAGGTGTAATGCCTGTTTAGCCACTTCTGCCAATAATTTTCTGTCTAATAGTGCGTTTTTGTTACTGTCTATTAGAGCATTGAGTGCCGTTTCCACCTGTTTATTGGTATGTAAGGATGTATCCATTAGAGTCGTTTGAGAGTTATCCAGATTAGCAATCTTCGCATTTAGACCACTAATTGAAGCTAGTAAGTCTTTCATGGTGTCGTTTATGTGTTCATACATTTTTAGGAAAGGAGCCAAAGCAATTGTGGTTGATGACATTATGAGAGTTTGAAGCTCTTGCATGTTTGGTGTATGGCATGCATTGCCGGTGCTGTCCATTATATGGCCTTTAGATCGCCTTTTGCCCACTGGGAGGCGTCTAATCTTGGGAAAGGGGCGCTCCATTATAGATGAGTCCGATGAAGATGAAGATGAATCTGTCTTGTCTTCAGATTGGTAGCTCACGCTTGAGGGTCCATGCATACGTTGATGGAGGTTAAGCGATGCGCCATTTTGCGATATGATGAGGTCAGCCCCTTTCGCAAAAGCAGTTTTCTTTTGTGAGCATAAATAAATGCTCGATAAGAGACTCGAACGGCCACTTCTGCTTTCGTTCAAATTGGTTGTGACAGAATTCTTCTGTGAGCATAAAATGCTTGGTGAGAGACTCAAGCGTCCGCTTCTGCTCTCGATCAGGTTGGTCGTAGGAGGGCTCATGGGGGAGCTTTTGGCCAACAGCTCCGATGGGGGCACACTAGGCACGGCATTAGTCGGAACTCTCGTTGGGGCTATATCAGCCAGCGTGGGGTGTTTTGTGGCCAGAGTATTTGATCTACTTTTATTCAGGTGCTTGAGGTCCATCAAGAGCTTATTAACAACTTCCAAGGAGTTTCTGCGGTTGGTTAGATCTTTTTCTTGCAGAGTCGGCATCGACTCTCCCTGAGCATTTGTAAGGGAGTCACAGAAGTCACGGGTAAAGGATTGTAAGACCGGGTTTGAGGCCGGTTTAGTCTCTTCGTTAAATGTGAACACTGTATCAGAAGAAATACCTTCGTGCAGCGTATTTAGTGGCGACGCCGGGGAAGGTAGCAACTTCTCGTGTGCACTGTAGAATCGTGGGCGTGGAGAATCATTAGTTGGTTCTTTCTGTGTTAAGACACCTGCTGCATCGCAGTCACCAGTGGTTATTTGGAGCACCTGGGCACCAAACCTCTCACTATTAAATTGACAAAGAGGCGTTTGCATGACGGCGGGATCATCTCGCATTGGGGTGCTGTCATGTGATGAAGTACTGGCTGGAAAGTCAGAAGGGCCGAGTGTGAGGGCCGAATTGGACGTGTCCGTCAGAGTATCTTGTGTTTCCTGGGCACTGGCACACTTATCAGGCGGCCCGTCACATTTACTTGGACACAGGGAGTGAGGTGAAAAAGCATGGGGAGCGGCCCTTTTAAATGGACTGGGCTGAGTAGAAGCGATGTCGATAGTGGACTGTGCAGGAGTTACCTCGGCCACTCTCTCAGCTCCCAACCCCTCTACCACTTCTCCCACTAGCCGGAAGTGAGAGGGAAAGACCGGGTCCGCACATGAAGTAGTTGCCACACAAACACTTACTGTTTCATCATCGTTGTCGTTGTGTGTATGTCGATGTTAGCTGCATCAGACACTCACGTTCATTCTTGGATTGCACACTGTTAGGGACAGCAGCGACAGCAAGAGTAGGTGTACAATGTGTCACCGGAGATTCCGCCGAAGTCCATGAGTGTTCGGAGTCAAGGCACGCTGACTCGCGTGCACGCTTCCTTTGGGCTAGAGTCTTTATAGCGTCACTCACAGTCTTCCCTTTCATCAGAGCCGTGTGTGCGTTGGTTCGCATTGTAGCTGTGACTGGAGCGGGCGTGACCGCAGTGTGCAGAAGCTCAGGGAAAAGTCCCGGTTTTCCTCGGACTTCCTCGGACTCCTCAGACTCTGCCAGACTCCGCGCCCGCTCCGCGGGGAGAGGCAGGTTTTAAGCAAAAGCAAAAGTCACTCCCACAGCAGTAGAAAGCAAAGAGTTACTGGTCACTCCTCAGACTCTGCCAGACTCCGCGCCCGCTCCGCGGGGAGAGGCAGGTTTTAAGCAAAAGCAAAAGTCACTCCCACAGCAGTAGAAAGCAAAGAGTTACTGGTCACTCCTCAGACTCTGCCAGACTCCGCGCCCGCTCCGCGGTGAGAGGCAGGTTTTAAGCAAAAGCAAAAGTCACTCCCACAGCAGTAGAAAGCAAAGAGTTACTGGTCACTCCTCAGACTCTGCCAGACTCTGCCATACCCAGCGGTCTGACGATATTCCCTCCCATGCTGAAAGGAACGATGTTAGCCGGCCCCCGACCGGTGATGCATGGGAGGGGACCCAAATCTTTGGGTCATTTGTTGGTATTGGGCGTGGAACCTTTGGGGCTGGAGCCGCGACCTCTTCCTCTGCCACGGCGTTGGCCTCTTTGACTGAACTGGGTGTTACCCTGGTTAGAGGGCCAGTTGGTAGCAGAGTAAAATTGCTGTTGGTTTTGCTGCTGGCGTTGGCCACGAAAGGAGCGTCTATTGCCATAGCCGCGTCTATTAGGGGGCCTAGAAATTTGGTCAAGAGTTTTGATGGTATCAAACTCTTTCTTCGCATGTTCTAGGGCCTCATCAACTGCTTTCCCAAACAGATGTGTTTGTTCTATGGGCTTATTTATCAGGGAAGCCTGGGTTTCCGGCTTAAATCCCGAATTGCGCAGCCAGACATGGCGTTTGAGAAGTATTCCCTGAACCAGGGAACGGCCAGCCGTCTCTGCGGCATCTAAGGAGTTCTTTACGATGCCCTGGTTTACAAGAGTTCCCTCTGAGATTGTAGCTAACAGGCGTGAACGCAGGGGTCCTGGTGCGTCCTCTGCTTCGCTGCGCAGCTTGCTCCACTGTGCATCTGCGTAGCTAGCTATTAGGGAATTGTTATTTGCAATCCTAGTTGAAAAGGCGGCGGACGTCGTGATTCTCTTCCCAAGTGCATAGAGCTTTTTGCCCTCTTTGTCAGGTGGTGCCTCACTAGTGGATAGTGGTACCCCTGCTCTTTTCTTGTATTAGTAACTACGAGGGAGTCCGGAATAGAATGGCCTCTGATGTACAAAGGGTCAGAGGACGAAGGGCTGAAGAGCTTTTCTATCCGAGGGTTGACCCCTCTGACTAAGGCAGGATTGGAAAGGGAAGGAGTTATTCTTCTCTTTATAGAAGTCAGGAGCGGAATAGACTGACTAACAGGGGCTTTTTCTTTAATAACTTTCTCTACAAAGTCTATGTCAGGAAGAGTCTCCCCTGTGTCTATTTCAAAATGCGCTGCTGCCTTGCGCAATAGTGCATTAAGTGAAGGTTGGTCATCTATGGGAAAGGTGTTTCCAATAGGTGAATCCTTGGGAGGAGAAGGGTGAAAGACATCAGGGTCTGAGTGCACTGATGGGGATTGCCAAGGCTGCACTGATGGGGATTGCCAGGGCTGCGAGGTAGCTGTATCTTCTTCGAAAGCTCCTGCACTAGTGTAAGGATCTTCTTCAAACCCCTCTTCCTCATGTTCTTCCTCTCCACCCAAACACTCCTCATCTTCCTGGAGGTATTGCTCCTCTTCAGTGAGGTCATATACGTCTGTAGAAGGGGGAAACAGCCTAGCAATCTTGACCCTAGGGTCATCCTGGGGCCATTCTCTTGGTCTTTTGGGTGTGGGTGGGTTTTGGTTTCCCAAAAACCTTTCCATTTTCTCCATACAAGAATGGAGTCTTTCAAGGGTCTCATGGGGGACCCCTGAATAGTCTAGAGAGGTGAAATCAGTGTTTTCACCTTCAAAACGCTTAGAACGCTCCCACAACGTCGAAGAAAGGTTTCCGTCGCCCTCTGAAAAGCCCTCCGGTAGTTCAGAAGTGCCCTTAGATGAAAGGGGCAGTTCCTGGCTACTCTTGTGCTTTTTCGGCGTTTCCATAGCTTTTGGTGCGGTATTCGATGTTTGTTTCGTCGTCCGCTTACGTTTGTCTTCGGAAACAATTCTCGCCAGGCTCTCGACAACGAGGTTGTGTCAGTAGAGGACTCTGGTGTCGACGTTGCCTGCATTACGCGTTGTTCCTTGACGGCCGCTCTATGGAGCGTTACGTCGGATGATTTTGGGGTAGCGCCCGTGTTTGATGAAAGCCCAATCGCTGGTCGCGACTGCGTTTTCGGGTGGGGCTTGAGACCCTTACGGTCTGAGGTAGACGCCGGAGTGCCCTGCGTCCCCTTCGGCGCCGATGGACCCTTCGTCTTCGACGAAGAAGAGCCATGGGTTGTGTGCTTAGGCCTATGGGGTCTGTGTGCGTCCTTGTCGCCGGGGTGTTCATCCCCATGAGCAGGGCGTGAGCCGAGCCCGTCGGGGCCGGGGACGGACGTCGAGGAGCGCGAGCGCTCCTTCTGGGGGTTAATGACTTCCGTAACGGACGTCGAGTTATCACCCTCCTCGTCACTTTCTGTAACAGCGGCGGCGGGTGAGGAAACTGACTTCGACATAGCGTAGTACGCCCACCTCTTAACTTTGCGTTCTTTAAGAGTTCTTGGTTTCAGGAGCTTACAGGCCGCGCAGCTGTCCTCCTTATGATCGAGGGGCAAGCAACGATTACAGAGCTTGTGTTTGTCCTTCCAAGTGTATTTGCCCCTACAGCGTGGGCAAAACTTAAAAGGTGTCCTCTCCATAGCTGAGGCAATAATAACTGGTGATAACAACCCCAAGGGAAAGATAGGGGAGAAAGAAAGACATTCTCAAAGAGAAGATAAAAGTTCGAACCCCCACTCTCCCTACTGTATGTTGGCCGGCGAGGCCAGGCCACGTGTTCGGCAGCGCTGAAGGATCTCCTCCGTCTCTTCCCCTCCGTCGAAAACATGCTCGGCGGAGGAACAGCTTCACAGCTAACGTCGAGGGGAGGGATCTTTAACAATATAATAAGTAAAATTAAGGACCGCGGTCCATAGTAAGTATTTGCAATGTCTCTCTAGGAGCTCCGCGTAAGGCGACCAGAAGCTGGGCGGAAAAAAACAATCTGAGGGACCTCGACGCGTGAGGGATTATGGGTACAACGCACGTCACTATAGGGATAGTGTTACAGACACGCCTTGTCGACGTCCCCTTTTCGACTACGAAAAACAAAATGCAATACTCCGCAGTGACCACTGGATGTCGGACCTATGCACAGCATGTGATTCTAAGCAGATTAACAAACATCAGAAATATATATACATATATAGTTGAGTTCTATTTGTGTGGCTTTTCAGAAAATTTCGGGTTTTTAGTAAATTTGTTGCCTGAAATGTTAGTTGTCTCTTGTAAAGTAGCACTCTGAGGTAGTCTCGGCAGGGACACTGGATTGTTTAGCCTGACCTATGCGAGCCGGGGGGGGGGGACCCAGAAGATTTAGCCCAATATGGGGAAACATCTGCATTCCTGAACTCTTCTAGCACCCGTTTGGGGAATCTCCAAGTAGTTTCCAATGCTATTAGACCCTGAACGGTGAACCTCTGCTTTGCAGGTACACTGCTTAGTCTTAAGACTGGGAACCTCTGGTTTACCCATGGTGACGTTAGCCCCTGAGTAACTACTCCAGTATCCAGTTTAGTCCCCTTGCTGTACCTTACCTCGGGAAGGATCCCAGTAGTGTTAGGGTGAAGCCAAACGCTCCTGGTACCAGAGATACCCCACAATGAGTCTTTTTCTTTGATTACTTCACTGAGGTGGCTTTGTGGTGGATGCCAGTATAACTCTTACCAACATTAAAGTCTTTGCTTGAGCGTGCACACAATGAGAAAGTCACAGTAAATGCATGATCCAACTGTGATCCTGTCCCAAACACTAGAGGCAAACGGTGTAAGGATCCAAAGCCGTGTATTGAGACCCACTTGAAGAGCATGTCCCAAACCCTTTAACTGGCATCGCCGGTGGGAAAAGATTGACTGCGGAAACCGTGCAGAAGGGACCAAAAAAAAAAACAAAAAAGCTAGATAAGCACAGGAAAAAGCTGCAGGAATGCATCCGATCCACAGTGCAATGAGAAAAAGGACTGCCGCATGTGAAGGAAGGACAAAGGCCAAAATGTTCCAAAAAAGTATGGAAGAAAGGAGACTGAATATAGCAATATTTATTCATGCTGATCGCCCAATCCAACTGCAAAATCCGCTACACGAATTCCCGTTGTGTAAGCACCTGCTTTCTGGTTGATGCTTTTAGAAGCCAAGCATTGAGATAAGGGTAAATGTGGTAGTATAACTACGTTTAGATTATCTGACAGGGTAAACAATCTGAATGCTCGCAGATTAACGTGTTAACCATTTGCACATTCACAATGAGCCTGATGCCCTCCAGTCTTTTGAACGAGGGCGTACCAAGAACAGCTGCGCTAACCGTGCTTGGGCATTTACAAACTGGTTCTACAGGATTCTCTTCAAATAATGTCTGTACTTCCTGTTGCTGAAGAGAAAGGCTGGCACCAGAACGTGTTGATTAAAGCCAGGCTATTCACAGGCCACTTTGTGACACATTTCAAGGTATATCACTGGCTGGATCATATGCAGAACCCACTTGTTCAATGCTTTATTTGGTTGCTACAATTGATATTTTATTCCTATCGCTCTCGTACACAAGTGGTTCAGAGCGCGGCAAGGGAGGGGAACAAGGGAGAACAAAACAGCGATCTTACTAGGCCCAGTGACATTGAGAACGTGCAAGTGCATGGGAGAGGAAAAGTGCATGGAAGGGGGAGAAGTGGAAGGGAAAGTGCGAAGCAGAGGAGAAACAGATAAATAACAATAAATAAATAATAAAGGAAACAGTGGTAGTGCAGCCAGCAATTTGCAAGTGCTAGGTTTAAGGCAGCAAACAGGGTAGGTCTGATAAGTGCAGGAAGAAAAGGGGGGGGCTGTATAGGTACAGATACAGACCCCACTGCAAGGGGTGGCCCGGAGGCAGTGCGGGAGGGTGGCAGGGTGAGCAGGTACCTGGGCCCAGAGGACAGAGGGTGGCCAGGTGCACGGTGCCAAGCGAGAACAGCAGGGGATAGGGGGAACGAAGGCAAAAGAAAAGAGGAAGGTCTTGAGGTGCTTCTGGAACCGGAGACTGTTTAAGTTTTAGAGTGGCAGGGAGGCTGTTCCAGAGGGAGGCCCCAGCCGAAGACAGACCTACACCCAGCTCGTTTCTTTGAAAAACGACTGACCCTGAGGGAGTTGGAGGTAGAGGAGAAAAGAGCTCGAGAGGGGAGGTATTTGCGGAGGGATAGCTGAAGGTATTTTGGACCCGGGCCCCAGAAAGCCTTGTGGACAATGCAGAGGGTTTTGAATTTAATCCTTGCATCCACTGGGAGACAATGGAGAGATTTCAGGGCTGGAGAGATACGATCCCAGGGCTTGAGGCCAAGGACAAGTCTCGCAGTCCTGTTCTGGATTAGTTGCAGAGGGCAGAGAGTAGAGGCAGGTAGATTTAGAAAGAGGCTGTTACAATAGTCCAACCTAGAGAGAACCAGAGCTTGGAATACCATGAGCTTCTGGGGAAAGGAGAGGAAAGGCAGAGTACCTCTGAGGAGGTGAAGTAGGAAATTTGACCTTTTAGAGACCTCAGATGTGGGCGGAGAAGGAAAGGGTGGAGTCAAAGATGACCCCAAGGTTCTTAGCCTTGCAGGTGGGCATAGGAGGAGGGCCAAGGGAGGCCGGCCAGAGAGTGAGGGCAAAGGATGGTGAAGGTGTGCCAATGAGGAGGATCTCCGTCTTGCTGGCATTCAGACAAAGATAATTGGCGGCACACCAATCTTGAATGGGAGTTAGGCAATCCGAGACGAGAGAGGGAGAGGAGGTGGCAGACGGAAGCCTGAAAATGAGTTGAATGTTGTCAGCGTAGCACTGGGAATTCGAGCAGAAAGTGGCAATGCAGTGGGCAAGAGTTGCCAGGTATTGGTTGAAAAGCCAGGGCGAGAGGTTAGACCCCTGGGGAACACCACAGGTAGAGAGGAAGATAGATGAAAGGAAGGTCCCAAGTTGGACCTGGGAGGGATGATCTGAGAGGAAAGAGGTCAGCCAGGCCATAGCCTGATCAGTGATACCCGGTTTTCACGGAGACGATTGAGCAGGATGGTATGGTTGACCGTGTCAAAGGCAGAAGAGAGATCGAGGAGGATGACGGCTCTGAAGCCAGACTGGTGGGCATGGAGACAGCCAACAGAATTGGAATGAATGCTAAGCTGAGAGATGGCCAACTTTTCCAGGAGTTTGCCCAGAAAGGGAAGTAATGGAAATTGGGCGATAGTTAGCTGGACAAGAAGGATCAGCTGTGGGTTTCTTTAGAAGAGGATGCACAAAGGAGTGCTTCAGGAGGGGAGAGGAAGGATCCCGAGGCAAAGGAGTGGTTGCAAAATCAGCATGGGCCGGAGCGAGGGTTTCAATGTGGTCCTTGATGGTTTTAGAGGAACAGGGATGAACCTGTTTTGATGAGGCTTTCATAGATTGTACTTGTCTAGCGACCTCGTCAGGGGAGAAAAGAGGAAAGGACGGGAAGGATGGTGGGGGGGTGGCTAATGGAGGATCAGCAAGCACAGATGGAGAGAGGAGAGGAGAGGAGAGGAGGGGTGTGGGTGGAGAGGGTGGACAGGATGTCCTGGGTTTTTTAAATGAAATGAGAGGCAAGGGCATTGCAAAGAGCCTGGGAGGCAACAGGAGGGGTAGAGACTGCATCAGGGTTGGCCACCTCCTTGCAGATTTTAAAGAGTTCGGCCGAGTTGTTAGACGCCGCAGAGACAAGCTTGAATGTGGACTCTCTTCTTGGTGAGAAAAGAGAGTCGGTATTGCCTTTGTAGCAGGCGACAGGCCAGTTTGTCAGAGGATGAACAGGAAGTCCTCCATTTCCTCTCAGCCACCCTACACTTAAGCTTAAGTGTAGCTAGGTCAGAGCCATACCAGGAATTGCACTTGGCTTTGGACTTCAAACAGATTCTCATGACAGGGGCAAGAGCATCAAGCGTATCAGAAATTGAAGACTAGATCAGAGACAGGGCTGTGTCAGGATGTGAGACAGCCAAAGGTGGAGGTGTGGGAGAGAAAGTGGTGGCAAAAGCCTCAACTGACACACGCTTCATGGGCTGGATGTCCGAGAAGGTAGGTAGCAGGTTTGGGGTAGGCTTGGCTTGGGGGGAAGAGAGGGAGAGATGAGAGGAGAGGAGGGAGTGATCGCTCCAGGAGAGAAGAGTGGCCAGAGGGATGGAGAGGGGGAGGTCAGAGGAGATCAAGACATCGAGTGTGTGCCCTGCAGAGTGAATCGGCCAAAGGGGAGGATGGACAGGGAGAGGGAGTTGCAGAGGTCATGGCAGAATAGAGGAGGAGGAGCAAGGAGAGTCTAAATGACTATTGAGGTCACTGAGGAGGAGGAGTTGAGTGGTAGAGGCCAGGAGGGAGGAGGAGAGGTCCACCCACTCAGAGAAATGACGTGATTTGACCAGGAGGCTGGTAGATGGTAACCACAGTAAGAGAATGGGTAGACGAGAGAAAGCCTACAGACAAGGCATTCAAAAGAGGAGTATGTCTGAGTGGGAATGATAGAGGCAGGAATCCACTCAGGAAAGATCATGGCTACCTCCCCACCGGACCGGGAGGATCTGAGTGCTGAGAGGATCTTGTAGCCATCAGGGAGCAGAGTGTCAAAGCTCGTGACAGAGCTGGCTGTGAACCATGTCTCAGTGAGATCAAGGACATCAAGGTCTAGTTCTTCAAGGAGGTGGCAGATGTCAAAAGGAGTGTTTGACAGCAGAGCGAGAGTTGAGAGTGGCAATATGAAGAAGGTTGCCAGCCTTAAAGGCCTTCCGGGGAGGGGTACAGATCAGAGGTACGCCCTGCGGAGGAGAAAGAGCCCTAGAAGGGGGAGGAGGAGGAGGAGAGAGAGGGCAAGGTAGCCAAAGGGGGGTGGGGGGAGACAGCAGGAGATGAGAGGAAATTGATGAGGCGAGGGAAGTGCCTATCAAAGAGGAGGAGATTGGCCTGAGGGCCTTGGACCATGCCAGTGCCATTTAGGTAGACATTAATGATGACTTTAGAGGAGTCGAAGGAAGCCATAAGAACTTCCCAGCGAGTGCCACCATTAATGGGAGACTAGGATATAGGGCAGACACAGAGACCATATGAGGAGTACATAGATCTGCAGAAGGAACGACAAAAAGGATGCTGGTGAGGGTCTTTCTGGCAGAAGCATTGGAGTAGGTGTCGGCGATAGGAAGACCAGGGTTAGAGGCCAAGATATCCTTTTTGAACTTCTTCCTACCAGACTTAGTGAGAAGGGAAGGATAGTCAATGGAGAAGCAGTTGGAAAAGATAGGAGAAACAAAGTGCCATTGGGGTGGAAGCGAGGAGAGGATGGAGATACTGTGGGGGCTAAGGCAGGTAGGTGTGGGACGAAAGAGTGGTGAGGTCACTGAGCTGGGAAGTTACAAAGAAGCAACAGTATACAAGCAAAATACAGAGAATTTCGTAATGGGCAGCAATATTTGACTTTTTAGCACAAAGCAAAAACAGCAAGATTTGACTTTTCAATCTTGGAATCGGATGTTAGCAAAGGGTTTTAGGAAGCACTGCGCATCAGGATGACATGTGAGTAACAAGCAGAAAGAACAGTTATAGTCAAAGGCAGTAGGAGTGAGTCCATGAGGAGGCAACTAACCCATAGTTCTGGAGGAGGCAATGTCAAGGCAGTCCGGATTTCTTAGAGGAGTGAGGTGGCATATTGATCCAACCTCCTTCCCACTGAAGCGGTTACGGGAAGGAGGGGGGAATGACTGGACAAGTCAAGCCAGTTTTGGTTCGGTTGGGTTGCGCTTTGCTACCACCTGCTTGTTTGCAGCACTGAGTGTCTAGCCCTTAATTGTGAGGTTGCTCCCACTGCTTTAACAGTGTCTGTTTTAGGCGTTTACGACCTTGAGTGCATCACCAGCTTCACCAAACAAACCTGCCTCATTGAAAGAAATGTCCTGAATCAATGTTTGAACGCCTAGGATGAAATTGGTATATTTTTATCTAGAACTAGTTAATTGCCCATTGCAGCCAGGCCTGAAACCATTATCCGCCATTGCCAAAAAATATTGGCAGGTATGCGTCTTGAGCAATCTATGCATACCTGGCAGAAAAGGGGGAGATTTTAGATCAATTTTCCCCAACAGACTTTGGTCGTATCTGTTGTGAGGGTGCAGAGTAAGGCTCAGACACAATGGTAGTAGCTTTTGGGCAGAAACTTTGATACGAAAAAAGGTTCCCATATGAAAATATTCTGGGTGCGGGTCCCAGACTCAGTGTTCTGAATTGCTTGATTCTTCCTTGCCAAATAAGTGTCTTCTCTTGGACTGTTCCCTCTTTTGGGTGCGGGACAGACTCACAATATTCAAAACTGGCTTGGTATTCTCTCCTGCCAAGTCCAGGTGCGCGTCCCAGACTCGCAATATTCTGATTGGCTTCTGTTTCCCAAATAGGTGAGTGTCCCAGCCTCGCACTTCGTTCCCAGGGGTCCAGAACATCTCAAAGTGGCTTCTGTCTTCACCCCCTTTCTTCCACGTACCTCCAGCACCACTTGGTGACCTTGCGACCCTGTTTGCTACCTTCTGGTAGGTACCAGCATTTCCTGAGCGGCTGTTGCATCTCTGAAGACTATGGTCGCGTTCAGGGCTTCATCGCGGTTGGCAGTGGTGTTCCTGACATCTGCTTCTTCCTGGTGGTGCATCCTCTCTCCTGGAATGTTCACTGGTGCTCTGGATGCCCAGAGTTTCCACACGGCAGCAACGAGAGTAGTCCTTGCTTCTTGGACCTCGCTAGCATTCTCCTTCGCTTTTGTCTTCCCTGATGCTGGCTCTCGTCCCTTTTGCCGCTGTACGGCTCACAGGCTTCCTCCTTGGAGGATCACTCTCATGACGTATCTCACCTGTTGGATATTTAAACTCCTGTGTTGGAAAAGGGAGTTGCTTTGGGCCAATCAGATTCGTTGAGAAGCTAGAGGCTCACTCTGCTTCTCCACAGTGATGCTTGGACTCCTGGCCATCATCTTCTCAGTACATGCCATAAAGTCATATGTGATACACTTTGCATTATCTAAGGTTTGAATCTTGTCAAGTATATTAGGTTGACTAACCTGACAAAAACAGATATTGGCTGTATCAATAAAATGGTAAGGAGGATTTAATATTCGTAAAGGGTTTAAGCGGTGGCATACCGTGTTTGCTTAACATAGTCATTCCTAATCGCATAAGGGGGTTCCTCCCTCGTGTGACCCTCCTTCAGTGCACCACCCCAAGGGGGAATATTGTGCTGTGGATGTACTGCCCTGGCTCCATGGGAAAGGTCTCCCCCCCCCCCTAGGGGATAAGGGGTGACATCCTCGGATTCATCACACTGGTCAACAATGCTGCAGTGTTTGCTGTTTTGATGATGTGTACATTTTCTTACCCCGGCCACTCAGTTTGCAACATTCTTTGTTTGGCAGCACAGACTAGCTAAACTTCAATCACTGACTGGCGCAACGACGCCGTCTATACCGTGGCTATTCTGATAAGACTTTACACGATTAGACAGGACATATTCTTGAAAACTGAATTACTTTATTTAACACGAGGAACCATTTTCAAGACTGAAGACAACATTTAGATTTTCAGGCCACTGTTGCATGAAATGGACAAATTAATGAGAAATTCTTTGCAACAGACAAGCGAAATAGCCTGGTAAATTAAAATGATGACGTCACATATGACTGGGGACACCCTTAAGCACTACTTACTCATCTATTGGGCCCACATTTCAGGACAGTAAACCAGAAGAGGTATCAGGTAATAATATCGCCGCGAAAATGTCGTGGCGATATTATTTGGGTGACCATATATAAGGGGAAAAAAAATATATTTAAAAAAAAAAAGTTTGGTGGTTGCGGGGGTGTCCCCCGCATGTTCCATGCAATAATGTCGCCACAAAAAACTGCCATTTTTCGGCGATAGCTGTGCCGGCGATATTTTTGCATGGTGAGATTTTTGGGGCGACATTACATGGAACCCCAGAAGATCCCTCATACTTAATTGTACCCATCATAAGCACAATCTCCCTATGCTCTTGAAGCAGTTAATTGGTCCTTCCTCGCGCTCATAAGGTTTGAAATATTCTTCATATTGGCAGTAAGAGTAGTTCACAGATAAACCTTTTGTATTCTTCCAATAATTGAGGGAAGAGGTAAAGCATTCAGCAACAAATTTATTTATTTTTCTTTCTGCTTTGCCTGCTGCTCCCCACCGCCACCCTTTGCCAAGACATCTATTTTGCACCAACAGCCTTCTACTGATTCGCTCAACCATTGTGAATAGACAGGTCTTCAGCATATTTTACTACATTTTTTACTTGGATTATGAATGTGAAGTGTTAAATTGTGGTGCTAGGCACTGTCCGATGTCTATATTTTGACATGGTCTGATATGTCATGCTCAAATTCCACATACAACTACCTAATGGATCTTTTATGGTTGAGGGTGAAGCTTTTTCAAATTTCGTAAAGGGAATGTCATGTCTGGGTAGATCCAGTCTTCTCAGGGTCACCCTAAAAGGCTTTTGTCTGACCACACAGTTCCCAAACCCTGACAAGAGAGCGTGCATTGTTACATATGATAATCAAGTTATGATTCTGCTTCCCAAGTAAGTGCTGTTAAAAAGAGGTAACGAGCATCCAGGAGAGGTGGACAATTGATTTTTGTTGCAAAATCTTCAAACAAGAAAGAGCTAGGTTGAGGAGAATCTGTGTGCGATGGATGCTGTTGGTAGAGAGTCAGCAGGCCACATATGCACAAGCCTTACTGACTTTAGAGGAAAAGCCCCAATGTCAGTTTAAGTACATAAAGACACATATAATCACTAATCATTGTGAAAACTCGCTCCAACACCACTCCCATTCCAACAAGCATGCAATTCTAGAAGAGATCCAATGCTGGATAACCTTGGTTACCAATACACTCTTGTGCTTGAAGGGCAGACTTTTTTTTGCCATTTTAACAGGTTTGATGTATTTATTGTATGTTCAATAAAATAAATGAATCAAACAAACTTAGAATCTATGGCAGGATTTAGGTATAAGCCATAGCGCTGTGCAATACTTGGACCAGGAGTGTCAATCATTTGTGTCTCCCCTTTGCGCTCCTCTTCCTACATGTAGTGGAGATGATGTAAACATTTGTTTAACCAAGTGGAAACACTAAGAAAACTAAAACAGATGGCAAGTACCTTTCACATAATATTATGGGACTGGATAAAGGACAATTTTAACTCCAATTCTAGAATATTTGGGAAGAAAGTTCATCACATGGTTTTCTCCTAGGTGGTTGGTAAGTGGTGCACTGAAATGCATGAACGCACCTGTTTTCAGTGTAAGCAGGTAGCAAACAATACACAAACTGCAAGGAAAGCAACTACAGGGCTTTTAAACTACAGAAGACCCACGCTGACAGGAGACAGTTCAGCCGTGCTAGAATACGTTTTTTCCCCTCTGTTTTTGGCTGCTCAATGAGGTTTACTTTTCAGACACCCCATTGCTCACCCTTCCCTAACAAACACGTCGATTTGATTGCCCTCTCTAGAAGTGCCTGCTATACAGTACAAATAAAACCCTACCCGTAGTCCTTACCCTGGCCAGGCTTACTCCTGCTGGAACCTTATAGGGAACATACTTCCGATATATGTGTCCAACTCGGGAGCAAGGGGCATCCTCCATGCGTCCTCCACACATCCACACCTGTGAATCAGAAAGGAAGGACGATGTTAATGACATCATAAGGCATGAATGAATCAGAAAACAATGTAGAATACATCCTTTACAGCACATGGAAACAGATCCATTGCATGAATTATTTGCCCAGATATGTATGCAGGGAGCAGCACCTCGCAGTTTTAAGCAAAACTATGCCCTTTCTTGGAACCATTTTCGAACTTCGGTGCATTTGCCCCACCAGAAAAAAAAAAGTTCTTCCTTTTAAGGTACCTTTTCTCTTCAAAATCGAGGGTCAGTGACCCCGACACTTGAACACCACCTTGCCCTCTTCAAATCCTGGACCTATCACTGAATTAAATATTGATTGCATGGAAAACGCCAAGGATAAATAAGACAACACGCACAGTCTAATGTTTGTACAAAATGAATCAACGGGTAGGTAAGCCCCTAATAACTAATTCCCGGTGTTAGTATCTATAAATGCATTAAACAGTGGTGGAACCAGGATACAGTTTCAATAGAAACATTAATTTATTTCAACATTAGATTTTTTTTTAAAAGCTTCCTCAGCTGGCTCATGATTAGATAGCAATACCTTGTGGATACGACCATACAGAGAAAAACACCATCATAATATACATACAAATTGTGTGCGCCGGTATGTTTGTTGTTACTGGTGCAGCAAGTTACTGGAGCACGAGACCGAGCCTAAGTGGTCTTTTTTCCTTTGCTGTGCTCAAGGGAGGAGTCACCCATCGGCAGTGGTAGAACAGGCTTCAAAAACCAAGCACACGCGCAGATCGCGCCAGTGTGTATTAGAGCTATGTGGCCTAAGTAAGGTAATAGTTAAAACTGTGGCATTACTGCATGTTACTTCAGTGACCTAGGGTGACTAAATGAACTGAGCTACTCTAAGACTCATGTTTTACTCTTTTGAAACATTCTGATATTGAACTGAGGATATTGATCTAACCCGATCGCAGAGCGACTTCACAAAGTTTGCTTTTTAGGACCTGAAGTTGGTGGCAGTCTCAGCGGAAAAGTTCATCCCGAATTAAAGGAAAGCACTGAGGCCCTTTACCACTCTATTTACATATTGAAACTACGGATACGAAGTGCAGTTAGTACAGCACCAGCCCCATATCTTAAAATAATGAAGCACGCGGCTTCAAGGAAATAGGGATTGCGCAGTGCCTCCTTGTGCCTCCCGAAAAGACCAAGAAGCCAAGAGGCAAAAGCGAAAATGAGGAAAAAGGGCAGACCGTACCAGGCCACGGAAATTCAGCCTCCAAAAACAGCCTTTTTAAACACGCGACAAACACCTGCGCAAGTGGACAGTGCATTGGTGGAAGTCGCCTCCCAAACTCCCCGAACTGAATCATTGTCGCCTAATATTGACAATAACCTGTCACTTTTAAAAATGTTGCCGGGTCTTCAGAGGGACTCATTTGGAATTAGAGAAACACTCAAAGCTTCCACAGATGGTCCATTTAACCAAACTGGCACAAACATTATTGCCTCACCGGACTTGTTAGGGTGCGCCTCAACATCTGACACCTTGGAAACAACTACCAGCGATAGTGATGATGGAAGCGAGCTGGAATGCACCAATGATCGAAGCATTTGCAGTGATGTAAACTATACAGTGATTGCATCCAGACTCAATGCAATTACTTCAAGCATAGAAGCATCGATGACATTATGCTCTATCATTGCCCACGAGAAAAAAGACTTTAAACAAATTATTGTAAAGATAGTACACATAATCTCCGTAAATTCTGCACATTTGTAAACGGGTCAGTTTTCTAACACCGGAAGAGAAAAGGTCATTTCACGACCTGAAAATGAAGAATGTATCCCCCAAACGCATCATAATGGGAAACTTCCCAGTAAGCTTGCTATACAGGACGTGGATTGTATTGAAGTCCATGCATCAGAAGATGCCGATTGGGATTATGAGGAGATGATGCTCCCAACTACCCCCATCATTTCGAAAAGGAAAAGAAACTTTGACACATAGCTCGAAAGGGGGAAAAGGGAATTTTTCATTAGATTTTGCATAATATAACAGTTACAACACACTGAGCAACAAGCTCAACTTTAACTTATCATTCCCCAACCCTCATGTTTCCTACCGCTCCTGCCCACCCACCTTCAGCCTTTCCCCCTGACTCGATATCCGTCATAGCAATTATGTCTACCTCCCCTCCCTCCAATTCATTCTCATTCTCTGCCTTGATTGCAAACAGCGTGACCAACAGTGTTATCCACCTCTGTAAGGCTAACCCGGGCTCCTCCATTTGCATTCTAATAGCTTTTCTCCCACACCCCTGTCTCCGCCGTGCACCATTTCCCCAGATCCCTCCACCATCTAGCCATGCTTGGTGCTCTCGTGTCTTTCCATCCCATGGCTATACTGCGCTTGGTCGTAATATATATCGGGTCCTTCAGGTTACTCAATGGTTTGTCCTTCGCATTCCTTTTGAACCGCCCCAGTATACAGGCCTCCAGTGTTTTTACATCAATGTCGACACCCTCCTGGGCCACTTTCAGTGCCACCTCCCCTAAAACCCTGAACCACCGGGCATCTCCAGAACATATGCGTGAGCCCCGCCGCCACCTCCTTGCACTTGGGGCATACCCGTTTCTCTGCTCCTTTAAATGAGATATTACAGCGGGAGTAAGATATGCTCTTTGAACTATGTATAGTTGTATGAACTGTAGCCTGGCATTTCTGGAGACTTTATGTTATCGTTTGATTCCCCCTCACTCCTCCTCCTCCTCAAAATCCCTACCCAGCTCCCCCTCCCATTTGTTTTTACAGTGCAGTTGGGACCGAGGAGCACAGCCCAACAGTACATCTTGTATCCTGGAAACCTTGTGTCCCCCTTCTGCCGCTGTGAGAATCATCTCTTCATCCGCATTCACTACGTCCCCCTCTCTGACTTCAGGCCACCTCTTATTGAGCAATCCCAGGACTGTAATATGTAGCAAGAACTGACCTGCCTGTATTCCGGACTCTTCCCGTAATGCCTTGAAGGTCTTCCACCTCCCCTCCCTCCTCAGGTCCCCAACTGTAGCCCCTCCACATGTCTCCCAACTTGCTTCTATAATTCTCCTTTCTCCTGCTCTGTTTCCCACCACCGCCACTATCAGTATCTGCGGGGAGAGCGGGTCTTTTACCCCAACCACTTTACAGGCTCTGCACCAGATCTGAATTCCCAGTTTCACTAGTTATCCGCCTCCCCCCCCCCCCGTGAGCTCCCCAAGGAGACTGGAGGAGATCTCTCAGGTGCCGCCCCCCCCCCCCAAACACGGGATGCAGCAGTGATGTCTCAATCGTAGTTTCATCGGCCAGCCATTTCACCACGTGTCGCAGCTGACACGCCAGGAAATACAGCTCAAAATTTGGGACAAGCAGCCCTCCCTGGTCATACGGTCTTGGCAATGTGTGGAGAGCCACTCTGTTTTCCTTCCTGCCACATGAATCCCCTGCATAATTTCTCCAGTTCCCTGAAAAATCACCCGGGAATATTGTATGGACATTCCCGAAGCAGTGCATGAGACGCGGCAGTGCCATCATTTTCAGCAGTTCCACCCTCCCCATCACAGACAAGGGCAGTTTGCTCCAGAACCCCTGGAAGCCACTAGGCCCGCCTTAGCGCGAACCGTGTTGTGCTCATGCTCCTGGGTGGGGTCCCGGTGGATGTTAATGCCCAAATATCTGAACGTGGTCCTGCAGGGGCAGTACGAGCAATTGATCAGCTTCCAGGGAAGCTGTGGGCGCCAAGAGGAACAGGCACGATTTTGTCTTGTTCACTTTAATCCCTGTGAACTTGGTAGAGTTATCTAGCACTTCCATCATATATGGCAAGTTTGCTTCAGGGTCTTGTACGTATAATAACACATCGTCTGCATACATTGATATCCCATCTAGCTCTATGCCTATATCTCCATATTCCTTTCATAGATATGCCGCCATGGGTTCCACTGCTACTATATACAACATCGGAGACAGCGGGCATCCCTGCCTGGTGCCCCTGTACAGTTGCCAAGCCTCCGAGTTCAACTTCCCTGTCTTAACCCTAGTCATTGGTATTGTATATATCAATCGCACCCACCTCAGTTACTGCGGCCCAATAGCCATCGTTGCATTCAGCCGGTCCCAGTGCACCGAGTTAAATGCCTTAACAGCATCTAGTGAAGCTACCATCCCCTGTATGGGGCCATCCGCATTGCTATGCATTACATGGTGAAACAGCCTCAGGTTCTCCGAGATCCCTCTTCCAGGCACATATCCCAACTGCTCCGGATGGATCAGCTTTTGGATCACTATGTAGCGTGCCTGCCAGGACTGAGATCAGGATTTTACCATTGTGATTCAGTAGGGACAACGGTCTGTAGGAACCGCAGTCCCTAGCGTCCTTGTCTGGTTTCAGCAAGGGCACTATCAGGGCCACTCTCATACTTGCGGGTAACAATCTGATCTCCAATGACTCATTATATACCTTTGTCAACAGTGGCGCCAAAATATCTACATACGCCTTATAGAACTCTCCCGGAAGGCCATCAGTACCCGTCACTTTCCCGGTGGGCAGAGATCCGATTATGGCCGCCATCTCCTCTGCCGTGACAGGAGCCTCCAGTAGCTCGGCCTGGGAGACCTCCAATCTGGGCAGGTCTATCTGTTCTAGCACGTCCTGTATCTCCTCACCCATGCTGTCCTGGGGCGCTGCATATAATGCCTTGTAGTATTCCGAAAACACCCCATTCATCCCTTCTTGCATCCCACCTTCCTCCATCTCCTAATTTCTAACCATACAAATAAGGGGCCCTATGGGTCTCCCGCCTACACAGCCACGCCAACATCTTACATGGTTTGTCCCCCAACGCATGGCTCCGCTCTACATATTTAGCATAATTAAACTTCCCCAGCCTATCCCACTGAGAGGGGCCAGTATGACTCGGTGCTGCTGTCCCACCATGGCCTCCCCCTTTCGCTCCTTCAGTTCCTTCTCAGTCTTCTCCAATTCCCTCACCAGTACCTTTTGCACTCCACCTGATTCAGCTATGATCACACCTCCGATGACCACTTTATATGCCTCCCAGGCAATGCCCATTTCGTGTACACTCCTCTCGTTAATTTCTATGTATTCTGCGGTTTTCTTCCTAACATGTTCCGCAAATGCAACATCCAGCAGCGCTTCACTCCTCAGCCTCCACGTGGGGATCGGTGGTCTAGGGGCTGCCACCCTCCATCTCGCAACCAGCAAGGAGTGGTCAGACAATATTCTATCCAGGTACTCTGTCTCTGCAAATTCAGGACTGCTTTCTTCCCCTGCAAACATATAATCTATCCTAGTGTACACCTTATGTGGCGCTGATGGGAACACCCTCTCATTTTCACAGTGCTCTGCCTTCCATAAGTCTCGCAATTTAAAATGTTCTACTAGTGAGTTCAGCACCTTCGTTGGGGGGGGGTGGCCTCTTATGCTTAGAGTTGGATGTTTCCGTCTGTCCAGGTGTGTCTCCTGTAATAACGTTGCTATTCCCACTTTGACGTCGGATATACATGCTCATCCTTTTCCGCTTCACATAATTGATCAGCCCCCTTACGTTCCAGGACATAATTCTGATTGTGTCAGCCATAATTGCTTATGCTGAAGGGCTTGTGTGTCCACCGCCCTGTGGCTAGTCTCCAGAGGAGATCGTCATACCATATTATAAATTGCGACAGGCTTCCCCTAACCCACCCTCTTCCAAACACCCCCCCCCCTTACACCCAACTACCCCTACGACAACCTTTATTAAACCTGAAAACATAATAAGTCCCACTATGCATTACATGCTGGGATAATCCTGTTTCCGCTCTATCCCACCTGACATACGACAAGTGTCTGGTGCCCTACGGGTGGATCCTGCCAACACGGTCCTCAACTATTCTAAAACAAAGGGGGCGGGGGTTACAGGTACGCCACTGCGTTCCTCTACCAGGCTAACACAATTCCCATATTTCTCCTGCCCTGTTAATGCATCATGACCACCCAACACATACTGTTGGCATATTGCCAACTACATCAAGGTCCACACCAGTGCACAGGATCCTCTCTCGTCTCTGCACTTTCACGACTTGTTGCGTTGCGCCAGCGCTATCCGGGACCCTGGCCTGTCTTGGGCTCCTCTGGAAACTGTACTGTCCATCAATCTGTGCGCTTCCTTCCGCGACTCGAAGGAAAGGGATTTGTTGTTATAGATCACTTTCAGCCTTGCAGGATATATAAGCATATACTTGAGTCCCGCCTTCCGCAGTCTGGCCTTGACAACAATAAACTCTGCCCTTCTTTTCTGGACTTAAAATGTGATGTCTGGGTACAGAGCTACTTTCGCTGAGTCTTTTTGGATCCTTCCACCAGCTCTGGAGAAGGCTAGAATCTTCTCGCGGTCTCTATCATTCAGCACCTTAGCTATCACGGGCCTGGGCAGCGCACCAGGGGGCGGTCTCCTGCTCAGGGAGCGGTGCGCTCTCTCAATTGTGAACCCTTGAGAAAGTTCTCCAGTGCTGATCTCCTGCAGCAATAAATTCTCCACATAGTTAGTGGGGTCCCCACCTTCTGCGCCCTCCTGCAGGCCCACAAAGCAATTATTATTCCTCCGGCCCGCCCCTCTGCCTCCTCCGCCCTATCCTCCATCAGCTTCACTCTCTGCATCAGTACATCCACATCTTTCGTAGTCTGCGCACATATTTCAGTTTTCTCCTTCGCCTGCTCCTCTAAGCGAGTTGTGCGTTCCGCAATTGTGCAGACATCCTGACGCAGCAGCGCCAGGTCAATAGCCACAGCGTCGATCTTCCCCTCCAATGTGGTTTGCAGCACCCCTATCGCATCTAGAATCTGTTGGTTGCTAGGTCCTGGGGTATGCGAAGTCTGAGGCAGCCCCTTTGCCTTCTCCATAGCTCCTTCCTGTCGGAGCGTCTGGTTCGTCGAGAATGTCTCTAGCGTGGTTTGCTTGTTTTTTGATTTAGCCCCCTTATGTGACATCTCCCGTGCCAGTGCTGACCAAGCCACCAACTACCAGTATGCTCCAGGTTCCGTGTGTGTTAATCTGCCACTCTTACTTGTGGGGCTCTGCCCAGGTCCCCCTACACGTTCCGGTCTGCTCCGTCCTCCAGAAGTACCTTTTGTTGTAGCTTCGCCAACACCTAGATACCCTCCAGGCGATGCACTCTGCCTCACAGTTCAGCTCCGGCGGGGCCTTTTCTGCATGTGAGCCAGGGGTAGGAGGGGCCCGAAGCCCTACATCTCCTGGCGAGGTCGGGGGGGGGGGGCGAGGTGAGGTGAGGCCCACCCAGTACATGTGTGACCACTAAGTGCAAACAGGCCCCCACACCCCCTTCCACTCCTTACCCCTTACTGCCGCCGACTTGGCTTCCTTCCTCCTCTGTGCACCATCCCGTTCCGCTGTTTCACTCCCCAATCGGTGTGGGCGAAAGCAAGCTATAAGCACACCCTGCTATCGTGTTATGCCGGTCCCTCTTTCCGGGCTCCTTCCCCTGGTGGTCCTACAGTGGTTGTGAGGTGTAGGGTGCCTTCCCGTGTTATGCGTGCTTTGCTTACTGAACCCAGTCCACCCCAGCCTTTTGGCCTCCTGGGTCCATGGGGGTGTGGGGGAGGAATCCAAATGTTCACCGGCTCCCCTCTGTATTGCTTGCACCCCTCCCCTGTGGCTTTCTGGTCACACTGGCGGAACAGCAGGGTCCTATGGCCATATGATTCCGCCTTGCTCCGCTCTTCAATGCCAAGTGGTGGGTCACCTCTAACCGGGTCTGCCAATATGTCAGACTGCTGCAGTGCACCAGTCTTCCTGCACTGCAGTATGGTCGTGGGCTGTGGCCTCCCGGTCCCCTCCAGGCCGTGTATGCCTTCACAGTGTCCTCCGGCTCTGTAGCCCCTCCAGCGCAGCGCCCAGAGACCTAATCCCATCCTGTGTTATAGAAGGGCAATATCCGCTCCTTCCACAGTCGTTAATCACCAGCTACAGTACACCTTTGTGTCCGTGTTCGCTGTACCCTGCGTGCGGCCCCAATTCCACACTTCTTTCGTTTAGCCATCCATGTGCGTCGATGGCTGGATCCGCTTATCCAGGGCACTTTCCCTTTTCCTCGTACGTTTCTCTGGTTAATGTATCCACTGGCTTCGCTTCTTCCCACCGCCAGTGTTACTCTGTATCTGGTGCTCTGCTGCGTGTGCCATTTTGCAGCCCTCGGTCCTTCCCACAACCCCTCGCTGAATGGATCACAGCACTATCTCGCTCATAGCATCCAGGTGTCTGCAGTCCCTGCGTCTCCCCGCCTCTGCTCTTCCCAGCTGGCAGCCTCGAAGCCCCACTCACTGCTTCATCCAGGCTTCCCGTACTGGCCGCTTCACTGTCACCGGCAGTCTGCGTTGCAGCCCCTCCTTGACGTACTCTCACAGGCGTCCCCGTTCACACGCCTCTAGCCAGCAGGCCGCCTACTAACGCCAAGTACTGGATGTGCCCCGGTCCCTTTGTTCCTCGCTGGACCGCCATTTTGGCTGCTGCCTTCGTCTCTGAGGCGATCTTCCGAAGCTGAATTAATGCAGGTGTCCGTGCCAATCCTTCCTCTGTAGCGCTCAAGTCATGCCTCAGTCTTTCACATGTGGGCACCTATGTTTGACCATATTTAACCCTTTTGTACGTGGTTTCTTCCAAGATCAATTTAGGACCGGCAGGAGCTCTGCAGTTTGCACGTCCTTCTACATGGCACCGTAGCCATGCCCCGTAGAAAGAGGGTATTCTTAACGCACACAATCAGAACAGGTGGTTATTAAGGGGCCACCCATAACAAAGGTTCCCAGAAAATAGCAGCAAACCATTTCAGACTAAATAGAGAGGAAAACGAAGCTCCTACCTTTATGCCTAGAAAGGCCCTCTTTTCTGATTAAAAGAAAAGTCTACTAGGGAAACAAGTGAAAACCGGAAATCGGTAGCCCTTTTCGAAATCGGAAGATAATCATGGAGATTTTTTCCCAGATTAATAAATTTAACATGATCAATTTGTCTTATTCGATTGATTTGCCAAAGTATGATATTTTTGCTGACTGGGTGATTATCAAATTTGTATTCCCTCTGATGGTGGCATTATTGCAGCAAAGAGCTTCTGAACAGGAATCCTTCGGTTTTAGGCTGACAGTATGTAGGAAACCACCATCAGCATGGCATCCAAACAAAGAAATGCAAAGCTTCCAGCAAGCATTGATCATGCCATTTTCCTGCACAAGGAACCATCGATCAGAATGCCAATCTCCATTTGCTCATTGTGCAGGGAAAAACTTGCCTGAGAAATTTCAGAAGCAGTTTGCTCTAACGTCATCTGACAAAAGGCCATGATGTCCTTGAGATGATACTAAATAGTCACAACACTGAAGGGACAAGAGAGAAATTGACTTCCACGGGAACAGGGCTCAAGCGGAGCCAGCAGGTTGTAAAGAAATTTGGCTTTGTGAACCCTAATGAACACGGAACGTGAGCAGGGTGAGCCTGCAGATTTTCCTTTCTGGACCCAATACAAGATGGAGTTGCAGGTTATGGACATGTCTTTTATATGAGACCTGGTGGTGCAGACTTCTCCCCCCTTGTATGTTATATCTCCTTGTATGGGGTTTGCCTTATTTGGAAGAGCCGGGGGGGGGGGGTGGGATAGGCTCATTTCCATCCCAACATTCCCCGCTTTCGTTACTTCTACAGTAATGAAGTTCCCCCGCCCCCATATTTCTGTTCATTAGCACGTCTTTCTGCTTCTTCTCATGCAGGGCTAACCTTTATGAGCATCCACGCCATGCAGACACTTCTCAAACTTTCCCCATGTTGTGCATACTGCTCAGGTGTGCAGATCATATATATGCAACCCCTTTCCCCAGCTAAATCCACCCACACCTCCTTGTTATTTTCAGGGTCCAGAGGCGGCACAGTGGTTGTATGGTATAGAGTATCCACCTTATCCCTGTGACTCTGGGAAATGGCGACCATGCAGTATTTAGGGTTATTATCTTGCTCAGTCTGGATCTCTACTTCTTGTGTATCATGAGGTACTGTCGCACTCAGCCCCCCCTTATGTCACCTGTTTGTCTGAGGTTGATTTCTTCTTTGGAGATCTTTCCTTCTTCCTGGCTGTCCGGGACTTATATATTTATTTTAAAATTTCTTTATTAGCATTTTCTTAATTACATAACAGTTCTTTATTGTGTTCATATGAGAGAGGAGAAAGAGAAGAATGGGGAAAACTCAGAAGAGAAGTGCAATGCAATGAAACAAGAAGAGAGTTGATAGAACATTAACAACATTAACTGTCTCCATTCGTTGACTATGTGTTCCAGTGCGGTAAGCACCAGTATGGGGGACTGATCAGGGAAGGGGGGGGGGGTCGTCAGGGAGCCCAGCTATTGTCCAAAATCGTTCTGTTTTACGTGCCATCGTGGATGTCCTATCTCCTTGGCCTTCATACGTGAGCGTTCATGGGGGCATGTCGTCGGATGGGTGGAACATGCTCCATATCAGTTCTTTCCAGGCAACCAATGCCTGGCTTGAGCCATCTGCCGATCTGGCGACACTATCTTCCCAGGCTTTAGTTTCTGCGTCCACCCATCGTTCCAGCTCCCTGTGCCATGTGGTGTATTATGGGGAGGCAGGTCTTTTCCAGGCCATTGCAATCGTTCTCTTGAGTAGTATGCAGCCCATGTCCATAAGTTTCATTGTATGTTTGGATTTGGCTAGCCTGGGATATGTTCCCAGCAGACATTCGCTGGGGGACCATGCGTATCGTGTCATGCCTGCCCTCTTGCAGGCTTGCTCTGCTTTCGTCCAGAGTACCTGCACTTTTGTGCATCTCCACAGCATGTGAATGAGGTCTGCTTCACCAGATTTGCACCGGGCGCAGTTGGGTGGTGTCTGCAGGTTAAATTTTGCTATCTTGTGTGGGGTCAGGTATGTGCGGTATAGGATGTTTAGCTGCATGAGACGGAACCTTGTATTCCTAGAAACTTCTTTGGGGTAGGCGAGCGCCCTGTCCCACTCTTTGTCAGTTATTGCAGTCCCCAGGTCTTCCTCCCACCTAGCCTTCAGTGTAGCGCTGCGGGGTTCGGGATGTCCCTCAGTTGCACCATATTTTTGGGATATCGGTCTTCCCCCTCCCCAAGATTGTATAGCAGTGTCACTAGGGGGTCAGTTTCTGGTTCCTCAGGCCATGATTCCCACTTAGTTCTTGCCATGCTTTGATGCCATAGAAACTGGCCGCTGGGCATGTCATCTTTCTCCCGTAGTGAGGTGAATTCTCGGTATGTGCCCTCATCATATAAGTTCCCCCAGACGTAAACTCTGTTTCTTTCCCAGAGTCTAATGTTCCTCAGGTCTGCGTTGGAATTACACAATCTGCAATCAGTGGGATTTCTGGCAAGTATGGGCCTCTCACCCGCAGCAATGCTTTGGTCCTATGCCATATTTTCCTGCCCAGAACTACCAGTAAGGGCTCCTCCCTCAATATTTGTCGGGGTGCCCAGATGAGTTCCTTCATTTGTATTGGGGCAACCATCCGGCACAGTAAGGGTGTTTCTGATGTTGTGTCGTCCGCTAGCCACTTAGTTGTGAAGCTAGGTTGCGCTGCTAAATAATATTTCTCCATGTTCGGAAGTTGTATACCTCCCTGTCCGTATGGGAGGGCAAGTGTGGAGTACGCCAACCTGTGTCTGTTTTTCCCCCACAAGAATTCCCGAAGCAGCGTGTCAAGTAGGTGAAAAAAGGGGACTTTGATATGATAGTGCACATTTTGAAACCCGTATACAAAATCTAGGGAGGCCAATCATTTTAATAATGGCTGCTATGCCCATCATGGACAGGGGGAGTTTAGACCAAAAGCCCATCGATTTGCGTAGAGCAGAGAGTGCCACCATGGTGTTGTGCTCATGCATCAACGTCGGGGTGTGCATGATGTTGATCCCAAGATACCTAAATGAGTTTGTTTGCCATCTGATACCCACCGACGGGAGGTCATCTACATCCCTTCCCCTCAGGTCAGCTAACGGGAACAGGCAGGATTATTCTCTGCTGAATTGTATCCCCGAGACTTTGGAGTAGTTGTCCAATATCTCTAGTATGGTTGGTGCATTCATGCTTGGGTCCCTGAGGTATAGGAGGATGTCGTCCGCATATAGGGAGATTACATGGTCTCTACCTCCCACCCTTATGCCTACATCGAAAAAAGTTTTCTAAAAAAGATTGCGATGGGCTCTAGTCCCAATATGTACAACATGGGTGACAGTGGGCAGCCCCGTCTAGTTCCCCTGCCTATGCTCCATGCTGCAGAAACGCACCTCCCAGTTTTCACCCTCGCCGTTGAATTGGTGTAGAGCACCCTCACCCATCTAATAAACCTCCGTCCAAAGCCGAACCGTCTGAGGACCGCCACCAACCATTCCCAATATATGGAATCTAACGCCTTAATGGCATCCAAGGATAGCAATGCATACGAGCCCTCTTTATAATTAGTCTGGTCAATGATGTGCTGTAATCTGCGTAAATTCAGAGTGGTGTTGCGGCCTGGTATAAAACCATTTTGGTCTGTGAGCACTATTTCTCCTATGATTCCTGATAGCCTCTTGGCCAGTATTGTGGTGAGAATTTTGATGTCATAGTTTAGCATTGCGAGGGGGCGGCATGAACCACACCCGTCCTCGGGTTTGTTGGGTTTGAGTATGGGGACCATGAGGGTCTCTCTCATGCTATCCGGCAAGACCCCTCGCTCCAGCGCTTCTTGAAAAACCTTATGCACTATGGGTGTCAGGGACGATTCGTACACCTAAACTTCCGAAGGCAGCCCGTCGCTGCCTGCTGCCTTACATGTGGCTAGGGATTTGATTGCTTCTGCTATGTCTTCTGCGGTTATGTCTTCTTCTAATGCTTCTGATTGCGTGAGTGATAATCTGGGCAGTCCTATTTCGTCAAGGGTGTTTGTGATCTCTTCTGGGGGACGGGGGGGGGGAATCTGGTCTTCAAGGGTATAGAGTTGGGTGTAATAACGCTTGAAGGTGTCGTTAATGTGCAGCTGCGCCCGGTGCATGTTACCGTCTTCATCTTTGATTGCAGTGGTCAGGTGTCTGGGGTGCTCTTTCTTGCAGAGCCAAGCTAGCATGTGGCCTGATTTATTCGCTTCAACATGTGCCCTTGTAGTTCTAGTAGTGTAATCAAATTTTGCGAGCCTGCCCCATGCCTCCTTGCATTCCTCTCTGAGCTTTCTAAGTGTGCTCTCCCTGTGGTGAGTGTCCGGGGAGGTAGACTCTAGTCTCTCGATTTCCTTCTCTCGGTTCTCCAGCTCCTGCTTCAAGTGTTTTCTGATCCCCCCAGCTTTCGCTATGATCTCGCCCCTTACCACCACTTTCAGAGCATCCCAAATCGTGCTCACCTTGTCCACACTCCCCATATTTATCTCTATATAGTTCTCTATGGAGTCCCAGAGATCTTCCCTGAATGCCTGGTCTTTCAGGGCTTCAGTGGGCATTCTCCACATGGGTATGGGGGGTTTAGTGCCCGTGTTATTCTACTCCACTAACAAAGGTGAGTGGTCAGAGATGGTTCTTCCCAGGTATTGTGCCTTTTCTATTTGAAACATGTGTTCCCTTCCGACAAAGACATAGTCTAGCCTGGTGTGGAGACCATGTGGGGATGAGAAATAGGAATAACTTCTTTCCCTCGGGTGTACTTCTCGCCATGTGTCGGCCAGTTCTAGGCGTTCCAGCATGGTGTTCAGTGCTGTTGTGGCCGCCGTTGGGCCGCTTGCTAGTAGTGTTGACCTGTCGAGCTCTGGGTTGTGCACACAGTTGAAATCGCCCCCGCACACAAAGAAACCATTTCTGTGTTGCGCAACTTTAGTGTACATTGAGTTCAGGTGGGCTGGGATGTTAGTGTTGGGGCAGTAAGAGTTTACAATACATACTTCTGTTTGTTCGATGTGGTCCCACATTATCACAAATCTACCCTCTGGGTCTTTCACTGAATTGGTTAGCTGAAAGGGGAGGTGGGGGATCAATCCAGGTGAACACCCCCCTCGCATACCTGGAGTATGAAGCTCTGAATCCCTGTCCTCCCCAGTGGTCTTGTATTTTGGCCGTAGACCTCCTGCAGCAGGGCTATCCCAACCTCCTTCCTGCGAAGGTAAGACTTGATTCGATTCCTGCGGGGGTAGGTGCCCAGCCCACGCACATTCCATGTCAGCACATTAATTCCTGCCGCCATGTCGTTCCGGGGGAGGATTCCTGGGCCGCTCTCAGCTCCTTGTCTTTGTTCTCCTTCGCCACACTCGTGCGGGGCCGACTTCCCTCGACCCCGTTGTTCTGTCCCTGCGAGTCCATTCCCTTCTTTGACCCCCCCTAGGGTCTTAGCATTGTCATTTGGAGACATCTCAACCGTGTTAACCTTCATTCCGGCGAATGATGAAACAAAACCAAACAGTGGTAAACTGCCTCTAGCAGTTGCTCTTAACTGGCAACGCTCAGAGGTCCCCGCGTCGTCTGGACCTATCCGGGTCAATAAGCACGGGTGTTGTGCTGGCGTCCAGCCGGCACTGGTTCTGGAGGGGTGGGTTGTGGAGGACTGCCCAAAAGCTCTGTCCGTCGTTGCTTTTTGTTGCTTGTACATTATCTTGTCTGCCCTTCATATTTGCGGCTGATATCATTGCAGCAGTGTGGGGGCTTGGTTGTTTCGCATCGTGGGCTTGAGCGATTTCTCATTTGTCGGGTGCATCTCGCTTCTTACTTATACGGTTTCGGCACGTGTTGCAGGTTCTCCATCTCCGGCAAGGTTGTTGTGCTCCAGCCACATATTCGCTGCAGCTGGGGTTTCCAGAAATATCGCCTTTCCCTTGTATATCAACTTCAGGCGGGAGGGTTAGAGCAGCATGTATTTGAGATTAAGTTTCCACATCCTCGCCTTCACTGGCACGAAGGAGTTTCGTGCCCGTTGCACTGCAGGGGTATAGTCTGGGTATATTACTATCTTTGAGTTATCTTGTGTGATCTCCCCTCCCTCTCTTGAGTGTCGCAATATTGTTTCTCTGTCGCGCAAGTTTAAAATTTTTGCAATTATAGGACGTGGGTGCGATCCTGGTGGGGGCCTCTTTTGCAAGGATCTGTGAGCCCGTTCCACAGAGAATCCCTGGGTGAGGTTTCCAGCCCCAATTTCCTGCTGGAGCAAGGTCTCCACAAAGTCCGTTGGGTTTGACCCCTCCATGTCCTCTGGGACTCTGAGTATACGTATATTGCTTTGGCGAGCACGCCCCTCCGCCTCCTCGGAACGTGCCTCGAGGTATGCCACCTTCGTCTTGAGTTTCTGGACCCTCACCTGCAGATCGGAGGTGGTCTCTACTGTGGTCTGTAGGATAGCTTCTACCGTGGTCACTCTCTCCACCAGGTTGCGAGCGTCTTGGCGCATCAGCTGCATATCCGACTTGACCTCCTCGATTTTGGTATCAATAAACGACTCTGGCTTCCGTGCTTGTCCGCGGCCACCCCCGGGTTCAAGGGACTTCTGGGCGCACTGTCCGCCAGGTCCTCGGCACGTCTCCCCCTGTCTCGGGTATCAGTGCTAGCTCAGGCCGTTGATTCTGCTGTGAGCTTGTCCTTGGCCCTGTCGCAGGCAGCGGGCTTCCACCAAAGCGGGGCATCCCTCTTCGCAGCTGGCTTCTCTCGGGCCCCTCCATATGTCTCTCCGGTCAGCTGTCCTTACCGGGTGTGTTGCGGGTTGGGCCCGCGCACAGTTCGGGGCCGCCTCTCTGCTTGCGTGTCCCTCCGAACGTCCTACCCGTCAACGTTTCCTCGGTGCAGGCAGGCGCTCACCGTGATCCCTCAATGCGATGCTGCGTCCAGCTCCTCCGTCAGCTAGTCCCGGTCATCGGCCGACTCCCGGCCGCTGCACTCGTCCGGATCCACGCCGCGTGTCCACCGGGGTCTGCGATTTCAGGCAGCCTGGCGTTCGCCTGCCTCGATGGGTCTTTCGGGGTGCCTCTATTGTTGATCGCTCGCTCCCCATCAGCCCATGGACTGTGCTGTGATCTTGGGTTGCTGTTGTGTTTCGGGCAGACCCGGCGTGGGCTCCCAGAGCGCAGCGGCGCAGCCTCCAGTCTCCGCTGTGCCCCTCCTCCAGTACTCCTCGGACGCCGCTCAGGCCGCCATCTTGTGCGCCCAGGGGTCCCCTTTTGGCAGCTCCGTTATAAGTGGAGACAGCTCCAATTTTCTTCATCCTTCCGTCCGCGCGTGCAGAATCACTTCTGCTACTTCTCAGTTTCGTTTGCTGGGCTTAAGGGTGGATGGAATAGCAATTGTAAAAGATCTTGGCAGGATCAGGACGGAGCTCTCCAGGAACTTGCCTTCACTCCATGAGCTCAGGCCACGCCCCTGTCCGGGACTTATATAGGAATGGGCGAGTATCCTCTGGATCCAGCGTGAGGATCGCTGCCAGCCTCAGGAAGCAGGTAAGGGTTCAGTATCCAGGAGGAAGGAGTGTGGGAGGCGGAGTTCAGGAAGGAATGGGGACAGGATTCCAATGCTGGCAGCATGCGAGGGGAAACCCGTGAGCACAGAAGCGCAGAGCAAAGGTCCGGGATGGAAATGGAGAACGGCCTGTGATGGAAGCAAAGGGAGCAGCTCAAGGAGTACCAGGGAGGAAAAGACGATAAGTATCGGAAAGGGGCACTTTCGGAAGGAAAAAATAACAAGCACACTTGCCGACAACTTGGAACAGTAGCGTTGAGACCCGCAGAGCCGCTGGGGCGTGCCTATTTTCTAGGCGGCAGCATGTCATACGTGAACGCTAGAGTGCAGTGTTTCCGTGAGGTCGGCCATGTTGGGAGAACAGCCAACCCGATGTTGCGGTGCGTTATGGAACATGAAGTCCAAAAGGGCCGGAAACGGCGATTCATGGCAGGTACTTTATTATTAGATTTCCCAATTGTCACCATCATCCTTGCACTATTAGGCACTGCTTTGGCACAGCAACAGAGACCCAATTGGCACATGCAGAAAATCACCAAAATAACCACAATGATAGGGACCAGCATTTTTACCAATGTTTCGTGCCAGGATACCAACCAGCTGAATGCCATAGTCACCCAGTCATCGTCCTGGATCCCAGCTTCCTTCTTCCTTCTTTCCACCCTCCGTTGCTGTCAAGAGGTCGAGGACTTACCTATTATGCATTGCCATTAGTCTAAGTGCTCTAACTTCACCTTGATAACATTGAACTCCTCTTCAGTGTCATTTGCCAGTTCGATCAGCTCCTGTTGGAGCTGGGCACCAAGGATGCGAAAAATGTCTCTGCTGAGCTGTAAAGTTTATATTCATCAAGTATTTGTGCGAGCAGGTCAGATGAATCTTGAGACAGGTAATTTGACAACCTCTTTTTCCTTCTGAGCTGATCATGGTGTTCTTCAGGGAGGATACGGAAGTATGGAGGTAGCATAGTAGGAATTATTTCTGTGGTTTCCAGCACTTTGTTCTTCGTGAGGAAGGGTCCCCTTCTTCAGGTGTCCTTCGGGTACTACAAGCAGGGAAGAATGCAGAGTTGCAAGCGAACAGCAGCCCCTCCATGATGGCGGGAGGTGCAAGTACGCTCTCTGGCCACAGACCCAGTAGTAGACCATCAGCACCGCAGTGCCTTTTTGGAGATCAGCAATAATTTGTGTTCAGTTGCATTGTTTGTTTGATCCTATCAAGACAGGCCCCTCGCTGTAAAAGCAAGGTTCATAGCACTGTTCTTGGGGCACTTTCACTGGCTTTTCGATTGCTGTAATCCACGTTAGCTCTGCAACATGTTCTGTCCATATTTGTGCACATGCTTGTCCCACATGGGCTAATGTTTTTTCTGAGTAACCAACAAGTCCTTCTGCTTTGCACATGAAAGTTGTTTCTTGCCACTTATTGTCTGTGTACTTTGTCCCTTGTATGGCTAGGAAAACCTCCTTGAAACAGTTGGGGTTGGTAGAGATCGTTTTGCATTTTCGGTTATCTGGCTCAAAGAGTTGTAGATGGACGCTGCATGCCTGATAAGTGCCTTTTATCCTACATAGTGTAAGATGAATTAGACGTGTTTCTACCAAGGGTACCTCTTGTGGCATTAAGACCTTGGGCGCCCTAGATGCATGCGGTATTAAGGAACAAACATAGCAATTCCCATTGGTCGTTCGACTTCCCATCACACTCATATCAGAGTACCAACTGTTTGAATGGTCGGGATGACAAAAGGTCTTCCATCGCATTTAATCCTAAATGATGATATACATCATATTTATGCTGGCGTGTCAGCTGTTTCCTTCTGTTACTGCGCAACGGCAATCCCCTCCCCCCCCAAACAATGTTCTTTGAGAAGTGCTAGTGGTACATAAATACTGCTGTACACATGGTTTTAGTAGCTGAAACATTAATCTATTGCACAATGTGGATTGGGAGTTGCTACAGATGGCATTTGTGATATTATGCTGGTGGGATTTGTCACGACAGTTTGCTCAACATTCATCACTACAGAGGGATAAGTGCTTCCGTTCATGCTTCCGCTCATGTTAGGGGCTGAGGTCGAAAATGTGTTAAGTACTGAGGTAGATGTTTTGGAGTTGAATACTAGGTACGGTGCATGGGTGGTATGTGGGGCATCTGGGGGCATTTCGGTTACATTTCCTGCTGATATAGTAACATTTGTGACTTAGTTTTGTTTCACTGTAAGCTTGTGAGGTTTAAGGGTATGCTTCCATTCCAGGTCCACTTGCCCCTGTCCCCCCCACCCTCTTCTTTTATATGGCCAGCCCAGATAAAAGACGTTCCCCAGTAAATTCCCAATGCAAACATTAAACCAGTAAACAAAATGGCTGTAAAATGCAAACTACAGTTGTAACTACATGCTCTCATAAAACTATATTCCTACTGCGATCAACATTTGCTGATTCTCTAAATGCTGTAATTTCCACCATGGGTTGCACCTGCGTAGAGGGCAAGAACGGGGCAGGGGGGAGGGGGAGAGGGAAAGAGGGGGAGAGGAGGAGAGGAGGAGAGGGACAGAGGGACATGGTTTGTAGTATTGTGTAGCTCATGCTCTAGCGGCAATGCATGTTCTTACTCATTTCACATGCACAAATATTGTTGGCGTAGAGCTACTCATGTTGAGGTAGTAGTGTTATTCTCAGTCGGCGTGCTTTGTGTGGCGTCATTGGGTGCTTTGCGAACATCTGAAAAGGTGTATCCAATACCGCAGTCCCTCTACATTTACTGCAAGAGGGGTGGAAGACACCACTTCATATGGTCCGTGAAATCTGGGCGTGTTCCACTTCCGGACAAATCTTCTGACATATATCCACTCCCCCGGCAACAAGGGTTGGATTGATGTCGGCTGGGGAGGTAGTTGTGGTTTCTCTGTCTTCTGTGTAGGGAGGTGCAATCTGTTTGAAATGCAGCTTATCGCACGTGTGAGGTATTGTTTGAATTCTTCTCCTAGGATAGTGGCAGCTCTGAGCATCTGATGGCGCCCTTACAGGTCATAGTGGCGTTTGCATGCGCCGACCAGTCCTCATTGCATGGGGGGGGACAGTTGGTGGTCCTTGCTAGGCTGTGTGCACAACTGAAATAACGCCATTCTTTTTTAGGGTGTTGTACAGTTTGGAAAGTCTGCTTTTGGGGGGGCGGTTTATTTTTTCTACCACTCTGTTTGCTTGTGGGTGGTAAATTGAGCACATTTTGTGTTTGATCCCCAATGTCACTTCCTTGAATAGTTCATTGAAAAAGTGAGTTCTGTTGTCTGATCATAGGCCGTTGCATACTCCCCATCTGAGGAAGACCTCCCTGAAAAAGAATTTTGAGGCACACTTCATCAGAGTGGGCACATGGGCCTGCCTCCACCCATCGAGAGAATGGACACCACCACAATCAGGTAGCGCACTCCATTGCACCTTTCTCCCATGTCAGTGTAATCAATGTGCAGTTCACGGAAAGGGCCTGCAGGGCGGGGTAATGTTCCCTGAAGTGTTTTCAATGTAATCCCTGTGCTGAACACTTGACAGGTGGTACATTGAACCACCACCTGTGTTAGGTGCTCCTGTAAATTTGGAATGAACCAATCCTCTTGGAGATCGGCAGCAACATTTTGTTTAGAAGTGTGGCGTGGGAAATGCAGCTGTTCAAGTGCGGTGTATAGTAACTCAACAGGCATGACCACTTTTCCTGTTGCCCGTTGTTGCCATATGAGATCTGTGGGTGATTGGGTGCACCCACGTTTTAGCAATAGATCCTGTTCTTCAGTCGGTGCTGTGTTGCAACTCAATGATTTGTACTATAGGGAGAGCTGTGTACCAGTCAACTGTCTGGGCCGTTTCTGGGGTAGCTAGGACATAGTGTGCACTTGCGTGGATGGGGATGTATACTACTATTTTGGCTGCCGCATAAGCAACAGCGTTCCCTAATGATATTCCGCCTGTGTTTTGGATGTGAGCTAAACATTTAATGACCGCTACTACAGATGGTTCTGCAAGGGCTGAAATCAACGTGTTTAGTAGATCTGCGTGCTGCACTGGGGAGCCATCTGCCCTTCTGAACTCCCTTCTACTCCATTGGGATAGACCTGTGTGCACAGTGGTGTTGACTTAAGCAGAGTCTGAATAAATGGTAACACGACATCCCTTGGATGCCCTCAGGGCCTCAATCAGTGCTTCGAGTTCTACTGACTGCAGAATAATGCCTCGGTAATCTTTCCATGATCAAGTGTGCCACTGTAATATGCCAGAAGTTTGTGTCCCATAGAACTTTTCTGCATAAGAATTGCAGTCATGAGGGTACTGTTTGAGTGCGAGAACAGGTAGAACTCCTGTGTACAATCTGGAGTTGCTAGAACTGGAGCTGTTGAAATTACATCTTTTACGTCATTAAACCCAGTTAACATCTTTGCTGTCCATTGAATTGTCGTTCCCTCTTTTCGTGCCTCCTTGAGGCCTTGTAGGAGTGGTCTGGTGTATGCTGCATAATCTAAAATCCAGGCCCTGCAATAATTGCAAAGCCCTAGAAACCTTTGCATTTCTTCCACAGTATGTGCCACTGCTAAACCAACAACAGTGAAAGCTCTGTCTGGAATTATTCTTTTGCCATCATATGAGCTGGCCCAAGTACAAAACCTCTGGTAAATAGTACTGGAGTTTTTTTCTTTTCTACCTTGTAGCCTTTTTGTGCTAGGAGCTGGAGTAAAGTGATGGGAGTCCCTTCGACAGCTCTGTTCGCTGTCACTGCAGACCAGTAGGTCATCTACGTATTGAATGCTCGTGATGGGCACCTGAATATTACCGAGATCCTCATGCAGTATTCTATCAAAGATGCTGGGGCTTTCACAGTACACCTGGGGCAAGCAATGGTGTTTGTATTGTTTTCCTCTATGGGTAAATGCTGTAAGATACTGTGATTCTGGGTCAAGGGGCACTGAGAAGAATGCATTTTTCAGGTCCACCACAGTGAAGTAAGTGGCCTGTTTTGGGATACTGCATAGGATGGAGGCAGGGTTGCGAACAAGAGGAAATTCTTTCTGTATGTTATCATTAAGGGGGCGCAAGTCCTGGATAATCCTCCAACTATCCCCGGTTGCTTATTTTAATTGGCTAGATAGCAGTGTTGCATGCTGACGTGGGGGCCCTATAATCCCCTGCTGCAATAGGGCCTGCAGTGTTTCTTGTATTCCTTCCTCTGCTTCCCGGGACAGGGGGTACTGTTTTACTCTTGGCAACACTGCACCTGGTTTGAGTATTATTCTTACAGGTATCACTTCCATTAGCATCCCTACATCATGTGGGTTAGTAGTCCACAAGTGAGGTGGAACTTGCTGCAGATTATTCTCACAGAACGAGGGTGGCCCACTAACAATGGCCTTAAGGGGGCTTTATACTTTTTGGTACTGTACCATGATGTCACAAGGTATGCAAATCTCGAGCACCATTTCCCCATCATTATTGTTATCTTCAAACAAATCCTCATCTGTCAGTTCTCGTAGGGGTATTTTGGGGTCAATGCATAACACTGTGCAATACTGGAACCCAAGTGTATCTGTTCCTAGCACTATAATCCTTTTGGCGGACACTTGCAAACCCTCTAAGTCTAGGGACAAGATAGCACCAGCAACCACTTCAGGGAGTGCTACAGGTCAGAAAATAAAATCAGCAGGTACTCTCGACTCCTTCCTGGTAAGCTGGGGCACCACTGTGGCAAGTACTCTAATGCTGGAGATAAACATGTCTGGGTTTAATGGTATTCCTCTCACCACCATTTCATCGGCCACTGCATGTATCACTAGCATTGCCCAAAGGGAGCACATGCCAGGGGTGGCGCAGACAACCCCTCTATCTGTAAATTATATGGTCATGTTTAGTTTGCTGAGCAGGTCCCTGCCCAGTAAATTGACAGGGGAGCTTTCATAATAGAGGGGTACCCGCACAACCTTCCCTCCTATTTTGACATCTAAATCTTCTGTTTAAGGAACCGTAACTACAGCCCCAGAGAATCCCTGTGTGTCGAGAGTTTTTCCTGATAGCGGTAAGTCACCTTCGCTGATGCATGATTTTTCCGCCCCCAAGTCCACCATAAAGATGAATTGCTTATCTCCTATCTCTGCCCCCACCAGTGGCTCCTCTTCTGGATGCAACATCATTGACAGAACTGGATACGCAAGTGCTCTCTATGGGCTGTCCTAGTCTGGGTAGGTGTCTGTACCTGGGAATGAGAAGGGGTTCCCCCCTACCAAAGCGGCCCCTTGATAGGGAGTCGCGGCACCGTTGGGTGCAGTGGCGAAAGGGTGTCTGCTTCCCACAGACTGTGGGTTGGTGCGGGTCATTCGTTGTTGCATAGCTTGTTGCTGTGGTGGAAGGTGATAGGGACCTGGGATTTGGTGTGGAAGTGGAGTTTATGCTTGGTGTATTTCGTATGGGATCATGCTCGACCTGTGAGCGGGCCCCTTCAGGCTACCAGTCTGGGGGTTTCCATATGGTGGTTGATTATAATTTAGGTTTCCTCCTTGTCTGCTGCAACATTCTCTTGAAGTGTCCCCACCTCCTGCATGGCCAACATTGCCCTTGTCCACCCTCTCTTGGCCCTTGCCCACCCAATCCCAAGCCCCTCTCTGCCCTCGAAAACCCACCTTGTCCTCTGTGTCCCTCCTTGCCACTGGGGTCCTGTATAGGGCTGGTTTCCTCCCCACCGTCCTTGCCCGTTGTCTGCCCATACAGCTGCCAAGTGTGCCTATTTGGCAATGGAGGTACACCCCTCTTCTCCCATCTTTTCTGGGGGCAGTGCCACCAACATTGTGGCTACTTTCTCTAGTTTAGCTTCCTCTGCCTGTCTTCTTTGAATAGTTTCCTTTTCACATTCTTTGATCCTCCTACAATGGTGCACTACGATGCTTTGAATTTCAAGCAACCTTTTGATTCTAATCCCCCCCCCCCCTCTAGTTTATTAAGGGCCTCCTGTACTTCCTTTGGGAGTCTACGCTTCACAATGAAATAAAACAAGGACATTGAATGGTCCAAGGTGCTGCCTGTTTCTGCCCTCCACATCTCTTGGACCCGAAGAATGTACTGCGCAGCGTGTTCCTCATCTCACATGGTGCGTTGCATGATTGATTGTAAACCGGGAGTATTTGGGAGGGCCCTCAGTGCATCCCACACTTGTGCTCTGATCTTGTTAAATGAAGCTCCACCATGGGTGTCATTACTTATTGTTACTCCTGGGTACCCTGCTTTCACCCACACTGATTCTGCTTTATCCCCTACTGCGGATACTAGCAGGATTGTAATGTCTCCTATTGCAAGGGGCACCCCTGCGGTGAGTTTTTCAAATGCATAGATCCATTTCCTCACTCCCCCTGTGAGCCGAGGAGGGATTTATGAAGGTTGTTTTTATCCATCTGTACCCAAGGAACATAATGAGGGCGACCTGCGCCTTTGTGGATCAGGGGCATTTGCAATTTCGTCTTCACTTTCCCAGTCTTCAGTCCACTACCTTTTTTTCTTTGCTAAAGCTATTCCCCCAAACCACTCTCTTAAGCTCCCATCCCACAAACGTTATACTCTCATTCCAGTATTCCTCACCCCCCCTTGTGGACCCTACATTCTCATACCCTAAACTGTCCGTCTCCACTTCCCGCTCCATATGTACGGCCCGTATGGGTGAGCTGTCAATTCTGAACAGAAAGTCTCCCGACTTCCATTTGTCCACAGTGGGAGGAGAGAGGTTCCCGGGGGTAACATCAGAGTATTTGTTTCTCTAGCCGCCTCACATGCTGCTTGCAAATTCTGTGCAGGTTGTGGACAAAGCCACTTCGAGGTCCCTTGCGCTCACTCCTGTATGGGTGGATACTGTTGGTGGTGGGACGTATGGAGGGGCGGTGCTGTACCAGTGCCTGCTACAGCTGTACCCCCAGACACACAGGTCGGGTTTGTGTACCCCTCTGCAGGTCTGGTTAATAATGGGTAAAGTTTATCTGTTCCCCCCCCCCTGTGCTTGTCTCTGTCCCCTGAGTTGATGTCACCCATTCCTTCTCTGAGGTCTCTGTCGCTTCAAACATTCTCCATAAATCCAATATTTCTTGTCTGTTCTGTAGTGGTTTCCCATTATATTTGAAAGTCAGGTATGGACACTTATCAAAGGACCCCCATTTAGCCAAGAGTGGGGCATCCCTTCTCCCTTACTATGTTACCCATTGTCATGATGCCTACCCCCGGAGCACCAGGCCAGGCCCAGCACCCCCGGGAGCAGGCATCACGCCCCCGGGTAAAAGCCCAGCGGCCCTTTATAGGGGCTCTTTGGACTCTGTCCTGGCGCCGTTGGCGCCAGGCTCATGTTGGACATCAGTCCTGGCGCCATAGGCGTCAGGCTCATAAGGGGAAGTGTTTGGTGCACTTACCTGAAGCAGACCATGCTGCACACTCACCTGATGCAGACCATGCTGCATGAAGAACCAAGCCAAATGAGTCTTAGGAGGGACTATTTTTCTGAAGGAACTATTTTGTTACTTGGGTGGGGCTGTGGAAGAATACTCACCTGGAACTTCTTCCAAAGCTATTTAAGCCGCGCCCGGACAGCCACACGTGCTTCGCGTTGTTCTGCATCCCAGCAGCTGAACGCTCACCGTGTCTGCTCCTGCACCTGGACTCCAGCCACGCCCGCCTCGAACCTGGAACACCTGTAAGGGAATAAGAGAAGAGAAAGGTGAAAACCAAGAACTTATTCAACCTTCGTACCTGCATCCGGAATCTTCACGCCAGCATTCCTGAAGGAAGACTTCCATTTAAAAGCACCGCGTTGCTCGCTGTAGCGCCGCGCTTCACTCACCTGTTCCCGAGACGCCGCCCGGCTCCATCGCGGCTCTCAGTACCGGTCACCACATCTCTGCACCTAGGGGAGAGAAGAAGAGACAAAAGGTGAGCAAGGGAACACAAGAGGAAAGCCGAATTTTCAGCCATATTACTTACCGGCTTTTCTTGGTGAACCATTCCACATCTCGGGTCGGCGCCGCATCTTTGGCAGGTACCGCACCCCGGCCCCTGTGGGGAAAGGAAAAAAGACATTACTGGGGAATTATAAAGACATTTAGAGGGGTCGCCCTCATCACTAACTCACCTGATTTTACCACCGGCAATTTAACCCCTCAACGCATCACCTTTGTTCTGCACCTGAAATAAAGGACAGAAAAGACAACATAAAAGGAGGCTCACACTTGAACTTTTGCATCTTCATACTTACGGCGTATCGCTCAGAAAATTCTAGTGGATGTGCCAGCGCCATTCTGAAAACCAGTGAAGTAACTGGACGAACGCGCGCCCCTGCACCAGAAGAAGGATGGAGAGTTCATCCTTCCAAACCATAAGGTGAGCTTAAACCAGGGGTTTTGGAGGAATCAGAGAAGAACGAAGAGGGGAAGGGGGGAGCAAGCACACTATTCGGCAGGCAGTTAATCCCCTTTCTCATCTGCAGAAGGATAATCCTATGGGCCCGACAAGCAAGATTTGGGGATCCTGTTCAATCGGTGGTCCGAATTCTGCGCATTACGCTTGAAGAGGCCACAGCAACCCAGACCAGACCAGCGCCTCCGTGGGAGCCAGGTGAGCGTTACACCCATTGATTGTGGTATTTCTTGATCTTCTCACAATACAGGAGCAAACGCTTACATATTTGGTCTAGTGGGGTGTCTTTCCCCATACTGAGACTTAGTCTAGGGGTCGTCAGTAATGTCCCTGCTTGCGCTTTTTCCCTCGTGGGGTAAGACAGTCTAATCTGCTCTCCTTTTTATTTTCTCCTTTCCCGTCACCTTCTAGAGTATATCTGCCGTGATCACAGCTATGTGATTAGTCAGTGTATTCAAAAAATATTCACCCCCCAAAAATAAACAGTTGCTTCAATTCCCTCCCACCCCCTCCTATGCACATGGAAAATACACTGAAAACAAGCTAAAACAACAACCACTACTCTTCCCGAGCCCTCTAACTAAACAGGGCTCCTAACTTTCTCTTTTTATTTCTTTTTCCGCACTGGTGGGGACAGTGCACTGTGGCATCACCTTCCCCCCTCACTCAGGGGGTGGGGGGATAGGCTCCCTTTCCTTCCTCTTGTTTATTCGCCGTATAACTTCAAAAAATAAACTAAGAAAAAATGGCAATAAAAAGCTTGACTATGGACATCCAATCTATATTTCTGCTTTCACTCCTGGTTCAACTCCATGCCCCACCCCAGACATTGTTATTCCTTACAAGCTATACTCACGTGTCCACGTTCTTCCGAAAGCCTCAGTTCACGGGTAATCCACAACAGGTCTGGGCCTCTCCCTGGGGCCGCACACTGCCCGAACAAGCAGGGGGGATATCTGCAAAGACGGCACCCACAAGGACCACTTCTGCTGCGTACGCGTTTTGGGGGACTGATCATTGTACATGGGCACGGTCCTTCCGGAGAGGCCACCTGGATATCGCTGCAAATACAGGGGCTGAGGAATCACGTCATTGGGGTCACCAAATGAAGGCAAGTCCCTCTATACGCACACTCCAGAGTAAATGCAATCCACTAAGGAAATAAGCCAAGAGATATGTTTGCAAGGATAACAAGGATTACGCGTACAAAATAGAAGTGCCAGCAAAGAACTCTGCTGCTCGAGAGCGCTCTGGTCTTACATTAGCAAAGAATGGCTTATAACTTCAAAAAACATCACAGACATGGGGTACAATCCGGGGCTACTGATTGGAGGCACCCTACACATGGGCTTGCTCCATAGGGAATGCCAAGCAATTATTGGCTGGTTCTTTCCCATTGATCTGGTTCCACGTGGGTAGGCTGGGCTCATCCTTGCGATGATGGTCAGGGCATGCATAAAACAAATTGGATCTATCTAAACTAAACAACAAAGACAGGCTGTTCACTCATTATGGCAGGCACCTGGGCGGCACAGGAAAAGGGGTGACAGGGAGAAGGGGAGGATAAAATACAGTCGGGCTGACCCATAAACTCAGGGCTTTAGTAATAATGCAGTTCCTGCACCGATCGCCTCCCCCTGGGGATTTATCTTTCATTTAACCTTCCTGGTACCTCATGTTACAAGGGACGGTGTTGCTGCTAGCAAGAAATACAGACGAGCAGTCTTTAGATCTTTGGTGGACGCTTTATGGAGGTTAGGACCTGGGGGGTATTGATCTTACCAATAATGCGTGTGGGGGTCGAATGAGTGGTGTGGGGCTGGCTCCGGCCTGGCTCGGTGGGGGTTAGAGGCCTAATGGCAGGTTAGTGGAGATGGATCGGCACAACGCAGAGCCTGGTGCTGTCTCACACTCTTCGCAGGGTGCATTCCTTAAGATACTAAATATTCACAACACTGAAGGGACGAGAGGGAAATGGACTTCAGAGGAAACAGGGCTCAAGCGGAGCCAGCAGGTTGCGCAGAAATTGGGCTTTGTGAACCCTAGTGAACCCGGTACGTAAACATCGCTAGCCTGCAGCTTTTCCTTTCTGGGCCGAATACAAAATGGAGTTGTGGGTTATGGACATATCTAGTGCTATGCACATATTTCTATGCGCTACAGGGCTTTTATACGAGACCTGGTGGTGCGGACTGCTTCCCCTTTGTATGTTATATCGTCTCGTATGGTGTTCGCTTTATTTGGAAGTGCCTAGGGGTGTGGGATAAGCTCATTTCCATCCCAACAGTTTTCTCTGCTTTATTTCATTTGACATTTTCCCATCACAGGAAACTTGGCTCACAGATAACTTTAGTATTCAAGGATATACCACACTATGTTGCCCAGTGTTAGGCAGAAACCTGTGCAGTTCCCTCTGGGACCACTGCAAAAGATTTAAGACTACAGTTGTTTGGCAGTAAACTCACTTGGTAGCAGTCTGTACCACACAGATTTACTTGGTAGCTGTGGCTGAGCAGTCAGACTTCCCTCAAGAAGAGTTAGGCAGTATACAGAGTATTCACAATAGGTCAAAAGAACATAGTAGAACAAGCAAACACTGACCAGAGCTTGGTGTAAAAGAGATAATTATTCATTTAAAACCACATCTAATAAAACACACAGGCACTAATATTAAGCAGTTCAAAAACACGGTCACTAAATGATATACACTCCCTTAAAAGAATATTAGACAAGTCGTAAGTAAAGCTCCACTTATTTTCAGACAGCAGTGAGCGCTTAACGCAGATGGCACTCTAATAATTCGTTTTAAAAGGGAGAGAAAAGCAGGATATAAATTGAAACAGATCCCAACACTTTCACAAGAACACAGCAAGAGAGGAAGGCAGAGTCAAACCGTGAAGTTAGAGTTCAGAAAGCCGGATTCACTTTAAGAGTGCACAAAAGTCTCGAAAAGGTTCAGAAAGAGTTGGACCAAAAGAAAGAGGACCAGTTAGATGGTCAAGGCGGCCAGCCCAGTCCAGAAGGTTAAGGGATTATTATTACCTTGTAGCAATCTTTAGAAAGGGAGGCCTGGCGGACAAAGTACCTTAAAGTGGTGAGAATACTCCAGCGGGGGCAGTTGTTCCTGGCAGCGGATGCAAGTCAGTGCTTCGTCCGGGGGAAGAGAGGATCTCGTCGGGGAGGAAGACAGGAGTCCATTGCACTGCCAGGGAAGAAACCAGCCGCGGGGTTCTCAGTTAAAAGGAGCGGTCCTTTTGTTCGCGGTCCAGTGGTAAGTGGCTATCCGGTTGCCGGGGAGCTTAGCACGGGCAATTCAACCACAAGACGTCCTGGGATGGAAGAAAAAGAAGGTAAACTGGTTGTGCCCACCAGTCAGGGGAAGAAGACTCTCCAGCAGGGAGATCTTCTCTGTCGTCGGGAAGTGGTGAGTCGGTTCCGCAGGGCTCCACCGGTGGTGTCGTCGTAGCAGGTCGGCTCAGCTTCTCCCTCGTCGGATTCTCAGGTCCTGTGGCGACTTCTGAAGTTCCAGTCCCCAAAGCCCTGCTTTTATGCAGCACACCCCCATTCACTCAGCCTAGTTGTCAAACATGCTAAGTGGTGAGCCGGCCGGCTCACCACTTGGGCCAATCACACAAGAGTGCGACTTGAGTTACCAAGGTAACTCAGTCCAGGGTGCCTAAACCCCCTCCCACACCCCCTGTGGTACCCAGACAGAGTGGCACCACTTTTGGAGGCTTCTGTGGAGAAGCCCGCCAAAAGTGCAACAAAGGGCTCGACTCGGGTTGGAGTCACAGAAGAGAACACAAACGCCATTTTAGAATCGAGTCCTGGCAAAAAATACCAACCGGCGAATTAATATTAAATAAATAAACCAGCGGTATGTTCGAGGCTATGAGAATTAAATAATTAAAGTTGGTAGCCTCGAACAATGGGAAAATCCCATAGGGATATATTTGCGGTCGAATATAAAAAGTAGTATCCACTGCCACCAGCCAAAACTCGATCAGGGGGGACGGAGACGTGCCCCCTCGACTAACAGACCCCGGGGCAATCGAATTGCCCCGACCAGTAAGTCCACAATGTGATGGTTTGTACTGGTTTCTGTTCATAATTTGGGACTAGTAAAGCCAATGGTGACTTTACATGCCCTGGGAGACAGTAGTCAGTCCCAGGGTATGGAGTCTATGGTGGGGTGTCACTATGACACCCCTGTGTCACTGCACGGAGGGTGCTGTGTAACACACATAGTAAAAACACATGAGACCCTATGGAGTAAAGGAACCCATAGCCATAAAACACATTAACAGTCAAAGGAACACCATAAATCATGTCAAAGAGTGGGAGAAAAAGAGTCTCACTCTTGGCAGGAGAAAAAAAAAACTCCAGAAATCCAGCAAAGCTGCTGGGGGACTCACTAGGTTAGGAAATTCAGCCCAAAAAGAGAATTCTCCCTAACACGCAGCCACAAATCCTCTGAGCCTGGCAAAAAGGGGCTTGAGCAGACATCATGCTATATTTAATTTACTCTGAGCTCGCCTCCCACTATCTGATGGCCGTATTCCTCAGAAGACGAATATCAGTTCTCTCCTCTCTTGGTGGATTGGTTTGAACTAGGTACAAGTATTTGTCGAAAACTACAGAACAACGGGATACCTTGGGATATGTACAAAATAAAAATAAGCAAGGTACCAGTAGTCCACGTTTAGCACGCTGTTGTGTGCCTTTTTGCACTGACATAGCACTTTATAACAATTTGCACATTGTTATTATTCATGTCTATTTAGACAGCATGAAACTAACAATCTGAGAGAAATATAGCCCTTCGCCCTGACTGCAGCAGGGTGTATATGTAATTAGTCTCAGTTAGCATTCATGATATTTAACATTGGTATTCTCTATCCCTATGTTTATTTGTATAGCGCACCGAACCCAGAGGTAACTGGGCGCAATTTACAGAGAATTACAAGTATGCTTTCGGCGTGAAGTTAGGGTGATTACAGTAAGATATACAAACAATTAGAGTGGTTACAATAGTTAAGGCAGGATATATAAAAATGACAATGGTTATATACATGAATACATGACAGCACATATGTAAAAATATTAGTGGTTATACACATTCGGATGCAGAGGATCATACAATGTGGTGCACGTAGGGTCAAGCTTTTAGGTGTGTTAGTGGTCCTTGGAAATAAGCCAGTTTAGGGTGTTGCGCCTAATGATAGGGAAGGGTTGGTTTGCTCGCAAGGATGGAGGGGGGCAGGGGGGGAGGGGGGGCTGCGTTCCAGTACTGTACTGCCATAACAGGGAAGCTGCTCCCCACGGCTTTTAGTTTAAATCTAGGCACGGCCAGGCAGAAGGAATTCGATATCCTCTTGGGGCGATCTGTAGATTTTCTGATGATTCTCTCCGAGAGGTACAGTGGATTTGTATTTTGTTGATGATTTGCTTGTTTGCGCACAGGTACAAGGCATTGCAATAGTCCAGCTTGGACAGGATGAGAGCCTTGGCAAGGATAGTGCAGCTGACCTTGGAGAGAAAGGGTTTGCAGGCTCTGATCAACTTGCAAGTATGTGCTGTGGCCGAGGCCATGGAATTGACCCGTTTGCCTAATGTGAGAGTTGAGTCTAGGTAGAAGCCTAGGGTTTTTACCTGTTTAACCACTGATGAGATTTCCATCGATATTGAATGACGTATATTTTGAGCCAAGTTTGTTCAGGTTTCCTATAGTGCAGAGTATAAGGAGCTCAGTTTTATCGTCATTCAAGCAGAGGCCGTGGGCGGCCATCCATGCCTGGATGATTAGATACATTTTATGTAGTAAGGCTGTGGCCTTATTATAGTCCCCTTTAAGCGGTATGAGGATCTGGAAGTCATCTGCATAATTAGTGTAGGTGACACCCAGATGGTCCAGGTCATCAAACAGTGGCTTCGTAAATATGTTGTACATGGTTGGTGAAATGCAGGAACCCTGAGGCACGCCACATGTAATTGGAATTGGGTCTGCAGCCGCTGAGGGCGAGAAGACTCTTGGTCCTGTTGTTTAGAAAGGATTAGATCCATGCTATAGCGTCCTCGGAAAAGTGGGCAGCTGAATCAAGGTGTTTACAAAGCACTTTGTGGTCCACTAGATCGAAGGCGGCAGACAGATCTAGGAGAAGAAGTAAGGCTGTTTCCCCTTGTCTCCGAGTACATCAATCTGGGTTTTAAGATCAATCAACGCCGCTTCAGTACCGTTTTGTGGCCTAAAGCCCGATTGGCGGACTCCTAGGAGGTGATTGGTCTCTAGATACACCTGTATCTGAAGGTAAGCTACTTTGTCTAATATTTTGAGAAGGAATGGTACCTTGGTGATTGGTGAATTAGTGGGGATGGAAGGGTCTAGTGTTTGTTTCTTAAGGAGATGTAGGACTCACGACTCCTTTAGATTGCTCGGGACGGTGCCGGATGAGAGTGAGGCATTAACTAGTTTGGTGATGAATGGTGCCAGGTCTCTGGCGGCATCTTTAATAAACTGGGAGGGGCAGCCATCTCCCTGACAGTTTGATGGTTTGAGAGATGAGATGATTTTTTTCTACCTCAAGGATAGAGACTCGTGAGAAACTGAATCGATGAGGTTTGGTAGGGTGCGTTAAGGTACTGGCATCGGTGTCTGGGACAGGTAGGTTCGCTCTTTTATCCTCAATCTTATTCTGGAGAAGGGCAATTTTGTTCATTAGGGCATTAAGGATATTGATGCACCAGAGATTGTCCTTCACACAGTTGTTTGTCGGCGGTGTGGGGACTTCCATCTCCCTTAGAATAATAAAGAGTTCCTTGGTGCTTGAGCTACCGTGATGAATCCTGTTATACGTTTCCTGTTTTGTGCATATTATTTCTTTTTTGTACAAGGCAGAGATATTGGTCAGGTTGGTTTCATTTTCCTCGGTAGGTAAATGTCTCCAAAGGACTTCTAGTTTATTTTTCTTCGATTCTTAACATTTTGAGTTTGGGGGGTGAACCAGGAGTTCAGGTGAGCTCTCAGTTTACTTTTCTGCATTTTTAGAAGGGCAATAATGTCTAGGGCTTTGATCATAGTGGCATTATAATTATCTACGAGTGTGTCTGGGTCGGTTGAGTCCGGTAAGGAGTTGAGGGTAGGGATTACGTGTGGTATGATCTTATCCACCATAATATTCCTTTTGTTCCTGGTGAGGCGGGGTGGTGCTATTACGTTGCTCTTAGTAGTAGGGATACTAGCTGAAAGGGTGAAGGATAGAAGGAAGTGATCTGTCCATATTTGGGGAGTAATAGAGGTGATAGATACATTGCAGTTAAGGTCTGTGATGCAGTCTATGGTTCTGCCTTTGACATGTGTGGGCTGGGTCACTTTTTGGATGAAACAGAGTTCGGTGAGCACATTGAAAATTGCTAAAGCTTGTTGGTCACTGGGATCATTCAAGCCAAGGTTAAGATCCCCCAGTAGTAATATTTGAGAGGTTGCTTTAGTGTTGTCAGAGAGTATAGTGGATATGTCCTCCTCGAATGATCCAATGGGTCCAGAAGGTCTGTAGATAAGATTGGCTGTAAGAGTTTTGGAGTCACAGACGGGTAGTTAAACAGAGTATGTCACAAGTTTTGACCACTGGTGAGGGAGCTAATCTCATGGCCAAGTTGGATTTGGCGATGACTGCTAAGCCCCCCACCCCCTCTGGAGTCAACCCTGTCTGCTCTGAAGATGGTGTAATTGTCAGGTACTGCAAGTAGCAGGGTGGGGCCCGTTATAGGCTATAACTCCGTTTATGCTAGGAAGTCATTGGGCCTCATTACGAGGTTGGAGGTAGCCATTGCGCTAATAGCGCCATGGCTGCCTCCAAAATCGTTCCGACTCTGGTCTGGTGGATGGAGCAATTACCGGTCCATTCCTAGGTCGGCAGGACCGGTAATTCCCCATTCACCAGAGCCATTCCCCATTCCAATTTGAGCCCCCATAGGGCTCAATGGGAACTGGGAAGGCGGCAATAACTGTACCGCAAATTGCGGTACCGTTATTGACCCCAGTATCCCTTTGCTGGCCCCGTCCTTAACGCCTTGTAAAACCAGGCGTTAAGGACGGGGCCCGCAAAGGGAACTCGTAGTAGGGCAGTAAAGGATTACCGGCACCGGTGCCCTTACCGGTGCCGGTAATCCCTTACCGCCCACCTCGTAATGAAGCCCATAATCTTCGTGCCGGATCAGATCAGCTATTTCAGTAGCATGTGCCACCAGTGATCTAGCATTGATTAGAGCAGCCTTGATAATAGGGGTATTTTTGTTAGGCAAGGCGGTAGAAGGTTTGCCCTGGCTTACTTTTTTGATAGAAAGAGGTGGCGGGTTTTCCCTGGCGTAATTTTTTGTTAGTGATATCACTAGACTTAGATGTGTGCAGAGTAGGTGTGGCTGTATTTTTGTTGCTGGATTTATTTAGCGCAGTTGGGTATTTCACGGTGGAGGGGGACATGATTTGTTTGGTGGCTCATAACATCTAGTTAATCTAGCACAGAGTAAAATTTCTCATAGTAATAGAGCAAGATAGGTTGGTTTTAATGAGACTATGGTTTATGTTGAGGTTGATTGGTAGCAGATGGTCTAGACCCAGGTTGCTATATTGTTCAGGTTGGAAGAGTTTAGTGTCTACCATCAGCGAGGGTAGAAATCTAGTAGGTTTAATGGGCTGGTGGATGGCTTTCAGCGGGGGTACGAATGAGGTAGGTTTGATACTCACAATCGGTGCAGTTAAGTTCTCCATAGTTAGTTGCTGACTGTTAGAAGCGCAGCATATCTCGAGGGAGGGCAGGAGCCCATCACCCTTATTCCATGCGGCAGCTTCTGGAGAAGCATGGATCTGCCGCGCTGATGCCATGACGAGAGGGTAAGGCTGCTGACTTTGCTTATGTTTGCTGAAATCGATTCCCAGCACAGCCTCTCCCTACCGACCGTCATCCGCAGTGCACAGCTTGCAGCATAAACGACTGCTACTCATCGTCTACTTCCACGTGAAATGGCATTAAAATGGCTGCCGCCCGCTTTGTGTACTGTTGCTAGGCAACAGTGCTAGAGGAGCCCCACGCTCAGATTGGGCCCACAACCCCACATCATCAGCCCAGTGCTGCCGGAAGGCGTGAGCCAGCCTTCCTCTGGAGGCACCCTTTTAAGGCACAAGCCTGTCCGTGCCTGTCAGTGCCGACAGGTTGTGGCCCACTCACTCTGCCCAAATATTTGCCGCCCGTTTCCTAACTACCTTTATAACATACATTTGATGCAGCATCCCACTGGACCCAGATACCGCACTGCCCGACTACCGCCTACCGCCTACTGCTCCCAGAACACTTATCCTCACCACTGTGACACAACCCACGTGGACACTATATGCGCGGCATGCAGGTAATCGCCAGCAATCATATGTACTATCAAACAGTCATGTTGTAATGCGCCTGTATTTAATGCTTTGTTTATAGTGACTGACCGATTGTAATGGTTAACTGTCCCACCCTAAAATGTATATTGACAAATGTTATCCTCGTACGAACCTTGCCAGAGTCTCTCATATCCCTGTCCATGTCTGAGCGCATATTGATTCCTTGTTTGATATCTATACTATTGGCTATATGCTAATCATGCTCTCATACGATTGCCAGCATATTGTATCTCGCATGTTGTAGCTCTGATGTATCATGATGCATCTTTGTAGACTGTATTTTGCATGATGCGCTTCTCACATTACCACTCGAACAAATTGGAGACCTATTTACATTATTAATAGACATGATGCGTCTATTCTTCTATGTTGTCCGCCTCACTTTGCTTGCATAGACTTATTTGACTGCTGTCTGCATTGTACTTCAGCCTACATTTTGTCTCCCTTGCTTACTAGCAGTGACTGGGGACCTTCAGTCATTACCTTTTAATTTATGACCTGTATGCTACTATTTTTGTATACTGCACCTTGTTCGTAACAATTTTAGTCGTACACCCCTGCTGGGTACATTTGACTCATACTGCCTGGCCCTCTGCCCAAGTAGACCCCATTATGTACACTTCAGACTTATTCAGTTGCGCTCTTTTATTATTCAGCTCATCAACTCCTCTGGTTTCCACACTCACCCACTACTGCATTGCTCTACCAACACAGCACACTCTTACTGAGCAATCCAATCCCAGTCTGCTATGCTCACTCAGTCAGCAACCGCTCTAATTACCGTTCTAATTTGCCACCATATCAGAGTGCACTCCCACCTACCTCCTGCCCAGCCACCAGCACAAAGTACATCTCTAGCACCTCAACCATGCCCATGACACTACCCCTTAATCCTTACCTGAACGCCCCTACCCTATGGCTGGAACAGTTTGCAGCCAAACCTACCCCCAAGCACCAATGCGCCCTACACCTCAGGAACCTCAGATTAGGCTCTAGATTCACGCACAGAGCCCGTCACTCACCTATCCTCAACCCCACACCTAAATTACCTTTTTCTTCAAGCATCTCACCGCACAATACCAACATAGCAGGCAACGAAACCCCCCCCCCACTTGGTTTTGCCCAAAATCAGCACAAGGAAACCCTACTCAACCACTGAGACCTCCATCAAGGGTCCGCCTTTTAATGCTATGTCCCTCCCCGCTCACGCGCTGGACATCGCAGATTTCATCACAACTCAAGACTTAGATTTCCTAGCGATTACTGAGACTTGGTTACACGCAGCCTCAGGACCCTCACTCTCACTCGCTATTCCCACAGATTATACCATCATTAGATGTGACCGCAATACCAGCCAATCCAAAGGCGGTGGTGTTGCCTTTATTCATAAAAGCTCCCTCGGTCTAAGAGTCATCCCCAATCAACAGATCCCGTCCGCTGAGCTTTTGTCGGCCAAACTACCGATTTCACCTAACCAAACCGCCACTGTGCATCTTGTTTATAGGCCACCAGGACCCGCCACCACTTTCGCTGACGACATTACATCCATCCTAGCAGACAAAACTAAGACCAATTCTCAAATTATCTTATTAGGGGACCTTAACCTGGGTTTTCAAGACCCAAATGACCTCAAAGCACTGGACATTGCCAATACCGTCACCCATCTGGGCTTCTCCCACCGCATTCTTGAACTGACCCATATCAAAAGGGAGAACCCTTGATTGGCTGGTTGATCTGAATTGTAGTATCAACCTAGTGGCAAACTCTCCATGCGTATGGTCTGACCACCACACGATCACCTTAACATCAAAGCAAACGTTCTATGTTCCAAACAGGACCATTGCACCCCCAATTTGTACTCGAAACAAAAAAAACACAACTAGGGAGAAACTGCTCCCCCTCATCCTTCCTATATTAAACCATTCCTCACTGTCATGCACAGACCCTACAGTCCTAGTGGATACTTTTAACGACACCATGCTCAAAGCATTGAACTCCATTGCTCCTACTAAATTGTGGAAACCTAAACCTTGTGCACATCTCAATTCATGGTTCTCACCACAACAGAGTGCTCTGCAAAGAAAAGAGAAACTCTGAAGCCTGTTGGAAAAGTCACCCTTCCGATACCAACAAGGATAGCCTCATTATAGCATCCCTTAATCAATCTTCCAAGCAAAAAAAGATATGTATAATAAGTGTATTCTGTAAGCAGAATCCAATACCAAAGAGCTCTTAAAGATACTTAAAGAACTTGACTCTCCAACCACCGCTCCTGATACCTGTAGCTAAGACAGTACATGGTGTTCTAATATCCAAAAAGCGCTCCTTAACAAAATCTCAACACTCCAATCTAAAATCAACAGCAAATAAAGCAGCCTTCAGACTGACTCCCAGCCTAATTCTCCCCCTGAAATAACTTCCCGCATCGTGCACACTCTAAAACATCATCAGCAAACTTAAACCCTCCAATTGCCAGGGCGACACATGCCCAGCTCCCATCATCAAGGAGGCTACCCATGAACTAGCCCCTTTCATCACTGCGCTCATTAATACCTCATTCAGCACTGGCATCGTCCCTGATAACCTCAAGGACGCTTTGGTTATCCCCCCTTCTCAAAAAACCATCCTTAGACCCGAGCATACCTACTAACTACAGGCCCATCACCAACGTTACTTTTCTGCTCAAAATCCTGGACCGAGCAGCTTATCTGCAGATCCAGGACTGCCTGGAATCCAATAAACTTCTAGGACTCAGACAATCAGGCTTCCGTCCCAAGCACAGAACAGAAACTGCCCTCATCAACCTTACAACCCAAATTGAGGACCTGAAAGACAACGGAAAGCTAACCCTCCTATTACTACTAGATCTCTCGGCAGCTTTTGACTTGGTGAACCATCAAATTCTCTGTCAGCACCTTAAATCGGCAGCCCGCTTTTCGGACAATGCCACCACTTGGATTAGATCCTTCTTGTCCAATAGATCTATGAGGGTCTTCTCCCCCCTCTGCTTCTGCTGAACCATCTCCAGTACTGTGTGGGGTCCCCCAAGGATCCTGCGTTTCACCTACGCTCTATAACTTGTACACAAAGCCGCTCTTCGATGTTCTTGACTCTCTGGGTGTCATCTACACCAATTAGGCAGATGACAGCCAGATACTCATCCCATCACCGGAGACCATCTAGTTGATACCAAAGCTTTAAATTATGTTTATCATGTCATCCAGGTGTGGAGGGCACAACACGAGCTCTGCCTGAATGATGAGAAGACAGAGCTTCTCAAACTGGGCTCTCATCACCGACTGAGTAGGCTAGACCCTATCTTCAAATCTTTTGTCATTGATGGCAACACCATTAAGGTTCCCAACGATATTAAAAATGTAGGCATCTATCTCGATTCCACCTTATCTCTCTCTAGACAAACCAATGCAGTCATCTCAGCGTCCACCTACACGTGCAAACTTATCACAGCCTGCCGTCCATTCCTTTCCACTGCTAATTGCACCAAACTTGCCAGAACCCTTGTCATGTCCAAATTGGACTATTGCAATGCGCTTTACTTAGGAACGAGTCAACGTAATCTCAACAAGCTCCAGGTCACCCAAAACAATGCCATTAGTGCTGCATTAAATATTCCCAGGAAACAGCATATATCTGACACTAGACGCAGCCTACACTGGCTTTCAGTTGCCCAAAGAGTCTCCCTCAAAACCCCTGCTTTCACGCACAAATGCTTGGCCAATCAGGCACCCAACTACCTGGCCAGCCGTGTCACCCCACACACTACCAGCCGCCCACAAAGAGCAGCCCAAGCGCACTGTCTCACTATACCAAGATTCAAACTTCAGACAGCTGGGAGTGCCAGCTTCCCGGTCCTTGCCACCAAACTGTGGAACTCGCTCCCCCACCCACAGAACAGAAACTTCCTTCCACTCTTTCAAGAGCAAAACTAAACTGTGGCTTTTGGCTCAAGACACCCACAACCATTGCCCACCTCTTCAACATTAAACTCACCTTCCATGATCACGTTGTAATTACCCTGCATTCTCATTGTAAATACAGTGCAAAGTATTCTGAAAGTATATTGTAATGTATATTCTGTAAGTATATTGTAAGGTTCCCTCCATGTTCTACTTTTGTTCTACTGCTCTTGTTGTTTGATTAAGTTACGGTAACCTAAGATGTGCGCACAGATGCCTTTGGGCCAGGAGCGCTATACAAATAAGACAAATACAAATAGTATGGTTGTAGCCTGTGACTACAGACAGTTGGCCAATTGCCAGTAGGGCGCACAGTAGGTCCGATAGCAGGTAGGTAGTAGCGTACATAGTGCACTTATGGTGTCGCTGTCAATGGCAGCAGTTTGGCAATGCGGATGTTCAGTTGTGCATGGGCCCCACAGCCAGAGCAAAGTCTGGGATTAGTATAAAGCACAAGTCAAATTCAAGAGTGGAATCAAATACTGGCATTAGGCAGGGATAGCAATCAGCAATGGGCACAACACAGATCAAATGCGGTTATTAGCGTTGGGCGACTTTAGATATTAGAAGTGGGCATGCAGCAGGTCAGGTGCAGATGCGGAGATTAGCATTGGGAGAGTCATTGCATTGGGCACAACACAGATCAAGTGCAAATACAACATTTGGCAATGGGGACGGTGAAAGCAGGGTCAGAAGCAAAGCAGATATTAGCAGAAGGCGGAATCGACAATAGGCAGTGGGCAGAATGCGAATCAGATGCAGTTGCGAATTTTAGCAATAGGAATGTCACAGATCAACGTTCAAGTAGAATCAAATGAAATATGAGCAGAGGGTAAAAACGGCAATTAAAAATGGGCACAACCCCAATTAAATGCAGGTGCGGGACTTAAAAGTAGGTTAGATACATACATTTGCGTTAGGGATGAACTAAATCAGATGCAAGTACATATAATTTGTAACATGCTGTGCATAAATCAGATATGATGCGCTGAAATGGGATGCACAGTACATGTTTGAGCCTCAGTGGCTGGTCATTCGTCGGATTCACTTATGGGCAAAAGCAAACAGTAATGATTGGGTATTGAATGCTGGGTAGAACAGAGTGGGCATGCATAGGATTATCAATGGATTCAGAGTTCTAGGGGTTCCCTTTGCCTTGTTCAGTGTCGGGCGGAATAGGAAGCTTACTTTCAATGCAGGTAGAAGTCGAGCAGAGAGTGGTGTTGCAGATCTTACCCAATAAGCGTGGGAGTTCAGAGGTGTCTATTAGTTCAGTGGAGGGACACAAAGATTATATAATATGCTGGTGAAGTATTTAAGTAATAAGCACTTAGCAGTAGGCTGCAGGGTATGAGAAGCGCTGCACAGACTTGTCAGGGGCGTAGGCTTACGAGGCGAGGTAAGCTAATAATAACTATAACAATTACGCCCACGATAGTAGTGGCATGAAAAGGCAATACACAGTGTGAACTTTTTTGCATATACCACACAGTAGTCCCTGGAAAAGTATATCGGCAGAGACATAGGTCACAAATGTCTTGTTACATGGAAGTGTCAGTTGAATATGGTACCTTAATCTCCAAATGGGGTAGGCAGGCGTCGCTTAAACACAGAATGAGTGACGGAAGAGCGATATTGCTTGTTAGGAAGAATTCTCTGTTTAGGCTGAATTCCCTAACCTAGTGAGTCCCCCAGCAGCTTGGCTGGATTTTGTGGGATTTATTTTTTTTCTCCTGCCAAGAGTGAGACTCTTTTATCCTCACTCTTGGACATGACTTGAGAGTGTTCTCTGTGACTTGCTATGTGCTTATGGGCTGGGGGGGTAATTTCCCCCATAGGCCATCATTGGTTTTTGAAACGTGTGTTACACAGCACCCTCAGTGCAGTAGCACAGGGGTGTCTTAGAGACCCCCAAACATAGACTCCACACCCTGGGACTGACTACTGTCTCCCTGGGTCTGTAAAGTTACCATTGACTTTACTAGTCTTAACTTAGGAACTTAACCAGTACAAACCATCTTACTGTGGAAGTACTGGTAGGGGCAATTAGATTGCCCCTGGGTCTGTTGTCGAGGGGGTACTGTCCCGTCCCCCCTCGCCGAGTTCTGGCTGGTGGCAATGGATACCACGGAAGTATTCCACCGGAATATTTCCCAATGGGATTTCCCATTGGTTTTTGATGCACCACTTTTTGGTGCAATGTTAAAGATACCGCCGGTTTATTTATTTAATATAAATTCACCGGTTGGGATTTTTTGCCGGAACTCGCCGCCAAAATGGCGTCTAGGTTCACTTCAGTAACCCTGAACCCGAGTCGAGCCTTTGTTCCACTTTTGGCGGGCTTCTGCACAGAAGCCCTCCAAAGTGGTGCCATTCTGTCTGGGTACCACAGGAGGTGTGGGAGGGGGTTTAGGCACCCTGGACCGAGTTGCCTTGCCAACTCAGGTCGCACTCTAGTGTGATTGGCCCAAGTGGTGAGCCACCCCGCTCACCACTTAGCATGTTTGAGTGACAGCTAGGCTGTATGAATGGAGGTTTGCTGCATAAAAGCAGGGTTTTTGGGACTGGTTCTTCAGAAGTCGCCACAGGACCTAAGAAGCCGAAGAGGGAGAAGCCGAGCCGACCTGCCAAGACGACACCACCGGTGAAGCCCTGCAGAATCGTCTCACCACTTTTCCCGACGACAGAGGAGATCTCCCGCCGGAGAGTCTTCTTCCCTTAACTGGTGGGGACAACCAGTTGCTGCCTTCTTTTCGCCGTCCCGAAGCATCTCGTGGCCGCCTTGCCTGTGCCAAGCACCCTGGCAACCGGGATACCACTTTTTACCTCAACCGCGAAAGAGGGGTAAAAATCCTTTGTGACCGGAGAACTCCACGGCTGGCCTCATCCCTGGTAGTGCAACGACCTGCAGCCTTCCTCCCCGTCGAGATCACCTCTTCCTCGGGACAACGCCACGACTTGCACCCACTACCAGGAACGACTACCACCGCTGGAGGAATCTTTCCACTTTTAAAGGTACTGTGATCCGCCCGGCCTCCCTTGCTACCGATTGTACGGGGTAGATTTAGCCCTTGGCTCTCGAACCTGGGTAGGTCTGGGACACCCTAACTAAACTTTTCAGAACCATAGTAAAACCGTTTTCTACTCACCTGCAAAGACTTGTGACATTGTGTGATCTTGGGCACATTTTCGCCTAGCTCCCTCTAATGCGGGCCCCGAACTAATTCCCCTTGTTCCACTATTGACTGTCTTTGCCAACCTTATGTGAAAAGTGTTTTACCTAACTGCTCTCTTTATTTCTGCCTTTTCCCTCCCTTTTGGTAATACTTGTTGGAGTACTTTGACACCTAGCTCTGGTCAGTGTTTGCTTGTGCTATTGTACCTCTGTACCTATTTATGTATCCTCTGTATACTGCCTAACTCTTCTTGAGGGAAGTCTGACTGCTCAGCCACAGCTACCACAGTGAATCTGTGCGGTGCAGACTGCTACCAAGTGGGTTTACTGCCAACACCTGTAGTCTTAAACCTTTTGCAGTGGTCCCAGAGGGAACTGCACAGGTTTCTGCCTAACACTGGTGTACAGCGGTGGGATCTGTATTGAGTATACACTTTAGAGTACATTTGAGATACCTTAGTGCAACTAACCACAAAACTTAAGCACAAGAAAGAAAAAGTCATTTTTAACCTCTCTACTATGGAAAGTTATAGTCAAGAGTCCCTTGCTACAAAAACTGCTGATTGTCTAAGACTTCTCTGTAAGCATAAGAATCTCATGACTAAAGGTAAGAAAATAGAGCTAATAGAAAGGTTGTTAGAAAACCAAAGTCTGGAGGATGGTCCAGAGGAACCTATCACTCCAGCAAATGTAGAAAGCAGCAATGATCTTGATATGGAACAAGGTATTGATGATCTTGGGTCAGAACCAGAAGAGGAGGATGAAACTGTTGTAGATAGTCCCTCTAGGCCTCTGTCTGCTCTACCAGCTGTACCTACTGGACCTTTGCCAGGTCCCACATTTAGCCCTCAATACTTTGAACTGGAGAAAATGAAACTTGAATTAGAGTACAAGAAACTTAATGCTCAAACTGACAAAGAACTAAGGCTAAGGGAAATGGAGCTCAAGTATGAGCTAGAAATGAAGAAATTGTCTGTTGAGAATGCTTCTCTCTCTGGCTCCTCTAGAGGTTCCAGTCCTAAAAGACCCCGGATGCCTAAGGAATTGATTGGTATGTATGAGCCTAAGTTGGATGTGTTGGATTGGTTGTCTATGTTTGAGTATAATCATGGGCTCCAGAACATCACAGGTAATGAGTTACCCACCTGGTTGTTCTCTAGGCTTCCCCCTGTTGCAACTGATGTGGTAATGGAGTTGGGGGAGGAGGATAGGAAAGAGTATGAATGTGTGAAACTAGCTTTGATAGCTAGGTTTGGGAAGACCCCTTCCCAGTATCTTAAGAGGTTTAGGAGCCTCAAAAAGCATGATGGTACCCCTTGGGCTACCTGGGTGTGTGAAGGGTTGAAAAACTTAGAGGGATGGATTAAGGGTTACAAGGTGAACACTTATGAAGGAATGAGAAATCTTGTAATGATGGAGTCAATTTATGATGTCTGCTCTCCTGAGCTCAGACAGCACTTGGCTGATTCACAGGAATTAGATCCTAGGAAACTAGCTAAGGCTGCTGACTTGTGGGTTGCCAACAGGGCTACTCAAATGATTCTGGGGTAACTCAGAAGAAGGATGAGGGAAGACAGCCTAAGAAAGACTCCAAAGAGAATTCTAATAATCCTAATTCCAAAGAGGGCCCCAAACAAAACCATAAGGGTAAGCCACCTGGGAAACCACAGCAGAGTAGTATACCTTCTGGTGCTAAACCAGAAGGAGGTCAGAACAAGCCTCCATTCCAAAGGACCTTTGGGGCCTGTTATGTTTGTAAGGCTACTGACCATGTGAAAGGAGATCCCAGATGTAAGGGTAAACCTTCCGGGGTCCAACTTGTCTCCTTAGCCTTCGCTCCAGAGGAGGAAGTCACTATGGCAAGTGGAAACTTTCTACTACTGGCTGATGAACCCACTGGAGTCTCAGCCAGTGTTTCTTTAGTCTCTCTGGGGTTGTGGGAACAACAAAATCTAGATGTGTTTAATTCTATCCCAGATAATACTAAAGAGTATTATAAGGACAGTGTCCACGTGAATGGTCAGGAGACCCCTGCCATCAGGGACACTGGGGCCAGCATAACTGTGGTGGATGAATCATTTTTCAAGGCAGAGGATGTTGCTAAGGCACCCAAATGCCTCACCAAGTTAGCTGGAGGGCCTGTGCAGATGTGTCCCCAGTTACCAGTCCTCATCCAGTGTAATGATATGGCTGTGAAGATACCTGTCAGTATACAATGTGAAGTGCCAGGAAGAGTTCTGCTGGGAAATGACCTGAAAGCTCTTGGAGTTGTGTCACATACCCCCAGACCTCCTAGTAAAAGGTTACGGGAGCTCACCAAGTCTGCAAGAGAGAAAACCCTGCGAGGTTTATCTCAGGAGATGATGACAGAAATCACTCCTCTCCCCCTGGAGCAACTTACTGCAGTAACTACCAGATCAGGAGCAAAGGGGCAACCCAAGACTCCTAGAAAAAAACCTACAGCAAGCACTCCAGTGCTTCCAACAAGGACTTCCCCGAGGTTGTCCAAAGTTACACCTGTAACTCCACCTCCAGCTGAGGCTGAGAGGGAGGTACAACCCAGTTTGGTTGAACTAGACTCTGAAGAAGAGCTAGAAGGAGGTCCAGAACTTATTGGAGACCTGGACCCGGCTGACCATCCTGAGCTGCAGTCTTTACTGGCAGAAGGTGGACCCAGCAGGACAGCTTTCCGTAAGGGACAAAGAGAATGTCCAACTCTGGAGGGTCTCCGCCAGCAGGCAGCTTCTCAGGCTGATGGGCAACAGCCTGGGAAGTATAGGTTACACTGGGAAGATGGCCTCCTCTACAGTGAACCAACCGAATCTGAACCTGGAGCATACCAACGCCTGGTAGTGCCCCAAGAGAACAGACAACAGTTCTTGCAACTAGCCCACGAGATTCCTTTGGCTGGTCACTTGAGTTTCAAGAAGACCAAGGAAAGGCTCTCTCTCTACTTCTATTGGCCAAAAATGGGGGCTGAAGTAGATAGGTATTGCAGGAGCTGCCATACCTGCCAGACTTCTGGTAAGGTTGGTTCCAAGAATGTGGCACCTTTAGTGCCTCTCCCAGTTGTGGGAGTCCCATTTGAGAGGGTAGGGATTGACATTGTTGGTCCCCTTGATCCCCCAACCTCCTCAGGCAACAGGTTTATCCTTGTTGTAGTAGACCATGCTACTAGGTACCCTGAGGCAATTCCTATGAGGACTGTTACGGCTCAGGCTGTGGCTAAGGCGCTCCTTAGTATCTTTACCAGGGTTGGGTTTCCTAAGGAGGTGATCTCTGACAGGGGGACACATTTTATGTCCAACTACATGAAAGCCATGTGGAAAACCTGCGGAGTTACCTACAAGTTCTCAACCGCCTACCACCCTCAGACCAACGGGTTGGTAGAAAGATTTAACAGAACCATGAAGAGCATGATAGGTGCCTTAGAAGAACCCCTTAAGAAGAAGTGGGACCTTCTACTGCCCTGCCTTCTATTTGCTTATAGGGAAGTCCCTCAGGAGGGAGTAGGTTATTCTCCCTTTGAACTTCTCTATGGCCATCCCGTCAGAGGCCCCTTGGCCCTGATTAAGGAGGGGTTGGAGAGTGCTCCTTCCCCCAAGCCAGTCAGAGTGACTGACTATGTGATAGGTCTCCGAAGGAGAATGTCACACATGATGGCAGAAGCAAGTGATAACTTGAAAGCTGGCCAAGCTCTGATCAAACATTGGCATGATCAGAAGGCTAACATGGTTGAGTTTACTCAAGACCAGCTAGTTCTAGTTATGCTCCCAACAAGGCAGAGGGCCTTGCAAGACAAATGGATGGGACCCTTCAAGGTTGTGGGAAAACTTGGAGAGGTCAACTATCTGGTGGATCTGGGCAAACCCAGGGAAGCTCCCAGAGTCTTCCACACCAACCGCCTCAAAGCCTATGTCTCTAGACCAGAAGTAGGAGCATTGCTTCTAGCTTCATCGGAAGAGGAGGAGGAGAGTGACGCTCTACCTGACCTCCTGAGAGGCTTACCTTTGGACGAAAAGGTTGAAGGAGTTAATCTCTCTTCAGATCTGACCCCTGAGCAACAGGAGGAGTGCAAAGCGATGTTAAATCAGTTTGCCCCCCTGTTCTCACTTTCACCAGGCTTGACCCCTTGGGGACAGCATGAGATACCCACTGGTGACTGTCTGCCAGTCAAAAGCAGAGGATATAGAATGTCAGAACATGTCAGAACCCACATCAAAGGTGAGGTCAAGAAGATGCTTGATCTCGGGGTAATAGAGCCCTCTACTAGTCCATGGTCTAGCCCAGTGGTGTTAGTACCAAAGGCAGGATCCAAAGAGTTGAGATTCTGTGTGGACTATAGAGCTCTTAATGCAGTCACCCAGACTGATGCCCACCCTTTGCCAAGGACAGATGAGTTGGTGGATAAACTTGGTGCAGCCAAGTACCTCAGCACACTGGACCTTACGTCAGGCTATTGGCAAATAGCCCTGACAGACCATGCCAAGGAGAAAACTGCATTTTCTACCCCAGTTGGCCTATACCAATTCAAGGTTATGCCTTTTGGACTGGAAAATGCACCTGCAACATTCCAAAGGATGGTGAACCAAGTTCTGGCTGGGATGGAGGACTTCTGCATGGCATACTTGGATGACATTGCAGTCTTCAGCCACTCCTGGACAGAACATGTGACCCACTTAGGACATGTTTTGCAGGCTCTTGAGCAGGCCAATCTGACCATAAAGGCAAGCAAGTGCCAAATTGGTCAGAGTAAAGTGGTCTACCTTGGACATGAGGTAGGAGGTGGAGAAATAAGGCCTTTGCTCAGCAAGATTGAAGCTGTGCAAAATTGGACAACACCTACTACTCAGACCCAGGTGAGAGCCTTCTTAGGCCTCACTGGGTACTACAGGAATTTCATTGAGAACTATGGGACCATAGCTTCTCCTCTGAATGTGATCTCCTCTCCAAAATTCCCTAAGAAGGTCAAATGGACTGAGGAATGCAATCAGGCCTTTGAAAACCTGAAGAAAGCTCTCTGCCAAGCTCCAGTACTCAGAGCTCCTGACTACCACCAAACTTTCATTGTACAAACTGATGCTTCCAATGTAGGTATAGGTGCAGTTCTTAGCCAACTGGATGAGAAGGGTAGGGAACACCCCATTTGCTTCATCAGTAGAAAACTGAAGGATCCTGAAACAAGGTGGGCAACAATCGAAAGAGAATGCTTTGCTATTGTGTGGGCACTGAAGAAGTTTAGGCCATACTTGTATGGTTCTACTTTTGTCATTCAGACTGACCACCAACCCTTGAGATGGTTAATGCAAATGAAAGGGGAAAATCCAAAACTATTGAGATGGTCAATCTGCCTCCAAGGGTTTGATTTCACCATTGAGCACAGGTCAGGGTGTCACCATCAAAATGCTGATGGACTCTCTAGGATGTATGTCATCGACTAGAGGTATGAGGTTCATCCAGGAGTGGATTAAATCCTCCTGTCCCTTAGTCTGGGGGGGGCGAGTGTTAGGAAGAATTCTCTGTTTAGGCTGAATTCCCTAACCTAGTGAGTCCCCCAGCAGCTTGGCTGGATTTTGTGGGATTTATTTTTTTTCTCCTGCCAAGAGTGAGACTCTTTTATCCTCACTCTTGGACATGACTTGAGAGTGTTCTCTGTGACTTGCTATGTGCTTATGGGCTGGGGGGGTAATTTTCCCCATAGGCCATCATTGGTTTTTGAAATGTGTGTTACACAGCACCCTCAGTGCAGTAGCACAGGGGTGTCTTAGAGACCCCCAAACATAGACTCCACACCCTGGGACTGACTACTGTCTCCCTGGGTCTGTAAAGTTACCATTGACTTTACTAGTCTTAACTTAGGAACTTAACCAGTACAAACCATCTTACTGTGGAAGTACTGGTAGGGGCAATTAGATTGCCCCTGGGTCTGTTGTCGAGGGGGTACTGTCCCGTCCCCCCTCGCCGAGTTCTGGCTGGTGGCAGTGGATACCACGGAAGTATTCCACCGGAATATTTCCCAATGGGATTTCCCATTGGTTTTTGATGCACCACTTTTTGGTGCAATGTTAAAGATACCGCCAGATTATTTATTTAATATAAATTCACCGGTTGGGATTTTTTGCCGGAACTCGCCGCCAAAATGGCGTCTAGGTTCACTTCAGTAACCCTGAACCCGAGTCGAGCCTTTGTTCCACTTTTGGCGGGCTTCTGCACAGAAGCCCTCCAAAGTGGTGCCATTCTGTCTGGGTACCACAGGAGGTGTGGGAGGGGGTTTAGGCACCCTGGACCGAGTTGCCTTGCCAACTCAGGTCGCACTCTAGTGTGATTGGCCCAAGTGGTGAGCCACCCCGCTCACCACTTAGCATGTTTGAGTGACAGCTAGGCTGTATGAATGGGGGTTTGCTGCATAAAAGCAGGGTTTTTGGGACTGGTTCTTCAGAAGTCGCCACAGGACCTAAGAGGCCGAAGAGGGAGAAGCCGAGCCGACCTGCCAAGACGACACCACCGGTGAAGCCCTGCAGAATCGTCTCACCACTTTTCCCGACGACAGAGGAGATCTCCCGCCGGAGAGTCTTCTTCCCTTAACTGGTGGGGACAACCAGTTGCTGCCTTCTTTTCGCCGTCCCAAAGCATCTCGTGGCCGCCTTGCCTGTGCCAAGCACCCCGGCAACCGGGATACCACTTTTTACCTCAACCGCGAAAGAGGGGTAAAAATCCTTTGTGACCGGAGAACTCCACGGCTGGCCTCATCCCTGGTAGTGCAACGACCTGCAGCCTTCCTCCCCGTCGAGATCACCTCTTCCTCGGGACAACGCCACGACTTGCACCCACTACCAGGAACGCTGGAGGAATCTTTCCACTTTTAAAGGTACTGTGATCCGCCCGGCCTCCCTTGCTACCGATTGTACGGGGTAGATTTAGCCCTCGGCTCTCGAACCTGGGTAGGTCTGGGACACCCTAACTAAACTTTTCAGAACCATAGTAAAACCGTTTTCTACTCACCTGCAAAGACTTGTGACATTGTGTGATCTTGGGCACATTTTCGCCTGGCTCCCTCTAATGCGGGCCCCGAACTAATTCCCCTTGTTCCACTATTGACTGTCTTTGCCAACCTTATGTGAAAAGTGTTTTACCTAACTGCTCTCTTTATTTCTGCCTTTTCCCTCCCTTTTGGTAATACTTGTTGGAGTACCATCTAACGTTAAGCGCTCACCTCTGGTTGGAAATAAGTGGTGTTAACTTAGAATTGTCCAACAAACGATTAGGGATGTACATATGAGTAATAGTAACTGTTTGACTATCTTTTCTAAGGTGCTAGTGTAATTTATGAGTGTACCTTTAATAAAGTTTATACTTTGACACCTAGCTCTGGTCAGTGTTTGCTTGTGCTATTGTACCTCTGTACCTATTTATGTATCCTCTGTATACTGCCTAACTCTTCTTGAGGGAAGTCTGACTGCTCAGCCACAGCTACCACAGTGAATCTGTGCGGTGCAGACTGCTACCAAGTGGGTTTACTGCCAACACCTGTAGTCTTAAACCTTTTGCAGTGGTCCCAGAGGGAACTGCACAGGTTTCTGCCTAACATTGCTGTAGACAGATATAGTTGTAGAGTGATCGCTTCAGTATGCTCTCACCTCCTAGTAAGATGGTGACGGTGGTGAGAGATGTAGCGGGTCTTGAAGGGCACTTCAAACTCGGTGTGAGATGTTATGTGAGTGGCCATGGCCTGGACTACCACAGACAGACGAGTGGCCTTAAGTACAGGCATTTAGTGAGCAAGGCCGGCTGTCGCCATCCCGTGAAACCGGAACAAATAGGGTGCAGCTGCCAATCAGGGACTGCAAGTCTAAATGAGGTGTTGCTCGGCAACGGATAAACAAAACAATGCAGCGGCCATCTGATCTGCTGTACACGTGTTGTAACACGGCAGAAATGGTGAAATGGTGCAAGAGCAGCTGGCTGGAAGTCACCGCTATGGTGAACTTCTGTATCAATGAGTAAGAAGAGGGTTCCGACAAGGCGATTAGTGCTCCCCTGTGCACTCATGCCTTACCTATCCTTCGTCGAAGCCTGCTTCATGGAACGCTGTAAGGTGGGCCGGTGTCGGCAGGGACAGGCTCCAGCCCTCCTCCCTGGATGAGTGGGTAAAGAAAGATGGACACAGACAGATGGGTGGCCTAAGTACAGGCATTTAGTGAGCGAGGCCAGCTGTCGCCATCCGGTGAAACCGGAACAAACAAATAGGGCACATCGGCCTATCAGAGACTGTAAGGCTAAATGAGGTGTTGCCTATAGATTAAATATTTCCATTTTATGCAGTATTAAATTTATATGTCTTTTTTTATATCGCTTTGAACTGGTTTATGATTAAGAAGAACAAGTTACTCTCTTACCTGGTCACGTTCTTTCGATGGGATGGTCCGACGCAGTATTCCATATCTATGACATGTAATCACCACAGCTTGAGATGTTGTGTAAGATTTTACATGTAGTCTTACCATGCAGTGGATAATTAACACTGATCAGAGTGTTCTTTCCCTAGTATTTGGGATGAGGAATAAGGCCTTGAAGCAAAAGGATGAGTATCCCCTTCATTGTGGACCTGGGGAGCGTACGTGAACAAAAAGCCAAGAAAAATAGACAGGCAAATGATTTAGATACATTTGCAAATAGATTCGACTTCAGTATGCAAACAAAGGGGATAAACTCAGTCAGTGAAGAGTTACATATTCATATTTCATTGTTAAAGTACACACAATAGTATAAAAATAGTAAACACATTCGAGGGGATTGGGTCCTCCGACGTATTCCATATCTATGACATGTAATCACCACAGCTGTGCTGCTTCGGAAAATCTTCGGCGTCTGCGTTCTGCGTCGATGACGTCGATACGCCGCCCTCAAGGACCTCCTCCGACGGCCGACGTCACTGGATGTTATAAGTAGGACGTACGACGGCCATAGCCTCAGTTGTAGTTTTTTCCCCAGAATGTGTGGCACCAGTCTTCTGCCAGTCTGATACACAAAGCCTTGCGGAAACGTAAGATGCAATCGCATAAAATTCTGTAGCGGGGAAGGCAGGGAGGGAGCGATATGGAATACCTTGTCGGACCAAGAGAGTAACTTGTTCCTCGAGGAGATTAGATCCTCCGACATCTTCCATATCTATGACAGACTCCCAAAGCAGTACCAATGCAAGGAGGTGGGAAAATAATTTAGAAAACAGAAATTTAGAATGCCCAATCAAATTGCAGAGTAAAGGACCGCCTTACCAAAGGCCAGATCCTGCCCCCGGATGGAATCGAGTGAGTAGTGACGTACAAAAGTATGTACCGAAGCCCAGGTGGCTGCATCACAGATGTTACGAATAGGAACACCCCTCTGTAGGGCAGTAGAGGCAGCCATACCCCTGGTAGAATGGGCCCGCAAGCCGACCGGTGGGTTCTTACTCGCCAAGCGGTAACAAATAGCCAGAATAATCCAGCGAGACAAAGTCTTTTTCGTCACAGCTTGTCCCAAACGCTTTCCAGCGTAACCAATGAAGTGTTGATCGTCCACTCTGACCCGGGACATGCGTGAAATATAAAAGCTTAACTCTCTACTAGGATCAAGCCTATGGAGCCTCTCCTCTTCCTTACCAGGATGAGGAGGAGGATAAAACGCTGGAAGAATAACCTTCTGGCCTAAATGAAATTCCGAACAGCCTTCGGAAGAAAGGAAGGACGAACTCTAAGGACAACCCTGTCCTTATGAAACGCAGTGAAGGGTGGCTTAACTGAAAGTGCCTGTAACTCACTCACTCTGCGAGCGGAAGTGACCGCAACCAAAAATACAGTTTTAAGAGTTATCAGTCTCAAAGGGCATGAATGCAAAGGCTCAAACGGAGCACCCATCAGAAACTTGAGAACAAGATTCAAATACCAACCTGGCACCTGGAAAGGTGACGGAGGGAACACATTAGTGAGCCCTTTCAGAAACTGAGAAATTAAAGGAATTTTAAAATAGGAACACTCTTCAGACGAGCGCTTAAATATGGACAGCGCCTCCAGGTAACCTTTAACGGTACCCACTTGCAAGCCCCTGTGGGCCAAAGAAAGCAAAAAAGACAGAACCATGGGAATGTCACATTCAAAAGGATCCACATTCTGAACCCTGCACCAGTCGCAGAACTTACGCCAACGGCAACAGTACAGGGACTTTGTTGCTGGCCGTCTGGCCGAGAGCAACACCTCCATCATGTCTTCAGGGAGGTCCCAATCCTTATACCTCAACTTTTCAGAAACCAAGCGTGAAGGTTGAGGGATCGGACCTCTGGATGGAGAGCCTGACCCCCCCCCCCCTCCCATGAGAGCAGATCGTCTCGGTAGGGAAGACGACGTGGCGGGCAGATGGACAAGTCGAAAAGGTCTGGGTACCACATCCTCCGGGCCCACGCCGGAGCAATGAGGATCATCCAGGAACCGAACCTCTGTAACATCCGCAGTACTTGCGGGATGACGGGGACTGGAGGAAAGGCGTACAGCAGTGGGAATGACCGCGTCTCCTAAGGCTCCTTTTGGAGGAAATTCCTGCGAGCAGAACCTCTCGCACTTCCGGATGACACTGGAGGCGAAGAGATCCACCTGAGGGGTCCCCCAAAGGGCGAAGATCTCCAGGAGAATCTCCTGAGGCAACTCCCACTCGTGAGAGATCGCGCTCTGCCTGCTCAGAGCGTCCACCGTCCCGTTTTCGTCTCCAGCCAGATGAACTGTCGTGATCGAAACTTCCTGCTGGATTGCCCAGAACCAGAGCTGCATCGCCTACCTGCACAGAGGAAGTGACCCTGCCCCCCCTTTTTGTTGAGGTAGTGCATGGCCACCGTGTTGTCAGTCAGGATCAGGACATTCTTCCCTCGCACAGTCGGCAGAAAAGCCTTCAGGGCTAACCCAACGGCCCTCAGCTCCAACAGATTGATATGGAGTCTGGACTCCGACGGAGACCAACGACCGCTGACTGTCAACTCATTGGCATGAGCTCCCCATCCCGTGAGGGATGCGTCCGTCACGATCGTCACCTCCGGCCAGGGTAGCCAAAATGGAGCCCCCTTCATCAGATTGTCTTCGACGGCCCACCACAGAAGGTCCTGGGCGACCGAGGACGGCACCTGAACAGAGCGCGGCAACCTGCCGGAGGACTGGGACCACTGGAGCTTGAGTGCCCATTGCAAAGATCTCATCTGCAACCTGGCCTCTGGCACGAGAAGAATGCAGGATGCCATGAGGCCGAGCAATCTCAAGAACTCGAACGCTGGGAGACTATGGGCAAGCTGAAACTTGTGCACCATCTGCTGAATGTGATGAGCCCTCACCTGGGGAGGACAACACTGCCCAGGGATGTGACGAGCACAGCTCCGATTTACTGGAGCCTCTGAGTTGGTGTCAAATGGGACTTCTTTGAGTTGAGGGAGAAGCCCAGCTTGTGGAAGGAGTGGCAGGTGACGGACAGATGATCCAGGACTTGCTCGGGAGAGCGCGCCCTGAGCAACCAATCGTCCAGGTAGGGGTAGACATGAATCCCCCCTTTCCTGAGGTGTGCTGCCACCACTACCATGATCTTGGTGAAGACCCTCGGGGCAGAGGTCAATCCGAACGGCAGGACCCGAAACTGAAAGTGCGAGTCGCCAACCGCAAACCTCAGGTACTTCTTGTGCTTTGGATGGATCGGCACATGAAAATAAGCGTCCTTGAGGTCGAGAGACACCAACCAGTCCTGAAGTGGAAGGGCCTGGAGGACTTGAGAGTAACCATCTTGAACTTTTCCTTCCCGAGGAGTTTGTTGAAACCGCGCAAGTCCATGATGGGTCTCAATCCCACGTCTTTCTTGGAAATCAAAAAATAAGGGGAATACCATCCCTTGTTCCTCTCCGCTACAGGTACCAGTTCTATGGTGCCTTTCTCCAGCAGGGATTGAATTTCCTGCGCAAGGAGCGGATCCGGACTCTTCAAAGAGAGATTCCCCGGTGGATTGTCTTGAGGCCTCTGCCGGAAAGGAAGACAGTAGCCATGGGTTATGATTTCCAGAACCCACACATCTGAAGTAATGGGGCGCCACTCTGCAAGATGCTGCGCCAGCCTTCCCCCAACCGGCGAACCATGGGACATGGCCTCATGACTGAGCTGAAGTGGCTGCGGCGTTGCCTGAGGGCAAAGAGGCAACAGCCCGAGCGGCCTTGGTACCTCGAGTACTTGCCCACTGCCGGGATACTGTCCGGATCAGTCCAAGCCGCCACCACCCTCCTCTGTAGAGCCATATGGAACAGCAGTACCGGGTCATCCTGAAGAAAACCCCCTGGGGAGCAGACCATCCCAGGTACTCGGTGACCCTAGACATAAGGCGCCGGTACGAGGAGTCGGCATGAGTGCCAGGCTCAGGCCTACAAAACTCCACCTCCGGAGAGGTGTCCAGCCCAGTGGCATCGTGCAGGGACTGCTGGAGGTCCTCAATTTGGCTATGGCCCGAGAGAATCTCGTCTGGCACCGTATCAGGAACCATGGCATCATCAGAGCCCTCATCCACCTCTGAAATAAACTCAAGATGGCGGTAAGAAGGCACAGAATGTGGAGCAAAGCCATGCTTGACCTTGGCCAGAGCCTTTCTAGGGGGTTCCACCGAGCCCCGGGGTACCCCCGTCGAAACAGCCTCGAGTGAATCAGTGTCGACGCCGAACGCGGCGCCAACAGCTTCGATGTCGTCGACACAGGCCTCGAGGCTGGAGCCCCGAGCGTGTCCCTCGACAGCCTCGGCGCCGATGGCGTCGACTACTTCTTCGTAGGCAGGGCCTCGAAAGTGTCCGTCGACGACCTTGGCGACAACGGCGTCAACGTCTTCCTCGAATACACCACAGGTGTACACGGTATCGAGCGCGGTATCGAGTGCGTCGAGGACTGGGACCTGGAACGGGAATGATTCGACTCCAAGGCGCATACGGACCAGTGCTCTGCGATTTGAGAATCGCTAACATTTTCTTCCTGACGGAAGCCCATTCCTTGCTTGGTGGGATAAGCGACCCGCCGACGGGCGGAGTCCTCGGATGAGGACGGGGAAGGCGACCGATGACGGCGCTTCCGGGAGTGCCTCGAAGAGGCAGAGGAGTGGCGGACCGACTCCGGGACGGAGACCCACTGGACTTCCAACAACGATGCGGAGTCTCGCCCCTCGAATCGTCCGTCGAAAGCCCCGCAGACCTCGACTTCTGTGGCTTGGACACCTTACCTACCGACAACTTCTTCTTGCGCTCCCGCAAGGCTTTGGACGTGAGCGACTGGCAGTCGACACAGTCATCCGTGTCATGGGCCTTCCCGAGGCACCAGAGGCAGGCGTTGTGCGAGTCCGTCACCGACATCTTGGACCCACAGTCCCCGCACTTCTTAAAGCCCGGACACGGGGTGGAAGACTAGGTAGACATCTTCACGAAGAATATACTTCACACTATGAACAGGTTCGAAGAACCGAGAAAGAACAGAACCTCCAGGGGCGCCGAGATCTCCGAAGCGAAAACGTTCACGGAAAAAACAGAACTGAGGCTACGGGCGTCGTACGTCCTACTTATAACATCCAGTGACGTCGGCCGGCGGAGGAGGTCCTCGAGGGCGGCGTATCGACATCATCGACGCAGGACGCAGACGCCGAAGATTTTCCGAAGCAGCACAGCTGTGGTGATTACTTGTCATAGATGGAACAAGTTACTTACCTGTAACTGTTGTTCTCCAGCATGGGTCTGGCATGGATTCACATGCTCATGAATATTCCCCGTCGTCAGGCCGGGAATCCACGGTATAGAAAAAAAATCAGTATCAATTTCGTTTCTGATCTGTCTTTCTTAGTAGTAACCAATCACTGGTCTCTGGGTCATACTGCCCCCAGCCAATGACTGCCCTCTCCCTAAGCCCCACCTCTGGCAGCCATCCTCAGATTTGGTAGCACGTAAAGTGGCAGTATGACCAAGTGAAGAGCCGCAGAGGGGTAGGCGGGAGGGTTGGCATGTGAATCCATGCCAGACCCATGCTGGAGAACAACAGTTACAGGTAAGTAACTTGTTCCTTCTCCAGCATGGGTCTGGCATGGATTCACATGCTCATGAATAAGAGAATACATAGCAGTACACACATGCACAACCACGGGAGGTGGCAAGGCTCAACATTAAGCATCTCTTACCTCCTCACCAGGCTCACCTTAGGCAAACAGGTTGCGCAGCACTGCTTGGCCGACCCTGGACTCCTCCCTGGAGTCCCGATCGACGCAGTAGAATCTTGTGAAGGTGTGCGTCGACATCCACGTCGCAGCCCTGCAGATGTCTAGCAGGGGCACACCAGACACGCTGTGGTAGCAGCGATCGCTCTGGTCGAATGGGCTCTCGGACGGCCGGGCAGCGGTCGGTTTGCCAACCGGTGACAGTGCATGATGCAGCCGGAGAGCCATCTAGAAATGGAAGTCTTCGAGAGAGCCTTCCCTTGATTCACAGTCCCAAAGTTCACAAACAGCTGTTACGTCTTCCGAAAACTCTTCGTGCGGGTCCACGTAGAACTTCAGCGCTCTAGCTTCATCCAGCGAGTGCAAAGCCCTCTCTGCCAGCGACAAAGGCGACGGGAAGAAAACTGGCAACACCAAGGACTCGTTGAGGTGGAAGTCCGACGGCACCTTGGGCATTAAGGAGGGGTGCGTCCTCAGCACCACCCTCGTGTCATGAAAAGTCAAGTATGGAGGCTTGCAAGATAGGGCCTGGATCTCTCCCACTCGTCGTGCAGAGGTGATGGCCACGAGGAAAGCGGTCTTCCATGACAGGAACTTCAGAGGCGCCAAATGCATAGGCTCGAATGGGGCCCCCATGAGCCTGGTCAGCACCACATTAAGCTCCCACGCCGGGGCCGAAGCCTTCACCGGCGGGAATGCTCGGAATAGTCCCTTCATAAATTCTTTCACCAGGCGATGAGACCACAAGGACGCCCGTCCCGTAGTCCTGGTATATCGGGAGATTGCAGCCCGCTGTATTTTGATGGAGGCGTGAGCCAGTCCAGCTTTGGCCAGCGACAGTAGGTACGCAGTACCTGAGGGGCCGTAATCCGCAGAGGGTTAATCTTCTGTGCCCGGCACCAGAGAACCTCTTCCATTTATGTCCGTAGCACTTGAGAGTTGAGGACGCCCTGGCCTTTGCAAGAACCTCTCTGCAGTCGGCCGGGATGTCGTACCCTCCAAACTCTAGTGCTGCAGGAGCCAGGCCTGCAAGTTCAGCGACTCCGGGCTGTGATGAAGAATGGCGCCCCCTTCCCTGGAGAGAAGGTCTGCGTCCGTCGGCAGCTTGACTGGTGTGGACGTTGACAAGTCCAGAAGGTCCGCGAACCAGATCTGTCTCGGCCACGCCGGTGCGACGAGGATCATCTTGCACCGGGACCTCTTGAGCTGGTTGATGAGCCTGAGCAGCAACAGCAGCGGAGGGAATGCATAAAGAAATAGGCCGTCCCAGGGGAACGAGAAAGCATCGCCCATGCTCCTCGGCTGGGGGAACCTGCTGGCGAACCTCCAGCACTTGGAATTCGTCGCCGTCGCGAAGAGATCGATTTGTGGTTCGCCACGACGTCGGAAGAGTCGATCCACTTGATCCTGGTGTAGCTCCCACTCATGGCACGAGCGCAGCTCCCTGCTGAGTGAGTCGGCGATCATGTTTTTTATTCCTGCCAGATGAAGAGGCACCAGAAACATCCGTTGGGCGACGGCCCAATGCCACAGATCCTGGGCTTCCTTGGATAGGGCCTGGGACCTGGTTCCGTCCTGCTTCCGGATGTACAACATCGTGGTGGTGTTGTCGGTGAAGATCCTCACCACCTTGCCCTTGAGGGACGGAAGAAAGGACCTGAGGGCCCAGAACACTGCGTGGAGCTCCAAAATGCTGATATGGAGTGACTTCTCCTCCGGGAGCCAAAGGCCTCTCGCGTGAAGATCTCCGGAGTGCGCTCCCCAACCTTCCAGGGAGGCGTCCGTCGTCACCTGGTGAGCTGGGAACTGAAAGTCCATGCCCGCCGCCAGATGGGAGCGGGTACCCCACCACCGGATCGCCTGACGGAACGTCTCGTTGAGAGGGATCCTGTCCTCGAAGCTGCCTGTCGATTGGACCCAGCGGGCGTCGAGGAACTCTTGTAAGGGGCGCATCCGAAGCCTGCAAAGGCACACCAGATAAATGCAGGAGGACATCATCCGGAGGAGGGACTTGATAGATCTTACCCTGGCCATGTCCGTGGCCAGCAGGCGCTGCACCTTGCCCAGAATGGTCCTTTCCTCCGACGGCGAGGCCAGCTGCGCCACTGTGTCGAGCTTGGCTCCCAGAAACAGGGCGACTTGCGACGGAACCAGTTGCGATTTTGGAAAGTTGATGGAGAATCCCAGGTCTGTGAGCAGCTGGACGGTCTTCGCAGTGTGCTCCATGGCGAGTTCCCTCGTCCTTGCCCGGATGAGCCAGTCGTCCAGGTAGGGGTAGACGTGGATCCCCTGTAGGCGCAGCTGCGCCGCCACCGGTGCGAGGCACTTGGTGAACACCCTGGGTGCCGACTTCAATCCGAACGGGAGGGCCTTGAACTGGTAGTGCCGCCCTTGGACCACGAACCCGAGGAACTTTCGGTGTCATTTTAAAATGGGGATGTGGAAGTATGCATCCTCCAAGTCCAACGACGACAGGAAATCGCCCTCCTCCAGCTGTCCCAGCACGTGCTGGAGGGTGACCATACAGAACTTCTGCGCCTTGATGTACTTGTTCAGTCGTCGTAGGTCCAGGATGGGGCGCCATCCTCCTCTCTTCTTTTTTACGAGGAAGTACCTTGAGTAAACTCCAGAGCGCCGAAGCCTCTTTGGGGAGAGCTCGATGGCACCCTTCTTGAGCATCGCCCTTACTTCCAACAGTAGTTGAGGGACGTGATTTTCCTTCCTGGCCACGGGTGGAACGCGAGGGCACTTCTTCTGAAACTCGAGGGCGTGCGCTTGGGCAAGGGCGTCCAGCACCCAGCGGTCGGTGGAGATGGACTCCCACACGCTGACGAACCTCGCCAGCCGGCCTCCCACCGGGGTGCTTCGGCGGGGGCCCGACCCCACGGTCGGTTCAATCTTGTTTGGAGGCCGCCTTGCCTCCTTGACCTCCCTGTCGACGACGACGGGCACCACCTGACTTTCCGCGTCCCCTGTAGGCTTCCTGGGACGAAGATCTTGCTGCTTGGCGGTACGTGGAGAGCCACTGCCGGATCCCTTGGAGGCACCTTGTCTGCTTCCGGAGCTCCGAAAGGACGGCCGTCGTTGTTGGAGCACTCCAAGTGCCCGGGCAGTCTGTGTCTGTCTTGATGGCCTGAAGGGACTCTCAACCGCCTTCCCAAACAGGTTGTTCCTGTCGAAGGGCATGTCCAAAACCTTGGTTTGTATGTCCTGGCGGAAATCCGTGGCCTTGAGCCATCCTCGTCGTCTCAAGCAAACGCTGTTGCCCAACTGACGGAAACCGGTGTCGGCGATGTCCGTTGCCACCGTGATGGCGTGGTCCGAAGCAATCTCCCCCTCCTGTAGGATTTCAAGGGCCTCAGCCCTTTTGGCGTCCGGAAGGAAGTCTAACAGAGGGGTGATTTTGAACCACAACTCCCTGTCGTAGCGGGCTACAATAGCCAGGGCGTTGGCCGCCTTGATAGTCGTCGCTGCGGATGAGATGATCCGTCGTCCCATCGTGTCCAACTTCCTGCCCTCGCCGTCCGGCGGGGAAGTTGATGTTGAGGCCGATGCCCCCCCCCCCCCCCAGCTTTCTTCTTTGCCGCCGCCGAGACGACCGAATCCGGGGTAGGTTGTGCCGGAAGGCACAAGGGGGCAGCGTCTGGGACCCGGTACTTCTCGTATCGGTCCCTCTTTGCCGGCGCCGTGGCAGGGTTCTTGAGGAGGGCGAGCCCCTCATCCCAGATGTCATCAAGAAGCGGTACGGCGAGGACCGTCTTCCTTTTAGCCTCGCGCCGTTGGTAAAGGAACCCTTCTTTCTTCTTTTCTTCTGGGCAGAGCTGGAAAAGCTGGGATGCCCTGGAAATCATGGCATGAAAGGATCCAATCTCGTCGGGCAGGGACGCCCGAGCAGGGGGCGACGGGGGACACGTCCCGTCGTCGCCTCCGTCGTCATCTGTATCTGTCGTAGCTGTGTCCGTGCCTGTATCATTCCCGTGGGTAGTAGACCAGGGGGGAAGGCAGAGCAGGCCGCAGAGGTGGGAGAGGTGGCGTAGGATGCGTCCTCCTCCTCTTATGCGGTGGACTCTCCGAAGGTCCTGGCTCCGGTTCCCCCGTCGGGTCTGGCTCAGGTACCTCTGTCGGGGGAAGGGGCAACTTTGTCCTTATCTCCGAGCACAAGGACTGAATCGCTGACAAAATGGCCGCCGAAGTGTCCTGCGGCGCCGGAAACGACGGGCGCGAGGGCTCTTGAGGAGCCTTGTCGGCGACACCGTCGCTCTCATCGTCGCCCCCGTCGGGATCCCTCCCGATGGGCTGGGCCTCTTCCACGACTTCGATGAGCTCTTCTTCAGAGGTTGTGTCTGTATCCACGATGGCCACCAGCCCCTCCCCCACCTTTTCCAACGAGGACTTTGTGGGGGGTCTTCTCAACGGGCCTGAAAGACTACTCCCTCCGCGATGGCAGGGAGACTCTGGGTCCTGAGGGCGCCTCCACTGGTGGAGCCTCCACAGGCTGAGCCAGGGTCGCAGCATCATCCTCAATCGACGTCTTAGCAGGGTGAATTAAGGCCATCGCCACCTTCTGGACGCCTGGGGCCTTCACCTTGGGGGGGGAGGGTCCGAGCCTCGCTCCCCCTCTGCCGGAATCTTCGAGATCGACCAGGGCCTCTCCAGAAGCTTTGCCGGGTTCTCGGACTTCCTCTTACCCGAGCCAGAGCGTTGGCTCGTGGTTGATGGCGCCGGGGAGGATGCGCCCTGCCTGGCAGCCAAGGAGCCCGACCGTTCGGCGCTCCCGGTGCCCGCGGACTTGCGGTGCTTAGCCTTTTGTTGGGCCCCCGTCGCCGGGGCGCCCTCACAGGACTTAGAAGACCGCTCGGACTTCTTTTTCTTCTTCTCACCTGACGGGCTCTTCCCTTCCAGCCAGTTGGCGAGACGGAGGTGGCGATCCTTCATGGTCCGCTCCGACATGTTCCCACAAAACGCACAGTCCTTCTCCGTGTGCGTCTTGTCCTCATGGAGACAGTAGAGGCATAACGAATGCTCGTCCTCCTTGAAAACATTCTGAAGCTGGCATCCAGGGCAGGTCCTGAACAGCTTCCCGGGCGTCGAGCTTCCTTTCTCCTGGGCCATGTCCGGGGTAGGCCTTGGAAATTCTGGAATCCTCCAAAAGCGTAACTCGAGGAAAACTTCCCCCTTGAGGGGCGTAGAAAACTCCAAAACGGATCCCCGTTGATCGGATGTAGAAACGGTGGAGCTTTTGTCTCTATTTAACCGAAAAATGAGAAACATCTCCTGAAAAAGCATGAAAACGCAGCAAAAGCTTGAGAGCTACAGCACGAGGGCTCCCAACACTTGAACGTGCAGTAAAAATCTGAGGATGGCTGCCAGAGGCGGGGCTTAGGGAGAGGGCAGTCATTGGCTGGGGGCAGTATGAACCAGAGACCAGTGATTGGTTACTAAGAAAGACAGATCAGAAACGAAACTGATACTGATTTTTTTTTCTATAGCGAGGATTCCCGGCCTGATGACGGGGAATATTCATGAGCATGTGAATCCATGCCAGACCCCATGCTGGAGAAATGGAATACGTCGGAGGACCCAATCCCCCTCGAATGTGTTTACTATTTGTATACTATTGTGTGTACTTTAACAATAAAATATGAATATGTAACTCTTCACTGACCGAGTTTATCCCCTTTGTTTGCATACTGAAGTCGAATCTATTTGCAAATGTATCTAGATCATTTGCCTGTGTGACTATTTTTCTTGGCTTTTTGTTCACGTACGCTCCCCAGGTCCACGATGAAGGGGATACCCATCCTTTGGCTTCAAGGCCTTATTCCTCATCCCAGATACTAGGGAAAGAACACTCTGATCAGTGTTAATGATCCACTGCATGGTAAGACTACATGTAAAATCTTACACAACATCTCAAGCATTCTACTTAGATGGTACAATGAACATCAGATTAGCAATGTTCTGATTGCCGACGACATAAATGTGCACGATTTGCACCTAAACCTATACCCAGACATTAATATGGAAGCCAAACAGTTTTTGGAATTGTGTAGAAAGGGTGTCATTGATCGTGGTTGGCTGAATCTTATAAATGAAACCGACATGATTTATTTCAATAAGGAAAATTCGTTCATCCTTGAGTCTAATTATACTTGGACAAATGGTTACTCTAAATCATACTTGGAGTATGTGATTGTAAGTCGTAAATTGGCTACTGGCTGTGGCCCATTACGTAATGTACACATTGGTCTTAGTGATCATGCTATTCTCTCTTGGACTACCACAATGACACACTGGCGCATGATTTCTTATATTCCCACAGTGCCTAATGACAGTAATACTAAAAATCCCAAAAAGACAATAGAGGTTAATAACAGGATTGTGAATAACAAAGGCTTCCTTGAACCTTGGCTGGCCTCACATGAATGGAACATTGAGCTGATGGCAAACAACCTTGTGGCCATAAGAAGACGAATCATGCCAGATTCGATCCAGCTGTTATGCTTAGGAAGAAGTGCCTTCGGGAGGATAGGCAAAGCTAAGAAAATCTGAGCACCTGACATTGACGAAAACAAAATGCCAGGCTCACTCAATCAACCACCCACTATAAAAATTGGCTGACACAGCACAGGTCCTGTCTGAACATTGCAAATTGGTTTATTCTATTTAAAAACTGAAGATCAACGATAGCAAAAAATGTTGGTCGCGTTTCAGGGAGCACCAAGCAGGCTCGAGCTTTTTAGCGTTAAATGTCGTTTCTGAGAATCAATGGGTGGTCCATGTTACACAATTGTATGGGGTTCCCGATGGAAAAAAACCTCTTAACACCATGGGTTGTGCAAGAAACCTGAAGGGGTCTCACTCTCTAGTCCACGGTGATCTGTCACCCAGGTGGCCAGGACACAGCCATCGCTTTTGGATCCAGTTCCTGGGGGTGGACCAGTGCGGGAGGATCACCTGGATGAGGGGTCTTCAAGGAGTGGAAGTGGGACACCGGATGGCAAGACATGGTATCCCCTTCCCTGTAACACCTTTTCCCCATCCTACCAGGTAGGATACTTAGAAACTCAACCCCCCCTTTCCCGACATGAACACTTTCCCACAGACAGCTCACTGTGAGACAAAACTGACTAGCACCCGAGCCGTATACCGGACATGTCCCAACACAATTGTCAGGCAAAGTCAGGCAATTACTGATCATTACACACACATCTGAATTCCATCACACTTCCCCACACAGATAAAAGGCAGAGCACGAAAGCACACTCTGAGCAAGGCACAACACACGAGGAAGCAGCCATTCCAAGATGAGAGTTTAATACGAGAACAACGGCAGGACCGGAGAGGGTTGCAGACCTCTTTAGAGAAAAGACTGTTACTTTCATGAGCCTTCAAGAATATGAAACAGAAGACCTGGAATTAAAGTTGAAGAAACCTGCATTGTGTGTCAGAGGTACCCGGGGCTCTCGCGTGTTGATAACCAAGGCAGGAAGGAGTGTTTGCTGCCGTGGTACTGTCCTTGGCTCCTACAACAAAGCAGTTAAGTCAGCACAGCCAGTGAGTCAGGGAGACTGATACCAGACTGGTCTGTGTTAGAGCCAAGGTTGCAAGTGGCAACATTGTATAGAGAAATCTGAAGAGAACAGTGTGTGAAGCGTATGTGACGAGCAACACAAATAATTAAACCGCAGATGACTGACTGAACTTTTGAAGCCAAGACAGATACCGTAAACAGAGTGGTCGGGTGCCACGTGGGTGCTCATTCGAAGGTCTCTGTTAGGTATCCAACAGAGAGGTGGGAAAGATGAAAAGGAATTATGATATCGAAGTGGTCCTGCAACGGGTCAAGCTAAACCCTGTGCACATTTGAAAGTCTTCGATAGTTGATACTAACTGAAATTGGTCCAAACCCGGCTGAGGTAGACTGGGTAAGAGGAAGGATCTGAGCCCGGCTGAGGGGGATCCGGTGTGAACCACGAGTCACCTGAAAAAGAATATTCTAGAACATTGTAAAAGGGGATCGGAGCCCGGAAGAGGGGGATCCAGGCTGAAGAGTGAATCACCTGAATTGAGTACTTGTAAGAGGAAAATAACTTTCTTTTGGTACATCATGCCCTCTGAATCAAGAGACTTTGATAAGTAAACAGACTTGGGCACAGGAGGCTGTGATGCTAATGACTGAACTGGGTCCTCGTGCCGAAGAAGCCAGAGATTGTGCTACACTTGAGTGAAGCGCCTTATTCCGTGCTGAGAATGTGGGTAAGGGAGGCCAATGGCCTGAACATCCTGACATATATCTTTTTTGTGAACACATTTCCTTTGTATAAACATTAACCCCCCCCTTCCCCCACAATCTGTATTTAGAGGTAAGGATTGGCAGTAGTTTTTTTTTTTAGTATAGATCCTTTTATTTTGATAGACACCATTAGGACTGCGTTATTATTTGATGGTCATAGCTTGCTTCCATCTGTAGATTTAGGATTAGATCAGTCTTTATCATACCCTGGTTGAAGTTCAATAAACACCCTTGAACTATGGTCACTTGTGTCTGTTGTCTTAATGTTCCTATCAGTAGCTAGATTTGGGGAAAAAATTCTTTGATCCGGATTTTGAAGTGGAAGAGATGGTGAAGCTAATGAGTAAGTTAAAGCCTTCCTGCGCCCAAGATTGTAAAGCAAACATCTACTTTAAAAAAAAAAGGCATTCTGGGCAACTGTATTACTAAAACTCTTCAGGCACATGGAGTATACAGGAGAACTGCCAGGTAGCTGGAAGAGATCTATGTTAGTGCCAGTGCACAAAAAGGGATCTAGGAACGATCCCCTATTGACTTTTGTCAATGATGGACATAAGCCAAAAGCTCTTCCTTCATCGTGTTGCTTGAGAGATTAAGTGTGCGCATGAGCAGGGTCTACTAAAAACGTACCAAACAGCCTTTTCTAAGGCCCACCACTCAATTTGATTAATTTATTTTGACATTTATAGATTAAGGCACTCTCACACAAGCACATCACTTGGCTGGAGATGGTTGAGGGCAAAATATTGCGGTCTGCAATGAATCTACCCAGTTCAGTGCCCGTTGAGGCACTTCGAATGGGAGTTTGGTACTTTCTCTCTTGTCAATCTTTGGCTAGTGCAACGTACAAACTATATCTGAAATTGCATTCTCCCCAGACCAATGCCAATAAACCTGTGCAGATTCTGGGCACACAACACCAGAACAGAAAGGATAACTGCTTTATGCCCGTCCTTGAGGAATCTGCTATGGTGTTGTTGTCTGACCTGGGCATAACTGACTCCGGAATGTGATACACTGAACATCAAGCAGATACTAAAGAAGAGATCGAGAGAAATGGATAAAACATAGAATATAGATAAGCTTGCTACAAAGAAAATATATAAGGTTTATTCAATGTAGAGATTTTCTTTAAATGCTCTGCCCACATATATTACCAGGTGCTCTGATCAATCACTGAAGAGATTTATATTCTATTTACGCTTCAAAATCTTGCCTACCTGGGAGTATCAAGGAGCACGGCGAGGCTTACCATATGATTTGCGACTGTATCGGCTCTGCCAGTCAGAGGTCGAAACGGCCCAGCATATTTTAACTAAAATAAAACCTCTTTATCCTAAGAGTTATGGGAAGCAAGTTACACCTATAGAAAAGATTGAGACTGATCAATTCTGGAGCTGCATTTATAGAGACGAGTCTATTGTCATTACTGCCGCAGAATATTTTATATGGAAGATGGCATTGACAATCTTAGTATATTAAGTATTTTAGATCTCAAATTCTCTATTATTCTGTGGTGATGCCTATTTTATGGAAGACTGCACTGATGATTTTAACACTGGGATTTTAAACACCACAATATTTTCTTGTGTTTTATCCGTTTACCATCATATATATATATATATATATATATATATATATATATATATGATACATTACTCACCGTAATCGTATTTCTGATGCTTGTATCTGCTTAGATTCACATGCTGTGCATAGGCCGACATCTAGTGGAAGCTGCGGAGTATTACAGTTTGTTTTCGAAAATCGAAAAAGGGCGTCGACACAGGGCGTGCCAGTAATACTATCCCTAGTGTGACGTCCACTGTACCCATGATCCCTCACGCGTCTAGGATCCCCAGATTGTGTTTTTCCGCCATTCTGGTCGGAAGCACTTAATCGGAGTTCCCTGGCTTTGTGTGCGCCGGGAGCATAGAAATATAGAAATCATTGTATTGTGTGCATATATGCCATTAATGTATAAAGTGGTTTAGGTAGTGCTTAAGGTTTTAATAAACCAAACACACAAACTTGAAGAAAAAAAATAATGTATACATACAAACAATTCTCGTAACACTGATCCTAAAAACCTAACCTTAACAACTCGGGCAAACTCATAAAAATCTGCAAGGAGTTGGCCAATCCTGCTGCAGTCTCTACCGCTCCTGTCCCCTCCCAGGACCTTTGCACGGCCCTGGCTTCTCATTTAATCTCTAAAACTCAGGACATCCTGTCCTCTCTCTCTTTCTCTCCCCCTGCCCCCTCTACTCCCTGCTCTTCCTCTGGCCCTTCTTTGGCCACCTCTCCTCCCTCCTTCTGTGCCTTTCCCCTGTTCTCCTCAGATGAGGTTTATAGACCGATCTATGAAAGTCTGGTCAAAACAGGTTCTCCCCTGTTCCTCCAAAACCATCAAGGGCCACATTGACACCTTGGCTCCTGCTCTGGCTGACTTCTGCAACCACTCCTTCGCCACAGGAGTCTTCCCTTCCCCCCCTGAAGCACTCGCTTGGGCACCATCTAAAGAAACCTACTGCCGACCCCTCTTGCCCGGCTAACTATGGCCCAATCTCCATCACTCCTTTCCTGGGCAAACTCCTGGAACAACTGGCCATCTCCCAGCTTAATCTTCACACTGACTCTGTTGTGTCCATGACCATCAGTCTGGCTTCAGAGCTGCCAGAAGCATGGAAACTGGTCTCCTCAACATCTGTGAAGACCTGACTCCAGCCTCGATTCCAACACCCTGTGTCCTCATCTTACTTGATCCCTCTTCTGCCTTTGACACCATCAACCATGCCATCCTGCTCAACCATCTCTGTGATAACCTGGGTATCAGTGGTCAGGCTCTGGCGTGGCTGACTTCTTTCCTCTCCGACCGACCCTCCCATGTCCAACTTGGGTCCTTCCTCTCCTCTATCTTCATTTCTACCTGCCGTGTTCAGCAGGGGTCTAACCTCTATCCCTGGCTATTCAACCAATACCTGGCACTCCTTGCCGACAGAATTGCCGCTCTGTCTTAATTTTCAGTGCTATGCGGATGACACTCAACTCCTTTTCAGGCTCCTTTCCGCCACCTCTTCTCCTTCTCTCATCTCTGACTGTTTGTCTGCTATCCAGGAGTGGTGTGGCGCCGATGATCTCTGCCTTAATACCAGTAAGACAGAGATTCTCCTCATCGGCACACCTGCTCCCTCCTTTCCTGTCACTCTCTGGCCGGCCTCTTTTGGCCCTCTTCCTGTGCCCACCTGTGAGGCTAAAAACCTTGGGGTCATCTTAGACTCCACACACTCCTTCTCTCCTCACATCTCGGACGTCTCCAAGACGTCCCACTACCAGCTGCACCTCCTCAGAGGTATTCTTCCTTTCCTCTTCTTCCCCCAGAAGCTCACCGTCTCCAGAGCTCTGGTTCTCTCCAGGCTGGACTACTGCAACAGCCTCTTTCTAAATCTGCCCGCTTCTACTCTCCGCCTTCAGCAACTCATCCAGAACAGGACTGTGAGACTGGTCCTTGGCCTCAAGCCCAGGGATCGTATATCTCCAGGACTGAAATCTCTGCACTGGCTCCCAGTGGCTGCGAGGATTAAGTTCAAAACCCTCTGCATTGTGCACAAGGCCTTCTGGGGCCTGTGGCCTCAATACCTTCAACTCGCTCTACCCAAATATCTTCCTTCTCGAGCCTCCCTCTGGAACAGCCTCCCTGCCTTCCTGAAACTTGAGAACCATCTCCGGAAGCACCTCAAAACCTGTAATGCTCACCTGATTCCCGCAGAGGCGCCGGTCTTGACTGGGTGAATGCCGTATCTTCAAAGGTGATGTGTAACACACGGTTGGCTCTTTGGGCTGGACCTCTGTGCACTGTATGTCTGACTCGAAGAGTAAGATGTCTGCAGATAGAAAATATGGGATTAATGAACTGGGGTTATTGGGTGCCTCTCTCCTCTTCCCTTTCTCTTCTCCTGTAGAACCCCAAAGGTTAACACCCTCACCTTAGGTAAGTGAACGCCGAGCTCTCCATCTGCCTCGGGGCAGGGTGCCGTAACCAGTTTCTTCACTGGATAAGGGTGCAGGCCTCTTGACCTCAGAGGACTGCTGTCCGTCGTTAACTGCACGAACGGTAAGTTCTGGGCACTTCAAATGTCTTAAAAGTCTTTTGTAATGATATCTCTTGTTTTGCAGGGTTCCGGCGATGGCGGATGGCGGGCTGATGAGAGTTGAGGATCGAACCCGCGTGAGGAATAGAAGCGCCTGGAAGCACGCAAGTAAGCGCTTGTAGCCTGCTTCACGATGCGCGCTAACTGTCCCTTTTATCTTGCAGGTACAAGTTCGGAGCTTTAGAGAAGCTGAAGGGTGCTGGAATACCCACTGGATTCGGCGTGGGAAGGAGTAATGGCACGTGAGTAATAAAGTTGTCTTTAAACGCACCTTCTTTTGTCTTTCAGATGCGGGATGCAGCGCCGAAGGCCTCCGGAGCGTGCGAAGAGCTGGTAAGCTTTTGTCTTTCAGATGCCGGAATGCAGTGCGAGGCGTTGGTGACAGCCGATGGACCAGGTAAGAGATGCGCTGCCACTGAAGACCGTAGTGCTAACCTGTTCTTTCTTTGTCTTTACAGGTGCTGCTGAAGACTGGATTCCAGGATGGTAAGCCTTTGTTCCCTTACGTCCAGGATCAGAAGCAGAAGACACGATGAGCGTTCTGCTGCAGAGAATGCAGAATAACGCAAAGCAAGATTCATCCATCGGGTGTGGTTTAAATAGCCTCCTGTAGTGCTTAGGTGTCTCCTTCCACAGCCACGCCTAGGTAAGAAAAGAGTTCCTGCTTTCCAGAAGAGTTCCAGTGTTCTGAACCTAGGGAGTGGCTCCTGCCCCACCCAACAGGAAAAGTAGTCCCAAACAGAAGAGGATCAGGGGTTCAACTGGCAGGTAAGTAAGCAGCATGGTCTGCTGCAGGTAAGACCACCCAAGCATTATGAGCCAGGCGCTTCCAGCGCTGGGACTGGGCATCTTTATGAGCCTGGTGCCACTGGCGCCAGGACAGGGTCCAAAAGGTCCCAATTGGGACTGGCTGGCACTCGGAACCGGGGTTATGGGTCTGCTTCCAAGGGAGTCGGGCAAGTCCTGATCTTTTGGAAGCAGAGATCATGACAAAACCTTCCTCTTTGCTTCTGCTTTCTCTCCTCCTCCCCCTGCTGAACTCCTGGCTGAAACTGAAACTGCAATGCTCACCTGGCTACCCTCTGATCTCAGGCCCAGGTCCCCTCCCCTGCCAATTGCACCCCTGCACTACCTTCATGGCATCCCCGTACTTGGGGGCTGTTTTCTGTATACCTACAGCCCCCTACCAGCACTTGACACCTGATGTCTGCACTTACCCTTGCACTTGCCACCAGCTGGTCGCTCTTTTACTTTGCTTTATTTATCTATTCAGTTTTATTGTTGTTCCCATGTACTGCACTGGCACTTGCCCCCTGCACTTTTACCCTTCCCCTTTCCATGCACTTGCGCCATCTCAATGTCACATGGCCTAGTAAGATCGCTGTCCGTCTTCACTCTGTTCCCCTCACTTGCATCGTCACGCCTTGAAACACTTGTGTATAGGCGCGTTAAAAATGCCATATTGTATCAATGTGCAAAAAACGCAATTGCCCTGAATCGGTGGCTTGATTATTTTTGTCATATCTATGTATATGTTTGTCCAGCATTGTATTGTACCACAGACTGGTTTTACCAATTTCTGTGATATCTATGTATATGTTGGTCCACCTAGGTGGTTTAGTATTGTCTTAGACACATTAGGGTTTTATGATCAGTGTTTGGGATATGGACTATTACGGCACTTTCTGCACATTGCACTTTGAGAATTCTTTATATGTATATTGTGATGGTGTTTTTATCTGTATGATCGCATCCACAAGGTGTTGCTATCTAATCATGAGCCAGCTGAGGAAGCTTTTAAAAAAAAAATTGAATGTTTAAATAACTTACATTTTTCTATGGAAACTGTATCCTCTTTTAACAACTGTTTTTTGTATATATCAAACCAAACCACAAAGCATAGAACTTGCCACTGTTGCTAGTTTGCTACTACTGGAGAAGGTGTGGACTAGGTGTTTAAATCAAGGTTACCTGCCTCTTGGTTTCGCCATAGGAACCATGATACATGGATTCAGAACACCATCTTCCCATTTGGGTAGTAGGAGACTCAGAGCAAGCGTACTACCAAAAGGTATGTAACAATCTGCCCATCAAGCAATACCTGCTCTCACAGTCTGGCACCATCACAGCTCACACAGTACTTTACCATCTTGCACTTTCCTTAATGTGTCAATCCCTAGAACACAGGTGGATATTTAGTGTATTCTTTAAAAAAAAACAACTACTCATATCCTCTAGGGCAGCATTCAAAATGTTGATCCCTTCAGTAAAATGTTCATTGCCACTACACATAAATGCGGCAGGATGGCAGCTTCAGATCACCACTGGGTGAGCACAATAAATACCCCTTAGTGAGGACATACTCTTTTTACAGAAATCAAACATTGTTTAACTGTTAAGGTACTATAATCTGCTTTGTACCCAGCAGAAATATAGTACAATACAATTGTTTATTATTTTTGGAAGCATTTTACTTGCTGTGGTTGTCTTCTGTGAGCTGTTTTCAAGGCCTTGAAGGGGACTTGGCATCAGAGGAGGAGAATAAGTCTAATCTGCAGAAGCAGCAAACGGTCAAAAAGTGAAAGATTGCATTTTCCACTTACCTACCAATTAAGCCCCACCATTATTAGTAGTAGTAGTAGCAGTATCTGCCATAGAAAAGAATTCCGCTGGAAAATTGCATAACCGTCGCTCAGACACATCCTTTGTCTTTACTGTTGGGTAGATTGTGAGCTTGCTGGATGCCCTTGCATGGCATAATCAGTGAGGTGAAACTGTACCTCTCTAGGGCACAATGAGAACGGGGTCCACATCTGGAAACCCGTATAAGGTTGCTGATGGTACACTTGTTCAGATGCGAATTATAACTAGCATTACGGCACTGGACGGCCTCGACCAGACTGACATACAACAGATATTTCTCCTCTGCGAAGGTTTCACATGAATCTAAAGCTTACTGAGTGGGATGCATCCCATGAAATAGGTTATTTGAACCATGTTCATTCTCAGTAAAGGGGATCCCACTTTTTTGTAAATAAGCCAGTGTGCAGCAATATGAAGATGCAAAACAGATATTGGGAAATGTCTGCTACTGCTTTAAAACGTATGGGCGGTTTCATGTTTGCCTAGTGAAGAAAACACAAGATACAATTGGTGCAAATTCTAAATTCTGACCTTGAAAGATATCTCATATTGCTCTCCTCCCCAGATCTCCAGTCCAGGGTCATAGCCTCCCAGCTCCCAGAACCACTTCCGATCCATTGCAAACAGCCCCCCTGCCATTACAGGAGATCTAAAGGGAAAAAGGGAAACAGCATTTTAATACAATGTAGCCTCAGGATGGCAAATCAGGTGAAGGCATTAAGCTCACATCTACAGGGTCACATCTTTGCAGCTCTCAGACAACAGTGTTTGGCAATCTAGGCAACAGCATTTTAGAAAGTGGGTCAACAACAAAAAGACTGGGGGAACGTGGCAATGTTTTCTTTAGGCAGTGCAAGAGAAAGAAATAAGTGCTTTAGATCTCCAGTATTGGTGACTTTCAGAAAATGCCCAACCTCTCAGGATGTGATCCACTAGAACTTTTAAATTGCAATTTAAGTAAAATGATTTGCCATCCTTTTGAAACCACAACCTACCTAAACAAGCACCATTTAGGGTACATATATAGACACACTGCCATTACCCTATCAGTAAGCTATAGCTTGTGTGACGGGTCAAAAGGGGGACGCTGACTCAGATCTGACTTATTATTTATTTAAAAGGAAATGAAAAGTAGTAACTTTCCCTGCTCTAAGGGTTACCTAACAGAAACTAACTAGGGTGCTTGTAAGTGTGCCATGAAGTCCAAAATAAAGTTACTCACCGTAGTGACTACCTTACTCCTGCCTAGTCCATAGTCCCCTTTCCTCCATACTTGTGGGACATTCAGTCCTTCAGGGCGGGACCAGAGCACTTTTGTTAAAAAGTATACAAAATGTAATTTTTGTCCTTTTATTTTTACGCGGGGCCACCGCAAGTGGCCGTAACTCCGCCTTCCTGAGCTCCGCCCCGCGCATCGCCCTTCAGTCCTTTTCTATCGCCAGGTCTGAAACCATTTAAGCAACAATAGAGGATACTTATTAGAGTGGGTGACGGCGGGCGTATGGAGGAAATGGGACTATGGACTAGGAGTAAGGTAGTCACTACAGTAAGTAACTTAGTTATACTCCTATTGCCCGTCCCCTTTCCTCCATACTTGTGGGAGATTCCCAAGCACTAACCATAGGTAGCACGAGTGGATGGAAATGTTCCTTACTGGAATACATTCTTGAGAACTGCCTGGCCAAATTGGGCATCAGACATGGAGTTCAGGTCTAAGCAGTAATGCTTGCAAAAAGCCGATGGGGAGGCCCACGTAGCCGCCTTGGCAATGGACTTCCAAGGGACATACTTTTGGAAGGCAACAGCAGCTGCTTTGCCACAGACTAGATGTGCATGAATGCCCTTCGTTGTTGAAGGCCTTGAATCTTATAGGCTTCTGAAATACCTGAGGCAATCCAACGGGAGATGGATGCTTTCGAAGCTCGTTTCCCTTTTGGGTCTCTGAATGTATCAAAGAGTTGTGAGGAGCCTCTGAGTTCACTTGTTCTATCGAGGTAAAACCTTAGGGCTCAACTGACGTCGAAGTTGTGTAAAAACTCTCTCTTCATCAGATGCCGGGTGATGGAAGAAGACAGGTAAGGCGATTGATTGGTTCAAATGAAAATCAGTAACCACTGTAGGAAGGAACGAAGGATGAGTGAAGCACAACCTTATCCCTGTGGAAAGTGAGGAACGGATGTTCCACGGAAAGAGCTTGCTTACTCGCCTTGCCGATGTTATTTCGATCAGAAAAGCAACCTTCCAAGAGAGGTAGTTAAGATCGGTAGTGGCCATGGGTTCAAACGGCTTATGGCATAACGCAGTGAGCACTACAGTCTGATCCCATTTGGGATGATGGGTCTACACCGGCGGAAGAGATGAAGACCCGCAAAGTGTCTTTTGATGACTGGTTTAGTCAATGAAAAGGACTAGCTGTCTGTGGACAAGTAGGTCGCAATGGCGGGTAAAGAAGTCCTGCATAACAGAACATGTATGCCAGAATCTGAAAGGTCAGACACAAAGTATAGAACAGTGTCGACCGAAGCATGCCTGGGATTGGGCTGTTTAGCTAAACACCAATGTCAAAAACGGAGCCATTTGCTCCTGTACTGGGCCCTGGTAGAAGGTTTCCTGGCCACTTGGATAATGCGCATGTTGTCTTCAGACAGATTGAACTACACTAAAGATCTGAACTCAGGCACCAGGCCACAAGCTGAACAATTGTGGGGAGGGGTGCCACAGATGTTGATTGCTCTGGTGAAGAAGGTCGGGAATCTGCAGCAATCTGATCGGGGAAGTACGGACGGATGCTGCAGTTCCAAAAACCAGGATCTGGCTGGCCACCAAGGAGCCATGAAGAGGAGTGTGCATTTCGATGCGCTCCCGAGCTTGCAGATTGACAGATGACTCAATGGTAATGGAGGGAAAGCATAAGCTTTCATGTTGTCCCACAAGATCTCAAGGGCGTCCCCCAGGGAAGATGCTCCGAGCCTATCCCTGGACGCATAAAGAGGAAGTTTCCTGTTTGAATATGTTGCAAAGAGGTCCACCTGTGGAGCGCCCATTGATGGAAAATGTTGGAGAGGACATCGCTGTTCATTTCCCACTTGTAACTGGCTGCCGATTGGCGACTGAGTGAATCTGCAGCCACATTGATTTGACCCGGGATGTGTACAGCCTGGAGACAAACATTGCGCTGGACGGCCAAGTCTGAGATTCGTATAGCAAGATCCATAAGGTGAGGAGACTTGGTGCCCCCCTGCTTGTTGATGTAAAACATTGCCACAGAATTGTCTGTTAGAATACGGACCACACTGTTGGTGATAGTCGGTTGAGAAGCCTTGAGTGCCAGGAACACAGCCTGGAATTCCAGGTAATTGATATGGAACTGCAGGTCTTGAGGCGTCGACAAATGGAACACCTTGAGGTGACGCAGCATCGCTCCCCAACCCAGAAGGGAGGAGTCTGTAGTAACCGTTGCTTGTGGGCAGGGCTCCTGGAAGGAGGTCCCCAGTGAAAGTCTGTAGGCGGTAGACCCCCATTGTAAATCCGCCGTCATGCAGGATGGAACTAGAATAATCTTGGAATCCGGATCCCAAGCCTGGGACCAGCAGCTCCGAAGAGCTAGCTGAGCGTGCCTCATCTTCAGACGTGCAAGAGGTAGAGCTAACATGCAATAAGCCATGAGACCCAGAAGTCTTTGGAACCACGAGGTGGTCATGTGAAGACTGGAGGAAGAGTTGGCAGGTGGTCGACAGGTCTGCAATCCTGTCCGTCCTTAGGAACATCTTGGTACTGACAGTAGCCCAACGGAAACCCAGAAAGATCAGGTCTCGAGAGACTGTCATGGATGATTTCCGCCAATACACAGACAGCCCAAGATGGAACAAGAACTGAAGGAGTGACTGAAGATTGGTCGAACCGGTCCGTGGGCAAGCACTGCGCAGGAGACAATCGTACAAGTGTGGGTATACATGAACCCCCTGCAGTCTGAGGAATGCAGCGATGACCGACATCTTCGTAAAGACACGCAGTGCCGAGCTGAGAACAAAAGGGAGTACACGAAACTGGAAGTGTTCTGCTCCAACAGAGAACCGTAGATATTTTCGATGCAGGCTCCAAATCAGAATGTGCATGTATGCATCGTGAAGGTCAACCATGCTGAACCGCTCGCTCTTCCGGAGAGAGGACTTTATCTTGCAGGGTGTAATCATCTTGAATTTCTCTTGGGGGAAGAAAGAGATTGAACTTGGAAAGATCGAGGACAGTGCGCAGGCCAGCCTGGTTGGGTTCGGGCACTGAACAGACGGGGTAGTAGCCCTGCCCTTGGACCCTGAGGGGAACAGGTTCCATTGCTCTGAGGTCTAGAAGTTTATGTACCTCTGCTCTGAGGGAAGGTGACCCAGTCTGTTGGAAGGGAGGGTTGAAAGGTGGGGTCGGGGCAAGGGGCAAGCAGAAGACTGCCTGAGCGATTGACAAAACCCATCAGTCTTCGCTGATGGGCTGCCCCACCTCCAGATGAGACGAAATTCATCTTCCCACCGGAGTCTCATGCGACCGATGAACTCATTTGGATGATTTGTCGGCAGGGAGACTAAACGTTCCAGGAGAGGAGGCTGTTGGACGAGAGAAAAACCAGCCATCTTGCCGTTGCTGCTTATGGCGGGGCCCACCAGCCAGAGCATCAGATCGGCACGCACAGCGATCCTGAAAACCCCTGAAACCAGAGAAGGACCATTTTTGGGACCCTGTCCTCTGTGTATAAGGCGCCTTAGATGGAGTTTTAGCCAGGACCGATAAAGACTTGGCTGTTTGAGTGCTTGCCTTGGTCTTCGTTAGTTCCTCATCCATGGAGGAATGGAACAGTTCCCTACCATCAAAAGGGAGATCAAGCACACTGTCCTGAACTTCCTTCAAGAACTTCGTAGCATGGAGCCACGCTTGGCGGGAGACATCTACCCCGACCATGAGGCCCCAAGCGGAAGTGTCTACGTGATGGGCCGCAGCCTCCAGTAGATCCTGTGCCAGAACTCTGGCATCCGAAAATACCGGCTTTGAAGTCCTCAAGCCTATGTGCAGGAATACATTCCTGGAACCCGGCTAGTTCCCTCCACAGCTTGACATTGGAAGCCACCAGGATAACCTTGGTGTTGGCCTGACAAAGCTTTCTTCCCAATGGCGTCAAGACGCCTGTCCTCCTTGGAGAGGATTTGGGACACTGCAGTGGAGGATGTAGAGGCCAGCTTGGACTGGAGGTGGCTGCTGACACCACCATCGAAGAAGGGAGTGGGCAAGCGGATGTCTTCAGGAGCATGAAGTTTGTATAGAGCGTCAATCCTCTTGTTGAGCTGTTGCCCGGAATGTGGCTTTTTCCCCAGACCTTGCAGGCCTCAGCCAAAACGTTCTTCTGGAGGAACAGGCCGGTGCATTCCTGCGTTGGCAGAGTGAGGGCTCCAGAAATCACCCCCTCCTGTGGAGCTGGGTCCTCAGTTACTGGAGTGTCTAGCAGCGCCATAGAGAGGTGTGGCTCATTGCTGTCCTGGTCTGTCTGATCCTCGTCCAGTGAAGCAGGAGCAGAAGACTGATCCGCTGCACCTGCCGCCTCAGGTCCTAAAGTGTTAGGCCGAGCTCCCAGTGTTTTCTCTACCTGGGAAAGTGGAGACAGAGGAGGAAGTGGTGGAGGAGGTCCGGCAGGAGGAGGTGTCACCACCGGGATGGGACCTGCTTAGAATCTGCACGAGCAGGAGGTGGTACAGGAGGCCTAGGATACATTTCCCTAACCAGATCCTTAAAGTACGCCTTCATGGGATCAGAATGCATCAGCGTCTGAAATTTCCCAAAAAATGCATCCTCGGACTAAGGTCTAGGCGCTGGAGTGGGCAGAGGCCGCTCGGAAGGGCCATACACCCATGAATTCAAGGAGGATGGTTGCCAGGATGGACCTTCACCAATTGGATCCACATAGATCAAGGGTGCAGATGCAGGAGGGAGCGAGACTGTATGATGCAGCGATGTCAGAGCATGCCAATCCATTGGAGGGTGGAACAGGTTCTTATTGTCCACAAATCAGGGGAAAAGCTGCTCTGCCACAAAAGGAGGCCGCCCAGCACAAGCCGTAGTGAACGTTGGTGTAAGAGAGGTAGTCAAAATGGCCACCGTGGTCTGTGGAGGTTGGGCCGCCATTTTGTCAACACCTGAGGCGAACTGCATCACAGGAGCAAGTCAGGCCACAATCTTCCCAGGGGAGTCAGGGGCCTTATACGCCATTTTATCCTTCAAGCAATTAACCTCGCAGAGCTGTACTGGCAGATCTAGTACAGTGCAGGACCCTCGGCAGAGTCGGTACTGGAAGGCCTATGGTGCGCCTTCTTTGCCCCCTCAACAGAACTGGTGTCACCCTGCTGAACGTGGGAAGGCTGAGAGTTGTACCCTACAGACAGGACCTTCGATGAGGGTCCCTCAATTCTGCCGGAGTCCGATATAGCCCCAAGAATGGGAGCCTCGGGTTTAACCCTGGTGCGTTTAGCCAACTCGAAAGGGGCCTCAAGTCGAGAGTCGGTGTGGTTAGCTCCAGATGCAGAGGCCTCAGGACGAACCCTGGTATCCAGAGCCACAGAAGAACTGGGCCCAACTTTAGCCACTAAATGGGGAACCTTGGAAAAAGATACAGTTTTGGAAGGCCCGCAACGGGGGCCCTTGGATGGAGGTCCGGTAAGCTTATTAGGCCTTTTGAAGGACACCTCAGGGATATCCCTGGTAGTAGAGCTACTTGAGCCCCTCCCGGTCCTGGAAGCCCCCAGGAAGGAGTGCCCCTGGTCAGGGTGCCCTAAAAAGGAAAGAATTCAGAGACATTTTCTGTTGTCGATGAAGAGCTGCAAATGTGGTGAAGGAACACGTTGAAACACCTCCTCCCACCTGACAAGACGACGCTGGAGTGCACGGACGGAGAGGGAGTTGAAATAGAAGCATGAGTCCCAACGGTGTTCTGGGCCCAGCCGCTCCAGGCAAAGAGAGTGGGGATCCACCCTTGTGAAACGACATACGCAGGATAAACAGGACACAAATCCCAGATGCTTTGGCATAGAATAGACGGAAGACAAGATGACCGGGGAACCGGAGCAGGAATGAAGGACAAGGGAATAAAATGAAAACATTCCCAATGATGCTAGTGCCCCCGACCGCGCGGAGTACAGGACTGAAGGGCGGGCAGAGCTCATGAAGGTGGGTTACGGTCACGTGCGGAGGCCCCCCGTAAAAATAAAAGGACAAAAATTAAATTTTTGATGCTTTTTTAACAGAAGTGCTAAGGATCCGTCCCAAAGGGCGGAATGTCCCACAAGTATGGAGGAAAGGGGACAGTACGTAGGAGTTTTAAGAAGATATGTCCTTTGTCCAAAACTAATTTAATTGACCCGGTCATTAACAAAACAATGAAAACACAGGAGAATGATTCCTTTGTCCTGTGTGCTGGTTTCTGAGCAGGTTCCTTTTTAAAGGATTCGAAAATAGTTCTTTGCGACTACTTTTCTCAGTTTGTACAGTTCATACATCGGGCTACTCAGTTTCATTTTCTCCTTCTTGAAATGTTCCCTCATATTCATGTTGTATTTTTATTTCTCTTGTAGCTCTTCCTCTCCTCTCTGCTGTTTATTCACAGGTGTGGCTCTAATGGCCAATCATTATCTTGACTAGGATGAACAACACTGTTCAAATTACAATTCTCACTCTTCTTGTGGATTCCTAACACTTGGTCTTTACTGGGAAAATTATAATTATTCCATCAATTAATATTGTTCTTCTCCAACTCTTGAGTTTTACTGTGAATATGATTGCTCCAGTAACAATTCTCGCTTTCTTTTGACACGTATTCTCTACTGGGATGAGTATGATTAATCTAGTAGTGATATTCACTCCCTTTCAGTACTTGTTTACTGGGACGAGAATCCTAGTAATGATTTTCACTCTCTTTCAGTACTTGGTCTTTACTGGGCAGAGTAAAAGTATTCAATTTATTACTTACAGTCCCCTCCGAGGGTTTCCCACGCTCCGTTACATTTTTGTCTTGGGGATCGCATCACCGGGCCCCTAATTAGGACAGGGCTCTTTGTTCCTATCAGGGTGGATTCTCTGCTCACTCATCTTCCGACACGGTTTGTGGTCTCCTCAGGCAAACTGTCTTGGCACCCCATTCACTCTTGGTTACGCCACCACTTCTTAGGTCAGTTTCTCTTCTCTTTGGTTTTTCTGGCTCTCGGCGATGCTCTCCTGTAAGTGGTCTTGGCGTACGCCTTATCTCTGTTCACACCACTTCTCTCTTGATTTCACCTTGGACCGTGCTCGGGTCCTTTAGCTTCTCAGACCTTGGGTACCCAGGAAGGCTTCCGGCTTATGCTCTCCATCTTCTCGTGCCAGTTCGTCTTTGAAGTCGGCAGCTGCAGATCTCTGCTCCCTTCAGTCTTGATAGCCTGTGGGTTTGAAACTCCCAGGCTTCTACTCCCATTGCTCCACCTCAGATTGAAGACGCCTTGCTGGGACTTCCCCGGCGCAACGTCAATTCCCTTCTTCTGTGTTTTACCTGTGTTCTGTATTACTCTAGTGGGTTTCTTCGTCTCAGTAACAGCAAAGTGTTTTCTTTCAGGAATTCTCATGGATTATATATAACAATAGCAAATATCAGCTTGTTCCTCAAATTGCCTTCTAATAGGTTTTATTACGAGTGAGTTCTGGTTGGGCTTGGTTAGGGAGCTCCTCATCGAAACAGACGTCCTTGTCCCCAAGGGGGGAATCTCTCCTAGTGAGATCCTGTTTCCCTCTACCCCTAGGGATGGTATTGCGTAGCAGGTTAACCTTCGTAGCCTGCCAGGGCAAAGCTCCCTCATGGGGAGAAGTGACTGCATCCAACGATTTATCACACTTTACTCAAAAGGTTCTTGATGCCTATTCATATCACCAAAACCCCAACTGGAAGCCTCCTTAGGGAGAAGGGCAGATGTACGAGAATCTATGAAAGGCATATATACTTTGATCTACACTTACAGGTAAATAACATTAATAGCCCTTCACCTCTTGAGGGTATGATAAAGTGTGGAATACAGGCTCTAACTACCAATGAAAGCCTGTGAGTCATGCTTTGATCTCACAGTTTCCAGCTCCAGTTGACCAGAAAGTTAGAATGGAGGCTCCAACTGCCTAGAGGATGCTGCATTGCAATCTACACTTTCCCAAGGTGAGCCATCACTTTTTACCCCAGCACAAGCTCTTATAGCGTTGCAGCCCTTGCCATCTGGTGTTGTGTCCCAAGTGACATTTTCACTTGTTAGGGGTCCTTGCCTTTGGGCACAGGACCACTAACCCGGGAGGCAGTCACCTACCACACAACCGAGGCCTTTTGTTTGGGCTCCAACACTTCAGTCGTGTGGTTTTTATAAGCTCACATACTTTTAAGTTTAGATTGAAAAGCAGTTCTGGAATTTACACAAACACATTGTGCCTCATTACAAGTGAGGCTGATGGGTTAACGGGACCCGCTAAAGGAGGCGGACCCGGTAAGTAACGCCTGGTCAAACCAGGCGTGCTTACCGGGTCCTGCGAGGGGAAGAGGGAGCAACCAACGGGCCACTCGTAATCGGCCCGTTGTTTGCTCCCTCCCCCATTCCCATTCAGCCCTATGGGTGCTGAAATGGGAATGGGGAAGGTCCGGGCCCGGGTTCCTGGAGGGAGGAATTACCGGGCCCTCCGAACTCGGAATGGCCCGGTAATTCCCCATTCTGGGAACCCTGACCCAATTTTGGCAGCATGGCTACCGCCAAAATCGTAATGAGGCCCATCATCTTAAACACAGTATATTTACAAACAGCATATTATTGCTTCCTTGCCTGTGGAGCACGATGCCTCTCATTGAAGCAAGTTTCTCAGCACTTTCTTGCCTATCTGTGAATCTTCTTGTGCTCTTACATCCAGACAAAAATGCTTACTGACCTTGCATATGTTATGTTGATTTATACTGTGCACCAATACCACCGAAGGGCAATCACCAGGTGCTCACGTGGCTCTGCAAGCAAGAGGGCGGGGTTGGTTAAAGAGGGGAGAATGATAGGATAGATTCAGAACCAGGAGAAACTGGCATCAGTGCGTGTTGGCTTGCAGATGCTGGGTTGAGTGCACTGGCTGGTTGTATCCGTACTGGTTAGGTCACATGCCTGTGATGTTTTCTGTGTGGCTGTTTGTTATGTTGGGGTGTGTCTGTGTATTTTATGTGTAGATTGCCGGTATTTAGGGTTGTGCGCACTGGATTGTATCCGTATAGGCAAGGTCCAATGCCTGGGATGTTTCTATGTGACTGTTATGATGTGATGTGTATGTGTGTTTTATGTGTAGCTTGACAGGCTGTCTAAGGTTGTGTGCAAAGTCTTGTTGTGTATGTACCGTATTAGGTCCAGTGTACGGGTTTGTTGGTTGTAAGTGTGTGTTACTTGTGTTGGGTGTGTGTTAGGGTATAGGTTGGCTAGCCCAATGGTACCTCTAACATTCATTGCCTTGCAGATACCAAAGCCTCCAATAATTTATATCTCCCCAATTCCCTCTTGTGTAGGCCAAATTTCTCCCTCATTCAAAAGCTGTAATTTCTCCATTATACCAGATATCGCCTATTGATAATATGCCCCTGTTAATCCAACTCCTCCAGCATAACATTTTATTATAATCTCTAATCCTGGATTGTGCCAATTGGAAGCATCGCTATACTACCCAAAATCAGCGATGTCACAGCTTCTTTAGTGACAACCGCTGCCTGTATATCCTGTTTAGGTAACTTCGATAATGAATACAAGCTCTCCGTGTGATAGTCATTTTTTTGATTTTCAATCTGTGCCCATAGCGGCATCAACGACATATCCATAGCAAAATAGTGAACCGACTTTTTGAATATGAATCCCTTGCAATCATTTTCAAGAATGGGGTATCCAAATCCCCTTTCTTGAACACTACGGACCATGATATATCGTGGTATTTTTGGTTTCTTATCTATTCCATAGGAATTCCTGAAACACTATGTATACGCCCTAGAGTTTTTTGTTTTTATCTTAGAGGAAGTGATTGAATAATATATAGGACTTGGTAGGAGCACCATTTTGATCGCATTAATTTTCACCCATATGCTCAACAAAAGTCTTCCCCATTTACGAATATCTCTACGAAGAATTTCTATTACTTTATCTACATTATAATCAACCAGCCTCCTCATATCTCTAACAAGGTATACTCCTAAGAATTTCACCAGGTAACAGGTTTCACAAGGGTCACCTGGTGCATTCTCTCCTAAAATGGCAAACCTTTCTTTGGACTGGGTTTGCAAACCCAAAATACAAAAGCCTCTTCGATGGACTGCTAAACACAATCATGTGCTCTTCATCCAACAAGGGTCCCTGAAGGTTCAAATGCTATTTCAGAGGTGGCATCTGTAGCCTGTAAGATGGTTTCAGGGATGTACAAAGAGAAGAGACCGTACAAAGAGAAGAGATCCCTACATTGTGTTGTACTCTCTGACACTGCACTACAACCACAGGAGGCAAGTGCTGCCTTGGAGGAAACTTCACTCCCGAAACTGTAGGTTTGAGCCACTTATAATGCTCCCAGAAATGGAATCCTCTGTGATGGTTTGATGGTAGACAGTTTCACAATGCTAGAGAATCCTAGCTGATGCATCAGCTCTGCTGTCTCCTGCATTGCCTTGCTTGAGCCTTTCCTGTTCGCTGACCAAATCAATCAGTCGTCCAGTTAATGATAAGGGAGTAGTTTCTTACCTGTAACTCCATTTCTCCAGCATTGGTATCTTTCATGGATTCACATGCTTAGAATATTCCCCGTCGTCAGACTGGGAACCCTCGGTACACATATATAGTCGTTTCCTATAGGAAAAAACTTCCGACACTTGTGTGTCCTATCCACATCTACGTCCTCTCCGGGGCCGTCCACGCAAGCCCCGTTGGACGTAATGGTATAAAAGGCCCCACCCCCGCGGGTCCCGTCAGATTTCGGCCCCTCCAAAGTAGAAAAGGGGAACCTGCTTATGCACATATCTTACACATTGCAATACGGGGAGGCTGGAGGGCGCATGTGAATCCATGAAAGATACCAATGCTGGAGAAATGGAGTTACAGGTAAGAAACTACTCCCTTCTCCAGCATTGGATCTTTCATGGATTCACATGCTTAGAATCGATTGTATAGCAGTATCATCAAAGACAGAGGTGAGAATGCAATGTAACTTACTTTTACAAGAAACACTCTCAGTCCAAATATGTATATATATGGGATACATTACTCACCGTAATCGTATTTCTGATGCTTGTATCTGCTTAGATTCACATGCTGTGCATAGGCCGACATCTAGTGGAAGCTGCGGAGTATTACAGTTTGTTTTTCGAAATCGAAAATGGGCGTCGACACAGGCGTGCCAGTAATACTATCCCTAGTGTGACGTCCACTGTACCCAAGATCCCTCACGCGTCTAGGATCCTCAGATTGTATTTTTTCTGACATGAGGGAGCATGAGGAGTAGCGTGAGTACAGATAATCCAAGCAGATAGACAGAAAGGTAAGACTACAAGCAATCATGCGCCTTCTCTCGGAGGGGAGGAAGGGTGGGTCGCATGTGAATCTAAGCAGATACAAGCATCAGAAATACGATTACGGTGAGTAATGTATCCCTTCTGAGGCTTGTGGAATCTGCTTAGATCACATGCTGTGCATAGATTAGCGAGCAGTACCAGAAGAAGGAGGTGGGATGTGAGAAGGGTCATGAGCAAACAGGTGTCTTAGAACCGCTTGTCCCACTTGTGTATCTGTCTTGGAATGAGTGTCAATGCAGTAATGCTGAGTAAAAGTGTGAATAGAGCTCCAAGTAGCTGCTTTGCAAATGGTGTCGAGGGGAACATTTGCAATGAAAGCCAGAGTGGCACCAATGCCTCTAGTAGAGTGGGCCCTTGGCGTAAAAGGCAGAGTCTTTTCAGAAAGAGAGTAACACAGCTGTATACAGTTGATAATCCACTTCGAGATAGCGCCCTTAGAGACGCGATCCCCCTCTCTGCCTGTAGCTACGGAGACAAACAGTTGATCTGTTTTCCTTAGCGGTCTGGTTTTATTTACATAGTATAGGACCGCCCTACGCACATCTAGGGTGTGTAGTTTCACCTCAGCCGAGCTTTGCGGGTTTTGGAAGAAAGCCGGAAGCTCGATGGACTGGTTTACATGGAACTTGGATATGAATTTAGGTGAGAACCTAGGGTGTGTGCGTAAAACCAGTTTGTCCTTGTGGATAGTAAAGAAAGGATTGTGCACTGACAGAGCCTGAATTTCACTGACCCTTCTTATGGAGGTAATGGCTACTAAGAAGGCCGTTTTATAAGTCAGGTGTTTGAGACTACTTTTATGCATGGGTTCGAATGGGGGTCCCATGAGCTTAGCTAGCACCACGTTGAGGTCCCATCCTGGCGGTGGGTTCGAAATAGGAGGGTGAAGTCTCTTTACTCCTTCCATGAAGGCTTTAACCACTGGTACTTTCCACCACGAGACCTTGTTATGGGATGTGGTGTAAGCCGAGAGGGCTGCCAGGTGTACTTTCAGCGAGTTAAAAACCAACCCTGCATCCAGCAGGTGGAGCATGTATGTCACAACGTTGGAAGGAGTGCAATCAACCGGGTTGATTTGTTTATTCTGGCACCAGATAACGAATCTTTTCCACTTATCAAAGTAACAGTGCCTTGTATTTGGTTTCCTGGACTCTTTTAGAATGTCCATACACCTCTGTGGTAATTTGAGATGTCCAAACTCTATGACTTCAGGAGCCATGCTGCTAGGTTCATAGAGTTGGGTTCCTGATGCACTGTTTGACCCTGTTGCTGGGACAGTAGGTTGTACCAGGCTGGGAGTCTGATGGGCTCGCACACCGCCATCCTGCGTAGGTGTGGAAACCATGGTTGTCTCGCCCACATGGGAGCAACTAGGATGAGCGTCATCGATTCCTTGTTCATCTTGTACACCACTTTCCTGATGAGAGGAGTTGGTGGAAAAGCGTACGCAAACATCCCTGACCAGTTCATCCACAGGGCATTCCCTTGGGAGTCTGGCTGGGGGAACCTGGATGCAAATCCTGGGCATTGTTTGTTTTCGCTTGTGGCGAATAGGTCTATAGTGGGGAAACCCCACTGAGAGAAGAGATCTTCTACTACGTTTCTGTGAAGGACCCATTCGTGTTCTTCTGGGAGGGAGTCTCTGCTTAGAGCATCCGCTAGGGAATTGAGCTCCCCTGGAACATGTTGTGATGACAGGAAGATGTTCCGTCTGAGTGCCCATATCCATATTTTCTGAGCAAGCTTGGACAGATTTGGCGAACGAGTCCCCCCTTGCTTGTTCAGATAGAACATGGCTGTCGTGCTGTCCGTCCTGATCTGCACCGACAAGTTTAGTAGATGGGGCTCGAAGGCCTTTAGCGCTCGGAATACTGCCAGAAGCTCTAGCAGATTGATGTGGTTCTTGGCTACTGAGTGAGACCAGAGACCCTGAGCTGTGTGGTGGAGATGGTGAGCTCCCCACCCAGTCAGGCATGCATCTGTAGTCACCACGGCTTGTACTTCGGGATCGTAAAAGGGTTTCCCCTTTGCGAGATTCTCTCTTGTCCACCAGTGTAGGCTCTGTACGAGTGTTGGCGAAACGACCACTAGATCGTCCCACTGACCACTTGCCTGAGACCACTGTTTCGCCAACCATTCTTGCATGGGACGCATGCGCAGACGCGCGTGGGGGACCAGGTAAATGCATGACGCCATCATGCCCAGTAACCGCATAGCTTTGCGTACTGTTATCTGTTGACCTGACTGATAATGCGGAATTTGCCGAAGTATATTCCGAATTCTCTCTTCCGAAGGGAAGGTCAATCCTTTCTGAGTATCTAGGATAGCTCCTAGAAACTGTTTTGAGGTGCTTGGCACCAGACTTGACTTTTTCTCGTTGATAGAGGAGCCTAATTCGTGGAGGAGGTCGATAGTCCTCTGAATGTTTGACCTGCAAATTCCTGGGGTTTCCCCCGTTATGAGCCAGTCGTCCAGATAAGGGTACACCGGGATTGCCTCCCTGCGTAGGTGTGCAGCTGCCACCGCCAGTACCTTGGTGAATACCCTTGGTGCTGAAGCTATCCCGAAGGGCAGTACCTTGAATTGGTAGTGGCGACTGTCCACCTTGAAGCGTAAGTACTTTCTGTGCGCTGGGAGCATGGAAATATGAAAATAAGCATCTTTCATATCCAAGGTTGCCATGTAATCCCCCTTTTTTAGGAGGGGGATTACCTCTTGTAGCGTGGTCATACGGAATTTTTGGGGCTTGACATACTTGTTGGCAGGCCGTAAGTCCAATACTGGGCGCATTGTCAAATCTTTCTTTGGCACAAGGAAGTAAGTTGAATAGATACCCTTGTTTACCTGGTGTCCTGGGACGAGTTCTATCGCGTCCTTTTCTAGCAGAATGGCGATCTCCTCGAGAAGGATCCTTTGATGCTCTAGGGAGTGCACTCTTTGTCGTGGAGGATGGTTCCGGGGACGCTGCAGTAGTTCTATACAATATCCTGCGGATACTGTTGACAGCACCCATCTGTCTGAGGTGATCCCTTCCCAAGCTTGGGTGAAGGTGGAAATGCGTCCCCCTACTGGGGTTGCGTGACAAGGGACCCTGAACTGAGCGTCACTGTTTTGGTGGAGGCGTGCCACCTCCCCTGTTGGGGCTGCCTCTGCCTCTTCCACGACCTCTCTTGTTACCCCTGCCGTAACTCTGGGTAGACTGCTGGTTGTTATTCCATTGTGTACCCTGTCCCTGGGCATAGTTGCCTCTTTGTGAATTTTGGCCGCGTGGGCGACGAAAATTACTGTTCCCCCTCTGGTTAGGGGGTTTGTTGGTAAGCTGGCCAAGGGATTTGAGAGTCTCATATTCATCTTTGGCATTTTTAAGTGCGTCTTCGACCGCTTTCCCAAACAATAGGTCGGGTTCCACTGGCTTATCTATTAAAGAAGCCTGGGTTTCTGTCTTGAATCCCGACTGCCGTAACCACGCATGTCTCTTGATAACAGTACCCTCTGCTATCAATCTCCCTGCGTTGTCAGCGGCGTCGAAAGTTGCTTTTAAAATGCAACCAGACACGGCTCTCCCCTCTGCCGAGATCCGAGCCAGCTGGCCCTTTAACGGTTCTGGAGCAGAGGCAATGAGCGCCGCGACTTCTTCCCATTGATGGCAATTGTAACTAGCCAACAGGGTGGTGGAATTCGCAATCCTTGCTTGGTAGGCGGACGTTGAGACTACCTTCCTGCCAAACCCGTAAAGTTTTTTGCTCTCCTTGTCGGGAGGAGCTTCTGATAAAGATAAGGGCGTGCCAGCACTTTTTCTAGTGTTGGTAACCACTAGGGAATCTGGTTTACGATGTCCTCTTATATACAGAGGGTCAGACTGGGCTGCCCGGAAAATCTTTTCAATTCTGGGGTTGACAGCTCTGGTGAGGTTAGGATTCACCAGGGAAGGATCTATTCTTCGTTGGATGGACTTGAGGATAGGGATGGTCTGAGCGACCGGTCTCCTTTCTCCTACAAACTCCTCCGCGAAGTCCCTTTCCTCCTGTACACCGTGGGTGTCGATGTGGAAATGTTCCGCTGCTCGAGCGAGAACCTCGTTGAGGAGGGGCTGGTTATCAACTGGAGAGTCGGTAACTGGGGCTTCGCTTTGTACTGGGGAATCTACTCTGTAAATTTCCTGCTCATTTTCTCCCTCCTCCAGGTCCTCATCCTCTGCAAGGTAATCTGTCCCGGTCTGTTCTTCCATAAATTCAAACTCCTGGTCCTCTTCAGGGAAAACTTGTCCCTGGTAACTGGGGAGTGGAGTAGAATATGGAATGGGGTAAGGCTGAACCTCGAAGGGTTCAGGTCTTTCGAATCGGGGCTTTTTACTTAGCGGGATAGGATCGGAGGAGCCTGAGGGTGTGGCCCCTTGAGGGTTATATGAAAGAAAATGTTCTGGGTTCTTATCATAAAAATCAGCCAAGGAAGACATCCTAGACATAACCCTGTCTATGTCCTCACTGGACCATTCCCTGGAACAGGGTATTACTTTAGTAGGTGATGATTTATGGGACTTTTCAAGGGTAGACTTGTGTTTGCTTGTCTGCCTAGGGTGAGAGGATGGCTTTACAGGAGTGGAAGGCTGTGCTTTCCGCTGCTTCCCCCCCCTCCCCGTGCGTGGAAAAATGTTTTCCCTGTCCCTTGGAGGCCCCAGAGACTTTCGACGCCTGGCGCCGAGGGTCTGGAGAGGTATCTGTGTGCTTTCGTGGGGCCTCACTGGTGTTAACCGCGGTCTCGGTATCTTGGAGCGCGGCCTGGGGGTGGAAGTCGTCTTCGTCTCCCGACGATCGAACTTCCGTTAATGTGTGTAGCGAGGCACTCTTGGCAAGAGTGGATGATTGCCTTGCGTCGTGAGGTGATCTCGATCGAGAGCGCCCAGAGGATACCGAGTCGGACCGTTCTTTTTGTGCCTCTTTCCGTGAAGTCGACGTCGTCGAGGTCCGGTTGGTCTTAGTGTGTTTAGTGTGTGTTAGGTGTGTAGCGCTTGCGTCGCCGGGGGTCTTCCCCATAGCCGCCCTGCCGGACGACCTTCCGAGGTCGGGGACCTGCGCTCGCCGGCTGTCTTTCGACGCCGTAATGCCCTCGCCGTCCGAAAGTACGGCGTCGCTGCCATCGCTGAAGGCGCCCTCCGCTGCCATGGCCTCCTGCCTGGCGTGGTGGGCCCAACGCTTTGTCGAACGGTCCTTAAGTGTCTTAGGTTTAAACCTACTACACGCTCTGCAGTTCGCTTCGGGGTGATCCCTTGGCAAGCAGAGATTGCACGTGTCGTGCCTGTCGACCCAAGGGTATTTGCGATTGCACTTGGGGCAGAATTGAAAAGGGGTACCCTCCATACGCACCTTAAGGCAGCGGGCTGCTAAGTGTAGGAATATATAAAATGTAACTATATATCAAGAGTGAAGAGTATGTACCACCCCCCACTCTCCCTACTTGTAAGGGCCGAGGCCAGCGGCCTACTAGGCCCGGGCCGAGGCCAGCGGCCTTCGAGGCCCAGATCCATCGTGCAGCAGTCGACGGTCGATGACTTCTCCAGCCGTCGTCGAGGTCGAGGGTCGACGTTGGGGTGGGGAAGGGAATGAATAAGAATTATAAATATAATAACAGCAAAAGTATGGCTAAGGCCAGGGAACTCCGCAAGATGCTTCCGACCAGTATGGCGGAAAAAAACAATCTGAGGATCCTAGACGCGTGAGGGATCTTGGGTACAGTGGACGTCACACTAGGGATAGTATTACTGGCACGCCTGTGTCGACGCCCATTTTCGATTTCGAAAAACAAACTGTAATACTCCGCAGCTTCCACTAGATGTCGGCCTATGCACAGCATGTGATCTAAGCAGATTCCACAAGCCTCAGAAATATATATATATATATATATATATATATATATATATATATATATATATGTGTGTGTAAGCAGCAACATATTTACAGATATAAACATATTCATAATACATAAATAAGATCAAGGGAACAAACATAGGCAAGGTAAGAGACAACAGCTTCACCGTATTTGGCTTACCTCATTGAAACAGATGGCGCAGCACTGCCCTTCCCATCTGTACCTCATCCGCGTGCTGCCTTTCCAGGCAGTAATGGCGTGTAAACGTGTGTGGAACTGACCATGCCGCCGCCTGGCAGATGTCTGTCAGAGGAATTCCTGCCCATAGAGCCGCGGAGGAGGCTGTCGATCTCGTGGAATGGGCTCTAGGGTACCCTTGTAGGGGTCTCCCGGCCTTGGAGTGACTAAAAGCAATCGCCGAAGAGACCCATCGAGCCAGCCCTTGCTTGGAAATTGCCCTTCCTCTCGTCGACGGGCCATAGGCAATGAACAGCTGTCTGGTAGTTCTGAGTTCTTGCGTTCTTTGCAGATAAAATTTTAACGCCCTTTTCACATCAAGAGTATGAAGAGCCTTTTCCGCCGTCGACGAAGGGGACGCAAAGAAAGTAGGGAGAACGATGGTCGAGTGTTTGTGATAGACAGTCGGCACTTTCGGGATGAAAGTAGGATTAGTTGATAATATCACTTTGTCCTTAAAGAATCTCATATATGGAGGGTCTATGACTAACGCCTGTAATTCCGACATTCTTCTAGCTGATGTAATGGCAATCAAGAAAGCCAGCTTCCACGATAGGAACTGCATGGATGAAGAGGACATTGGCTCGAACGGAGGCTTCATTAAGGCGGCCAACACCACATTTAAACTCCATGATGGTGGGAACCGCTTCGTAGGGGGGAAAGTTCTAAAGAGACCCCTCATGAAATGTTTCACCAGTCTGTCACTGAATAATGGTGAGGACTGTCTCCTCCTCGTGAACCTTGAGATAGCCGCCAAGTGCACCTTGATGGATGACGAGGACAGTCCACTCTCAGCTAGGTGACGAAGATACGGTAGAATTTGTTCTGGAGTTACTTCCAAAGGCCGTATTTCGTGCTGCGTTTGACACCACATACAGAACCTTCGCCATTTGCATATGTATGACTTGTTAGTCGAAGGAGCCCTAGCCGCCTGCAGAATTCTCTGACAATCCGACGAGACTTTCAAGCTGCCAAATTCTGAAAAGTCAGGAGCCAGGCAGTTAAGTTGAGGCTGTCCGGATTGTGATGCCACACCGTTCCATTGTCCCTGAACAGGAGACTCGGCACTTTCTGGAAAGTTATCGGCCGTTCCAACGACAGATGTAGGAGGTCGGAAAACCATGGCTGTCTCGGCCAATACGGTGCCACTAGAATGACCCGGCATTTGTATCTGCGAATCCACTGGATTGTCCTCCGTATAAGGGGGAACGGAGGGAAGGCGTATAGGAACATGTCCGTCCACGGAAACGAGAACGCTTCCCCCAGGGATCCTTTCTGAGGCCATCTGCTCGCGAACTGTTCGCATTTCTTGTTGTCTTTCGTTGCAAAGAGATCGACTGAGGGGTGCCCCCACCTTTCGAAGATTTTTTGCAGCTGACTGGCGTCCATCTCCCACTCGTGTATCTGAGCCATGGTCCTGCTCAGGGAATCCGCTTGCACGTTCTTCACTCCTGGAAGATGGTGAGCCACTATAGATATGTTGTGTTTCAACGCCCGATGCCATACCTTTTGAGCTTCCACAGAAAGGGTCCTGGATCTCGTGCCGCCTTGCTTTATCAAATAGAACATGGCTGTCGTGTTGTCTGTCAGCACTCTTACTCTCGACCCTTTGATATGTGGGAGGAATGATTTCAAGGCCCATCTCACTGCTCTCAGTTCCAACACATTGATATGTAGGCGTGATTCGGTCGGAGACCATCTGCCCTGGGTTTGATGATTGTCCATGTGTGCTCCCCAGCCCGTTAGGGATGCGTCCGTGATGATGGTATTCTGAAATTCTGGTTCTTGTAGAGGAACCCCTCTGTCCAGGTTGTGAAAGCTTTTCCACCACTGGAGGGATCGGATGACACCGTCGTCGCCGACGGTAATCCTGTCTGACCACCGGCCCGTGGCCTGCTTCCATCTGTCCGCCAGGAACTCCTGTAGAGGCCTCATGAACAATCGACAGTTTGCTACTAAGTGGATGCACGAAGCCATGGAGCCTAGGATTGCCACATATTTCCTTACGGAAAGTGTGCCCTGTAGGCGAAGTTGACTCGTTAGTTGATCGATCTTCGATATTCTGTCTAGGGAAGGTTTCACTATTCCCGAATGGGTTTCGAATTGAGCCCCCAAGAACTTTAAGCTCCTTGAAGGCCTTAGAGAAGACTTTTCGAAGTTCACTGCGAACCCCAGTCGTTGCAGAAGCCGTAAGGTGGCCTGTACGTTGTCGTTGGTCGACGCCGAGGAGGGTCCCCTCACAAGCCAGTCGTCGAGATACGGGTATACATGATGCCCTTTCTTTCGCAGCCAGGCTGCCACGGTGCCAAACATTTTGTGAACGTTCTTGGGGAGGATTTTAGACCAAACGGGAGCACTGCAAATTGGTAGTGTGTCTGACCTACCATGAACCTCAGAAACCTCCTGTGTTTTTGACACACAGGAATGTGGAAGTACGCGTCCTGTAGCTCTAGAGAGGCCAAAAACCGCCCCCTTGGACGGATCTGATCACTTCCTTCAGTGTAAGCATTTTGAATTTTTGACTCTGTAAGGTCTTGTTGAGGTCTCGCAGGTCGAGAATGGGACGCCATTTTCCGTTCGGCTTTTTTACCACAAAACACCGTGAGTACACCCCTTGGCCTTTCTGCGATGCAGGGACTAACTCTATGGCACCTTTTTGTAACATGAGTGCTACTTCCTGCAGCAAAATGCTTAGATGTGGTTGAGATAGATGTATGGGTGGACATTTTGGAGGTTTGCATTTGAATAGTAGAGAATGTCCGTACCTCACTGTGTCCAAAACCCACTGATCTGTTGTGATGGTCTCCCATTCCTTGACGCAGCTTGACACTCTTCCTCCCAGAACGGTGCGCTTCCCGTCATTGTTGGTCTTTCTGTTTGTTCGTCGACGACGAATAAGTTGGTCGTCTCTTGGATGACTGGAAGTTTCTGCGCTGGCTTGAGTTTTGAGAGGCGCGTCTATATCCTTGGGAAGGATATGCCGATCTGCCAAAGGATCTATCCCTGGTTGCAGAAAATCTTGAGTTGCCAGATGCTCCTCTAAAGGGACAAAAGGAACGAAAGTGTTTACCACTCTGGAGAGAACCCAACGAGCGTACTGTTTCCGAGTCTTCCTTCATGCCCTTTAAGGCCTCGTCCACCTTTTCTCCGAAAAGAAGATCACCTTCGAAGGGCATGTCCAATACTTTATACTGTACTTCGGGCCTGAAGTTGGTGCACTTAAGCCAAGCCTGGCGTCTTAGAACAACCCTGTTATTTATCTGTTTAAAGCCCGAATCTGCCAGGTCCACCGCTATGTTAATAGCATGATTCGACGCTTCTTCGCCTTCTCGTACCAGGGACATCGCCGTTCTTCTATGTTCCTCCGGGAGGTGGTCCAGAATAGGAGCAAGTCTGTGCCACATCTCCCTGTCATACCTGGCCACAATTGCAAGGGAGTTGGCTGCTTTCACAGTTGCAGCGCCCACGGAAAGAACCTTCTTACCAAACACGTCTTGGCGTCTTGCCTCATTATCCGGAGGGGTAGAGCATTTATGTTGGGCCTTTGCTTTCCTCGTCGCCGCTGCCGACACCACTGAGTCAGGTGTAGGTTGAGCCGAAAGACACTTCGGGGTAGAATCTGGTACTTTAAATTTCTTTTCGATGCGGCCTTTGATGGCCGGTTCAGAAAACGGGTGACGCATGGTTTGAACACCTTCTTTCCAGACATGGTCTAAAATGGGTATTGAGAATATTGAACGTCTATTCTTACCCATATGGTCAAAAAGGAAGCAGTCCTTTTTCTCCTCCTGCTGGACCAGGCCAAACTCCTTGCACGCTTTTTCCATCATAGAATGAAAGGCACCTATATCGTCCGGTGGAGACGGGTGAGTGGGACTCTTTGGTGTTTCCAGTTCCACATCCGAAACCCAGGATGGATCCCTAGACGGCGAGAGGGAGATATCTGATGCTGACCCACGGTCAGATAAAGAGTCCGAGAGCTCACCCTCCTCTTGGACTGCTGGAGTAGTCGGAACTCCGATCGTTCTGGTCGGGCGGTGTGAAGGGCCGGGCTCGTCGACGGGGGGGGGGGGGATCGACGGTACAGGTAGAAGTCTTTCATCCAGCGATTTCAGCAGCGAGTGTAAGGAGGACAGGACCTCCATGGACAGGGTCGCTTGAGAGCTTGGAGGTTGGGTAAACACCCGAGAGCAGGTTGCTCCTGATGGTTACTTGGCTCGTAGACCAAGGTCTTCCGGGCCTGCAATTCTGAAGGCGTCGTCTTCTTTCGAGGAAATCGATACTGCCTGTTCCTGCAGCAATGTGTCAGGCAACCCCATATCAAAAACTTTTGGTCTCCAGGCCAGAACTTCGGTCGACGAGGACATCGTCGCCGTCGTCGTCATTGGGTTGATGACGGGGGAAACCAACTGCGTCAGCGGCAGTGAGGACACTGACTGGTTTGTCGTCGTCGAGGGTGGGCCTGCAGGTGGCTTAGGCGGTCCCGCCTTCACCGCGCTCTCCCTGCGTTTATCCGATTCTCTACTTGTGGCAGATCTATGATGATCGCCCGAGGAGGATTTAGGCCTCTCCTTTCCTTGTTTCTTCGACGAAGCTGTTGAAGATGTCTTTCTTGCAGATTCTTTTGAAGAGTCCTTAGAAGAGTGCCTTCGTGGAACATCCTTTTCCGCTGGTCGAGTCTTCTTAGCCGGAGGTTCCGACGAAGTTGAGCGGCGAGGGGCCCCCGATGTTTTCGCCGAGGCCACGCTACGCACAGAGCCAACCTCCGACTGAGGGTACGCTCCCGCCCCGTCATTTAACCACGATACCAGCCGCCGATTCCGATCTTTCAGGGTTTTCTGGGAAAAACCTTTACATATATCACACTGGTCTGCTGAGTGGTGAGGGTGGAGGCAATAAGCACAATCTAAATGGCCGTCTCCCTCGTAAACCTTCTTCAATCCGCACGTGGCACACGGGCAAAAGAGAGGTTTGCCCGACATTCTGATAAGAATAATAAACTTGCGGGAGTTCGTGCGAGTAATTTCAACAAAATCTAGAAAGTAGAGACTACGCGAGGAGATCCCACTATCTTTGGAGACGGTTGAAATCTGACGGGACCCGCGGGGGTGGGGCCTTTTATACCATTACGTCCAACGGGGCTTGCGTGGACGGCCCCGGAGAGGACGTAGATGTGGATAGGACACACAAGTGTCGGAAGTTTTTTCCTATAGGAAACGACTATATATGTGTACCGAGGGTTCCCAGTCTGACGACGGGGAATATTCTAAGCATGTGAATCCATGAAAGATCCAATGCTGGAGAAACACATATCCTGATCATTCTCAAAATATATAGCAGAGCAGCAAGACATTTTGTGAAAACATTGGCGCAGACTTGAGAATGAAAGGCAACACCCTGAATGAATACATTAAAATAATGTGTATTTTAATAATAATCTAAAGAGGTATCTAAGCGCCTAATCTGTTTATGTTTGCTCAAAAACGGAAACTTCAGGAATTGAGGTTTCTTTAGCATCGACAGACAAAATGAAGTACAGTTTAGATCCAGAGCACACACAATCCTCTTGGTGGATCAGTGAAATCACTCTGTAATGCCGCCACCTTAAACATCTTGTTAACAATAAAACATTTTAGACCCCACAGACCCTAACTGGACTTGTCTCTTTACTCCTCTTTCTTATTAAAAAGTACCTGTAATACACTCCTTAGCCCCTTTGGTCCTAGGGGACCACGTTAAAAGGCACCATTTCCTTAATTCCTGCTACACATCCTCCCTTAGCTATAATACATGCTTCCCTGGGCACAAATGCCGGTAGCATGCACAGATATCTTAATTAAACCGTCAATGCGTGACCTTTTGCCACGAAGGCTAGCATTTTTCGGATGTCAGAGACTGCAAGTTGTTCGATAATAGTCTATTTATTGATCCTCCAGAGTGTGTTGGATTGGGAGGGCTCAGAGGCAAGCCAGACTTCGATCCTCTGTCCAGATTTCTTCCTTTGTCATACTTTGACACAGAAGATGTATGATAAAAGGGCCAATGCCTCTAATATGTTAAAACCTGGCCTTTTTTTGCGTCAGACAAATGATATAAGTGCCTGGATGGTAAGGCCCTCTCCTGTGCCAATGCAGTCTCTGCTTTGACCTTCTGCGATTGCCAATGCATCAACAGTACTTTTATCCAACAGCTGAAGTCCTTGAAAAGCAGATGCACATTTTTAGACTGAGTGCAAAGCCTAATCCCAAGGACTTTGAACCATGACTACCTTCAGCACTAATCTAACCCACAAAAGCTTGGATTCAAGTCCAGGGACGCCCCATAAGGTTTTCAGAAGTGGGAAACCCTTCTCTCTGCTTCTATTCATGTAAGAACTCAAGAGTAGGCACCTTTTCTCCAAAAGGACTCGTAACAGGGCAGAATTGCAGCAATATTGGATTCTTTTACATCTAGTGAGGGAGACTGATTCACTTTTCTTGTGCCAAGCAAATTCCTTCCCTTCTGCTCTGGAACCAACAACAAGGTGAAAGCAGGGGAACTTGGCTTTTGCTTCACTGTAGCAGCCACAATAGACGTAGGTTGTGGCTGGCTGACAACACAAAAAGGTGCTGACTCAGGAGCCTTGCACTTAGCCAGGACAGCTATTCACAAGCAGTGTGACTACCTGCAGACCCATCTTTCAAACTGTGGGAATAACTAAGCAGCAGAGCTGACTTGCTACATTTGCTCAATTTTTCAGTTAACAAAAATGCACCTCTAGGGAGAAAGTTCTAGTAAGTTAGCAACCCTATTCATGCCGCCTCGAATGGCCACCTTATCCTAAGCTGAAGGTTTAGGCATACACAAGCTTCTGTCTCCTTTATTGTTACTACATAATCTCAGGAGCCATTATTGACCCTTACAACTTCTGGAACAGATTTCATTTATTTGAATCCCCTGGGGAGTGGTGGTACAATGGTAGCTCCTCAATCAAATAGTACTGCTAAGTGAAAAACTGCCTCATTACCTACAATAAAATCTTGCGCAGTGCGGATGGGCCCTTATCCAACTCCTCTCAACTTGGCTTCCTTGAACAAAGCACTGGTCTCCATGGTGAGCATCTCCATGCCAAGAGAACATTCTTCGACTAAGCCTGCAAGAAAACGCGACGTGCAGTCCACTGACACTGTATAGAAAGTATGTGATTTGATTTATATAGCGCTCAATTGGCCCAGAGGCATAAGGGTGCTAGACACAAATACAGATAGGAATCCATACAAGAACAGTACCAGATCCAAACATTTTGATTGCCACTAAAAATATATATCATCCAGAATAATTCTAACAGAGGCGAGGGGTCAATTCTGAAAGGTTTTGCAGCAGCTCATGAACGCAGGGAGATTCCTCTCTCCACAGTCTACAACACAATCAACATTATTGTCCGTGGTCCAATCCTTAATTTGTGTTCTTTGCAGGAATCTAAGATCCTGCATTCTAATACATCCAGACCGCATTCTTGCTCGCAGCTAGTGGAAAACCATATTTATTAATGATTGTCTAGATTCCCATTGCGCAGGTCTATTAACATGAGACAATATAACATTTCTGCTGTCCATAATACACACCCTTAGGTTGGAGTCCTGAATCACGGGCATGCTGAACACATTATGAATATCGTTCCCAACCGGGGTGGCCTTAAGAGCTGCTGGTATAAGTCGTGGTACCCCCAGTTCTTCCAGGCAGCGATTTACCAGCATGCCTCAAATTAACTGAAAACGTATGGATATCCTCCATCACACGTGTCAGCTGGGTATTGCCTTCCCCACCCTTCCTAATAGGGTCTTCACAGTCTACTTAATAGGTTTGGCAAGCTAAGCTCACCCTGAGGGGATAGTTTTGGGCAATATTCTCATCTGTTTGACACCGATTGTCTATCTTAATGGGGGAGGGCTTGTATCCCAATGTGATTAAAATGTTGCTATGCAACGGGTGAAGTCCAAGCTGTTTTTACATTGGTTAAGGTCATCAATAATATTTCCTTAACATTTTGTCAACTCTTCCCATGGCTTTCCACCTTGGTGTTAAGGCTTCCAATCGGGCGTCACACACCGGACCAGGACACTTGGTCTTAGCCTGGGATGTGGCACGCAATAGGAATGCTTTTTCTTTAATTTCAATGAATTCAAATTGAGCCGATACCCGACCCGTCTCACACCCCCTTTTACAAGTACCCCGGGTCACAATGGACCATGAACCAGGCCAGTTGGTGAAAATACAATATTTATTTTAAAATTCACAAAAATCACACAAATTTTAATATTGGGCAGCAATCACCAATGGGGTGATAATTACAATAAAAACTACTGAACTAGACTTGGTTAACGTTCTACAAGGACATATCCAAAACACAATTGAATAGGAGCACTTTTTGAATTGGGATAGAAAGCACCCAAGTTAAGGTTTCCCCCTGCAATGTTCCCTCAACCCACAAATTATCCAATTCTGAGTGGATAGAAAGAAGCAGCAGGTACGCAGGAATAAGAGGCAGCAAACAGAATCAAACCCTTTGCAAAGGCATAAAATGACACTCGGATTTTGAAAAATAATTAATTATATGTGTGTCACAAAAGCATACAGTTCACAAAGCAGGTTGAAATTGAAAACACAGTGCAGCCGGATTTACACGAGAAAAAGTTGCATTTACACTTTAGCTTTAAATGTCAAAACGTTTTTATTTTTAAAAAAACAGGTGAAAAACACTGAATTTGAATGCGGTTTTGGCAAGTGGATAGATGTATATCACAGGGATAATACAGAGGTGAAAGGAGGTCTTTAGCTACAGAACTGGATGAGATTTGCAAGATAGATGTCATGATTCCTGCCCCTCATGTCTCCAGCCCTCCAAAATGTCAGGCGGGAATCAGGCCACGATCACCTACATGGCCCTCAAGGGCCTCTCCATCCCTCCAAAGACCCACTTGGAGTCAGACTTGGCGCCTGTGGCACCAGACACACACACTACCATAGGATGGCAGTGAGCATTGGACTTGTAATGCATAGGTGTGACAAGATGGATGCCCCCACTTGTTCCGGTTCCTAGAACTGCATATGCAGTCTAGCTTTTTGGGTGTGGTTCAGCCCAGAGACACCTGGAACACCCAGAGACTATTTAAGCCATGCCCAGCCCGAGAAGCACGCTTTGCGTTTCTCTGCACGTGCAGCATGACACTCAATGTGTTCGGATCGGTCTCCAGAAGGCCTGCATCTTTCATCTGCGCTCAGCAACTGCAAGAACACCATTAGGAATTGCCTTACCTCGCGGAGCTTCTGCCCATCTTCCATCGCTCCTTCAGTTTGGCGGGCTCCTTCGGCGGTGTCATTTTCTTCCCGGCACACCACTTCCTAAGAAAAAGAGAAAAAAGAAAGAAGACATTAGTAAGCATTCTGCAAACCTTCGCTTACTTTAAAGACTGTACTAGATTCAAAAGCTTACCTGAATCCAAACTGTTCTGGGGAAACTTCATCTCCGGTGCTTCTCATCCATCTGCAAGTGGGAAAAGAAACACCAGGTTGGCGTGGGAAAGCATTCAGAGGTACCACATATTGCGCTACTCACTGCGTTTCTTTTTCTTAACTGGCGTCCACGCTGAAAACATTGCGGCACCTAAAGACACAGAAAAACAAACTCTGTTCAATACAAGTACGAAGAGGTCGCATCGCGCCCTCACTAACCTTCAGTGTTACTCACCTCAAGCAGCACGCCGGCATCCCCGGATGCCAGCCATCACCTGGGCAAGGAAAGGAATGAGAAGAACAAGTTACTTTCTTACCTGGTAACGTTCTTTCGATGGGATGGTCCGACGACGTATTCCATATCTATGACAGGTAATGTCCACAGCTGTGCTGCTTCGGAAAATCTTTGGCGTCTGCGTCCTGCGTCGATGACGTCGATGCGCCGTCCCCGAGGACCTCCTCCGACGGCCGACGTCACCCGATGTGAGAAGTAGGACGCACGACGCCCATAGCCTCAGTTATAGTTTTTTCCCAGAACGTGTGCCACCAGATTTCTGCCAGTCAGACACACAAGGCCTTGCGGAACGCAAGCTGCAATCGCAAAAGAAATTCTGCAGCGGGGAAGGCAGGGAGGGAGCGATATGGAATACGTCGTCGGACCATCCCATCGAAAGAACGTTACCAGGTAAGAAAGTAACTTGTTCTTCGAGGGGATTGGGTCCTCAGACGTATTCCATATCTATGACAGACTCCCAAAGCAGTACCAAGCAATGAGGTGGGAAAGAATTTAGAATACAAATTTAGCATGCCCAATCAAATTGCGGAATAGAGAACTGCCTTGCCAAAGGCCAGATCTTGCCCTCTGATGGAATCGAGGGAGTAGTGACGTACAAAAGTATGTACTGAAGCCCAGGTGGCTGCATCACAGATGTGACGAATAGGAACTCCCCTCTGCAGAGCAGTAGACGCAGCCATTCCTCTGGTAGTATGGGCCCGCAAGCCAGCCGGAGGGTCCTTACCCGCCAAGCGGTAACACTCGGAGATAGCTAAATAATCCAACGAGACAAAGTCTGTTTCGTCACAGCTTGTCCCAAATGCTTTCCAGCGTAACCAATGAAAAGTTGATCGTCCACTCTGACCCGGGAAATGCGCGAAATATAAAAGCTCAACGCTCTCCGAGGATCAAGCCTATGGAGCCTCTCCTCTTCCTAGCAGGATGTGGAGGACGATAGAACGCCGGAAGAACAACCTTCTGGCTCAAATGAAATTCCGAAATCACCTTCGGAAGAAAAGAAGGACGAACTCTAAGGACAACCCTGTCCTTCTGAAACACAGTGAAGGGTGGCTTAACTGAAAGTGCCTGTAACTCAACCTGCGAGCGGAAGTAACCGCAACCAAAAACACGGTTTTCAGAGTCAACAGCCTCAAAGGGCAAGAATGTAAAGGCTCAAACGGAGCACCCATAAGAAACTTAAGAACAAGGTTTAAATCCCAACCTGGCACCAAAAAAGGTGACGGAGGGAACACATTAGTGAGCCCTTTCAAAAACTGCGAAATTAAAGTTATCTTAAAATAGGAACACTCTTCAGACGAGCGCTTAAATATGGACAGCGCCGCCAGGTAACCTTTAATGGTCCCCACTTGCAAGCCCCTGTGGGCCAAAGAAAGCAAAAAAGACAAAACCATGGGAATGTCACATTCAAAAGGATCCACATTCTGAACTCTGCACCAGTCTCCAACGGCAATGGTACAGAGACTTTGTTGCCGGCCGCCTGGCCGAGAGCAACACCTCCATCACGTCTTCAGGGAGGTCCCAATCCTTATACCTCAACCTTTCAGAAGCCAAGCGTGAAGAACCTGACCCCCCCCTCCCGTGAGAGCAGATCGTCTCGGTAGGGAAGACGACGTGGAGGGCAGATGGACAAGTCTAGAAGGTCCGGGTACCACGTCCTCCGGGCCCACGCCGGAGCAATGAGGATCATCCGGGAACCGAACCTCCGTAGCACTTGTGGGATGATGGGGACTGGAGGAAACGCATACAGAAGTGGGAATGACCACTCCACCACGAACGCGTCTCCTAAGGCTCCTTTTGGAGGAAATTCCCGCGAGCAAAACCTTTCGCACTTCCGGTTGACACTGGAGGCGAAGAAATCCACTTGAGGGGTCCCCCAAAGGGCGAAGATCTCCAGGAGAATCTCCTGAGCCAGCTCCCACTCGTGAGAGATCGTGCTCTGCCTGCTCAGAGCGTCCGCCGTCTCATTGTCGTCTCCGGCCAGATGAACCGCCGAGATCGAAACTTCCTGCTGGATGGCCCAGAACTCGAGCTGCATCGCCTCCCTGCACAGCGGAAGTGACCCTGCCCCCCCTTTTTGTTGAGGTAGTGCATGGCAACCGTGTTGTCAGTTAGAATCAAGACACTCTTCCCGCGCACAGTCGGCAGAAAAGACTTCAGGGCTAGCCTGACGGCCCTCAGCTCCAACAGATTGATATGGAGTCTGGACTCCGACAGAGACCAACGACCGCTGACTGTCAACTCGTTGGCATGAAGTCCCCATCCCGTGAGGGATGCGTCCGTCACGATCGTCACCTCCAGCCAGGGCAGCCAAAATGGGGCTCCCTTCATCAGATTGCCCTCGACGGCCCACCACAGAAGGTCCCGGTCTACCGAGGACAGCACCTGAACAGGGTCCGACAGCCTGCCGGAGGACAGACCACTGGAGCTTGAGTGCCCACTGCAAAGATCTCATCCGCAGACGAGCCTCTGGCACCAAAAGAACTCGGACGCTGGGAGATTCTGGGCAAACTGAAACTTGTGCACCATCTGCTGAATGTGAAGAGCCCTCACCTGAGGAGGAAAACACTGCCCCAGGGACGTGTCGAGCACTGCTCCGATGTACTGGAGCCGCTGCGTTGGTGTCAAATGGGACTTCTTTAAATTGAGGGAGAAGCCCAGCCTGTGAAGGGAGTGGCAGGTGACGGACAGATGATCCAGGACTTGCCCGGGAGAGCTCCCCCTGATCAACCAATCGTCCAGGTAGGGGTAGACGTGAATCCCCACTTTCCTGAGATGTGCTGCCACCACCACCATGAGCTTGGTGAAAACCCTCGGGGCGGAGGTCAATCTGAACGGCAGGAGCCCAAACTGAAAGTGCGAGTCGCCAACCGCGAACCTCAAGTACTTCTTGTGCTTGGGTTGGATCGGCACATGGAAGTAAGCATCCTTGAGGTCGAGCGACACCAACCAGTCCTGGAGTTGAAGGGCCTGGAGGACTTGAGAAAGAGTCACCATCATGAACTTGTCCTTCCTGAGGAGTTTGTACAAACCGCGCAAGTCCATGATGGGTCTCAATCCCCCGTCTTTCTTCGATATCAAAAAATAAGGGAAATACAATCCCTTGTTCCTCTCCGCTACAGGCACCAGTTCTATGTCACCTTTCTCCAGCAGAGCTTGAATTTCCTGCGCAAGGAGCGGATCCGGACTCTTCAAAGAGAGGCTCCCTGGTGGATTGTCGTGAGGCCTCTGCCGAAAAGGAAGACCGTAGTCGTGGGTTACGATCTTCAGAACCCACACATCCGAAGTAATGGCTTGCCACTCTACAAGATGCTGCGCCAGCCTTCCCCCAACAGGCGAACCATGGGACCTGGCCTCATGACTGAGTGGTAGCGGCTGCGGCGTTGCCTGAGGGTAAAGAGGCAACTGCCCGAGCGGTCTTGGCACCTCGAGTACCTTTTTTCCACCTCTGGCACTCTTACGATGGCTTCTTTGACTGCTAGCTCCCCTCGCTTTACTGAAGGACGAGTAATAGCGAAAGGGACCTCCCCTCCATTGCTGTCCCCTAGGACGAAAAGGTGGAGGTTGGCGAACTGCAGCGCCCAACGACTTCGCTGCAGCTTTGAAGGTCTACAACCTCTCAAGGCTCTCGTCAGCCTTGCTGCCAAATAGGTGTTCACCGTCAAAGGGCATGTTGAGCCGGGACTGCACATCAGGAGCAAACCCAGACTTCCGCAACCACGCAAACCTGCGCATTACGGTGGTCGCCGCCATGGACCGGGTGACACAATCTGCCAAGTCCAAACCAGACTGAACGGCCTCACACATAGCATCCTTGCCATCCTGAACCATAGCAAGGAAACCATCCCGTTTGTTGTTCAGCCGCTAATGCACAGTTCCACAGAGTGTGTGTGAAACGAGACAAGGCACATATGGAGTTGGCCGCCTGAAGCGCCATTCCCCCAGAAGAAAACACTTTCTTCGCCCAGCCGTCAAAATGTTTATCGTCCCTATCCGGAGGGATGGTAGGATACGACGCCTGCTTTGCCGGGGCCGTAGCCGCCTCCACCACCAAACTCTCCGGAGTGGGGTGCCTAGACAAGTAGCAGGGGTCGCTACTGGCTGGACGGTTTTTCCCCACAAAGACTTGCCCACTGCCGGGAGACTCTCCGGAGCAGTACAAGCCACCGCCACCCTTCTCTGCAGAGCCATATGAAAAGGCAAAACTGGATCAGTGGGGGGACCGAGATCAAGGATGTCCGTGAGATCATCCTGAACGAACTCCCCTGGGGGAGCTGACCAACCCAAGTACTCGGTGACCCGAGACATAAGGCGCCGATATGAAGAATCGGCATGAGTGCCAGGCTCCGGCCTACAAAACTCCACCTCCGGAGAGGTGTCCAGTCCACTGGCATCATGCAGCGACTGCCGCAGATCATCAAACTGGCTATGGCCCGAGATAAGGTCATCTGGAACCAGAACCGGAACCAAGCCTCCATCAGAGCCTTCATCACCCTCTGAAATGTACTCCAGGCGGGGAGAGGAAGACCTCTGTGGACCAAAGCAGTGCCTGACCTTAGCCATAGCCTTTCTAGGGGCAAACCCTGTGCCACGGGGCCCCTCCGACTCCACCGCCTCGAAAGGCGTCAAGGGCGCCGAACGAGTCGGCGCCGGCGTCGACAGAAAAGGCGTCGACGTCGAGCGAATCGGCATCAGCTGCAGCGTCGACACAGGCCTCGAAGCCGGAGCTCCGAGCGTGTCTCGACGACCTAGGCGCCGACGGCATCGACGACCCCCTCGGAGGCGGAGCCTCAAGAGAAATCGTCGACGACCTTGGCGCCACAGGCGTCGACGTCTTCTTCGAAGACGGCACAGGATCACGCGGTCTCGAGCGCGTCGAGGACAGGGACCTGGAACGGGCATGGAGAGAATGGCTACCCTTGTCCGAGCGGGACTTCTCCCACGAGCCGTGCCGACCACCCGAGCCCGAAGGCGTATGGGCGGTGTCTCTCGACCAGTGCCGACCGACCCCACTCGGAGGCGCGGACAGGACCTGTGCCCTGCGATAGAAGAATCGCTAGCGTCTATTTCCCGAAGGAAGCCCATTCCTCCGGTGTCGCTTGCATGGAGGGATAAGCGACCCGCCGACGGGCGGAGTCCTCAGAAGAGGACGGGGAAGGCGACCTATGCCGGCGCTTCCGGGAATGCCTCGAAGAGGCGGAGGAGTGGCGAGACCGACTCCTGGAAGGAGACCCACTGGACTTCCGACGATGACGCGGAGAGTCACCCCTCGAGTCATCCGTCGAAAGCCCCACAGACCTCGACTTCCGGGGCTTAGACACCCGGCCTACCGACAGCTTCTTCTTGCGTTCCCGCAAGGCCTTTGCCGTGAGCGACTGGCAGTCGACACAGTCGTCCGTATCGTGGGCCTCCCCGAGGCACCAGAGGCAGGCGTCGTGAGAGTCCGTGACCGACATATTGGACCCACAGTCCCCGCAGTTCTTGAAGCCCGGACGCGGGGTTGAAGATGAGAAAGACATCGCCACAAACAGGTCTTCACAACAAACCGAACAGGTTCAACGAACCGAGAATTGAAAACAGCAAACTCAAACGAGTCGAGGCGTACCGGGATTCACGAAGCGAACACGTTCGTGGAAAAAACGGAACTGAGGCTATGGGCGTCGTGCATCCTACTTATCACATCGGGTGACGTCGGCTGTCGGAGGAGGTCCTCGGGGACGGCGCTTCGACGTCATCGACACAGGATGCAGACGCCAAAGATTATCCGAAGCAGCTCGCTGTGGACATTACCTGTCATAGATATGGAATACGTCGGAGGATCCAATCCCCTCGAATTAGATAACTGTTCTTAGAGACTCTTAATACTTACCCGTCGGACTCTCGCCAGTGAAGTAACTAGGCAGCAACGAGCCCACATCAATCAACGCACCCCTGCGCTGAAGGCAGGATGGAGAGCACACTGCACAAGAAAACAAGGTGAGGTGTGAACCAAGGGTAAGGGTTGGACCCCGGGGAAGAAGGGGTTCGAGCACGCAGAGACAACAGAGAGTTAAACCCTACCAATCCTGTGTTTCAGGCCCAGTCTTCGGTCGAGTAAACTCCAGGGAAGGGTTTGAGGTCGTAGAGGTCAGAACCGGCTGAGTGACGTCCCCGTGGATACCAGGTGAGCGTTACAATAGAAGGTTTGCTTTTGGTAAAATAAAGCTGTGGAAGAGGGAAAATCAGCTTAGAAACAGGACAGGTTTTACTTGTCCACGAGGCAGCCAGCTATCACCACGTCCTTCCAAAAGTCTTGTCCTTTACGCTGCCACTAATACCGGCTACTTACATCTACTCTTACTCCTCTTTCTTCTCAGATATCTTGCACCTTACTGCACGTGCCACCCCTTCCACATTCCAATAGGCGGGTGGTGGACCAAGCTTGGAAGATTATCATAAGCGATTCTTTTCCGTCGTTATTATCTGGGCCGACCAATATGGGCCGGTATGTCCAGTTGCGGTTGCAGCAATACAAACCAACCTGCAAACCTTTATGCTGTAAGGCATCCCAGAGGCACCAGCTGCTACCTTTCAAAGAAAATGTGTCGTTCCACACGGCCCACCTAGCACCACTAAGTACTACTTTTCCCACTTTGCTAGACGAGAACAGAAGTACAGAAGTGCACAGACGGCATTGGTCACTGAATTGTGTTTGCCAAATAAAAGAGGGGTGAATGCAGCCAACGTACACGTTGTTGGTAACATTCTGTAGCAAAATAAAGCATTTCCAACAATTCACTGTGGTGTTACTAAACTATGGAAATGTTCTGGAACCGTATGCTCTGTGTGCACATGTCTGCTTTTGCTTATGTTGTTCCGTTACGGAGCTAGGTTAGACCCCACTGAGCTTTCATCCACGGAGGAGCTGGAGCTCCATCTGGGCACTGCAGGAGCAGTGTTCTGGCCAGGAGGAAAAAGCCCATCTGAAAAGCAAAATTGGTAAGCAGACCGCTAATTCTGCAACTGATTCAGACCGCCGCCTTTAAATTCGTTGGAGCGCATCTAATTTCCAAAGTGCATGCAACTAGCACCACCGTCTACATTTTGAATGTAAATCTGCTGCAAAAATCGTATTTCGCCGCCTGAATGCAAAAATTGCCATTGAGCACCACGAGGAGTGCACTCTTCAAGATGGCCGACCTAGATTTGCTGGCCTAGCACCCTCCACCCAACCAAGGCCAAGCACTGCTGCCAGGCCTCAGATTGGCTATTGGCGCCTACATCACTATCTATCAGGCGCCGGCTGGCGTAAGCCGGCCCACCTCAGCAAGGCACAGGAAACAAGGCTGGTTCCTGTCCTAGCCTGTCCATAGCCTTCCTCGCCCAGTCATTATGCCCGATTCTCCATCGTCCTTCTGATCGCTTGACTCTTGCATCCTGATCCAGACGGAACGCCTAGCCACAGTAAGACTCACTACGAACTATTCTACTGAACTATTTCTTTCCCCTTCACCTTCCCGTGCTCACGCCTCTGCACCCACTTTCACATGACCCGCGCATGTGCACACCCAGATCATCCCTTTGATCTCCGGTTGCCTTTTATTATTGTTTGCTGCTACTGTTCGCTTACGCGCTACGCCACATTAGGCACAGCTGGCCACTATCCTACACATTACAGACACTCCTGCACTCAGAGTCCACCCGTTGCCTATATGAGTGAACCGAACTGCTAATAACCATAGACCCTTGCGTCCGCTCCTGACAATTCCTTGTTCATGAACCTATTCTTGTGTCACGCGTACCCTACGTAACATAAGAGCCTGATCGATTTCGGCTACCTTAAATTTGAATATATGCCACGATAAATGCTTTTGTCCACTACTTAAAGTACTCATGCTCTGTATGTTGATTCTCTCCATGTTCGTTCTACACTTTTTTAATGGCCAGTCATGCCTCAGACCAAGTTAAAGACATTACACCTGCTATTACTTGTCGGAATGTATTTACAATAGTTAACTGTGCCTGTGTAATTCGGCGACAGTCGTCTACAACATAACTCACAGCTCACGCATGCTACTGAGTACTGCCTGCGATCTTTGACCTTGTTTGCCTTTAGTTTCAGCATCTAGTCACTTGCATCCTTGAACTAGTATGACACTGAGCATGACCATTGTTCTCTGACCCTTAGATGGTAATTGCTCTTTGACTTTTAGATGGTAATTCTTTGTGACCGCTGATTGCCGCAGATCATTGATCCCTGCCGATTGAACATGTGTATTCACTGCACGCATGCACCTGTGTGTAGTACTATGATATATATATGCCTATAGTTTATCCATGTGTCTCAACATAGTGCTCCTAACAAACAGGTAAATAAGCAGCTAATGTTTTGACAGTTCTCTAACCTGCATTGTAGACTCGTACATTTAATTCATATTATCCAGGCCACCACACATTCGCCTCGGATGCATTTGCACTATACGGTTCTACCCATCTAACCATAGATGCAGCTTCGCATAATGCTAAGCCTTCTCATTTTCTATTGCATAATGGCCATGTCCACATTCCTTGTCACGAGCAATCAGGACTGCCACATTGGAGTCCCCCCCATGCGAATCAGTACTTATCCTACCTAACATGCCAGCTACAATTAACAACCCTGCCCACATCTGCTCAAAATACTATGCTGTGCCAAGACCAGTAACATATGCTTCCCAGCCTAGCTCGACCAACGATAGAAATAATAAATTACGGGCCAGACTCAACAAACTGCATGAGCTGCCTAGAAGAATTCTCCCGCCCATAAAACGTTAAATGAAATGCCAACATAATAGGGAACGTAATGCTCCCAATTTCCCTCCTGCCCCACCAGCCATAACGAAGCCCCAAACCCCTAAATCTAAGCTTAAGTCTAGTGATAGAAGCATACCGAATTCTGCACAAATTAAAGAGGAAACGGGGGCTCATTCCTACAAAGGAGCCCTCGTTAATGTAAGATCACTAGTTGCTCACGCCCTTGACATAGCTGACCTAATTACTGAGGCCAATTTGGACTTCATTGCCATAACTGAGACTTGGCTACATAATGCGGCAGGGCCGTCACTTATGTTGGCCATCCCTGACGGCTATACTATATCTAGGCAAGACCGAGAGGGCTCCCGTGGAGGTGGGATTGCCATCATATCCAAAACAAATTTAGCGCTAAGGCTAGCCCCCACCCAAACCCTGAAATCTTGCAAAGCCCTTACCGCTAAACTCCCTATAAATAACACCCAATCACTAACCATCCATCTAATTTACAGACCACCAGGCCCGCTTGGGACCTTTGAGGAGGTTCTGCACAGTTTACTAACCAGCAATGTCAAAACCACCTCACAACTCTTGGTACTAGGGGACTTTAACCTAGGATTTACTTACCAAGCAGACGTACACGCCTCGACCATTGCTAACACTAACAACTCTTTAGGACTTTCCCAAAAAGTTAACAATCCTACCCATTTGAAGGGTAGAATATTAGATTGGGTCACCGATTCCAATTGTACAGCCGCCATTTCTTCCATATCGCCACTACCCTGGACCGACCACTCACTGGTGTCCTTTAATCTCCTAACCACCCGACCATCCACCACAGCTCTTCCTACGGCACCATCCTGCCCAACTAGAAACAAAAAGAACATGACAATGGACAATATCATTCCTGCTATCCGCCCAACACTAAATGCACTGCCTGACAACTTAGACCCTAGTGCACTAGTTCACGAATACAATAAAATCATGCTTGATACTATGGACTAAATTGCCCCACTTAAACTGCGAACTAGTAAACCTAAGGCCCACTTAAATAAATGGTTCACGCCTGAACTTAAGGCCTTACACCTAACAAAGAGAAAATGTGAATCTGCCTGGAAACTATGCCCAAATGATGAGAATAAGGCTAATTTAACCTCTATCTCTCACCACTATAAAAATGAAGTCTGCCTGGCAAAGCGAAATTCCTACAATGATCGCATTGCCAATTCTAATTCGAGTATGAAGGAACTTTTTTCCATACTGAAAGAACTCGAGTCACCTATTGCCACACCAGACACCTGCACCAAGGATCAGACCTGGTGTGCAGATATCCAACATGCCTTAGCAAATAAAATAAACACCCTCCAAAATAAAATCTAACTAAAAAAAGACTCGCTAAACCTTCCTAATCAGCCCAAGTCACCGCCCAATGTCATCCCTAACGCCCAGACCAACAAATTCTCCTTCACCAAAACCACCACAATAGAGGTAGAGAAAATCACCCTCTCCCTTAAACCCTCCAATTGTAAAGGTGACATCTGCCCAGCACAGATAATAAAAGACGCTGCCAGAGATTTATCACCTTTCATTTCCAAACTTATTAATGCCTCCTTTTCTACAGGCAATATCCCTGCCAACTTAAAACAATCTTGGGTGCTCCCGCTTCTCAAGAAGCAGACATTAGACCCTCTCATCCCTACTAATTACCGTCCGATTACCACGGTACCATTCTTATTGAAGATATTGGACAAAGTGGCCTCTACACAAATTCAAAAACACCTTGAACTACATAAGTTACTAGGAGCTAGACAATCTGGCTTCCGTCCATTACATGGAACTGAAACAGCCCTCATTGATTCAAAGACCCAAATAGATGAACTGAGAGATCAAGGAAAGACAGCACTCCTCTTACTTGATCTCACAGCTGCATTCGACCTTGTGGACCACAAGGTCCTCTGCAGACATCTGGACTCTGCTGCCCATTTCTTCACTCAGGCGATCAGATGGATAGAATCCTTCCTGAGCGAGAGAACTATGAGAGTTTTTTCCCCCTCGGCAGCAGCAGACCCCACACCTGTCCCATGTGGAGTCCCCCAGGGCTCCTGTGTTTCCCCAACCTTATACAACATATTCACCAAACCTCTGTTCGATGATTTGGACCATCTAGGTATCACCTACACTAACTATGCAGAGGATACACAGATTCTCCTCCCACTTTCTGGGGATCATAGCAAGGACAGGGAGTTGGTGAATAGTGTGTATCTTATCATTCAGGCATTGATGGCATCTCATGGTCTTTGCCTGAATGATAAGACAGAGCTGATCATTCTAGGCACGCAGGCCAATATCAACAAACTAGGCCTTGACTACTCCGCGTTCAGCATAGACGGCAATGTCATTAAGGTCTCTAGGGAAGTAAAGACGCTTGGCTTTTACCTTGATTCTACCATGTCTTTTACTAAACAGGTTAACTCCTTAGCATCAACTACAGCCTATACCTGTAAATTAACAAGAGCAGGTAAGCCCTTCCTATCCAACGACAGCTGTATGATCCTGGCGAGAGCCTTAATATTTTCCCGACTCGACTACTACAATGCCCTTTACAGTGGCGCCAACAAAGCCATTACCCAACGGCTACAAATTCTACAAAATAATGCTCTAAGAGCTGCACTTGGCATAAATAAAAGGGAGCATATTTCTCCTATTAGACGCCAACATAAATGGCTCTCTACGGATAACAAAATCCATCTAAAAATGATCTCCCTGACCCACAAAGCTCTCAATGCTGCTCCTAGCTACTTGACAGATAAAATAAAGAGAAAAATATCTAGCAGACCGATAAGAACTGCCAATTCCAATTGCCTGGTAGTACCAAGTTTCAAACTTGCCAAAATTGGCGGTACCAGCTTCCCTGTGGAATGCTCTGCCACATAACTTGAGAGCAAACCAACCCTTCTCACACTTCAGAAGGAACTTCATCAAACACATCAATTCTAACAATTTGTAGTCATCCTACCAGACACCTCTGTATCTTTAGCCTAACTGGATTGTATATATGTATTTTTAGAAAGCTATCAACTAATGTATATAACCTTAACAAGGCTTGCAAACCTATTGCCCCCTTGTATACTATTCTTCTTTAACTATTCGCTCCTACTTATAAACTGTATATTTCTGTAACATTGTACATTTTGTAACATTGTAAATTCTAGATTATTGTAACATTGTAAGCTTTGCATATTCTTTCTGCTGCGCCCGGTTACCTCTGGGTCTGGCGCGCATTACAAATTAATAAACAAACAAACATGACAGAGTGCACTACGCTTGGCACGCACATAAAGAAAATACCTGGAGTGCACGCCGTGAGGAACGACTGTCCACAAGTAAAGTTAGTGACGCCAGTGACTGCTGCGATGGTGTATGCCGCACACACGTATAGGTAATGGAAGCAATTCACACATTACAATTTCACACAGTAGAAGCACCAACCGCGTTTGTATGCTATCTCAACAAGTACGCAAAACAAAGCTAACAGATGGCCTGCCGTCCTGCATTTGGCTGCACTTAACGGCGTTGATAATGTTGTCGGCTGCAAATGTACATGGGTTGGTCTGTACATTATCCATACTTTACATGCAGTCTCCCTGCACAGACCAAAATATGATAGTCCCCTGTGCACCTAACCACCAATGCAGTATATGTCAGTAGCTGCGTGAATGGTCTATATCGCTAAGTGTGCTGGTAAAAAATCCTTCCATGTCTCAATGTCGTAATGGCCTTCCTAGAAGCAACGGTGTGAGCAAGCCCTAGCCTCTTGGGTATAGGCCTCCGCCAATGTACCCAAAAGCCTGGTCCTTGCACATCCACTAGAAGGCAATAGTGTGCACACTAACGGACCCACACATGACAACTTCCTCACACCTACTTGCAACCACTGCCCGCACTGTTAGGTGCAAGGCCCCTAACCATGCACACAAGCTAGTAGGGACTTTGCAGGCACAACATAGTACACTGACTGGAAATATACTCCGAGTATATCCAATGCACTCCCCATCCCCAGTGCAGCCTGCCTGCACCGACCAAAAATTATGATAGTCGCCTGTGCAGTTACCCACCAATAAAGTATATGCAAGTAGCTGCATGCATGGAAGCATTGCAGGGGTAGTACCCAAGCCCTAGGCTCTTGTGTTCAAGGGAGGCCTGCCGCCTCTGCAATGCACTGAAAAGCCTACGCCTTACCCACAACCATTTGTTAAGTATTTCAATCAGGCGATACACCCTAGTCTCAGCCTAGTATGCAGCGCACAGCTGAAAATATATATATAGGTTCAATATTTTGAGTGAGGTACCACTCATATCACACCCCTTCTCAAATATCCCGGGTCACAATGGACCAGGAATCAGGTTGGTTGGTAAAGGTAATATTTATTTATTCATTTAAAATTCAAATCAAACATACTTTTGAATGGGGAGCAGCAATCACCAATGTGGTGACAATAACAGATAGGAAGGTAGGTAATGCACTTAAATTCACTATTTAGCAACACAAATATAAAACACCAGAGAAAAGAACACTTTTGGCTTGTTTGAAAAGATAGCACTTTAGAATTTCCCCCTGCAATATTTCTCAACCCACAAATACACAATTGTAGATAGATACAAGGAAGCAGCAGATAATCAGGAATAAGGAATAGATAACAGAATTTGAATCCAGCATTCCCTCCCCAAACAAAAGAGAAAAAAGGATTTGAAATCGTACACTTTAAAATTACATTCGGAAATGGCTTAGGTAAAACAATGAATGTGGGCAAAAATCCTTAAATCAGTACAAATCTCTATGGGAACGACATTCGAAAGATGCCAACAATCATGAGCTATAGTTTGAGCAAAAGTAAACACTTGGAATCTGAATGGAAGGTTGAAATAATTTAGAATAAAAATCACACATGTAAAACTTTGCAAAATTGTGGATTCCCGCCTAAAATTAACCAAACAGTTTTTAAGAAAAACGTGTGAAATACACTGATTTAGGTTGGGGTGTAGCTATAGGTCTTAAGTATAATTCAGAGATGAAATGAAGTCTCTAGCTATTAAACTGATGGAGATATGCAATGTTGAATGAGAGGCATTTTTAGAATAATCAGGTGGTGAAAACAGAAAAGAAACTCAGTTTGAACAAGAAAATATTGACTATAGTTTTACTCTAGAGTAGAGCAGGCAGGCTAGAATACCAAAGAGTAAACAGTAAACTCGGGAGTCGATTCATGACTTCAACCCCAGATCCCCAGCGCCTGCTCCGGCGGAACCAGACCGACCACTCGAAAGAGGATTGATGGTTTAGGATTTACACAAGATAAAAAGAAATGGTGCTTAGCAAGATGACAGTATTGCACGAAGGATTCTGATAAGGTTACAAGTTATTAAGTTAAGGATAGGGTGGTTTAGAGATTGGGATAGGACAAGGCAAGGTATGCTATGGTGTTCTATGATTCCTATTAATACTTACAGTCCACTTTAATTTAGGATTTTGGACCGTCCAAGGTTCTGGTCATCACACAGATCCGGTCTAACCAAGGACAGTTGGGTAACTCGGGCGGGACAGGATCATCTAGGCCGTTTCTGGTCACCGGACTGCACTGGACTGGCCTTTCTGGTTACATGAGACTGGAGATCAGTGGGATGGCGAGTTTGCAGCAGGCAAGCATCTAGCAGTAGCAAGCCAGGTTGGATCAGGATGCTTCCCTTGGGTTTTTGGGGTTTTTAGAATTTGAGGCCTAGCTGAAAAGGGGTTCAGCAATGCATATGCCTTGGCTTTGCAATGAAATCTGGAATCAGCAACAAGACGCCACGCAGGAAATCAGGAAGAAAGTCAGGAATCAGCGTGTGTTGTGCGCTGTCAGGTTCCCTTATTTATCATGCCAAATGACATCACTACAGTATATGGCACGGGCAGGCTTACTACCCACACCCATAATGCTAGGATTGGGCAAGAGCATAGTTTCCGCCTTGCTCTTCGCTGATTGGATAACAGAAAAGGATGTCATGTTTATGGGATGATTTTTACAATTACTAGAAACCTTCCCTCGCTGCTGGAACCAAAATCTAATTTTACCACAAATACATATTTATACAGTTATAACCTCTGAGAAAATCAGATACACAGGTTGCATATTTTGTGGGTCACATTTCAATCCAAACCCCAAGTCTGTGGGACCTTGTTTTGCCTTTCTGCTACATTTTGGCAATTTTAACCATGAAAGATTTGGCCGAACATTTCCCAATTTTGTACACAGATGCGCATTTACCACTGGAATGTGTGTATAAAATGTTATGTTTGCAATATCAATACTTTAACCGCAATCTGTTATTCTTTACAACTTATGTTCCTTATGCAATAATGAGTTCTACCAGGTTTTCACAGAAAGAGCATACAATTAGATTTAAAACTACAAACTTTTCATATTTCCTCATTCTTGCTGCAAAGTTAAATGTCTTGAAGTTCAGTTACAAAATACGCTTTTTAAAACCAACAGGAAGTCTATTGTCACTTAATCAGTTTTTTTTTCTTTTGCCCAACTGCAAGCAAATCGCAATTCTTTTGAAACAGGATGAGGGGCCTCTCTCTTGATCGAAGTGTACTGCCCCTCACAATTGACAGGTGAGAATCTCAGCCTGGAGCAAAGACGAATGTCTGATGACAACTTGGGAAGTCCCTTTGTCCTGGGTATTCAAAGCCTCCAAGCTCACAATTAGCCTTTCCTGTACCAGAAGTTTATGAGTTGTCACCCTTTCTCAGGGCTAGCAAATGGCAGAGCAAGTTTTTTTTTTTTTAATATAGTTTGCCAACTCAGCCTGTGTTTTAGCTTTGATTCTCTCCTTTTAAATCTTTACTTGAAACCTATAGAATTAAAACAGTTTATAGGTGTATTTCTATCAGTAACAAATCTTTTTTACATTTCTAAGTAATCAGGCCTTTACACAACAATGTACTTTTAAATAGGCGATTTTCCCCCTTCAGTCAGGAAAAAGCACATTTTACTATTTCTTTAAATTCGGTTTTCATCTCCAGCAAATATACACTTTGTGCAGCTATAGTTCTTTTCATGAGTGCTGGAGTTGTTTTGCAGCATGGATACAGTTCACTGGCATCTATTTAGAGTCTTTCTCTGGACAGCCGATTCTTGATACGGTTGCAAAGAAAATAGACGGGTTTCCCATGTAAAATGAAAACAAAGCCCGTGTTGAATTTTCAAGGATACATTTGACAGGAGCTGTCATTCAAGTGAGGCCTGGTTCCTCTGAGAGACAATGAATGATCCTGGGCATTGCAGGGCCTTTTTAATCACAGTGGTTCAGGGTAAACGGATGGATTTAGCGTCAAGCAGCACTTTTAAGGTTGAACAATGTCATTTAAAAGAGGCATTTGGGGTTTTCAGCAAAATAATGCTGCCTCTTTCACTTCGCTCCATGTTAAAGGTTGCCAGGCACACTGGCATATTCCTTCAGTGAATACTCTGTTCCACCCCACTGGAAGTGTGTGTGGCAGGGTGGCGCAGCCATTCTCTGGTTGTTACAAAAACGCAGTTTAGAGATCTTGGCGTGCACCGGAGTCAGCGCGGCCATTATGTGCTGTTTCTTGCAGCAATGCAGCAACGTAATGTAGCAAGGCACATCTGAGTGCGTCAAAATATTCCACACACTGCAAGGGCAAGGCAGCCAAGCATGGGAACATTTTGCCACAAACCCATCGCCTTAAACAATGCAAACGCACAAAGTCAACATAACCAGTGGCAGCCCTAGGCTATAGCACAACACATGGCCAATTTCTACGCTTTGCCCTCTTTCAACCACCCTAACCTGCAAACCATGTTTTGCAACCCCTTCCGGTGCAGCACTATCCTCCGATACACCATGGCGGCGTTTCCCAAAACCGTTGACGTACAGCACGCTTCCCTCCAGCCAACCACCGGCCGTGTCCAATGTTCGCCAACAGCACGGCGTACCGCAGGCCAATGAGACTTCGGTCCGCGGCGTGAACAGGGAAATGGGTCCGCAGAGCGGACCAAGATATCACAAATTGTTTGGGATGTATATTTCAGTTCTTTGCAACAAAAAGTACTGGTCCTATTTCCACCAAACACACAAAAGCACGCTTTCCGACCAAAGCCCCCACTCCTGCCGCAAATTTGGTGTAAATCCGTCCACCCGTCGGGCTGTAGCCGTGTGTAAAGTTTTTGCCCATTCAGTCTATGGGGAAAAAAAACTGTGCCCCCCCATAATTTTCACCCCCCCTGCACAAAACCTCACCCAAACTTGGCAAAAGAATTCAGAGCCGGCCATGTACTTTTTTTTGCAAAGTTTGGTGAGGATTCCTCCAGGGGGAGCGAAGATATAAGCCACCAAAAAAGAGGTCTTCCTATGAGTTTAGCAACTTAAACATAACTACACGGCTGCTGCCGTGGGCCGTGTAAAAAAAAAAAAAAAAAACTGATTGGGAAGTTGGAAAACATGATGAAACTTATAAGTGGCACAACTCTCAATGATCGATGCAAGCATGGGAGAACTTTACTTAAGGTAAGATTTTCTTTTAAACTTTTCCATTAGCATTTCAAGAACAGCAAATAAATGCATCTTCAAGATGCAAACGTTTACTTGTATTTAAACCCTTCTCCAAGCCTCATTTAAACCAAAACGTGGGTAATAAAGACATTTTTCAAGTTCAACTTAAATTCATAACATGGCATTGCGTACATGTCTTCAGATAATTCTGTTGCAAGTGTCTTATCCAAGTAGAGTCATGGCCTTCAACTTACCAAGACTGTACTTTATATTTGTTTTTCATACATTCTAAAAAAAAATCCCACCCATCATACAATTTCTTGTGTCTGCCTCTTTAACAAAGTTAGTTACCTTCTCCATCGTTAGCATGTTCTGGACTTTTGGTTAGCCACATTTGTCTGTGGGGAAGAGCTTGAGTTCCTCAGTGAAGTAAGCGCCAATATAGCAGCTAACACATTTGAGGCTAGCATTCCCTTTCATGTAAAGCGAAGGAAGTGAACCTCATGTGCCAGCTCCGGTTGCCTAGACCTCATGAGTGAGGACGTGCCTCTCCAGAGCTCCCGTCTAGATCCTGCAACGATCCTCAGCAATTACGGCAAATGCAGAGTAAACTCCATACAGCACCATCAAAATAAAGCTGAGGCGATTCCGCTCCTAACCGCAACAGTCCCGCAAAATATCTGAACTTGCAGACACTGGGAGGAGACTCCGAAAAGGATGCCCCCCTGCCTGACAAGATGGCGGACGGAGCCAAGATGCACCAGTAGAGACGCAGAGTGCCGGGAACACGCACAGGTCACTGCATGCCTAAGGCAAAAAAGGAAGTCTGCACCCCACCTGGCCTGCTAGAGATTGCACACGGCACAACTCCGCCATACTGCTGAAGGAGGCGGGGGTCGGGAGCACCCAGGGACCACATATTTGGACTGAGCCATATTCGGAATATCGCAACACGGCCAGTCAAGGGGAGCCCCAAACACCCTTTGGCCCGGCGGCGGAGCTGTACGCGGATAGCCCCTCCCACCACCGAGTGGACAGGACACCCGAAGCGGAAAGTGCTCAATGTGCTGGGGACACAAGGAGCCTACACAAAGGGAGTGCCTGGTAGTGAGAACAAAACTGGCCCACCTGCAGCCGGGTGAAGCAGCGAGGCATAGCCCAGGGGAGCGAGCGAAGCAGCGCAAGGTGAAAGTGTCACCCCACACAATAGTGTCCTGCAACTCCCACCTGGGCCACAATTCAGCAACACGCAGACAGCAGGTCTTGTGGAGACCACGTTTCACTAAGCACCTTCACCGGCAGTACGGATTAAAGGCAGGAAACAGTTGAGAACTCCTGGGTCGCCATGTGGAGCAGCGGGAGCCCCCCGGAGTAGTAGAGGCACTGGCATCTCGTGGAAGAGGAAGCAGGAAACTGTGAGTACCCCCTCACCAACAGGTGTAAATGGCTTAACAATGACCTCTCACTGATAAAGTCACCTGAGGGCTGCCTGACCAAACAACTACCCACCTCGCCAAGGGCACCCTCAAAAACTACCAAGGCTGGGGTGAAGAGCAGCCATTACCTGGGAACGCTACATTGGTCTTGGTAACGTGGTGCGCTGGGAATTGAAAACAGTGTGCCCACAACGGAGAAGAGCTGCATCACGCAGTGCAAACATTTGCAGGAAGAAAAGGGTGGGCTGAGGATTTAGACTCTCCAAACGAACCAACTAAGATGCCCTACACACAGGCCGGGTAAAAACACGCCATAGGCCCCAAAATGACCACAGAAAAGAGGCAAGCTGTGGCAGACGCCAACACGCCCTGGCAGGGCACTGGTACGAAGCCCTGAAAGCTGTTAAGACGCCTCACCTTGACCCAGGGGCAAAAAGAAAAAAATAATACAGAAATAAAAAGAATACAGTACGCGTTATTGGAGGGCGATGTGACACTCCTGTCAGCGGGCCGACATTAGGCATCGCTAGAGCGCACACCAGTGTCCTGATAAGTGACGGCTGGCTGGCGGTACAAAAGTCGCGGTTTATTACCACCCTACTAAACCAAAATGCCCGCGACAAAGGATAAGAATAAGAATAAGACCACAACAATTGTCTCGTTTGTCACAACCAAGACGAAAGAAGCCCCAGCCCAACAAGGAAACTACACTGGCGCAAGAAGCCCCAAGGGACGATGACAAAGACAAACAGGTGCTAGACACCATAGCAGCCCTGCGCTCATTTATCAACACTAAAATAAGGGAGATCAAAGAGGATATGCAGCTACTGAGGCAGGATGTGCAAAACTTGGCGGGCCGTGTGACGTCCACAGAGTCAGAACAGGAGACGACAGACACTCAAGGACCTGCAGACTAGGGTGCAGGCACTAGAAAGGAGAAATACTGTCCTGGAAACAAGAGCGGAGGACGCAGACGGTCGTGCATGGCGCAACAATGTACGCCTGTTTGGAATTCCAGAGGGTATGGAGGGACCCAACCCTACGAACTTCGTGGAAACATTACTGCAGCAGGAAATTGGAGCCGGGCGGCTCTCACAGGGCTTTGCGGTAGAAAGGGCCCACAGAACACTGCAGAAAAGACCCCCTCCAGGATCATACCCTCGCCCGATGATAGCCAAGATCTTGAATTTCCAGGACAGGGAGATAATACTACGATATTCGAGGGAGGGAGGTGAGAAAGAGGGACAACGCCAAAATCACCATATACCCAGACTATACACAAACAGTGCAGAGGGCGAGGAACTCTTTCGTTCCGATAAAGGCCAAACTTCGAACGCTGAACCTCAAATACATGTTGATGTATCGGTTCAGGCTGAAAGTGATATATAAAGGCCGAGCTGCATTCCGGGAAACCCCAGTGGGCAGCCACTATGTGGTTGGAACATAGCCTTGACACAGGGGAGAACGACATACCGTAGCCTGCACTTCAACGCTCAGAAAGAAACGAACACGGAGATGAACAAACGTGCAGCATGATGGAACCTAAACTAAACTGACAAAATGCAACTTTGCCAAGTTTAAGTATTGTATATGGCGGGGGCACGGATGGGCCACCTGGCCAGTGCCTATAGACACGCCCCGTGAAAGGATTGGTGTTGGCCTGTTGCTGGTACCTCGAGACCCGCGCATGACGACCCAGATGGGCGAGGAAGGCGCGGGGGTGCCTGAGCGCTGCCCGATGGAAGCGGCTGCCGGGCGCAGTTGGTTGTTATATTGTTGTTTGACAGGTTTAAAAGTCTTTGAAACAATGGACGCACTGTGTCAATGGGTGCCTGAGGGGGGAACACGGGTGGCCCGGAAAAATACGAGGATTGCTCGGTTAAGAACCCCCTTGTCATTGCAATGTTGCGTGAACTGACAAAGGGTTCTGGTGGTGGTAAGGGGGTAATTGTCCAATTGAAGTGGGCGGGGGCTGAACAGGGTGCTGCAGGTGGTGGAATGCCGGGCAGAGGGACACCAAATAAAAATGGTCGCTGACATCAAAATTCTGATGTGGAATGTCCGGGGTATGGGCACCTACTTGCGCAGAAATAGGATCAACTCTTTCTTGCATAGAAAGAATTTTCCATAGCACTGCTACAAGAGAGACACCTCACAGCAGAAGCGAACACAAGAATGGAAAGATCTGGGGCGGGCAGGGTTTTGGCACAGGTTATTCTAAATATGCACAGGGGTATATACCTGGATAGATCTGTCAGTCCCTTTCCGCTTAATATCAAAAGTTGTGGATACGGAAGGGAGATATCTGGTGGTCAAGGGCAGCATTGAGCAGAATGAAGTTTGCACAGTGAATACCTACCTCCCGAATCACGGAAACGCAACACACTTAAAACGGGTTGTGTAGGTACTGGCCCCACATCGCGACTGCTTCTTTATCTGGGGGCGGGCAGGACTTTAACTGGGTGCATGATTTTGACTTGGACAGATCCATCCGTTGCAAAAGGGGAAAGGAAACAAAGTCGCAGCTCAAGCGGGTTATGGAGAGCCTGAACCTGGCAGATGTGTGGCGGGAATTACATCCGGGGAAGCGGGAATATTCCTATTACTTGTCCCCATGTGGGCTACATACGTGAATTGATCACCTATTTGTGGATAGGGTATATCTCCCCCATATCGAATCTGCAGCCTATCCTGGCAGATCGATATCGGAACATTCGCCCTTGCAACTAGTTTGGGCAATGAAAGGACCTAGGCCCCCCATACCACTGTAGCGGATGCCGACTGATGCACTGTTGGATGGCGCGTTTCAGGAAGAACTCCACACTAAATTGATTGACTATGCAGACACCAATGTAGGAAGCGTAGATAAGTGGAGTACCGTTTGGGAAACACTAAAAGTAGTAGTGAGAGAGGAAACTATTGCAGGCGCGGGTGGGATTAGGCGAACACTAAAAAAAGGAACTGGAGGCAAAGGAAGAAAAGATCAGGCGACTAGAAGCCAACTCCCAAAAGACACGGGAAGGAGAGTTGGAACTGGCAGGTATTAGGGGAAAGAACAGCGAGGCCTGGAATAGACTATCCAAATTAGACTATATAACAAAAACTACTAGGGCACACTCAGAGGGGGATAAGCCCAGCAGGCTTTTGGCATGGCTATGCAGGAGGGAAAACCCGAGGCACCTCACTACAACACTTAAAGACGAGTTGGGTGAGTCGTACACGATACAACTATCTATAAATGACACTTTCCGAAACTTTTACTCCCACCTGTACCGCCATGACAAACAAGTGGCACTCCAAGATATACTGGAAACGCTGGAAGAAATATAGCTGCCCAAACTGGACAAAACGCATAGAGAAATGCTAAATAGTGAAATAACTGTAAAGAACATAGGTGAGGCAATTAAGTCATTGGCTACCAGTAAGACTCCTGGAAGCGACGGTTTGCCCCCTAAATTTTACAAAACATACTCACTGGACCTGGCCCCGATGCTGCACGAAGTATTTCAGGAAGCATTTGAGATCAAAATGCTCCCAAACACCATGTTTGAGACCTTGGTGGTCCCGATCCCTAAACCCGGTAAACCCCTGGATGAATGCGTCTCTTACAGGCCCCTAGCAATGTTAAACTACAATATTAAAATTTTGACCACTATACTGGCCAATCGCCTCTCCAAAGTGATAGGATCCCTAATACACGAAGACCAGAGCGGGTTTGTCCCAAATTAAAATAAGGCAATAAACCTAAGGCGTCTGCAACACGTTGTGCATCAAACATCCAACCGGCGGGAACACTTAGTGGTAGTCTCGCTAGATGCCATAAAAGCATTTGACTCCATTTTCTGGGAGTGGCTGATTGCGGTGCTGAAAGAGTTTGGGTTGGGTGAACACTTCATCAGATGGGTTGAGCTGCTATATGCAGCACAGGTGGCCAGGGTCAAAACAGGTAGGATAGTCTCGCACCCCTGGAATATCCAGAGGGGGACTAGACAAGGTTGCTCACTGTCACCTATGCCCTATATACTGGGCCTGGAACCAATAGCTATTTACATTAGAAAACAGTTTTTTGACACAGGAATCACGGTGGGAAGAGAACATCATGTAGATTCCCTATATGCGAACGACGTGCTTCTATACCTGCGAGACCCGCACCTGAATGTCCCGGTGATATTGGATGTGCTAGATAGATTTGCAGGGTATTCGGGGGTATCTTTCTGTAGGAAGAAGTCATGTACATTCCCTTTAGCGGGACTGGCGGGGATACTAGAGGAAGAGCTTCCAGAAGCTGGGCTCCGCTGGCAGACTAAGTCATTCAGGTATCTGGGAGTGAATATCTGGCACATTGCAGGCCAAATGCATGGGGACAACACCAAACGGGCCTTGGTTGGTGTTGCAATAATAAAAATGATATTATTGCTGAGGTTCTTGTACTTCTTTCACAATGTAATCCACTACATCCCAGCCTCCTTTTTTCGCACAATAGAGAAACTGGTGAGGGAACTGTTGTGGGGTGCTGCCAGACACAGGCTGTCCTTATCTACTCTGGCGCTGCCATACAAGGAAGGTGGGGTCCAACTACCAGACTTAGAGAGGTACTATCTAGCGGCACAACTCAGTCACATGGCTAAATGGCTAGATGATGAGGTCACTTCGGAAAAGAGACTGATTAAAGGGCTAGTGGCCCCATCACACCTGAAAGATACTCTGGATCTCACTGCAGTGCCTGAACACCAACACTATGATTGTTACACTGGGCAGGAAAGTCTGGAATAGAGTTCTAAAACTGTCAAAAAAAGACCACCCATACTCCCCTGAAACCCCAATGGCGGCCATGGTTTATGCAAGCAAAGTAGACCTAATTGTGAGGTGGAAGCAGTGGCGGCCGCCCTGAATCCCGGAAGAAAGGAGGGGGTTACGGAAAGGGCCAGCCGGGTGCCAATGCTGCCCTTTCATGAAAATGAAAACAGGATAAAAACTACAGGTCCCAGAATGCCCCACGGAATACCGCATCAGGGAGGGGGCACACCGATGGGAAAAGAAAGGAAAATAAGGAAAGGGAAAACTGGGTTTCCTTATCATATTAGATCAGCCCGAACTGAAACGAAATTCAGGGTTAACCCACAGCGGTCTGTGCAGGGAGGAGGTGTGGAAGCAGGCTCAGGTGTGGGGAAACTGTTGCTGGGAACATCAGGGGCTGATTACGGGGGAGGAGCGGGTCAAGGGTTAAATGCAACTCCAAGGGACTCAGAAGGGGTCTTGCAGGAGCATCGCGTGGCGGTGGGCGTCGCACCCGAATGGAGTAACACCAGCGGAGAGTACGAGTGGGCTTACTAGGAAGAAGAGGAAAGCCTACAGAGTGACGCCGTACCTTGTCCGAAGCTCAAGACTACATTCCAGTGGAGAAAAGCGGCAACCGGAGGAGAAGTATTGTATTCTGAGGAGTGAAGTGTGGACAATTGCTATTTTTTTCATTTTCGTTTCCACGGACGGCGGACATGTTTGAAGGGTAAAAGCCTGTACACGCTGGGGTGTTGTACGAGACTATTGTGGGAACTGTAAAACATAACAGCTTAATGTGCGAGTAAAGCAAGGCACAGCGCCAGTGCAGGCGAGGTAAAAGGAACCGTCATCAGTTGGCTGAATTAATTGACCTGTGACCAGTGTGTTCTGTGAAAATAAACAACTGTGAAATAAAAACCTTGTTTTGGCTCCAGCTGACTGCTTAACACTATAAACATGAGACTATGGGAGGGGTTTGGTGTCTACACATGAGGCGATGTTTACAAGGAAGGGGTGTTCAGGGAATTTGAATCTATGACAGAAAATGAAGGTCTGCCCAGTGGCCAATTTCTATGGTATCACAAGATTAAAAAAGTTGCTAAAGAAACTTGGAAGGATTGGCCAGAAGAACCAGAGATAGACGTGACATTGGCAGTAATACATAATCTTGGGGATGGGTGGAAGCTAGTGTCCAGAATATATAGTCAACTGATGGATAGACCTAACCCCAAAAGTATAGCACTAAAAGAAAAATGGGAGACTGACACAGAAACCACCATAACAGACGAGGAATGGGCTAGGGCCCTGGTATACCCCTGATAAGTTTCCAGAAACGCCAGATTCAGGCTGATACAGCTAAATGTTCTATACAGGACGTACATGACCCCAGGCAGAATTGCAAGGTTTAATGACAAGGTTGCTTCGCACTGTCCTTAGCGCAACATAGAGGGAGTGGAGTTGATACACATGTTCTGGGAGTGCCCAAAGTCAGGCTGCCTCTCGACCAAGATAGAACTGGCCTGTAGGAGGGCAGGGGTTGTGAGATATGAGTGGTCAGCAAAGGAATGCCTACTGGGGTCTTATCCGGGGATTGGTAAATATAGACACATAATGAAGCTCATGGACATGGCATGCATATTGGCAAAGAGGTCCGTCGCAATGGCATGGAAATCCCCAGGTGGGCCAAGCTATGAAAAATGGTACAAGGAGTTGCAGCACTGGACAAGTGCCGAGACCAGAGTATGGGGCGGAGGGGTTTCCAAAGCTGGGGCCGAAGCAGGCCCGGTGTACGAAGCCTGGAAGGCACTACTTGGGGACATGTTCCGCTCACCAGATGATAAACTCTGTGAATGCAAGACTGAAACTCAGGTCCCGATCAGTCCACAATACAATTGCCTCTACCCGTCTATTGATTATATGGCCCAACCTACCCCCTCCCCGATAAGGGAAGGACTGCCGCATGGTAGACGTCCCATTGGAGCACTTGTAAGAATTTTTTTTTAATTAAACACTATCTGAAGACTTACTGGTTAACTGTTTGTTTATGTTATACCTTATTGAAAACAAACTATTGGTGAATAATGCTACTTGTTGCTATGCTGGATACAAATGCCAGTAAAACATTTTTGGAAAATTTCAAAATCTCATGTGCCAACTCCAATAAGATATGCACTGGTTCATTTGTTAAGTCAATATTGGTGATTTATCTTAGCATCAACAACAACTCAAGCCAACATATTCTAAATTCATGACAATTCCAAAGTACATAAAATAGGATCCTCTGCCACATCCTCTCCAAAATCTGTCACTAAGGGAATGAAATATGGTGTAGAGTCTAGTTGGGGTACCAGCAATACACTATTCCTCATCTGCAATATCCTGCTGGAGCTTAGTTTGCCACAGTGGCTTCTATGTCCAGCTGTAGAGTGATAGCCAGGAGATTAACTGTGTCTCACTGCCCCATTCTTAAAAAATTAATGCAATACCTAATCTCATATCAGAATATTTCTCGTTCCCTGCACCCCAAAGTTCAATTTCTATGTCTCAAATCATAGGAGTCATTAACCAACAGTTCACCTATTTTGACACAACCCCCCTTTTCCTAAACTTCAAAGTTTCTGTCATAGCCGAGAAGTCACTATTCCCATGTATCGGCATGAAAGGACAGTTGTAACATAATATGTCCTCAGAGATAGCTCACCTCATCCACAGCCTCAAATGTGGCCTTCGTCACTTGGTTAGTCTATACATTTGAGGGGATATTTGGAATATGTTTTTGTTGCTTCCAATTGTTTTGACCCAGCAACCCTCTAACCATCATAATGACTTCTTGTAAAGCCTGAAGGTTTGCAGGGATTAATCCCAAATTATAAGGTGAAGCATGGAAATTCTACCTAGTCAGAAATATATCCTTCCACACATAGCTTGGTTTGATTTAACTGAATTAGTTTTGGATAACCAGCATTAGAGATTGGTGTCAATTTCGGATTTACATGAATTCTGAGATTTTATTAATTATTTGTCTCAGTTTAATGCAGAGATTGTTTCCAATCTTTAGGTCAGATCTGTTGGCACTGATGAATTTAGTGGTAGCGGATTTGGTAGTGTTAATTAATCAATTCCTTTATTTCGACGTGACTGCCATAAGAGGTCCACGATACACACAAATGTCTCAAAACAGTGAATAACAAAGTCCTTAGCCAACAACGTTCCCAAGTACATAGGTTGGCCAAAAACTTATCTAGACATTAACTTTCTCTTATAGAAAACCGATCTTAAAAAGGATGAAACCGCTAGCACGATACAGGCGAGGTGCCACCTTTTAAAACTCAAAGGGCAGACAACATTGTTGGTCAGTCTAGCTGACTCCAGTCTGGGATAAGCCAACGCCCCCTTGCCCGACAGAAAAAGAAAAAAAAAAAAAAGATGCGCCTCATCTTCTCGTCCCTTTGCCACAAAAAAGACATAGGATTGTGGAACGAGACACATTTTTCCACCTTGCAGACAAATAAGCCAATGGGAGTATGCCAAATAGGAACTTTGCGAACCAGCTTTTTAATTTCACAGACATTTGAAGGTCCAAATATGCCTCCAGCCCCCAGACATCCTTGAGCTGTAAATAAGCCCTAGCTTTTCCCTCCCAACTCCCGACAGGCAATTGTCAATCATCCTACTCCATGCCCACTCTATATATTTGTTCTTGATCACCACTTTATAGCCTCTGCCTAAGCGTGTGGGATCACCCCATAAATCCACTAACCCAATGTTAAAAAGCGTATTTCTTACGTGCCTAAACCAAGACCGCTTCCTGCCGCCTGGTAATAACAGCTCCTCCAAACCTTCCCTAAACGGGGATAGAACCTTTTTATTCCAGATCTGCAGCCAGTTTAAGACTGGCTGTATCATAACAGCATATCTGATTTCTATAAAACCTAATTCCCATGCCACTGGCGGAGACTGGGCACTGAAAGGTAGACCAAGCAAAGATTTCAGAAATCTATTTTCAGCTATCTGAATAGAGCTACAATCATTTGCAACCCAACACTCAGTCCCATAGGTTAACCTCGGGTGTCTGAGCCTGGTAGATCTTGAGGGGCACAGTAAGAACCTCACCATCTAGGCATGCTACTTGATTCCCAATAAGCCCACACTGGGGCAGATGCGATAGCAAGCTCTTCTCTACCTGGTTATGCCATTTCAAATTGTTCGAAAAGATCAAACCCAAGTACATGTAAGAATTCACAGAATCCAACAGTTGTGTCAAAGGCCGATTCTTGGTCGACAAACGCCAAATACATGTATTGCGAGAGTTTGCCCAGGAAATTGGTAATCAAGATGGGGCGGTGTTAGCCAGGTAGGAAGGGTCGGCAGACAGCTTTTTTAGGAGGTGGTGCACAAGGGAGTGCTTGAGGGCTAGAGGGAAAGAGCCTGTAGCGAAGGAATGGTCACAGAAAACCACCACGGCTTGAGTGAGGGAGGAGACGTTGTCCTTGATAGTTCTGGAGGAGCAGGGGAGCACCTGTTTGGAGGAGACTTTCATAGAGCGGACTATCTTGGGAGACCTCACCCAGTGCTATGGGCGTGAAGGAGAAGAGAAGAAGGGGAAGAGGGGACCAAGGGAGGCCTGGGAGCAGGAGGGGGAGGGGAGGGAGAGGGGAAGCAGAGAGGGAGGGCAGGATGTCCTGGGTCTTGGTAGAGAAGTGGGAGGTCAGTGAAGAGGGCATGGGAGGGAAGAGGTGAGGTGAGGTGGAGACTGCAGTGGGATTGGCTAGTTCCTTGCAGATGTTGAACAATTCAGCCATGTTCTCAGTGGACCTCAAGAGATGTGGGCCTGAATATGGGTGCTCCTCTTGGAGTGGATTGGGAGTCTATATTGCCTATGGAGCAGGCGACAAGCCAGTTTGTCGGAGGATGTGCCTGAAGGAAACCATTTCCGCTCAGCAACTTCCGTTTTAGAGAGGCTAGGTTGGAGTCATACCAGTTATTACACTTAGCTTCAAGTGGATCCTCATGGCAGGGGCAAGGGTGTCAAGGGTGTTAGAGATTGAGAGCTAGAGGTTTGTGAGGGCAGAGTAGCTGTCGGAGTCAGTATATGGGGTAGGGGGAGACAAAGTGGCAGTAAAAGCCTCGACTGACACTCGCTTCATCGGTCGAAGGCGGATAAGGATGCTGGCAGTGCGGGCAGAGGCTTAGCGGGGAGCCCAGCAGCTCCAAGTGGGAGGAGAGGAGATAATGGTCAGACAAAGAGAGAGGAGTAGTGAGAGGATTGGGGTAAGAGTTGTCAGCCGAGTTGAGCACATCCAGGGTGTGACTGGCTGAGTGGGTCGGACCAGAGGGAAGAATAATGAGGGAGAGAGTCAGAGGCTACGAAAGAGTGCAGAGGCCCAGTCAGGAGAGTCCAGTTGAGTGTTGAAATCTCCAAGGAGGACAAGCTTGGAGGTTGAGGAGAGGAGGTGAGGTCAGCCCACTCAGATAGGAAGAGGGTGACCGGACCAGGGGTCCTATAAATGGTGGCGAGAGGGAGGGAGCAACTCCTAGCCTGCAGACAAGCCATTCGAAAGAGGACTAGGATTGAATGGGGATGGTAGTAGCAGGGACCCATTCAGCGAAGAGGAGGGCCACTGCCCCCCCAGACCGGTTGGGCCTGGGTTTGGAGAGAATCTTGTTGAGCTCAGGAAGGAGGTGGTCAAAAGCAGTGACTGAGCTGGCATTGAACTGTGTCTCTGTGAGAGAGAGTTGAAGGTAGCCAAGTGAAACTGGTTTCCACCTTTGAAGGTCTTCCGAGGAGAGGTACAAAGATGTGGTCCACCCGTTGGTGGTAGAGCAGGGGCAAGGGGGGGTGGCAGAGGTAGGAGTGGAAGGAGAACAGAGGCAGTGAGGGACGGGAGACGTCTATCAAGATCAAGGAGGAGGAGGTTGGGCCGAGAGCCCCGGGCCATGACAGTACCATTCAGGTAGACCTCAATGATGCACCTAGAGGAAGGGAAGTGTGCCAAGAGTACTACCCCCATCTGGTTCCACCATTGCTGGGTGAAGAAGAGAAGGGTGAGATGAAAGACTATATGTGGAGTCCATAGGGCCAGAGAGTGAAAAGGAGGAGGTCAGTGATAGTCTGCCTGGAGAAAGCATCGACGTAGGTGTCCGTGATGGGCAGGCCTGGGTTGGAGACCAGGAGATGCTTCTTAAACGTTTTCCGTTCAGGCATCGAAAGAGGAAGAATAGGTAATAGAGTAGCATTTAGAGTAGATGGGGGAGATGGAGAGTACCATGGAAGGAGGAAGCAGAGAGATGACAGAGGGGGAGGAAGGACAGACTGCGCAGTGCAGTAAATATGTGAGATGGAAAACACCATGGATGGAGGGAGAGAGCAGAGAGATGGAAAGAAAGAGGGGACGGAGAACAGGGAACTGAACAAAGCACAACAAACTCACCAGGAGACCTAGCAGCAGACAGATGACGATAGGCAGAAGCAGACAGTAACTTTCCCGTACCCTTCAGTGCCGTACGGCCAGTCAGGCCCGCCTTCCAACTGGGCAGATGGACAGATGCAGGGGGAGAAGGCATGTGTTCTTAGGTCAATGAAACTTCAGGTAAGTAGGATTCCTCTCGGGTAAAGGCCTCACAGAGGGCACAGAGTGCTTTGTCAATGAAGTCCAACTTCACACGGTGTCAAAAAGCATTGGTTGGATAGACAAAGTACCAGGCAGTGGACCAGCTTCCCCCAAACTAGGGGAAGGGTAGGAACCAGGACATCAACTCCAGGTAAGCTGCAAGGCACTCCACACAGGCCCCTATCGGCAACAGACAGAGCCAAGCTGATGCGATCCTGGTTAAGTCAGATCTACCAATGTGTAACGCTCACCTGGCTCCCACGGAGGCGCTGGTCTAGTCTGGGTTGCTGTGGCCTCTTCAAGCGTGATGCGCAGAACTCGGACCACCGATTGAACAGGACCCCCAAATCTTGCTTGTCTGGCCCGTAGGAATATCCTTCTGCAGATGAGAAAGGGGGATTAACTGTCTGCAGAATAGTGTGCTTGCTTCCCCTTTTCCCCCTTCGTTCTTCTCTGACTTCCTCCAAAACCCCCGGTTTAAGCTCACCTTATGGTTTGGAAGGATGAACTATCCATCCTGCTTCTGGTGCAGGGGCGCGCGTTCGTCCAGTTACTTCACTGGTTTTCAGAATGGCGCTGGCAAAATCCACTTGACTTTTCGGAGCGATACGCCGTAAGTATGAAGATTCAAAAGTTCAAGTGTGAGCCTCTTTTATGTTGTCTTCCTAACCTGTGGTCTGTCCTTTATTTCAGGTGCAGAACGAAGGCGATGCGTTGAGGGGTTAAATTGCCGATGGTAAAATCAGATGAGTTAGTGATGAGGGTGACCCTTCTAAATGTCTTTATAATTCCCCAGTAATGTCTTTTGTCCTTTCCCCATAGGGGCCGGGGGTGCGGTACCTGCCAAAGAAGCGGCGCCGAACCGAAATGTGGAATGGTTCACCAAGAAAAGCCGGTAAGTATTATGGCTGAAAATTCGGCTTTCCTCCTGTGTTACCTCTGCTCACCTTTTGTCTCTTCTTCTCTCCCCTAGGTGCAGAGATGTGGCGACCGGTGCTGACAGCCGCGACTGAGCCGGGAGATGTCTCGAGGACAGGTGAGTGAAGCGCGGCGCTGCAGCGAGCAACGCGATGCTTTTAAATCGAAGTCTCTCTTCAAGAATGCTGGCGTGAAGATTCCGGATGCAGGTAAGAAGTTTGAATAAGTTCTTGGTTTTCACTTTTCTCTTCTCTCCTTACAGGTGTTCCAGGTTTGAGGCGGGCGTGGCTGGAGTCCAGGTGCAGGAGCAGACACGGTGAGCGTTCAGCTGCTGGGATGCAGAACAAAGCGAAGCACGTGTGGCTGTCTGGGCGTGGATTAAATAGCCTTGGAAGAAGTCCCAGGTAAGTATTCTTCCACAGCCCCACCCAAGTAACAAAATAGTCCCTTCAGTAAAATAGTCCCTCCTAAGCCTCATTTGGCTTGGGTCTTCATGCAGCATGGTCTGCATCAGGTGAGTATGCAGCATGGTCTGCATCAGGTAAGTGCACCAAACACTTTCCTTTATGAGCCTGGCGCCCTTGGCGCCAGGACTGATGTCCAACATGAGCCTGGCGCCAAAGGCGCCAGGACAGAATCCAAAGAGCCCCTATAAGGGGCCGCTGGGCTTTTACCCGGGGGCATGATGCCTGCTCCCGGGGGTGCTGGGCCTGGCCTGGTGCTCCGGGGGTAGGCATCATGACACAATGCATAGGTTCAGACTACCAGCGCATGTATTCTCCATTCGTTTAGTGTTTAGTAGTGGAGCATTAACAGGTGGGGAGTGTCTTTCCAAGGCAGGTCTCAGCAGACAGGCCAAGTGTTTGAGAAATGGCCCAGGTTTGAGAGACCTCAGCTAGGGTAAGGTAAGTGGTAGCAGAAAGACGGGTGAAACAGTAGCCAGTCACTACACAGACTGGGGAGTAGGCTTTGCACTCCAAGACTTCTAACACCTAGTTAGACGTGCCACCACAACCCTTCTCATGTCTCAGGCTCATCCGGTCCGTCTGTGCAAACCCAGGCAGCTAGAAGATCCACTCTGTTATGCGGCAGAGCAGGCCAGATCGCTATATGGGTAGATGCAAAAATTCACAACAAAAGGGGGAAGGCAGGGCTGCTCACACCAAGCAAGACATTTGCAGCGGCTGCATTCTTCTTCCATACTCACAACTACAGGCAGACTCGGGCATTATCCCTCACAGGTCTTGCAGTAGAGAGATGACCCTTGATAAATGCACTGTGAATAAGACTTCCTGCAATTCGTCCATCAGCAAAGTTCAAGCGTGTATGATCCCCAGTCACGTCCCAGCTTCACCATACCTTTTGCTGTAGACTGAAATCCCTACAAATATTGTCCTGGTGCTGTTCAGGTCCCCACTCGTTTCTACACCGCAACAGAGCTCTCTGAACTAATCTGTGATAGCAGGTCAGTAGCCCCCAACAGGGAGGAGACAGTTTATCAGCGACATCCAAACACATCCAGTCGCTGCTGTGGGCGGTATCACTCGGGATACGGCTGGCCACATCCAACCCCACGTAATCTGGGGATTCCACTCCAGAGCACCAGAGGTCTTCTCGGCCCCTAGAACCATTGAAATCAAGCCAAGCCAGCAGCCTCCGACAGGCATAGGCTGCTAAAGATTCGACACACACAGGGGATATCCCACCCCTCAGCTGTGCATGGTGGTTCCAAAAAAGGGGCCACAGGAATCTTAAAGGCAAGGGGAATTCCCTTTGAAGAAGTG